>NC_133663.1:76028576-77346360 GCF_037893015.1 Macrotis lagotis | reverse complement strand
AAAAAATTGAAAAAACTCATATGAAAAAATCAAAACATTATTGATTAGAGAAATGTAGATTAAAACAACTATGAGGCATCACCTCACACCGCTCAGATTGACTACGATATCAAAAAGGGAAAATGATCAATCTTGAAGATGTTGTGGGAGGACTGGGATGTTGACACATTGCTGATAGAGTTGTGAACAGATCCAACTATTCTGGAGAGCAATATGGAAGTATGCCCAAAAGAACAATAAAACTGTTCATTACCCTTTGACTCAGCAATTCCAATTCTAGCTCTATATGCAGAAGAAATCATAATAAAATTGGGAAAAGTCCTACATGTTCCAAAATATTCATAGCAGCTCTTTTTGTAGAGGTAAAGAATTAGAAATTGAGAGGGAATACCCATCAATTGGGTCAAAGTTAAACAAGTTATGGAACTTGATTATTATGGAATACTATTGTTCTTATAAGAAATCATAAATGGCTGAACTCTGGAAAATAATGGAATTAGTTGCAGGATCTGATGCTGAGCAAAGGTAGTAGAACCAATAGAATAATTTGCACATTAACAACAACTCTGTGAGATGGTCAACATTGATGGATGTAGATACTCTCAGTACTTCAGAGAACTAGAACAACCCTATTAGACTTGCTATGGACAATCCTATTCACATCCAGTGGAAGAAAAACAAAACAAAAGAAAAGAAATAAAAACCTTCAGAACCTGATGAATATTATATTCACTTTTTTAAAAAAATCTCATATATTTCTTTGCCTTTATCCTAATTCCTCATACCAAAAATGACTAATCTGTAAACATGTTTAGCACAAATGTATAAGCACCATATTAACCTGTCTCTTCACCCCTGAGGGGAAGGGGGTGGAAAGAAAGGGTGAAAAGAAATTTTGTAACTTCAAAATATACATATACATATAGATGAATGTTGAAAAACTTTTAGAACATATATTTGGAGAAATAAAATATCCATAAAAAAGAAACTTTGATAGGGAAAGTCAAATGTGGAAGGGATAAAAGTATACAAAAATAATTTAAAAAGGGAGAAAGTGGAAAGGTACCTATGTGGTTGATCAAGATGCTCAGAGAGTCACGAGTGGAACCCCAAAAGAAAAGAGGGAGTGAACATGGCTTGTCTGAACATGCTCCTTAAAATGGAGAGTCTAGGTACAGGTGCATGCAATGTGTCCATATGTGGCTGTCAAAGCCCATTCATGAAACATTATTATATTTTATTTTTACACTTATTGATAATACAAGTTATAATAAAGTCATAAATAAATATTAAATCCTATATGTGAAAACATATAGGTTTTGTTAGGTAAAGTGGTCCAGAAAAGTTAAAAGTTGATCACCCATGTTCTAGAAGAAATTGCTTCCTGGATGATTTTCCTGGTAAAAAGACTGTTTGGGTTATGGTGGAGGAAGAAACCCAAGGCGGAAAGAGAGAAATAAAGGAGTCAGTCAATGATCCCTCTTAAAGTCAGTGTGTGGTGAGCAAACATTTTAGGGTCTTGATAAGGATTGAAGCAGAAGAGTCAACCTTTTGGAAACCTCAGAGGTTAGTTGGTTTCTAGAGTTCTGTCATACACAAAGAAACTCTGGGAAGACCTGTATTTGTGTGTGTGTGTGTGTGTGTGTGTGTGTATGCATGTGTGTGCTTGTGTGTCACCTTATCCATCACCTTCAATGTACATATATAGAATCTAAGACTCAGAAAGCATGAGATCTAAGCTTACAAAAAAAGTAGAGGAAAAGCAAGTACCAGAACCTAGGACCCATGCCTCTGAGATTATCCCTACACCATGATGTTAGATGAAGATCTGTGATCAAATTGGATAAGAGAAATGAAGGATTCTTTCAAGATTATTTTCCTTCATATACCTACCATCATTATGTAAAGACATTTCTGTAAGGTACAATGTGTTCTGAGAGATACAGCAGGGGATGGGATCAAGAGTAAATGTGGTAGAAATTACCACTTAAACCTCTGAGAATGAGACAAAGGAGGAAAGAGAAGGTCAAGAAGCAAAAATTATTCTTAAATTTGGGAATAAGGTAGATAAAGGAGTTCATGATGAATGGTATCAATTTTCTCCCTAAAATGGAAGGGGAAGTCATCTGCTGATAGCAGTGTTGGGTTCGCATTGGGGTTTGGGGAGAAAGATTTGGATAAGCTGATTATTTTTTTATTGACTTTTATTTATTTATTCTTATTTGTGTACAAGTGATGTTTTTTATACATTACTAAAATATTCTTGTTTAAGAGTAACCATAATAGCCCCTCCCTCCCAAAAATATAGATCTGCATGAGAAATAAAGTAAAGGAAATAGAAAAAAATTAAAATTAATAATAATAATAATAATAATAATAATAATAATAATAAGGACAACCAGGTGGCACACTGGATGGAGCACCAGCCCTGGAGCCATGAGCACCAGAGCCCAAATCTGGCTCCAGACACCCAACAATCACCCAGCTGTGTGACACTGGACAAGTCACCCCAACCCCACTGCCCTGCAAAAAACAAACAAATAAACAAATAAACAAACAAACAAACAAACAAATAAACAAATAAATAAATGATGAATGAATAAATAAATAAATAAGTAAATGAATGAAATAATAATGATAGGGGCAGCCCAGGTGGTACAGTGGACAGAGCACCAACCCTGGAGCCAGGAGCACCCAGGTCCAAATCTGGCCTCAGACACCCAACAATCACCCAGCTGTGTGGCCCCAGGCAAGTTACCCAACCCCATTTGCCCCCACAAAGCCCCCCATAATAATATTAATAATAATAATAATAATAATAATAATAAATCTGCTTCAGTCTATGTTCCAACACCTCTAGCTCTGTCATGGGTAGATCACATTCTTTATGATAAGTCCATCACAAAATCTACTTACATATTTTTCCACCATTGCCATTGCTGATTGCAATTCCTTCCATTCACACTTCCCCACTACCATACATTATATTTTTTCTCTCCTTTCACTCTGTCCCTCTTATTAAATGTAGGGTAGCTGAGTGGTGCAGCAGACAGATCCCCAGCCCTGGGGCCAAAAGGCCCAGAGCCCATGTATCACCCCTTAAGCCCAGCATTGACCTGGCCCTATGGTCCCTGACAGGCCATCTAATCCCAGCCTCTTGCAAGAAGTAAAAAAGAAAATGTGTTATATCAGACTACTCTCCCACCCTGGTCCACCCTCTCCTCAAGCATTCACATCCCCCTTCCCCCTGTCCCCCTTCTCTCCTTCTTACTCTAGATGTCTATACCCCATTGAGTATATATGCTGTTTCCTCTCCTAGCCACCTCTGATGAGCATGAAGTTTCCCTCATTCCCCCTTGCATTCCCCGCTTCCATATCATTGCACTAATTCATTATAATAAAAGAAATCTTATTATATGAAATACCTTAGGCTATTTCACCTCTCCTTTCTCTTACTCCCATTACGTTTCCATTTTATCCATTGACTCCATTTTTATACTATATTATATCTTCAAATTCAGCTTTCTCCTGTGCTTCATCTATAAAAGCTCCTTCTATCTGCTCTATTAAATGAGAAGGTTCATATGAGATTTATCAGTATCATTTTTCTATGTAGGAATACAGGTAGTTCATCATCATTAAGTCCCTCATATTTTTCCCTTCACCTCCATTCTTTATTCTTCACCTGAGTCCTATATTTGAAGATCAAATTTCTGTTCAGCTCTGGCCATTTCAACAGGAACATTTGAAATTCCCCTGGTTCATTGAAAGTCCACCATTTTCCCTGGAAGAGGACATTCAGTTTTGCTGGGTAGTTGATTCTTGGTTGCATTCTGAGCTCTTTTTCCTTCTGGAATATTATATTCCAAGACCTATGAGCCCTTCATGTAGTTGCTGCTAAGTCCCATGTGATCCTGACTGCAGCTACACAATATTTGAATTGTGTCCTTCTGGCTGCTTGTAATATTTTCTCTTTGACTTCTGGAATTTGGCTATAATATTCATGGGGGTTGGTTTTTTTAATCTTTTTCTTGAGGAGATCAATGGATTCTTTCCATTTCTATTTTGCCCTCTATTTCTAGAATATCTGGGTAATTTTCCTGTAGGAATTCTTTAAAAATGATGTCAAGGCTCTTTTCCTGATCATGACTTTCAGGTATTCCAATAATTTTTAGCTTATCTTTCCTGAATCTGTTTTCCAGATGAGTTGTTTTTTTCAATTAGATGTTTCACATTTTCTTCTAATTTTTAATTCTTTTGATTTTGAAATATTGTGTCTTGATTTCTCATAAAGTCAGCACCTTCCCTCAGTTCCATTCTAGATCTGAAGGATTTGTTTTCCTCAGAGAGCTTTCTTATCTCTTTTTCCATCTAGCCAATTCTGCATTTTAAAGCATTCTTCTCCTCAATAACTTTTTGAACTGTTTTATCCATTTGACCTATGCTAGTTTTTAACATATTTTCTTCAGCATTTTTTTGGATCTCCTTGACTAAGCGGCTGACTTCTTTTCAATGTTTTCCCCTGCATCTCATTCGTTTCTTTTCCCAATTTTTCTTCTATCTTCCTCACTTGATTTTCAAAATCCTTTTTGAGCTCTGTCATAGCCTGAGCCCAGTTTCCGTTACTCTTGAAGTTTTAGATGCAGAAGCTTGTACTTCCTCATCTTCAGATTGAGTATTTTGATCCTTCTTGGTATCATAGACAATGTATTTCTCAATGGTGTTTCTCTTTTTTCTCTGCTTACTCATTTCCCCAGCCTGTACCTGGTTTTGGGGTGTTTCCTGAGCTTTTGAGTATTATTGGTACACCCCTCCACAAGGGTCTCAGTGTGTGAACCTCTGTCTTCCCTCCTGGTCTGTGAATAACCACAAGCACACCCCTCTGCCACAGGGCTGAGGTGGGAGTGGCGCCCTGCTCTTCTATGGGGGGCCTAGGCTTTGATCAGGATCTGAATGTGGTCAGAACTCCAAAGTCCTGTTCCAGGGACAGAGGACAGAAGTCTTTCTCCACTCCCCTACCTAGACTGAGCACTTAAGCCTAGGAGCTCCTGCTTACTGGCTCCGCCTGCTTCCAGTTCCTGGATCTGGGCTGCCTCTGCCATGGTGCTCTCTGAGTGCCCTGAGGGCTAAGTTTCATGGGTTCATTCTGGCAGAGGTCCTCTCTGATCTTCCAAGTTGTGCCCAGTGCTCCCCAGGGTGTAGGTCAGGAAACTGTCCCTGTTGCCATGAGCCATGGCTCCAAGGACCTGGGGCTGCCTCTGGGAGGCTTAAGTTCCTTTACTCTGGCAGCCACCTCTCCAACTCCATGGAGCAGAACCTTTCCACTATTTTCCAGGTTACCTTGGGCTGGAGAATTGTCTCACTGAATCCCTCTGTGGGTTCCATTTCTCAAAAATTTAGTTAGAGTCCTTATTTTATAAGTTTTGAAAGAGAGCTCCCAAGAGAGGATTTTCTTCTGTCGCCAACTTGGCTCCATCCCCTCTAAGCTGATTATTTTTAAATCATTAAGAAAGAAGAGAAAAACCAGCCATGAGATAGCAAGAACCCAACAGAAGTTAGATAACAAAAATTTGTACTAAATTCAATCATAACTTTCTCCATCAGCTTTCAATACTTTGGGTACAAATAGAAATATTGTCAAAAATAAGAGTTAAGATTTATATAACACATTTAGTTTTGTAAAGCACTTTTCATATATTGTCTCATTTGATACTCAAAAAACTCTGGAAGTTAGATGATAATATTATTCCCATTGTACAAATGAGACACTAAAAGTCACAGAAAATTTAATGACTTGCCTAGGGTCATATAATTAACAAATGATTTTTTTTTTATTGACGCCAAAGCTAGCTCTATCTACTTATCTACCAACCTATCTATTACTCTAAACTTACTGCCCTGATAGGTATATGCTGGGGATGACCCAGTACTGAGATTTTACAGTGCCTGGATAGGGAAGGAGAAGGAAACAAGAAATCAAAGATGGAGAAGTGCTGTATTGAACAGGTTAACTTCAGTGTTCATATTAAGCAACTCATATAGTTTAAAGAAGAGTTTTTGTTTAAAATTCAATAAACCTCTCAATAACATTTATTGTATGATAGAATATGTATTAGTTGAATATATGTATTTTTAGGATACAGTAGACATATGTGTGTATTTTTGTTTGAAAATTAAGCTAAAATCCACAAATTCTGATAAGTTGGCATTCATTCATAGTATTTCTAGGGATAATCATTCTGAAATGCAAATGAAAAGAAAGTATTGGCACATTTAACCTATAGAAATAATTCAGAAATATATGCATTCAGAATGCAACTATAAGTGATGTTATATAATTGTCAATCTTCATGTTTGACTCATGTTTTACATTAAAAATTGAGTCAAGGGTTGCTGTCACTAGAAACTGCTAATGAGTTTGGTAGAAATAAGAATAGTCAGAAATCCATTAGCAATAGCACCACGGGACAAAGAAAGTTTGTGATCTAATGGATGTATCTGAACAAACAATAATGAATTCAGATAATAACAGTAATAGTTGACCTTTTCAGTTTTATAAAGGAAATTCTTTACCATCCTGTAAAGAATCAAAGGTAAGTGTTACTCTCATTTTCAGATGAGGAAGCTAAGGCTCCAAAATGTTCTGAATTTGCTAAAGTCCCCAAACTAGTGAATGATAGAACTATAATGTAAATCCTGGACGTTTTACAACTAAGGCCATTTGCCATCTATTTCTTAGAGAAAAGATAAACACATACTTAAAGGAAGTCTCCTGAAAATGAATATGGAAAAAATTACTGATTTTATACATTTTTTCTTCAAACTAGCTCTGTCTTATGTCTTCCCTTCATGAACTCTATATTGCAATCTGACTAGACTTCTGACAGAGGAATCTGTGGGATGTGAATATAAGTGCTTCCCCTGAAACTAGAAAGACCTGAATTTAAATGTGGCCAAAGAATACACTTGAATATACTCTCTGGCTTATCACAACCTCTCAGACTTCTTTTTTTTCTCTTCAAACCTCAGTTTAGTAGCTACCTCTTTTCTGAAATTTTCCCTGATTTCTCAATTCTGAGCTTTTATGTTATCTGATCCTTCCCTCATTCCTTGCCCTGGTGTGATACTTTAAGTACAATGTCAGGGCAGGGATAGTTTCATTTATATCTTATGTGATATCTAGATCTATCTACATACATACTTACATATATATATATATATGTATATGTATATCTATTTCACACTCCTTTTCTAACTCCATCCTCTTTTGTTAAACTTCATCTCCCATGCATAACTACTACACAATGATCTATCTCATCATTATCCTGTTTATAAAAAAATCATTTTGTGGTTCAAAATATTTTCATTGATTAGAGAACATATGATACTGATTGAGGAGGACAGACAAATCTTTACAGGTATTTTGATTCATAATCACATTATCTACATAGTCAATTTTATCTATACATAGTTTGGTATGGACAAAAATTAAATGTGGGCTAATATCTTCAGAAGAAAAGAAACTTTACAAAATTCTAAAAGTAATTCCAATGCACAGTTAATTTATATTAGACTTACATTATATTAAAGAGAGATTAATTACTCAGTTCTCCCCATTAGAAGAAGGGACAAAGTTAGTGGGAGTTTGAAAAAAGTAAGAACTCAGTCTTGTGACTTCCAGCTTTAAGACAAAAGACAGGATATCAAATTATCTTCTGAGCTTCTGGCACCTGAATCAAGCCGTTATAGCCACTAAGCACTAATGAGGAAGTCCATTCCTGGCACATGAAACAGTATAATCAGAGCCTGGGAGGAAGGAGGTGAAATGCCATATCCAGGGAACATCTCATAGTAAATTTTGGATAGAATAGACAATGCAATAATGTGAAATAAGCCTAGAAAAGCAAGCTGGAGGCAGATTGTAGAGTCCTGAAATGTCAGTTTGAAGATTTGCATTTTATTCAATAGCAGAAATTCTTAACAGCTTATACTTTACATGCATACATATATCCATACTTAAATGTGTTTATGGGTACTTTATGTGTATGTCTATTCATACACATATATGTGGATATAAATGTATGTATATATATATAAATATATTCACACATTGCCTTCTTATAATATGTATTTATTTTAAGCATATAAAAACATTATTCTTAAGAATTCATATGGTTTATCAGATTGCCTGCCCCAAGGATCCAAGAGGCACAAAAAATTAGAATTCCATTTCTAGTGATAATTAGTCACCCCCCCCCAAGGTGCTTGAGCATGTGAACCCAAGCCCAAGATGGGTTTGCATGGGCTTACATGATTAGATCTCTACTTTCAGTAGGTCACTTTAGCAGAGGATAGAATTTAGAAGAAAGAGACTGGAATCAGGAAGATCAATTAGAATCCTCTTTCAGTAGATGAGGTGGGAAGTCATCAAGCAGCATCAGATCAATGAGTACTAAACCAGCTGGAACCACAAGCCTATTGTTAAATTTTTGGTCCTTAGAAATTGGCAAATGTTTCAAATCATTATTTGAATTATTATTTTGCTGATTACATACACTTAGGAAAGTGATTGAGAAAATGCTAATAGAACAGAGTAAGTGTAAAAGTGTGTCGCATGAAAATCTTTTTCCAGAGAACTGATGGACAAACATTAGCAGCATACTCCTGAGAAAAAGCTTAGTATAACAAAGATAACCTGGGCCATCTCCAGTTGTGTGGATCCTTGCCTTGCCAATGAACTCCAATGTCTTTGGAGGAGAGAACAAGCCTGAGGACTTTGTAGCACTCTGCTTCATTCAAATCCAATTCAAACTTAAGTCAAAATTTCACACTCATGATGTCATTGGTCCTCATCAAGAATGAAGGACAAACAACAATAGTACAACACAATTACTTTACAGTAAAATCCTCTCTTGTCCCTGAAACTGTCATTATATATGGAAATTAATGCATTTTTTCTTTGTCCAGATATTTGATTAGAGTAACCTTCTTAATGAAGAAATTCCTCTGGACAATGTAGATCAGTAACTATTAGACAGAAAATCATCTAGGACAAAGAAAGGTGAAATGACTTTCCAGATCACTAGCAAATATATGTCACAGGAAACTCTTCAGTTTAAGTTGTCTGGATTCACCAGCTTGCTCTCAATTCACTACATCATATCACAATTTTTAAAACTGGAATATCTAAACTTATTTTTTTTTGAAGGAAACTTGTTATCAGAGTGGCCCTGAAAACTAAATTCTAAGAATTCTTGTCTTTGGTGTCCTTTATTCAAATTAATTTGTATACACAAAGGAAGTCAATAACTAATTTTAACTGCCCCATTTAGGATTTTCTTGGCAGATACACTGGAGTGTTTTCCCATTTCCTTCTCCAGCTCTTTATACAAGATGAAAAACTGAGGCAAGGAGGCATAATTGACTTGCTCAGGGTCACACAGCTAATAAGTATGAGACCAGATTTGAATCAGCCAGATGAGTCTTTCTGACTCCAGACCCAGCACACCTGGTTGCATACTATTCACTTTATCTACTGGTTAACACTTAGATGTTCAATCCTGTGATCAAGTCGTGGGAATATTTCACCAGCTTATGTATATGGATTCAGTTTGGAATCTAGAAACTAAAACTGCTTAGACTGAGTACATTTGTACTCAGAGAACTCTTTGGAGACCTGGTGCTGCTATTTGATGGTTGTTAGCTTTTCAATATACAAAAGATAATAATGGTATCCACAGATTACAATGGCAGATAGTGATATACATTGATGGAATTAAAAAAGTTAAAATTTTGTATCAGCCATTTATTATGTGCTCTACTAGGTCTCTATAATCTAGCCCCTGCCTTTTCGCTCTTATCTAATTATTCCCTTTCATAAATTCTATATTCTAGATAGACTGTTTCTTGAACTAGATGAGCCATCCCACACGTCATGCTGGAGTTTCCTTCCTCCTCAGGTGAACTTCTAAGAATCTTTTCTCTTCCTTTGAGACTGACTGATCAGCAGCTACTTCCTTTTTTCAAAACTTCCCTAATGTTACCAGTTAGGCGTCTTCTGTTGTCTTCAGTTTCCCTAGATTTTGATCTTTTTCTTAACGTCATCATTTCCTACCACACATTACATTTAACTATGTATTTGTTGTAACCCCATCCCCTACTCTCTTTACAATGTAAGCTTTTTGAGGAAAGAAACTGTTTCCTTTTTTTCTTTTTCTTTTTCTTTTTTTTTAGGTTTTTGCAAGGAAAATGGGGTTAAGTGGCTTGCCCAAGGCCACACAGCTAGGTAATTATTAAGTGTCTGAGACCAGATTTGAACCCATGTACTCCTGACTCCAAGGCCGGTGCTTTAGCCACTATGCCACCTAGCCTCCAAAAACTGTTTCCTTTTTTAAAAAAGTCAATTCCTAAACCAGTGCCATGGGACAATATTTAGATGAAATTGAGAGTCAACTCATTGACTTCAACATGGCATTTTAGTCAATTAAAAAATGTGATATTTCAAAGATGGATTAAGCAGATCTCTGCTGACTTTCCTATTTTTTTAATCTCTTCAAGATTAAAGGACTTGAAATCTCTTTTAAGTACTCCCTTACCCCACCCTTCCACTGATTTAGCTACATCTCTTAGCTCAATTTACTGAATCCTGAATTGTAAGGAAAAGATTTGTAGCTTAGTTCCCCAATGCCTAACTGTCAATTGAAGATATTAATTGGCATATATATCTGTTCCTTTAAGGTGCCAGACAATGTTGCCAGTCACGAATAGAGGAACAATTCAGTTGTCTCCTACTGGACTGACAAGAAAGGATAAAAGTATTGCCCTACCACTAGACTAGAGGACAAATTTTCAACATAAAACATGGGACATGAAATCACGTCTGTTTTCCATTACTCACGAGGAATGATAATGAAATATGAATTGTTTTAATAGTGTGTTACATACATTATCTGACTTGAACATCACAAGAATGCTTTGAATTAGATACTGCAAACACTACAATACCTTATCTCTGTTTTATAGATGAGCAAATTTAGTCACATTTGAGTTAAATACCTCACCCAGGGTTATATAGCTATAAAGTTAAATTCAAATCCAGGCCTCTGCAGTTGATAAGTCATCACTTTATTAACTCTCCCAAACTGCAATTTAAATGATTGAATTTTTTGTGGCAGTTGAGACTTAAGTTCTATCAAAATATAACGAAGGCATTTTTTCCTTCCTTTTCACTAGAATCAGAAATTCAATTTTCTTAAATTTTAGTGCATTTTTTCAACCCTTAAATTTTTTTTTCTAAATATACAACATCTTTATGGCACTATTCTTCTGACACCTTGATAATGATTTAAAAGAATACCTGAAAGGAATATTTTTTAAAGCCACTTTCCCATTAAATAGAATTAGCAGAGGCAGGTTCCCCTACCCCTACCCTTTTCTTCTTATTATACTCTACAAGGATTTTAATTTCAGATGAAACTGTTCAGATTTTGCATATAAATAAGCAGCCACCATTGAAGCCAAAAAGGAATCCATACTCTTTCCTATAAGCATACTCAGGAAATGGCATTACCGCATTGAAGATCAGGAGAAATCAATGGCATTATAACATTCACTTGGATCTAGCCTAGAAATGGACATGGCTCCCAAGACAACAGGAACGTTTTCTTCTCTATGAGCCAACATTAAAAATATGTCTATGGCAACTAAACCATCTGTTCATTCTCTACTTTCCAGAGAGTTGTTTACCTGCCTTAATGTACCTGTGTATCCCATTTCACACAATATAATAGCATTGCATAGAGCAAATTGACTAGAAACACTATTGAACTTTAAAAAGTTCACATCCATTTTGGCTGATTGTTGAATTCTATTAAACAGACGTTTATTAAGTATCTACTATATCCAGAGGATTTGTTAGGTTTTGTTGTTCAATCATGTTCAACTCTTCATGATCCCATTTGGAATCTTCTTGGCAGAAATACTGGAATAATTTGCCCTTCCTTCTCCAGCTCATATTACAAATGAAGAAACTAAGGCACACAGGATTAAGTGATTTGTCTGATGCCACAGTAAATATCTGAGACCAAATTTGAACTCAGGAAGACGAATCTTCCTGAATCTAGGCCCAGCACTCTATCCACTGCACCACCTAGCTGCCTCCCCAATATGTTAAGAAGTCCCTGCATATATCATCAGAATCATAGAGTATAAATGGGTTCTTGAGGTCATCCATTTTACTTTCTCTCATTTTACTTAGATAGATATATGTATACAGAAAGATATCTTTATGTGTATATCTATATATTTATATCCATATATATCTAATTATCTATAAAGTATAGCACACAGAAAGAAGTGACCTCTTATGATCCCAGAGGTAGCAAATTTCAAATGGAAAATAAACCCGTTACCTGACTGAAAAATCCATCCATCTAGCCACTGTACCATACTGCTTCTATACATTGAGAAATAATTTAATAAACTCTGGCTAAATTTTTCACAAAGACCCTAGTTAAGTTTCTTAACAGAACTCATTATTGTGAGATCTGATAGGAGTTTTTCCTTAGGGCACTGTTATCTGGGGGGCGGGGTTAAGGAGTAGGGAATCTGCTTTCTCTTTAAAGATCTTCTAACCACACACTTTTGTTCTCCCTCCTTGCACAGTACCATCTGATTCTGCGGGTCTGTCTTCTTATACTGCCACCCTGGTTTGCCACTTCCCAAGTCCACAGTCTTTGGTGACTCCTCCAAGTATTGACTCTAAGGAACAAGCCACCCCATCTTTTGGGACAACTAACTATACTTGAGATGAACAATCCTCACTATGGGGGGGGGGGGGGCATGATGAATTGAATTTTCATCAAGCATAAAAAGAATTCTTAGATGTGGCTCTGCCCCAGATAGAGGTGGGGGTGGCTATATTAACACTGGCCCCCAATGATCTAACCCCCACCCCTTCTCTTGGATTCTTTTTCACCAAACCTGGATCCATTTTCTGCAGTAGTTTTTTTTTTTTAATTTTATTCATGTCAGTTCTCATTGCATTACATTATCTTCATTTTAAAATAATTATCACATACATTTGGGGAAGGACTTTCTTTAATTCCTTTTCTGGGACAACATTTACTATGTCACAGTCATTTCTGTGAATCTATGAATGGAAGCTCAGGAGGCTTCAAACACGCAATCCTGTAGTTACATTTTAAATGACAAAGTTGAAAATCCATTTTAGCCTAAATCCAAGTATTTTCACACTTCATGTACTATACCTCTGAGGGCATTTTTAAAAAAACGAGTATTTGGAAAATTAGGTACCCAATTCCAGTGATTAAGAGAGACTTTTAACATTATCCTTCTAAGAACCAATATATTTGCCCTTTTCCCCTTAGGTATCCAATATCTCTTTGGAGCTCTATGTGATTCACAACAAGGAAGAAGAATTTAAAAGCATATAACATTGGAGAAAGTCAACAAAGGATGTCAGTCAAGGGATTATTAGTTTCATTTGGAATTTATCACTCACCTACCTCCTGTTTTAATTGTGATCATTGAAATTGATGTTGTTTCCTGTCTGGCTAGGAGGACCCATGAGGGCTCCATTAGCCTTCTTGGGATAACAAGAGAAGGTAATCACTTTTCCTATTAGGCAAACAAATGCTGTGGCCAACTCTCATTTGGCTTGTCAGATTCAGCCAGGCAGGCTGCTCTGCTTTCCTCACTTGTTTAAGTCATTTGTTGGCTGGCAGAATGGGAAATGGGGGAAATGCTCTCAGTATCTGCTGGCTTGTTATAAAAGAATTTCCTTAGGGGGGAAAAAAAGGTGTCTCTTTTTAATTCTAAGAGCTGTTTTTTTCTGCACAGACCATCGATCTTTCTCTGTTTATAACCACAAAGAATATGCTCTATCATCAGTCAAATCCTTCTAACTTCCCTTTTAGTATCTTTTGCTAATGTACTGTTATATATTTTGATACTTGTGATACCTGTCAACGTACCTGAAATTGTTATTTGATGTCAATATGGAATTCCATGGGGAAGTTTCTTCCCATTCCCCAACCTACTTACACCCACAAAGAAAGCTTTCATGTCAAACATTAAATTCAGAATCCAGTATTGCAATCCTTCCACTATAGCCTGCAATCAGACTGTAATTCCCCAATGGCTATATACTAATGATTTCCTACCAGCTGGCCAGGGAAGTTATTTCTATAGCCCTTCCAATCAAGTTGTTATTTGGTCTGCATAAAATCAAGTATTCAAACCTTTAAATCTTATGCTTAGGGGAAGAAAGGGAAATCCTGCTAGTGCTCACAAGAGCTATGGGCAGTAGGTGGCAGCACTGCTGAGCTACTGGCTTTTGTCAAATGTCTAAAATCCAAGTTTTTCCATAGTAAAAGTAAAAATGCCTACCAAAGCTTCTCCATTCAGATGACTACATGAAAAAAGTGAACATGCGTTCCTGATGAGTGGGGGGATAGCGTATATCTCCCGAGGATCACAAACCAGTTTATAGAAGACTTTATTCTCTTCTTTGTTCAGACTAAAGAGAAAAGGAAAGGAAAGGAAAGGGAAGGGAAGGGAAGGGAAGGGAAGGGAAGGGAAGGGAAGGGAAGGGAAGGGAAGGGAAGGGAAGGGAAGGGAAGGGAAGGGAAGGGAAGGGAAGGGAAGGGAGAGGATGGGAGGGAGTACATATAGCTTTTGATAGAAGTAGAATGCTTCCATTTTCTGAGGAGCTATAGATCATTTAGGCAGTAAATATCAACAGAAATGGTTTTTTAACATCAAATGTAATTTTCTCCTACCTCTCCCCAATAGATAACTAAATGATAATGATGATTCAACCCCTTTCAAAATGTGTCTGTATCACCTATACTATAGTAATATTGAAATAACCCAATACAAGTGACTCTTTTTAAAAGCTACTCAAAAATTTCAGCCAGTCATCAGCATAGATTGGCTAAATGTATGTTATGACAGAGCTTAACCAAGCTAGAAAAGGTCTTCTCTTACAGCTATGCTCTTATTATTGTTGAGTATTTTTAGTGGTGACCTACTCATCATGACCCCACTTGAGATTTTCTTGGCAAAGATAATGGGGTAGAAGTAGGGAGTGGGGGACATGAAGCTAGCAAGTTTTTCTCAAAATAACTAAGCCTCTAAAAACACCCAAAAGAGACAGAACCCACATAAAAGCAGAGTGAAACAATAACATTTGTCCTTCATTTCCAAAGAAGACCACAACATCAGGGAAGTGACATTATGACAAGCACATGAATTGGGTTTGAGTGAGGGGATACTGTGCCAAGTCACCAGCCTCACTTTCTCCTCCAGAGCCACATGGGTCCAGTGGCCAGATATAGATCAGGGCAACTGGAGATGGCCCTGGAAGGGAGGCGATCAGGTTAAGTGACTTGCCCAAGAAAGAAAGAAATTCTCAACTCAAGATCTCATGTAAGAACTTCATCAGGAGTCTCTCTCATGTGATGTACAAGGGATGTACAACCCAGATGAAAAGATGGAAATCTCTTAGCCACAACTCATATCTGGACCCAAGCCACTCAGCAGGACAGCAGAGAAGGGACCAGTTTGGAAGACAGATTTGGACCCCAGAAATGCGGGGGCAAAAGACTTGACTGGATTGAGCTAATCCAATGCAGGGAACAAACTACTATCACCTAAAACACCATAGGCAATGCCACAGGCAAATTATAAACCAGGAACCAGACCCCTGGCTTCAGCACAAAAAGCCTGGGACTCTGCCCCCTTTGCACCAGGAGCAGAGCTCAACTATCAGAATAAACAAACAAACAAACAAACAAAAAGCAAATAAAAAAAGCTCCACAAACCATAAAAAAGCTACTATTCTGATAGTTATGATAAAGAACACCATCTCATATGGGGAAAACAGTGACAAATGTCTACTTGTGAAGCCTCAAACAGGTTTTTTGAATGGACCTCAGAGGCAAAATACCCTCTTAGAAAAGCTGAAAAAAGGATCTTAAAAACCAAAGAAGAAAGGAAGAAGAAAAATGGAGTAAAGAAATGAGTCATACAGAAGAATTATGAAAAATTGCTTGAAGAAAATAATACCTTTAAAAATAAAAATGGTCCCCTGGAAAAGAATAACAAAACTAATTGAAGAAAATAAAATCATAAAAATTAGAATTGGACAAATGGAACCTTATGATTCTATGTGACACCAAGACTCCATCAAACAATACAAAAAGTCTGAAAAAATACAAGAAAAAGTATAGTACCTCTTAGGAAAAGAGACTGACCCGATAGATCCAGGAGGGATAATTAACAAATTATTAGTCTATATGAAAGCCATGATAAGAAAAAAACCTGGACAATACTAGGTGGGAAATTATCACAATATGCCTAATATGGAACTATGTTAAACAGGATATACAACTTTTACAAGATTGTTCACTGCCATGGGGAGGGTGGAAGAATGGGGAAGTTGATATAAAAATGTGGAACTCAAAAACTTTCAAAAAGATGAATGCTGAAATCTATCTTTTCATGTAACTGAAAAAGAAAGTCTTAGAAAAAGAAAGGGGGGGAGAAAAAAAAAGATAATGGAGTGGTTGTCATTTCCTTTTCCAGATCAATTTATAGATGAGGCAGACAGGGTTTACATAGCTAGGAAGTGTCTGAGACCATATTTGAATTTGGGAAGATGGATCTTCTTTATCTCAGACTTGCTTCTCTATCAACTGTGCCACTTAGCTGTCTATAACAGGTAAAGAAAAAATATTTATTGACAAGGACCAAGAGATCGATATTTCTGAGTGACTCATTAGTAGACCTGTTCACTTGGAGAGGCTCATTATCAGAACATTGGCCACCAATTTGGGAAATAAGGAGGAGTCAGAGGAACTCAAACTATGTGATCTCCATTCTGGAGAGCAATTTGGAACTATATCCAAAGGGATTTAATGCCGTATATACTGTTTCATCCAGCAATACCTCTGCTATCTCAAAGAAATCATAAAAAAGGGAAAAGGGCCCACATGCACAAAAATATAGCAGTATTTTTTGTTGTGGCAAATAATGGGAGGTTGAGAAGATATTCATCAATTGAGGAATGACTGAATGAGTTGTAGTATATTATTATAATGGAATAAAAATGATAAGCAGACTGATTTTATAAAAGCCTGAAAATCGATACATGAACTGATGCTGAATGAACTGAGTAGAACCAGGAGAAGATTGTATACAGTAACAGCAACATTATGTGATGATCATCTCTGACAGACTTATCTCTTCCCAGCAATACAGTGATCAAGGAAAATTCCAAAAGACTTGTGATGGAAAATTCTATCCACACCCAGAGAAAGAACTATGGAGTCTGGAGGCAGAACAAAATAGTATTTTTTCACTTTTTTTTTTATTTTTTCATTCCCATGTTTTTCCCCTTTTGTTCTGATTCTTCTCGTACAATATGTCTGGTGTGGACCAACCTTGGACAACGTTATCTCCATCCAGAGGAAAAAACAAACCAAAAACAAAAATAAAAATAAAAAATAACCCTTCAAAATCTGTTGAACACTTTATAAGAATTATCTTTTATGTATCTATATCTTTCCCCAATCCTTTCTCAAAACAAAAATGACCGATCTGTAAATATGTTTATCAAAAATTGTATGTACAATGTGAACCTAATTGTTCACCACTGAGGAGAGGGGGTTGGAGGTAGAAGGAAATTTTGTAACTTAAAAATATACATATGCATATGGATGAATGTTAGATGAACTTTAAAAAACAATATCTCTAATGTGGAAATATATTTAACATGATTATACATTTTTAACCTATATCAGATTACTTGCTGATTTGTGGAGGTAGGGAAGAAGGGAAGAAGAAAAATTTGTAACTCAAAATCTTATAAAAGTGAATAATGAAAAGCTATCTTTACATGCAATTGGAAAAAATAAAATTCCATTAGGCAGGGGGAAATCTATGAGTTCCGGCTTGGAGGGATTGCATTGTAATTTATATGTTGAGATTATCCACACTGATGAAATAATGGCTCCTAGAATTATTGGTGAATACATTCTCTGTACTATATCTGAAACCAGCTTTAGTCCTATGAAGGAAATCAGGGGAAATAATCAAATTTGTTCATGTTCTCACTGTGATTCCATCTCAAAGCATCATGGTATATTTTAACTGTCTTCTTATGGAGACAAATACATGAAGTCAAGCATGCTAGTACTTAAAGAATTGTTGTGGATATGAGCTGAGGGAGCTGGGACCTTGTATCAACAATTTTTCTCAAACAATATACATTAGCTGGCATGGGGAGATGCAGGTCACTAAGGAGGCACACTTAGAGTGTAAGGAACCTAACTGACAACTTGAAACAAAGCCTATAAGGGAATTGACCTTGATTTTCTTTCTAACTTTCTCAAATATCAAATCAACATATGATTTGAAAAATGAAGCTTTCTTATCTGTAAAGAACTGTTGAAGTAAAGTTATTTGCTTGTCTTTAACTTGTTGAGGTTGATAGTATAGTTAAGTAGTTGTCATGAGATGCCACTCCCCCAACCTTTTGAATCATGACCTGACAACAAATATCTGAACTAAGCCCTAGTCAGATTATAGTTGGAGTACTGAGTTAATTTCTAATTGGTTATCATGGATTAGCAAGGATGGATAAATTAAAGAGTGCTTTTAAGATAGACACCAAGATGGGGAAGGATTTCTAGCCTTGAGCATAATAAAGGAAGCCTTTGTAGCCAGAGAACATTTAGTGTAGATAAGAGAAGATTCAATATTGTTTTTCTCTCCTAGAAGATCTTATTATTGGAAGAGTTTATTTGGCAAAATTCCTCCCAAGTTTCTCGAACTTTTCTTCTATGTAGTTTAATGCTAACATCAATTTTGTGAATCTAATTCATATATTTACTTTAGTCCTCATGTCATTTTTCTACCACAAAAGAATAATATATCAAAGAGACATAAATCATGGGATGGTAGAGGTCAACATATTTCAAATAAAATATTGAGGTTTTATTTTTCTACTTGATAATTTGTACAAATTTTTTGCTTCTAATTCTATTTCTAGTAGAATTTCTAATTCTATTCTATATAAATTATCACTTACACACACACACACACACACACACACACACACACACACACAGGCTCTTCATGTACTTTTGCAGGTGAAATATTTATTATTTGGCTACCAGCCCTGCATTGATAAGCCTAATTGTACTTAGCTGGGCTGGTACAAAGGTGAAATGCACACAATATTTCACCTAAGCTATAGATAAAGCATTTCCACTTTTCCTACCTACTAACTATTGTTCTACTGAAGGCTTCTGTCCTGCATTGTCTTTTTTTTTCCTTTTCTATATTTTCTCCCTTGGTGATCTTGTCAGCCCCAATCAATTCAGTGATCATTTCTATGTAAATATTTTCCAAATATAAATGCATAAACCCTTAAGTCCTAAACTCTAGTGCCAATATTATCAAATACCTGCTAAACATCCCTACTGGGATATCCTATAGGAATTCTGAAATTCAGTATATCTGACACAGAACTCATTTGACTTTCCCCTAAACTTGTCCCTCTGCCATCTCTGTGCATATTGTTAGCACACCATCTTTCCATTCTATCTAAGTTTACAAACTCAAGAGCAGTTCCAATGCTTCCTTCTCACTCAATGCCCATGGCTATCAACGACTAAGTCCTCCTAATCCTAACTTCACAATTTCTTTTGCAGTTTCTTCTTTCTATTCACACAATCTTGACACTCAAAAGACCCTTATCTTCTTATATTTGGAGTATTAAAAGGGTCTCCTAATTAGTCTCTGCCTTCATTTTCCTTTTCTTCCTTCAAACTCAGCCAAATATTGTTCAAACACAGATCTGACCATGTTCCCTACCCTTACCTTTATTGTCTTCAATAAAATATTCAATGATTTTTAATGATTTTTATAACCTCTAAGATAAAATTCAACATTTTCAGACATATTTCAAACCCATTACAACCTGTCTCTTAGCAACTTTCATAGTCATTTCTTATCACTGATTTTCATACATTCTCTGTTCAGTGGGTAAAGCACCGAAAACAAAGTCTTAAAGTGAGTGTGGATGTATGTATATTTAAATATACATCCATCCATATATGCTGTTATTATGATTATCAAACTAGTCCTTTGACCCTTTCCCATGTTTAACATTCCATTTTCTGACCTTATTACCATGTCAGAGATATTTCGTATCTTTCCTCTCCCCCTTTAAGATCCCCATCCTACATAGATTATCTTTTTTCAATGTAGACCTCTCTGCACTCAGTGAGTGTAGGCACATGTGTGCCCATTAATGTGAACATATAGATATTTGGAATTTTAGTGTTTGCTTGAGGAAATATAGCCTCCCTTTCCTCATTTCACTATAAACTCCTTGAGGGAAAAGACTTTTATTTTTGTCTTTAGGTCTCCAGTACCTCTCAGAGTCCTTTGTATGTAGTTGGCAGAGGGATAGGGGTCAAACTTGTAAAAGATCCCTAAGTGCAGGTTGAAAAGGTTTATGCATTTTATCTGAACTTCAGTGAGTTTGTGCTTAATAAATATTTGTTGCATTGAATTGATAAGACTTGCCCAAACTGTGTCATGTTGAAACTTTGTGTTCTCAGGATCATTTCCACTTCAAGACATGTCATTGAATAGGACTGCAATGGAAGTGAAACTTTTACAAAATTCCAAAACAAGTGTTTGATAATAAAATTGAAACCACCTACCATTCTGTGATTCTTTCAGGAACAATTAGAGATCTAAAATCTACTAGTGACTTCATCCTAAAACCTCCCTATAGTATTCCTTTCCTTTTACCTCGACCTTGTCTTAGTTCAAACAAGCTGATTCATATCTAACTCTATCAAATTTATGATTTGGGATACAAATCTTAAAATCAATTAGGTTCAGCCACTTGGCAACAACTAAAATCAGTACAACAACAAAAACAAGAAATACTTATTTAAATAGGAAAAAGAAGGTCTTAGTCATCATTTAAAAAAGTCAATGCTAAAAGAATTCCTCAAAAACTTGTCTTTCTTTACTCCCTTCCATTTGTAATCTAGAGATGGTAAAATAAGACAAAACAAAACAAAAAACATCTTCCTGCTTCTTGAAGAGATAATACAAAAGTTATTAAACTAGACAGGCTAGTTTCTAAGAAGAAAAAATGCTGTACCATATTAGTTTCCTTTAAAGACTTGGGCATCTGTAGAATGAAAACTTTGCAAGACTACCATCAATTACATAACTTCTCTATTTATATTTTGTTACTTTCTTACTTTCTCTCCTACCTAACATTCCCAGAAAACACTTGCTTCATTTATAGTTCTATTCAATATTGGGTGAAAGAGGAAAGAGACAGAAGGGAGTTGCAAAGGGTATTGAAAAGGAAATACTCTTCATCTCTGCTTGAAGGCTTCCCTGGTTCCTTCTATAGGAAAATTTGCCTAGTCTCTCTTAATTTTAGTGTGTTTTCTCTTTTAATTATATCCTATTTACCATATATGTGGTAAGGATATACATATATATATATATATATATACATATTATATATATATATATATATGGTATATATGGATATATGGTATAATATAATAGGTGTGTGTTTACACATGTGTTCATGCATCCTCCTCAGGGTTTAGGCCCTTGAATGTTTATTGACTGTTTACTGATTGATTTATGAATTGATTTATGCCCAGGAGACCACTGACAAAAAAGGTCTTTTTACACACTTATAATGTTTATTTGGGGGATAGATTTTATTTTTTAAAATGCATAGTCTACTACAAAAGTTAATCCAAATTTAACATTTTCAAAAATCTACTTTATTTACATTGCCATTAATTCATTATTTTATCTTAAGAATACAATTATTCTCTATTCCCTTTTATTTTTTCATGATCACATGGAGTTTTAGTTTTTGGAAATTGTAGCCTTTAGAGCTAGAGCCTCCATAATGATGATCTACCCCAAGGCTAAGTGATAGCATTAAAAACCTTTCTTTTAAATAATCAAGGCAACTAGACTACCTTGTTAGAACCTATAACATAAGACTTTTGGACTCAACCACAAGGCACCTGTGGTTTTTATGTCTTCTTTCCCTTCTTCCCTACTCACTTCCTGGAAAGTTTTAAAAAAATAAGCAGGAAAGCAATGATCTAAATGACATTTTTCACTAGTGAGTTAACAGACATTTTGAATAAAAAAATTACTCAGAAATTCTAAGGAAATTCTATTTCAATAAGAATAACGATTATGTACCTTAACATGCTATGTATATGATAAATACGATTTTGTAAGAGGAGATTAAATGTTTCTTACTGTAATGTTAAATATAAAAAACCAATATTTTGCATGTATGCATGTTTTATGCATATGTTAATGTATACTTATAATTTAGGGCACAGACCAAGAATAATGCATCCCATAGTAAGAGATGTATACATTCATAAGCCCACTATCAGATCAACAGTGATCAGTGGAACAATAACCCCAGTGTATACAGGCCTAAAAAGAACAGTACAATGACATCATCCAAGATCCCTAAGGCACAGAATTGTGATTTGTCCCTCCAATATTGTGACCTGGCCTAGGTGTTCTTTCATTCCTGACCTCTATTCACAAGTGTTGGAAGGCTAAAATAGAGTAGTTATTATAGTGATTGTGGGGTTATTATTAGCCTATGGTCACCAGGCCTCCAGTCTGTGATTATTATTTTAATAAGGGCAGAAATTTAGTAAATAAATAGAACTATCAGTGTTAGTTAATTTCAAATAGCAAAGAAATCTGAAACAATAGTGAAATATATGTGTTTGTGTGTGTGTGTGTGTGTGTGTGTGTGTGTGTACACACACACACACACACACACACACAATTTTTAAACTCCTAAGGGACTTAAAACTAAATTCATAATTCATAGTTCTGGGGCTAAAAGTACATCCTCTTATTTAATCTCCTCATTTTACAAGTAAGACAATTAAGGGGAGAGAGGGTTATTGTCATTTTTCTGACTAGACTAGTTGTCTAATGTCCAATGGGTTGTAATCATTAGAACCAGGATTTATAAAACATTTTAAATTCTGCAATATGTCTTCCCTGGAAAGGTTTTCTCATTGGGTTCATGGTATTTCACTGGGACAAGTTATTTCATTTCCAACAGATTTGAAGCAAGCCTCCCCCCAACTCTCCCCATATTTCTTTTATCTCATGAATCATTAGATCTCTAAGACTATAGGCATATGGGGCCAGTTGCATTAGAGAGATATGCAGAGCAAAGGAACAGAACCTGGAACAAAGGAGTAAACGCTGGGTAGAAGTGATCTAGGAGAGATTATTTTCTTTACTCGTATATTTTTATGTAAGCCAAGAAATAAAAGAACAGATAACTTGCTAACTAAAAAGTATATTTGTATGAATATATATATGTAATTTATTACCCAAGAATCAAAATATATATTTTTAAACCAATTAAAAAACTTGTAAATAAGCATTCAATAAGCATTTGGGGAGGTTTAGAAGAAGGTAGAAGACCTATAACAATCAAAATTATAAGGAAATGCAGCAGATGACAAATGTAATAAGATAAAGTAAGTTAGGAAAGATAATCGGTAGAAAATGATTAGTGTCTTAGGAGGCATAGCTGGTAGAGTGGAGGTAGCTTTTGAGTGCAAGACCTGATTTTGAATCTTGGTTAAAATTGGTTAGTTAGGTGGCACAGTGGATTGATTTGTGGGTCTTGAGTGGGAAGACTTATCTTTGTGAGTTGAAATCTGGAGTCACTTAACTGTGTGAACCTGAGCAAGTCACTTTACTCTGTTGTTTTCGTTTCCTTCTCTTATAATGAGCTGGAGAAAGAAATGGCAAATCACTTCAGTATCTTTGTCAAGAATATTCCAAGTGGGTTTCTAAAGAGTGGGATCCAACTGACACACCTGAATAATAACAACAAAACTATTTTTAAAATCCTCTTGAGTCTAACAATGATGTAGTTGAGTAGTACACTGAATAAACCTTCTAGACTTGAAATCATAAAGTCCTGAGCTAGCATCCTGCCACTGATACTTGTAGTCTGTGACACTAACCAAAATCATGTCATCTTCTCTTAGCCTCCGTTTTCTCCCTCAAAAGTGCCTTGACTGAATCCCATGCATTTTGGCATGATGTCTCATTAATATCATTTTCTTGAAAAAAATTATGGATTATTTCTATTATTTGCTCTTTGATCCACCCATTATTTAAAATTAAGTTATCTAGTTTCCAATTAGTGTATCCTCTATTTTCTAATCAGTAAAATGGGAGAGATAATGTACCTAACTCACAAAGTTCTGGGGAAGAATAAATGATATAATATTTATGTAAAGCAATTTACAAACTCTAAAGTTAGCTCTGATGATGATGATGATGATGGTAGTGGAAATAATCTTTTCTATTGTTTTCTAGGCAACCTGCAACTATTACTCCTTCTCCACCCTCTCTTCCTTTTCTGTTTTGGAGATGGTTTTCAGTGGCCACTCCTAGATTCAATCCCAACGCTGATGGATACAGAAACTTTGTCCTGTTCTGCTTCTGATCATGGTGGATTTGTACTTCTTTTTATGGTTCTCAACCCTTGAATGTCCACTATATTGGTGTGGATAGTCAGAATTCTTGACTGGCCTCAGCCTCCTCAATAGCATGGATTACATGACCACCCTACAACTATTTCCAAGATGTAGGAAAATTTGGATAGGTCCATCGCTGAAAGTTAATTTCCATGAAGATAAAAAAGTGAAAAATGATTTCTAGACAAAGCCTTTCTGCCCCCCCCATCATTAAGAACATGATAAAAATACCCAAATGAATTTGTGTTACCAATACTTAGCAATTTGTGGCACATAATAGGTTTTAATAGATGTTTATTGAATGATAGAAATTCTGTATTAGTTGTCTTTTTTTCCTACTGAAGCTGCTGCTTTAAAATTCGAAAACCCAAAAAACTCTGAGCTTTGTTTTCTCTTTATTTAAGCCAATGGTATTTATGTACTTTTTAAATCTTTCTTTCTCTAGAACAAAACATAATGAATCCAAGGTCCTATCCATTTTGAACCAGCTCTGAAATCATCCAGTTCTCCTGGGGACTCAAGGAGGTTCTCTGTCACCACACTGCTAGTCTTGGGAATAATTGAGCCTAATTTACTTTCTTTTAACATAGGAACTTTTGTGGAATAAAGTGCTTGGGCCGAATATGCTACTTAGCAACATGCTGGGATGTCCTCTGCTTCCTAATGATTGCAAGCCTAAGAAGGAAGCTAAAAAGGCTAATATGTATCTGTGTAATTGGCAATTCTCCTTCATCTCTAAACTGTAGAGATACAGCATTTAGACCCAAGGGCTCCTGGTTCAAATCTCAGCAGGACTGGGTCACTTACATTGGGACAAAGGTATTCATTACATTAAAGGTTCTAATTTAATGTTCCTGCACAACTCATGTGAGTCCTCTAAGGTTATCTACCAACTCCTCTGACTAGCCTGAGGAGGGAAGCAGGGTGGTGATTTCTTAAGTGTTAGATCAGCCTTTCCCATAAGCATTTGCCTTCTCCTTGAGTCTTCATTATCTTAAGCGAAAATGGGTCTTATTGAGTGCTAGCCAGATGGTTAATTTGGGTTTATTATGCATTAGCTAGAGTATCAAATGTGCTACAGTTTAAAGAATAAAAAATATCATGGTCAAAAGGACTGAAGATACTGTTAAATATACCAAGGATAAAGACTGCTAGCATGACTGGTCTAAAGCATCCCCTTTCCTGGAAGTATATCTGCACATTCTATCACATGTAAAATACTTTTTTTTCTCTATCATCCGTTTCAGTGATTATTTGACTAGTTTTACTAAATAAATGAAACTCAGGAAGGTGAAGGTTCATAAAGGGAGAAAAATAAAGAATGGAAGGTAATGTGGAATGATAAATCAAGAAACATTTATTAAAAATCTTCTAGATTTCAGATACTATGCTAGAGAAAACAAAATAAAATGTGCAATAAGATACAAATGAAAAATAACTCAGTCCCTGCCCTGAAGTGGCTTATGTGTGACTCCAAATATAATATATTCATAGAGAAGAATATATGGGATGTGTATGTATACACATAGCTACATACTTACATGCATGTTTTCTTTCATTTTTAGCCTAGCACATTTGATGTTGAATTGTCTAGCACCTTGCCTGAAGTAGAGAAAACTTTTATTAAATGCTTCTTGGCTCATTACTCAACTAAGAACTTCTATACTTTACACAAATCACATATACATGTACACACACACACACACACACATATAAGAACAATAAATACACAATGATTGAGGGATAGGTAGTAATAACTAGGGGGAATTAGGAAATACCTTTTGAAGGAGGTGGCAAATGAGCTGAGCCTAGAAGAGGGCTAGAGGTTCCAAGAAACAATGGTAAAGAAGGTGGTCATTCTAGGCAGGAGGTAACCTGAGCAAAGGTATGTCATTAAGAGATGAGGACAGGGAATAGCTAATAGGTAACTTTAGTGAGAGTACAGTGCACATAAGGAAAAATGAAGAGATATCAGCATAGAAAGATAGATTAGAGTAAGAGAAGAATCTTAAAAGTCAAATAAGAGTTATTTTATCCATAGGAAAAACAGTAAACAGGGGAAAGACAAGGTCAGATCTGAGATGTAAGAATATCAGTTTGGCAGAATTGTGAAAGATGGATTAGAAAGCAAGGAAACCATAAGCAAGAAGGTTATTGCCATAGGCCAGGAATGCCTAGATTAGAGTTCTTGCAGTCTAAGAAGAAGAGAGAAGAGGCTTAACGTGACAGAGTTTGAGCAGAAATCCATGAGTCTTGGCAACTGACGGGGTGGGGGCAGATGAGACTTGGGAGTCACTGAAGAATCAAGTATAATAAACCTGAAAGACTGAAAGAATGGTGATGCCTTCTACAAAAATGAGGAAATTGGGAGAAAAGTAAAGTTTAGAAAGAAATACAATCCCTCTATTTTGAAGGTAAATCATTTGAGATGCCTCTGACATCCATGGAAGCAAGGCAATGATACACATCCAAAACAGAATGAATCATATTTCTCTATAAACTCTACCTTTCTCCTAACTTCCTCATTTTTATGGAAGGTGTCAAAAATATAATGTATATGTATATGTGTAAATACACACATAACTGTGTGTCTGTGTATATGTGCATATATGTGTGCATATTTGTGTATGCACATATATGTGTATTGTGTAAAAGACAAATATTAGAGAGTCACCTTTATAAATATGGTTAACTACATGGAAGCTGATGAGGTCAGCAGAAAAGGGTGGAAAGAAAGAATTCAAAATAGAGAAAAGAGCCTAGGCAGCACACAAGCTAATTACAGTGGATAAAGTTATATTGTTTTTTTAGCAAAGAATTTTAAGGAAATCAAAGAAAGAGAAAAATGAAAAAAATGGAAGAAAGAAAGGACAGAATATGTCAAAAGATAGGCATTTCTAGTGAATGTTACTCTCACCGTTTGCTCTTTGAACTGGTCATTCCTAGAATGCTCTCCCTCCTACATTTGTGTCACAGAGACTTTAAGATACAGCTCAAGAATCAACTTCTGCACAAAGCTTTTCCTGATCTCCACAACTACTAATAACCACTCTAATAAACTATCTTTTATTTCTCTTTCATATACACATATATCTTTATACATATGAGTGGGTATGTTTAGACATACATATTATATAGAGATTATTTATTCTACATATATATAATATAAAGTAGTATATATATATATATATATATTATAAAATATGTATGTACCTATGTATGTTTGTGTGTGTAGATAGAGAAATAAACAAGATAATCTTTTTTCCCCCTCCATTAAGAATGTAACCTCATTGTCAGTGTGGATTGTTTCACTATATCCCTGTCCTCAGTATCTAGAATCATACCTAGCACATGGCAGGCACTTAATAAATATTTGTTAGTTAATTGATTAATTGAGTCAGAGAGGGGAAAGTCCCCAGGGCAGTATAAAATAGTAAGTCTATTTTGCAAATGAGGAAGCTGAGGCAAACTGGAACCAACAAGAAGGCAGGGGTGATTTTCAGAAAGGCAATGAGGATTTAAACAAGTCAGAGAAACATCTTAATGATTCTACTTTGCATTTCCTAACTATAAACTGCTTTTGATACCCATAACTCTGTGGGTGGTTTTAGAGTTGATAGATAGCATTCGAGTAGTAAAGTAAGACTATATAAAAAAACTAGTTCTATTCAATCTTTTTTATTCAGCCATGCTTGAGAATACAATGTGATACTTAGAGATTGGTACCAGAATTCACTCTTCTGGGTATCAGTAATAGAAGATTTTTATTGTAAGACTTGCTTCAGTTGTCATGGAAGAGCTATGTAAGTGACTATGTTGGAGAAATGCTCTTTTAAGACCTTTTGCAAAACACATGAAGTCAAATTGTGCCATCACTTCAGAAGTTCTGAGATGGCAAAGGTTTTACTCATTTTCCTACAAGTCAATATTAACTGAAGACCGTCAAATAAAATTGAAGAGGGTTGGAAATATTAATATTTTGGTAAACTCTTGTCCTGAAACAAAAATGGCCCTTTGAGGAACTTGAAAATCTGCATTGGCAAGGGAAAAATATCTTGCTATTATTGTTGTTCATTAAAAGATGTCATAAGGATAAATGGGTATGTAGGTAAGTAGGTAGGTAGATGATAGATGGATAGACTGAACATTTATGAAGTACTATTTGCTAGACACTATGCCAAGTGCTAGAGCTAGTCACCATTTATTTATATAGCCACATATTAGTCATACACATGTTTATGTATGTATACATAAATATTTATAAAAGTATATATTCATACTATTTTATATAATTTTATGTATACTAATATATTGTATATATGTATATACCTATACATACAGTATCTATCTCTCTATATTTTAAGAAACTGATTATGTCAAAGTGAAACTGAATGCTGATGGACTACAGTGTTTTCATTTTCAGGTCAATATATTTACATTTCTAGGGAAGAATTTCTGCACAGTATCATAGCAAAATGGAGTGATTCTCTTGGTTTTCACTTCTACCACTCCAACAAAAAAGATAATTTAACGGTTTATAAAACCTTTAAAATCACAAGCTCTGTGACTGTTCAACCCCACCCCACCCCCCTTATAAGGTCAGCTCTGCTCCCTTTCTTTGCCACATTAACTGATGAAACTTTGGTTACATCTGTAGAATAGCTCAATTTCTGTACCTGATACTCAGAATATACTTCCGCCTCAATTCTTCTTGTTACTATCCTTAGCTTCCTTCAAGGCTCAGCTCTTATATTGAATCCTATGAGAATCTTTTCTGATTCCACTAGTTTTTAGTAATCTCTTCCTCCCCAATTAATCATTTAGGTATTTTGCTTCTTAATAACTTAGCTGAAAGAAAGCTCTGCGAAGGCAAAAAGTGTTCTTCATTTTATCTCTGTCATCTCTGATGCCAATGATATAACATGTAGTTAGTTAGTAATTATTGGGTTAATTTTTATCATTATGAGACAACCAGTTTCTGTATGAGAGAATAGCCCAGAATATGATTATATGGTGTATATCACCATGTCCATCCCCAAATAAAAAGTGGTTTTGAAAATCCATTTATGTATGTATGTATGATTATTTGACTTAACAGAATTACAGAATAACAGAATACAGACTAAATATCTGATTATTTCTGTGAGCTCCCCTTTTTGTACAGCTATCACTAAGAAGGGGATATTGTGATTTTCAGTTGTAAAAGGCAGAAAATGCTTCAAGGGTGTTAAAGTCTTCACTATTGGGTCACTATGCTATTGTAAGCAAACTGCATTTTTATAATTTGAAGTTACTGCGTATCCAGTTCTAAAGCTAAGTTCAGATAATCGAACGTCAGATTCTTTTTTTGTATGATCACTGTTTTATACAAGTCAGGTTCTGTTAGAAAGCTTTATTTCCTGGCATTTGGTAAAAAGGTCAGAAGCTGGAGGGTGAAGCCATTGTGGTCATCAAGGGATATTTTATTATTCTCTGGGAAAAGAAAGTACTTGAGATGGAAAGAACTCTGAAAACCTTAAAAGAGACTTGACAAACCTTTACATGAAATCTCTCTATCCTCCTGAGTTGGTATTGTTGTGGAGGACAATAGCCCTCACTTTCCAAGCACTATAGGCTGGAAGTCTTTCAGTGAGAGATTAAAAAGATGCCTTCATACTACAAGTAAGTAACATGCAGTCATTTTTTTTCCCGCCATATTTTAAGGAGAAAATTCTGCCAATGATGGAGTGATATCTGAATGTTTTTTTCAAAATTGTCTTAAATGGCACATGATTTTGTATAACCTATACAGTCATAGTATGTGATATCAAAAAAGGACCTTGGGGATCATCTAGCCCAATCCCCACAGTGGATAGAGCATTAGATATAGAAAGACAAGTTCAAATCTTATCTTATATACTTTCTAGCTATGTGATTGCAGAAAATTCATTTCAGCTATGTCCATCTCAGTTTCCTTAACTATAAATAATTAGTACAGTACCTAGAATATAGTAATCATCAAATAAATGCTCTTTTCCTTCTTTCTTTCCTTACTCATTTTTTTCAGATGAGGATGCACATTATCTTTATAAATTACAAAATTTCCTTCCACCTTCCCTTCCTACCCCCCCTTTCCTCAGCGGCAAACAGTCAAGTTAGCATTGTATAAACATATTTTTGATAAGTGTGTTTATAGATTAGTAATTTTCAGCATGAGGAATTAGGATTAAAGGAAAGAGATATATAAGAGATAATTTTTATAAAGTGTTCATCAGATTCTGAAGAATTGTATTTTTGTTTTTGTTTTGGTTTTTTGCTTTGTTTTGTTTTTCTTCCTCTTGATGGGGATAATATAGTGAATATCTGGTTAAATACAATTGTCCTAGCTCACCAGAAGTTTTCAGGTAAATTCCATAAATTAGGGTAGTTAACAGAAGAAAAAGAACCAAAGAAAATACTAAGTTATTTGCAGTAATTTGCTTCTGTAATTTAGCTCACACAAAAGTAAAATATAAAGATTGACTTATCTGAATCTTTTCAGTGTATAAAATCCCTATACTCTAATGTAAATATAGTACTGTTATGCATATAATGGCTTTGGGATAAATTATATTCTGTCTTCTTTTGTCTCTGGCCTAAATTTAATTAGATGAGAATTTTTTTTCCCTCAAACATGTATATGATAAAATGTAAATGGGAAGATCTTAAAGGATTTATTTCATAGCTCTTCTTCCATTACTGAGTTTAATAGGCTCAATAAACAAGGCATATTCTATAGGAAACTTTAAGACATAGACATTATGAAGAAAGACAATAGATCTGAATTATATGGTAGTGGAATTACACTTGGTTAAAGGAGTTTGTTTATAGGCATGTAGAAGGCAAGAAATCACAGTATATTATGTAAAATCAGAAGTCCAAGGTTTAAGTCCAAGCTACCACACTTAGTGTTTGCTCCTTTGAACCTCAGATTGTTCTACTGTAATGTAAGTAAAAATACTTATGTAATATACTTCAAATGCACCTGCAAAATAATGTCATATAAATATGAGCCTCTATTTTTAAGACCTAAAAATATTAATCTTCATGGAATGTATCATAACCAGCTAAAAACAGAATTTCATTTTTCAATGAAAACCCTGAGGAAAAGGAGAAAGAAAAAGGAAAACAAGAGTGTCTAATAAAAATAAAATAAATTTTAAATAAACAAGGTGAGTGAGCACACATCTTTGCCTAGGCATTTTGTGGGAGAAAAAAGTGCACTTTTGAGGAAAAAGGGGTGGCAAGAAAATAATGCCAGAATGTGCTCTACTTAAGATAAGACTACCCTATACAAGATAAGATCAGGATTTAGATATAAGGGATGAAACCATAAGCAAATTAGGATAGCAAGGAACAATTTACCTATTAGGTCTATGGAGATTGGAAGAATTTCTGCCCAAATAAGAGAGAGAACATTATGAAATACAAAATGAATAATTTTGATTACATTAAATTGAAAAAGGTTATACCCAAATAAAACTAATGCAATCAAGATTAGACAGAAAACAGAAAGCTAGGAAATAATACTTTCAGTCAGTGTTTCAGATAAAAGTCTGAAAAAGAGAACTGAATCAAATTTATAAGAATACGAGTCATCCCCAAAGTGATAGTCAAAAGATATGGACAGTTTTCAGTTGAAGAAATCAAAGTATTGTATAATCATTTAAAAATGATCTAAATCACTACAGACTATAGAAATGCAAATTACCCTGAAGTATCACCCCACTATCTTGGCTCATATTACAAAAAAGGAAAATTGCGACAATAAGATACTGTTGATGAAATTGTGAACTGATCCAATCATTATGGAGCAAAATTAGAACCTTTGCACAAAGGGCTATAAAACAGTAGCACGCCCTTTGATCCAGCAATACTATTAGGTCTGTATCACAAAGAGATCATAAAAAAGGGGAAAAAATCCACATGTACAAAAAATATTTATAGCAGCTCTTTTTGTGGTGACAAATAATTGGAAATTGACTGAATTCTGTGATATGTGAATTTAATGAATTACTATTGTTCTCTAAGAAATGATGAGCAGGGTTATTCCAGAAAAACCTGGAAATACTTATATGAACAAAGGCTAGTGAAGTGAGCAGAACCAGGAGAATATTGTACATAGTAAGAGCAACATTATATGATGATCAACTATGAAAGACTTAGTTCTTCACAGTAATACATTGATCCAAAACATTTTTTTTTGTTTTTGCAAGGCAATGGGTTTAATTGATTATCCAAGGTCACACAGCTAGGTAATTATTAGGTGTCTGAGGTTGGATTTGAACTCAAGTTCTTCTAATTCCAGGGCCCGTGCTCCATCCACTACATCACCTAGCTGCCCCTGATCTAATACATGTTGGAAAATGCAATGCACATCCAAAGAAAGTATTATGGAGTCTCAAAGCAGATCAAAACATACTATTTTTAGGGGTTTTTTTTTTTTTGTTTTTTCTTATGGATTTTCCCTTTTGTTTTGATTCTTCTTTCAAATGACTAGTACGGAAATATGTTCAATGTGATTTTACATTATAGCATATATTGGTTTCTTTGCTGTCTTGGGGAAGAGGGAGTGAGAAAAATTTGGAGCAAAATCTTACAAAAATGAATTTTGAAAACTATCATTATATGTAATGGTAAAAAATAAAAAAATTATTAAATGCAAAAAAAGAAAAGCTCAAATGCTTGATTTTATCAAGAGGGACATGGGAAAAAAAAGAGGGACATGGGCCAGCCCAGGTTAGTGAGCATGCAATCTAAGTGTGGCTTTTCTACCATCATTCATGAAGCAGAGAGAAGAACATATCCAAGAGATGGGGGTGATTTGACAGAAAATGATGCTCTGCTTGTGGGGGACCCGTATGAAAACCTGGAAGTCATCGAGAGGAGGAATGTGGTTGCTAGGTAGAGAGGGTATCTTGGGAAATAGAATAGAGACAACACACTCACTTGAGCTCCAATAATCAGTCTGGGCTGGTCCTGAGCAGGAAAGATGTATAGAAAAAAAAATAACACTACTGTGTGAATCTTTAGCGGGGGATTCCTCTTGTAAAAACAAAAAAAAATTATTAAAAGGAATTTATTAAATGGATTTTATTTAAAAAAACAAAAAGGATTAAAAGTTACACAGACATTATTAAATAACAGAAGAATAGCATACTGGTGTCTTTTTATTATCTTCAGACATTTTCCATCTCCTATGTAATTAGGGCCATGTTATTGAATAATAGAGCAAAACAAATCTGAAAGAGGCTTTTCTCTTTCTAGGAAAAAATATTCTCTCTCTCTCTCTCTCTCTCTCTCTAGGTAGATAGATAGATGGATAGATAGATAGATAATAGATAGATGATAGAAAGATAGACAAATTGAAAGGAAGGAAGGAAGGAAGGAAGGAAGAAAGAAAGAGAAAGAAAGAAAGAGAAAGAAAGAGAGAAAGAAAGAAAGAAAGAAAGAAAGAAAGAAAGAAAGAAAGAAAGAAAAAGAGAGAAGGAAAGAGAAAGAAAGAAAGGAAAAAATAAAGGAAGAGAGAAGGGAAGAAAGAGAAGGAAAGAGAGAAAGAAAATGAGAGAAGGAAAGAGAGAAAGAAATAAAGGAAGAAAGAGGAAGAAAGAGAGAAGGAAAGAGAAAGAAAATTAAAGAAGGAAAGAGAAAGAAAGAAAGGAAAAAATAAAGGAAGAAAGAAAGAAAGAGAGAAGGGAAGAAAGAGAAGGAAAGAGAAAGAAAAAGAGAGAAAGAAAAAGAAAGGAAGAGAGAAACAAACAAAAATGGTTGAAAGAAAGATGGTTCAAAGAAAGATAGAGGAATAGATAAACCTATATGCAGTTTCTTAGAATATATGAAATATGACTATTACATATATGTATAAAGAAAAAATAGAAATTAATATATACATGTAACAGGGATCATATCTATACATCCATATGTTTTCATATCTTTATTTATCTCTCTCTATATTGTCTTTATTCATACTTTATAGCTAAAGTGTACAGAACACATATATCCATATATCAATATCTCTAACCTCTACATATGTATATCTCTCTCTTTTGATTTATAGCTAGATATAGGTAGATAAACCTATCTTCATGTAGTTCCTAGAATATATGAAATACTAATATACATATAGAAAGAATAAAGATACAGAACACATCTATACATCAATATCTTTTTATCTCCATATCTTTATCTCTCTATCTATATATTCTCCCTCTCTCTCTCTCTCTATATATATATATATATAGATATAGATATAGATATATATAGATATATATATATAGATATAGCATGTGTATATGTTCAAATGCAAACCTCTATATATCTTAGGAACCGAATGTATATAGGCTACATTAACATTATATATTCTTTTATAAGAAAGACAAAAAAATCTCAAAACAAAGGCAGTGAATTGTGGGCTTCCTGTCCGAGCTACACTCACTGTCAGGCAAGCAGCTGACGTCTCTCCAGAGGAGCTGGGCTAAGGCTTCTGTTCAGAGGACTGGAACGGCACAGACCTGATCCCGCATGTAATGAGACCAAACAGAGCTGGAAGGTAAACTCCTCTCCTCAGCACTCTCAAAGGAAGAAACAAGCAGCCAGTCTGCCCGTCATGCTTCACCACCCTTTTCAGTGGCCTTGCTTTCCCCAAACAGCGAGGGCAGTTTGGGAGAGCTGCATCGAATTACTAGGAGGTCAGCCACCATGTAATCCGCAGTATATTAGTATGTGAGTGTGGGTATGCACATTGCACAGCTGACGAAAACTCCCTATACAAATGCTTCAATAGAAACAATGAAGACTTAAAAAAAATTCCAACTTTCATGCTTCCCTATTTATAGTTAAAAGACTAAGGAGAGTTCTATTATGGAGTTGTTGACAAGTCTAACCATGTATCCTAGATGCAAGGCTGGTTGGTAATCCCAGGTCTTATTAAATTAGAAAGTTAGCCATCATAATTTTCCAACCCAATACTAGGGTTTCATGGAAATCTGTGTAACTAAGCAGTTTCCATCATGGAAGCAAATGGGGCTATAACAACAGTGATATGGGTTTAGACTTCAGTGAAGGGATGCATTGGCATTTAGATTACATAAGTAATCTAGGAGAATAGAAATGCTGCTCACAGTGTCTCAGCAGGGCAGAGGGAGAGGGTGGCATGAAAAAGTTAAATTTCAAGGTCCTACATCTATTAAAAGTGACAGCTAGGAGCTAGAGTGCAAGTACCTACCTGGAGAAATGAGGAACAAAGTATAAATGCATGTTAAGCATTTATTTAAAGTATAAAACATTTCCAATGAACAATTAACCCCTCCCAGAGGCACTTTGTGATTTCTTTAAAGGAAGTTTCATTCATTTTTTTTTGTTCAATACAGTAATCAGAAAGTTCACAGTCAAATGGAGAGAAGCACTTATTCTGATTCTATAAATGGTTGTGGGAACTGAATTTAAAAATCAAGTTCTTAATTAACATTGTCATTTCTGAGACTGCTGCTATATTCTTGGAGAGAATAAAAGACATTGTTAATGACACCAGCAGCACAGGAATTGAAGTCTAGTACAAAGGTGGAAGCTTCTTTCTCATCCTATTTCTAGGCATATATTAGAGCTCTGTGGTATGGTATTGTATCTGATTACAGACTCTGTGTATAGAACCTAAGATATGTTAAATGAGGAAAAGAAAAATACCTCTGAAGCTCATATGTGTTCCCTGTCAAAAGTATGTTTTTAGCCAAATAGCCAGGGAGTTAAAAAGATCTTGAGTTCTTTTCTCTATTTACTCTGATATCCTCCAAGTCAAGGGAAAGGAAAAAAGAATTTCTCCCCATCCCCACCTGCCTTCATGTAGTATGGGAGGATCTGGAAAATGGTAGCCTACAATGAGTAGGAATGGATACAGTGTGATTAATGGATAAAATGGGGAGCAGGGAAAATATTTGTTAAATGCCAAATAGATATCAGACAGTGTATAATAACATTATCTCACTTGCTGTGTGAACGCATCCACAAAAATGAGACAAAAAAAATTCATTGAACTATTTGAGTATTCATTTAAGAACATCAATTTTCTCATCTGTTAAGGGCTTCAAATGCATTTTTAAAAAGATTATAGAATCATAGATGTACAGCTTGAAGGGAGCTTGGAAGGTATCTAATTCAGTGCCCTCATTTTAAAGATTAGGAAATTGAGGCAAAGAGATGGTTAAATAATCTGTCCAAGATTAATAGGTAATGTGTCAGAATGGGATCTGAACACTAGTCATCTTACCCCAAATACAATACTATTTCCTTCTCATTGAGAATCCTGACTGGAAAGGTGAAATACTGATAAACATCTTAGAATTTTTTTATTTTAATAATTATCTGTAAATAAAATATCTCGTGCATTGAAAACAAGTGATCTCTCATTGAATACAAATTACAAATGGTAAATATCATCTTGAGGTGAAGCCAGATGACTCTATGGGTAGAATGTCTGCCCTGAAGTCAGAAGGACCTGAATTCAAATCCAGATTCAGACACTTACTGTGTGACCTTGGGCAAGGCATTAATCCTGATTGCCTCATATCCAAGGTCACTTCCAATTATCCTGATCTATATCTGGCCACTGGCCTAGATGACTCTGGAGAAAGTGAGGTTGGTCACTTAGCACAGCTCCACCTCCCACCTCATTCAGATCCAATTCATGTGCTTATATGGCATCACCTCCCTGAAGTCATGGTCTTCTTCAAGAACAAAGGACGAACATCAGCATCAGCATCAGATATCACATTGACTTCCACTTTTAAATAAGCTTTTTGAGAATGCAAAATATAATTTGTCATTAAAACATCACTGAAGAACATATGGTAAAACTCTTACTAATTTGGACCTGGCATTACTTTGTTCTTACTATACTCCCAGAAGAATTACAGACATGAAGCTTTTTTAAAAATGGAAGTCAACATGACATTTACCGTTTGGGGGGGAGATCATTTGTATTCAATGCATGAGATGTCTTATTTACTGATGCTTTGGTTATTAAAATGAAAAGATTTTTCTAAAATATTTATCAGGACTTCACCTTTCCTGTCAAGATTTTCAATGTTTGCACCTGAAATAATAGGCTGAATTGCTTTTAATATTCTCTGTAACTCAGATTTTTCAGTAAACCTGATGGACTCCACCTCATTCAGCAGGGATTACTCTGGTATTCCTATCCAATCAGGATTGGAATTGAAAATAAAAAGGAATAGGAAAGGTTTACTCCAGAGCTCCTACTCTATCTGAAAAGATGAAAGATGAAAGGTCCTATGTTTATTCACAAGTAACACCCCTCAATCTCTTATTTTCTCTTCTTTAACTCTTCCCTGGTTCTGATAAAAAATAGGTATGTAGCATCTGGATTGCAATAACTCCCAAATCACTGGTTATAATAAAATGTTACTATAAAAGATTTCAGCAATAAGCTCTGAACTGACATTACTAATTATTATTCTCATTTTCACAGAAAATAGCATTTACTTATAGGGATTAAATCATCAACTATGAACATTTTATATCACCTAATGAGAGAGCCATCTCCAGATACCTAATCCATATCTTACCACTGGATCCATGAGTCCAGAGAATAAAGTGAGACTGATGACCTTGTACAAGTCTCTCTCATTATGTCCAACATACATATCATGGCATCATCCCCTCGATGTCACTGTCATCTTCAACAATGAAGGACAAATGATGATAATAATCACCATTCAATGTCTTCTTTGTTGCTCACCAAGAAAAGTGAATTTCAATGAACTTGCCTAAGAAAAAAGAGTTTGTTCCAGAAACCATACTGACTCAATCGTTCTACAATGAATATAATAATGAAGGTAGATGGTGCTTATATAATAATTCTAAAATTTTCAAAGCACTTCACACATTCATTTTGTTATTTGATCTTCACAGCAAGCATGCAAGAGAAGTGCTATGTTTCCATTTTACAGACATAGAAACTAAGGATCAGAGGTTAGTTCTTCCCCAGTATCACAATCTTGAGGCAGTATTCAAACCATGATTTTCAAACTCCAAATCCAACCTTATCTGTTATTCCACTGCAGCATCTTTTTATACATCAAGGTCATTAAGTCTGATAGATCCTGTTTGGTAACTGATAACCTTCATCCTCTGATAATCATCCAGTTAAAAATGAGAGAAACAACTTCAATCATAACCCAACATTCTAATGATTTCTGTCCAATCATTTCTGGGGAGCTAGTAAAAAATCAATCTACCATAAAAGATCAACACTGTATGTAATTCAGATAAATAAAATTGAAAAGACTTGAGTGCTCTTATTTATAATGAAAGCAATTTGCAAAGTATAAAATGCTCTACAAATGTAAAATATCATCTTCATAGTAATTTCCCTGCAATATATAATAACAAAACAATAGATTAGGGAAGGATTCTTAATTTCATAAATGTCATTGCTATAACTTCTTTGTTCTTGCATCTTCAAGAAGCACTAGAGGGCAACTCTCTTCAACTCTGAGAGCTCTGGTTATACGACAATCTAATCCAGAAGCTGAGATTTAAAAAAAAAGTCTTTATCTGAAAATATTTTAAGATATTTTAGTGAAATCATGTGCTATAAAAGGCAGCCAAGTAGTGCAGTTGTTAGAGTGCTGGGTCTGGACTAATAAGACATCTTTAAAAGTTAAAATTTGGCCTCAGATACTCATTAGACCCTGGTAAAGTTACTTCTCTCTCTTTGCCTTACTTTCTTCATCTGTAAAATGAGTTGGAGAAGGAAATGCAAACCACTTCTCTAACTTTGCCAAGAAAATCCCAAATGAGATCAAAAAGTGTCAAACATGACTGAAACAACTAGACAACCACAACAAAGTGCTTAAAAGGAAACCATCCTAATTAGCTTCACAATAACTATACAGGAAAACCAAAATGAAGTATGTATGTATGTATATATATATGTGTGTGTGTGTATTATATATATATATATATATATATATATTTCATAACTACCCTGACCATTTTTAAGATAAGAAAAATAAAGCCATCTCTTTCTATTGCTTGTTCTTGGAGTCCCTCAAGGATCTGTCATTCTATTATAGTCTTAATTAGTTAATAAGACATATTTAAAGCACTCTGCAAAACCATAAAGAGCTTCATAAATGGCAGTAGTAATAGTGACAACAGCAATAATGATAATAGCTATACTACTTTCCTGATTATTTGGGTAGAGGGGCAGTTGGGACAGTAGAAAGGGAGTATAGAAAAATCTTGCAAAATTCTCCACCTTCTCACCCAGCACTATCTCTCTGCCATGCCATCCTCTCTCCACTGGTAATTATCTTATCAAAGCCTCCAGTTTGAGTACAGGTTCCCATGGGTCATACTCCAAGAAGTTTATCACCATTACTCTGTTTGAACTTTTCAACCTCCCTCATCTTACAGGATCTTCTCAACCTACAAAATGTCTCTGACATACCAGTCTTCCTCCATGAATAAGCCCTTTCATATGCTCCATTTTAAAGAAAGACTCAGACTTGTTATGTTTTCTTCCCCTGCAGTCTGCACTTCTGAGCAAGGATTTAGTCACCATCCTCCTATGAATCTACCTCTTGTTTTCTCCACACACTGGATTTCAAACTCCCTTTTATGAGTAATATTCTTTCACTAGTATGTAAGCTTCTTGAGGGCAGAGGCTATCTTTCACTTTTGCTTATTTTGATATCCCTAGAGTTTAACATAGTAAGTACTTATTAAATGGTTTGTTTCATAACGTAAAGATGAACAGTTAGGCCAACTGGGACAAGTAAAGAAATACAGAGCCAGATTCAATTCTCCACCTCATCACTGTTTTAAATGGACCCTTGGGACTGGTTATAGATAAAAGCTTCAATTCATTAAATTCAACCTGCTCAGTTCCTTTTCTGCTACTTTAATCCCTATTAGCCTAAAGTTATTGTCTCACTTGTAGAAAAGCTAGAGCTACTACTTCCCTTAATATTCTCCTTCCCCCCCCCCAGTTGGACCCTACTTGAATTATCTGGACATTTCTTATGAAAATGAAGTCTTTTGAGCCTTTTGATGCATCTGATTTTGGGTTATTTTAGGTGACTAGAAAAAAAATTAGGTTTTCATAGCAAATGGTATTACAGACAATTATCAAGATAACAAAAAAGTTGGCTTCAATTTTACAGATGAAAACTGCTTTTCTTTTTGTCTTAATCAATTTTCCTGAGAATGTCAGAACTTCTTCAAATATTAAATGAAAATTCCAAGACTTTTTGGTGTCAAGAGAGAATTTTGATGTCTATTAATTGGTACACATGGCCAACTCATCTCAAGGGGCAGCTAGGTGGTGCAGTGGATAAAGCACAGGCCCTGGAGTCAGGAGAGCCTGAGTTCAAATCCAAACTCAGTCACTTAATAATAACCTAGCTGTGTGGCCTTGGGCAAGTCAATTAATTTAACTCAGGTAGTCCTGACTCCAAGGCTGGTGCTTTATTCACTGTGCCACCTAGCCACCCCTCAAAGTAATCTCTGAACCTATTTCATTTTTTCTCTCTATCCTGTTCCCCAATATCATCTGAGGTGATATAAATTCTTCAGTTAAGGGGCATTGATTTCGAAATTCATCAACTTCTTCTCTCAAATAAGAAAATGTAACTTTAGAATCCATAGTCAGTAGCCATCATACTGAAATCATCTTCCCTTAGACATTCTGTCATTCTTATCTTGCTAAATCCCAACAAGCAATAAACCCTAATATCTTGTTTGCTCCATATTTGGATTCTTTCTGTATGCTTTCTTCTGGCAAACTTATTCATGTCTACATCTTTAATTATCATCTCTCTACCAAGTAAATTGTTCACCAGTCTTGACATTTTTCCTGTGCTCCAATCTTCTATTTCCATAAACCTGTTCCATATATGTATCTGACATGCCTAGTGTTTGATGTTCAATCATTTTGGTCATGTCCAACTCTTTCATGACACCAGTCGGGGTTTTCTTGTGAAAGATACAGAAGTGGTTTGTCATTTCCTTCCCGAGCTCATATCACAGATGAGGAACTAAGACAAACAGGATTAAGTGTTTTACACAAGATCACCAACTAGTAAATTTCTGAGGCCAGATTTGAACTTGGGAAGATGAGTTTTCCTAACTTCAGGCCTGGCATTGTATCCTCTGTGCCAGCAAGCCAACCCTGCTCCACATTCATGACATCACTTTAAGCTCAATCTATAATGGACCATATTTATCATCTTCCTCCCTAAATACCTACTTGTCTTTCTGAGTTTAACAAATTTTGAAGCCATCATTTTTATTTTATTTTTTCATAGAATAAACATTTCTATAACATAGTACAATAAATAGATGACTATACTTGCACCTACAAATATATTACATACAACTTTTTATTCTTTTCAAATATATATATATACATAATATATATAATAAAATTAACACATATATTTCTTTTTTTGACTTTTTTTCTCCCCTAACATCTCTGCCCATTGGTTACTATTAGACACAAATGTGTGTATGTGTGTCTGCATCTGTGTATTGTCATCTTTGACAGCAATGCAAAGCAAGTGCTCTCTACTCCTTTATTGATCCCACCCTTAACTAATTGTTAGATTCTGACAATTATAATTCCTCAATATCTTTATTGTTTACTGGACTCTTTTCCCCATATTATCCTCAATATCCTCAATTAATTAGCAAATTAACTGGAAATTGCCCTAGATTTAGGGACAAAGGGTGTATTTTTTAATCATGGTTTGTCCCACATTATCTGTGTAATCTTTTTCAATCAAGTCCATCTATCAGGCCTCAGTTTCCTCATCTGTAAAATGAGAGTGTTGGACTCATATGTCCCTTTCAGCTCTAAATCTATTCACCTGACTCTTTAAATGAACTAGTCTTCCCACCTCCATTATGAGATTAAGTTTCCTAAAAATTATCCTTAATCCCTCCAATTCCCCAATCTGGGAAAACATAAATGGTATTCTCCTTCAGAATAAAATCTAAACTCTTTAACCAGGCATTTGAAAGCAATGGGACATAGTAGAAAAAAAATGTCAGGACTCAAAAGATAGAAGACCTATGATCCCTAATACCTGAACAAGGAAACATAATGCAAGGAGTGATAGATCAATGTCATCTATTAATATTAAAATTTTAGATAAAATCCTATTATATAGACTATTGGGATATATAAAAAATCATTATGACAAAATTATAAACTATGCCAGGGAAGCAAAGACAGTTGGTTCAACATTAGATAAATAATAAAAATAATGAATCAGCTGAAAACAGTAATCTCAAACCACTGGATGATTACAATAACAACAATAATAATACTAGTACTTTATACTTTGTAAAGTTCTTTACAAATATAACCTCCTGAAAGAGAAATTCCAATTAAAGTAACCGCAGACATTAAACACTTGGGGAATCTACCTCCCAAGATAAACCCAGAAACTGTATGAACACAATTAAAAGCACTTCTCACCTAAATAAAGTCAGATCTAAACAACTGGAAAACTATCAGTTGCTCATGGTTAGGTCAAGCTAATATAATAAAATGACAATGCTACCTAAATAAAATTACTTATTCGGTGTCATACCAACAAACTATCAATAATTATTTTACCAAGCTAGAAAAAAAATAGCAACAAAATTCATCTAGAGCAACAAAAGGCCAAGAATATCAATGGAACTGATTATTAAAAAATATAAAGGAAGGTGGCCCAGCTCTATTGAATCTAAAACTACACTATAAAGTGGCAGTCATCATCAAAACTGCCTGGTATTAGTTAAGAAATAGAGCAATGGATCAGTGGATTAGGATAGATTCAAAAGAAATCGTAGTAAATGACCACAGAAATGTACTGTTTGACAAATCCAAAGTCATTAGCTTTTGGGATAAGAACTCATTAGACAAAAATTGCTAGGAAAACTGGAAAATAGTATGATAAAAACTAGGCATAAACCCATATTTAACATCCTATACAAAAATAAGATCAAACTGGGTGCAGGATTTAGACATGAAATATAACACGATAAATTAATAGACCAAGAAAGACTCTAGGGTCAGCTAGGTGACGCAGTAGATAGAGCAATGGCTCTGGAGTCAGGAGTATCTGAGTTCACATCTGGCCTCAGACACTTAATAATTACCTAGCTGTGTGGACTTGGGCAAGCCACTTAACCCCATTGCCTTGCAAAAGCCTAATAACAATACTCATCTGTCAGATCTATGGAAAGGGAAGAAATTTAAGACTAAACAAGGAAAAAGAGAATGATTTTGAATGAAAAAGTTTTTGCACTAATAAAATAAATGCTGCCAAAATTAGAAGGAAAGCAGCTGGAAACAATTTTTACAGCTGGGGGTTCTGATAAAAGTCTTATTTCTAAAATATATAGAGAATTGTATCAAAATTATAAGGTTACAAATCATTCCCCAATTGATAGTCAAAGGATAGGAACAGACAGTTTTCAAATAAAGAAATTAAAGCTATATATATAATCTTATGAAAAAATGTTCCAAATAATTACTGATTAGAGAAATGCAAATTGAAGTTATTATCTCACACCTATCAGATTGGCTAAAATGAGAAAAAGGGAAAATGATCAATGTTGGAGAGATTGTGGAAGAATTGGGACATTAATTCATCACTGGTGGAGTTGTAAATGGATCCAACCTTCCTGGATGTATGCCCAAAGAGCTATAAAACTGTTCATACCCTTTGGCCCAGCAATTCTAATTCTAAACCCATATCCAGAAGAAATCAGAAAAAAATGAAGTCCTCCATGTTCCAAAATATTCATAGCAGCTCTTTTTGTAGTGGAAAAGAATTGGAATTTGACAGGATGCCCATCAATAAGAGAATGGTTGGACAAGTTATAGTAAATGAATGCTATGGAAAATTATTGTTCTGTAAGAAACCATTAATGGTTGGACTATAGAAAATCATGGAATGATTATAGGATCTGATGTTGAATGATGGGAGCAGAACAAAAAGTAGAACAAATTCTACACATTAACAACACAATTGTGAGATGATCAGTCCTAATGGAAGCAGCTCCTCTCAGCAGTTCAGAGAGCTAGGACAACCCTGTAAGACTGTCTATAGACAATGCTAATCCCCTTCCAGAGGAAGAAAAACAAAACTTAAAAAAAAGTTTCAGAATCTGATGAACACTATTTTAACTTTTTAAAAAATTTCTCTTATGTACTTCTTTCCCTAATCCTAATTCCTCAGTCTGAAAATGGCAAATCTGTAAACATGTTTAACACAAAGGGGTATGTACAATATTCACCTGACTGTTTGACGCTGAAGGGAATGGGGAGGGAAGAAGGGTGGAAGGAAATTATGTAAGTTAAAAATATGCATATACATATGGATGAATATTGAAGAACTTTCATATCATATATCTTGAAAAATAAAATATCAGTGAAAAATATAACCACCTGCTATTATCCACATTTTACTTATGAGGAAACTGATGCTGAGATTCATTAAATAACTTGCCTAGGGTCAAATAGCTATTTACTGCCTGAGGTTGGATTTGAACTTATTTTGATTCGAGCACTCTGTCCATCTCACCAGCTAGCTGCCTAGCCTAACATTCATTTGTGCTAAAATCTCTTAAAAACATATTAATAGAGGAATTTTTAAATTAAAAAAACTCTTTAAAACCAAAAACAAGCATTATATTCAATGGGTATTGGTTACACATTTTTCCAATAAATAAAGAATAAAGCAATGGTGTCTACTCTTCTTATGTGATTCTTTGTATAGAAGTGCTAGCATTTACAATAAGACAAAAGAGAAATTAGAGGAATAAAGACAGGCAAGGCAGAGATAAACTATGCCAACTTAGAGAGGAAATGATTCCTTACTTAGAAAATCCTGGAGAACGAATAAATTAACTCATTGAGAGAATTAATATTTTCTGCAAAGTAGTAGGCTACAAAATAAACTGGTAAAAATTCAGCAGTATTTGAATATTAAAATATTAAAAATCATTCCATAAAGAAATAGAAGAGAAACAAATTTATGGGTAGGAGATGCATTCTTAAACAATGAAAATAGAAAATAGAAAATTTTGAATACATGAAGCTGAAAGCTTCTAAAAATGCATTTGGTATTAGAGAAAAAGCAAACAAATGGAGGAAAAAACCTTTGTATAAATTTTATCTGACAGCAGTTTAGTTCTCAAAATATATAGGTATACTCACATATATACATAATACCAATACATACACATATATTAATATCTCTATTATAAATAATAAGAATATAAAAGAAAATTATCAAATAATAAGTAATCAAACATATGAACAGCAACATGAAATGAATTGATGGCTAAAAAAATAAGTATATGAAAGAATACTTCACATCCTTAATAAGAAAAATGAATTTTTTTAAGAAGTGAAGGGTTCACCTCACAATCATAAAATTCCAAAAATATTATGATGAACAGTAATAGATAAGTAAACAGATTGTGGAAAGATAGGCACATTAAGTCATTTGGGGTAGAATTGGGAAAGTGCACCATTCTTGTAATTTGGAATTTTGAAAATTAAGTGAATAAAATATCCATATGTTTTGACACAGACTTTCTCTTGCTAGGCCTTTAATCCAAAGAAGTAAGTTATAAAATTACAGATTCCTTATGTAGCATATTTCTATGAATTCTGTTTGTGGTAGCAAAGAACTAGAAACAAATAGCAGAGTAATCAATGGGTTATTGGTTTAATCAAATATAGTACTAAAGGAAAACTACTATTCCATGAGAAATGATATATTTATTGAATTCAGGGATGCATAGAAAGACTTATCTGAATTGATACAAAGTGACCTATATTTAATATATTGATTTAGAAATTTTATAAACAATGAATTAGAACAGCCAGGTGGTACAGTGGGTCGAGTGCCAGTCTTTGAAATCAGGATTGAATGCATCTTCCTTAGTTCATATCTTAGGTTGGTTATACTAAATAAGTCATTTACTCCTGTTTGCCTCAGATATTCATCTCTAAAATGAGTTGAAGAAAATGGCAAACTAGTCCCCATATTTTGCCAGCAAAATCCCAAATGGGTTCACAAAGATTCAGACACAACTGAAATGACTGAAAACACCAGATTGGAAAGGGGAAAAATAGATTGAAAAGGGAAGAGAATGAAGCCAAAGACACTATTTAAGACTCAACTGCAAAGAGGTGATAGAGGATTTAACTATAGTGGTGACCAAATAACTGAGATAGATTCAAATTAGCTCTTTATATGTAACTGGAAATGTTTACTCCTTAGAAAGAGATAGTTTCATTCTTTGTCCTTGTATTCTTAGTGTTTAGGACAGTGCCAATATATCAGTAGTCTTTAATAAGTACTTATTGTTTCTCTGCTTGCTATCATTTCATCCTTAACAATTCAGAATTGTTCAACGAAAGTCTTCAGAAATTTCTCGGAGTGCCTATTATGAGAACATAAACAGTATCCTTATGTTGAATTTCATGCATAAATTTAAAATGACACAGGCTCACTTTTCTTAGAACAGAAAAGAGTTGCATGGAAGACTCTTCCTATTTCTGACTCAAAAATATCTCAAAAACAGTCTCATCCATTAAAGCTTTCAGACACTAAAGGAAATGTCCCTTTCTCCTATTAAAACTATGTAATCTTATGTCTTGGGTCCAACTTCACACTGGAATGCTATGTTATTACTTTTCTCTACTACTGTACATCTGACAACTATAAAGTAGGATTATTTTTAACAATTCTACCTATTATATTTAAGTGATAATTCCCATGAACTTGTCTTTACTGCCAGTTGTAGTCTATTTGTTCTTTAGGAGCCCAAGTTGAGTTAGTTACAAAGGAGAGCTGACTCTGGACCAATAAAATTGCTAAATCAAATAATAACACACTTACAGACTCTGCTTCTATTGCAAAGCATTTTCAATGATTTAAAGCATAACATTTGTGAAGACAGTGATATCTTACAATCTTACAATGTCTCTCTAGGACAACTGACCTTTTACTCATTAGCAAGAATACAAAACATAATATATGAGAGCTTAATAACCTTTAGCTGAACAGTCACCATTACATAAACACAGATCAGAATTCTGGAAGTATGGGAAAGCATATAGTCTTTTATTGACAGGTGGTAAAAGATTGGATGAAAGTATCACTCATGAGAAATCTTTTGTCTTGTAAAGTCTAGGCTCTAAGTTCAATGGGAGAAGAAATTTGCTATTCAGTATTTTTGTTGATACATATTTGGCCAAGTGGGGCGATAAAAACCATAATCAATGCCTCACTAGTAGAGAGCCCCAGAAAAACAAGGGGGGAAATGGTAATAATAAAAATACCAGTATAATTAAAAAACACTATATATATATATATTTTTTTTCTCTCTCTCTCTGGGGCATAATCAGGGAATAGAGGAAAGAAAATAAGTATGTAACCACAAATGTCTACAATCTCTATGCCTGAATAGCCATTTAGTATTGGTCCTTCAAGAAGCATTCATACATTATTTAATTTATAATAAACCAACATTCAGACATAAAAATTGATACAATCATATCTATTTTCAACTGACAGATGAACAAACTACAATCAACCTTGCTGTAGTTTTGTTTGGGTCAAGGTGCACAGTACATAGCTTGATTTGTATGTATGTATTCTCTCATCTGTCAATTATTGATAATTGCTAATAGACTTCAATTTGTTAACTCTTGATTTAAATTCTAGGACAGAATTTTTAAGGAGGTAACTTAAAAGAGTTTAGATTGTAATTAATGAGACTGATAAATAGGAATGGAGTGGCATCCTAAGCCAAATTCTGATTTGTTAAATTCAGTGAGCATTTACTAAGTATCTAAACTGTCCGATTCGGGGCAAGGTGCTTAGGATGCGAGAACAAAAAAAAAAAAAAAAACCCAATAACTGCCCTCATGGAGCTTTCATTTGGCATAAGATGTGAGGTAGGGATGTATACTTCATATATATATACATACATATATATGTGTGTATGTGTGTGTGTGTGTGTGTGTGTGTGTGTATGTGTGTGTATACATAGAATATACATAAGAAATATAAAATAAACACTTGTAGCAAGTTTACATATACTTGTAAGTCACCTTTGAGTCTGTCATCGGTCTTTTATGACACTTTTCCCTTCATCCTCCTTAGTTAAAGTAGAAATGAAATAATTTGGGGGACCACGGTAGAAGAGGAAGCAAATAACTGGTATCAGGGTAACATAGGGTAAGAGGTGGCATTTCACCTGAGTCTTGAAGGAAAGCTAGGAGTTTCAAGAGACAGAAGAAACAACAAGGAGTAGTCCAGATATGAAGACAGAAATTGAATCAGTTTGGTTATTACACACAACATATTACACGGAGAAATATAAAATCGGTCTAGAGAGGTACATAGTAGCTGAATAATGAAGAGCCTTAAATGCAAAACAAAGAAGGTTTTATTTTATCTTAGAGGCAATGAGGAATCATTGAAACTTCCTGATCAGGGGAATGAAATGGTCTTATCTATGCTTTGGGGATATTAGTTTGGAAGTTATATAGGAGATGGATTAGAGAATGGTGAAATTGGGAAATTAATCTAGAGGCTATTAATATAGCCCAAGTCAAAAGTATACCCTAACACAGCCAAAAAAGGAAAACTGTGGGAAAGACATTACACATTGTGAATATGAAAGTGAGGGCAGCTGGGATTAATCCTCAAGGAGCTTACAGAAATAGGCACAATTATGTCTGATGCCATATAAAATGTGGGAAACCCAAAGAAGAGGTACAGAAAGTTTTGTAAAGTTTTATATAATGAAAACTGTTCACTCAGTAGACAAATGACTAGCAAAGAATTTTTGGTTCATTACATTCACTTTTTCTTCAATTTGCTATTGAGAACACATTTGAAATATTTCCAGTCAGGTAGAATCTTCCATAGCTTGTGATTTGTTAGTATGGCCTTCAGGTATGGCCTTTCAGGACTATTAATAGGCATACTAAGCAAGGCCATTAAATGCTACATGAATTTGACACGTAAATCTTTGTGTGTTTGTGTAGTCACATAGCATAGCATTTCATTCTAGCAATAAAATTTTGAATCCTAAATGTCTTCAGTAAGAACACATTTTCTTCACAAATTTAGTTACCACCAATGGATCTGTTTTTCTATTTTAAAAAAATCTAATTGAAAACTTTCTTCATCACCAGGATCAAAGATAAATGACTTGCCTGAACAAAGCAATTCATCCTTTTTTAATCTACCCCAAAGAATAAAATCCCGGTACCCTCTATTTCAACTTCAAGGATTATCAAAGTCAAGTAAAATAAATAAAAAATAAGCTTTGCTATTTCTATATAAAGATACAGTGTTAAAAAAAACAGAAACAACTACACAAATCTTGAGCAGTAGTGAGGAAGATGATTGTCATTGACTCTTCATTTTAACAACACTGACACTGGTTCACAGTAACCAGAGTAAATCAAAGACTGTAGCAGAAAGTGAAATAAGGGAATTTGTAAGAGTTAGATGAAAAGTGGTACATTTCAAAGGATTGAAGCATTTAGAGATGAATGGAGTCTAGAGATCATCAGGTCAACCTCTGTGATTTGGGAAGTAGCTATACATGTAGTGATGGTTAGATTTGTCTGGTTCATGTCACTGGCCACCTCTCTTTCTACTTCAGATAGGCTATTTTGCCTATCTTTGCCTATCAGCAAGTAACTGAATAATATTGTTGCTGCTGATGGTGATACATAATCTTTTATCCACTAGCTGAGAAATAATTTCTATTTCTATCCTTTTTCTTTTCAAAGGAAATTTGTCCTGGCTTTCAAAGATCCAGCTTACAAATAATAAACTTTTCTAACAAAACCCTTTTGGTTGGTTACCTACATGTAATGATTCCTATACTTTTACATATGCCGAAATATGGCCATATAGAACATGACTATAAAAATTATTTACATATTTTTCACATTAAGCTCTCATAATTTGTATATTATATCCTTCTAATAACCAAAATTGTTCTCTTTCTTGTTTGGTCCTTGCTCCCTTTGGCCTATTCAGTAGCTTACTTCTCTCTTAGTCTCTTTGATTAGTCCTAGTTTTAAAATATTTCTCTAAATTATTATGATTCTATGTCATCCTAGATAAGAACACTTAATAAATATTATTAATAAATGGGTAGCTTTTTCATATATTAGTTTTGTACCATTTCACCTATATTACAAAATATTTATTCCCAGGAAGTTATTTTCCGTGACTCTGGTACCTCTGAATGCTCAATTGAAGACCCTTCTAGAGCTGAAATCTTCTTCATGGCTGTTTGCAATTAGAAACTGCTATTGTATAAATTATGGGGTATTGCGGTGGACCCAATTTTTACAATAATAATAATAATAATAATAATATAATAATAGTCATAGTCTTAAAATTTTGAGGTGTCTTTAGATATTCTTAAATTACACAAAATAGGAAGATGGAAAAGAGAATTATTTTGATTTTATTTAGTTTCATTATAACTGAAATTATTTTTAATATGATATAATGTTTACAACTTGGCTTTGTGTCCCTAGGACACATATATGCATATGTATATATATATATACAGTATGCACTAAACAAATTGTACTGAATTATTATAGCAACTCTTGTATTTTCTTTCTACCACATATAACAATTTTGGATATATCCTGGAACAGAAGGGTCAGACTCCATGAAGGTAGGGGCTACTTAATCTTTTTATTTCAATTCTTTAAGATTCCTCTAAAGCCTCTTGCATTGTGCTTGCTTATAGTAGACCTTTGGTATATATTTGTTGACTGAATAAAAGTAATTGAAATGTCATTAGGCACTGTGTTTATCTAGTTCCCTCATGCTGAACTACTACTGGCTTGGCTAATTGTTTTCCTCATCACCATCCTTTCCACCATCAGGTGGATGTTTGGACTTTATATAGTTACATACTTAGAAATATTTTCTTCACAAAGAGGAATCATAAATGTGCTAATATCTTTTTTTAAGTGAGAATTTGGGAGAGGGTAGATGCAGTTACCTGAACTAGAAACATTTTTCCTATTTTCATGAGTCAAGAACTTAAGCTGCTATTCATTTCCTAATGGGTAAAAACTGAATGTGATAAAAGGACATTGTATCTTTAAACACCTAAATAAGGAGAACCATGGCAGCTAGAGAATATTATGCTATTACTGTAAATTAAACTGACAGTAGAAGATGCAAGGTTGTGGGATGGGAGAGAAGCTACACAATAAGCACTGGTCAAAGTAATTAGCTGGTGTAATGAAGAGAGAGGAAAAGTGTGTTGGACATCAGCGGGCTGAACTGTCAGCATTACCATTCTCCAAGGCTTTGCAAGAACAATGCTCTGCTGAGCTGAGCCTTCAGTAATCGCTATACATGACTACCCATGAAGAGAATAATTAAGAGATGCCTGTGCTTTTCTGGGAAAAAGCCCAGCCCTCACATAATACACAGAGCTATTCTCTGGCAAATAACTTTTTTCTCCTTTTCTACTAAAAAAAAGAGAACACTTTGTACCCTTCCAACATACAATGAGAAAGGTGCCATAAAAATAAGTAGTATGGATAATTGCCAACTCAAAACAGAATTGCAATGAACTTTATCTTGGTTAGATGAAAAAATTAACCACAGAGCTGGCAAAAAAAAATGGATAACAACCAGGACAAAATGAAGACTAAATAAAGTATATCAAGTAAGATTCAAATTGCTAAAGATAATCTTGTCCCAAAGAGTCTCTTTACACAAAGTTTATTATCTGCATCATGTAACTTTTCAACAATATTTAGAATTTCAACTTCTCATCTACTGAAATTGTCTCTGCTGAAAAATAAAAATTCAAGGGGGAGAGAAATAGATGCCTTTAAAACTTTACAATGGATTTCTGTGATTCTTTTATAAGAGATGAAGATAAAAAATGATAGATTCAGTGCTAGGGATAAGTTTAACCATATAAAATATCAGTTTTTTTTAAAAAAATCTTTATATTTACTTTAACCATTTAAAAGGATCAGAAATCTCTTTTTTCCTAAATGAAAGGTAAGGAACTAATGTAAGGAATATACAAAAAAAAAAAATGTAGCATCAATCCTTTACTAATGAAGTTAATCAAATCAAACCCTTTTTTTTGTTCTGGAATTCATTTCAACTTGTTTACCCTGCTTTTTGAATTAAGCAGTTGTGTCTACATAGCTAATGGGATTTTTGAGTCTCCAATTTACTGCTCAATTGAATTGTACTGGAGGTAAATGTTTGTGCTTAGTATGTAGAAGAGTTTAGGGCTGAAATGACACAGAAGCCAGTCCTCAATATCCCATCCAGTACTTTCCTTGGATTGATAGGGTTCAAATCTTACTCCAAGATGAAGAAAGTACTTTACCAGCATGACATGATTTTAACTAACTATTGTCACTGATATTGTTCATCTCCTGTTGACATGCCAATCTAACCATATTAAGGAATTAATATATGTATCTATCTATACATATATATATATGGAGATCTGTTATTATGATAGATTCTTTTAAAAATATTCTTTTAAAAAAGTTTTATTCTATTTTCATCTCCAAATTCTCTCCTTCCTATCTTTACCTCCCCTCATTGTGGAAAAAAAAGAAAAACAAAATTGGTTACAATCATCCACAAGCAAACAAGCCATATTCCTTCATTAGTCATGTATAAAAAAAAAGACTCAATCTACACTGAATCTATTACATGAAAGTGAGCAATGCATTTTATGACAACATCTCTGGTACTTTGGTCATTGTGTTGATCAAAGGTTTTTGAAAGTTGTTTGTGTTTATAATATTGCTGTTATTTAAAGTACTGTCCTATCTCTACTCACTTTACTTTGCGTCAGTTCAGAAAAGTCTTCCTAGATTTTTCTGAAAGCATTTCATTCAACATTCTTGTAGCACAATATTATTCCATCACATTGATATAACAACTTTTCCAGCCATTTTCCAATTGATAGGTGCCTTCTCAGTTTCCAATTCTTTCCTACCACAAAAAGAGCTACTTTCAATATTTGTGTATATATGAGTCCCTTTCCTCTGTTTAAAGTATGCATTGAGAAGCAGTATCATTATGTCAAAGAGTTTGCAAAGAAACATACATAATAAATAATTTTACTCATCTCATTGCCTCCATTATAGACAGATGGTACCAACCACTACAAATCATACCTCTTATTGCAATTTCCAAATCAGATTTTTCTGCCTCATATTATTTTCAGTTCACTTAAGCTCTCTATAATAACTCTCAAAATATGAAATATATAAAATTATATACATATATGTGTCATATACATATGCATCCATGCATGCATATGTATATATGCTGAAAAAATCACTTGAACAAGATAGTGAAGATAAACATCATGGTCTGCAGAATTTTGAAAAAATCTTGCACATATGACACTATATTTTATATATTACTATAGTACTAAGCTTTACTGTGCTTAATTTTTCTATTAAGCACAGTAAAGCTTAGTACTATAGTAAAAATTTACTCTAAAAATTTGACTTTTGGGCATAATAAATCATCAAAGTATTATTTTTTTAAAAGGAGATATTTAGTCCAAAAAGGAAACGATTTAGGAGGGAGCTGAAGATTGTTTTCAGATATTTAAAATATAGTCACATGAAAGACAGATTAGATTATTTATGATTGGCCCCAGAGGACAGAACCAGAAATAACTAGTAAAAGTTGCAAAGAGGCAGATTTTAGCTCTAAATAAGGAAAATTTTCTAATAATTAGGACTATCTAAAAGTAGAGTGGGATGCTTGAAGGAAAAAAAAAATAATAGGTTCTTTCCCAGTAGGAGTTTTCTACCCAAGGCTATACCACCATTTGTCAGATATAATAATATAAGAGGATCTTAGGATGAGAGCAAGCAAACTAGAAGTCAGAGAGTCTTTAACCATCTTTTTATAGATGAGGAAAATGAATTCCATAATGGTTAAGTATGTTGCCCATGGTCATACAGACTTTTAATCCAGTTCTTTCAGACTTTAAATCTAGTGCTTTACCTATTCCATCCTGATATTTCATTCATTTATGCGAAAGATGTAATAAAAAGGAATCTTATTCAAGTACAGATTATACTAGATCTGAAGTCCCTTCTAACTGTAAGTCATAATTCCTGATTTACAAGAAAATCAATGTTGAAGTCCCAAGCACATTATTTACTATGTTTCTGTGACAAATTTAAACAATCTTTGAAATGGGTACAATAATATTTCCTGGCAGCCAGGTGATACAATGGATACAGTGCTAGTCTTGGAATCAGGAAGATTCATTTTTTCTGAGTTCAAATTTGTTCTCGGACATTTACTAGCCACGTGACCATGGGCAAGTCACTTAATCTTGTTTGCTTTAGCTTCCCATTTGTAAAATGAAACTAGAGAAGCAAATGGCAAGTGACTCCAGTATCTTTGCCAAGAAAACCCCATTGGAGTTGGATATGAATGATAGGACTGAACAATAAAAACAACAAAAATTACTTTTTTCTGCCCAACCAATAAGGTTTAATGAATACCAACTGAGATATTGTATATGAAAGCACTTTGTGAATTGAACTGCATTATTTGAAGGTAAAATATTAAAATTAATAAATGACCTTTACTTCAGAATCTGATGAACACTTTATAAAAATTATTTCTTGTATATCTCTCTCGCTTAATCCTAATTCCTAATATCAAAAATAGCTAATCTATAAATATGTTTAATAAATTATGTATGAACAATACTAACCTGACTGTTTGCCACTGAGAGAAGGGGGTTCAGAAGGGAGGGTGGAAGGAAATTTTGTAGCTTAAAAATATGCATGTGCATATGGATGAAAATTTTTTAAAATTTAAATTAAAAAAGAAAAAAAATGACCTTTATCAACTTTGAAAGAATCAATTCAGGTATAATAGCTCTGGTTGTTTCTGGTTCAAAACTTGGGAATAAAAATAGCTTCACTTGGGGGTGGAGCCAAGATGGCGGCAGGAGATGAGCTTCTCTTGGGTGCTTTATCCAAAATATTTCAAAAACCTCAAAATTATGACTCTAAATTTTCAAGAGACAAAATCCACAGAAAGATCCAGTGAGCCAATTTTCCAGTCCAAGGTAACCTGGAAAATAGTGGAAAAACTCTGTTTGAGGGGGTTTAGAGAGGTAGCCCCACCAGAGTGAAGGAATTTCAGCTACCCTAGAACAGCTCCAGGACACCTGGGAGCCCCAGCTCCCAGCAGCAGAAGTAGTTTCCTAACCTGCACTCCAGGGATCACCAAGCACAACTTGGAAGATCAGCAGGGAGACCTCTTCCAGAGCAAGAATGAAGTTCAGGCCCTCAGTGCAGATGCTGCACCCAGGGACGCCTCAGCAGTCCAGATCCAGGAAACGGAAGCAGGCCTGTGGAGTCACCTAGCAGGAGCCTCTAGGCAGTTGCTCCCTGAGTGCTTAGCCCACTGAAGGTAAGGTAATGGAGGGAAACTTCTGAGGTCTGTCCTCTGTCCCTGGAACAGGACTCTGGGGCTTTGACCATATTCAGATCCTGATTGCAGTCTAGGACCCCCATAGAGCAGGGGACCCCCCTCCACCAGCCCTGTGGCAGAGGGGTACACTTGTGGTCATTCACAGACCAGGAGAACAGTCAGAACTTCACACATTGAGGTCCTTTTGGGGGGTGTCCCAATAAAAACTCAAAAGCTCAGGAAGTACCCCAAAACCAGGCACACACTGGGGAAATGAGTAAACAAAAAAATGGAACTGGACTACTGACAATTACTTTGTCTATGATCCCATGGAGGATCAAAATACTTACTCTGAAGATGAGAAAGTCCAAACTTTTGCATCTAAAGACTCCAAGAAATATAGAAGTTGGTTTCAGGCTATGACAGTTCAAAAAAAGATTTTGAAAATCAAGTAAGGGAGACAGAAGAAAAATTGGGAAAAGAAGTGAGAGAGATGCAGGAAAAACATGAAAATGAAGCTTAGTCAAGGACATCCAAAAAATGCTGAAGACAATAATATGCTAAAAATCAGCTTAGGTCAAATAGATAAAACAGTTCAAAAAGTTATTGAGAAGAATGCTTTAAAAAGAAGAATTGGCCAAATGGAGAAGGAGATAAGAAAGTTCTCTGAGGTAAACAAATTCTTCAGATATAGAATGGAGCTAGAGGAAGCTGATGACTTTACAAGAAATCAAGACACAATAGATCAACACACAAAGAATGAAAAATTAGAAGAAAATGTAAAATATCTAATTGAAAAAAAACTGATCTGGAAAACAGATTCAGGAAAAATAATTTAAAAATTCTTGGGATACCTAAAAGTCATGATCAGGAAAAGAACCTTGACCTCATATTTAAATCATTCCTACAGGAAAATTGCCCTGATATCCTAGAAGCAGAGGGTAAAATAGAAATTGAGAGAATCCACTGATCTCCCTGGAAAGAGATCCAAAAAACCCAACCTAGGAATATTATAGCTAAGTTCCAGAGCTACCAAGTCAAAGAGAAAATATTACAAGCAACAAGAAGGACACAATTCAAATGTCATGGAACTGCAGTCAGGATCACACAGGACTTAGCAGCATCCACATTAAGGGCTCATAGGCTTGGAATATAATATTCCTGAAGGAAAAGAGCTTGAAAAGCAAACAAGAATCAACTACCCAGCAAAACTGAACATTCTCTTCCGGGGAAAAAGATGGACTTTCAATTAAACAGGAGAATTTCAAATGTTCCTGTTGGAATGACCAGAGCTGAAAGAAAGTTTGATCTTCAAGTACAGGACTCAGCTGAAGCATAGAGAGGGTGGACAAGAAGGGTAAATTATGAGGGACCTAATGATGATGAGCTGCATGTATTCCTGCAAGGAAAAATGATACTGATAATACCCATATGAACTTTCTTATTTAATAGAGCAGGTAGAAGGAGCTTTTATAGATAAGACACAGGAAAGGGCTGAATTTGAAGATATATTGTAAAAATGAATTTAATGGCTAAAAGAGAAATGTACTGTGAGTAAGAGAAAGGAGAGGTAGAATAGGCTAAGATATTTCCTGTAAAAGATATTTTTTTTGCAATGAACTTTTGCAATGATATGGAAGGGGGGGAAGGTGAGGGAGAATGAGGGAACTTTCACTCTCATCAGAAATGACTCAGAGAGGAAACAGCATACACACTGAATAGGGTATAGACATCTAGAGAAAAAAGGAGAGAAGGGGGATGGGGGAGAGGGGATTTGGGTGATAAAGTAGAGGGCAGATCATAGGAGAGAATAGTGAGATATAACACATTTTCTTTTTTACTTTTTTGCAAGGTGCTGGGATTGTGTGGCCCATCCGGGACCACAGGGCCAAGTGGTTACCGGGTCTCTGGGGTGGTATGTGAGCTTGGGGCCCCTTAGCTCCAGGGCCAGTACTCTATCCACTGCACCACTCAGCTACCCTACAGCATATTTTAGAAGAGGGACAGAGTGAAAGGAGAGAGAAAATACAATAGAGAGTAGTGGGGAGGAATGGATGGAGGGAATTACAATCAGCAACAGCAACTATGGAAAACTACGGAAGTAACTTCTGTGATGGACTTATGATAAAAAAGATGATCCACCCTGAGACAGAGCTGATGGTATCAGGAAAAAAAAACTATTATCTTATTATGTAATCTTGCTGTCACTTATATTTTATTTTTTTCTTAAGAATATGATTTCTCTCTCAACACATTCAATTTAGATCAATGTATAGTATGGAAATAATATAAAAACTAACAGGCTACTTTCTGTGGGGTGGGGTAGAGGGAAGCAAGATTAGGGAAAAAATGTAAAATTCAAAATAAATGAAATCTTTCAAAAAATAGCTTCACTCCCCAAAATACCTTTGCCTGAGAATACGATTTTTTTGGTAGTGGCCAGGTTTATTCCATATATATATATATATATATATATATATATATATATATATATATATATATAAAACTAGATGGCTAAAAGTTCAAATGTCTCCAGATCTTTGACTCTTGTTATGCCATCTATGACTGGATAACAGTGAATTCACATATTACTTAGAAGCCATTAACTTCCTAGAATTTCTAGCAGGAACTATAAAAAATATTTGAAGAAATAATAATTTTTATTAATAGTAGAAATGATAGACATTTATTTCGTGTGATTTGTGGGCTAACAAAAAAAAATCTGATCCAAAATATTTCCCTTGCTAGCTTGTTGCAGCGGTTGTTGGCATTTCTACAATGTCACCTCAAATCAATAGGATTTCATCCTGGAAGGGGCCTTAGAGGTTATCTGTTCCATCCTGCTCATTAGAGGAGAATTTTTTAAACAACTTCTTTAAAAAGATATTTGCTGAAATGGGTCTGGTATTTGTATGTTTTAATAGGTCATTACCAGTCATATTCTGTGATTGCTAGAAAAAAAAGAGAGAAAAATCTAGAGTTATAGAAGTGTGCTGGGGTTAAGGAAGGGGGGGAGAAGAAGGCTGACATTGAGGAAATAAGAGACCTCTGATAATCTGCCAAAGTGGGTAATGGGGTATGGAGGTGAAAGGGTATATCAGAGAAAATTTTGCTAAATTTATTAATTTTGCATAGTAATATGAACTTCAAGAGTAGATTTGCTGTATAGAATGTTACTTAATAATCATGAGATATAAATATTGATTGTTCTTTTGCATTCACTGTTCTATCCATCCTATGACTGAGAAGATAAAGTGTTAAGATATTCAATTAACCTATGCTGTCATAAAGTAGAAAGTCTTCCCTGGCAGTTCTCAGATCTTCCATGGATTTGAAAAGTTCAAACTCACTCAGTAGGACTTTGCTCAATCACAGATATTCTATTATCTATTTTTAGATTTCTTGCTAAATTCATAAAGTTTCCTAAATCATCATGTGACAACATTAATACTTGTTAGATATAAAGTTTTTACTCCAAAAAAAGAGAGTTTTATAAAAGACATAAATTCAATCATGAAGTTAAAGTCAGGATCATACAGGACTTAGCAGCATCCACATTAAGGGCTCATAGGGCTTGGAATATAATATTCCAGAAGGAAAAGAGCTTGGAATGCAATTGAGAATCAACTACTCAGCAAAGCTGAACATCCTCTTGCAAGGGAAAAGATGGACTTTCAGTGAAACAGGGGAATTTCAAATGTTCCTGTTGAAACAGGCATAGCTGAACAGAAAATTTGATCTTTGAGTACAGGACTCAGGTGAAGCATAGAGAGTGGACAAGAAGGGTAAATTATGAGGGACTTAATGGTGATGAACTGTGTGTTTTCCTGCCTGGAAAGATGTTAATGATAACATTGATGTGAACCTTCTCATTTAACAGAGCAGGTAGAAAGAGTTATAGATGAGGCACAGGAGAGAGCTGAATTTAATATATTGTAAAATTGGAATCAACAGGTAAAAAAGGAAATGTACTGGGTGTAAGAGAAAGGAAAGGTATAATAGGGTAAAATATTTCATATAAAAGAGTAAAGAAATAGCTTTTGCAATGGTATGGAAGGGGGGAAGATGAGGGGGAATGAGGGAGCCTTCATTCTCATTGGAAATGGCTCAGAGAGGAACTAGCATACACATTCAATAGGGTATAGAAATCTAGAAGAAAAGGGAGAAAGGGGGAGGGGGGATATGAGTGATAGAGGAGAGGGTAGATCATAGGAGAGGCTAATCAGATATAACACGTTTCTTTTTTGCAAGGTAGTAGGATTGGGTGACCTGTCAGGGACCACAGGGCCAGGTGCTTATTGGATCTCTGGGATGGGATATAGACTTGGGGCTTCTTGGCCCCAGGGTGGCTGCCCCACAGCATATCTTTGAAGAGGGACAAAGTGAAAAGAGAGAGAAAATATAATAGATGGTAGTGGGGAGGAAGGGATAGAGGGAATTACAATCAGCAATAGCAACTGTGGAAAGATACAGAAGTAATTTCTATGATGGACTTATGATAAAGAATGTGATCCACCCAAGACAAAGCTGATGGTATCAGAACACAGACTGAAACACATTTTTTTCCTCTTTCTTTCACTTCATTTATCATGAGGTTTTATATTTTTGTGCGGGGAGGGGGTATTATGTTTACTCTTACAATAAGAATATTTTAGTATTGTATAAATAAAGAAAAAAGAGAAAAAGACTCAGCTACAGAAATTATTATGGTACAATGTGGATTTTTAAAATTCTAAATTCATAATGTGTTTTAATTCTTTTGAGAAGGATCAAAAATCAAAGTTCTGAAATATGTGTATTTCTTTTTTTTAAGGATCACATTTTGTAAGGACAGGATTTTACAGTTTTAAAACAAGTGCCTAACGAGAAACTAAGATGCTTGCCCGTAGTCTGAGAAACAGAAACTTGAGTTTATTTCTACTAATAGCTATTTCAGTATCCTTTTGATTTTGTTTGCTAAAAGCAAAAATTAGGCCTAAATTTTTTATTTAAAGCATAATTCTATCTAAATTCCTCTGATTGCTGAAAACAATTTTTTCTGGTATAAATTAATTTGATATATTCTACTATAATTAAAAAATTAAATTGAATAAACAAATTACAAATATTTATGCACTTTCTACAGATAAAATTTTGCTTTTGTTGTTGAGTTGTTTAGTCATGTTTGACTCTTCATTACCCCATTTGAAGTTTTCTCGGCAAAGATACTTTCCTTCTCCAGCTCATTTTACAGAAGAAGTGAAGCAAGTAGGGCTAATTTCTTACTTAGAGTCACATAGCAAGTAACCTTCTGAGACTAGATTTGAACTCAGAAAGATTAGTGTTCCTGAGTCCAAGTTCAGTGTTCTATCCATTGTGAAACCTCACAGCCCCATATTGATAAAGTACTATGTTGCAATTGGAGTGCATAAATGATAAAAGAAGCAAGTACTGTAATCATTATATATATTAATAAATAAAATTCTGATCTTGTATTTTCAAAACAGATTAATTTTTTTGAAGACTCTATGAAGTTAAAATGATTTTACAACACATACAAATGGCAATAGACTATTTAAAAGTTAGCCTAGTTTTGTGGCATGCAAATTATTAGGGACAAGAAATAATTTGTATATGATTTCATTTTGGGATCACAATGGCCACATAGTTTCTAATGATATTAAACAGACAAAACATCTCACAAAGAGCAAAGGAAAGAGCAAGATGATTTTCTATTATTAGTACTCTGTTATCTGAGTGTTGGATTTCATACCATACACATGTTGTAATGTCTTTTTATGTTTTTAGTTCTGTGGTTTTGAAGAATGGATATTCTCTGAATATTCCAGAAAAAAATTCATAAATTGTATCTTTTAAAATGCACACTTCAGTGACTGTTAGTGATATTTAAATGTCTATTGGTGTGTGAAAGCCGAATATTTCAAGCATCATTGTAGCCTTCAGTAAAACAGATCAGTCATACCAAAACTCAGAGAAAAATAGGGTAGAAAAACAAAAGCAATGATAAGTACTTCAACAGGTTATTGTGACCCAATTAACCTTCAGAAACTGAACAACGACATTTGGAGAGACCTGGTAGCTAATAGGATTGTTATCTACACTGTGGTTTAAGTCTCCTGAAGTTGAAAGAATAACAAGACAAGTCAAAAACAGCTGTCAGTCACTGATATAAATAAGAAAAAAAAAATCATGAGCAATACTAAGTACCCATAATTTGGGGGGTAAAGAAGATGGTAATTTTTACTAATGAAATTCATTTTTTATTCAAAGTTACAACAAAACTGTTGTCAGAAAACTTCCCAGCTTGCAATAGTCATTTTCAACATTCTCTAAAATATCCAACCCCCAAAATTGTTTTGAGAATCTTTTTCCTTCTACTTCCAATAGGCCTGGAAATATTGTCTACATTGACAGAATGATGAAGTAAATGTATTGACATATTCAGAAGAAGAATTATTCTTCATTATCAAGAATTCATAATTAGAGAAGGAATATCACAAAAGCTAGGTGATTCTATGGATAGTACCTGAATTTAGAGTCAGGAAGACCTGAAACCTAAAGGAAATGGAACTCAAGGCATGTCACTTAAACTATCTTTTTGATTTAGGTATCTCAGCTCTAAAATAGGGGTAATAATAACACCTAGCTTTCAGAGTTGTTATAAGAATATTATTATTAAGATAATATTTGTAATGTACTTTGAAAACTTTAATGTGCTTTGTAAATGCTAGCTATTTTCTGATTATAAATATGTGAATCATAGAAGTTGACATTTATCTAAGAGAAGTTTATAAGCATTCTTCAGTGGGCTGAGAATACACCTTATTTAAAGTCCATTGTAAACATGAGTATATACATAACAATAGACTTGGGAAAAGGGACTGTTGTATCATAGCATGTTTAATATCCAATGTTAGGCTATTAAATTAAATTAAGAATTAGGAATGTTTGTCAAAATTTCATGAACTAAGTGTCAAATCTCCAACAAATTATTGCAGCAAAAAGATATATATGAAAAGTTTTCTTTCAATAGTGTATTCTATACTGTATTCTTTAATAGTGTAAAATGTTATCTTCATGATCCCATTTGAAGTTTTCTTGGTAAAAATATTAGAGTGGTTCACCATTTCCTTCTGCAGTTCATTTTACAAATGAGGAGCTGAGGTAACTAGGTTAAGTAACTTGCCCAGGCTCATACCACTAGTATGTGAATTCCTGGAAATAACCTTCCTGATTCTAAACTAGGTCCTTTTAAACACTGCACATTCTAGACCCACCCCCCAAAGGATTATTTTATAAGTTAATAATTTATTTTAATTTGTCCCTGCTAACCTGCCAGAGGACCATAAGATCAGAGATTTAGAATTGGAAAAGACTTTTAGAAGTGATTTCATTCAAGTTTCTTATATTACAGATTTATAAATCGAAGTCCAGAGAGTTAGTAAGTGACAGAGTTGTGTATATGAGACTGTATCATTTCTTCTGTTGACATTTTGATTGAGGGAGGAGGAATTTTTCACACATAGCATCCTATAAATGCCATGTAAGCAGGTCAAGGGGGATTACAATTTGTTCTTGGGGAATGGAGTCTCTTTAAAAATATTAATATATAATTATAGTGATTAGAAGATAAAGCCAGTTAGCAAATTACAACAACTTTTGAGATAAGTCTGGGAAACCTAAAAGATTTTTCACCTGCTGTTGGCTCCAGTTATACAAAACTGCAGATTACATTTAATAATATATTGTCAGGTAGACTCTAACCATGGCTCTGGCACTGGACTCCATGCTCATCACCTGCAGTCCTGTTTTTATAAGTTTTTAGACTGATCACCAGAAAGCAAAATATCAGTGGGTGGATTTTTTTTTCTCAAAGCAACTCATGCAACCCGAGATCTTCACTGGAAGAAGAAAGAATATACTAAAATCAACAGAATCACAATTATTGACAATTTCCTTTGAATATTAGGATCAAATCAGATCACTTTTTTATTAAGTACCTCTTTAAAAGTTAAAGCTCTATCGGAACTTTGATATTTAATTCTTATGTTTCTTATATTTTTTCCCAGACATTCCACTGGCAGAATCATAGACTCAGAGATGATGTGAGTTGTATAGGACTTCAAAGACTGTCTATTTTATTCTCTATCCTAACAGAAATACCTTCCATGATATACCTGTCAAGGAGTAATGCAAACTCTGCTAAAAGACCTCGAGGGAAGGAGAAACTCCATGACTTAGAAATATTTCATTTCTTTTTAGAAATGTTTTCCTTTAATCAAACTTAAATCTGTTTCTCTGTTACTTTAACAGATTTTTCTTTACAGACGCTTTGAGACCAAGCAGAGCAAGCTTGATGCTTCATCTATGTCAGAGATATTCAATTATCTAATAGAAATTATGATTGTATACATCTAAGGATAAAAAAGGGCCAGAGGGTGGAGTGACTTAGATAATGGAGCAGTTAATAAATGGCAGAATCGCTGAATCTATATCATATCAGTCTCATTTCTATACTGTATTCTTTACCATAAGGAAATGTGTCTTTTTTGACCTTATGGAAATTTCAAGAATCAGAGAAGAATAGAACAATCTTTCCGTTATCATCACCATTAAAATTATGGTTTGAATTATTATGGTTTTTTTAATTCATGAAAGGATTTTTTTGTTATAGCTGATAGAAAACTTAAAAGAAATCATTCGTATGTAGGATTTGGACGTTTTAAAATAATAGCATATGAAATGTTATGGAGTGTAATCAAGTTTTAAAAAATATTCCATGAAAATTCTGTTTAATACCAGGTTTGTTAGCAGTACTTCTGTCAAACATTTCACAATGACTTTTATGAGAAATTGCTCTCCTTTAAAATCTTAAGATTATTTATTTTCCCATGAAACAAGGAATATTGGAGTATATATGGAGACTTTCTCCTTCTTTGCCTCATCTATTTTGTTGTTCAATGTAGCAATTGTTTAATTAAATAGAAATTAGAATTATACTGTTATAATAACTCTCATTCCTCATATTATAAATGTTGCAAAATATATAATAAACTAAACACACCCAGCTGCAATTATTCTGTCTTAATTATATTGTAAAACAGCTAAAAATGTTGTTGGCTTATTTTTTAAAGAAACATGAGTTATCTTAATACTAGTTATTTCTTTATGGGTTATTTTAGTCATGAAAAAGCATTACACATCAATGATTTAATTGTTTTTAAATAAATAAGGTTGTAGCAAAACTTGGTAACACCTCCTTTAAAAAATCTATAATTTTGGTGTATTATAATAATGAACAATATTATTATGCATAATTATATAATGCGATACAATGATATGCATGATTATATAATGCAACATAATATAACATAATAGTATGAAAATGATAATATAAATAATTAAGTTGTGCATGCTCATCAATAGATGTCTCTTGTGCTGCAGTGAGAGGCCTCTCCACAACACAGCAGACAATATTACAACAATACTTGGGACTAGTCAATTGAATGTATAGTGATCAGTTTGAAAAGTCTTATTTTAGGCAGAGTTAGGTGGCGCAGTGGATAGAGTACTGGCCCTTGGAGTCAGGAGTACCTGACTTCAAATTGGCCTCAGACACTTAATAATTGCTTAGTTATGTGACCTTGGGCAAGTCACTTAATCTCATTGCCTTAAAAAAAGAGTAAAAAAAATTAAAAAACAAGAAAAGTCTTATTTTATAAACAGTGAAAAACTGAAATTTGGTCACAAGTTGGTTCTAATAGTCAAAATAAATAGTAATGAGGGAAAGTTTCAGAGGGGTAGATTTAGATTGGATGGAAGGAAAGCTTCCTCATGGTTTCTTCTTTCAAATGGAATGGATTGTTTAAAAGAGTAATGAATTCCTCTTTTATCTGAAATCTTTAGATAGAGACCAGATGACTACTTTGAAAAATGTAATAGGACAGATTTAGGACCCACACATACAAAACTTCTTTTATGGTTATTTTTATTGTGTTATTATTGTTTCTTTTGTATTTGTAGAGAACTGAAAGTTAAAGTATGAATGCTCATCAATTGGGGAGTGATTGAACAAATATGGAATATAGTGAAGAACTATTTTATTGTATGAAATGGAGAGAATTTCAAAGAAACTTGAAAAGACTTTATAAACAGATGAAAAATCAATTAAGCAGAGCCAGAAGAAAAAATATAACAACATAAAAACAAATAGTTTTAAATATTTATGAATTCTGATCAGCACAGATAGATAGTAATAGAGTATTGGGTCTGGAATCAAGATCTAAATGTGCAGCCTCACATCCTTACTTATTGTATGATATCTGAACCTCAGTTTTCTCAACATGAAAATGGGGAATTATAATAACTACCACACAGGGTTGATGGGAGAATTAAATTAAATAATATCTGTAAATTGCTTATCACAGGCATTTAATAGATGAATGTTCCTTTCCTCCCTCACATGATTCAGAGGATTGATGATTAAGAATAGAAGTTCATCTCTTAAGAGAGAAGTGTAGATTAAATATTCAGAATTAGACAAATCAATTTGGACATGGCCAATGTAGGACATTGTTTAGCTTGAATATACATACTTGATACAAAATTTAGTTTAGTTCTTTTTAAAAATCATTGACTTTCCTTTGGGTTCAACTCCAATTTATCTCCACATTTATTTGCATGTTTACTCCCTCAATTAGATTTAAGAACCTGGACTTTTTTTTTTTTTGCCGTTCTTTATATCCCTGATATTTAACGCAAGCCTGACACATAATAGAAACTATAAATTCTTCTTAATTTATTCTTTTTCCAGTCAGGGGAAAGAATAGGAATGAGAAAAAAGTGCATGTTAACTGAAAAAAATTGTTATAAAAACCCAACATATTCTTAACTAGGGATTAGTCTATTCAGTTTCGGAAGTCCTATCTCACTGAACTTCTATAATTGTTTTTCAAACCTTGCTTTCTATTTTGACTTGACTAAGGATTTTCCTTGACAAAAATTAACAGTTCTTCTCAAAAAGGATTCCAGAATCTATCCAACTTGATAGCTCTACAAGTGAAATTAGAATTTCAGCAACTTTCATGTCAGATTTTGTTAATGAAATCTAATTTTACGTATTATTTAAGAATAAGTTATTTTGGGGCATCATGAATGGTACTATTAGTCTATACACAATATGAACACTGGGTTCAGTTTTTCCACAATATGGTAACATTCAGGTATAGTAACAAGAGGTAGAATTCATGGCAAAAGTGACAAAAATTACTAAATAACTGTTACTGTAGGGTTTTTTTCCTATATAACTCTGCATAACTGATTTTTTCCCATTGTTTAATGACCATGTTTTGTTTGGTCACATAAACACCCTCCTGGCATCCCTAGAACCTAGATCTTCAGTAGTTCTTGAAATAATGCTGGTTCCTCAGTGTTCAACATTAAAACAATGAAAAATAATTCCTTGTTTGCCACCTAATGGTCCTGAGATATTTTTAAAAAGGAATAGGGATGATTCACGTTAAAAGGTGTTATGACTTTTCAATCACTTGAAAGTTGAGATGAGCATCAGTATGTCTAAGAATGACAGTTTCAACCTGGTGCCTTATTTAATTGGCTGCTTTTGGATGATATCCCATCGTCTGTCAGTCATCTCATGTACACTGGGATTTTACTGTGAAGATCTCTGGGAATAGTTACAGAAAATAAGTGAATTTCTTGTTAAGAAACATTTCACCATTAAAAATATGCTGTGAAATGGGAAATAAAATATTTATACCTCCCAGAAAGTAGTTGAAGTGCCAGAATTTTACATGTAATATTCCTTTAGGATCAGTAACCATATTGGTTAGAGTATATTTATGAGCAAATGAAGACATCTTTGCTTTTACCAACTTTTAATTTAATCTCTAGGTTTTATCACAATTGAGTCAAAAGAGGAGAAAATGGGATCACTGCCTCAGAATCTTCAACAGATCCATGGTGGTTAGAAGGATTCTGCAAACACACAGTCAAAAGTATCACTAAATAGAATATATGGAAACAAGATGGAAAACGCTGTTTACTAGAACTATAAAAAAATACCTCTGACAAAGATCAGATTCTTAGACCATTGTATGTGTAAAATTATGTTCCATCAGTATTAAAGTTACAGAAAAATCTATTATATAATTTTTTGCATTCATTGGTAAAAAGCATCAAATTAATCAACCTTTATTTAAAATAAGTATCGAAGCCATAGCTAGAAATATTAAATTTAATTGTGAATAAGAGGAGAAGCAAATTCCATTTCATTTTTGTCTTATTGGCAACATGAATGTCCCTTCCAACACATTCATTATTGTGACAATAGGTTGAATCTGCAATTCTCCATCTGCCTAAAGCATTAACCTTCATCTAACCTCATATTATTGTTGCACTTTGTCTGAAACTAAAATCTCACTAATATGATCTTGGAACAAAATCCATTGTCCTCTGTATTAGGCTCTCATGCTTCTCTTAAAGTGAAGTTAAGTAAAATAAAGCAACACCTGTAGACGGCCATTAACATTTGAGATTGGTTGTCAACAAAATGTATTTAGCAGCTCTGAAATAACAAGAGTTGAAGCAGACTAGCTTGCAAATCACTTGAGCCCATAGAGACCTTGAATAAAGCATACTAGAGCTGTTAAAGACAAATCCATGGTAACTCTAATATGCTTGAGTCTAGTTCACAGAAGGCCAACAAGATCATTGTACTTGGATTACTGAAACTGAGTTACCATTTAACATATTTTGTTCTACCTATCAATAATCATTTGTGGTTCTGATATTTTATCTCTGTGTCTGAAAATTGCTTCAGAAACAATGAAAATTCATTTGTCTGAGCAAGAGAATGCCAATCTGGAAACATAGAGAAATCATAAGTTAATCATTAAGAAGGAGAAGAAATTAAGTGAGATAAACTGCTATCAAATGTTCCTATTCCAGAACAGCCTTGCTAGTCTTTCTTTTGCTATTTATCCACATCTTACTGGCAACCTACTGAAAACTGATATAAGGTAAGTGAGAAAATCTAGAAGAAATAGATTGGGCTTTATTGTACCAAGTACACCTGAAGAAACAAAGGAGGAGGAAATTTTGAGACAAAGTGAGCACTCAGAGGAATATGCCATCAGGAACATGAACAAAGGCATATATGAGAAGAGAACCCAAAATATCAAAGGTATGTATAGATTTATGGAAAAATTGACTAGTTCATAAATGACTATAAAGGAAATAGGATGGGAGAGGCAACTAGCTGGTACAGTTGATAAGAGCACTGGCCCTGGAAGTCAGGAGGACCTGAGTGCAAATCTGCCTTGAGACTACAAATTGCCTAGTTATGTGACCTTGGGCAAGTCACTCAACCCCATTTCCTTAAATAAATAAATAAATATATATATATATATATATATATATATTTTTTAAATGAGATAGGTAAAGTATAAATAAATGAGAATAAAGAAATAAAAAACCACAAGAAACTCAGAGTTGGAAGAGACAGCAGAAATGATCCTGATATATCAGCTGAGTGAAATGAGCAGAACCAAAAGAACGTTATACACACTAACAACAACATGGAGTGATGATTAACACTGATGGCCTTGCCCACTCCATCAGTGCAATAATCAGGGACAATTTTAGGGGTTCTGTGATGGAGAATATCAACTATCCAGGGAAGGAATTGTGACATTTAGACAAAGATCAAAGATTATTATTTACAATTATTAAAAGTTGTCATATGTATTACATAATTTTGCTCTCTAATGTTTTCTCTCTTCCTTTTGGATCTATTCTCTCAACATATTCGATTTGGATATATACGTATCATGAAAGCAAATGTAAAGACTATATTAGAGTGCCTTCTGTTGGGGGAGAGAGGGGGGCGAAGGAGGAAAAATTAGAAAATTCAAAGCCTTGCAATACAAATATTGGTAGAAACTATTATTGTATGTAATTGGAAAACAAATAAAATATTTATATAATTTTAACAAAAGAAATGATCAAAGTTCACCAATCTCCTCTACAGCATAATATTCCAGACCACTGAGATTCACTTAGCTGCCATGAAGGGGATTTCACCAGTTCCTGAAGCAAGTTATTCCACTTTTTTAAAAGTCCTACTTTTTATATTTTCTCTCACATGGAGCTTAAATCTACATTTTTGTGGTTTTCACAAAATGCTCTTAATAATTGGTTATTCAGTGGCTAAAATGCTGGTTTTGGAACCAAGAAGAACTGGTTCAAAACACCGGTCAGAGACACTTACCAGCCTGTATGACAAATTTATCAACTTCAGTTTCTCCATTTCTAAAATAGGGACAATAAGAGTTCCTATTTCTTAGGATTTTTGTGGGGATCAAATGAGATATGTAAAGCACTTTGAAAATTTCAAAATACACTATAACTACTATTAATGTGAATTTGGTTCTAGGGAAAAGGATAAGGAATTCATCACATTAATAATATCCTCAAAAAAACCAAAATAGCCTTAACAAAAATAACAACAAAATGCATTAATTGAGCACCAGCTATTTTCAGCTGAGCACTGAAGAAAAAATACAAAGAATGAAAAAAATTTCTATTCTCAAGAGGAGCCACAAGCAAATGTTGCTGAGAATAAATAGCAAAGATAGGATCCATTCCACTCATATTCCTGTATTTGGAAAGTAGGAAAATGCAAAATTGATTATTCCATATTTGACAGCTCTTATTATTCACTGAAAAATGCATATGGCAGATATAGACTCAAATATCAGTTTGGCAGCAGGGGAAGTAGATATCAAGGGCAAAGCTACATCTGCAGGATGCTTCACAAGTCACACCCATGATATACACAGTGTATCATCACTAGGAGATTATCATTGTTAATAGATGTATTGTTAATTTCCATAGAGATGCCTCCCAAGAACTCAGTGAGAGATGTATAAAAATGACACTGTTCATCACAAGATTTCATATCTCCTATGGTGTATTTCAATAAGGGCTCTCTCTAGAGTCAAGTGCTCTTGGTGAGTTGGTGTCATCAGATCACAGAATCTCAGATCTGGGAGAGATTTTATAAGTCAGTTCATCTAATACTTCATAATTTCCATCACAACTTCCTCATTTGGTCAGCTATGTATGGGCAACATTTATAATTTTGCTTTTAGGCCACTCCACTCTACTCTCTCCTTTGAGTACTCTAATCTCCTTCCATGGCTTCAAATGAGATATGCAGAGACATGTATCAACTTTAGTTTCTCCATTTCTAAAATAGGGACAATAAGAGTCCCTATTTCTTAGGATTTTGTGAGGATCAAATGAGATATGTAAAGCACTTTGAAAATTTCAAAATACAATATAACTACTATTAATGTGAATTTGGTTCTAGGGAAAAGGACAAATAATTCATCACATTAATAATATCCTTAAACTCTGCAACCTTTGTATTCAATTCCATTTTCACCCTACCACTATTCTCACATTTAGAATGTCCTGCTGGACAATGTATCCTCTTATGTTAAATTTCCATTTTGCTCTTTCAAAGCGAATATGTCCCAAACTGAAGTCATCATCTTCTCTCCAAAATTGCTCCTTCTTTAAAAATTTTTTTTTGACATGGTATCTCCCAGGACATAAATCTGTCATCTTTGACTCTTCTCTACTCTCAGTTGCCCAATAAGTTTCTAAACTCACCTACATCTCTAACCTGTTCTCTATTCTTACTGCTTTTGTTTTATTGCAGAATCTCCATAATTTTGTTCTTTATGATTGTGAACCTAAATAATCAACAACAAATACAAATAGTTCAATACACACAGAAAAGTAGATTGGATTAAAAAAAAAACTATGCATACCTGAATCTCATAGTCTTCCTCCAATTTCTCACCCCCCCCAATCTCTCCTTTTCTGTCTCCTATTGCATGATGGACCATCATTAGTCATCCTGACATTTTTGTTGCCACTAGACTCCAATGACTCTGGAGAAGAGAATAAGGCTGATGACTTTGCACAGTTCTGCCTTGCTAGCATCCTATTCACTTGCACATCAAGACATCACCCTCCTTAGATCTTAGGTCATCTTCTAGAATTGAGGATGAACAACAGCAACAATTATGCACAGGGGAAGGTAAAGATACCTTAGACTTGTTTTTAAGATTTTCTACAATCTAGTTTCCCCTTTGTTTCTTACCATCTCCTTCATATACCCTCCAACCAAACTGAATAGTTATTATCTTTTCTTTTTTTAATTTTAGAAAGGTTTTATTTATTTTCAGTTTTAAAATTTTCCCCCAATCTTGATTCCCTCCCCCACCCCCCACAGAAGGCAGTTTGTTAGTCTTTACATCATTCCCATAGTATGCATTGATCTGAGTTGAATGTGATGAGAGAGAAATCATATCTTTAAGGAGGAAACATATAGTATGAGATATAGCAGAATTACATAATAAGACAATTTTTTAAAAAAATTAAATTAAAGGTATATAGGAAGTTTTTGGTCTTTGTTCAAACTCCACAATTATTTCTCAGGACATAGATGGCTTTCTCCATCACAGATATCCCAAAATTAAGCCTGATTGTTGCCTTGTTGGTATGAGCAAGTCCATTAAGGTTGATCATCACTCTCATGTTACTGTTAGGGTGTACAATGTTTTTATTATCTTTTCTTAACCTATTCTATCCTTTTTTTCTTTCTGCATTCATGAAGTCCACCCCTTGACTTAAGACCTGAAACTCATTCTCTGAACAGCTCTAGTTTTTGAAATATTCTTCCTTCAAGTTCCTACTGCACTACAGTTTATCCTCCATTTCACCCTAAAAGGGATGTTCCTAACGTTCAACCTAGATCATCTTACTCTCCTATTTAATTTACTTCAGTGGCTCTGTATCACCTCCAGGATTAAAAATAAAATTCATCGTGTAACATTTAAACCACTTCACAACCTAGCCCTCTCCCACCTTTCCAGTTCTCTCACAGCTTAGACTGTAATCCCCTGCCACGTATTCTCAGAGCATATTCATACTGACTTTATTAATGTTCTTTATAGACAACACTCAACTTCTTACTCTAGGAATTTTCATTGATTTGACTCCACATCTGGAATCCTTTCATTGTCTTGATTCCCTTCATGGACCAGATAAAAAAACCCATCTTCTATAAGACTTTCCCAATCTCCCTAAATGCTAGTGTCTTCTGCCTCCTGATAATTTCCAATTATTCTGTGTATAGATTGTACAAAGTTCATCTGTTACTTACCCAATATTTTGTGAGCTACTTATTCAGGGACTAACCCTTGCTTTCTCTGTTTACTCCATTTATGGCATAATATCTGCTAGGTGCTAGTGCCTAAATAAATGCTCACCAATTGACTAAATTGCCCAATTTGTGTCACCTTTCCCATCCTCTTCCCTAATCAACTGAAGATGACTGCTTCTATAATTCTATCACTTCACATAGACCTCCATTGTTTTATTATCTTATTATACTTATACATATGTCTGTCTGCCTATCTATCTATCCATCCATCCATCCATCTATCCCTGACATATCCTTACTTCTGTATTCCCAATGTTGTGGTATATTATATAAATTAAAGCAATGATTTAGGCAGTCACGTATCCTGTGTTGGGCAATAGTCAACAAAAAATTCTATAACTGTCTACTGTATGTCACTAATACAATTTCCATAGGGTTTATTAATGTATCTTTGCTTTACATCCCTATCATATAGTTCTAGGAGCTTCATAATTAGACAATTTGAGAAATGCTATCATTTGAATATAGAATAAAGGCAACTAAGTCACAAAAACTATAATGCTCTAGAACTTTATTTTGGAAGAACTGAGAATGCATTGAGCCTCTCAGACAGCTACTAGCTATGAGCCCCTAAGTGAATGATTTTGCCTCAGTTTCCAGATTTGTAAATTGGGGAATAGCTATAACACCTGTCTGTGAAGATAAAGTGGTAGATTGATAAAATGATATATTTCTAATGCATTTTGAAAACTTTAAATCAGTATGTAAATGTTAGATAGAATGCTTCCAAAAGATGTTCATTAGTATGGCTCTTTCAATATCACTACTGAAAGAATAATCAATAAGCAATTTATAAGCAAATTCAAATTTAACTGAAATACAACTTGATTTAATAGGTCTCATGCTGAGTAAAATGCAATGTTTCAGTAACATTGTACATGCTTCATACATCTATGAGGTCTTTAAGATTATATGGTACATGGGATATTAACATGAAGTTCATGAACTTAAAAAATTTGTTAAATAGTTCAATATTATTTTTTCCCTTTGTAATACCATAGATCATGGGTATGTAGACATTACTGTCCTTCCAAAAGAGTCTCTGCCACACAATGCTAAAAATTGCTGATCTGGTCGAAATTTCAAAAACGTGAAATGAATATTTTGAGGAACTTTTCTAGCAGGAAGCATAATTAGTGGCAAAAGACACAAATCCATCTTCCTATCAAAGAAATTCCTGTTTATTATCAAAGAGATGTTATTTCATTTCAAAGTAGACAGTATGAAGAATTTAAGAATCATGGTTAAAACTTTAGGGGGATTGAGACTTTTAGGTTCAGAAAAGAACTAGAAGGGTAAAATACAATCATATGCTCCAGTCATGACTCTGACTCATTAGGCACTTGACCCACAACTTGCATAGAAACCACCTACTTCTCCAATTGTTTAAATTCTCACCTTTAGTCAAGACCCAGCTCAGATACCATTTCATTCACATAGTCTTCTGTAATAATTCCAGAAAAGTAGGGATCCCTCCATTCTTAAATTTCTCTGTTTGAACTGATACATACTCATCATATTCTAAATTTTATCATACATATATATGTGTATGCTCTAGGTTCCAAGTAGTTCAAAATAAATTTTTTTCATGTTCATCTTCATATTGCTAGCTTCTACCTCTGTAACCTGCAAATAATAGATGACTATTGAATGCACTATTAAGGTGAGGATGCAATATAGAAATGAAAGATGAAACCACCTTAGAGACCCTGAGGACACCACCAGAGAGCCATTCTAGTATCAAAATGTAAGGATATATTTAGTTTTCTACAATACTTGCACCTATTTTTATTACAAAGATAAAAAGCTTTTCAGTGTCATAATTGTAGAAAAGAATAGAGAAAGGATGGAAGATAGCTTAAAAGGGAAAAAGAAGACAACTGAATTAAGCTTAAAATGAGATATTTTATGTGTGTGGGTGAGAGAGAAAGAATAACAAAGATAAAGACACTGATAAGATTGAAATATGCCCAGTGAAAGTAACCATGGAAAGGTACAAGAGAAAGAAAATATGGAAGGGATGGCCAAGTTGTAAGTGCAGGTCTGCAAACTGTAGTAGCAAAGTGAAAGTTCTCAATATCCTACGCCATGTTGATATAAGGAGCATTATAAGATGCCCAGTGACTGACTGAGGCTGATTAGTAATTTGCTTTTCAGATAGCTAGATAGATGACAGAGAGCAAGAACAAGAGTGAGAGTGAGAGAGAAAGTGAGAGAGAGAGAGAGAGAGAGAGACAGAGACAGAGACAGAGACAGAGACAGAGACAGAGAGAGATTTATAGATATAGAAATGGAAATGGAAAGCCAACTTGACCCACTATAATTATGACTCTGGGTATAATGTGGCCACAGTTATCAACTGCAAAAATTCAGGTAGGGAAAAGACAAAGTTTTAATTGATTATAATAATAACTAATCTCATCATAGAATGTTGATAAGTTTACAAGAATAAAAGTCTGGCATAATAAGTTTTTTTCATGAGAATGATGGGTTCATTCTAACTCTTAAGTGCCCTAGGTAACTCTCCAAGAAGTTGTGTCAGAATGAATGTACATCTCAATTAGTAGAGGTCGAAATGGAAAAAATAAAACAAAACAAAAGGTTTGAGAAGAAATTTTGTAAAGAGTACAAGTACTTTAACACTATGGGAGAAAAGAAATTCCTAATCTTCCGAATCACCTGAAGGTGCATATTTTTGCCTTTTCCATTTATATTTGAATATTTTTAAAGGCACTAAAGTAGAGGTCCTAGAGGAACTTTTCCAAGAGTGATGTGTTAAAAATCACAAATGTACCGCACTTTCAATTTTGGCATCAAAGGCAGCAATGTAGAAAAATTTGATATTTCTTAAATAAGTCATCTTACTATCTTGCCTAATAAGAGGTCACATTTCTATGTCACTTTTATGTTTACAAAGTATTTCTTTTTATCAGAACAACTCTTTGTTTTGAAGGGCAAGGATTCAATTCTTATTTCAAGGATGAGTTAACTAAAGCACAAAGAGGTTAAATATCATGACAATGATGATGATGATGATGATGATGATGTGATATGATTATGATGATGTAATCACAGCTAGAATTCATGCCAGAAGAAGGGATATGTCCATTATTAGCTAGCTAGCTTGCAGTAGAGACAAGACTTGTAACTAGAATTTCTGCTACCCAGTCTACCACAATCATGCAAATTGCAAGTGAGTTTTGTAGATAAAGTGAAATGCTAAGTGAAATGTAGGGTTGTTCACCTAGCAGAAGTCAAAAACAGACTCACTTCCCTTGGAAGCTCTGACTTTCTCTCCTTGAACTGAAAACGTCTTCATCCCATAACAGATACCATGGGTGAAAGGTGGGCATGTGTATACAGTCCCTGATTTAGAGTCAAGAAGATGAAGATTTGAATCTCTCATCTAAAGTTTATCAACTGTGTGACCATGGGCAAGTCATTTAATTTCTCTGAACCTGGGGTATCTCACCTATCAAATGGGGAGAACATCGCTTAAAGCTACTTTCTCAAAGTAGTTTGACAAACTCAAATTAGATAATTCATGCAAATTATTTAAAAACCTTATAGCAGACTTGAAATTTCCTAACAAAATATACAAAAAAAGGCATTTAAAAAGTGTGAAATGGGAGGGCAGACGAAATGTAGTCATTAGAAATAATTTGGATTCCTTGACAGCATTTTCATTCAGGATGCTATATTTTGGGCTTCTACAATCTCATTTTCCCCCCTTATTCTATAAAACAACTATCATAATTTAATTCAGAGGTTTTTTTTCCCATTTGTGGCCATTTAAAAAGAGTTATAATTTGAGCCACTTTACTCATTCAAATATTTGCCACAATATTTTCATTGCTGTATGAAGACTATGTAACAGGTATTTTAAAATTCTCCCCACTTGACAGCTTCAAACAGCAACTTCATCCAAATCAGAGTTGGAAGCTCATATATATTGGTAAACCTTTAAATGTAAATAATTTGATGGAAAACTACCTTTTATGTCCAAATCATGTTAATATAAATGAACTTTAGTTTATGAATAGCCTTGGTTCTGCAAAAATGTGGAATAGTTCCATTCAGAATATAGCCTGAAACCATTTTTCATTCCAGCACAGTGACCAAACTATTTGGTCCTATAATTAGTTTAGCTTTGAATTACTGGCCATATAAGTCACTTAACTGACTTCTTAGAAATGGAAATCGAGTACCTAAGCCTTCTCTCTTGCAGGAAATAGGAGCAAAGGGAGAATCTAGCCCTGTCTTTATACTTTAATATTCTACCAGCATATCCTACTTAACATTTCCAAATTAACTTTTCTATGGCTTACGCCTTTTCTGTGATCTTTGAAGTCTACATATTCAGAATACCGCTGGGACAAACCTCCCACTGTGAACATTCGTCTGCCAGGTCACTCTAATTATTTCATTTTTAAAAGCGTTACTCCTTTACAGTAATAGGTTTGGCATTAATGAAATTAAAGGTTATAACCAACTGACTGTAGTAGTCTAACAATTTGAAAATAAACATTTTGGCATTGGATCCATGTTTATTTTCTATCATTACCTCAACTCAGGCTAGATGTATATATCTCATTGGAAGGCCATTATCTGTTCATAATGTGCAATTCCATTAAAAACATTGCCTAGTTAATCTATAAGAGACCACATTAAAAAGAAAAGATAAACATCCAACAGAAGGCAGGAGGAAAGGAGGGGTTTTAATTTCTCATTTTAAGAAAAAAATTATTAAAGTGATCTGTACTACCAATAGAAACAGACTTTAATTCTTTCTCTGATACATGATCCTCTTGACTTCTCTTTTAGGGAACCAGCCATATCTGAAGTTTTCTTATCATTCCTTCTTATCATTCCTTCTGCCAAGCATCCTCTCCCTATCCACCATCCTGGATAAAAGATAGGGAAGATTTTGACCTAGAGGAATAAGATCTCCAGTAAAAACCTCAATAAAGTTCTAAAACTGGACATGGAACTAGATAGAAAAATGACAAAGAAAACCAAGGACCAACAGCTATGACTTCTTCTATTTGGTAAGGACTTGTAAGAAAACTGCTAGAATCCTAAGAAGGATTCTGAAAGTAGGCAAGCTAAGATAAAAAGAAGGTTAAAAACAAGTCTAGAGCCTGGACTCCCAAGGCGCAGCCAGGGCCACAGCCAAGCCAGTGCCAGAACTTGGACAGCTCTTGCAAGATCACAACAGGAGAAGAGGCAACATTGGCTTCCAGTGCAGAACCCATGTAGACTGGTGGGACAACAGAAGGAGATCGGACTGAAATGACAGAAGAGCAGCACCTGGGCAGCATGGCTTTCAGCCAGTGACACAAAGAGGCTGGGAAAGATCAAAAGCTGGACCAGATCTAAGAACAGCTTGAAGGCTACAGCAGAGAAAGGATTTCCAGCACTTGTGAGTGACAGTCTTTGTCACATCCCCTAAAAGTATGAGACTACTTTCTCTATAAGTAGGTATTATAGAGGAGTATGTCACAGACTCTCAAAGGTCTGTTTTCTATGTTAGTAAATATCCATTCTAATACTTAATTAAGTCTTTCTAACTAATAGATATCAACTGATATATACTAGAGGGAAGTACAATGGTAGGCCAAACTTACTGAAGTAATTCAATCATTAGATGATTAGTGAAGTGAGAAATCAAAGTGGTTCAGATGATATCAGGTAAAATAATGATAATAAATATATTTTATATATATATGTATATATATGCATATGGTTATAAGCATATATTTATTGAAGGCTTATGACCTTAAAAAATTCTAAACTCATTTTTTCTTCAAGGAAGATAATATGCAAGATAGAGGATGGGAAAGATGGGACTAGAGACTAAAGGACTACTAGGTGCCCACCAAGCATTTAATAGAACCATGACAGGGTCATAACTCACTGCAAATGATAGGGAGGGAAAGTTTCTACTAGAACCAGTTGATATTCATGATAGAAAGGTGAAGAGGGGAGGTCTGTGTGGAGTCTAGAAGTCTTTTCCCTTTCTCATTCTTCCCCTGTCTCCTCTCCCAAACTCTGTTTTCTCATTTCTAACAGCATGGAATTTAAGTCTCAGAACATCAGAGAATGGATTGATTTAATTTGAAGAATCTAAAAAAAATTCTTCATAAACATTCTCTACCTTTTGAATCTCAACAATCAAGGTTGGTGGTATAAACTGCAATTATTATAATGGTGGTCTTTTTCAAATATCATAAATATTGTATTACAATCCTATATAGAAGACTTATCTATTTCCATAATTCCCAAGAGCATAAAAGAATTTGTTTTAATGATTATACATCTTTAATAATAATTCTGAGTTATTTAGAAAACATTAGATTTTGTTTATTGGTCAGTAGCATAGGCAGCTAGGAGCTAGAGTGGTTAGAGTACTGGTTTTAAAATCAGGAAGAGAATCAGCAGTAGAAAGAGCAATGACCTTGGAGTCAGAAGGTCCTGAGTTAGCTAGTTGTGTAACCCTGGGCAATTTACTCAACCCCAGTTGCTGAAGGAAAGGAAGGAAAGGAAGGAAGTCAGGAAAATCTGAGTACAACTCCTGTTTCATATTCATTTTGGTGTATATAAGCTTTGGGCAAGCATATAATAGTACCCACCTTACAGGGTTATTGAAAGATCAAATGAAAGGACACTTGTAAAGAACTCTGCAAGCCCTAAAATTGCAAATGTCAAGACATGGACCACTGCCCAATGATAGAGCTGACTCTCACAAAAAATCCTATTGCAACATAATGAATTCTAATTTCTTGTATTTGTACACAGATCTAGTTAATTTCCCTGGAAGAAAAATCCCAAAGCATTCATTGAAGTATTTGATCATCACAATCATAGGGCTGAAGATTTATGCTGTGAAGGGAAAATATAAATGTTGGTCTTATAAATGTACACCCACACATTCTTTTTTATGCATCAATGTGGGATTATCCAGTGTATGCATATTTAAGCCTGGAGTAATTACATGGCTTTCTATCAACCAGAGATAACTATCAACAAACATTCTTGCATATCTAAAGTACAGAAATAATTTATTTCCCAAAAAAATGTTGCAAAGATACTGAAAAAAAAATCCTGAAGTGCCTAAAGAAGTATCAGAGTAAATTATACCATATTCAGAATCATTTCAATTTTTTCAAAAACAAGACAGAATTTAGTAGGATAAAATGCTAGACATAGGAAATTTGCGTTCAAATTTTGTCTTAGACATTTATTAACTGTGACCGTGGTCAAATCAATTTATAATTCAGAGCTTCAATTTCCTCAACTTTAAAATAGGAATCAGAATTCTTTCAATGGTTAACTCATAGAATATAGGTAATGTCCATATAAAATTCAAAGCATAATATAAATGTTATTTTTATCATGTTATATTTTTTGAAATTTTGAAATTTAATTTTTATTAGCCAAAAGAACCAGTTAAATTACAGTATAAATAGTTTTCTTCCTTTTCTACTGATTAATTTTTTTAAATCTGATCTTATGGGTAAATAAGGTATCAAAATGATCAAACTTAAATAAAACTTTTCACTTTAAATACCAAAACTCATTTTATGTTCATAACTTCTGAAGATATTATCATATTCTAAAATCTGTCTTTATAAACTCAGCAGACAGAATATCATATAAGTTTTTTATTTCCTGTTTTTAATGATTCAGGGCCATTATCACCAGCATGTCCTACACTTCTTTGTACTATATAACAAAGAAGGTGTGTAAGGAGTTAGGCTCATCTTTAAATGACCCATGATTAAATGGCCCCACTTTTATAGCTGAAGGGCAGTGAAAGGAGGAAGGAGGTCTACTGAATTTACAGAATGAACAGGAAGTTCTTTGCCAACTTGAAACATACCAATAAATGTTACATGCAAGTTAACTTATTAAAAGTATTGTTATTGTTAAAAATCCTTTCTCAAACTCTTACTAGCTATATATAAAATCATGGCAAATCACTAAAAATTCCGAGCTTTCATTTCCTCATCTGTGAAATAAGCATAATAGTAGGCATTCATTTCATAGGTCTATAATAATGATAAGTTAAAATATAAAGCCCCTCCAAGCTTTTAACACTAAATAAATATAAATTATTGTTATTATTATTATTATTATCGTTGTTCTCTTGTCTGTGTTTTCTATTTCAGCTGAGTTATCTTTCGCAGACTTAGCTATGATGATTTGCAACTGGTTTCTAATCTGATGTTTGGTTTTACATCTTACTAACCCTATCTGTAGTAAAGAGATCTAGACTGAAGTTGGAAAGATTTGAGTATAAAGACTACCTCAACTATTTAGCAGTGCTATAACCCTGGCCAAGGTCCTTAACCCCTCTCATCCTCGGTCACCTCATTCACAACTTGATGATAACAATACCAGCTACTTCTCAGGATTGCAAGGGCTGTGAGTATCAGAAGAGAAAAGATTAAGTGCTTTGCAGAACTTAAAATGCCATGTAAAGTTATCTGTTATTGTTACTATGTTTACAGTACATAAAGGAAGATCTTCATGCCTCAGATATGAGGTAAAGTTCAAGAACTCTATGATAGCTATTTCTATTACTCATACTCAGAATTTTTTTCTTCATGTTACTACATATATATATATATATATATATACATATATATATATGTGTGTGTGTGTGTGTGTGTGCACATATTTTAACTCTGTAACATGTGACTCATTGCCAGAAATCCAATATGGATAAAGGGAGTTATTGTTTTTAATCATTATTACTTTATATTCAGAAAAAGATTTTTATAATTTTCAAAATACTTCTCACATGTTAATTTGATTGGTAAAGAATATTTCCACATCAATGAAACATATTCCGGAAGTAATATGTTTTAATGTGTTTGGGTTAACTTTTAAGGAACTTTTAGTTTTGCTTTTTTGTTTTTGTTTGTTTTAGTGTTAGGACTCTAAGAATTGTGGAATTTCACCACTGGAAGGGGTGGCAGAGGTGATCTAGTTCAACCTATACTCAAATAAAGTCCTATTTTAACATATAGTACAGTGGGTTATCAACCTTTAGTTTAAGCCCTCCAAGCAGTGGTGGGGGAGGGGCCTCCATCAAATCTCAAGGTAACCCAATTCCATTTTGGGTAAGCTCTAAACATTAGGAATTTTCCCCGATATCAAGATTAAATGAATCTCTGCAGTATCACCTGGTTTTACTTTAAGTGGGTCAAACAGAACAATACATATATCTCCCTTCCGTGACATCTGTTTAAATAATTGTACCCAGCTCTCATATCCTTAACCCTTCTTTTCTCTAGACTTACCAGTGCCAGTTCCTTCAGCAAGTTCTTATATGGAATGGATGCTAAGTTCAGCCTCATTCTAATTGTCCTTTACAAGATAATTTCTAGATTATCTTAAACCATGTTGCCCAGACCTGAACACAATATTCTAGATGAGACCTGAGGAGGGAGGGCACAGTAAAGTGGATTGTCCTTGCCCTATTTCTGGAAGTTTTATCTACCTTAATACAGGTAAAGATTATATTAGCTTTAATATAAGCTGCCACATTGTGCTTTTGACCTAACTGAGCTTTCAAAGTCCACTAAAATTCTCAGATCTATTTTTTTGGGGGGGAAGGAAGGGGAGCAACAATGAAGAGACTCTTAAGTTCCCATTTAACACAATTTTTTCCTGAAAGATTTATGACTTTTATTTCTTATATAGGTCTACAAATCTCATGTAGATAATAAATATATAGAGAAAGAGACATAATTTTGATCTATATATATATATTCTCTAAAAATCTATATGAGAGATCTTAAGATCATATATATATATATATATATATATATATATATATATATATCCATAGATAGACAGATAGAAAGATAGATAGCCACCAAATCAGAATAGTACCAGTTCAAAAAGGAAAGAGATTCTGCAAACCATAGGTCTGACTCTGATTTGTGGAAAATACCATAAGAAGTCACCAAAGGTATGGTTAATGAAACATCAAGGAAAGAAAACAGTAATTACAAAGCATAGATTTATCAAAACAGGTCATTCCAGAATAAAAGTGTTTCCTTTTATTGAAAGGATCTGAAATTAAATTGTCAAGCAAGCATTATATTTATTATTAATGTAGATTTTTAGAAATAAATTTGATAAGGTATTACCATATTACTCTTATAGAAATGTTGAAAGGATAGTGGGGAGGAAGCAACAGAAAAAAAGGGAAAAACAGAAAGCAACATGAAAGGGAAACAACTCAAAAAGAAGTGTTAAAAATTTAATGTAAACTTTGCAGGAGGTCTCCAGTGTTCTCCAAGGTTCTGTTCCTAGAACTGTGCTATCTAATAGTTTTATCCATGACTTGGAAAAAGTCATGGATGGCAGGCATATCAAAATTAGTGATGATACTAAGTGGGAATAGGTCATATATTGAATGAAGCAACCAAGATCCAACAGATTTTGGCATACTAGAACAGGGGACTGAATCCAAGATAAAATTCAAAAGAGAAAAATGCTGTCTTATTTTATTTTTTTTAGGTTTTTGCAAGGCAATGGGATTAAGTGACTTGCCCAAGGCCATACAGATAGATAATTATTAAGTGTCTGAGGTCGGATTTGAACACAGGTACTCCTGACTCCAGGGCCGGTGCTCTATCCACTATGCCACCTAGCTGCCCCAAAAAATGCAGTCTTAAACTTTAACAATTTAAAAGTTTTAATAAATTCACAAGTATAAGAGAGGGTAGTTAGAAACTAGGTATTTGAAAAATAACTGAAAGTTTTGAGTTCAATGAGTTGGACAAAAAAATTTTTTTCAACTAGACACATATTCTAGAAAGGGCAGCTGGGTGGTGTAGTGGATAGAGGGCTGAACTTAGAGTCAATATAACACATTTTCATGACTTCATATCTAGTTTCAGGAACTTACAAGCAGTGTGACCCTAGGCTAATCACTTTACCCTGTTTTCCTCAGTTTTGTTTTCAATAAAATGAAGTGAAAAAGGAAATGGCAAATCACTCTGACATCTTTGCCAAGATAAACCCAAAAATGTAGAGTTGAATAAGACTGAAAAATGACTAACAGCTATCTTTCGGGGGGGGGGGGAAGAAAAAAGTTGGCAGTCTCTCTTTATTTTGCTAAGATCATATCTGGAATATTGTATTCAGTTATGGGTTTATTTGGTGACTTTATCATGGAGTCATTGGAGGGCAATTGGGTTAGTGAAAGACCTTCTGCCTATGTCATATAAGACTAACTTCAAAAAAAACTTGGAGAGGGGCAGCTAGGTGGCGTAGTGGATAAAGCACCGGCCCTGGAGTCAGGAGTACCTGGGTTCAAATCTGGTCTCAGACACTTAATAATTACCTAGCTGTGTGGCCTCGGGCAAGCCACTTAACCCTGTTTGCCTTGCAAAAACCTAAAAAAAAAAATTAAAAAAACTTGGAAAGGTAGCATATACAATGGGAAAAAATATGGCACTTTAATCAGGGAAGTGAGTTTGAACCCAGGATTTCTCTATCATTAACTGCTTGTATGACCTTAGGGAATTACCTTTAGCTCTCTGTAAAAATGAGGGAATTGAAGTAGGTAGATTACCTCTATCATCTCTTCCAGGTCTATTTATCCTAGAGGAAAGAACATTCATGGGTGACATGCTAGTGTGAAGGGCTTCCATGTGGAAGAAGAATTAGGCTTGCTCTATTTGACTTCAGAGGACAGAAGTCTAGGAACAATTAATGAAAAAAATGGAATTTTACATTTCACATTATGGGGAAAATGTATATAATGATTGGTGATACCCCATAATGGAATGGATTACTGGTCCCTGAAGATCATCAATGAAGACAGTAAAGATTTATTTTCAGTGAATACTGAAACCTCTTCCAAGTTTAAATTTCTGAGACATTCTCTTCTGTGAATCTCTTCCAATGTCTTTTCTCCTCTTCTCTCTTCCCATTTGTAATTTACCTCTTCCTAGTAATGATTAAATGGTTTTGTTTTAAACAGTCTCCTGCTATAAACTTCTACCAAGAAGAGGATAGTTCGATGGTACTATTATATGAAGTGCTGGACCTGGAATCAGGAAGATCTGAGTTCAAATCCTACCTCTTACAGATATAACATACAATTATTACATATAAATATGTAATTTATATATTAATAAATATGTATATTTTAGCAACTCATGTAACTTCCTTTAATAAGCTTCCTCATCTCTAAAATGAGGATAATAATTGTACCTATCTCCTAGCACTGTTGCAAGAATAAAATAAGATATTTATAAAACAATTCACCACATTAAAGCATTATAAATAAAATTCTGTGTTACATTGCATTTATGTAATATTTATGCTATTTTAAGATACTCTACATTATGTTATATTATGAGTTTGTATTCAAAGAACTAGGAGAAATGGTATAAAACAGAAGATCTTTATGAATTAATGCAGAGTAAAGTGATTGTAATAAGGATAACTATCTGAATAATGATAACATTGTAGAGAAAAACAACGTTGAAAGCTTTAGAATTCTCCTCAGTGCAATTATAATAATTAGTCCAGAAAACAAAAGATGAAATATATTTCTCCCTCCTGCCAGAGAGACAATGACCTTGAAGATCATACCCAATGTGGGAATTTCTTTTGCTAAGTTATGAATGTTTGTGATGGCTTCGTTTTTTGTTTTGTTTTGGCTCGTGATGGGTGGTAATGAAAGGGATAGGTTATAAATGTGGGTTCAAGAAAATAATTTCTTATTTAAAACTTAAAGCAATGTCTATAATCCTGTCCTATCTTTGCTTATTTTTAAATGTGCTACCAAGCAAATTGAGCAGGAACTGAGCTTGAGGAGTCTCATACCATAAGTACCTTCATCCTCTGAGGATGGGTATGAGTTCATCTCCTTTCTACTACAAGCACTTCATTTTATTTGGATCAGTGAGAGAGTCCTTGAATGCTCCTTTGGAGATCCCTTCCAAAGCAGATGGGAAAGTACCTTAGCATGGTTACTTCTGTTTATGCACAAACAACAGAGTCTAGGTTCAACTCAAATGCAGCCTGTTGGCTAAATCCCCATGGTATTTAGAATAGCCATGGCTATCCAAGATATACCTTTATAAGTGTATTATTCTCTTGAGGTATTCTGACGTGGTATGTACATTTCTTGTGAATAATAATAAATTACTTCATTTTTCTACCATGTGCTTTAGAAAACTCTTATTCTTCACCATTTTCATGCTGCTCATAAGCATTGAAGTCATTCTTATAACTTTCAATTCAGAAGAATTATGATTCTTTGGAAACAACCTTAGAAACCTGGGGAAAAAATGGATCTCCTTCTGGGTTTATAACTAAAATTACCTACATCACTAGGACTGATTACTTCAACTCTGGGTCTTGGCTTCTTCATCTGTACAATGTTCATTTTGAACTGGATCAGGAGTTCTTAACTTGGGATCCATGAACTTGATGATAAGTAGCTAAGTAGTGTACTCTCTCTCTCTCTCTCTCTCTCTCTCCATATATATATATATATATATATATATACATATATATATATATATATATATGTATATATATATATATAGTGTGTGTATGTGTATGTGTATATATAAATAATCTGTATTAGATTATATAATATATTCAAATGTATATATGTGCCTATATCTTCACACACACACAGGTTCATGTTTGTATTTATATGTACACAAACCCTTTCTTTTAATATAATTGGCTTCCTTTTTTAGCCAAGTGAATTTTATGTTATGTATTTAAAAACCTTATCCTGAATAAGGATCCAAAGACACCACAAAATGTCAAGGGTTTCATGATACAAAAAAGGAGTTAAGAACTTCTGAACTAAATGGTCTCTAAGGTGTCTTCTAATTCTGACATTTATAACTTCAAAGTACTGCAGAGTATATTCATTATAATGTTTGAAGTTGAGAATTGAGTATTATTTATTTCCTTTGACTTGAAGACTGTAAAAGGGTTCATCTTTATTTTCTTAGTTTCTTAGTGATCAGATATTACAACTTGTAGTAAAGGGAAAAGTCTAAAATGAATTATTTAACTATGCAGAATGATAAATTTAATTCATGAATACTTTAATCACTATATTATCTATGAAAAAGTTATGCTGTCTATGTCTGGAATCTCCATCACCTAATAAAAGTTCAAGGGATTAAAAGAGGTAGTGATGAGTATAAATTCTATTTTTCTAACACTAGTGGGCTATTCATTATTTGTTATTGATTCCTCTATCTATATCTTAAGGTCCATTTCTCCTCATTCATGTTTCCTGAAGCTCTTTTATTGGTGACAGGGTCAGGGGAGGTGAAGAGCCCCTCACTCATCACCTGATTTCCTTCAGATTTCCTTTGCTAACACTTGGCTTCTAATCATTCCTCTTTTTACCAGGGTTTGCAGCAACCTTCAAGCTGTTCTATGACAGCCTAAACATAGGATTCATACCCACCATTTAGCAACAATAAATAGTTCCCTGGTTTTTGTTTAGCTTTTTGCAGGTTAACTGTACTCTGGTCAACTTTAAAATTTCTATCATTAAGTCCTAAAAGAGAGAGGGGCAGATATCTTTATGACAGCATTTTCTTATAATGAGCTCATTGGTGACTTCATTATAAGCTACTGCATAAGATATAAAAATGGATCCATATTTATTTATTTTTCTTAGCTATTACCACATAAATCACTGGAATTTGATCCAAATAGTTCAATAGAAAACATTTTCTAAGTACCTGTTATATGTAAGTGAGTATGCTAGGTAAAGAGGAGATTAAAGACCATTGAAAATATAGTTTCCTTCCTTTGAAAGATTACTGAGAAATACCTCAAGTTGTGTCATGCCTATGTTAAACTCAGGAGATGATAAAAGTTTGTTGATTATATGAGGAAGCAATTCTTTTTCCCAATAATCTTTGAAAAGGTAGGGGACTTGGGGTATGGAACATTACATATATTAACTTTTTTTTTCATTATGTTGGTTAATTCTGCTGAGTTATTCTCTCTTCCCACCCTCTTTTTTATACTTTGTTTTAAGATTTTGCCCTATGACAAGCAGGGAAATATGAATGATAAAAAAATATAAACAAAAATCAAAAGTTTATCTTTTTTTCTACTCACAGCATTTTTCCTACATTTTATTTTTGTTTCAATATATCCATTGTTTTCACACTCTATAATGTCTGAAAATTCCCAAACTCAAAAAATACAACTCCTTTCTCAGTTACTAAATGACGATAAAAATCTGTCTTTTCCTTTGCTCCAAATATTTACTGGACAGTATTCTGCATTATGGTAAAGTATCTTAACATAGGGGGAAGGCTGACAGTTATTTAATTTTGTAACAAAAATAAAGAAACCTAGAAATATAGTAAACCAAGTCACTCCATGATTATGTGAAGAACCTGGGCAAAAGCAACTAATGATTGGATATTACTACTAAAAATAAACATTGATTGAATGTGCTGCTACTAATTTAGTATATTCCAATTCAGTGATTATCAGATCAGTTCAGAAAGAGGATACAACTGCTTACCAACAATTATTTCACTAGTTGTCATATTACTGAGCATGGCAATTTAAATTGCAACAATCTCAGTCATTTAATCCTATGCAATGGCTATGGATTTTACTAGTAATTGGAGAGAGTGATAGAGATCACAGCTGGATGTCGTTTTGATGAATATATGCAACCACTAATGTTACATGGAAGCAACACATATTCTTAGAAATGATATACACAAGAAGAAAACAGACCCTGGGGAATACTGAAAGGTCATAATTAAATGGAAAATTCCTGTGATATTATAACCTGTGAAATCTGAGCTTGAGTCATATTGACCCTAATAAGAAATGACAAGCATTGAAAAACCATCCATAAATTTCCTTTTAAGCAGTGTTCTTTGCAGATAAGTGAAACTGTTTTATATTGTCACCAACTTCTACTGGAACCAGTTCAATTTCTGAATTTCTGAAAGCATTGTTTAATTTTGATTTTATCAGGAAAGAAACCTTTCCAAAGAGCAGAGGATTGAACAATAAAAAAGATTTTCTATGTTAATAAAATAAATGTATCTTGTTGCTATGGTAACTTTGGTTCAAAAATTTAAGAACTTTTTTTACTCTAACCATAATTGTGTTATGAGAGGAGACTAAATAACAGCTGATTACTAACTTATGCTTCATGATCCCTTAATGTGGAGTCAGGTTGTGTGAGTAACACTATGTATACATAAGACAAAAGACAGAATTGTAATCAAAAGCTACTTGTCTTACTTTCAATGTAATACCAGAGGTATAGGAATTCTGGAGTCTAATTTATCCCTCAGCCAACCCAGAACTCATTCCAGGTAAGGGTAGGATGACACTGTCCCTCTTTCCCCTCTCTCCAGTCAGGAATCTCAAAACCCATCTAGGCTTGACAATTCACACAATTTGCATGAGAAAAAGAAATATCCCTTTCCACAAGCTGGAGAAGCACCAGTCCTTACCATCTTCCCTGTCACTGAATCCTAGGGCCCTCCAGACCTTACTATCTACCCTGCCTCTGTACCCTTCAGTCCCTAGCACTATCATCTGTCCTAACCACATAAGCTGAGTAACATGGATATTACCACTTGCCCTGCTAAAGCATCCTTATGATTTATAGGTATTTCTATCTGCCATCTGCCTAAACTTTCTTTTACATATTTTCTGACCCAATCAAATTTATGTTATCTATCAAAAGAGGTGATAGATGTAAAACACTTTTAAAATATTAAAGCACTATATAAATCTTAGCTATTTTTTTCTTGAGAGAAGGGACTACATTATTTTTTTCTATTTGTATTCTAGGTAAATAATTTCCCCTCCTCCCATTCATTTATTTACTAGTAGAAAGAGTTTAAGAAGGAGAGAAAAAAGGTTATTGTATAACCCTACTCTGGGCAAATCTATTAACCTTCATGATTTCAGTTTACCCATCTATAAAAAAGGGGGGCTGCATTAGAAAACATCCTTAAACTCCAATTCTATGATCCTTGAAAGCTGTGGAAAGAAATCAGGACAGGACAGCTAAAGGGGACAAAGATTGAGGTGAAGAAAAAAGTTGAAGATTATGAGCTAGTGGCTGAATTCATTGGAGAGGAGGGAGAATTACCTAAGTCTACAGATCTGACAGTATAGAGGTAGAGACAGTGGAAAAGCGAAGTAAAGGATAGGAGCTGGATAGGGCTAAAACTGTTTACTATTTGTAGAAAATTTGGGTGAAGGTAGCAGGTGTCATTATTTTTGCCACTGAATCTCTCTGTTCCATCTTCCTGTTAATCAAGGGGTCATTCATGGGAAGAAGACACAATGATCACAAAGAGCTAATGATGCAGGGAAAAGATGTAGAGAATTATGAATGGAGCAGAATCAAAATCTGTCTGTTAAATCTTGTTAAATGGGTCGAGGTTTCCTGTTCTTGAGATGTAAATTGACTAGATGTAGAGAATTATGAATGTAGCAGAAACAAAATCTGTAATCCTAAAGGCTGTTAAATCTTGTTAAATGGGTGTTCTCCACTCTTGAGAGGTAAATCAATTCCCAATGTTGCATTGTATTCTGATTTCTTCAGTTTTTCCACCCCAGGGTTTGATAAGGGGTGGGGGGGAGGGAATTCACCTTTTTGCTCTCTAGATAAGTGGCAAGACCATAAAAACCTTTGTTGGACCTCTGCTTGGGCCAGTCATCTCTGACTCTCTCACCCAGTCAACTCTGCTTGACTGTTGTTTTATCTCTGTCACTTTCTCTTTACCTATCACTTTCTTTTGGGTTGTAATTTCTTTTAATAAATCTCTATTTTCAGGCGGCTAGGTGGCACAGTGTATAGAGCACCGGCCTTGGAGTCAGGAGTACCTGGGTTCAAATCCGGTCTCAGACACTTAATAATTACCTAGCTGTGTGGCCTTGGGCAAGCCACTTAACCCCATTTCCTTGCCAAAAAAATAAATAAATAAATCTCGATTTTCTTCTACATCTGCATTCCCAGATCTGAATCGTAATACATCACAGGTGAATAATCAAACTCAAGCAAGCGGCTACACTAAGGGATAGCAACTAAGGGGCCAGGTGGGCACAGAACCTGCCCTTTTCTAAGAAAAAAATTTATTCTTTCCATTCTGTTCTTACATTTTAAAGTAAAGATTCAGATGCCCCATGATAGTTCAAGCTCTGAGAACATATAATTTGTCAGAGATTTTATAGAAAAGATTCAGGTAAAGATTTGAGGATATGGACTTTGATATTCCTCCCCATTCTAGGTTTCAATGATGATGTGAAAGATTTATCTTTTCTGGCACAGAACTGTTGGATTTCAGAGTTGGAGAACAATTAATCTGTCATGCTTAACCAATATCCTGTTAATCATCATCAACATCATCAAAATCCAATTATTTTAGGAAGAATGCTGTTAATTAGTTGACTATATTGTAGTCAAAAAGATGTCCTTTTCAAAGAACATTTACAAATAATTGTAACATTGTCTCTCTATGAAAGTTGAACCGACAACTAGCCTAGAACACCATAAATACATTAGAAGAGATCTATGAGCTGTGAAGATTGTACCACAAATATAAATAAATAAATAAATATGTGCTGATAAAAAAGCCTTCTGCTTATATAAACAAGAACAAAATACCTATTTGTCTTTTCCAATCAGTAAAGACTGTTATTTTCTCATTAGTTATCAAATGTTCCTATTTATTTCATACAAGTACTGCTCCTTTACTCCAAATCACATTTCTTCAATAAAATATTTTGTCTAAGAAAATAACAATTAAAAGAAAATAAATAAAACCCTATGTTCAAAAATTTGAATAGTAGAAATTAATACCAGAACTTTCTATACTTACAGCTAATTATTGCCATAGTTACTCAACATGTACTAAGTACCAGTTCCCAGAAGTGTCTTTACATATAGAAAATGATGAGAACAGGATACAATTAATCTCTAACTTCAAATTAAGAGTTTTACAATAGGTTTCTATTTGAGTCAAAACAGAAACACACTAAAATATTTTGATTTAAATATATTATGTCTTAGAGATCTAATTATAACATTTCTGAGTCTCATGACAATCACACAAAATACTAACTTGTTGCAAGGTATCAAACTTTGTTTCACTTTCAGTAATCATTTACCAAATTTCTTCAAAAATCTAGAAAGAAGACAATCTATTACCAGGCATGTTGTAAAGCAGGGATCCTTTACATTTTTTTTTTATTAGAGACCCCTTTGGCAATCTAATGAAACCTATGGGCTCCTTCCCTGAATAATTTTGTAAATATATAAGATAAAATACATAAAATTATAAAGGTCATCAGTTATATTAAAATACAGGTATAACAATATCACAAAATATAAGCTTTGTTTTGAAATGTTGTTTTCTGTGGATTTTAAAATATAGAGCAAATATTAACTTAATTTAAAAAAATTTCATACTAATATGAATAGAGAATAAAATATGGATACTTATCCATCATATGTTTCAGTTCTTATTAAAAGAATTCTCTTTAATTAAAATCTTTGTTGATACAATTAATCCTCTAACTGCCAACACTAGAAAAGGCACTTAAAAGACATGCATGAGGATATGAAGCATAGGTATAGGCCAAAGAAGAACACAGATCAGGTTTGTTATTGGATGCATCAATCGCCTGCCTTCATAGGAAACTACATCTATACTTAGTTAAATAAATTATTATTCTGAATAAATAACCAGCATGGTATGGATAATTTTTTTCAATTGATTATTATCTTGAGTTCATCCTTTACCCAACAATCTTCACTCTCATGCTAATTCCCAAGGCAGAGTCTTAGAAAATCAGTAATAAAGACTGTCTATGGAATTCTTTCTTTATATCTAATTGATTCCTTGCAGTCACCTTCCTGCTTTACTTTTTTGCTGCTATTGAGTCATTTTCCAGTCCTGTCCAACTCTGTGACCCCTTTTGGGGTTTTCTTGGCAAAGATACTGCTCTACTTACCCTGTTTCATTGCTGTGTGTGTGAATGCCCTCAGTCAATTAGTTTAGGACTTAGATAGGTGGTCTTGAGCAGGACTGTTTGTCTTTGTCCTTGGAGTAAATTAGCCTCCTTTTTTAACTTGTATGCCTTGTAGAGTTAGGTAAACAAAACTATTATACTGTACCATTAGTAGGGTTAACTGCCTTAAAGCAATCATTGCTAAAGTTAGTCCTATAAAGTTGACTGAGATATTACCTGTACTGAAACTCTTCCACAACTGAACACTTTGAGAAAAGAAAAGAAGGGATGTTATATGAAGCTTGCTAAAATATTATCATTTTCACTCAATGGTGCAACCAATGGTTCAATCGGAAGCCATTCTAAACAATTCATGATTTTTCTTCAATCCAAGAAAGATGTCAACTTCAAGAATACATTTAGAAAGAATAATTCAACTTAAGCACAATACTTTAGCCTGGGATGCTATAATGTCATTCAGAGAAAAAAATAGGATAAATCAGAGAAATGACACAATTTTCTACCTTTTCTAAGGTCTTCAAAATTTAGGGGGTTTTTTGGTTTATTTGAAATAGTATCCATTAATATAGAATGTGGTAGATTCATAGTCAAATCTAATACAAAGCTATTTTAAAGTTACATACAGATTGTCTCAAAATCACTGCAGCTTGAATCTAAAATGTTTAAACATATAAATGCTACATATTTGTAAAACAATTATTTGTAAGTTTGTTTAAATTAATTTACTACATATTTAATACTAGAAATTATGTATATCAAATTTTTAATTTTAATAAGTGAGAGAATACTGTTTTACATATTGCATGACTGATAATTTTTGGATGACATTTTCTCAGACTTTTGATAAAAGACATTCCTCTTATTTGGCCACCTCTATCATCTGATGAATTTCCATTACACTTTTGTGTGTACATTAGAACCCACTTTTTTTGGATAATCTCAAGATTAAGATTATAAACACAACCCTTTCAGTTACTGAGCAGTAGCTGATAGAAGCTGTTTTTTTAAACCAAGTTTGAAGGTTGACAAGTCACATATAATACAAAATAATAGCTATGCTGGATTTTAATAACAGGAAAAAAATTTGAAACTTCAAATAATAAACCTTTTAAATGTTGTTTTTCTAAGTTTGTAGTATATATGCTTCTTAAGTAATTAAGGTTTCAAAATGCACTAAGACTTTGAATTATGCTATGTGATTAATGTATATTATCAATGAGCACATAGCACTGTGCTGTACACATAAGAGACCAATTTTGCTTAAGGGATTGCAGTGGTGTTAGGGATTATTCTTTGTGAGGGCTAAAATGATAATACCCAATTGAGGACTGACTGTAAGCCATTAAAGTGGGAAAATAGGAGAAAGAAATATGCCTGGAGGGACTAGGGGGATAATCTCAGATGTTAAATAATAGAGCAAATATAAAATGAATTTTAACAGAGATCAATTGAAAGTCCTACATTTGATTTTAAAAAATCAATTATTTTAGCAAAAAAAAAAAGGATGAAATGGAGCTATACCGTTTTGTCTTCCACATATTCAATTCTGTTTCCCAGATTTCCATTTATCCTCCATATCCTCTGACCAGAATGTCTTTCCCATCCCATTCTCCATTCCTATTGAAGTATATTGTTCAGGTGTTTCAGTTGTTGACTCCTCATGACCCCATTGAGATTTTCTTTGCAGATAAGAATAATGAGGTACCCAGAGTTATGTGACTGGCCAGGGACACACAGCAAGTGTCTGAGGTTATATTTGAACCCAGGTGTTCTTGATTCCATTTCCAGTGCTCTGTCTACTGACCTAAAAAGAGGCTAAGGGAAAGGCAGCAAGGTGGTGCAGTGAATAGAGCACTGGCCTTGGATTCAGGAGGACAGGAGTTAGAATGTTATGTTCCTATTAGACTAGCTGCTCAGGAAGTATTAGGTTCCTGCCAGATAGCTTAACCTTACCCAGGTGAACGTTGAAGGGGTGGGGGACAAGGATGACAAGTTCTCCTTAAAGTTCTCCCAGTTCTCCATTTATTAGACCAAATACAAGTGCTTAAATATCCTCCCCAATCCCTGGTCCACTCCCATTTCCATGGCACTCTTCAATCAACCAGTAAATAACACTCTGGTGCTAGAGGACACCAGGTGATAAAAATTTACAGTACCCCCACACACAACAGTCCCTTACATTAGAATCTGACTTCAAGTACTTGAGTCTAGCTGGGGTGACCCTGGTCAAGTCACTTCACCCTGATTGCTTTGCATCCAGGGCCATCTCCACTTGTTCTGATTCATATCTGACTACTGTACCCAGATGAACCTGGAGGAAAAAATGAGGCTGGTGACTTAGGATAGTGCCCCCTCACTCAATTCCAATTTATATGTTTGTCATGGTGTCACCTCCCTGATGTTGTGGTCTTCTCTAAGAATGAAGTACAAAAAACAAAAAAGAAAAATAAAGCTAAGGGAGCTTTTGTTTGTTTTCCATTTTATAGCTTGTTACATGGCCCTTCATTTTTGTTCTTCTTCAATAGCCAACCTCCTCCCTCATTCTTTCTAGAGGTTTACATTTAGTAAAACAAGATAAACTCATAAGTAAATCAACATGTTTATCAGTCCTAAGGACTTTATACTTTGCCCTCCAAACATGTAGCCTGCCAAATATCACCAGAAGTTTACTATCAACTCTGTACACTATGGATGACCAGATCTTTCCATTGCTGATGTTGTTCCCTCCTATTATTATTTTTATCTTAGTCTTAAAAATCAGTGGTTTGATTTTTTTTTGTCTAAGAACAGGTCATCTCTCTGAATCTGAGTGTCCTGATTTGAAAAGGCTTTCTAAAATTTTCTTTTAAAGCCTTCTTTGGTTAACTTGTCAAGTCATTAAAGTCCATATAGCTCTCTTTAATTTTCTGTTATGGAGATATAAAATATAAAAGAGGGTAAAAGTTGTAAAAATCTAGTGCATTTTGCATATTTTCCCCACCATATTTGGTTTTTGTAGAAGAGAGGACACCTTGAATAAATGAAAAGGTCTCTGACATTTACATTATTTCCCAGAAAGCAAAAAACTAAATATGGGTAAATTACAAAAAAAAAAATATCAAGGCTCTACATTTATATAAATTACATGAAATTCCAAACTGAGGTAGCAAGATATTGCCTTACTACTATACATTGGGAAGTCAATTAATTGTTGGCATATATTTCTTAATTTCTTTCCTTCTTCTTTACCTCCTCCTAATTAAAATCATAATAATGTAAAGAAGAATTGGACTATTTTTGATATCTTTATTAGAAGACAGTAATTTAGAAATTTTTTAAAAGTCTTCCATTCGAAGTTCCTCAAATCTATCCTCCTCCAAAAATTTTTCCCTTTATATAAATTACACTGCTCATGATTCTACATAAGAATTGGATCTACAAAATATATTTAACTCATTTGTTCAACCATTCCCCAATTGAAGGCTATCCTCTTGATTTCCAATTCTTAATCATTACAGAAAGAGATGAAACAAATATATATATATATAATTTATACATTTATTTATTTATTATTTATGTATTTATTTTATATACATATATATAAATATGCACACACACACACACACACCCCCGTGTGTGTGTGTGTGTGTGTGTATGTTTGTGTATCTTTTGGATACAGACCTAGTAGTGGTATAGCTGTATCAAAAGGCATGCACTGCAATTTCAAGAGGGAAAAAGCTTAAGGTTTTAGTATAGATTTAGTCAGAAATAATTAAGACAGCCAAAAATAAAATCTTGCCTTATTTGGGGAATCATGTTTCTTTTATTGCAACCTATTCTTTTACCAAGTAGGTATCTCATTCCCTAGAGAAAGTCTGAAAAAGAAGGCAAGAGTCAAATAGCAGCACTGTGATCATGAGGAATTCAAAAGAGATGAATAGTAAATACAGGAAGCAAAAAAAGCACAAATACCGGGGGAGGAAAACAACTCAAGGAAAGCACGGAGATTTTTAAAACACTAGCAAACCAAAAAATTATTTCCAGCAAATTAAATTTAGAAATTTCATTTTTTGCTATTTTATCCTCAAAACCACAACAGTGCTGGAAATTAGTAAATGCATGTACTTTTGCTTATGTGTGTATGTATGTTTGTATATGTATATGGGTGTGTGCAGGCAAGTTAGTGCTGAAGGTAAATCATTAAGATTATAAAATACAGAACAGCAGAAAAATATGACTCTTCATCTTGACATATAGCTATAGGTTGCATTAAATTTTGTGAGTCTCTGTGTAAATAAATACATGCATATATAAACCTGTGTGAATGTGCAAAAATATGTAAATGTATGCAATCAAGAATATGATCCCTGATGCCCAAACCTATTGCCATGAGACTCTCTTTTTATTGGTGGAGATGAAGGTCTTGCTTTAGGTAAGGGCAATCCACAGAGAGCTTCAGTTCTCAGTTATCTTTCTCTCTGGGACTGGTCAGACTTCAAGTTTTCTTTGAGCAGTGATTTAGCCTCTTGCTTTGAAAGAGCAGACTGGAGAGGTTGGCTTCAGATTGTTCAAGGAAAAGAACCTGAGAGGACTTGAGAGCAACAAATAGCATCATGTCCCAATTCCCAGCTTGCTACTCTAGAGACTAGGGAGTTTTTCTTTTAATGAAATCCAGTACCCTCTCTCTCAGTTGAGGCGAGTTCCCCATAACTCAAAGGTAGCACTCCTTTGATCTGTATTGTCTTGTATACATTCTCTTGTGTAAACCATCTTTCCTTTCTGTTTTGCTATGATTTGGATAAATGGACTTCTTTGTTTTTTGATATGTATATTCATTGTGAAATTGATATTATGTAGGGAAGAGATTAAGCTTTTGGATATATAGACCTTGTCCATACCTTCCCCCCAAATTACAAAAGAATAAAAAATTAGCTCACACTTAGACATATCTCTTAGATGAATAATATTTAAGGGAACAGATAGATTTCCTACTAGACTTAGACTTGTATGGTTTCTGGCCCCATTCTCCTCATTCTCTTCTTGGCAGGAATGAAAATATCCTTTGGAGAATGATGTGAGGAGAAAAGGTAAGAGATATTGATTTTGTCTCCCTTCAAACCACAGAAGGATAGTATATGGTAGGTCTCACTATAGATGTGAGGACCATTATCTCTTCTCTGTTTCTCTCTTCCTTTAAATATAGATGTAGATACCTCTCTCCCCCCCCTTGCATATGTGTGTGTATATACATATATATATATATATATGTATATATATATATGCATACATATATATGTGTGTGTATACACATGTATATACAAATGTAATTATAGAAATAAATATCAATACATATTATATGTTTATATGCATACACATATTTATGTTTTCATTTGATTTTCTTATTTTTGTGTATATATATATATATATCTAAAATTATGTCCACAATTGACTTTCCATCTTCCCAGATTCCTAAATATTATATTATAGAAAACTTATCTTCAAATAAGAGACAAAAAAGTGCATCAGTTATTGAAGATTTTTTCCATTTGTCATTTTTTTTCTTTGAATCTCCCAATAAGTACCCAAAAGAAAACATGCACCACCATTCAGGCTAAACTATAAGATCCTTAATAAATTTAAGGATGATTATGAAATAAATACATTAGAAATAGAAACAAAATGTACAATAAAATAGGAATGGGGAAAAGGGGATCATTGGAAAATTTGCATGTGAATATACATGAATATATTCATAGCAAATGAAAGGGACAATTAAGGAAGATTATTGAAAAAGTCATTGGAAAAGATTTGAAGATTAAAGCACAGAAATAACAAGAGAGCAATAAAGGAACATTTTTGTACCTTGGAGAATGAAGGGAGGGTTTTAATCACAGAAGAACAAACATCTGATTAGGGAATAAATGAACTGGTTCCCTGGACATTCATATCAAATACCCAGAAGAATATACAAGTTTTATTATTATATTTATTTTTTAATAGCTTTAAGACATGGAGACCAAACTGAAGAAGTCGGAATTCTCAAACTTTACTTCAGAAATCCTACATTCTTAAAAAAAAGTTAACTAAACTGATGTCTAGAAGAATCAAACAAATAGATGTTTTTCCTAAGAAATATTCTATACTTATACATGTTTCTCTCTTCTATCACAATCAAATATCTATATGCTCAGCTCTAATAAACTCCTTATTTAATATTCTCCCACTTCCTTCCTTCTCCCACTCCTTTGGTTACTGGTAACCAAAGAAGTATCTTCTCTACATAAGCACACTGCACAAATGTTTCAAGGCTCTCAAGTAATTGAATGAATTGATTTAGATTATGGCTTCAAATGAGTTCTAGAAAAATTTATTTAATATCAACTTAAATTTTTATATCAATTTTTACAACCTTGTATAGTTGCATGATCTCTGATAGTAATATATGTATCTTTATATCATATATAAATGTATATACATATATATATAATAAAATATTAAATGAAAGGGGAAATCAGGTTTTCCTAAGCTTTTATTTGCCTATAATAAAATCATCTTTACTATATGTATCAATAACATTTGATTCTTTAGCAAAGTAAAATGTATCTGTCACCATTAGAATTCATTCTAATGTCATTATCAAGATTGACAGTTACCTTCATGATTTAACTTCTCACAATATTATTGTAATTCTACCTGACACAGAGTGTTTAATAAGTGCTTATTAAACACAATTGAATTAAGATTCCAGAAATACTGAAACTAAAGATCATTGAAAGGGAAGTTGTGATTTTGCCTCATTATAAAAAAAACTTCATGTATTTAGTTATAATTCAGGCTTATGGTGGTACCAGATATTTGAGCTTCAGGACAGTAGCATTCTGGATTACTTAAGATCTTTCCATATATTCTGAGTCAAACCTATTTGCAGGTAATTTTTCTAACTAATCATAATTGTTGATTTTAGAATATCTAACTGATCTTTTTATTGTTATAACTTAACAAATTTATATGTTATATCATTTTTAGTATCAAAATGCAGAATGGAAGAATAGTCAGAAAACTGACTTTAAAACCAGGAAGGTCTGAATTCAAGTTCTCCCTCATGATTCTTGGAAATCAGTTAATTTTTCTCTATTCTTGGCTACTCTCTAACAACATTAAGTTTCAACAAAATAACTCATTTATAGTAATGGAGGGAATTTCTTCGGTCAAGAGTAGCCTATACTGATAAAATTCTCCTAACATGTCTGGATACTATATATTAATCTATAAATGTGGATTAATGTGGATTATTCTTACTATTTGTGGTAAAGTTTGATTATATTATTCAGACCAAGAAGGAAACAGGGGCAAATTTCTTTTTTTTGTTGTTTTTTCTTTTTTTTGTATATAGCCATCTAAGGTATTTTTCTCTTTATTTTCTTGTTTCCTATTTTTTATTTTCAACAGATAGAATTGACATTTTGGCAGAAAATGTTAATTTTTTTTGCTTTTTTGAGTACAATTCTGATCGTAGGAGAAAATGGGCTTTAAGAAAGACTACTCAACACTAATGGCTCTTCTTTCAGAGGTTCTATAAATTACTATAATAAAATAAAGATGCTAAAGCCATATTCATATGATGAATATAATTTCATAATAAGATGCACTCTTACATGAAAAGTAACAGAAAAGAAATGAGAAGATGGAATTCTGAAATTAAGGATGAAAAGGACAGAAAACAAATTATGTAGCAAACATATATTTAAAAGAACAAAAGAAAGATAAATGGTTTTGTAAGAAGAAAGTAGAATATTATGATATGAACATGTGGGGGGGAACAGACTCATTCAAGGGACACATTGAATTTTATATTGAGAGTAAACAAAAGTGCACTACCTTTACTAGTCAGACTTTAAGGCAATGTACAAAGAATGGGAAGAAATTTTGGAAATTTCAGTTTCATTACTAGAATTTCACAGAGTAGATAGTTATACAAAGCAAACTGTCTGAAAGATAACTTAGTATATGATTCTGGATAGGAAAGACCAAGAATAAATCTCCATAAAACTTACATTCAAAATATATATACAATATACCTAGATCTAATAAAGCGTAGCTGTCCTAGATAATCTTTTATACTTTCTGCTGTACATGAAAATATTCATTTTATATTGAATTTTTCTATCATGCTCTTTTAAGTCAATTTTCTGGGATATAAACAAAGGTGTGAAAATTAAGGAATTTGCATAAATATAATTTGTATCATGTAGGTTGTTTAAATTTGATTCAAGACTGATGAGAAGAGGAAAGACTCATTAAATACAGATGACTGATTCTTCTGACCATTCTAGGAAAATATTCACATATTCATTTCACTAAATTGATGAAGGATTTTTGATGTGTAATAAATGAGATTTTTGATCATTGATAACAATATCCAACCTAGTGAGCTCCCTGATGGACTATGACCTTGTAGATATCATAGACATTTTTATACTGATATCCCAAAAAGTCTTGACACAGTTTTAAGCTTTAAGAGTTTTAAAAATAACTTTAAAACCCCATTAAAACTTTTTGAACACCCTATAATAATATAAATGCATATGTTGCTAAGGGCTTTGATCTTTTTTTAAGGACTTCCAGAAAAACAACAACAAAAAAAATACATGGAGTAATAATTCTGACTTTTAGGACAAATGTTGCGATATTCTAATCATTCATCTCTTTACCAGCAGGGACCTAATTTTACTTAAAATTATTCAGAGATCAAAATAACAACAGAAATGCAGTGCAGCATCTGTTGAGACTCGTGACCAATTTGACCTTATAATATGAATGCGGTTGACACAGTAACAGTACATTTAGCCAATCAGTTGCACCTATGGTGTGTGTCCCATATGTTTATACACATTTAATAGATATCACAAGAAGGTTGAATTTTTGATATTTTAATGCAAACTAGAATTAGTCATTGACAGTATTTTTTTTAATTATTTCTCTAATGAGGCTAATTATTTGTCAGTGTTCAAACTACAGCTCCAAGCCTCTTGGCTACCTATGATTTATTTCTACTAGGTCATCAAGAATGATTACCTGAGTTTTATATCCTTATCATAGTCTGATATCAATGGTATCAGTCAGCTTGACTAGATCTCTGGTTCTGTGTGTTTGTTTGTGTGTGTGTGTGTGTGTGCGCGCACACACGTGCGCACAAAACAGTATATTGGTTGGTGATTCATCCTGACTCATTTTCCTTTCTTCACATCACTGGGAGATGATGCATGGCTGTAATTATATAATTTTTTTTTCCTAAAGGAATATCAGGGAAGTGGACATTCTGTATGATAGTGGTTGCAGGATCAGCAAAGGATGAAAAGAAGATCCTATCTTACTCATCTTCTCCAAAAGCTCTACTGCTTCAAACCATGAACCTCCTTAATCATTTGAATGTCTGAGATTTTTTTTTTAAATGTCTATGTTAAGTGACATAAAGAAAAAAAAATCCTTCTATGAAAATCATACCCTTCCATTAAAATTTCCATGGTTTGATTTGGACAGTGCCAAATTCTGCATTCCATATTTATTATTCTATCATTAGTTATCCTTTGGCTATGGGTCTCATGGGAAGTCAATTTACAACAGCAATAATATTAATTGTAATTGTTATCATTGCCTTTCATGTAGGATATTGGGCCAAATGATTGGTATTAGTCTATAGGAGCAGTCAGGGGTGGAAAGGACAAAGGAAGTAGGAGGAAAATACATGACTGTAGTGAACAGTACTGCATACTGAGAGCTAATTTACACAAATAGGCTAGACAAAAACAGATGGGAAGAGGGAGAGAGGGAGAGGGTTGACTAATGACACCTGACTGCCAAATGACCCTGTGGGTTTGAACATTGGCATGACATCTAAAACTCTGCCAGCAGCCACTTAGAACTGCCCTGTTCTCCCTCACATTTCATTAAACAAACTAACCTTGGTCTTTTTATTGTTATTATCACTGGGGAAATTTATACACTATATCATCAGAATGTATATTCTAACGAGGCTCTTCTCTGAGAAGCTGTTTATGAATGGACTATTAAATGGATTCATGTACACATTCTCTATTGTTCCAAAAGTTAGGACTTGGTCTATTTGTTCCTCAAAGAGCCTCCTCTGTAATGCAAAAGGTGTATGTGCTTATGCACATGTGTGTTTGTGTGAGAGCATGAGTGACCCTTTGATACTTAATAAAAGCAATGATGGATATGGAAAAAAAACACTATGGGCAACATAATTCTCTTATTACATCATTTATTTCCACTTAAATGATTTCCTTACTAGAGAAGCCAAGAACTCCCAGAGTTAAATTTTATGTGATGCTCCTACCTTCTTTCTTTCACTCTCATCCATTCTCCCTTTACTTCCTTCCATTTTCATTACCAAATAAATGTCAAGTAAAAATAATATGACACTGTTAGGAGATTATTGTTTTACAATCTAAAGGACAGAAAAGTTTATTCAATGAAATTCTCTTAAAAATTCTATGTAGTAACAAAGAAGAAATGTAAGGTTGAAAATAATCTTGTATGGCAATTTGTATGCATAGGGCACCTTGTCTTTAAGGACTTTAAAAAGATGATATGTGAAAGCTAGTATGATTCTTTTCATTTTTTCCATGAAGAAATTCAACTCATGCTATAAGCAAGTGATGGATTTGGAGAATACAAACCTGTATCTCAAACCAAGCATGAGTCAGTGAACTATATCGAATCCTACTTACTTTTTTCATCAGGTCCAACTTGTACCTCTTTTCTTGTACAGTTTGAACTTAGACACATGCTAAGGTCAAATTAAAATAATGAACAAAGAAATACAGGAGGAGGTAGCATTGTTATAACAACATTTTTGGAGCATATTCCTAATGGAAATTAAGGGATAGGAAGAACCTAAGAAATTTTTTAAAACCTAGATTCATAGATTTGGGGATGGAAAGAAAATTTAGAAACTATATAGTCAAAACTCATTTTAAAATGTAGTACTAAAGAATGGGTTGGGTTTGCCAATGGTCATGAAGCTGGGAGGTGAAAAAGACAGAATTTGAAAACAGGTCTTCTCAATTCAATCATTATTCTTTCCACTGTTCTCTATGGCTTCTCTAATTGTCTAAAATTAGAATCTCAAAGAGACTGTTTCAAAATACCAACAACATAATGGACTGTATTCTAAAATCATGGAATTTAAGAACTGAAATATTTAGAAATTAGTCCAAGAATTTATAGATGATGTAAAAAAAATTAAGTAATTTATTTCAGATTAATGCTTTCAGTAGATGACTGTTCTGAAGTACTAGCTTGCCAAGCTTGGTCATTCAATGAATTAGTAGGGACCAGATGTTCAAGCAAAAGAAGTGTATAAGAGCAATGTCCATTTGGAACAATCATGAGGACCATGTGGATGGGCAGAGGGAATCCATCTAATCTATAGTGGCATGTAGCAGCTGAATGAAGTTTGGACACAGGAACACATGGACAATGAGATTGCATGAAGAAATCAAATCCAGGACTTTTGAGGATAACCAGGGGTACAGTAAAGGGGAAGAAGGGGATGAGCAGATGAGGGAGAAGAACCCCTAATTTACTACCTACATTTTCTTGATCTGTGTTTAAATATAAAATAATTGTTGGGCAATGCCTGTTGTTGGGGAGTCAAATGGATTGTTTATTTAAGTATGGTTCTGATTTTGACATTCTCTTCCACCTGAGAATTATACAGGTAAAATGACTCCTTATTCTCTCATTGACAAAAAAAAAAATATTTTTTTGCTCAGAGGACAAAAATGTATTAACTACTGTTTGTGTCCTTCTGATCCCGCAAAAGAAGGAAGTATATAGCCCATTGCTTCTTTCAAACAGGCCGGATTCAAGTGTGAAGTTTCTTCTGTGCCATTGATCTTGTTGTGTCATGCCCCTAAATTCTAAAGTTGGGATTATCTAAAACAGAATAAATAAGTTCCAGTGATCTCTTTGAACATGTAAACTGTAAATGAGGGTTGGCAAGCTCTTCAAAATCTTGAATTTGTTCTAGAAAATAATATGAAAGAGAAATAGACATCAATATAAGCATTACTCTTGTCACCACCTCTATTTCCAGAGAGCCTTATTTTCAAAGACTTGATCTTTATTTTTATTACTTATCCTGATGTAAAAGCTATTACTTTTTACAAGTTCTTAGGCTTTTCCACCCACTTCAAAGGACTGTGCTGATGGACACAAAATCAGAACATAGTGGGAGGAAAGGAAGAGGAGGAAAGAAAGGTATTCCTGTCTTCACAACAAATTTACCAAATGGCATTGTATTGTAAAGTTTTCTAAGAAAAAGTTCACTAACCCTCACTATTCTGAAGAAAAGTTTGAATTTGAAAGTAAAATTAGGAAAGTAAAATTTTATTTAATTGAGAAACTATTTTAAAGCATATTCTGGCCCAAATTATGCAGTTTTACTATAATCAGATGTTGGAAGAAAAATGTTGAAAGAGCTTCTTTGTCCAGTAATATAAAAGTATTGTAAATGCCCATTTTCTTGAATCACGCTCCCCTCATTTTTAAAAGCTTTCCTTGGAAAAGACAGCTTGAGATTCTATAATGCCTACTTTCTTTTATGTTACCATAACTTTCAGTAAGAAATACAGAGAGGGTAAGTGAAGAAGGAGGCTTCATTAAAGAACTTTCCTCTGATGTTTAAGTAAGTATAGTTTCCAAATATGCCATTAAAAACCAATTCAACATTAAAAGCCCTTTAGGGAACCTTAAAATCTATATTTTAACCCCAGAAGAAAAGCTAAAGGTCTTATTAGGAGACATGAAGAGGAAAAAAAAGTAAAGAACGAAGTTTCTTTCATATTTGATCAACCATCAGTCAAACTGCACAGACCTCAAGCAATTTTATCCTATTTTTTTTCCTTTAATCAATCAACTGGAACGTAAATCTATGTTCCACTATATATTTTGAGATAAATTAGAATATCTGTTATATTCCTGAAGTTATTATATGTAATTAAGAAATTTAAATTATAATGTAATTCCTTTCTATAAAATAATAATCAAATTATTCTGTTAAGGTGAAGCAGTGGATAGAGTGTCAGCCTTAATAATGAACTGATTTCAAATCTGGCACCAGATAGTTACTAGCTATGTGACCTTGGACAAGTCATTTAACCCTGTTTGCCTCAGTTTCCTCATCTGTAAAATAAGCTGAGAACAAAAAAGCACACCACTCCATCATCTTTGCTAAGAAAATCTCAACTGAGGTCATGAAGAGTCAGACATTTCTGATGGACCAAAAACCAAGAAGACTACTATTTAGAGCATATTTCATCCCTGCTCAGTAAAGTCTGGTGGCTCCAATTTAAAGTCCTTGGAAATTTCAAGCTCTTTTACAGCCCGTCCCCTTCCTATCTTTCTCATTTCAGACGTACTCTTCCTCTTCAAGCACACGATGATTCCATGCCAACAGCCTATTCTTTACAAATAACACATTCTCAAATTCATGCTTCTGCACTGGCTTTTACAAGAATGGAAAGCTCTAATGTCTCACTTTTTCAATGTCTCTGGGTCCCTTCAAAACTCAGCTTCAATCTCAACTTCTATTACGAAGCCTTTCCTGTTCCACCTGTGGTTACCATCCTTCCCTCTGTAGTTAATTTATACCTAGTTTTATACATGTTATCTTCCATTAGCAAATGAGCTCTTCCAGGTCAGAAAATTTTTGTTTGTTTATTTCTTTTTGGTATCCCCTAGTTCTTAGGATGATTCCAATTATACTGTAAGCATTCAATAAATACTCATTGGTGGAGGCAGCTAGGTGGCACAATGGATAAAACACCAACCCTGGAGTCTGGAGTACCTGGATTCAAATCCGGTCTCAGACACTAAAATAATTACCTAGCTGTGAGGCCTTGGGCAAGCTACTTAACCCCATTTACCTTGCAAAAACCTAAAAACAAAACAAAATGAAACAAAAACAAAACAAAACAAAAAATACTCATTGGTAGAAAGACTTCAAGGGAAAAGGGGGATATTATCTTTCCTCTGATTTGCTACTAAGAAAAGGTAGCAAAAGCAAAGAATAATTGGCTCTGTTGCTATCCATGAATAGTAAAGATATCTTCTAAGAGTCATTCTTAATCTAACATCTACTGATTTTTAAAAATATGTACAATTTGATAACTATTTTGATAGCACTGATTTCCTGTTGTTGGAAAAAATAAGCAATAGACTTATTTATATTTACTTGTTATCATTTCTTCTTTCTGGCTTTCCTCATTATTTTAAAACAAACACTGATCCCACATTTAGAGAAGTGCAATTCTAAATGTGAATCAAGGGAAATATGACAGAATTTCCTAAATTCTGGCTACATGTTTATGTCAAATATAAATTTGGGAAGTATGAATTTCTTGAAATTATCCAGACAGAAATAACCAAATTAAATTAGTCTTAGTCAATGTGGTACAGGGCAAGGCACATGGATGAGAGAAGTCAGAAAATCTTCCTGTCTGAGATGGAGAGATACATTAGTATTAAAATGAACAGATTCTGAGCTTTAGTGAGCATGCTGAATTTTGAAATTATAAAAGCAATAGTACTCTCCTCAATAGACTGGATCAGAGAATTGTGCACAGTACAAATACAGGACATAGAAAGAACATCAGAAGCCATTCAGTTAATCCCCTCATTTTAAAGATGACAAAACTGTGACTCAGTGGGGTCAAGGAAATAAGGCTCAGAGAGGAGATTTGAATACAGGTCACTAAACTTCAGAATAATGATGACCATACTATGATGATTCCCTGTGCACCTCCAGCTCTAGCTTTTGGGTTAGATTGCTTAAGTTCAGATGAATCATTTTCAAGTTTATTTTAGATTCAGTAATTTACTGAAAGCTGTAATTGCCTTTTTTGGGTTATATAATTCACAAAGCAATTGAAAGTACTTTATAGATTTTTCAAGATGTAAAATCCCCTACTCCTTGATCAAAAAGAGCCTTGGTCTTTCATAAAATTATCTATACAATTATAAAATTAGTGTTTTTTATCATCTTCTACTAGGAATTGTGGAACCAAAAGCAGATTACTTTTATAATGATAATCAGGCTAAAAGGGAATAAAAAGACTACCTTAACATAATGCACAGTTATTCTCCTTATTTCTTTTAGAATCAGAGCACATGTACCTATCTGACCATGTTTTCAGGGTGACTTACTAGAATTCATAAGAAAAACATTAAATACCCCAAGGGAGAGCTTTCCTCCTCCTCCTAAGGATTACCAGTTCTGCCTAAACTTACCTTGTATCGATTCTGTAATTATCTTGGATACAACTATCCATATACATCCTCTAATATGTTAGCTCTTTGAGAGCAGGAATTACTTTTGCTTTTTCTGCATATTCCAATATTGAGCAAAGAGGAAACATTTAATAAATGTTTGGTGATTGATTAAGGATGGAAGAAACAAAAAAAAGAGCACAAGAAAGAACATTTATCTTCTTTCCATCAATAGATGCTTACTTAACTCATTGCCTTCATATGCTGAGTCCTAAACAAGAAAATAGCACTGAACTTACATTTCCAGTGTAATAGAAATGTGTAATAGAAATCATCATTGTTATAGTGGCAATAAAGTAAGCTGAATTAGTGAAAAATCAGACAGTTGATCTAAGGAGAAATTGAACATGCTCTACCTTCTACTTCCTTTTAATTAAATGTTCCGGGAAATGGTCGTTTGTGCAAGGTATCTCTGAATGTGTCTGCAGGCTAGTGTTTAGTTCTCTGAGCAGAGTGATATGGATAGTAGTGGCAGAAAAAAAGGCAAGAAAGAAGAAATGGCATTTGGTCTGGGAATTATCTCTGCCAGAGAACTGTTGTGTAGTTCTTGCCTTTACACCCAGCCACCTGTTTTCATTTGTCATCCCAGAAGGCTAGGTATTTTTCAAGATTGGCTTATCCCAAGTCAAAAAAGGAAATGAAAACTGGCTAAGCTTACCTTGTATTCACTCTGTATTTATCTTGGCTATACCTATTCAAATATCTCCTCTATTATAATAGAAATTATTTGAGAATAAGAAAGAAGGTAGTGCCCCTATCCGTATTCCTGGGACTGTCTGTACAATTGAACTCTCATCTTGACCCCTTTGGATCTAATTACCAATTGATGTAAAGCAGCAGCAAATTTAAGGCCATTCAAAGATAGTTGATATAGTTTAATGAAAGAGTACTGGAGTTGGAACCAGAAAAATCTAGGTTTACATCCCACTTCTGAAATTTGTCTCCATTTGACTATGGGGAAGACAAATCTCTTCACCATTTTAAATTTTAGCTTCTTTGTCTATAAAATGAGATGGTTGAACTAGTGGATTCTTGGGTTCTTCCTATCTCCAGATTCATGATTCTAATTCTTTACTGCTGAGATTAGGGAATTCAATTAACTAATTCCTCTGAAAACATCTATCTATTCTCCACACTACTTTCCTTCTTGTCCTCCCATATTTCTCACCTCAAAAAAATAAGTGAAAAGAAGAGTAGGCCCCTTACCATAGGGCCTATTCTATCTATTCTGACCCTGAAAAATATGTACTGTTGGTATAGACTCTTCAGTTAAGCCTTAAATATACCTGATGTTTATGTCACTTCTTTCAATTCATAATCCCAAAGGTTCCTACAGTGATGGCCAAGTCCCTTACTCAGAGATCAGAGACTTCGCTATTACAGTCACTTTAGGATCAGAAAATCATTGGGATAATAGTGATATTTGAAATATGTTCTTTGATGTTATAGTAATAATGATAGAACTCCAATATGAAATTACTTAAGCCAAGTGGTTCTAATGATCATAAAAGATAGTTTATATTTTTTCCTCTGTCCTGATCCTGTGTCAGAAATTCAGATTCTAATTGGATAAGACTCTAAAACTACTTCTGAGGTCCTCGACTTATAACCTCACCCAGTTTCCAGTCTTAGTTAAGAAATTCCCTCACCTGAATCTGATCTAAATCAAGCAATGACCAGGTGAGTTTCCTCACTCATGGGTCTAATTAGCAATACCTTCTTCCATATCTAGTATCAATTACTTGCTTGTGTTTTGTTTGTTTCGTTTTGGTTTTTTTTAGGGTTTTTTTTGCAAGGCAAACGGGGTTAAGTGGCTTGCCCAAGGCCACACAGCTAGGTCATTATTAAGTGTCTGAGACTGGATTTGAACCCAGGTACTCCTGACTCCAGGGCCGGTGCTTTATCCACTATGCCATCTAGCTGCCCCTACTTGTTTGTTTGTTTTTTTTAAATATTTTATTTATTTATTTTTAACTATATGCAACAATGTTAACCAAAGATCTATATTAATTATATGGTGAAAGAAGAATCAAATCCAAAGCAAAAAAAACCCCATAATACATAAGACAACTTATAAAAATTGAAGATAGTAAACTTTGGTCTGTATTTGAACCCCCACAATTCTTTCTCTTGATGTGATTGGTATTTTTCCATTATAAGTCTTTTAGAATTGTCTTTTGTTGTTTTACTGCTGAAATGAACAAGTCCATCAGATTTGATCATCACCCCACATTGCTATTAGTGTGAATAATGCTCTTGTTCTGCTCACTTCACTCAACATCAGTTAACACATGTCACTCCAGGGTATTCTGAAGTCCCATTCCTCGTGATTTCTTATAGAACAATAGTGTTACATCACATTCCTGTACCACAACTTATTCACTCAATCCCCAATTGATGGCTATCCCCTCAATTTCCAATCTTTGCCACCACAAAAAGAGCTGCAATAAGTGATTTAATACATGTGGGTATTTTACCCTTTTTTGTGATCTCTTTGGCATACAGATCTAGTAATGGCATTACTGGATCCAAGTGTATGCACAGTTTTATTGCCTTTTATCATAATGCCAAATTTCTCTCCAGAGAAGCTGGATCAGCTCACAACTCCTCAATACTGCATCAGTTTTTCCCACATCCTCTCCAATACTGGCCAGTTTTAATTTATATTTCTCTAATCAACAATGATTTAGAACATTCTTTCATGACTTTAGATCGCTTTAATTTCTTCTTTTCATATCCTTTGACCACTTATCAGTTCGGGATTGACTTATATTCTTATAAATTTGACTCAGTTCTCTATGTATTTTAGAAACAAGTCTTTTGTCAGAAACACTAATTATAAAAAGTTGTTTGCCATCTTACTGCCTTCCTTTTAATCTTGGGTACCTTGGTTGTTCTCAATCTGATCCATCTTTAATGTCTCAAACTTGCCTGTGCATGTCTATTCCTGCTAAAATTTTTATCAGGATCCACATCATAGTCATCTGAATGACCCTGGGCTGTGTGTGGTCTGTATTACATGTGTGTGTGTGTGTGTGTGTGTGTTTCTGTGTGCTTTGTTTTGTGAGCTTGTGTTTGTACTTCCTTCCCAAGTACCAATTCTTACAAATCCTCCAACCTGAAACTTTGCTCTAAGCTGAACTGTGAGATCAAATAAAGAAGTTATGTTTTAAGTTGGTTTGTCCTGGCAACTGTTGATGTAAAAAGGTTTCAAAAGACCTAAGATGATCATTGAAAAGAAATAGAACCACTGATACTCTTTGAATTCTGCCAACTGCACCAGTGAGGAAAAAGCAGAATAAGAAATGAAGACTTTTAGATCCTGGATCAATCAGAATGAATGTATATGGCAAAACAATTTCTAAGGTTGGGTGTTGATTTAACATTCTAAAATTCTAAATTGTATGATCATATGCAGATTGATTTTTAGTTCTCTGTATTAAACTTGCTGATTTCAAATTTTCTGCTATTGCCTTAATTCAGTTAATTCTGGGTGATCAAGCCAGGCTACTATATCTGGTCCTGAAGAGTGTATCCCAATGTGATTTCCAGAGCTCTGATTTATCCTACTCATTGAGAATTCCCTTCATCCATTATTGCAGATAACAACCTCTTCGATGACCTTAGTAATACGGCCTTCAATAGTTGCTATGACTGCAAATTTTATTGCTCCTAAGTTAACCTTGGGACAACCATCTCCAGCTGATAGAACTAGGAATTTATATGGACAAAAAATCATTTAAAAGAAAAATGTAACATTTTCAGGAAGGAGCAACTTACTTTTTCTTTCTTTAGTAAGAGAACAAGGATAGGGTATTGAACTTGGAATCAGGATGACACAAATACACTATATATATATATATGTAACACTAGTCACTGCTTAGCCCCCTCTGGGTCTCAGTATCTTTATCTATAAAATGATGAATTCAGAGCAAATGGCTTTTAAGGTTCTTTCTTGCTTTAATTTTTTCCACCTAAGATCCTGAAAGCTTCAGCATAATTTAATTAATCAACAATTAGGTTTTATTCAAAGTTTGCAAGACTTTAAGTATGCCAAACTTTAAACCCTTTGTGTCTGGTTGGTTGATTGTAAATGACTAGTCAGTCTTGAGGACAGAATTGACAGCCCTCATTATGCTTCGCTTCCATTCACAGAACTGATCAATAATAATTCCTGTCTTTCTCTACCCCTAAGTCAATGCTGCTACTACAGGTTCTTCTTCCTTTATTTATTTATTTTGTTGTTGTTGTTTTTGCAAGGCAATGGGGTTAAGTGACTTGTCCAAGGTCACACAACTAATAAGTATCGATTTGAACTCAGGTCCTCCTGATACTAGGGCCAGTATTCTATCCACTGTGCCACCTACCTGCCCTCTAAATCAAAACCTCTTAATTTTTTTTTTTTGTATTATGAATGACTTTATTGGTTTGGTGGTCACAATTATCTTTTCTGTCTACAGTCACGGCCCAAGGAAATGCTTAATTTCAGTTAAAATATTGTCATTAAAGTTATTTTACCATCCAAGTTCATGGGATACCTAAAACCTATATTTGATCATTTGGGGTGTTATGAACCTTAAGTTACAAACCTCTATTCTGGGCACCTATAGTATATGGGATATTAATAGGGAATTGAAACACATACTCCAATAATTTTTCTTACTGACTACTGCAGTGGCAGCAACCTACCTTCACTTCTTGATGATGACTAACATCCATGTCTTTCTTCTCCTTTTACCATCCTTGACCTTTTCCTTACCTTCACCCCCAAATCACCCCAGGATTTAATAAAGATTAAAGAAATTTGTGCTCTTATTAATCAGTCCACTAACATTTATTAGACATCTATTTTATGAAATCTATATATGTAGACATCTATGTATAGGAACTAGGCTAAACTATATAGGAATAAGAAACTAATCTTTGCAAATACAAAAAAAAGGGGAAAAACTAAATTAAAATATAGTTTCTGCTCTCAAGAAACTCACAGTCTGATGTGGTGTGGGGGAAATATGCAGCCAACTTTGCACCAATAAGATATATAGGAGATTAACCAGAAGAAGTCTCAGAGGGCTAGCACTAAGATTAAAGATTAGGAAAAACTTCTGAAAGAAGACATGATTAGCTGAGACTTTCTTTAAGGAAGTCAGAGATTCCAGGAAGCAGAAGGGAGAATTTCTGGCTTAAGGGGTAGGAAGACAGTGAAAATGCCTGGAGTCGGGACATGGAATATATTATTTGAGGAGGAGAAGGGAGACAGAGGTTTCTAGAAGACAGTGTACATGAAAGGAGAAAAAAGCTAGGGTAGTATGAGTTTTTTCCAAGTAATGGTTAATGAAAGCAATCAAGTTTCCCAAGTTTTCTACAGTTCTAATTCAAATAAATGTGCTGAGTCTTAACTGCTGAGCTAGTGGCAGTTTAATTCTGTGATTTCAAATTAGAACACTTTTTATTCAGTTAGGCAACTAGACTCAGATCTACATGCCTGGGACTCTTAGAGAGAATAGAGATTCAGGATGAGAGATCCAGAAATTCACAACTCTCACAGAAGATATCAATTTGACCCCATGAATGATCTTGTATTACATGGTGAATGTTACTTTTAAACTACTTGATTTGTTTTTTAGATTGTGAATATGGTATCATTTATTCAGGCCACTGATCTTTGAATAATTTCTAACTTGCCTACTCCCATAGCCACCATTAGGACAAAATAATAACTTTGTAATGGGAGGATATCAATTTCTTGGACTTGATCTATGATTATTTATATTTCTTATTGTTGTTAATTCATCCAAAATGGAGTCAAAAAGAGTCAGATATGACAGAGAAAAGAGAACATCATTGTCAATATGGCAAAGATTCAGGAGCGGTTTCCCATTTCCTTCTCCATCTCATATTCTACAAAGGAGAAAACTAAGGTTCACGAAGTTAAGTGACTTGCCCAGGGTTACTTCGCTGCCCCAATTTTAAATATATATATTCACATGTGTGCATTATATGTATAGTTGTATATAATATGTATATATATATATATACCTTATAGGTATGTATAGAAATACATACACATGTGTGTTTATATGTAAATGTATATATGTATACATCTATAAATACACAAGTGTGCATGTAAATAATATGTGAATATATAATTGTGGGTATAGATATGTGTATGCATTTATAAGTGTATGTATATATATATATATGCATAGATAGGCATATAAATAATTGGTGTAACTAGATATTATAATGAATAGAATACCTGGTTTAGAATCAGGAAGACTCATCCTCCTAAGTTCAAATCTGACTCAGACATTTGCTTAGCTATGTGACCCTAGGCAACTCATTTAAACCTATTTGCCTCAGTTTCCTCATCTATTAAAAAACTGAGTAGGAGGAGGAAATGACAAACCTCTGTAGGCTTTGCTAAGAAAATTCCAAATGGTTCACAAAGAGCTAACAGAACTGAAATGACTTAACAACAATAACTATAAATAAATATATATCTATGTTATATATAACTGTGTGTGGGCAGCTTCTTTCATCAATGATAATTTTCAAATTTTTGAAAATTTAAGTTATTAGAGAGTTTTAATTTAATTTTAATTATAAGTGTAAGTTCTTATAGATACTGAGAAGTGACTTGTGTAGGATCATTCAATCTATGTTAAAGGTGGAATTCCTGATTCTGAAACCACTTCTCTGTTACACCATGAAATCTATACATTGAAGCTTTATATTTATAGAAATTGAAGGCCTTCTGTTTTCTTGAAAATAAGCACATTGAACTTTTAACCTTAGTATTCATGAGTAAAAGGGGATAATCTTATTTGAAAGATTTAATGAAATTTGAAAGATTTAATGAAAAATTCCATTTGAATAAAGATGAATCTTCAACATTGCCCTCATATTTTAAAATACCACTCTTTACCACATTTGCAAAAATATATATTTAAGGGTTAAGAATCTGCATCAAACTCTGCTGCACCAGAGTGAATGCTGAGCCCAGGCCTCAGAGTAGCCCTGTGGTGAGAACCTGAAGCAAGAATTAGGGAAACCAATCTGCACATCCAGAGCAAAGCCCACAGATAGTAAGGAGATCAGGAGAGACTTCAGAAACTCTCTTCTCTCCCTGGGGTAGGACTCTGCTGTTGCTCACACTCAGATCCAGGTTGCAGTTTAGGGTTCCATATGATACCTGAGCAGGGACACTCCTCACAGCTCCAGGGCAGAGGGGAGGGTCTGTGGTCATCCACATATCAAAGCTTAGGCAAGAAAGCAGTCAGAGCCTCTCATAAGACCTTGGAGGACTTAAGGTCCCTGTGGGTGTCCAAAAAGAACCCAAAGTCTCGAAAGAGTAGTAATTTAATCATAGGCTGATAAAAAGAGCAAACAAAAGAAAAAGAATCTGACCATAGAAAATTCCTTTGGACCCATGGAAGATTCAGAAGATGACAAATTCGAAGCTTCGGTATACAAAGCCTCAAAAAGAAATAGAAAATGGGCTCAGGCTATGGATGAGCTCAAAAAGACTTTGAAAAGCAATTAAGGGCAAGATGGTGGAGAGAAGACAGGCACAGTTCTAAAGTCTCCTGATCTCTTCCCCATCTATCACATGAAACAAACCACTTAAAAGAAATCTGAACCAGGAAACCCAGAAAGAAAAGCCAGGAGAGGAACATTTACCTCAGGATTTGTCTCCCACAGCAGCCTTGGCTGAGTACAGGCAGGTGAGTCTGGGCTCCCAGGGAGGATCATCCTGGGATCAGCCAGATTAACAGCTGAATTGGAACCAGGAGTGAGGGCCCGAGAGCCAGACCTGCTGGATCAGCGGTGAGGCTGGACGAAAGGGGCTTGGGTCCACGTGGAAGTGGAGGCTCTGGTGTTGGTGCTGTCACCCTAGAGCTTGGGGAAGGGGCTGCAGGGAGAGGTCTGGTGCAGGAGAGCTGCGGACACCATCCCTGGGCTCCTCAGGTCTGAGAAACTCTGAGTCCAGGCCTCCATTGCACTGAAGCCTCCTCCAAAACAAACAATTGCAAACTACTTCTGCCTCAGGCCCAGGTGTGTGAGCAAAAGAACCAGCCCAGCTGAGGAATGACCTCAGGCCAGAGTAAAGCCCACCATTGATTGAAGGCAAAAGAATTCAATAGCTCCAATTCCTTACCTCAAGCAAAGGGAGAAGGCCTCACAACCAAAGTCACAGACACTCCAGAAAAAGCAACCATCACCTCCTACTAGCCAGCCAGAGAAACTGCACTCAGTAAAGCCTTTGGTGATCCCAAGCCCAGGTGAACCAGCCCCACCCAATCCAAGATCTTAGCATAATGAAGAAGGATCAGCAGAAAGGTGGATCCATAGAAAAATTCCTGGAAGGGAAAGACCCCAAATCAGAGAGACCTGGAACCTCTGAGGAGAATACAATCTGGTCTCCAGTACAGAAAGACTTTCTTGAAGAAATAAGGAAGGAGCTTAAAAAATTGGGAGAGACAATTAATAATTTGCAATAAGAAAACAAAACCTTAGAAAGTACAATTGGACAAACACAAAAGGAGAATAAATCAGATCCTCAAATGAGCAAATGCAAAAAGAAATTAATTCTCTCAAAACCTCAATTGGTCAAATGGAAAGCTCTTTCAAAAGTAGAATCGAAAAATTGGAAAAGGTTAATGAAGAAAATTCCTCCCCCCAAAAAAATAATGGAGTCTACAGAAACTAATGACTCCATGAGACAGCAAGAGTCAGTTAAACAAAATCAAAAAATAGAAAAAATAGAAGCAAATGTGAAATACTTCATCAACAAAACCACTGACTTCAAGAATAGATCGAGGAGGGGCAACCTGAAAATTATAGGACTTCCTGAAAACATTGAAGAGAAAAAAGCCTGGACTTAATATTACAGGATCTAGTGATGGAAAACTGCCCTGATATCATGGAATTGGAAGGCAAAGTCGTTATTGAAAGAGTACATCGATCCCCACCAGAAAAAGATCCTAAAATGAAAATACCAAGGAATGTTGTGGCCAAACTCCAGAACTATCAGATAAAAGAGAAAATCCTTCCAGCAGCCAGAAAGAAAATATTTAAATATCAAGGAGCCACAGTAAGGATCAGGCAGGACCTGGCTACATCAACTTTAAGGGATCGAAGGGCCTGGAACGAGATATTTTGAAGAGCATGGGAGCTTGAATGCAGCCAAGAATCTACTTTTCCTGCAAAGCTGAGCCTTCTCTTATAGGGAAAAAGATGGACATTTAACAAAATGGAAGAATTCCAAAAATTTCTGATGAAAAGACCAGAGCTAAACTGAAAATTTGGACATCAAACAGGAGGTTCAAGAGACACATGAAAAGGTAAAAAAAAGTGGGGGTCAGCAAAAGGAAAAAAATGCAATCCAGTAAGTTGAAACTGGCTATATCCCAGCATGGGGGGGGGGGGGGGGGGAGAGACTCTCATAAATCCTGAGAAATGTAACTCTAACAGAGAGAATACACCTAGCCAGAAATGATGGACATCCATGACCTATCCATGAGACTGCTATCTAATGGGATGGAACTGGCTTTAACCCCACTTGGGAGAAAGACTCTAATAACTCTCAGGAATTTTGACTCTATTCAATAGAATATACTGAACTAGAAGGGACAGACACTCAGAATTTTCTATGACATTGAATGATCTAAAAAAATACACTACCTCCCTAAAAGGGGGGACAGGAAAGAGACGAGAGGAGGGAGGGGATTGAATGGGACAAATCTCATTACACTAAGAGGTACAAAAAAAACTATGGTAATAGAGGGGAAGAAGGGAGCAGAGGAGAAACACCTGAATCTTCTTCTCATCACACTTGGCTTAAAGTCAACCTACACGTACTCAGTTAACTTATAAAACATCTAAACTTTCAAGTATTAAAAGGGGAAAAGGGGGGGATGGAGAAGGAGAAGGGGAGTGGGGGAAATAAGGGAAATAAAAGGAAGGGAAGGGAAAAAGGAAAATGGGAAAGAAAGGGAGAGTGTGATATAGGAGGGCAAACGCACTGAAGGGGTGGTATTCAAAAACAAAATACTGGGGAATATGGATAAAAGGAGGGGAGGGAGAAAATACAAACAGAGGGAAGATAGCACAGAGGGCAATAAAGAATTAGTAATCATAACCTTGAATGTGAATGGGATGAACTCTCCCTTAAAATGTAAGCAAATAGCAGAGTGAATTAAAACCCAGAATCCTACAATATGTTGCGTACATGAAACTCATTTGAAGCAGAGAGATACATATAGAGTAAAGGTAAAAGGTTGGAGCAAAATATATTTTGCTTCAGCTGAAGTAAAAAAAGCAAGGGTAGAAATCCTTATCTCAGACAAAGCAGCAGCAAAAATAGATAGCGTTAAAAGAGACAAAGAAGGAAACTTTATCCTCCTAAAAGGTACAATAGACAATAAAGTCATTTCAATATTGAATATATATGCACCCGGTGGAACAGCGCCCAAATTCTTAGAGGAGAAGCTGAAAGAATTACAGGAAGACATAGACAGCAATATTCTACTAGTGGGAGACCTCAACCTCCCGCTATCATATCTAGATAAATCAAAACATAAAACAAACAAGAAAGAAATTATGGAGATGAATAGAATGTTAGAAAAATTAGATATGGTAGACTTATGGAGGAAACTGAATGGGGATAGAAAGGAATATACCTTTTTTTCTGCAGTACATGAAACTTATATAAAAATTGACCATGTACTAGGACATAAAAACCTAATGATCAACTACAGAAAGGCAGAAATAGTGAATACATCTTTCTCAGATCACAATGCAATAAAAGTCATATGCAATACTGGGCCAAGGAGATATAGACCCAGAGCAAATTGGAAACTGAATAACCTCATTTTAAAAAATGAGTGGACCAAAATCAAAGTATAGAAAGAATTAACCATTTTATCCTAGATAATGATAATAATGAAACAACATACCAAAACCTATGGGATTCATTCAAAGCAACTCTCAGGGGATATATTATAGCTCTAAATACTTTTATGAATAAATTGGAGAAAGAGGAAATTAATGAACTAAACATGCAATTAAAAAATTTAGAGAAAGAACAAATCAAAAATCCCCAAATACCAAATTAGAAATTCTAAAAATTAAAGGAGAAATTAATAAAATGGAAATCAAAAAAACTATTGAATTAATAAATAAAACCATAAGTTGGTATTATGAAAAAACTAATAAAAGTGATAAACCTCTGGTCAATTTGGTTAAAAAAAAGAAAGAAGAAAATCAAATTGCTAGTATTATAAATGAAAAAGGTGAACTCACCACCAATGAGGAGGAAATTAAAATAATAATTTGAAATTATTTTGCCCAACTCTAGGCCAATAAATTTAATCTAAGTGAAATGGATGAATATTTACAAAAATATAAGTTGCCCAGGTTAAATGAAGAAGAGCTTAAATACCTAAACAACCCTATCTCACAAAAAGAAATTCAACAAGCAATTATTGTACTCCCTAAAAAAAAAAATCTCCAGGGCCTGATGGATTCACAAGTGAATTCTACCAAACATTTAAGGAACAATTGCTTCCAATCCTATATAAACTCTTTGGAAAAATAGGGAAAGATGGAACTCTGCCTAACTCTTTCTATGAAACCAATATGGTACTGTTACCTAAACCAGGAAGAGTTAAAACAGAGAAAGAAAATTATAGGACTATCTCCCTGATGAATATAGATACAAAAATCCTAAATAAAATCTTAGCAAATTGACTACAACAAGTCATCACTAGGATAATACATTATGATCAAGTAGGATTTATTCCAGGAATGCAGGGTTGGTTCAATATTAGGAAAACTGTTAGTATACTCAATTATATCAACAACAAACCTATCAGAAATCATATGATCGTATCAATAGATGCTGAAAAAGCTTTTGACAAAATACAGCATCCATTCCTATTAAAAACACTAGAGAGTGTAGGAATAAATGGACTGTTCCTTAAAATAATTAGCAGTATCTATCTGAAACCGTCAACAAGCATTATATTCAATGGGGAGAGGCTAGAGAAATTCCCAATAAGATCAGGGGTGAAACAAGGGTGCCCATTATCACCTCTACTATTCAATATTGTATTAGAAATGTTAGCATCAGCAATTAGAGAAGAAAAAGAAATTGAAGGAATTAGAATTGGGAAGGAAGAGACAAAACTCTCACTCTTTGCAGATGACATGATGGTCTACCTAGAGAATCCCAAGAAATCATCTAAAAAACTACTGGAAACAATTAGCAATTTTAGCAAAGTTGCAGGTTATAAAATAAACCCTCATAAATCCTCAACTTTTCTATATATGTCTAGCAAGAAACAGCAGGAAGAGCTAGAAAGAGAAATCTCATTCAAAGCAACCTCAGACAGTGTAAAAAAATTTGGGAGTCTATTTGCCAAGACAGACTCAGAATCTTTTTGAAAACAATTATAAAACACTTCTCACACAAATTAAATCAGATTTAAATAACTGGGCAAATATCAACTGCTCATGGATAGGGAGAGCTAATATAATAAAAAAGACAATTCTACCAAAACTAAACTATCTGTTTAGTGCCCTACCAATCAAAATTCCAAAAAATTACTTTAATGAGTTAGAAAAAATTGTAAGTAAATTCATATGGAGAAATAAAAAGTCAAGAATTGCCAGGAGCTTAATGAAAAAAAATTCAAACAAAGGTGACTTAGCACTACCCGATCTAAAATTATATTACAAAGCATCAGTCATCAAAACTGTTTGGTATTGGCTAAGAAATAGAGTGGTGGACCAGTGGAATAGACTAGGTGTAAAAGCAGGAGAGGACTATAGTAATCTGCAGTTTGATAAATCCAAAGAGTCTGGCCACCAGGATAAAAACTCCCTCTTTGATAAAAACTGCTGGGATAATTGGAAGTTAGTATGGAAGAAACTTAGATTAGACCAACACCTCACACCCTTTACCAAGATAAGATCCAAATGGTTACAGGACATAGACATAAAAAACAATACTATAAGCAAATTAGAAGATCAAGGACTAGTCTACCTGTAAGATCTATGGAAAGGGGAACAGTTTATGACTAAGGATGAGCTTGAGAACAGCACTAAAAACCAGTTAGATGATTTCAATTACATTAAATTAAAAAGCTTTTGCACAGATAAAACCAATGTAATCAAGATCAAAAGAAAAGTAGTAAATTGGGAAACAATCTTTACAACTAATGATTCTGACAAAGGACTCATTTCTAAAATATACAGAGAACTGAGTCATATTTTTAAAGCAAAAAGCCATTCCCCAATTGACAAATGGTCAAAGGATATGAAAAGGCAATTTAGAGAGGAGGAGATCAAAGCAATCCATAGCCATATGAAAAAATGCTCTAAATCATTAATTATTAGAGAAATGCAAATAAAAGCTTCTCTGAGGTACCACCTCACACCTCTCAGATTGGCCACTATGACCAGGAAGGATAATGATCATTGTTGGAAGGGATGTGGGAAATCTGGGACACTATTACACTGTTGGTGGAGCTGTGAACTCATCCAACCCTTCTGGAGAGCTATTTGGAACTATGACCAAAGGGCAACAAAAATGTGCATACCCTTTGACCCAGCAATACCACTACTGTGTCTATACCCTGAAGAGATGAGGAAAAAGGGTAAAAACATTACTTGTACAAAAATATTTATAGCAGCCCTGTTGTGGTGGCAAAGAATTAGAAATCCAGTAAATTTCCTTCAATTGGGGAATGGCTTAGCAACTGTGGTATATGTATATCATGGAACACTATTGTTCTATTAGAAACCAGGAGGAAAGTAATTTCAGGGAAACCTGGAGGGATTTGCATGAACTGATGCTGAGTGAGATGAGCAGAACCAGAAAAACACTACACACCCTCACAGCAACATGGGAGTGATGTTCAACCTTGAAGGACTTGCTCATTCCATCAGTGCAACAATTGGGAACAATTTTGGGCTGTCTGCAAAGGATAGTACCATCTGTATCCAGATAAGGAGCTGTAGAGTTTGAACAAAGTACAAGGACTATTCCCTTTAATTTGGAAAAAAACAGATATCTTATTGTCTGATCTTGTTACCTCTGAGAATTCTGTTCTCTTTAAGGATATGATTTCTCTCTCATCACACCCAATTTGGATCAAGGTACAACATGGAAACAAAGACTAACAGAGTGCTATCTGTGGGGTGGGGGTGGGGGGAGGGAGGCAAGATTGGGGGAAAATTGTAAAACTCAAATATTATCTTTAATAAAAAAAAAGCAATTAAGGGAGGTGGAGCAAAAATTGGGAGGAGAAATGAGAGTGATGCAAATAAATCATGAAAACCAAATCAACAGCTTGGTAGAAGAAATACCAAAAAATACTGATGAAAAAATATGGTAAAAACCAATTTCGGCAAAATGGAAAAAAGGAACACAAAAGGCAAATGAGAAGAATGCCTTAAAAAGCATAATTGGCCAGCTGGAAAAGGAGATTAAAAAAACTCTCTAAAGAAAATAACTCCTTCAAATACAGAATAGGAAGCTGATGACTTTGTCAAAAATCAGGAAGAAATAAAACTCACCTTAGCAGTGAACAGTCAGGTTAGTGTTGTATATACATATTCAAATTTAGATTTAACAAGAACTTGTTCCATGTTAAATATTTTACAAAATTTAATTATTTTCATCTGAACAAACCAACAACTTTAGAAGGTAGGTAGTACTGTTGGTATCCTTTTATTTGAATTTCATTTTATTTTTGGTTTGAAATTCTTATCAGCCTAAACTCCTTTCTTACTATTGAAAAGACAAAAAAAAATTACATCTCATATAAATAAAGAAGTCATACAAAACATTTCCATATGAACTATATTCTGTAAAGATCTGAAAACTGATTAGCTATATGGGCTGAGGAAGATTGAGGGAATGACAAAGTGAGGAATCTGATGATACTGATGCTTGGTTCCTGAGTGACCACAAGCACGGTAATATTATTCAATTATAAAAGAGATATAATGAGAAAGGGTAGGATTGTATGGTAGGGTAAAATTATAAGACCTATAATAAAGACTTCAAACAATCTTTTCATGCACATCCTTTGTTACTTACTCTACACAACTAAAAACAAAAAGGGAGGAAGGGATAAATAAGTCTTAATCTCCAAATGATTAAATTTACTCCCTATGCAACACCTACTGCAACTAGAGATGTTCTGTAGGTCAAGGTATGATAATGTGAAGAACTGGATTAGGAGAAATTCAAATCTGTTGGGAGTACCTGGTTATAACTGCATCCAGAGGGGTCAATGACTAGTCACAGAAGGACACCATCTGAGAAAATGCAGAATGGGATAGTGTTGTGTGCTAATTGCTAATAACAATAATTAACATTTGTATATTGCTTAAGGTTTACAAGGCGCTATACATTTTTTATTAGAATTTAACAAAACCCCCATGAAATGGGTGTTATTATCATGACCATTTTTTTTCTGTCTTTTCAGTCTCTCCTGATGCTCCATTGAGAGCATTTTGGGATGTTCTGGGAAAAGATATTGGCATGGTTAGGCATTTCCTTCTCCTGCTCATTTTATAGATGAAGAAAATGAGACAAATTTTAAATGATTTGCCTCTGGCTCATACAGCTAATAGGTGTTTGCAGTTGAATCTGAACTCAGTTCCTTCTGACTCCAGGACCTCTGTTCTACATACTACCTCACCTAACTCCCCTAATAATCCATATTTTACAGATTAAGAAAGTACCCATTATGTGCCAGAGACTATACTAAGTGTATACATAGAGAATTACAAAATAAACTAGTTACATTGAAATGCAGTTATTGAAACAACCCAGAAATAGTTCCCAACCTCCCTCATTAAGAATGTTTTGGGTGGGAGTGATGATCAACCTTAATGGACTTGCTCATTCTATCAGTGCAACAATCAGGCACAATTTGGGGATGTCTGCGATGGAGAATACTATCTGTATCCAAAGAAAAAATTGTGGAGTTTTTCAGAAACCAAAGTCTATTACCTTTAATTTAAAAAAAGTTACCTTATAATGTAATTTTGTTATCTCTTATACTTTATTCTTCTTCCTTAAGGATACAATTTCTCTCTCATCACATTCAGTTTAGATCAGTGTATACCATGGAAACAATGTAAAGAGTAAAAGACTTCCTTCTGTAGGGGGATGGGAGAAGGAAGCAAAATTAGGGGGAAAATTGCAAAATTCGAAAGAAAGCAAAAAAGAAGAGAGAGAGAGAGAGAGAGAGAGAGAGAGAAGGAAGGAAGGAAGGAAGGAAGGAAGGAAGGAAGGAAGGAAGGAAGGAAGGAAGGAAGGAAGGAAGGAAGGAAGGAAGGAAGGAAGGAAGGAAGGAGGGAGGGAGGAATATGTGTTGGGTCAGCTAGATGACACAGCGGATAGAACATCAGCCTTGGAGTCAAGAGAACCTGAGTTCAAATTCTGCCTCAAACACTTAATAATTTCCTAGCTATGTGACCTTGGGCAAGCCACTTAACCACATTGCCTTAAATAAAAATTTAAAAAAACAATATTTGTTTAGGAGCAGTACAATGGCATAGTAGATAGAACAGTAGCCCTGGAGTTGAAAGGACCTGAGTTCAAACTGGACTTCAGAAACTTAATAATTACCTAGCTGTGTGTCACAACCCCATTGTACTGCAAAAGAAAAAGAAAAATAAAGATTACTTGTTTGGTGGAGTTGTGAACTGATCCAACCATTTTGGATAACAATTTTTGAACTATTCCCAAAGGACAATAAACTGTGTATAACCATCAATACCACTATTAACTGTGTATCCCAAAAAGATAAAAATGGGGGTGGGAATCTATATGTAGAAAAATATTTATAGCAGCTCTTTTTGTGCTGGCAGAAGAAATTGGAAATTGAGGGGATGCTCATCAGTTAGGGATTGATTTAACAAAGCATAGTATAGAATTATGACAGAATATGATTGTGCTATAGGAAATAATGAATAGAATGCTTTCAGAAAAAACTGGGTAGATATATGAATTGTTGCTAAGTGAAATGAGCAGAGAACCAGAACAATGTAACACAGTTTATGATATGTAATGATGATGATCAAATGTGAAAGATTCTGCTACTTGGATCAATACAATGGTCTGAAACAATTCCAAAGGACTTAGGATGAAAAAGTGCTCTCCGCCTCCATCTGATGAATCTGAACAAAGATTGAAGCATAAAATACATATATACATGCATATGTATATATATGTATATATACATATATATAAAACTTTTTTCTTTTTCTTATCTTTTTTGCTAGTATGAAAATATATTTTTCACATGCATAATTGATGTTACATTTCTTGCCTTCTCAATGGATGATGGAGAGGCAGGTAGAAGGTAGAGAATCCAGAACTTAACAAGTTTTTTTAATTATGGATGTTAAAAAATAAACTACTTACTTATTTTTAAAAGAATCATGTTTAGAATCATGTTCCTGCCTCATAGAGGTACATTACCTCTGTTTGGAGGGGGAGAAAAAAACTATTTTTGCCAGCACATGAATACTAATGAAGCCCACACGGATTGCCAGAATTCACCCCTCATTTTTTTAAAGAATTTATTTCAATTTTATTTATTTAAGGTGATGGGGTTGAGTGACTTGCCCAAGGTCACACAGCCAGGCAATTATTAAGTGTCTGAGACAGAATTTGAAGTCCTTCTGACCAGGGCCGGTGTTCTATACACTGCACTACCTAGCTGTCCCTTCACCACTCATTCTTACTCCATGACAAACCCATTTCCTCTTCTAATATTCCACATTTGTGAAATTCTTTGCAGGTCTTCTCTCCAGATTCACTTGTTAAATTTAGTAATTAAATAACATGTCCATTTATCCATAATATCCTCTACCCTTGTGCCTACTAACAAAGAAAAGAACTGTGTTTTTGAAGACAATTAAAAGAGAAGTTGAGTTAGAATTATGTTTGTGGATGGCAGTTTCAATTTATTTTTATAATTCTCCCTTGCTTATAGTCCAATTGCATTTAGACTAAGGCAGTACCAATTTCGCAAAAACTTGTTATAGCAATATTAAAAAAACCCACCAACTAAATATGAAATGAAGGGAAACAATCATTCGGAAAAAAAAAGTAAAGCATGCTAAACAAATTCTTTCTTTAAACCTAGTTATTCAGTATTTTTGTTTGCTTGCTTCTTTCCAATCTAAATATGCTGGATTATATCAGAAGCAAATGGTTTTTAATGTTGCATTTTATAAAGGGATTTGAAATGTGTAGGTGTCCCCTAAGATTCCAGCTTTTGTTTTCTGCAATCATAACTTTAAAAACCTCACTGTTTTGAATGATGATAATAAAAATTGCTTTAGGCTGGAATTCAGTATTCCAAGTCTCTGTCCACAGAAAATTTTTACAGCTAAGTTATAAACCTGGAAAATATGGGTTTATAATGGAAATGTAGCAGGCACTACTGTAATATCTTGAATCTGATTTAAGAGAGGTTTTCAATAATGCTCTCCCAAACCAGTCTTAGAAAACTGCCAGGAAAAGAAGGGAGGAAAAAAAACTTAATCGGTTTCCCACTACCTCTGTGTTTTATGGAAATTTTTTGGCCACACATCTCAGGAATACCTGTGAATAAAATTATAATAAAATATCAGAAAATTACCAGCATAGCAAGATTAATATCTATATTGACAGATAGTGTGGTACAGTAGAATTTGAAATGGGTTCAAATTTTATTTCTGATACTTGCCAAGTGTATAATCAAGAGCTTTATTTTCCTTATCTATAAAATGGGTATTTCACAGGGTTATTGCATGGAACATGTTTTGTAAACCTTAAAGCACTAAATAAATGTGAGCTAAATTCCACTTAAATTAATGCTCTTACCTTTACTCCTCCATGACATTTTGATACAAAAAAAAAATCACACTATGGATAAGGGAATTATGTTGTATAAGCCCAAGCTAAATCAATTGTTGCTATCATTAAGTGTTTCATTTAAAAATCAGTAGAGGAAGAAAGAGAAATTACTGTGACTTGTAGTAGTGATTATCTCTCTTCTCAAGTCATGGTGTATACATGTACATTTCTGACTCTCCTACCAACATATCTATACACCTAAGACACCTGCCCAAGTCTTAGTCTTTATCTTGATAGCTCTTGTACTTACAAAAATTGTTGCTGCTGTTTGTTCTCGAAGTAAGCCATGACATCAAGGAGGTGATGCCATGACAAGTAAAAGAATTAGATTTGAGTAAGGAATTGATAGGCAAAGGAGATGAATAGATGGTTTCCAAATGAAGAAGTTATATCTATTAATAATCATATAAAATATTATCCAAATCTTTGTTGATTAGAGAAATGCAAATTAAAACAACTATGAGGTAGCACCTCACATCTATTAGATTAACTAAGATGACAAAAAAGGGAAAATGATCAATGTTGGAAAGATTGTGGGAAGATGGGAACAATAATGCATTGTTGGAGTTGTGAACTAATCCGACATTCTGGAGACCAATATGGAACTATGCCCAAAGAGTATAGCTGATCCTTTGACCCAGAAAAACCAATTCTAGAACTTTATCCAAAAGAAATCATAAAAAACCTAAATTCTTAGCTAAAACAGTTTAGATTGATACCAATTTGGTTTTGTTAAATCAAGTTTAAAAGAAGGTAAACTCCCATTCCCATTTCACATCATTTCTTTGGTTTTGTATTGAGGGATGAATTTTCCTTGGTTTCCCCTTCAAGCATCATACAACATCTTACATTACTAATTTCATCTTAGTGAAAGTATACATTATTAGCTTGGTTTACCATGAATAACCATGGGTTATTCAACAATGTACCCTAACTTCATGTTCTAAAGGAGTCATCTAACAGTTGTAAAAAGTTATTGTGGGCAGCTAGGTGGCGAAGTAGATAGATCACCGGCCCTGGAGTCAGGAGTACCTGAGTTCAAATCCAGCCTAAGACACTTAATAATTACCTAGCTGTGTGGCCTTGGGCAAGCCACTTAACCACATTGCCTTGCAAAAAAAAAAAAAAACTAAACTAAAAAAAGTTATTGAAATTGTGATAGGTACACTTCTACGAGTTTCAAATGGATTTAGAAATGTTGCCTAACTATCCTTAGTCTGATTTCTGGGCTATCTTAGCAATTATTTTCTTATTATGAGCTGATACATGGCAATTCTTAAATATATGAGAGATCTGACAATAGACTATATGTATCAAGTAAAGACTAATGAACCTACAGCCGGAAAAGGATCACAACCAAAAGTTTAGACAGGAGTTAGTGATTTTTTTTCAGCCACAACAATTGATATATGTCTGCTCAAGCACAGAAAAGCTGTAATTTATCTATGAAAAAGTCTACCAATGATGACATAAAATCACAGATCCCTGAAGTTCAGAAACATGTGTGTGAATGTAGACACGCACACACACACAAGCAGACGCAGAAGGAAATTTTAAATTTTTTTTTTCATTTTACCAATAAATTTCATCTGATTTTACTAGTCAAGATAATTCTGATGTGCACTTAAAATAAGATTTTCCTATCATCATCCTCAATTTAAATCCTGTTCTGCTTTCTTCCTAATAAAATAGCTCCATTAGTAGACTGAATTTATGTTAATGTGCTTGCTTAGGGTGATAATAATCAGATCCCCTAGTTCTAGTCCTTGCTATAGAAAGTGCATTGGGAGTGGTTGATATAGCATTGTAATTATATAATTAGCCTTGTCATGGCAAGGAGCTTTGGGAATAGAGATACCTTAAAGCTTAAAATATGGAGGTCTGATGGATGACTGGCATTAAATTCTTCCTTTGTCCCATCTGATAGAAGAGTTGCTGAATTATAAGCCTGGGTTCCTTAATGAAGGATAAAGATTTTGAACCACAGACACATTTCTTCACTTATAACCTTTCAGCTCATCCTTTTTTCCCCCATCACTATACACATTGCTTGACTCTCACCTTAGCCAGATGAAAAATAGCAGACACAACTTCCAATGGACTCTTCCTAATCAATCATAATCAGCTCATGGGAATGAAAGGCTCCACTGTCAAAGTGGTACAAAGTGCCTTCATAAGGAATGTCAAAATTGCAAAATTCACAACATAAAAGGTTTATTTCTACCATATTCAAAAGAATTTTATTGAACTCTAATTATTTAAGGTTGTTTTATAGTTTTAAAAAAAGTATAAAAATAACTCTCCAAATTACTTAATTGCCTTCAAATGACCTCCCCCCCCCAAAAAAATCCTTTATATGCATTGCTTTATCCTCTATATGCCTATGTAGAATTCCTCTATATCAAAAGTTCTTAATTACTATTTTTTTAAATTATAGACCTCAATGATAGTCAAAGTCTCTGGAATTTCAGAATAATGTTTTTAAATGCATAAAATAAAATATATAAGATTATAAAGGAAATCAATTGTACCAAATGCATTTACTAGTGTATCCATCTGTCTATCTACCTACCTATTCGCACACTAAATTAATTAATCTCCCATTAAGTAACAAAGATCTAAAAAAAGTTTTATAAGGAGTCTCTGAGAAAAGCTGAATTTCTCTTTCATAAACTTTTAATTAGGGACAGCTAGGTGGCACAGTGGATAGAGCCCTGGCCCTGGCCCTGGAATCAGGAGGACCTGAATTCAAATATGACTTCAGACATTTAATAATTGCCTAGCTGTGTGACCTTGGGAAAGTCACTTAATCCCATTGCTTTAAACAAATAAAATTTAAAAAAAACAACTTTTAATTATTATCCCTGACTCTCTCCTGGTTATATTTCCCTAATGAAATAAAAGATCCTTGACAGAAGGAATTGATCCATTTTTTTTTGTCTTTGTAACCCTAGTGTCATACTGGTATGCTGTATGTGTGCATTAAATGTGTTCTGAAAGACTGATAATGTTGCACTGGGCCATCAATCTCCCATAACATGTGATCTAACAAAAAATTAGATCCTATCCTTTCCCTTACTCATAAAAAGACTGAAAAACAGAAGGCAGATATTATTGTTTTACAATAAAACCAAAGTGCTACTCAGGACCTATCTGTATAGCTTCTTCCTTCTCTCTCCTGTTGCCCTATCACATAATCCAAATGAGAATCAGAGAAGCATAACAGTCTTCTCTACAGATAAGAGAGATATTCTCTCTCCAACTGTAATATCTAAGAGTAGATATAAAATACACTTTCACCTAAACATACCATCTATTGATGGAAGGATCAGCCTCATTGGTTCCCATAGTAATGAAGGGTTTGATATATATCATAATGGGAAAATTCAAACAACAATATACTTTAAATTAAAAAAAAACACAGAAAAGATAAGATAAATATAATTTTTGTAGTAATCAAGGTCCAGTTACTACTGCTATTACTACTACTACTACTACTACTACTACTACTACTACTACTACTACTACTACTACTACTACTACTACTACTAGTATTGCCACTATTAATGATGATAATATTTGACATTTAACAATTTTAGCATATAAATATAAATTAGGAAATGTTTGGAAAGTTATGGAATTTTTTTTAGTTTTAATTTAATTAATCCTATCAAAGACTGCTACTTTTTTAGATCAGAGATTCTTAACGTTTTATATGTATCATGAACTCCTTTGGCAGTTTGGTGAAGGCTACAAACCCCTTTCAGGATAATGATTTTAAATGTATAAACTGAAAAAAAAGCAGGATTACAAGACAAATTAAATATATTGAAAAACTTATCAAAATATATTTTAAATTTATGCAAACCCCAAATTAACTATCCCTAGTTGATTAAATCAGTTTCATTATGTGTTTTCCAAATGTATAGAATGGAACAAGCTAATTGATTAGTCCTACTTTGCTGAATTGTTTACAAAAAAAAAGATTTAATTCATAAGACACTCAAATTATGTAAATTTAACTTATCAATATAAATAAATACCCCTACCTCCAATGAATCTAACATCTCATTAATGTTGCTATTTTCTCTAAAGATTCAAATACAATTCACTTGTGTCTTGCCTTCTTATGAAATTCACATTCATATCATTTATATTTTTATACACAAATAAAATAAGAAAACTTCATTCTAGAAGGTAATTGATGCACATTTATAGGAATACAAATCAGGTTAAAATCTGGTTGATAATATATCAGAACACAGGGTTAGCATTAATGGTTATGAGTGTTAATACTTTTTACATAAAGACAATTAGATTTATTTTTAAATAGATAGCATTTGCTTTATTTCATCAGCAAAATGGAAATAGAACCAAAACATAAAATGCCAGAGGATATAAGTTCATTTTTAGTCATTGTTAGCAGTATAAAAGATTCTTTAGTTTCAACACCTTAGCCACATACATAGAATAGCTGAATTCTAGTTCTCAAAATGCAAAATAAAACAACAGAGACTGGAAAAGTGGATCTTAACCTTTTTTGGGGGAAGGTCCTTCTCATTCCTAAGTAACTTTTCTAAATATGAACCCCTCATAGAAATGCCTGGACAATTAAAGTTTTTCTACTCTATCTGAGTTTGCAACACAAATGTAATATGCAGTGTTGTGCCAAGTCCAGGTAATTCAAATAATCTCATATGTATTCATTTGTTTGGAAGGTGACAGTCTTAATAGATTTTCAGATGTATGGAAGTAAACATACTTGAAAAATAATAAGGTAGAAAACTAATAAGAGCAATACTTCTTATAATGACCACTGGTAACAGAGTAGATGCTTTGTCAATGGGAAATGCCTAAAGGAATTGTGATACATAAATGTAATAGAATTCAGAGAAATATTGGGAAATATATATGAACTGATGTAGAGTAAAATAAAAAGAACCAAAAAAACAAACACATGAGTACATGTGCAATAATTACATGATCACAAAAATTTGATTGAAAAAAACTATAAAATTAAAAAAAGAAATTTAATATAGCATAATTATTAAGTCCAAGGGTCTCCCTAAGATTGATATAAGAAAATAAACTCTCAGAGTTTGGTTATTTTCAGAACTGGGAGTTGGGGGGGGCACTTTGGGAAAAGAACATTATATACGTTATCAGACTGATATCCTGTTGGTTTGTTTGTTGAACTGCTTCCTCTCCCCCTTCTTCCTATTATTCTTTGTTATCAAACATGGTTCTCTGGTTAGGGGAGTAGAGAGGACATAAACTTTGAAAAAAAACAGTGTTATAGTAAAACAATATTAATAGTATATTCAAAGAAATAAAAATATAGAGAAATAAATTGTGAAAAATGAAATCATTCTTTAAAAAATGTCTTTCTTTCTAAATAACATATGTATTTATGTATATTCAATAAAAGGAAGTAAAGAGAGTAACTAAGAGAGTTCATTTAAAGTGGAAATGACACCTGGTTGGCTCAGTCGGTAGAGTGCTGGATTTAATCTCAATTCCTCACTCAGATATTTCTTGTGATCCTGGGCAAATCATTTAGTAACTCATCATAATACCATCTTAGTCTGAAAAACTTAGTATTTCATCAGTCATAAAACTCATTCATCATTCAAAAAATTTTTAAAAACTGCTTAAGCTTTCTTATACTGTTTTCTCATCTTTAAAATGAGGAAGTTGGCCATGATAACCTTCAAAATTTTTTCCAGATCTCTATGACTCTTATGCAATCCTATGAAAATAGCACAACTAAGTTTTAATTTATCTCAGGTGAGGCATAATGGCTTCCCTATTTATTACAAATTTTTGTATTATTAAATGTACTTTATATAAAGAATAGGTAGGTTAGAACAAGGTGAAAAGCAATCAACTGAGAGTCAAGAAATTTGTACCCCAGCTTTTGACTCCACTAATAACTAGTTCTACTTTGAGCAAATCACTTAGTTTTTGTGGGTCTCTGTTTCCTCATCTATAAAATGAATTGGTTGATATGGAAACTAACCTAAATTCCCTTTAAGTTCAAATAGTCTATGAATCTATTACATTGAGGAACCTATTGAGGCCCATAAAAATTCAAATAGATCATATAAAAATATATTTCAATAAGGAAAGACATGACATTCAGGGGGGAGGAAAGCAATTGGGATATATTGTGGAAAGTGCTGACTGCATTTAAAATAATTTGTAAAGGGAAAACACATAGAAATATTTCTCTTTTCTTTTTGTTTTGAAAGAGGGAAAAGTTATTGTATCATTTTGTATAAGTACAACACAACACAAATAAAATTAGTTGAGACATGTAGCAGACCAATGTAGTTGAACCAAACTGATTTGTATCATTACTCAAAGTTTGTATCATTTCAAAGTTTGTATCATTTCAAAGTTTGTATCATTGCTCTTGGAGTTGCATTAAATGGCTCTTAAAGTCTGTTTTGGTCAAAATACTAAATATAATAAAAAATTCCAAGGAGGAATTTCCCATACTAGATGAGAGGGGCAACTGGTTCTGGGACCAAATTTTCTCATGTTTGTTTACGAAGACTAAAGACTTTGGACTCAATGATCTGCAAAATCCATTATAACCAGGGATGTCTTGGAATGATCTTGAATAGACTCCTAATGTATATTAAACTGAAAAATGTGTCTTTTTGTTTTTGGAGACCCAGTTATTAAACACCAGGATACATTTGAACAAAATGCAAAAATTTCATACTTCTATCATTCTTATTCATTTAAAACATTCTCTGTATTCAAAGTCCAGTTCATAAGAAACTTTCCCTGATTAACCCCTGACTAAGTTTATTTGGAGCTTCAAATACTTTGAATTCCTTTGGCATATATCCTCACACATATGTACATGCATGCCTGAAATATACCATGCTTTTGATACCATTTCCTTTTGAGGTAATGACTACTTTTGATATTGTTTTATACTTACACCACATTCCTATATACATACTTGGTTACAAATGACTTTATTTTTAAAAAATGAGGCTGATTTGTCTATATATACATATATATACATATATGTATATATATATATATACACACTGGACACATGAGTTCCTTTTAGGAATTACTTTAGGGAATAATTCCCATTTATGAGATCTTTACTTAGGAAAAAAAGGACAGCAGGTATAGCATCATATATACCTGCTTATATTTTAAAGGCAGCTAGGTGGCATAGTGGATGTAACACTGAACCTGGAGACAGAAAGACCTGAGTTTAAATACTGCATCAGACACTTCTTAGCTATTTGAAACTAAGCAAGTCACTTATCTTAATAGTCTCAGTTTCTTCTTTTATAAAATGGGTATAATAATAATACTACCTCCCAGAATTGTTATAAGCATAGTGATGATGATGATACCTAGATATAAATTCTAGGTATCATCATCATTATTATTATTATTATCATTATTATTATTATATTTAATCTAGTTTTATTTTTCTCCCCAACTAGACTGTAAGATCTTCAAATATATCAATTACTTTAAATCTTGTAAAATGTTTTATGCAGATCACTTCATTTGATCCTCATAAATGATATTTGTTAGAGAGACAACTGGTGAAATGGTGAGTAGAACATTGGACCTGGAGTCATTTAGATCAGAGTAGAAATTTCATCTCAATTATTTGCTTACTATATGAAACTGGGGAGGTCACTTAACTAACTTTTATTTGCCTCAGTTTGCTCAGATGTAAAAATACTGTTAAGAATGCAACGACTTTGTAGGATTGCTGTGAGGATCAAAAAAGCTTAATACTAGTACAAGATAGGTGATATATAAATGCTTTTTTCCTTTCCCTTCTCAGCAGTTCTGGATGGCAATGAATTCAAGCATAGACATAAGATACGGAGATAGGAGATAGAATGAGGATTGCAGGGAGAAGCAGGAAGGTCAGTTTGGTTGGAACATAGAGTGTATGATTGAAAGTAAATTTCCCTTCTCAACAGTTCTAGCTGGCAATGAATTCAAGCATAGACATGAGTTCAATGATTTGTTCAAGGTCATAGAGCGTGGGAAACAAAAGTAAACTATATAGACAGGTTTTGGCCAAAGTTGGATTCAGGTTCTTTCTTAATTATCTTATGGGTATCCAACACAGTCATAGGTGATACCTATTCCTTTTTTCATATTTTCCATATTATTTAACATACCCCTAATTTTCCTTGTGGCATGGCAGAGACCCTGGGGTTCTTGTATTGTAATGGTACTGTAATGGAGTAAAAGCTTGGACATCTAAATCCAAGATAGAATGATAATATACAAGTTCAGGTCATCTAAGACCAACTCATCTAAATCAGGAGATGCTATAATTCATTAAGTGGTTAAAGCTTGTGAAGAGTTATGAAATATTAAAGCAAACAAATCAGATTCAGTCAATAAATACTGGATGAAAATAATTAAAATATATGCCAACACTTACCAAACCAAGTCAATTTAGCCTTCCTGGATCCTCTTACACCCTACTTAGCTCTCCACTGAGGGAATTCTTTAATACAGTAGGTGTCACATAAAAACAGGAGTAGTAAATTTACTTTCAATCATACACTCTATGTTCCAGCCAAACTGGTCTTCCTGCTTCTCCCTGCACTCTCCATTCTATCTCCCATCTCAATATCTTTTCATAGGTTACTATTCTTCATTTCTGGAATGCTCTGCCTCCTCACCTCAGCCTCTTGATCTACTCGAGGTTCAGCTCATTCCCTAGCTTGTTAGTACTCATCCATTCTCTCCACAACAAATCACTATATTTTTATATTTGAATACATTGTACTGTGAACATATCCAAACAGTAGAATGTAAGGACTTTGGGGACAAGAACTGTCTCACTTTCATATTTTAATCTCCATTGTCTAGAATGATGTCTGGCACAGTGTTGGCATTAATAATTTTTAATAATTTAATAATATTTTCCTTATTACTGACTGATTTGATCAGTACTATTGCCTTTCTCAAACCCTTCTCCATTTCTTTTACATTCTTTGATACACAGTGATTAAAAGCTAAACACAATGTGTTAGGAAGGAATACTAAGCAGTCTTTGTTAGACATTATTATCTTTTGATACTCTTGTCAACAGTTCTTTAATACTAACTCTATCCATATGCCCAATGGAGCAATATTACTGATTTATATTCAGTTTTCATTAAAATATGTTGTACATAATTTTGTCTCCTTTATATTCCTATATCACAATATTTTATTTGTACTTGTTTTTGACCATTCATGAATCAAACTTTAGTTATATAGCTTCAACATTCTTTTATAAGGACTTCTCCTATCAACTTATCTAGGTCATTCTGAATTCTGAATTTTTACTTCAGTCTTTATAGTATTTGTAACTCCACCTAACATTAAATATCAACTTCAGATTTGATTAATTTATTCTTGATTCCTTTATTCATAAAGACTGTGGGTCATTATTGACAAGCACTAGATTAGCAGAAGTCCAGTGATAATTATCCTTTGAGATTCAAGGCCTCAAGTCAGAAAATGAAACCCACTTCTAAAGTCCCAAGAAGGAAACACAAGACACTACATAAATATTCATTCCCTAATAGCACTGCCTCTCTAGGAGAGAAATAAAGTGAACAGGAAACTGAAAGACATAATCAATATACTATCTGTATGTTGCTACTTCAAATGCAAGTCCATTCACTAACATCTAGATAAGCTATATACCTTTCTCATCCTCATGGAGATATTCGTTGTGAATCATGATCCTATGTTTTATAGCAAAATTCCTAATTTTTTTGGAATAAAGGATACATTGTTTGCAAGGCAAATAATACTAAGATGTGATTAATAAGTTGTCCTTTCATTTTTACTTTTCTTAAAAACTGGGTATATGATTATCAATTAAAACCTTTAATAGAAATTATTGACTGGTATAATAATGCATTATACCAGGGTCACGAGCCACAAATTCAACTGACATTACATTTTTAAGTATATTTTATCTTACTTTTAAAAAAGACATTGTCATAGCAGCATTTTTATTAGTAGCTTAATTATTTCTACAATAATTATCTATTTTACCTTGAGAATATCTTAACACTATACAACTACCAATTTCATCTTTCAGAAATTAATATCCAAAAGGAAATCAGTTTCTTTTCTAGATCTTTCTATGATTGTTGTGTGTATGTGTGTGTGTGTGTGTGTGTGTGTGTGTGTGTGTGTGTGTGTGTAAAACTGAAGGCACCTATATTTAGGCTTACCACATTTCACTAAAAATAATTGACTAAATGCCAAATTTTACCACCTCTTTCACAGTTTTCCTAGCAGTAAATATTCTGGTGTCATTCCAGAGAATCTTAGGAGCTTCTTCTAAAAGGACTTCTTTGCTTTGCCCATAAACTTATTTTATGTTATGCATTTATGAACCTCATGTCAAGAAGGCAATCTATTGGCTTCTGCATATTGCCAAAAAGGAGCATGACACAAGAAAAAGTATTTATTAGTGACTGCTTTGTATCATCAGTCTCTCTATTAAACACTTTTGTAAATATTTGTGATCCTCTCAACAAGATGACAGAAGTAGCTGATGTTATAATCGTCATTTTATAGTTGAGCAAATTGAGGTAGAAAGAATTTTAAAAACTTGCCTGAAGTCACACAACTAGGATGCCTCTAACTCTAGGCCCAGGGCTCCTACCCACTGAGCTAACTGACTACTTCAATATCTTTAAAGATTAAGAATTCCTGCTATAATAAAATCAGAACAAAAACTCATAGTTCTTATCTTATATAAATATTCAATGAAAGGGAAGATAAAAAGACAAATAAATCTAGATCTAAATCAATACTGTGGTATACCTAGCAAAAATAAATTAACCTCCTAAAGAAAAGTCAATTGGGGGGGTGGAGCCAAGATGGTGACAGGAGAGCCTCTTCTAGGTGTTTTCTCCATAATATTTCAAAAGAAAGATCCAGTGAGGTAATTCTCCAGACCAAGGTAACCTGGAAAATAGTGGAAAGGCTCTGCTCCACAGGGTTAGAGTGGCGGCCCAGCAGAGTGAAGAAATTTCAGCCTCCTGGGGGCAGTCCCAGGGCACCTGGTAGCTGTGGCTCAAGGCAACGGGGGCAGTTTCCTAACCTATACCCTGGGGAGCACAATTTGGAGGATCAGTGGAGGGGACCTCTGCCAGAGCGAGCATGTGAAACACAGGCCATCAGAGGGTTGCCATAGTCAGTATGGTCAGGGCAGCGGCAGTGGCCACAGCAGCCCAAATGCAAAAAATGGAACAAGGTGTGGAGTGAGCAAGTAGGAGCCTCCAGGTACTGAAGCCACCGAAGGTAGGGGAGAGACTTTCAAGATTTGTCCTCTGTACCTGGAACAGGACTCTGGGGGCTCTGACCACATTCAGATTCTGACAGAGCTCAAAATAGATTTTGAAAATCAAGTAAGGGAGAAAGAAAAAAAATTGGGAAAAGAAATGAAAGAGATGAAGGAAAAACATGAAAAAGAAGTCAGCAGCTGAGTCAAGGAGATCCAAAAAATGCTGAAGAAAATAACATGTTAAAAACCAGCATAGGTCAAATGGATAAAACAGTTCAAAAAGTTATTGAGGAGAAGAATGCTTTAAAAAGCAAAACTGGTCAAATGGAAAAGGAGATAAGAAAGTTCTCTGAGGAAAACAAATCCCTCAGATGTAGAATGGAGCTAAAGGAAGCTTATGACTTTATGAGAAGTCAAGATACAATACTACAAAACCAAAAAAACAACTGATCTAGAAAACAAATTTAGAAAAGATAATTTTAAAATTATTGGGATACCTGAAAGTCATGATCAGGAAAAGAGCCTTCACCTCATTTTTAAAGAATTCCTACAGGAAAATTGCCCAGATATCCTAGAAGCAGAATGCAAAATAGAAATTGACAGAATTCACTGATCTCCCCGAGAAAGACATCTAAAGAAAGAAACAACCTCCAGGAATATTATAACCAAGTTTCAAAGATAAAATATTAAAAGCAGCCAGAAGGACAAAATTCAAATATCGTGGAATTGCAATCAGGATCACACAGGACTTAGCAACAACTACATTAAGGCCTTGTAGGGTTTGGAATATAATATTCCAGAAAGCAAAAGAGCTTAGAATGCAACTGAGAATCATCTACCCAGCAAAACTGAACATCCTTTTCCAGGGGAAAAGATGGACTTTCAATGAACCAGGGGGATTTCAGTTATCCCTGTTGAAACAACCAGAGCTGAACAGAAAGTTTGACCTTCAAGTACAGGACTCAGGTGAAGCCTAGAGAGCTGAGGAGAAGGATAAAATAAGAGGCACTTAATGATGATGAACTGCATGTATTCCTGCATAGAAAAATGATACTAATAATAGTCATATGAAACCTCTCATTCAATAGAGCAGGTAGACAGAGCTTATGTAGATGAAGCACAGGAGAAAGCTGAATTTGAAGATATATTGTAAAAATGGAATCAATGGCTAAAAGGGAAATGTACTGGGAATAAAAGAAAGGAGAGGAGGAATAGGCTAAGATATTTCATATAAAAGATACTTTTTTTATTTTATTGCAATGATATGGAAGGGGGGAAGGTGACGGGGAATGAGGGAACCTTCACTCTCATCAGAAATGGCTCAGAGAGGAAGCAGCATGTATGCTTAGTAGGGTATAGACACCTAGAGTATAAAGGAGAGAAAGGAGAAGGAGGGGAAGGAGGGGGGGGGATGTGGGTGATGGAGGAGAGGGTAGAACATAGGAGAGAATAGTCAATATAACACATTTTCTTTTTTACTTCTTGCAAGGGGCTGGGATTGGGTGGCCTGTTCTAGACCACAGGATGAGTAGTTGTTAGGTCTCAAGGGTGCTTAGTGGGCTCAGGGTCTCTTGGCCCCAGGGCCAGTGATCAGTCTGCTGTGTCACTCAGCTACTCTACAGCACATTCTGGAGGAGGGACAGAGTGAAAGGAGAGAGAAAACATAATATAAGGTAATGGGGAGGTATAGATGGAGGGAATTACAATCAGCAACAACAAAAGTGGAAAAATAGGGAAGTAACTTTTGTGATGGACTTATCATAAAGAAAATGATCCACCCAAGACAGAGCTAATGGCATCAGAACACAGACTGAAATAAACTTTTTTTCTCTTTTACTTTATTTCTCATGAGGGTCTATAATTTTTTGGGGGAGGGGGTATTATGTTTACTCTTAAGCAAGAATATTTTAGTAATGAATTTAAAAAATCACTTGTACAAAAATTAAAAAATTAATAATAATAAGTTATATTTAATTAAAAAAGAAGAGTCAATTGACTAATCCATGTAGAAGAATGACTTTCTTAACCTGGGAATTGGTTAACCTTATAAAACACTTTATCTAAATTATTTAAATCTAATCTAATGTTCTGAGAGTTATATACAAACACACATACTCTCTGTATATATGTGCATACATTTCTCTATATATATATGTATATTATATATATAAATTGTGTGTGAGAATACATATGTATCTATATGTCTATAGATACATCCATATATATTTATATAAACATGTATATATAATCACTAGAGTATAAAGTTACTTTTAATAGTACATATTCATTCAAGTTGCCCTAACAGTATCACCCCTACCTCTATTAAGGCAGAAACTATAGTGGGGAGGAAAATATTTTGTATCAAAGAAAGAACCACTTGGATTTATTTTTTAATTTAGTAAAATAGCTTGGAATTGAGCATATAAAACAGGAAAGCTTTAACAATTTTGTCAGGATAAGCACTTATTCTCTGGATAATCAAATAGATTGAAGAACTAGGGAGTATAGTTTTTTTTTTCCTCAAAAAATATAACTGTTGCCTGAATTTCCTTTTAAGAGAAAAGAAAACCAAGATAATTTTTCAGCTACATTGATAGTTTTTAATGCTATAATTTTATAAAATCAAAGGTAACAATTCCTCAAAACCTTTATTTTCCATTTTTTTATTTGGTTTCAGGAATTTAAATTTAAAGATAATTTAAATTCATTCTTAACTCATTAAACCTTAATGCATTATTCAGAACCTGCAAAGTACTACAAAAGTTTTATGTTTCTTCAATCATCTAAAATGGTGGTCAGTGTTTTGCCTCATTTAATTCATTTTAAATTGCAATAAGGACCACGTTCAGATCTACCTTTCTTCATTCTATAGGATTTGTGAGAACTACATGGGAACATTCAGGCTACTTTTGGACAAATGTGACTCATTCTCTGCTGAAATTCATTTTGCAGTGTGAGATGATAAAAAGTCCTCTTATGGGCTGGGGAACTGAAGAGTTCAGAGGATAGATGGACAAAATGGAACTGAACATTCCTTCAACTTCTTTTCTTTTAGAGTTGTAAATGTGGTAGGAATATATTGAACTGTTCTTCTAGAATGGTGGGAGATGAGCCACTTGCCCTCCTTATATTCACTTTGTGGCAGGAAGCACAAGGCAACTAAAAAATGATCCCTCCCAAGGAAGTCTAAACTTGAATTTTCAGTACTTGTTTTTGGCATTTGCTCTTTTCTGATCTTAAGCAAATGAGTTCCAATCCTGAGAAAGGTTCAAAATTGGAGACAAATTTGTGAGATCAAAAATTCTAGAGGTCCAGTATCTATCTTATCAATACCTAACTGATAGCAAGGGAAGCTTCTCCACTGGAGAAGAGCTTCACTATCACATTCATATAACACAATCTGTTCAGCCATTCCCCAATTGATGGGCATGCCCTTGATTTCTAATTCTTTTCCACTACAAAAATAGCTGTTATAAATGTATTTGTACATGGAGATCTTTTTCCCTATATCTAGATCAAAGGGTATGCACAGTTTTTTAGCCCTCTGGGCATGGTTCCAAATTATTCTCCTGAATGACTGGATCAGTTCACAATTCCACCAATTGTGTATTAGTGTCCCAGTTTTCTCACATCCCCTCCAATATTTATCATTTTCCCTTTTTTTCATATTGGCCAATCTGATGGGTGTGGTAGTACCACAGAGTTATTTCGATTTGCATTTTTCTAATCACTAATGATTTTGAAATAAAAAGCTTTAATTTCTTTATCTGAAAACTGCTTCTTCATATCCTTTGACTATTTATCAGTTTGGGAAAAAAAGTCATACTCTCATAAATTTGACTCAGGATACAGATTATACTGCTACCTGCAAAGGGATTGAATATGTCTAGTTTTTCTTGAGGAGTATTGAACTTAGCATGCTTTTCCAGGATGAGGTAATTAGGACTACATACTGTCTACCTATACTCAAGGTAAATTTTCAGGAGTGGTTCTCATCAGTGAAAATGAAATAGTACTCAAAATTGGACCACATTGGGTATGTATATGAAAATTACTAGTTCCAAGTTAAATTATTTTTAGTGAATTATATTTTCTGTTATCCTATTTGTATGGGCCTATTATTTATTTTGGCACCTAGCAGAATACAGCTTTTAAAAAATGTTCTTTGAAAATAAAATAAATCTAAGAAGCAAGGAAAAAGAGGGATACATTTGAGGGGAAAACAATAGCAAAACTGTCAAAAACCATTACAAAATTCAGTGATAAAAAATGTAAACGTAATTTTCCAAAGTATTTTCCTATATAGAATGATTACAACAGTAATGATGAACAAATAAGATGTGACTTAATTTACATTCTGTAGTCATAAATCCTGAACTAGTCAATACTTTATATCAGCACAATATGTAGAGCTAAGGTTACTTGGAATTTTGTTTTTCCTGTTAGAAATGCAATGATCACAAAATCTTTCCAGGTATTTGGAGTCAGAACTCTTGGATTAAAATCTCCAGTTGTATATTTAACAGGAATGATCTTAAGCATTCAGTATCATTCAGGTGTTTATTACCTCTATCTGTTTAAATAAAGGAATGGGATGGACAAACCCTCAGAATTCTAAGTCCTAATGAAATATAGGGGACATATTGGACAGAGATATATGTTTTATAGTCAATTATCTGTACCCTTTGTATTGACCAAGTATCTTTTCCCCCTTCACCCCCCACCCCCACTTCATTGTCCAAGGTATGGGGTGAAGTCAATGAATTTTTAGTAAAGTATCTTGCCCCTCCAGGAGAGGATTTTGTAAATCCCTGCCCCAGGCAAAAGACCAGCCCCTATCAATAAACAATGGATCCCAGCCTTAATGCATTAAGTCTTTGACCTACCAGTTTCATCTACATATCCCTAGCTACCTCATCTCTGCTCTGAATTCCTGCTCCTATCACCATAAATTTAAAGTACCTGTCTCTGCTTTCTGAGCTACCTACCCCCAACTACTTCTCCTTATTTCTTCTTTAAAAGCTAAGAGGAGCAGTGGATAGAGCACAGGCTCTGGGGTCAGGAGTACCTGAGTTCAAATTTGGCCTCAGACACTTAATAAATACCTAGCTGTGTGGCCTTGGGCAAGCCACTTAACACCATTTGTCTTGCAAAAACTTAAAAAAAAAACAACAAAAGCTTAACTCACTCCTCAAGTGAGTTACTTGTTTGGAGGGCAGTCTACTCTAGGGTAGTGTAATCCCCCTCCCTCAACTCTCCTGCCCCTATTACATTCCTTACTACTAATTTTCCCCTGCTTTGGGAAACTAACCTATTCTTGGAAAGCATCATCTCCCCCAAATAATCTCTCTTGCTCCCATACTTTATTCTCAGTGCTCAATGTTTCATAGTGGCTTTGGTTGTTTAGGAATCAGTGATTTGTTGCCCTTTAGTTCCCCCCTCCTTGATTCCCTTTGTCCTTTACAAACCCAAAGCAATACTTAAATAAAACCTTTTTTGCCCCTAATCTAAAAAAAAAAAACCTTGCAAATTTTTTTGTGGTAGCAGTGAACTTTTTGTAGTAGCCTTTAAACTTATTCAGTAAACAGTGAATTAAGATATAAGCCTTTTCTTACCCTCCTGAATCACCCAAAACACCCAATCTATCCTTAAATGCCCTCCCCCAAAGCCCATTCTCCCAGCTTCACTATAATTCTTATAAGTGTGTGTATATATATATTTATATAGATATCTGTATATCTTATATGTATATATTAATATACAAATGAATTAAAAAGAACAGCTTTAAACTTCATTAGCAAAAAAATTTCATTTGGATTACTAGATTGGATAAAATTAACCTAAAATGATCTTTGGAGTTAAAAATGTATTTTAAAAATTAACTCATATCTCTACTTCTCTCTTCCTGGGTACAGATGAGTATACTTAATGATGTCAGCTAAAATTAATTTTTATAAAAAAGATTTTAGGGTTTTTTGTGCAGTAATAAATTTTCTTCAAAACTTTATATCAGGGGCAGCTAGGTGGCATAGTGGATAAAGCACCCTGGAGTCAGGAGTATCTGGATTCAAATCCGATCGCAGACACTTAATTTACCTAGCTGAGAGGCCTTGAGCAAGCCACTGAACCCTGTTTGCCTTGCAAAAACCTAAAAAAAAAAAAACTATATATCATTTGTGTAACACAAAAAACAATATGAGATTATTGAAATTTCAAACTTCAGTAAAAATAATATTTATTTTTAATTCACATATTCTTTAGTGATAGGTATTGTTTCTGTTATGTCTTGGATTGTAAGCTTCAAGAAGATAGACTGAGTGTAACTAACTTTTCACAGTACTTAGCAAATCAATAAATACAGGGAAAATTTAATGAGTATAACTTCTGCTACCAAATTTAGCATAATATCACATGCTAGTGTATTTTATTTTATTTAGAGAAGCTCTAAGCTAAAAGAACATTTGGAAAGAGCATCATTAGTGCTTCTGTTAGCTACAATTTCACAGTAGACATGAATTCCAGAATAAATTTGGGAAATTTGGATGAAGCTGTCATAGAAAAGAGAAAAAATCTCATATATACTTTTATATTTTTAGCTAAAATTTAAACATACAAATAAAAGTGTCAAGATGAATAAGTCAGAGGATCATGCACTCATATGTAATACAAAATGAAAAGAAAGAATAGTAGCACATGTTCATGGTTTATTACTTTGAACAAGACAGATACAGTATAAAAAATTTTAAAATAAAATAGGGCATATCTCAAACATAAAAAGATATACATATTATAAAGTCTAGGATATAAGAGAGTAGTAGATTTAAGACTATGTGATAATTATCAAAAGTTACCAAAGAATTTAGAATTTGATCATTTTTATGGCACTGACTCTCCTCATTTATATGAGAATATAAACCTCACACAGACTTTCTGTCCCAAGGGTCTCCACAATATCATTTTTCCCCAATGAAATAAGCAGCTATTTGATTAAATCAAATAAAAACTGTTTTTGCTTTGGAAATTTATATATATATATATATATTTTTAATATAATATTTCATATATAATTATATATATATATATATATATATATCTGTGTATACACACATATAGTAATAGTCTTCAGCAAGCAAACTAAATATAACATCCCAAAGAATCAAATAGTTGACACTTTGAGTTATAATATTCATTATAACCTCAAATATAACCTAAGGCCTGTATCATAACTCAAAAATGAATGGTTTACCTGGATGACATTTAGCCAAGATTTTCTCAACAATCAAAATATTTTTTGGCATATATTTTCACTGTTTCCCATGACAATATTAGAATTGACTTTGTATCTCAAAGAACCCTCTGTTACTATGCAAGCACTCAGACTAACAAAACATTGAAAATAGAACAAGTTTTACTTCAGCTGAAAAAATTGCAAAGAGATGGACATAAGAGCTATAGACTCAAGACTATTATTTCTTTTCCCTCTTTAATAAGACTTCACCTTTTCTATGAATTAAAATAGTGCCTAGACTAACAGTACTATGCTAAGTGAGGCCCTCTCAAAAGAAGAAAAAAATAATACATTTTCATCTTAATACTACATACTTAATTTTTTTTGCTACTTAATGCAATTAATATACTATCTGTAAGTCACTAAATATCATTGTGAGTGGGATAAAGTCTGAGATGTCTTCAGTAAAATATAGATTGAATTTGATTAACTATGTGCCCCTCCTCCCTTAACAAGGCAAACTTCTGTGATATTGTTGAAGAGTCAACTGACCTCACCTTATCTGTTGATGTCCAGAGAATCATTCAATTCCTAGGGCTAGAGTAGATATGATTTCAGACACAGGGATGTCTCTAGTAAGAGGTAGGAGATAGGCCTGCAGGGCCAGTCATAGTTAAAATACCTGGTTTTAGGCAAAGACCCAGGAAGGATACTCAGAGCTTAAGGTAGGGGTTTCATTAATTGGGACTCCATTAAGATTAATTGGAATTTAGTGAATTGTATTCACTGGAAGTTCTAACCAGGTAAAACAACCATTTTAGATCACAGGACTTTTAATTGATTTTCTCTTATGTCAGATACCAGGATGATGAACAAAAAAGAAATGCTACTGGGTAAATGTAATGTTCTTGGAGCCAAGGAAGCCAATGGGTCAAGGATGTCAGGTGACAGGGATGGGCAGCCGAAGGGGCAACTTCTCAGTATGACTGAGGTTGGACCCCTTTGACTTGATTTCCCCAAAATAACATTTGGATAATATCTCATCTGGAAGAATAAATCTGGCCCAAGACATTTGACTTAACCATGTGACCTGCCTGGACACTGACATTCAATACTTATATCTGTAAAGGAATTTTCCTTTAATGTCCTGGATCTTTATAGTTAGTTACTAAGCAAACTAAAAAGTTTTAGGTGAATTGGATCTAATAGCCAGGGATAGGTTAGGTGTCTGGCTCTGACACCTACATGCTAAGATAGGAATTAAGTTTCCTTAGTTTTTGTGTTAGAGGGCATATTTAGGTAAGACAAGAATGGGAAATTCTTAGGATAATTACAGTTTCAAATTCTAGTTTAAGGAAAGGAATGTGAGTTATATAAGTAAACCAGGAAAAGGAAAACACGGGAATATTTGGGGAAAAAAATCATTTTTGGTTAAGGATGTTTGAGTCATTGTAATGAGAACAAAGGTTAAAATTGTTTTATTTTAAACCAGATGTTGTGTACTTTTAGAACAAAGATGACTGTTGAATGTATATGCTATAACCTTGAGTCAATGTGATCATTCTCATTGGGAGCTTGCTCATGTAGTAAAATACTAATGGAAGTTAAAAGTGTTAAAAGTGAAGTATGTGTGTCAATATGGCTGTAAGGCAAAATGTAAATTGTAATTAGCTCCAGAATCTCATTGTTATGTGATGGAAGACATACATTTTGAACTGAATTAAGATGTTAAGCAGTTTTGTTACCAGAAGACAAGTAGTCACTAGAGCTGGAGAGGACTTTTTGGAACAGATTCAGAGGATGCTGGAGGACACTGGATGCCTCCACGGGAGAAGAGAAGGAGAAGAGAGGAGACACTGAACCAGTTCCATCTCTACCATCTCTCACCTCTGTGTACATTGTTTATCTCTAACTTCCCCTTGACTCTGTAAGGGTGACACCCCTACTTATGCCCTTCTCCTTATGGAAAGGAAGAGGGGAGACAGGGTGAAACTGTTCTCCATTGAGAGAGAAAGAAAGATTAGTGGGTGGCGGTACCCCTGGGTCTGACCTAGATTCTCAGTCCCTGATCAAAGGTGCACTGTGGCACAGGATTCTGATCCAGAGGAGAGAAACACCAGTGGCATATGACTGAGGGTGACTATTGTTTATAACTTGACTGGCCAGGATATTTACCTGGGGAGTAGAATATGTCTGACTATGTCCAGAAGCGGGGTGCATATATTCTGGATTGTACAACTTAGAGATAGGTGGCCTCAGACTCATATGAGATTAATGATGGTACCTGGATCCTTTGTAATGATGCACAAACTGGGCCATTTATTAATGGAAACTGATTGTGAGTTAGTATGGACTTGCAAGGAAAATGCAGAAATGGCCATTTGCAAGAAAAATAATTTAAGGAACATCACTAGGAATATTAGCTATTCTTGGGGTTAATCCAATGGCACAAAATCAGGAATTTAATTTGATCAATTTTGGAGCTGGGAAGACTTTTCTAAAGACTTTGGTATAAAAACTTGCAGTGGAAGGAGGTACAGCAACTTTGGAAATGTACCTATTATCATGATGATGATAATATATAGGGCTTATCTAAAAGGGTCCCTGGGAAGTAAGGAGCTGACCAGGGAGTTGTTATTTAGACTTAAGGACCAACTCAGAAATTTGAAGAAATCTCATCAAAATACAAGAGGAGGGATTGAGTGGGATAAAGTCAGATTTCTTCAGTAAAATACTATAGATTGAATTTGGTTAACTATCTGCCCCTCCCACCTTGACAAAGCATAGGATATTGTTGAAGAGTCAACTGGCCTCACCTTATCTGTTGATGTCCTGAGAATCATTCAATTCCTAGGGCTAAAGAGATAATCTGGTTTCCTTTGAATTTTATGTTCTTTTCCCTAGATTGTAAAACCACATTCCTCACTAAGGAGGGTGGGTCAGTGGGAGGTGGGAATCCAGTTAAGATAAATGTAATTCTTGGGCCTTTTGCTTTTGCCTCAATCTCTCTGATTGTGGCCCATTCCTTGAGAAATGAATAAAGCTTTCTCTTCATACCTTGAGAGATCTCTGAAATTTATTTAAGTAACATTTGTCCCACACAATTGCATTCAACATATAAAAACACATTTATTTGGCATGTACTTTAAAAGTCAAGTACTTACCTTAGCTATCTGGACACACCAATTAAGCAGGAGTTGGGAGCCAATATTATCCTTATGCTCATGAACATAATCCAGTAGGCAGCCATGGGGCATTAGTTGAGTAACCAGCTGAATGGTTGGGCTCAGACAGACACCCAGTAATCGTACCAAGTGTGGGTGATCCATACTTGCCATAATCAAAGCTTCCTATAAAAAATAAACACAATTCTATATATCAATTAAGTGCTTATTAATTAAAGGTCCAAAATTATACTACTCTAATAATTTTGCAATTTATAAGCTCCACTAACAAGACATTGGTATAATTATTTTAAGATAAAATTTAAAAAAATTGAGATTAGCATTATCATATTTATAATTAACTGATATGGAGAATATGAGTAATTAACAGACTTGTAAAGCAATTATAACTATTTAAAGATGTAATGAAATGCCATTGATGGCAGTAGGCTTCTTTTTTCCTTAGAGGTCTTCACTAAAAAATAGGATAGCCCTTTGAGGAGAAGATTATAAGGAGGATTTTTGGATACTTGATGTCTTCTCAGGTCTCTGACAAGTCTGAGATTCTGTGATTCTGTTATTGTGAAAAGAGTTACCACTCTCTCCTCATCCTTTAACTGAACAGTTTTCTGGGTCTTATCTTTACTACGTTAGTCAAAGAATCAGAGAGCAAATAATAGAAGTTTGGATTTTTATTTCTATTAAGGAAATGATTTATGAAAGTATAGCCATTTGCAAATTCAATAGATGAGCCTATGTCTCACAACATCTGGGGTCAGTATGTGTCCTGAGGTAACTGTTGCTTCTTGTAAATATAGTGTAATCCCAATAATCTAGGTGCAGTCCTAAACTATCAAAGCAGGCATTTTGTCTTCAGGGGATGCTGGTCTAGTTTTTCTAGTGAAAAGTTTATATCTATTATTCTTAGGCTTCACTTACACAAAGAATTATAGTTAATACATAGTAATAATAATAATAATAATAATCTGGAAAAATGTATCTAATGCCATTTTTAAAGATAGCAAAAAAATTCCATAAATTGAATTAAATGTATTTTAATACTCATCAATAATTCTTTTATACTAAAATCTTCCAGTGACCCAGTGTGCCATGACAATAAGTTCTTAAAAGTCTAAGAGCCAGGGGCCAGCTAGATGAATCAGTGGATAGAGCACTGGACCTAGAGTCAGGAGGACCAGAGTTCATTCAAATATAGCCTCAGATACCTAATGATTAGCTGTGTGACTTTGGGCAAGCCACTTAACCCCATTGCCTTAAAAGAAATAATAATAAATTTAAATTTAAAAAAAAGTTTAAAAGCCTCTGGTACATTCTTTTCAACAAACAGGCAGGTCACTCACTGAGTACTTTATGATATTGATGATCTGCCAACTCAACTTTCCATCTTCAATTAGGAACTAGAATGAGCATCTCAGGATGAGTTGATCACTTTTAATCTCATCACCATGCCTTTGAATCAGTTTTGTATATTTAGCACCTTCCCAAAACTCTCAGTCCCCTTTACCCTCTGATTGGAGGAAGGGAGGAAGGGTATGAATTCAACCTCACCTAAAGGTTCCCTTTATGAAAGAAAATGAAGTAGTTTACTCTACTTTGAAACTTTAACTCTGTTTGGTTTCAACTTCCGGGAATAAGATGCCTACCTGCTTCCACCTCACCTTTTCAGTTCAGATTTATGCTTTTTTTTTTAACCTCATTAGACTGTGATCTTCCTGAGAGGCAGGGACTCTTTTCTTTTTTTATGAACCCCTATAATTACCTATAGTTGACTAATAAATATTTATTTAATTGAACCAAATAGAGAATGAAACTATGAATCATTAATATAGAGAACTCCCATATGAAGAAATTTCCTCTATTAATGCAGGGTGTTATTTTTCAACAATTTATCATCAAAGAAGAGGAGAGAGAGAGAGAGAGAGAGAGAGAGAGAGAGAGAGAGAGAGAGAGAGAGAAGAAAGAAGAGGATGACAACCAGGGAGTTACTTAGGCAAATAATGGGTTAAGTAATTTACATGGATCATATAGATAATATTTTCTGTGATAGGATTCATACCTATTCTATGACATATCATTCCATGGTGTCTGTACTTCAATGACAGAATCTGATTAAAAGTCTAAATTTTCTATTACACTTGGAAATTGAATCACAAATTTGAATATACACCTCTTTTTGGAAGAAACTACTACTTAAAAATGGAAAAAGAAAAAGTAAAACAAGAGTTTGAATCTTTCAGAAAAATATAACTAACAGAAATGTTGTCTAAAGAGGCAGGATAGCATAATGGACAGATGGCCTGCTTTGGGTTTTGTTTTGGATATATATATATATATATATATATATATATATATATATATATATATGTATATATATATATATATATATATATATATATATATATATTTATATATGTCACCAAATCTCTCAGTGTCCAAGCAACTATAAGTTATAGATAAGTTTCTACACCAGGTGTTCCCTATACAAATTGAGATAAAATCATCATGTGAAATCTAAATTTTAGACAAATGTCAGTTATAACAAGGTAATACACTGTCTGAGCTCTCTTTCTCTACAAATAAGGGAATATTTAAAATATGGACATCAATATATGCTACTTTCTAGCTTGGGTTTTTCTACTTTGTGTTTTAGTAATTATCTGAAACAATAAAAAGATGGTAATTAAAGGTTGGCATGCAAGCAAAGAAAGGAATAATTTTCTTGAAATTCTTATTAGATTATACTACCATTCTTTATTTGAGAATGTGACCACAAATACAAATCAATGATAAAATACATTAAACTAGTCTCTGTACACCTAAACAAATACTTTTATACCCATAAATGTTTGTCAGACTTCTGCTTAGATTAAATTTCTACTAATAATGACCATAATTCCATTTGTTTCTCTAGTGTTTTGAGGTTCCTAGAAGTGAAAATTTCTCTATTATTCACAGAATAAGTATCATGATTCATCATTTTACAGGAAAACCAAGACTCGATGATGGCTTACCTACATGAATGATATCAATCATTTTTATATTAAAATTACAGTTTCATCAGAACTCAGTTCTATGGAAATGTGATCCAGTTAATAAGAATTCAGCACCACCCCCATGAAAGGCAATAGCTGAATGAATCAGTTTGGATTGTGCATCTGGATCTTGGGAGCCACTAAAACCCAACAAGACTGCTAACAGGTAAACTGCCATAACACCTGACATCCTTTCAGGGGTGGCAAAGGGAAACATTTCTCTCTGATTTACTGAGTGTAGGGTTTTGTTGAGATGATTTTTTTTTCTGAGATGGGGAGAAATTGAGAATGAGGTGAAAAAGGCCATTCTGAAACTATTTTGGCTTGCTCTTACAGAATAAAATAACTATATTTCTTGCAACTTTAAGGCTGATGAGACAGATAATTCCACTCTAAATACTCATTTGGAAAAGTTTGTATTGGAGGAATAAGAAAAAGTCTCATGGAAGTTCTTAAAAATATCTATTAGAAAGTCCTGGCAGAGAGACTGAATTTGTATTAAAGAAAATTGCTCATCACACTACAAAGAGTATTTGAAACCAAATTGCAGAGTATTTGCATAATAGTTCTCTTTTTTGAGAAAGAAAAGATGAACAAGACACTAATTGTAGGTTTTATTTTTTCATAAAGGAAATAGCAGATGGCCACAATTTGTGTGTGTGTGTGTGTGTGTGTGTGTGTGTGTGTGTATTTATATGTATGTGTATGTATGTATGTGTGGTGGGGGTATGTAAAGAAAAAAAGCAATGAAGATTCATTCAGTCAGATGAGTGGGATGGAGAAGGGAAGGAAAAGAATCTAATGATTTAAGTGAGGGGAATTTGGTTTCAGTAAATTCCTGCATGTTAAAATTAATATAGTGTTCTGTTACCTAGCTCTATAAGGGGCTTCATAGATGCAATTTTAGATTCTTTTTCTGCTGTCAATAGAAAATGATACTGAGGGCCAGCAGAATAAATATATGTTGACAGGTGTATTATCCATTTCTTGGAGACAAAATTAGTGTCCCTCTCTCTCTTGCTCTCTCCCATTCTTGCTCTGTTCTCTTTATATTATTCCTCTTAAAGTTCAATTAAAGAAATTCTTTTTTTAATCATTGGTGGTAACAGACATTGAGGGAAACAGAAATACCACGCACCCTGCCATACACACACCCCAAAACAAACAAAAAAGCCCTGCAAAACAGGGTGACTTTTCTTCATAATGAAGACTAGTAAGAATAAGGACATTTCTTTTAAAGCTATTAAGGGACAGGGCATAGATAAAAAGCTCTGAAGCATGTGTCCCATTAGACTTTGACCATATGCTATTTATATCTCTACTTCAGTCTGAAGAGAAGACATTTCTGTACATTAATACAGGTAAGCAATGTCATCTATCACACTCAGGTATCATTTTACCAAGTCTTCAAAGTTTATATCTGATCTACTTATGCTTGTTTTTTTCAATATATCTCGACAGTGGGTTTTTCAAAAAAAATATATACTCAGAGAAATTTTATGGGTAATTCTGTGAAAAATTGGGTTATCATCAGTCACTTTGACCATGTTTCATAATGTCTTTGGACTATTAATCTTGCATCCTCCAGTTTAAAATGAGAAGAAATCAGATTGTAGTAGGAATGGAAAGAAGTAAAAACAAAGAGGGAGAAAGTAAAAGGGAAAACAGACGATGTAACCTAGCAAAATATCAAGTATCTAAAATAAATTCTGTTGCTTTAGATACTGCTGAAAAAGTTAGTAAGATATGATTTGGCTTTATATAGAAGATTCAGATTCCCTACTTCTGGGAGCCAAGATGATGGAGCAAGCTATAAATCATCATAACTCTCCTATATTGACCTCCAAACAACCATAAAATAGCACCCTGAAACAAATTATTAAACAACAGAACTAGTAAAAAGGAAGTTTAAATCAATCTTTTAGCCCAAGAAACTAGGATGATTGGCAGAAAAAGTCTGTCTCACTCAGGGAAAAGGGAAGCATAGCCCAGGACAGCAAACATCTTGGCAAAGCCAGAATTAAGCCCCACCTAAGTAAACCAGCAAGAGATCCTGAGCTTCAGTGTGGTGGGGTGACTTCAGCCTGGTGATCTCCCAAGTACTATAACATGGCCCTGAGCAAACTGGTAAACCAGCAACCTCCAGATACCAGATCTCCAAGTGCTTCAGTGTAGCCCCAGGGAAATGCAGGAAATACCCCACCAGACTCAGTATACCCTAGTTACCACCACTATGACCCCAGCTCAACATGAGGTAAGCAACCAGATCATAGGGCATTCAGCAGTGCCAGACATGCTCTATGCCACCCATTCTGTGCAGCATCAAACACAAGAGAGTTCCCCATGGACCTTAGTAGCATCAGTGCAACACTAGTTAAACAGTCAGCACCTGCAGACCTTGGCACAAAGAAGCCTAAAATTGTGTCCCTTCTTCCTAGGTATAGAACTCCAGCTTAAAAGAAGGAAAAAAATCCAAAAAAGATGAACAAAAAATAGTGATAGAAAAGATCAAGATACAGGCTCAGAAAAGGATAATATCAAAAGGCTTGAGATGGCTAGGTGGCACAGTGGATAGAACACTGGCCCTGGAGTCAGGAGTCCCTGAGTTCAAATCCAGCCATGGACATTTAATAATTACCTAGCTGTGTGGCCTTGGGCAAGCCATTTAACACTATTTACCTTGCAAAAACCTAAAAAATATATATCAAAAGACATAAGCAAAACCCCAAACAAAAAAATGAGAAATGGTTTCAAGTCCATTAAAAAAAACTCCTGGAAGAACTCAAAAAGGATTTTAAAAATCCCATAAGAGAAGAAGGAAAAAAGTAGAAAAGAAATCAGAATAAGACTATTATGAGAAAAGAAAACAACTACTTAAAAAGTACATTTAGTCATAGTAAAATGGAAAAGGAAGTACTAAAACTGAGTAAAACAAAAAGTGAGAATTAGATTAAGTGGAAAGTGGTTGGTTCTTGTCCTTCCTTATCTAAGAAGACCAAGATGACATAGCAATGAGATCAATACAATGGCTCTATAGACCTTCAATTTGCTAGTTAAGCTAATACCTCTTCTCTCCCACACTCTCTTTCAAAGCCTCCCAAATCCTAAACTAGCTCTAGCAGTGAGAGTGTCAATCTCATTATCAATGTGTAGATCCTTGAAAAATACACTGCCAATGTAAGTGAACTTGTCCAAAGATCTCAAAACTTCTCCATTTGCTGTAATTGATGGCTCCATATATGGATGGTGTAATGCTGGTTGATGGAGCACCTGGGTTTTCTTGGTGTTACTTGTTAGTTCAAAGTTAGCGCAAGCAATAGAGAATCAATTCATACTTTACTGCAACTCAAGTTGCATCAAGCCATCTGCAAACAGATCGCCCATCCACATTCCCTACATTTTGATCTTGGCTTGTAGTTTTTCAAGTTGAATAATTTACCAGCAGGGAAGTAGCTGACCTTGATGCCCTGTTTATCCTCAGTGAAGATGTTTGGTAGCATGACTGAAAGCATCATCCTAAAAAGCATAGGAGCAAGGACACAACTTTATTTCTCTCCGTTGATGATAGGGAAATCACAAGAGCATCATTTCTGTCTAGAATCCAGTCAAACACACTGTCATGAAAATGATGTGCAATACTGATGAACCTCTCTGTGTAACCACATTTTTATGTAATTTTTCATAAGCCTTCATGACTGATAGTACCAAGGACTTTGTACAGACCTCTGTTCTGCTCCAGACATTTTTTACTGGAGTTTTGGACAGCAAACATCATATCCCTGTTCCTGAACCCTTTATGGTCTTTATGAATCCACACTAGGAGGTGACCATATTCCAGGTGAAGGATCAGACTATTAAGGCGGATTCTGGCAAGAATATTTCCAGCACTGACTAAAAAAGAAACATCCCCATGATTGTCACAGGACAATCCCCTTTACCTTTATAGAGATGGATGATGGAGGTATCCTTGGATTCCTGGGAAATTATCTCTTCCTGCCACATAACTTGGAAAATTTCAGTCAGCTTTTGGATGAGCATTGGTTCCCCATCTTGTACATCTCACTTGGGATAGAATCAGCACCAGGTACTTCACCAAATGAAAGGATCCTATTGGCATTAAAAATCTCTTCTTCATTTGGGGTTTCACCTTGGGACAGAATGACGTCAACTTTAGGTAAATGGTTCAATGGCTTCTACATTGATTGATGACAGTCTGTTAAGAACACTATAGAAGTGTTCAGCCCATATCTCTAGGATCTTTTCCCTATTACTAATCAATGTGGCTCATTACTCTGAGTAGTTGATATGCATTATATGTCTTTGGCCTATAAATAGTTTTCAGGACATTTTAAAAGCACTTTGGATTGTTACTATGCATGTTTAACAGAATTTCATCAGCCTTCTTACTGAACCAAGAATCCTGAATCTCTCCATGCTTTACCTGTATTTTACTTTTGAAGAAATTGAAAACTGCCTTCTTAAAATGGATGACCTATCCTAGTGATAAACTCTGTAGAGTTCTCTTTTTTCAGTTAGTGGGTTCTGTATTTCCTCATTATTTTTGTCAAACTAGTCTTAATGTTTGTTAGTATTCTGACACAGAGGAGCAAATGCAATGCTGTATACCAGATCTCTGAAAGTTGCCCACTCTTCTGCTCTACTGTTGCCAACTGTGTTGGCTTAGTTTTCCTTCCCAGTTAGCAACAAACTGTTTTATCTCAGAGAGGCACTCTAATCTCTTGTCATTCATTCTTCTAGTAGTCACTTTGCCTTGGGGTCATCCCTTTGGTGCAATGTGAATATTTAGCTTAGAGAGGATGAGTCTGCAATCAGTCCAGCACTCTGCATCATACATTGTCTTTATTACATCCTCATATTATCTGTCTTTTCTCCTTACAATCACATAGACTATTAGATGCCAATGTTTGCTGTGAGGGTGCATCCAGGAAGTTTTATTGAATTTAGATAAATTAAAAGTGTTTATGATGAGAAGTTCATGAGATGTACAAGTCAGGTAGTTGTGATGAGAAGTTCATGAGATGTAAAAGTCTTCTGACCACTGCTGTTGCTATGTCCAACTCCTTTTGACTTTATCAGGATTGATCATGGTGGATGCATAGGCACTGAAGAAGGTGGCTTGGCATTTTCCTGCAAGTGATAATCTCATTCTCATAAATCTATCATTCACAACTTTTGGTAGCATTCAAGCTTGTTGACTAGATTAGTTTTGATGGCAAAACCTACCCCAGCTTCACATTCTGGAGTCATTTCAGAAAAATAAGTCTCCAGATTCTATTTCAGTAAGCTGACTTTCATTTCCTGGCCTTGTTTCACTCAAGATTGCTATTTGGATATGATATCTGCTGAGTTCTCTTGCAACATGAACTATTTATCTTTTAGGTCTATTGCATCTTGGGTTATCTATGAGGGTGCACACATTCCATTCACCTATGGTGAGTAGAATCTTCTTTAAAGAAGTTTTTGTGTAATTTTTTTTTGTTTCAACTGCAGGATTCCTACCTCCTGTGTTAATCATGTCAGAGATGAGTAAGCAGACAATGTTTTTTTTAAAGATTTTATTTATTTTGAGTTTTACAATTTTTTTTCCCTATTCTTGCTTCCCTTCCCACCCCCCCCCCCACAGAAGGCTGTTAGTCTTTACATTGTTTCCATGGTATACATTGATCTAAGTTGAATGTGATGAGAGAAAAATCATATCCTTAAGGAAGAAAAATAAAGTATAAGAGATAGCAAAATTACATAGTAAGAAAAAGTTTTTTTTTCAAAATTGAAAGTAATAGTCTTTGGTCTTTGTTCAAACTCCAAAATTCTCTCTCCGGATACAGATGGTTTTCTCCATCACAGATAGCCCAAAATTGTCCCTGATTGTTGCACTGATAGAATGAGCAAGTCCATCAAGGTTGATCCACCCCCATGTTGTTGTTAGGTTGCACAGTGTTTTTCTGGTTCTGCTCATCTTGCTCAACATCAGTTCAAGCAAATCCTTCCATGCTTCCCTGAATTCCCATCCCTCCTGGTTTCTAGTAGAACAATAGGGTTCCATGACATGCATATACCACAGTTTGTTAACCCAATTGAAGGACATTCACTTAATTTCCAATTCTTTTCCACCACAAATAGGACTGCTATGAATAAAGTAGACAATTTTTAATGGCACTTTTCTAGCCCCTTCCTCATACCCTGAGGTGATTAGTGCAATCCTTAAAAGGATCCTTAGACACCCAGGGACTGCTGAACCCCACTGCTGCTTCCAGTAAGGAAACACCCTGTGGCCAGGGATGCCTGTGTGCAGGCTTTGTGACTACAGTTCCCAGTGTATCTGCACCTGTTGCTTCATGTAATATGGATGATGACTTTTGATTCATGAGTAAATTGGATTTAAGTGAGGTTGAATTACACAAACATTATTGTCTAGTGACAAAGTAGAGTCAAAACAACAGGTGATGGCTCCAGATACACTAGATGACTTTGGCATCTTTAATGTCTTACAAAGTTGTAAGCACTCCATAGCACCTGCTGCAGCTGCCTTCATGACCATTGGAACAGATTGCTCTCAACCGCTCATTCTACCACTGCAAGACTTTCCATACTTGAAGTAGACACCTCACCTAACTCACTTATGGGCTTGAGACCCATCAGTTCCCTTCAACCTGGTTTAGCCTGTCTCTCAAAATGATTTACCAGGGTGTAACCATTGTGCATGTTACAATCTCTTGGAGCCACCAATGAGAGTTAAGTGGTTAAGATGCATATCAAAGTTGGAAAGTTAAACTAAAAAGGACTCAGCAGCTCCCACACCAGAGGTACTAGTCTTCCTTGAATACATCCTATACCCCAACAAGTATAAGCTAATGACTGTATAAGAAACCAAGAATCAATCAAGCAAAGCCAAAAGAATTAAAAAATAGAATGTAAAATACCTCATGAGAAAAAGAACTGACCTGGAAAATAAATCCAGGAGAGACAATATCAGAATCATTGAACTACCTGAAAGCCATAATCAAAAGAAGAACCTGGATAGCATCTTTCAAGAAATTATGAAAGAAAACTGACCAGATATCCTGGAACTAGAAGGCAAAACAGACTTTGAAAGAATTCACCACCTATCATATCTATGTACAATGCTAACCTGACTATTCACAGCTGAGGGGAGTGGGAACAAGGATAGAAGGAACATCTATAACTTAAAAATAAAAATGTGCATATGGATGAAAATAAATAAATGAATTAAAAAAATAAGAATTCACTGATCATCTAAGAAAAGAGATCCCCCAAATAAAAACTCCAAGCAACATTATAAAGCTTTAAAATATTAACCGAATTACAGGACTGTCAGGTCAAGAAATAAATGCTGCAAGTGTCCAGAAAAAAACAATTCAAATATCAGGGAACCACAATTAGGATTACATAGGATTTAGCAGTTGCAACATAAAAGGATCAGAGGTCATGAAGCATGATATTCCAGAAGGCAAGTTATTTATTGTAGTTAGAACTACAATAAAGAATCACTTACCTAGTGAAATTAAGGATCAAATGTAGAAAGGTAAAATATTAAATTGGATTATAATGAAAAAAAATTCATTCAACCAAGTGCATTGGAAAGACAGATTAAAAATTAATTGGAAATGAAATAACTTAATCCTAAGGAATAAGTGGCACATAAAACAAATCATGGAAAGAATCAATAATTTAATTAAAGAAAATGACAACAGGGGCAGCTAAGTGGGACAATGGATAGAGTACTGGTCCTGGAGTCTGTAGGACCTGAGTTCAAATCCTGCCTCAGACACTTATAATTGCCTAGCTGTGTCACTTAACCCCATTGCCTTAAATAAAAAGAAAAGAAAAGAAAATTCTTACATCAATGAAATAGAAAAAAAGAGCAGATCAATGAATTGGGCATGCAGCTTAAAAAAATAAACTACAAAAAAAGAACAAATTAAATATTCCCAAATGAGCATCAAATTGGAAATCCTGAAAATCAAAAGTGAGAGTAATAAAACTTAATGGAAAACATATTTAGGGGGGCAGCTAGGTTGTGCAGTGGATAGAGCACCAGTCCTGGAGTCAGGAGGACCTGACATTTAATAATTATCTAGCTGTGTGACCTTGGGCAAGTCACTTAACCCCATTGCCTTGCAAAAAGAAAAAGCTCTCTAAGAAAAAATTCCCAATGTCCAATGGGTTGACAAGCAAATTCTAACAAACATTTAAATAATAATTAATTACAATTCCATATACTATTTGGAAAAATAGGTGGAATGGGTAGAAAAATAGATGAAGAAGAAGTTCTACCAAATTCCTTTTATGACATAAATAAGGTACTGATACCTAGACTGGGAAAAGTTAAAACAGAAAAAGAAAAATATAAGCCAATTTATGTTATGAATATAAATACAAAAATTTTGAACAATCTACTAGCCAGGAATATAAACTATAATCAGGTGGAATTTATAGCAGGAATGCAGGGTTAGTTCACTATTAGGAAAATCATCAACATAATTAATTGACCACATCAATATCAAATTAACAGAAATTAAAGGATTATCTCAATAGATGTTTAAAAAGCTTTGACAAATTACAGTACCCATTCCTAATAAAAACAATAAAGAACATAGGAATAAAGGGAGTGTTTCATGAAATGAAAAGTAGTGTCTATCCAAAACTATCAGTAAACATTATTTGTAGTGGGGTTTAAGCCAAAAGTATTCCCAGTAAGATCAGGATTGAAACAAGGATACCTACTATCACCCCTATTATTCAGTACTCTACTAGAAATGTTAGCTATAGCAATAGGTTAAGAAAAAGAAATAGAAGGAATTTGAATAGGCAATCAGGAAACAAAGCTATCACTCTGCAGGTGATATGATGATATACTTAGTAAATCAACTAAAAAAAACCTACTTGAAATAATTAATTTTAGCAAAGAAATAGGATGTAAAGTAAATCCATAAATTCATTAGCATTTATCACCAACAAAATCCAGCAGCAAGGGATAGAGAAATTTCATTTAAAATAACAGTAAACAATATAAAACATTTGGGAGTCTGCCTGCCAAAACAAACTCAAGGACCGCATGAGCACAATTAAAAAACACTTTTTACACAAATAAAGTCAGATAAAAACAATTGGGAAAATATCAATTGCTCATGAGTAGGCCAAGCTCATATTAAAATTAAAATTAAAAATGACAATTCTATGTAAATTAATTTAATTATTCAGTGCTATGTCAAATTACCAAAAAAAATCACTTTTGATTAAAGAACAACAAATTAAAATAGCTAATAAGGTAAAAAAGGGGGGGATTATAAATGTTGGAGAGGATGTAGAAAAATTGGGATTCACCATTGTTGAAGTAGTGACCGGATTCAATCATTTTGTAAACAATTAGAACAATGCCCAAAGTGACACCAAATTGAGCCAGAAAAAATTATAACAATATTCATCTGGAAAAAACAAAAGTTCAATAATACCTAGGAAATTATTAAAAAAAAAAAACAAAGTAAGGTGGTCTAGTCATATAAGATATCAAAGAAAATTCTATAAGGTAGTAATCAGCAAAACTATCTGCTACTGGCTAAGAAAAGGAGTAGTAGATCAGTGGAACAGATTAGGTATACAACACATAGTAGTCAATGAGCATAATAAGCTAATCTTTGATAAACTTAGCCTTTGGGATAAGAAATCAATAGGAAATATACCAAGTATAAATGAGCATCTTAAACCATAAAAAAAAAAATAGGGTCAAAATGGGTACTTGATTTAAACATAAAGGATGATACCATAAGCAAATTAAAGATCAAGGAATAATCTATCAGTCAGATCTTTGGAGAAGGGAAGAATTTATAACCAATCAAGAGAAAGCATTACAAAATATAAAATCAATAATTTTGATTATATTAAATTAAAATACTTTAGCACAACAAAATCAATGAAATCAAGATTAGAAGGAATGTAGAAAGCTGAGAAACAATTCTTAAGCAAAACCTCTGATGAAGTTCTTATTTCTAAAATATAAAGAAAACTGAGTCCAATGTATAAGTACACAAGCTATCCTCCAGTTGATAAATGATGAAAGGATATGAACAGATAGTTTTCATATGAAATTAAAACTATATTTAGCCACATGAAGAAGTATTCTAAAACACTCATGATTAGAGAAATACACATTTAAACTACCCTGAGGTACCATCTCACATCTATCAGATTGGTTAATATGACAAAAAAAGGAAAATGTCAAATGTTGGAGAAGATAAAGGAAAACTGGGACACATGCAGTATTGGTGAAGTTGTAGACACCAATGATCCAACTATTCTGAAGAGCAATTTGGATCTATGCCCAAAGAGCAAGCAAATTGTGCATACCCTTTGATCCAGCAATACCACAATATGTAAGGTATATATCTCAAAAAGATAAGAAAAGAGGAGAAAGGACCTACATGTGCAAAAATATTTATAGCTGCCCTTTACATGATGACAAAATATTGGATATTGAGAGGATGCTCATCAATTAGGGAAATGACTGAACGGGTGGTACTATTCTGAATGGAATGGAATATTAAAATTTCAGAGAAATCTGGAAAGACATGTATGAACCAATGCAAAGTGAAATGAGCATTATCAGGAGAACATTGTACACAGATTCATCAATACTATGTGATGATCAATTATGAATAACCCAGGTTTTCTTAGCAATACAAAATTCCAAGACAAGTAGAAAGGACTCTGAAAGAAAATGTTATCCACATCCAGCTATGGACTCTGAATGCAGAGTGAAATATAATTTTATTTTTCATTTGCTTTAGTCTTTTTTATAGTTGCTTTCCTTTTAAACACAGCTTTCACAATTGTAATTAATGTGGAAAAAAGTTTTATATGATAGTGCATGTATAACCTACATCCAATTGCCTATTAGTTTAGGAAATGGGCAGGGGAGAGAGGAAGAAAAATTTGGAACTCAAAATCTTGTAAAAATTAATGCTACTGGGGCAGCTAGTGGTGTAGCAGATAGAACACTGACCCTGGGGTCAGGAGGACCTGAGTTCAAATCCAGCCTCAGACACTTAATACTTGCATATCTATGTAACCTTAGGCAAGTCACTTAACTTCATTGCCTTGCAAAAATAAAATAAAAATAAAAGTCAGGATTGGAGGTGTTGTTAATTAATCCAATCATTCTGGAAAACAGTATGGAACTATGCCCAAAGAGCAAAGAAACTCATCATACCTTTTGACCCAGCAATAATAATACTAGGTCTATAACCAAAAGAAATAAGAAATGAGAAAAGTCTCATATGATCCAATATATTTGTAGTAGTTCTTTTTTGTAGTGGCAAAGAATTGGAAATTAAGGGGTGCTCAACAATTAGAGAATGGATGAACCAGTTATGGTATATATGAATGTTTCTGAGTATTATTGTTCTATAAGAAACCATGAATGGTGGAACTTTAGAGCAACATGGAAAGAACTAAACAAAACGATGTTGAACAAAGGTAGCAGAACTAAGAGAGCACTGTACACATTAGCATTAACTGTGATGGACCCAATCCTCTCAGTAGTTCAGAGAACTAGGACAGTCCTGGGAGGATTGTTATGGACAATGCCATTCATTACAGTTTAAAAAAAAAACTCTCAGAAAAGCACAGAATTTGAATGAACATCAAGTTCATTTTAAAAAAAATTTCTCTGTTTTTCCTTCCTATCCCATGATTTTCTTTTCGTTTCCTTTAGTTCTTATTTCTCATTCACAAAATGACTATAAGGAAACATGTTAAACACAAATGTTAAACAATCACTAGACTGTTCACCACTAAGGAAAGGTGGGGGAAGGGGAGATGGAAGAAAATGATGTAACTTATAAAAATGCAAGTGGATGAATGTTGAAAAACTTTCATAATATGTTATTGAAAAAAATAAAATAAAATTTAAAAAATAAATAAAATGCTAAAAATTGTCTCGACATGTATTGGAAAAATAAAATACTATTTAAAAAGAGAAAAAGATGATTCTGGTTCTAGTCTAGGTCTTCTCTTTAGCACTAGTACAAATTCATTTATCCAATAAGCAAAGTGGAATTATTTAGCAAAATGAATCTTTTCATTCCTCACCCCTACAAACTGAAAAGGTTATAGAAGGGGAAGAAAAAAAGGAGGAAAAAGGGATAAAAAGGGAAAAGAACTAGAATAGGAGGACAATAAAGGAGAAAAACAATAAGGAAATGAACGAAAGGAAAAATAAAAAATAAAATGGAATTATAAGAAACAAAAGAAGATAAAAAGAAATGAAGGAGAAATTTAATACATAGAATTTTATAGTGGTTAAGAATTCAGAGTTCACCTACTTCAAGCTGTTCCTAAACAAATTTACACTAACAAAATTACTCCTAATAATATGATGAAATAAAAATGGTGGAATCTAACTACTGAGGTTGTCCCTTTCACTTTCTGATAGTTTTAAATTTTAAGAATTATTCATTGACATGGAGTTTATATTTCTTGCATCCTCTACAAAGGTTCTGCCTTCAAGGCTAAGCAATAACAGTTATGATCCTGCTTCTATACAACTGCTATAAAAAGAGTTTGCATACTCCCAATACTTCATCTCTTTTCCAGACTCAATATTATTAATAGCTTCAGTTGATTCTTTTATGTTGGTTGTGATCACAGAGCCCTAGTTGTAACCATCTGAACATTTATTTTTTTTGCTAATTAATTTTGTGCTAAAGCAGTGTTAGTCATCCATTGGGACTATGAGTTTCCACACCTGTATCTTCTCAATAGTAATAAAAATCATATTTCCAGTGCCCATCAAACTGGTTTATTTAAATTTTCAAGTTTATTTTTTTAATTTTCAAACTTTAAACATTCATAGATTACTTCTACTTTGTGAAGTCTCTTGAAACAAGTTAAAAATCATGTCATGACTTCATCTGAAAGTTGCTTGCATCATTAAATGTCTGTAACATTCCTATCACTTTAAAAAAGAAATAACAAGATTATTCTCTCTCTCTCTCTCTCTCTCTCTCTCTCTCTCTCTCTCTCTCTCTCTCCCCCCCCAATCCCATCCCCTGGGGGAAAAAAGAAGAGAAAAACACTTTTAAATATTCATAGTTAACAAAAAAACCTCAATTGTCACATATGAAATATTTATGTCAGTCAGAAACCTCAATCTGCTATGTTTCAATAACTGATACTATCATGAACAGTCTTAGTTGACCATAGTGCTTAAATATTTATTTTTTATTATCTTTTTAATTTTAATTTTTTTAATTACATGTAAAGATAGTTTTCAACATTTTTAAATAATTTTAATCTTAAAAGAAGATTATTTTTATAATTTTACAGTCACTGTACAAATTACTCTCCTAGTTCTGCTTATTTCATTCTTCCAACAGTTTGTACAATTACTAAAAAATATTTTTTTAAATATTAATGTAACAGAATAAATTTCTGTTTCTGATTATTTCACTCTGTATCAGATCATAGAAGTCTTTCCATGTCTTTTGTAAACCATGTATTTTCCCACATTTTGTACCACAGGAGAATTCCGTCACATTTTTATATTATGGACATTCGCTCCTGACTCAATTTGAGCTTGTATTTCGATTGGAATTCCAGGTCTTTTTCAGATTTAACTGCTAGACTACACTTATCTACTTCTTATACTAATGAAATTAATATTTTAAAATCAGTTTCAACCCTTTCTAGGTCCCCTGTTAAATTTCTAATTCAGTATTTGATATAGTCAGACATTCTAACCTATTGGAGAACTTGATCAAGTTAGCAGTTTGTCAACATGTTAGTTAAAGAATAAATGCAAGATTTTTTTTTTAGCATTTTTAGCATTATTAGACTATAAGTCCATTGACAGCAGGGTCAATTTTTGCTTTTGCCTTTGTATCCTAGCCACTGGGTACCTGACATAAAATGTACACAATAGCTTTTTGTAAGTTAGTTGACTGAATGAAGAAAATTGATAGATCTATAATAATATTTTTATAGGATCAAAGATCTAGAGTATCAAGGACCTCAAAAGTCATCTAGGTCAACATCTGGTTTTATAAATGAGGGAATTAAAGCCCAAACAGGTAAATTAACTCACCTAGAATAGTACAGGTAATGTCTGAATTGAGGAATTTCCAATTTCATAGCAGTACTCTCTTAATTATACTATGCTGTCTCCATTTTATGTACAGCTAATGAAACAATGGAAACAAGTACCTAATATTACATACATAAAGTAAATACTTAATTACTCGAGTAGTTACTGACCAGGTACAATGAATTAACTACTTTCATGATAGATTTTGTAAAAAAGGCGAAATTATTAAATATGCATTGTCACCACCATGATGTGGAGTTATATAAACAACACCATAATATCATGCACATACTGGATTACTCTAATCCATATCTTCTTATCTGGATTTGTGACAAAGACCTACTTGGTAGTCTGGATAAGCATATGGATAACTCAAATCATATTTTTAATTGATAAAAGAGACGCTAAACTTTAGTTAGATGTTAATGAAAATAAAAATGTATTTTTTCCTACTCAAATCACAGAGCACTAAAAAATCTATCCATAAAACCTTTAGTAGTTTCAAGGACCCCCAGTTCTTTGAACTCCTGATCTGTATTATAAATATAGCACCAATTCATTCAAATGTCTTTTTACTATGGCAAAAAATGGAAATTTATACTTAGATTGAGTCTTGGTAGTGGAAGCATGTTCTGGATTTATGCTTTTCATCTGTGTAAGGAAATCTATTGTTTTAAAACCTTTCCTCTGAGGTAAGTAATAATCCTCTGTAACTTAAAATTTTGAGAGAAGATGTTTGGAGTACTTGGAAGGTTAACTTTTCTATGGTCAGAGAACTGATATGTTTCAGAGATAATATTTGAACTCAGATCTTTCCAAATTTAAGCCAAATTGAAGCCCACTAATGTATGATGATGTTAACCTTAGTTAAAGGTTGAGGAATAAAATTTAATCAAGTCTAGGGACTATCACAACAAAAACAGTGAAACAACATTTACCTTTACTCAATTAGGAAATGTGGCTCTTTTTTTTTTAAACTTAACCATTTTCAGGACTACAACTCAGGGCTACTATGTTAATTCCTACAATTGTTTAAAAGAAGACATTCTCAGTTCATGTAATTTACAAGAGTAATTTCATTTAATTAATGAAGATAACAAAGAAGGCATGAAACAGCAAACCTGCTAAATAAGCTGAATAAAAGACCTCTTTTAAAGGGGACCTTACTTAACAAAAAACAGCTCATACTCTACTATCTTGATAAGGCAGTAGACAGGATTCTGATTGTGTTCCTTCTGACTCACCCAAGATAAGATGGTTCGTGACTTTAATTAAGTCTTCCATTTTTCACTAACTCTTCTGATGTTCGCAAAGGTTCTTTCATATATAGAAATCATTTGTCACATCACTCCTTATCTCTTCTACTCTTTTTAATGAACTTAATTATTGCTACTAGATATATTAAACATGAAAGTATGATTTATATGCATGTCTTTATATTAAAAACTCATTTCAATGTTATTCTAATGTTCTACACCAATCTTGATGGCAAGGGCATTCAGTTAGTGATAATCATAAGCAGTAAGAAATAGTTTTAATGTCTTTTATTCTTTTTAATATAGAAGCAATGCCTCTGGCACAAGTAACAGGATCATTGACAAATTTTGTAATGAAATATAAAATGGCATCATGAATGACATCTTAAGCCAATGCCTTGCTTTCAGGAGCCTAGGACTACAAGGAACACACTGATATGGTACCTTAAAATTTATGTATATTTACAAATATATATGTATACATTTAAATACATATCTTTATATATGCATATATACATGCACAGATATATACAGATATATTTATGCATATAAAAATATATAGCTTCATTCATTATTTCATTTTATAACAATTCTTAGAGGTAAAAGTCATAGATATTATCTTATTGTATAGATTAGTAAACTGAGGCTCAAAGGGCTTCATGAACTTGTTCAGGGTTAAATAGCTAGTAAATGCCTCAGGTCTTGACTCCAAGGACAGCATCCTACATCACTTTCAGTGAAGAAGTAAGAAAAGAATGTATCAGAAAAATAGGTCTATAAGGAAGAATTATCATCAAAGTCAGAGCTAGAAGCTACCTAATATCCATCTAGTGTTGCATCTCCTATTCTCCTACACCCACTACTTTTAACTTAGGCAAAAACTGACTTGAATGAAATCTCATTGATGTGCTGCTTTTTTTCTTTCATTTGATGTTATTTTGAATATAGGTAGAACCTTTTCTTTGAAAAACTTGACTCTCACACTCTTCAGCATTTGAAACTCACTAAATGTCCACAGGATGACTGGCATTATAATCAATCCTTTTAGACTCTGGTTCATTTTTTTTTCACAGAATAGTTGTGTAAGAACATTAAAAGAACATTAAGTCTGAAGAAGGTTCACTGATGGGAAGAAGAAAGAGAAAAGATCACAAGAGCAAATAATCCAATTATTTCTAAATGATTTGTAGCCTCAATAAATTGTGCAAGTAATGGAAGCTCCCCCAAATCAGGTAAGAGTCAAAGTTCTGATTGTCCTTAATGTAAATTTCTTTCTATTTTTTTTGGAAAGATTTTATTTTGAGTTTTACAGTTCCCCCCCTCATTCTTGCTTCCCTCCTCCCACCCCCCACAGAAGGCATTCTGTCAGTCTTCACATTGTTTCCATGGTATACAATGATCTCAGTTGAATGTGATGAAAGAGAAATCATATCCTTAATGAAGAAAAATAAAGTATAAGAGATAGCAAAACCACACCAATAAGATAACTTTTTTTTTTCTAAATTGAAGGTAATAGTCTTTGGTCTTTGCCCAAACCCCACAATTCCTTCTCTGGACACAGATGGTATTCTTCATCACAGATAGACAAAAATTGTCCCCGATTGTTACACTGATGGAATGAGCAAGTCCATCAAGTTTGATCATCACCCCCATATTGCTGTTAGGGTGTACAATGTTTTTCTGGTTCTACTCATCTCTCTGCTATGAATATTTTTGTACAAGTGATATTTTTATCCTTTTCCATAACTTCTTCAGGGTATAGACCCAGTAGTGGTATTGATGGATGAAAGGGAATGGACATTTTTGTTGCCCTTTGGGACATAGTTCCAAATTGCTCTCCAGAAAGATTGTATAAGTTCACAGTTCCACCAACACCGTTTTAGTGTCCCAGATTTCCCACATCCCTTCCAATACTTAATGTGAATTTCTAAGAGTCAGAAAGACATACCCACAGGGGCTCTCAAGCATTTAAGAGCATGGCCATAGTTACTAGAGATGATGACTAAAGGACAAATACATATACATACTCTCTTTCTCACAGAAACACACACACACACACACACACACACACACACATATATATATATATATATGTACATATATATGTACATTCTATTTCATATATTTATATACCATATCAGACAGCTTGGTGTCTATTAGATTTGGAGTCAGAAAAATCCTAGTTCAAACCCTATCTCACTAATCTCTCTGATCTGAGCAAGTCACAATCTTTTTCACTTTCAATTTCTTCACCTATAAAATGACGCCAATTATAGCACCTACTTCAGAGGGTTATAATAAAGATCAAATGAGATGAAATATGGAAAGTGATTTGTAAAACCAGAAGTGCTATACAAATTATTGTTTTTATTATCATTTAATATTTCCTAAAATCATTAGAAGTAACAAGGAAAGTTTATTTTTTTTTAAACTTTTTTACTGATGTTTTAGTTTTCCAAATACATGTTTTGAAAGTTTTTCAGCAAGGAAAGTTTAGAGATGAATAGAAAAAAATTGGGGGGCAGGCAAGAAAAACATTCAGCTCTCAGAAAATATATATATATATATATATATGTACTCTCATTAAATAGAACAGCCACACATACACACACACACAGACACACACACACACAACAGAGTATTGTGAGAAATATTCCCTTTCATTTTAACACTAGTATTTATATTTTGTAGCTCATGGACATCAGATAGTTAATAAAAATTTTTAAATGCCACACAAAATGTTTTAGAGGAAAATACATATATTCTTCATTTTTGTAGCAAGCTTAGATTGAATTCTGTATAAATTAAAATTCAAGGGTTAGGAAAAACAAGTGCTACAGAATCATAACTCAGAATTGATTTTAATTTAAAAAATCATAGCATATCTAAAGTGAGTATTTTATGGCTGTTCTAAAGCATTTCAGTGATTTGTAAATGCAAACTTTGCAATTAAAACATGAAGTGTTACTAAAGTAGTAACATTAAGTAATGTACTTGGGGATATTGGTGATACTAAAGCAGAGAGATAGTTTTAAAATGTGAGGCATTTGCATGTCTAAAATACTATTTAAAATATGATGGCTATATTATAATGAATCCTTTTCTGGTTCATTGGAGAATTTGGAAACAAATTTATAATATATAGCCTTGGAAATAGACAAAATTCTTATAATAATTCATAATATCTGCTTTTCAGAGAAAGTAGTCAATAATTTTGGTGATCAATTGGCTGTAAATATTTATTAGTCAATTTTGCAACTATTTATGGTCTTTGTACCATCTAGAATGCCTGCTATATGGACAGCACTATAGTACAAATGAGCAATGGGGAGTAAGAAAGGACATTTTTCCTGATAAAGGGAAATGAGGGGAACTAGTGAACACTGTCATCAACATTCTAAGACGTCTGTGACTGCTGGATTGTAATGAATGATTTCTGTCAGTAGCCATTACATAATTAATTTCTAAAAATATATGTCAAAGGGGAGGCTAGAAAGTGCCGGCTTGGAATCAGGAGGACCTGAGTTCAAATTTGGCCTTAGACACTTAGTAATTACCTAGCTATATGATTGCCTTGCCAATTAGATAGATAGATGTAGATATAGTAACCTATTAAGATCTATATAGATATCTAGATATAAATATAGATAAAGATACACACACAGACCCATAGAAAATCATCTGAGGCTCCATGATGTAATTTCTGCCATCAGGGCAAAGTGAGCTCATTGATTCCTTGAGCTCAAGAGTTTTTATTTGCAAGCATAACTTAGTCTAGCACAAATAACATTTTTAGACCTGGAGGCAACCCCTAAATTGGTGGTGTGAGGATGGTGTTGGTGGGTAAGTCTCTTGGCTACTTAAGGAAGGGTGATCTAACTCAGATCAGAAACAGAGTAGACCAAAGCTCACCTGAGCACCAGCAAAGCAGTTGGGTCCATGAGTTACCATTCAAATTCCACACCGGGTCAGATAAAGATACCTAGTCTTTCAAAAAAACTAAGAACTTACTCTTTCACAATTTGCCTCCCTATATAATCATCAACTTTCAAAATATGTTTTCTGTAATATAGATATCAGAATTTACTTAAAACATACATGACATTAAAGTGTTCCATTTTCTAAAATGATAGTAGTCATAGTAGTAACAATAACAATTATATATATATGTATGTTAATGTGTATATGTATGTATATGTGGGCAAAAATGTATATATAGTATGTTTTTTATACAAACAATTCAAATTAGAATGTTATGAAACCTTAAAAATAAATTTGTGTTCATAAAGCATTTGATAACTTACACTCTCTTTAACAAATTGGTGATATATGACATGTAGATATCATCTCACAGTAATAAATGGAAAAACTGAGTTTCAGAGAAATTAAATGATCTGTCTATAATCAGGCAGTTATTAAATCTAGAGATGGAGTCTAACCCAAGGTTTCTGATTCAAAAGACAGCAATCCCTCTCCAACTGGTTCCATAGAAAAGAACCAGTTCTGACATTTCAAAAATGAAATAAAATGAGAAATAAACAACTTTGTTCCCAAGTTCACGTCAATCCCTTGAGTGTTTACTGAGTACCTATTATTCTCTATGTTAGTCCTATAGAGGGTACAAAACAAAGACAAGTCCTAATTTCAACCAACCTAGAAACTGTGAAATAGTTGGAGGGAAGTAAACTGTCTTCCCATTTAATTACCAACTTTCAAAATATGTTTTCTGTAATGCAGATATCAGAATTCACTACTTAAAAGTGTTCCATTTCTTAAAATAATATTAATCATAGTAGTAACAACAATAATAAAGTGCCAGGGGCTTTGGATCATAGTAAACTATGGAACACTGAGATTCATATATATTATTGCTAAATGAAAGTTCTTATAAAATGTTTAATGTATTTTTTATTAAATAAAGGAAAGGAAGAAAACAGAGAAAGCAACTTTCTAGTTGATCTTATCTTACATACAACTTAATTGATCTAATCAGATATTAGGTCTGCTGGGATTGAATTTTTTTATCAGCTGCCTTAAAAATCATAGAATGTGAAAATGGGGAGTTTGGAATTTGATCTTACCTTTTCACAGACAAGTAAAGTGAGAGTTACAGATTTGAAATGGTTGATCTACATGTCATAGCTATTTTAGTTGGTTCTCTTTTAGTTGGAACTCCTTACTGAAAACAAATTTCTAAATTTTTTTTATAAAAAAATCTTTAGCCTTTTCTCCCTAGACTTTAATACTTGAAATAAAATATATACATGTTGTTTTGAAGTTCTTTTTAAACATGGATATGCAATTTTCTAGGAAGCTAAAAAAAAGTCTTCATTGTGACAAGAGAGATGGTGTACTAGATACTCCTTTTTCCATTAATTTTACAGTAATTGCAAGAGTAAAAGCCATGTCCAGAGTGCATGTTTCAACTGCCTCAGGGAGGATCCAATTACAAACTGATGTGTTTCCAACACATGTAGTTTGCATTTTTAATTTGGAAACACCTCCTAGAGAATACAACCCTTTGGTTTTGTTAAATTCACTATGGATTGAAGCTGAGTAAGCCATTTTTGAAATGCATAATTGTTTCTTGAAACTTTGGAAAGTCAAATATAAAAGGAGAGGGGTGGATACAAACAGAAACATCCAGTAATTTATTCCACAGATCTCTACTGAGTGCTTTGGTGCAAGGTGCAATGCTAGGTAATGAAGGGTACGCAGAGATCATTTTAATGCAAACCCAACCCTTTAGAAACTTACAATTTAGTAACTGCAGTTTATTTCATATAAACACATACAATGAAAACAAACTATGTAATTTATATTTAATAATTTTCCATCCACACAATAAAGTTCTATGTAAGTCTGAGTAAACAGTTTGAACTGATTTGTCACATTTCACTTGCTCTCATATGAGATATGTTTTGACTATGTAGAGGAAAACAATATCTTAAAGATATTATTAACCTGGGGTCCATGGATTACATACATGCAAACATGAATATATACATATACACATACACTAAGACACTTGACACCTGCTAGATGTGTGATCTTGTGCAAGTCATTGAACCCTTATTATTTCACAACTAGGGCCATTTCCAGGTATCCCAATTCATATCTGGTCATTGGACCCAGATGGTTCTGGAGGAGAAAGTGAGGTTGGTGACTTAATCAGCATTTCCTTACTCAAATCCAATTCAATTACTTGTCATGACATCACTTCCATTGATGGCATGATCTTCGAGAACAAAGGACAAACATTATCACATATATGTGCATATGCATGCATGTATATGTATATATGGATGTATGGATATATAAGCATATATCTGTAGATAACTATGTTTCATTATAATTTGTTTCTTTTGTAAACCTATGCAGCATATTTTATGCACTTAAACACATTGTCCTGGGAAGGGATACATAGATATTTCTAGACTATCAAAGTTGTCATGACACCATTGGATCCAATAAACTTTAAAACCCTTAAATTTGAAGGAAAGATTTTGAGGAATATCTTTTTTCCCCCTCTTCTTCCTATATTTTATGTCATAGAATAACACATTAAGAAGTTGAAGAAACTCAGAGATTGTTTAGTGTCCGCTGGACAAAAAGAGATTGTTTAGTGTTCCCTGTTATTATACTTCAGATGAAATTAAAGACCAGCGAGATTAATTTGATCTTCCAAATTCTAACTTGTGGCTGCAGGACCTCTAATTCCAAATCCATAATTTTGAACATAAGCATTATTATTAAATTAGATATCCAATCCAAATGTTTTAACATTTAGCATTTTCAAGCATACTCATAGTTAAAAGTAGATAAATGTGTTTATCTATTTTCATAACTGAGGAAGACAGAGATAGAGGTTAATATGCAAGACTCGGCAACACTAGGATTGTCCTCTAATTACCCAAATAAAACAATATTGAAGTAATATCCTTTGGAGAAGTCCACTGGCATACATTTCTTTGTGACATGAAGCTTTCATTTGAACATATAGACTACAAAGGATAAGACATCAGATTATGGGAGGTCATATTATAAGAATTATAGTGATGATGATGATGATGTTTGTCCTTCAAGCATGAAAGGGGTGCTGTGTATGGACTTCCAGAGTGGAGCTAAGATGGCAGCATGAAGTTCCTGGAGCTTTTTCCTACTAAAGATAAATGAAGCCTCTACTCTGACATTCACACTACAGATTCCACCAAGAAAAGAAGATTCAAAGAAATTTTCAACAATAGACCTCACGAAGGATCTTCAGTAAAGGTGTGTCTCTTTGGGGTGAAAAATGGAGTAAAGTCCAGGAGGCAGGAGAGTGGAAAAGTCTGCAGGAGGCTTTTAACCACAGTGCAATCCAGGTCTCCACAGTTTAACAATAGCAGAGATCCTGGCAGCTAGATAGTAAGCTATCTAGGGAAGACCCCAACCCCAAACAAAATCTGAACCCTGAGAACACAGGGATAAAAGACAGGACTGTTAAGTCAATACCTGGACAAAAAGGAGATTAAAAGAAAAGAACTCTGCAAAAGCAAGGCCTGGACTGCAATAGGCAACATCTTGGCCAATGACAAGGCAGGGATCAGACTCCAGACCCTGGGGAAAAAAAGCTTGGATCTATACTCCCTATACCCCAGGAGCAAAGCTAAAATAACAAAGATGAGCAAAAAAGTTAAAAGAGAGTTCACCATATATATAAAACTACTTTAAAGATAAAGTTGATAATGATGTCAGGTCTGAAGAAGAAAGTAGTGAAAAATCACTCACAGGGGAAGTATCAAAACAGTTTGTAAATTGGACTCAAATATAAAAGTTAATTCAAGAGTTTAAAAAGAATTTAGAATCCAAAGAAGAAAGGAAGAAGAAAAATGGAAAAAAAGAAATGAAAATTATGCAGGAAAATTATGAAAAATTGACTAAAGAAATCAACTCCATTAAAAGTAAAAATGACCAACTGGAAAAGGAAACACTGAAGCTAATTGAAGAAAATAAATCAGAACTGAATTAATAGAAATCAATCAATTTACAAGACTACAAGATTCCATCAAATAAAATAAAAAGGCTGAACAAAATTGAAGAAAATGTAAAGTAACTTCAAATGACGTGGAAAATAGATCCAGGAGAGGCAATCTACTACTAACAATCATCTAACTAATAGAAAGCCTGGATCAAGAAAAGAACCTGGAAAACAGCATTCAGGAAATAGAGGGAACTGTCCTAATCTAATAGAACAAGATGACAATATAACCATTGAAAAAAATCCATAGAACCTCTCCAGAAAGAGACCCCAGGATAAAAAACCCCCAAAGGCTTTAATAGCCAAATTCTAGTACCCTCAAATAAAGGAGAGAATACTGTAATCAAATAGAAAACAATTCAAATATAAAGGAAACAATCAGACTCACACAAGATCTATCATCCTCAACAATGAAGGAGTGGAAGACCTAGAATAGCATATTTCATTTCGGAGAGCAAAGGACCTGAGATTACAACTCATAATGTACTATCCTGCAAAATTCAGTACATAACTACCAGGGGAAAATATGGATGTTCAACAAAATAGAGGACTTACAGAATTTCCTACACAAAGCCCAGAAATGAACAGAGAATTCAATCAACAAATACAGGACTCAAGAGTTGCATAAAAATATTAAATGAAACTGGGAAGGAAAAAACCAAAACAAAACAAATGTTAATCAAGATCATCAAATTGTATACAACCCTAAAAGGGAAGATATAACACTTCTAAATCTTTAGAACTTTACTTCTCTTAGGATAATTGAAAGGTAGAATATAATTGAAGAGAATGAACTTAAAGGTTATGGGTATAATTGGGTCTTACCTCTCCATTGAAGAGGTCCAAGATGAGATCACTATGTTGAGACAAAAAGACCTAAGAAAAGCAGGGGTGTTAATTTTAACTTAAGTGTCTCATTATCCTTTGACCCACTTTAATCCTACTGTGTTTAGCACTTTCTCTAATGAGGGTGTCATAAACTGGGAGATCCTGAGTCAGTGTCTCCCTGATTTACAATCATTTGTAAAGTTCTCAGGTGAGAACTCCGGAGTCTTCCAGTACTTAAAGATCGGTAAGATTCTTACACTTAATTAGATCAGGGTTTGACTTAACCTGTGCTTCATTTACCAAGGGTTTAAGTGGGTGAGGAAGGAATGGGTTTAAAGTGGGAGAGAGAATAAGCCTTTGCTTCACTTAACAAGGCGTTAAGTACCCTGACCCTGGGTGGGGGAAGAGGGGAAGGGGGATAATTTATGAGAGAAAATAGGCCTGGGGGGAGTGGTACAAACAGTTCAAGAAATGATATGATTTTGGATGATACTTTAGCTCATGAGGAGGATTGTGTGTACTTGAAAGATACTTGAAAAGGGGATAAGGTAAAAAATGATTATAATTATAATTTGATGCAATTTGATGTAAAGCTGCTTGTCAAGCAATCAAGCAAACAATCTGTGATGATACTTTGATAACAATAGGAGCTTATCATGCAATCAAATAATCAAACTGTAATGGATGATACCTGATTAATAGTATTAGAGCAATAAATAACACCAAAGAAAGAGGCACAAAGATTTATAATTTTAGAGGGAAAGAAAGGAGAATGTGAATGCTGAGTAAATTCTACTCAATAGATGTAATCCAAAGAGGGAATAAGATATATTCCCACTGGGGTTTAAAAATCTAATCTAATTTATAGCAGAGGGTTACTGGGAAAAGGAAAGATAAGGGAAGAAGGGACTGATAAAAGGGAAGGAGAAGATATAAATGAAAATGAACTGAAATTTAAATTTTTAAAAGAAAAGTAAAAGGGGAAAGGTAGTAAAATTTTGGTGAGGAAGAATAAGAGAAAAGGAAAGAGAAAAATATAAATGAAGAAAGAAAGGGTTGCTGTGCAAAGTGACTAGCCTCACTTTCTCCTCCAGAATCAGATCCAGTGGCCAGAAACGGATCAGAATGACTGATGCAATGGGACCCTCCCCTTTTAAAGATAGGTCTTTCCTAGATCATGGTTTGACTGAGGCAATATCCATTCAGTCCTCTATTTTGTTGAACATAAAATAGAGGTGATGAAAAGAAGCCATGAATGACTACTTCCAAAAAAAAAAAAGAAGCTGCCAAGGTATGGATTATAAAGATAATCTGCATGAATAAAGTTGCCTTTTGAAATGAGAGAGGGAAAGAAGAGTAAGCCTTTAGTTCTAGGAATAACTAAGAAAATGAAATCTTGTTATCTGTATAGTGCAATACCAAACTGTTGTTTAAACAACACATATTGAAAATTTTAAATTAAAGAAAAAATTGATTGGCAATGCTGATAAACTTTAATTAGCTTCCAAATGATAGGCATAAAGAGAAGAGGCTGCCTGGAGATATCAGAAGAGAATCAGAAAGAATTGATTAAGCAACTCTTGAAAGAACACTATTTAAAATTTCTAATTATTTCACTAACTTTACTAATATTAATCACAATAAATTATAATAATGTGATGTCTTTTCCCTTTGAAAGCAAGTATCATTAATATCCACATACACATACAAACAATAAGTAATAGAGTAATATAAACAGCCAATTGGGTTAAAGCACTTTGAAGCATTTGAACAAATAGGATTTGACGAAATTAAATGAGAAAAGCACAAAGCATGCCAATTCCAAATCCAGCATGAGAACTAGAGGAATGATTGCCTGTCCTGTATTCATTTCATAAAGCAGACAACAATCTTCAATTAGGTCATTTAAAATATATAAAGAACCATTTGATATCTTTAAAATAATTTTTGATATAAATTTGTATAATAGTTTTCTATATTGATGCAAATAATCAATAAATTGATTAAAAACTATTAATAATCTAATGAATGGGTACTAAACAAAAGTTTGACTCTCCATAGCTAGGGAATTCTATTATATAACAGTATGTAAATATTTTTATTGTCAATTAACTGGCCAAGAATGGAATTTCAGGCTCAAAATCCAAAATTCTTCTCCCTGTTCACAAATAAATATTATTAATTTGAATTTGAGCGAGAAGAGAAGAGAAGAGAAGAGAAGAGAAGAGAAGAGAAGAGAAGAGAAGAGATGAGATGAAAAGAGAAAACACTGTTTTTATGGAAAGTAGAAATGAAACATTTATTATAGCAAATTATTTTGGAAATACATGAATTTGTACACATATATTTATAGATTTGATAAATACTCATTATGAGATGTAGAAAATAAAGAATTGATCAGACTATTTAGATCTCAAATTATAATCTAGTTTGTGATTTATCCATTATAATCACCTTCAACTTCCAAACATTTGCCCCTTCTCTCTACTTATACTATAACCATGTTATAGATGTCCCTCACTGCCTCTCATCTGGACCATTGAAATAACTTCCTAATTGGTCTCTTGACATTCAGCCTCTCCTTTCTCTAATCCATACTACCAAACTGATTTTTCTAAAGTAGAGGTCTGGCAATATTAACCCCTCAAAAAACTCTAGTGATTCTCTGTTACCTAGAGGTTCTTTCTCTGACATCTAAATTCCTTCATAATCTGCCTCTAGCATATCTTTTTCCAGTCTGACTTTGCTTTCCTTAATGTATTTTGTTGGCATACTTGCTATTCTCTGAATAGGATATTATAGTTTTTGCTCCCATACTTGTAACTAGATTGCTCCTGATGCTGGAAAAAATTTTCTGCTCTTTTCTGCTTGTGGAATTCTTTGTTCAGTTTTCCACTGGGTAGTTTCTTGGCAAAGGTGCTGCAGTAGTTTGCAATTTCCTTCTCCAATTCCATATACAGATGAGGAAATTGACTCAAGTAGGGTTAATTAAGCAGGGTCACACAGGGAGTAAATGTGTGGCATTTGACTTAAACTTGAACACTCAAAGATGAGTCTTTCTAGACCCCAGGACCACTCTATCCATTGTGCCATGTCAAATATACCTCCTTTAAAAGGCATTGCTACTAATTTCACATTCATTACCTCAAGTCCATGTGTCAGCCAAGTCAATCACTACCAACTTCCTTCAAATCCTGATGAAGATCACCCAGGATCCTGAAACCAAGATAACTGAAATAACAGCACCACTATTCCATAGACTACTGCTTCTAATAATAACCACCTGTGAATCCCAAACTAGGGAAGTGAAACTTATAGTGCTATGACCTGGAAACTACTTCTACAGCTGCTCTACTACCAACTTTCTGAGGAACCAGAACTACTGACTATGAATAAAAGATATTTCTTATCAAGTGGTAGTGTCAAATGGTGCAAAATTAGAAAAGGCTATTGTTTTATCAATGCAAATTACATTGAAAAAGAGGCATCACCATCTATTTTTCCCCTGTTCTGTAAAGACCATTCTTCCAACTGCTTAGTAGATGAACTTTTAGAATGTGTACTCCTTTGCAAGCAGAGAGTATCTTGCTTTTCTATTTATATCCTGAGCACTTAGCAATGCAAAAAGTGAGCATTGAAAAATATTTTTTCATTCATTAATTCATATGTAAGCATTACATATACCTCAATAAACACAGGATCTTCTATTTATGTTTATTTATATGCATTAAGAAGCTAGGCCCTTTGGTGCTAAAAATTTTGTAGAACAGTAAAAATTTGTCATACATCCATCACTGGTCCATGAACTCACAATTAGGAAATACTGTCTATAATAAATGTAAAAATTACTTTATGAAATTTAGTTTATAGAAAAATACATGAATCACATTAACTAATAACTTGGAATAATGACACAAATCAAAATATGTTGATAAAGTTTTTAGAGAAACAAGACTTTTAATTATCATTTTATATGATAGTAATTTTCAAGAAAACCTGGATTCAGGAACCTTATTAGCTATCATGAAAGGGTAAAAACAATCTCAGTCTCAATTTCCTCAAGTGGAGAATATAGAAAGATAAAAGGTAAGTCTAGATGTTTTATATGAAACTCAGATAATGTATATATTACATTTTACAATCTTAGAGCACATTATAAATGCCATTGCTATGATGATGATGATGATGATGATGAATGAAAACTTTTCCCCCTGTAAATAGCTTTTTGAGAAAGTCTGCAGTATATACCCCCCCCCAAATTTTTCAAAGTCAAGGGGAGGGGGTTATCATGATTGATGACTTTTTCATTTTTTTTCTCAAAATGCATTGCTTCAATGACAATTTTTGAGCATTGACTATGTGTAAATACTGAGTAGTGTGCTTTAATGGAGAATCACATAAAAACTGTGAAAATGACAACCATTTTCATGACTCCCAATATAAATGGATTTCAAAAAAAAGTTTTTATCCTAAAACTATGTTGTCACTATCATGAGGACACATCTTGTTTCATTTTCCTCAAGCTATTTTGTATTAATTCAATATACATGGCATGGGTACCTAGAAATAGGGTGAAATTCAAAGTGGTGATTTTTTACTTTCTCATTTTTACTTTCTATTCATTTTTTACTCCTCAGCAATTCCTTAAATTTACTTACTTTAACAAAATTTGCAAAAACATTTTATCTAACACCCTTGGAAAATATCTTCAAAATTGACTTATCCATTAATTTTTTCTGGAATAGAATTTGAGATGCATATTTAGAGTAGGTGGAAGTATTTTTATGTTATAAATATGTCACCAGAAGCATTGATAATGAATTCCCCTTCTTAGAATATTGTATTGCTATTTCCAGTGAAGACTAAAGATACACACTAAAAATGGGAGTATGGAATTTGTTAAAAATAAACTGTGCAATCACAAACATAAAAAAGTTTTGTTGCCTAGTAGAATGAACATTGGCAATAGTTTCAGATCACTTGGGTTTAAATCCGGTCTTTCCCAATACTATCTTTTTTTTTTTGAGGTAGTTCATTAATTATTGGCCCTCCTAGGTCCTTGATCTTATTATCTTTATTTTTTTCTTTGTTAACATTTTATTTGTTTTCCAATTACATACAATAGTAGTATCTACCTATCATTTTTTATAAGGTTTTGAATTTTACAATTTTTCCCCCACCCTCCCTTCCCTCCCCCCGAAGGCTGATAGTCTTTACATAGTTTCCATGCTATACACTGATGTAAATTCAATGTGTTATAAGAGTAAACATTAGAGTAAACATAAACCGCCCCCCAAGAAGATGAAAAACCTCAAGAATAAAGAGAGAGAAAAAAAGCACTTCAGTCTGTGTTTAGATTTCAATGGCTCTGTCTCTGGCAGGAGTTGCTTTCTTTATCGTAAGTCCACCAGAGAAGTTGCTTCAATATTTTTCCCACAGTTGCTATTACTAGCTGTACCTCCACTCTATCCCTCCCCACTCTCATTTATTCTATTCTTTCATCCTGGCTCTGTCCTAAAGTGTGTTGAATCTGAGTACACTTTTCTTTGATCTTCCCTCTCTTCTATCACCTATTCCCCCTTTCCCTTCCCCCATTCCCTGTTATCCCATTCTTTTCTTCTCATTTTTCTCCAGGGTAAGATAGATTTCCTCACCCTATTAAGTGTGTATGTTATTTCCTCTATGAGTCATTTCTGATGAGAATGAAGGCTCACTTATTTCCCCTTGCCTTCCCCCTTTCCACTCCATTGAAAAAGCTTTTTCTTGGGGCGGCTAGGTGGCATAGTAGATAAAGCACTGGCCTTGGAGTCAGGAGTACTTGGGTTCAAATCTGGTCTCAGATACTCAATAATTACCTAGCTGTGTGGCCTTGGGCAAGCCACTTAACCCTGTTTGCCTTGCAAAAAGAAAAAAAGAAAAGAAAAAGCTTTTTCTTGACTCTTATGTAAAATTTCTCAGCTTCTTCTTCATCTCCTTTCCCTTTCTCCCAGTACTTTTGTCCATCACCCATTGACTCTATCTTTTTGCTACATTATACCATTATATTCTGCTCCTTCCTATATCCTGTCTATAGATGCTCCTTCTAAACAGCTCTTATAAATGAGAAAGTTCATATGAATTATCAATATCTTCTTCCCATGCAGGAATACAAGCAGTTCAATACCATTAAGTTCCTCATAGTTAGTCCCTCTCTTCCACTCCCTCTATGGTTCACCAGAGTTCTGTACTTGGAGATCAAACTTTCTTTTCAGCTCTGCTTGTTTCAATAGGAAAGTATGAAAGTCCCCTGTTTCATTGAAAGTCCATCTTTTCTCCTGAAAGAGGATGTTCAGTTTTGCTGGGTAGTTGATTCTCGCTTGTAAACCAAGCTCTTTTACCTTCTAGAATATCATATTCCAATCCCTTTGAGCCCTTAATGTAGATACTCCAGATCCTGTGTAATCCTGACTATGGAGCCTCGGTAGTTGAATTGTTTGTTTCTGGCAGATTTTAGAATTTCCTCTTTGATTTGGGAGTTTTGGAATTTGGCTACAATATTCTTGGAAGTTTTTCTTTTGGGATCTCTTTCAGGAGACTGGTGAATTCTCTCGATTTCTATTTTACCCTCTGCTTCTAGGATCTCAGGGCAATTCTTCTGTATTATTTCTTGTAAAATGTCTAGGCTCTTCTCCTGATCATGGCTTTCAGATAGTCCAATAATTTTTAAATTAATTCTTCTGGATCTGTTTTCAAGGTTGGCTGTTTTTCCAATGAGATATTCCACATTTTCTTCTAATTTTTGGCTTTTTTGGAAGAGTTTTATTTCTTCCTGATTTCTTGTAAAGTCATCAACTTCCTTTAGTTCCATTCTGCATTTGAAGCAGTTATTTACTTCAGAGAATTTTTTAAATCTCCTTTTCCAGATAGCCAATTCTGCTTTTTAAGGCATTCTTCTCATTTGCCTTTTGTTTTGCTTTTTCCATTAGGCCTAAACTAGTTTTTAACATATTTTTTCTTCAGCATTTTTTTGTGTATCTTTCACCAAGCTGTTGATTTGGTTTTCATGATTTTTCTGCATCACTCTCATTTCTTTCCTCAATTTTTCCTCCATCTCCCTTAATTGCTGCTTTTCAAAGTCTTTTTTGAGCTCATCCATAGTCTGAGCCCATTTCTGTTTCTCTTGGGGAGGTTTTGGGTATGAAAGCTTTGATTTTGTTGCCATCTGAGTATGTGTTTTGATCTTCTATGGGACTAAAGTAATTCTCTATGGTCAGAGCCTTCTTTTTCTGTTATTTATTCATTTCCTCAGCCCAAGACAACATTTCCAAGGCTTTGGGTTTTATTGTGGGGGGGGACACCCCACTGGGTCCTTTATTCCTCCAAGGTCTTATGCTCTCTTGCCTGTGCTTTGATATGTGGATGGCCCCCATACTTCCCTCTGCCCTGGGGCTATAAGGAGGGATCCAGCTTGGCTACTTAGAATGGAAACCCAAACTGCAACTTGGATCTGAATGTGGGCTAGCAGCAGAGTCCTACCCCAAGGGAAAGCAGAGAAATCTATGCAGACTTCCATTACCTTCTCTGGAACTGCAGGCTACTTTTTCCAGATTTTCACTACAGATTCTGCAACTTGTGCTCTCACAGCCCCTTCAAGCTGTTGCTGGTGATCTCTGGCCTGGGCTGGGCTATGCTGCACTGTAGCCACAGCTTTTTTCCAACCCCCCCAGTCCTGGTGAAACACACCTTTCCTGTGGAACTTCTAAGTTATCTTGGACTGGGAAAATGTATCACTCAGTCTTTCTGTGGGTTCTGCCCCTCTAAATTTTGGCTAGAGTCTTAATTTATTGGCTTTTGGAGTTCAGGGCAGAAAGGAGTTCCTGGGAAATGCTGCCTACATGCCACCATCTTGGCTCTGCCCCCATTTCATTATCTTTAAAATGAAGTTGTTGATCCAAATGATCTCTGAGGTACATTCCACCTTAATATGTCCTCTGTAAATCTATGATCCTATGATCTTATCCACATGCAATAAAAAGTTATCAATTTTCTGAACAATTTTAGCATAGTTTGACAAAAGTAGTAATGAAAACATATCTATAAATTTCTATTAAAGCTTCAGCCATATTATAGAAATGTTATGTTAAAATTCAGGTGTTATGATGGACAGATGGTATAGTAGAACTGATAACTTTCTGGAGCTTCGGAAGACTTGAGTTCCAAGTCCATCTCAGATACTTTAGAGCTCTGTGGATGTTCAGAAAGGTACAATCTTTCTCAAATTTGGTTTCTTCATTTTTTAAGCCAAGAAAATAACAGCACTTATCACACAGTTTTGTTGTGAGATTCAAGAGAGATAATGCAAATAAAGTGGTTGACATATGATGTTATATATATATATATATGATTTATTAATATGAATTAATGTGCTCTCTCAAAATGAGAGGCTTAGGCAGTGTGCCTCAATGTATTCATCTGGAAGATAGGTGAATCAAGGGGTTTTATTTAGTCTGCCACCATCCCCCCAAAACCTACCAAATCTTTCATAGAAGACTGTAAACTTAACTGTGAAAAATAACTTTGGTCTAAAAAGGCACAACATTGTCAAATAAAATGAAAACATTTATATAAATCTAAATGTATAGTCTCTTAGAGAAATAACCAATATAAAATATCCACAGAATTGGAAATATCTGGGGTTCTGATAATTTAAATAATATTTCAAAATGGTTAAATAGATTTTAAATAGCAAGGCTATTTAAACTAAGCTCACAAATGAGTGCAAATGAAAAATGCCTTCAGAGGGCATAATTAGTGATGGGACAATATATTCAAGATTAACTCTCTGGGTTTTATTACATGAAATTTTGAAAATAAAGAAAGTTACTATATAGCAATAGTATCTAATCAAATTGAGATTACTTGCTCACATCACCTAGATGGTGTGACACAGTGGAAAGACTTTTGGAGTAGAATCAGTTTGAATTTCAACTTAGACATTTAATATATTTTTGACCCTGGGAAAGTCACTAAACCCTCAACTAAAGAATGAGGACAATATTAGTTCTTACCTTGCAGAATTGCTGTGTATGTCAAATGTGATAATAGTTATAAAGTACTTTGCCTACCACAATTAAAAATAGGTAGTTAATAAAAGCCTTCTATTACCATATATTACATTCCCAGATGAATTATCATTTGAAAAATCAATGATACAATAAATAAATATGATTCCTTTTTTGACCATCACTAAGACTATGAAAAGAGTGTTTATGCAACGTACATATATATATGAAGGGGACAAAGTAATAAGCCCTCTGGACCTCTGTTCCTTCATCTGGAAAATATTCACTAGAGTACATCTAAAGGTGATACAATTCTGAAATATTATGCTATTATTCATAGAATACACAGTTATGCAGTTAGTAACTTATACATGCATGCATAAATAGAGGGTCTGTGACTAGAAAAATAAGTTTTGAATAGACTGATCAGTTCACAGAAATCAGATCAGGAAACTCCACAACATCTATAAAATGCAACAGGTAAAATAATTCCCTGTGTAATTTACCTCTAAACAGCAAGAAAATGAATAAACATTAAATTATTTCAATTATATCCTTATCTTATGGTTAAGAAAAAAACAAAAATTTGAGCACATTTCCAGGCTAACAGTCTAAATACCATAATGATAGCAGTTTTGTGTTAATCTAGTACTTGGATTCCAAATTGATTCTAAAACACTTAGGCAGTTAAGTTGATGGTACTCATTCTCTAGAATCGTTGAGTCTCACATAACAGTATGATCACCAAAATCCGAGAACCTCTAAGACTGCAGTTCTAAGATTATATATGATTGTTGAAAGAAAATTTCTCTTTTATCACATCAAATCATGTTTCTAATGTTAGTTTGGGGATAGAATAATTAGTCATGTGATCAGACTACAATAAGAAAAGAATAAAAAAAATTCTGGTAGGTTGACTTTAGTAGGTTGAAAATGGCCAATGAAGTATGGAAAAATACATGACAAGGGACAATTTAGAAGAATCCTGACCTTTCCATTCACATATTTTCTCTTTTGTAATACAAAGGAAAGAATGGTTGAAATTCTGACTTGATTTATTTAGATAATAAGGGCTTCAGGACAATGAAACTCAATTGCCTATTAGATAACATTCAAAAATAATAAAGATAATATTTGTAAAAGTTCCTTTCCTCTTTAATTAGCTTAATGTAGGTTAATAAAACTCCCAAAACCAATAAGATAGTTTATCCTGTCAATTCTATTGGACAATATAAGTTGCAGACATCCTTCTTTTTAACTGTATGTAAAGCTAGATACATGTCCATCTCTCCCTTTTTGACAGATTCATTTATTTTTCAATTTTTTCAGCTAATATTTGATCTTTCTTTCATCCTCATTAACAATGGAGAAAAAGAAGAACAAAAAGAAAATTCATGCAATATATATATATATATATATATATATATATATATATATATATATATATATATAATATATATATAAACAGAACACATTTCCAGTTTGAAACAAAATATGTTTCATACTTTATATATAGCTCACTACCACTTAGAGGATGGGAAACATTCTAAATTCCAGAACCTATAGAGGCATGCTGAGTTCATAAGTTTTTCAAAATTATGGATTTTAACAATGTTGTTTTCTTATGCATTATGTTTTAGTTCAGTTCTCTTTACTCTGCAGTAGTTCAAAATATTTTCAAGTGATTCCAATTTCCCTATTTCTTCCTTATATAAACTTCTACTTGGGCTTTCCAATTGTATGAGATCACTTCCTTATTTCTCAATACCCATTTTCTCCTCCCTTTCCTTTCTTCTTCTTTTTGAGATAATCAAAATAAACAAAAGTAATTTATATTCCCTTCAACTTATTTGACTCCATCTATGAGTTTTTAATGGGGTCATCCCCCTCACTCTTGTAGAATGCTAAGACTTCATCTTTATAAAGTCAATTCTTGATTATTCACTTGCATTTATCTGTTTACCTGTATTTGTATTTATCATTAACTACTAAACCCTTATCCTTTCATAAGGAATGCTTGCTAGTCCTCTATTTCCTTAAGTCCACTTTATCTTCCTCTTGCATTAATTAATACATTTTTTTCTATAAAATATTATTGTTTGAAAACCAATTTCTTTTATTTTTTGAAATGTAGCATTCAGTGTTCTGTAATCCATTTAGGTGATAGCTGCTAAAATTTGCATGATCTTCACTCTGATTTCTTATTGCTTTAATTCTTTAGAAGCTTGAATTATCTTTTCTTTGACCATGAGTTGCTGTCCTTATGGTCCAGATGGAGAGACATAGGTTAGCTGAGCATACATACAATTTTAACTAGTTATACAAAGGAACCCAAAGACAAAATCCCTTGGGCACTCCCCATGAGAACTATCTCTGAGTTGGCATAAGACCAATAAGGACTACTTTTTTGGGGTATTGTTCAAAACTTTTGAAAAAAAATTCAAATAAAAGTACCATTGTTGGTATTTTTAAATTGTATGATTTAAATATTTAATTGGAATTATTATTAAACTCACTGTAGAACATAATCAGAATCCAAAAATATTTTGAGAGAGTAGAGTGATGAACCTATTTAAATGAGATGAAATTTAAACACAATAAATATAAAATTATGTATTTGGGTTTATTGGGTTCAAAGAAGCAATTTTACTAGTATAGCCTGGAGAAGATGTGGTAAAAGATAATTGTTTCTAAGAATAAATCCATTGATCAAATTAGACCTATGTATCTTCTTTCTCTTTTTTGATGATCTTCACATACATACTTGGGAGTTAAAGTGGAATCTTTGTAGGCAAATAGCTAAAATGAGACAGAAGTAGCAAAACTCAATTTTACCTGGTCCAGTTTATTTCTTGCATTATATCACAGTGTTTATGTTTTATTAAGTTTTTATTTAGGACTTTTTTATGATGTGTAAATAGAAGTCAGTGACTTGATCAATGAATCCAGGGAAAATGCTATTGATCTTTATATCATCATCAGAAGCACTCTGCTATCAGCTTCTCTGTAGAGGTAATTAGCTCCTTTGACTTAAATATGTTCAGCATATTTATAATTCAAAGAATGAAGATAACAATGGAAGCTTGTGCTATCTGCTTCCTACTGTATTTGATTTTTTTTTTAAAAAGTCTATATTACTCTAATTAACCTCTGATGATACATTAAGAACATAAATCCTGAGTATTCACTTTTAGTCCTTTCAAAAGTAATGCATGGATAAGAACCCTTAATTTTCCCCCTGCAGTGAAGTTTAGTAGTTCAGTTGTATGTCAAGTGTCCTTATTTTTAAAATCTCAAATTTGAGAATGGAAGACAATAAAATAAGAAGATATTATTTTCTGGGACAGTGATCAAGAAATATAGCTAAATGCCATATGCCAAGAAAGGAGTATAGGAAAATTCATCTATTCTTATAATTCAATTTTTTCTTATTAGAATTATATACAATTAAAGTAAATAAAGTGAATGAAGCTTGTCTTTTAATAATAGTTTTTTTCATTTCCAAACTTTTTAGGAGATAGACATTTAATTTCTTATTATTATTCATCAGTGATGACTAGTTCAGATGATTAGCTCAGCATTTGGTCAGGAGACAGTACTTTACAAGTCAAGCAGTTTCCTTTCCATAAGGGAAACTGAAGTTGCTTAGGGGTTTAGCTGTAGTCTTACAATACTCAGGCAAGGAGCAAAGTACCTATTGTTTAATTCTTAGTATGGGGGGGGGGGGGAAGGTTCTTTGTAAAGGTTTATTTGAATATTTTCATTGTTATTGGTGAATGGCTGATGTAATAATACTGAATAAAATAGCCAAGAATCAGTAAGAAGTTACATTACTGATCACATTAATGGTAGGCAATAACCTGTTAATAGGATTCAGTATTTTTGGTCCTCATCTTCTTGTCAAAGTCTAAAGTAAAGAAATGCTTTTACTTCTAGTATCAATAAGAAAATTATGATATCTGGGCTCTGAGAGGTTTTGGATTGCTCCTTTTGTTATTCTTTTCTATGTATTTTTTTCCTGCTCACTGATCAGATCAGGCTCAATTTCTTGATCTCTCTCTCTCTCTCTCTCTCTCTCTCTCTCTCTCTCTCTCTCGTCTTTCTATCTATCCATCCATGTATGTATGTATGTATGTATGTATCTATCTATCTATCTACTGTGGTTGCTTTATTTACCTTCAATGAAGTAGTAGTTCTATTTTGCCTTAAACAAAAATGTTGTTCTGCTTTTTTTTTAGGTTTTTGCAAGGCAAATGGAGTTAAGTGGCTTGCTCAAGGCCACAGAGCTAAGTAATTATTAAATGTCTGAGGCTGGATTTGAACTCAGGTACTCCTGACTCCAGGGCTGGTGTTCAATCCACTGTGCCACCTAGCTGCGCTTTGCCATATGGACAACTTAGTAAAAGAAACCCTGATGATAAATAAAATTTCACAAAACTCAGGGCCCTCAGTCCAGACATAATTTATGCACTGCTCTTGATATATGAGTTATAGACTAACGAATGATCCTATGATCTCACTTTCAGCAATATCAACTTGATATCACCAAAAAACCCCTTGCCATATCCCATTTCAACACCAAAGGGACAGTTAAGGGACATGGACTGTGTTTCAAAAATCTTAGCTAGAAAATACAATTTATTTTTATTTTTAAATTTTTTTTACAGATGTCTTGTTTGACTTAAACAACCTTCCATCAAATCTTGATCAGCTGACTGCTAACCTTGAGCCAGCAGAAGCTTGTTTAGAATGTATTACATTTAAGCTGTGGAAAGTAATACATGGTATTATTAATAGAGATACACAGTAAAACCTTCATTTACTATCAATGTAGCAGTAATCTGGCATATACATTACCCTTTAGAAATTGAAACATTGCTCTGTCTATTTGAATTGCTAATGTAAGGCAGAGACAGGCAGAGAAAATTCCTAAATAATAGGAAGCTCTTAAATATGGGTTTTCAGATTCTTATTGTAAAATCTTGGCATTAATTGTGTGATTTTCTGTGCCAAAGTCTACTTTAAAGTTGGATGTTTGGATGCTTCGAAGTTGGATTTTTACCATGAAAAATGCATGAAACTGTGTTGAACAATCTGGAACACACTTAATAGTTTCTAAATTTCTAATTTGCTCAAATTGTTTTAGAAAGTTTATGATAACTGTGGGAAATAGAAGCCTCAAGGCAGAGAAAGCAATCGCCTCAACTGGTGGTAACAATTGCACTATATTCTGCCCTTGTCAGTCTGGAAAAGTAAGAGGACATATTGGTCAGAATGTTGGAAAGAACTAGGTTTAAATTCTATCTCTGAACATCATGGGAAAGTTGCAATATCTTGATTTTCTCATCTGGATGATGATACTAATTTTAACTACATTATAGAGCTATTGTGAGACTCACATGAAACAATATATAGAAAGCACTTTTTAAACCTAGAAATGGTATAGAAATGCCAGTTGTTTTGTCTCTCCCTATCAAAAGCATGACCTCTGATATCAGGCTTAATTATATAAACTTTTTTTTATTTAAAGTGAGATTCTGATTGACACATTTCAGAAAGGACATTGATAATTATAGGTGTTTTGCCTTTCATTCTTTATGAGGATTAAGGCATGGGCTTCACTTTCTCCTCATAAGGCAAATGAATTCAGTCCCAAAAGGTGGTTCAGTGATAGAGTACTGACCTTGGAGTCAGGAGAATAGAAATTTGAATCCAGCCTCAGACACTTGCCACTTACTAGCTGTGTGACCCTGGACAGGTCACTTAACCCTGGTTGCCTTGAATACAGGGTCTTCTCCAGTTGTCCTGATTTATATCTGGTCACTGGACCCAGATGACTCTGGAGGAGAAAGTGAGGCTAATGACTTAGCACAGCATCCCCTCACTGAAATCTAATTCATGTGCTTGTCATGCATCAACTTCCTAAAGTCATGGTCTTTTTTGAGAATAAAGGAAAAAATAACAAAAAAAACGATCTGGATGCTTAGAGGTGACCCTGAATGCACTGAAGATCCAAAGGGTTTCTACCCAGAAGATAAACAATTGCTATTTACTTTCACTTAGAACAAAGGTTGAGGGGGAATGACCCCCTGGGCATGGCTGGGATCTATTGTAAGTCAATCAAAGAGAGTCAGAGTTTAAGGCAAGGTCCTCAAGAAAGTAATCTAACCCATGAATCCCAAGACATTTAAAAAATCAAAATTTACATTCCTTTGGGCAGAACTCAGACTGGTAGAAATTCCATAACCCTTGTGGATTAGAGAGGCTCCAAAAGAACAAGTTCAAAAGTGACTTCTAGATCAGGTCACTTGGGGATCAGCTGGAGGGAGTAAAAATGTTTACTTTAGAGAAGAGTCTAAAGTGATTCCAGTAGCTATATTTAAATTTCTGAAGACCTGTTTCAGAGAAAAGAGGTTCAAGTAGTTTTATCTGGTCTGGATTAGCAGAACTAAATAACTTTGGGTGGAAGTGAAGAAAGGTGGATTATATTCTTATATAAAGAAAGACTTCAATTGTCAAAAGGAAAAAGTGGCAGTTTGGGCAAGTAAATGTTTCATTTTTGCTAGACCTCTTTAGATAAGAAATAGATATTCACTTTCAATTCTGATATTCTTTGATCCTCTAATGATAATATTATGTGATTCATAATGGACAATATGTATTCATTCTAAAAAATGTAATAATTCATCAGGAAGAATCTTTCCTGGCCATCCTTTGCTTTTGGAGGGTTTATCTCTTTTCATGAAAGATCAAGTTTATAGTAGTCAGAGATATTCTGGTAATATCATAGTGAAACAATTTTGTTTGTTTTGTTTTCTAAAGAATAATATCAACTTTGTACGAAGCCAAAAGATTTCATTTCTCAATCTTTACTTGCTTAAAGTACAACCTTGCAACAGACCCCAACCTCTGCCAAGTCTGCCAGCACATTTAGGTGTTCCTACTGAAGTTAATTATAGTGACAGGAACACATGAAATTCATGATAGGCAAGAATGGCATTGTTATAATTGCATTGTTTGAAGAATATCAAGAGATGTCAAATTAATCAACCTCAAATTGAAAATATGTATACATATACATATACACATGTACTATATTTAGTGCTTATATAATTCCCTGCATGTTTTGAATCAAAACTTTAATGTACAGACAATATGGTCCATGTTGGCTAGAAATATGGTACAAAATAAATGACAATGTTTATTAAGCAAGTTCTACTTTCCTCCTTAGAAGGACTTTTGGCTTTTCTCTCAATTCCATCAGCAAAATCTTTTGCTCTCTGTTTCTACTAGAAAACTGTGCCAGCAGGATTGTATCCAAATGGCTTATAATGATCCCAATTCACATCTGTAAATAGAAATGCTATTTCCTTAATAGTCAGTCACACACTTTCAAGAAGTATATGGAAACAGATTTATAGTTAGAGAGTAAGATTCTAAAAAGATAAATATACTTTAAGATGAAATCACTGAAGGGGGGAGAGATATGGTCATGAAATTACTTTTAGTATCTACATCCCTTAACTTTATATAAATATATATATATATATATATATATATTATATACACACACACATATACATATATTTAAATTTACTACAAGAATCTTTGTTTTTGCCAGCCATCAGTCAGGTAAGCACTATATATATATAGATATTTTTGATAAACATGTTAACAGATTAGTCATATTTGGTATGAGGAATTAGGATTAAGAAAAATAAATACATAAGAGATAGTGTTCATCAGATTACAAGGGTTTTTTTTTAATTTTGCTTTGTTTTGTTTTTCTTCCTCTTAACTTTCTTTTTTTTTTAAATTTAAGGCAATGGGGTTAAGAACGACTTGCAGAAGGTCACAGAGCCAGGTAATTATTAAGTGTCTGAGGCTGGATTTGAACTCAGGTCTTCCTGACTCGCACCACTTAGCTGCCCCCTGAGCATACCTTAGCTTTCAATAGTGATGAGACTTTGTGGATCAATACCAATTTATTATTAGAAGATCCTATGAACAGTTTATAAAGTATTTGGGCATTACATAATTTTAGGGTTCCTTAGGCCAATTAGAAAATACAATTACAGGGTTTGCTAGGTAATTCAGTGAATAGAGCACTGGCCCTGGAATCCTGAGTTCAAATCTAACCTCAGGCACTTAATAATTACCTAGATGTGTGACATTGGGCGAGTCACTTAACCCCACTGTTTTGCAACCCCCCCAAAAAAAATTAAAAAAAAGAAAATAGAATTATAGTCATCAGTGAGCTTTGCCTAGATGTTATAGAATACTAGATTCTTCTCCAGAATACTATAATTCTCTAAATTAATAAAGTGAATTTCACATAACAGGCATTTAAAGAATGTTTCTTCCTCTTAAAAAAAATAAAGTGGAGAGGGAACCTATAGACTTTCTCAAGACCAAGAACTTTTTTTTTCCTAACAGGAACAAAAGCAACTCATAGTTCTAAAGGAAAGCTATTGAGTCATTTCCCAATTATGCTAGGAATAAAATTTTGAACATTAACAACAAACAAAAAATAAAGACATTTCAGAAAAGAGGACATTAATATAGTGAGATGAAAACTCTCAAATAAACAATAAGCATTTGTTAAATGTCTGTTATATGTTAGGTGCTAGGCTAAGATATTGTGGATACAGAGTTAGGGAAATTCTTGAGGAGCTCACAGTCTCATGAGGGATGTAATTACAGAATATGCAAATTACACATACACATATACTTTTATATATAAATATATATGTAAACACATAAGTGTGTGCATATATATATATATATATACATTTCTCTATCCACATTTATATATGTATATATTTGTATATGTGTGTGTTAAATTGAGCATAATTTTTAGAGGAATATGGAAAGGCTCCTTGCAGAAAGTGGAATTTTAGCTAGAAAACCAGGCAAGCTAAGAGGCAGATAAGAAGGGAGAGAGAAATTCAGGCATGAAAGACAGTCAGTGAAAATACATGGAGCTGGGAGACTGAGTGTCTTGAAAACAAAGAATTCTTATCTTAGCCTGATTAATATTCTAAAATACAGAAAGAAAGCTGAATATCAGCTAAATTACAAGGGGTAAAGTAGTTTTTATGGTCTTAGTCAAATAGCCTCCAATACTCACTAGCTTTGTGACCCCAGACAAGGTACTTAACCTTTGTTTGCCTCAGTTTTCTCAAATATAAAATGGATAATTTTAATACCTACTTCTCAGGGTTTTTGTGAAGATTAAATGAAGCAATATTTTTAAAGTGCTGACTATAATGTCTGATGCATAATAGTTGGCATATATGGTGAAGGAAAAATATTATGGAAATATTCACCTAGTATTTTCTGTAACATAAAGGAAATATTATCTGTGCTTGTCTGACACTGCTCAGTGTCTTCTGAAATGTAAATTCACTGAGAAAGCTTCAGTCCTCTTTCCTTTCCTCCTTCACCTGTCTGGCACAGTAGCCTTCCAAGAAGTATGCCTTTCTCTAGTCATGACTAGGTAGGTCACTTCTTGACCCCCTCTCCTGACTCTACCCTGCAGGAGGTAAACTGGGCTCCCTTTAAAAGTTCTGCCCCTTCTCTGTCAAGATACTGCATTTCTGTTGATCCTATGCCAGCTATCTCAAGGCTGTTCCCATCTTTTTTTCTCTTCTCCTCTGCCCCTTCTTAATTGTCTTTGATGTTCTCACCAGTTCATCTGTAAGTCCACCTTATAACTAGTTTCTTCCAAGTTCAATTTCATTCTCTTTTAAAATTCACATCCTTTACCTTGGTGCCTCCCTAAAGAGCTCTGTGAATTAACTTGTAACTTTTTTGCAGTAACCCGTGAATTAGCACAAATGACTTTTCTTAACCTCTTGAGACAGAGAAACTTGTGATTTCTTCCTGGATAAATGGAACCCAGAGCAATCCTTAGAAGGCTCCTCCTTGGTGCAATTCTCCTTGCTTCATATTAATAATATTTGGTTCCTTCCTTTCCCCTTTTCACCACTCCTCAAGAAGATCTTATAATGAGAGAGACAAGACACAAATGACAATGATTATCTGACATAGAGAGGGTAAAAGGAAGGCAATCTCAGAGCTAAGGGATTAGCAACAGGGAAAGAAAGACCTCTCTCTGGTCATTGCTAAGATTTGTGCTGTCATGAAGAAAACCAAGGAAGCCCAGAGAGACTGGAAAAAGGGAAATTAGTCAAGATTTGAGGGAATGTTCAATAAAGAGGTATTTTACTAAAACTCTGATACTCTAAATATAGCAGAGATTTTCTGTTTCTACAAAGAAATGCCTTTCATTTGCAGCAACAAGTTTCCAAAAGTTTCCACTAATTTATTTACCACATACTTGTCAGAGCTGACAATTCCAAACCTAGTGGTTGGTTATATTTATCATTTTTATGGAGCTAAAATGCAACATACTCCTGGCTCACTAAAATCTATCCCTGGGAATAATAGCAAAGTGTAGGGAATTTAGGTAAAATCCAGAGGTCCCGTTGATCTTAATTATAAAACTCCCAGCAAAAAAGATCAGTTCCCTTGGCTATTCTCATACCAGGAAACTAATGAAAAAGGGAAATTTATATCCAATCATAAATCCCAAATGTTTCATTTTCATTTTCCCAAGTTTATTTTCTCACCTAGCTAAGCAGCATTTCCTTCTATTATTAGCCACTGGCCCAATATCAGCTGACCAGTATCCATCAAGCTCTTCAATTCAATGAGCTTGGGGACTTGAAAGGAATTCTGTGTATGCAGACTTTTGCTTACAGCTTCTAATTATTTTCTGACAGATAATATGAACATTTAAGTTCAGAGAGGTTAGATGAAACTTGTGAGTGGATCCAAACTCTGAATAAAAATTGTAGATCCCAGGATCCTGTTGGGCTTTTTGTTCGTTTGTCTGAAAAGATGAAGGGCTTTTGTGGACTGCTATTTTAATGGGACAAACTAGTTTCATATTTCTACCATCATAGAAGCATTTATTCAGATTTCTAATGATACTGTGCCTGACTGTTTCCTGCATTATAAGTGACAGAGTACCTCCTTACAATGATGAGAACACTTCACCATCCAGTGAACACAGGGGTACTTAGGAGCCACAGGCAGCATCTTACATAGCTATGAAGATTATCTTATTATCTTCAATGCAAATCAAACTCCTTTTAGGCTATTTCATGAGGGTCTAAATATTATGAACAATATTTTTTAAGGCAATGCTTTAAGAAACAGACAAGGATTAAATCTTATCTTGGTGATTTACTAGTGATGTTCCCTAAGAAAAGTCATTAAACCTCATTGAGATGCAAAATGTCTTTCCAAATCATTCTTGTTCTCATTGATTGGCCAACAACAGAAACCAGACCAACCTTCTTTTGGTCATTGTTTGGGCCCTGATTAACTCAGAGTGAATGTAAATGGCAATTGTTTCAGTAAGTCCAGAAACACTAAGACCTTTCACTATCAGACTGATTTTTTTTTGACTAGGTAAAAGAGGCCCTTCTCTGCCTCATTTCTTACCTAGCCTTAATCTCTGAATGAGCATTGCCTCAGCTAAACTGAGACATGTTGAAGAATTTATCTAAAAAAGGCCCAGGTCTATACTATATCCAATACCATCTCCAATCATCTTGATCTATATCTTTCCATTGGATCCAGATGTTTCTGGAGGAGAAAAATGAGGCTGGTGACTTTGTACAGCCTTCCCTCAATTAAATCCAGTTCACTTACATATCATGGCATCATGGCACCATCTCCCTGATGTCATGGTCCTCTTTGAGAAGAAAAGACAAATAGCAACACCAGCAACTCTAGATCGAGTCACTGAACCTCAAGTTGTAAATTGGGGTTTGCAATACTAACATTACTTATGTATGGGCTTCCCTTGAGGATCCAGTAAGATGATACACATACAGACATTTTAAAATCATAAATGGGAGTTATTTATTATGTTTTTTGGCAAGGCAATGGGTTAAGTGACTTGTCTGAGTTCATACAACTAGGTAATTATTAAGTGTCTGAGGTCTAATTTGAACTCAGGTCCTCCTGACTCCAGGGTCTGTGCTCTATTCACTGCACCACCTAGCCACCCCAGGAGTTATTTTTGATAGGAATAATAAAGCCCATTAGAAGCTGTGTGATTTAGTGGATATAGAGAACTAATCTAACTTGAAGACAAGTTCTAGTCCCTTGGCCAAGTCATTTAACATTTCAGTCTCCCGGGTAATACTCCAAGAATAATTGTGCAAAGCAGTTCCTTTTCTGAATCGTTAGAAGTTCTTCACTAGGAATTCCATATACCAGATCAAATAATAGCATAATCATAAAGTTTCTGCCAGGCTAACATCAGAAAAACTCATCTTCCTCAGACATATAGTAGCTCTGTCATTTAATCCTGCTTGACCCCATTTCCTCAAATGTAAAATGAACTGCAAAAGGAAATAACAAACCACTACAGTATCTTTGCTAAGAGAACCCTAGTGAGGTCGTGAACAATTGGACATGGCTAAAGAAGGACAACAAAGTCTCTATATTACATAAGTCTATGAAGACTCAATACATTAACATCAGTGAATTCATTCAGGCTATTCTTTCCAAAAGATCTACAAAGCATCTCTTTTTTCTTCAAAAGGAAGACAAGACTAAAGTTTGGAAGATAGTAAATAAAAACTTATATATGGAAGTATCAATAATATATTAACACGTATTTATCAAGTGCCTACTTAATACTGGGTACTCTGGTAGTCCCTTTGAATATAAACACAAAAATAAAACAATCCCTGCCCTCATGTTATGTTAATCATTCTATCTAAAATCAAATGGCAAGTGATAACATAAAAGAAGACCCATATTTAGGTACCATGGACTTATCTACTGGTTATGGATGATTGTGTATAACTACCAGATAGAATATAATTTCAATGTGGGTTATAACTTTTCTATTCTAGATATTTTAAGAAAAATCGCAGTCTAAAACTGTTCAAGGGTAGTTTAAATATAATTCTGCTTAGAGGCAAAATGATGGGTTAACTGACCTCTCAACATCCCTCTTTCTAGCCATAGGGGATTTTGTGACATTAAGAAGACAAAACTTTCGCATTTTTTGAATAACCAAAAAAATATATATAGCTGTATTTTATTTGTAGATTTAAATCAGTACAATTCTTTTGGCTGAGAGTATTTTAAATCTAGTCTAAAATTTAAAAATGAAACGTTAACCTACTGCAATCATCACTATAATGTAGTAACTGGAAACTATGAGAATAATTCCTGATAATATAAATGAATTTTATGTACTATGGAATGAACTAAGTTCATACTGAGATACAGTTTGAGCGATAGAGAATGTCCTGTAGAATTCAGAATGGGATTTAGAGTTCAGAAGATTTGAGGTTGGATCCTATCTCAGATACTATCTATATGAACAAGATAGATCATGCAATCTGTCTTGGTCTCAACTTCCTATTTATTTGGTACTATTAATCAAAATCTATTTAATCATCAGATTAGGACCTACATTGGAGTAGTAAATTAAAATTGGTGTAACATATCTAAAATACTTTGTAAACCCGAAAGTATCACACAAATGTCAAGTATCATTATCATGTAGTATCATCTTAGCATTCATTAATTATCTGTTTCTTTGTCTTTTTTGTGAGGCTTCAGAAATTTTAAAATAAAAGTAGAAATAAATTCATTTAAAATTTAAAAAATGCCTTATCAAAGAATAGATATACTACTATCTTAGAAGTGAGACCTCAAATTGAGTTGTCACATTAAAAAAAGTAAGAATGGAGATATAGAACATATTTAGACTTAATAGTCTTAAAATTAGAAGAAAAATAGTCAAAGGAGAGAGAGGGATAACTTCTCATCATTTGCCTGGTAAAGGTCTGATATCTAACATATAGATAGATAGATATTAGCAAATAATTACATATTTTCTTGTACATTCCTCTTTTCCCAATCTACTTCTTAGAGGGGAATGCTCATTTTATTTTGTCTTGGTCAATTTCAGAATAAAAATAAATAATTTGTAAAGTAGAAAGCAAGAAAAAATACTGGACATCTAAAAATAATTTCTTTTAAGAAAAGAGTGCAACACTGAAAATATACTTTATGTTCTTAGGGGGGAAGATATAGACATATATAGCAGTGTGAAAATGTGTCAAAGGTTCTTATGGGCTAGAGATAGGGCAAATGATGGGAGGCTACTAGAAGACACAATGAAGGTCCATTTTACAAACTTAAGTTGCCACTTTATAAATTATACCCTGCTGAATCAAAATATAGCTTCTGAAGAAAACTAATTGCAAAGAGGTAATTAACTAAAACAGGGTATTGATGATATAGCAGTGAACATTGAGTTTAATCGGGAAGAAAAATTTTGAGAAATCATTAGTATACTGCACCTTAGAAGACTGTCAAATTTTCTCTATTCAAGGCTCACTTAAATGTGCTTCCTTGCAATCCTATTTTTTAAATTTTTTCTCTCTTTTTCTTTCTCATCAAATTGTTCAGACATTTGAATGCATTAGTATAAAATAGCTTCCGAACTCTTGAAAGTGAAATAAAATCACACCAGATGTCCATGCAGTCCTTCTAAATACTGTCATTCTATAGGAAATCCTGCTTTCAGCCCCAGGGTAGCAAGTCTAGCAATGATTTAGGTTTTGCACACTAAGTCCACAGGTATAATAATTTATGTGGCCAGGATCATTTGAAGATCAACTGCAGCTTTTATACTTATGTAGGTTTGCATCACTCTTGTTCAAATTTCTCTGGGCAAAAAAATAGTGGCAGAATGCACAGTGGGGCTTCAAGTGAAATTGAATGTAAATGTCCATGTAGGAATGTTTTGGATTTCTTTAAAAAGAAAGTTCAATAGTAATTGTTAAAAGGAAAATGTGTGTATGCTCAAATGTTATTTTCTGCAAATTGACTGAGACATGTCAGACTTTAGTATACCATGCTCCCCAAATCCATTAAGTCTCGTCACTAACATTATTTCTTAGCTATATTTATGTCATGCTGGGGAGGAAAAAGATCAAAGTTTCCTCAATATAAGGAAATAAGAACTAAATAAAAACTAAAAGCATATGTGGAAATACAAGCTGTTCTTCACCAAAGTTTGAAGAAATACCCTTTTTTTGTCCTAGTGGTTTCCCCTCATGTGAAGCAGGGATGGTCACTCATTCACCATTTATGCTGTATCATTATTGTTATTAGAAATCCATTAGAAATGTTCTGAGGCACTGAGATAACAACTCAGTGGTCAAATTGTTTGTTCCTTGTATTTAGTGCAGCATTTAATAGAATTTAAACTACTTCCAGTTTATTTTCTGTTAACTCTGAATGTTCTAAGAAAGTCAAACTGTGCTTGACTATTCTTATGGACAGAGCACAGTTGAATGGGAGAATTCAATTTAAAAATTCCTGGGAAAGGTAGCATGACATAATATGTATATTGTCTTTGGAGTCAGGAAGACATGTGTTTAAGTCTTCCTTTTGACCTCTACTAGGTAAATGCTTCCCTAACAAAGCCTACCTTTCTTAACCTCTCAGGCAATTCTCTTACACTCCACTTACACTTAGTAGAAGGATTTGACTCATTAATACCAATGAAGTCATGGATGACATGAAAATAAAATACATATGTGCAGTTATAGAACAATATACAGTTCCGTGCTTGAAATAAATAAGTGCTTCTTTTTTTTTTTTTTTGGAAATCTTTTATCTTTTTTCAAATCATTCTACTATATGGTATAAAGTATGTGTGATTTGGGGGTAGCTAATTGCCTAATGGATAGAAAGTCCGGGAGTCAGGAAGCCTGAGTTCTTAGATACTCACTAGCTGTATGACTTTTAGCAAATCATTTAATCTCTTAATCTACTGGATGAGAAAATGGCAAACTATTCCAGTATAATTGCCAAGAAAATCCCATGGATTCTGTGAGACCATGGACTCAGAATTGAACAATAACTTGTGATTTTGTTTTGTTTTTTTTTGGATACAAAGGAATCCCAATGAGGAAACCATTTTTTCCAATGCAGATTATCTCTACTCTGCAACTAATACTCCTAAAGTGTTATCTGAGTACATAATCCAGTATGTATATGAAATGATACTTAAACCTAGGTCTTCCTGACTCTACTTCACTATTAAGGTCACTACTTTTCCACATTAACTTTCCACACGCCACTATTACCCACAAAAGTTTACCCAATTCAAGTACTATGTTCCTAAAACATATCATCTCATTTTGGCTTCCTACTCTGCACTTGGAGGAATACAAAAAGCAACTTGTGTTAATTGCAACCCATTTTTTTTTTGAAAAACTGAAAAATATTTTGTATTCTTATTTGCTTCTTTAGCTAAAACCAGTCATCATTCTACTCACAGGTACCATCATATCTTTTTTTTCCCCATCTGTGCAACCAAGCTTGTTAATGATCTACATAAAATAAATCAGGAAATAGTCGATTGATTTCCCATCAGATCTAGAAATATTCCCCCCATTTCCATTTCAACCAGAAATATAATACTAATGTCACCTTCTGCTTCACTAGATAACCTGCTTCTTTCTTTCACATACATTAAAACAATGAAGGCAGGTAAAAATCCTGTCTCTCATGTTCTGAAATTGTGCCGATGGCAGCCTCTCAACATGTTAATCCATCTCACAGATACAACATATGAGAGATTAGAAAGAAATTTAAAAATATTTCCTCCTATTTTTAATACTTAAAATTTTTAATACTTAAAATTAGGGGGTAAAAGACCCTTTGGAATCCTTCAGTTCCCAAATCCACCAGTAGCCTTAAGAAAATAACTTTTTTCATGACTCAATTGCAGCTTCATCTAAAAATCAGAAGTACTCTAAGACTTCAAGTTGCCATTCCCATTCCTGTTTCCATGGGAATAGACTTTGGATCAGCCAAAAAAAATGGGGTTAGGAGCTTTCAAATAATCATTCATAATAGTGATGAGGTTTTCAGAGCTTTTAGGTGATTATTTTGTAGCCTCTTAACCCCCTTTTGCCTTCCGGTTTCCATGGAAATATGACAAAAATGGCTTCCCTGGGCATCCAGCAGACTTATTAACATTCTTCTGGATTTCAACAGTAACTACAGACTAGGCTGTACAAGGATTGTTTCTCTATCTTCGCACTCTGAACCATTTCTACTTATGGGTAAAGTTTTTGGTTGCTGTTTTTTTCCTGAAAATTTGACATTGCTTTTGCAAATCCTTGCCTCTGATTAACTTAAAATAGGATACTTCTCTATTCCTTGGAAAATGACTCTGCTTTATATTTTGAGATATTTTCCAGGCACAGTTCCAGAAATTTTTCAAATGGTTCAAAAGGGAATAGATTCAGGCACCACCCTGAATATGTGCTAAATATGTCTTTAGTTGATGCTTGGGGATCTAGAAGTAAGAGAAGCCTATTTAAGGTCATGAAGAGACTGACCTTACTCCACACTTCTCTTTTTGGATTAACAAGGCTATTACTCAATAGAGGGGACCTTTTTATCTCTAGGTTCTAACTTGGGAATTTGATTCAAAGACAGTACATCTCAAATATAGGATGTCTGACTTAGGTCAACTTCTAAATCCAATACAGCACATCTTAAGTACAAATTCTACTTAGCAATAAAATATTTTATGAAAGAGGCCATAACCAAAACAAAATTGAATACATGGGGTCATTTTTCTACATCAATACCAACATAAACCTCCTTATCATCGTTGTAAATGCATTTATAATAATTTTGAGCTGATAAAGCTATTTTAAAGTAATATGTTTATAATTTCTGGAACATTCAATAGAAATAAATAACATATTTTTCCTTTTACATTTATAACATTTTTATGAAATACCATTTCTTTTGATTTTTTTTTTTTGGTAAGGCAAAGGGATTAAGTGACTTGCCCAAGATCACACAGGTAATTATTAAATAGTGTCTGAGGCTGGATTTGAACTCAGGTCCTCCTGACTGCAAGTTTGGTACTCTATCCAAAGCACAACCTAACTACCTCTGAAGTACCTTTTCTTAATGGAATTCTAATTGAATTATTAGTAACACCTAGACAACTAGACAGGAAAGTCAATAGAGAGAAGAATTCAGTTCAAAGAATGCTTGAGCTCAGGTCTGCGAATTTCCAAAAGTTCAGGCTACATCTGCCTAGTCAAATCAGAAATATAAAAATAAATTAAACTGTTTCCCACTCTAGGGTAGTGTTAGGGAATTTTTAAAATCTAATACTTAGCCTGTTCCAACAAAGTCTGTAAACTGTAGAAGAAGGTTTTTTTGGTTGTTTGTTTTAAATTTGTGATTTATTTTATTTTAAAATTACCAAACCAGCCTCTTCACTATTGGAAAGAAATCAAAGTGATGAAGTGTTTTACTTACATCCATGAACTCAACATTTGCTTTTGGACCAGTTGTCTCATTGAGAATCTTTATGGCCACAGGTATCTTTACTGTTTCTCCTTCAGGTACCCAAATCCCCTGGAGAGGAAAAGAATATATATCATTATATACTCTTTCAAAATTAATGAATATAAAATACATGAACATATTTTTTTAACCAGGTAAATTAATTCTTATAATAAAAATAATTTATTTAAAGATATGATCATTACAAAAGAAAAAAATATAACAAATTAGTCCATAAATGTAGAGGCAACATAGTGGGGAGGGGAGGTGGCATGTGCAAAACTGAACCAGTAATTAGGAGGTAACATTTCTAGCCCTTCCTTTACCACTTAGAAAGAGCTAGGTAACGTGGACAAGTCCTTACCTTATTTTAGCTAGGATTTCTCATATGCTAACAAAGGGGGTTGAATTGAATAGTTTACAAAGTCCTTTCCAGCTGATAATATGATTATGCTGCAACTCAAAAGGCAAACTAATAGAAAACATTGCCACTTTACATGCAGATTGATTTAGGACTCAATTTTCAATGAAAATAATGTCTATTAGCCACCATAGGATACCTCATTTGTTTTTCTGAATGGTATATATGCAAAACACTTGGTGTTCCTTGGCAGAAGTATGCTACATTAATATAAGTTATTAATATTACTTTTTGAATTTCTCTCTCAGGCGAAAAGATAGAATAATACTATCTGACTTAATTCCTTTTACACTGGCCAAGAGAATAGATGATGAAGTTTCAGTGCAATACAACAAACATCAAACCAAATAAGTTTTCCTAACCACTATGTACTGAAATGCTGAAAAGAGGGTGGGCTCTTAGTTCTTAAATTACAATCTTAGAATATGTTTATAAGTTTTAGAAAAGAAAAAATTCAAAAACTGGTTAGGAGTAGTAGAATATGTTTGAAATCATCTATACATAAAAAAAACTTGCCTGTTTAAATTTTTTCAAAACTGAAGTTACACTCTGTAAAAACCCAACCAGTTAATCTATTGGAATTTGTATATTTGGATATAGAGATAAAGGTGGTTGTTGTTTAGTCAATTTGGTTATGTCTGATTCTTCAGACAGGGTTTTCTTAGCAATGGTATTGGAATAGTTTGTCATTTCCTTCTCCAGCTCATTTTACAAATGAGAAACTGAGACAAATGGTTAAGTGACTTGCCCAGAGTGACAAAAGAACCTCAGATAATATGCTACCTAGTTCATTCTTTTTTCACATTATTTAGATCTAACCACTGTACGTGAGTTATATATGGCAGTGAAAAAAAGGCAAATATCTAAGCTTCAAAAGAATTTTTAGAATATTTTAGTTCAAACTGACAGAAACTATACTGTATTCATAACCAATCACTTCATTGCATGGTACTTTGCTCATAGTAGTAAGTGCTTTTTAAGTGCCTTGGATTGAATTGAATTTAAAATATCTTCTTTGATATAATATGAACATATAGTAGCACTAGCTCCTCACTTCTCCATCTGCTGTGATATCTACACTATCTCTTCTTTTTCTTCCTGGTAAAGAGAATTGATCCAAAGTCTGAAAATCTAAGTTCAAATATCACCCATAATGTTTACTGTTTGCATGTCCTTGGTCAAGTCACTTAAGGTCCCTTAGTTTCAAGTTTCCTCATGTATCATAAAAGCACCAACAATGAGTTATGTGGGTTCTGAGAACAATGAATTACTTAATTAAGTTGGAAAAACTGTGAAGTACAAGTTAAGAGATAGGAATATAAATATTTAAAAATATAAGCAACATAAAGTTCCTGTCCTTTGGGAGATTATATTCTACAGGGTTGGAGAGTTAGACTAGGTACAAATGTAAATATAACATAAGGCAAGTACTGTTGGGAATAAAGGAGAGATCTAAAGAAAAAAAACTGTTTTAGGAAGACAGAGGAAGAAGATAACACTAAAAATACATTTTGAATATAAAGAAAATTACAATGAAGGAATTTTTCCTATGCAAGTTCAGACCAGACTTGCACCTTGATTAAAAAGTGAGAAAGATGCCTCAGGGAGGGAATGGATTGCAGGCATGGGGAAAAAAAGATTGCATTCATGCAGTGAGACCAGCAATGGCAAATCAAGTTCAGGGAAGAGCTCCTGGTCATGTCTGACTGAAGCATAGAGTATAAAATGAGGAGTAATGGGAAATAAAGCCAAAAAGGCAGATTGAAGCCAGAATCACTTAACAGTTTTCATGGAATTAATTAAGTGAGGAGGGGTAGACTTACATATGGTCACAAAGCACATAAAACTGATACTTGGCTCCAGAAATAAAGCTGAGGCTCGACTTTAAATGATACTGATTCCTGGACTAACATAAGTCCAACAAGTCTCTTTTCTTTCCTAAACATTATTAATCCTGACTTTAAAAGAAAAATAAGAGAAAGTTCTGGTCCAACACTTCTTGTCTAACATATATTTTCCCATGAGTACTGGAACTGCTGTAATAGAAAGCCAAGAAGTGACATAAATGTGAGAGTAGTTTAACAAAAGTGGATCTATGGTTGTGACTTAGGGAACTACTTTAATTGTTAAATTCTCCCAGAGGGAAAACTAAAAAGGGGAGCCTAATGTCAGTAGCCAATAAATCTACTGAAGGCCCTGCCACACCAAATAAAAGAATCTATTAAACTAAAAAAGACCAGGAGGCTATATTTTCCCACTGTTGCTATACAGGGTGGAGAAATGTCTAAGAACTATTCTAAGAAGTAATTTTATAAGTCAGTGTGTAGTAGAACTCTAAATGGATTTAAAGTTAGAAAAACCTGGAGTGATATTCTAGCTCAGCACCTAATGAATCGAATGAGCTCTCTTTGGGTCTCATTTTTCTTAAATATAAAGAGAATAGATGAGACTTGACCTCTAAGGTAACCTTAAAATTTTTATACTGTCAATTATGTTAGAATGAAACTATTTTAAAATAAATGTAATGCGATGTCAATGGATCTACTGCACTGAAAAAAAAGTAATACTTCTAGGGACTGTTTTCCATAATCATGGCAAATAAAAATACTTATCTGTTGACAAATTATGTTATTCCTGCAAAGATTTTTTTGTTTTGCTTCAGGATGTTATGGCAACTAATCAATTGAGGTTTATTTGCATTTTTTGTCAAATATAATTTTATTTATTTGAAGCAGGATCGTAGGAACTTAGCCTTAAAACTAAGGACCTTAACAGTCATGTAGTCCAACTTCATTTTATAAATGAAACTAAAATTCAAGAGCTTAAATGATTTGCATGTGGTCACATAGGTAGTTTGCAGAAGATGTGGAATTTTAACTCTTGTTCTGTAATTACAAGTTCATCACTCTTTCCATTCATGTCTGCCTAACTGTTATTTGGCTTCCTTTACTCAATCATCATCATCCAGGTCATAGTCCCTAACCATGTAAACAAGATTCAGTCCAGGGCCCTGTTTAGAAAATGTCATTTCAGCTTAGCCAGCTCTAACTTCTTCTAATTTCCATTTTCACAGTTTCTACCTGCCTATTGGACATCTCCAAAAAATGTTGTAAAGATATTTTAAAATTTGTGTATCCTTCAAAAATGAGCTCATTTTTCCTTTTTCTCTCTTAATTTTCCATTAAATGGTAAAGGCACTATCATCAACTCAGTTACAGGAGCTCACAGGATAGTTTTGATCTTTGATATTTCATTCTCTCAACACTCTCTTCCCTTCTCCATTTAATCTGTTATTAGTCCTGTTGAAACTACCTGGGTAATATCTCTTAGGTTTTTTTTTTTTTAGGTTTTTTTTTTTTTTTTGCAAGGCAAATGAGGTTAAGTGGCTTGCCCAAGGCCACACAGCTAGGTAATTATTAAGTATCTGAGACTGGATTTGAACCCAGGTATTCCTGACTCCAGGGCTGGTGCTTTATCCACGGCGCCACCTAGCTGCCCCTGGGTAATATCTCTTAAATAAACTCCCTACTCTCCTATAACACTGACCACACTAGTGAAGTCTCTCAATGTCGCACACTTAGATAATTACAATTGTCTACTGGTTGGTCTCCATGTTTCAAATCTTTCTCAACTCCAAGTTTATCACTCAACTGTCAAATTGTCATTAAATCCCCCTTCAGCCTCACTTTCTGAATTTAACAAATTCTACTGACTCACTATCACCTCTAGGATAAATGTAAAATCCTTTTTAAGGAGTCAAAACTTTCTATCAGCTGGTATTATCTAACTTGCTAGTTTACTTACCACTTCCTGGGTTTTCATGATTCAGTGTTTATTGACCTCCTTATTGACACTATGTCATGACTCTGGATATGTTCACTGGCTATTCTGAATCCCTATCATTGTCTCTGTTCTCATTTCTGTTTTCTTGAATCACTGGTTTCAAATTCCATTAAAGTTCATAAATTCAATCAGAGACCTTTCACAATCATAATTAATGTGAGTCTCTTATATCTCTTGATTTTTCTTGGATTTATCAATTTAATAAAAATTGCTAGGAAAACTGGAAAATAGTATAGCAAAAACTAGGCATAGATCCACATCTCACACCCTATACCAAAATAAGGTCAAAATGGGTACAGGATTTAGACATAAAGGGTGACCCCACAGATAAATTAGTAGATCAAGAAATTATGGATAAATTTATGACCAAACAAGAGTTAGAGCATATTATAAACCACAAAAGAATGATTTTTGACTATATTAAATTAAAAAGCTTTTGTACTAATAAAATCAATACTGCCAAACTTAGAAGGAAAGTAGAAAACTAGGAAACAATCTTCACAATTAGCAGTTTTGATAACAGTCTCATTTCTAAAATATATAGAGAACTGAATCAAATTTATAAGGTCAAAAGTCATTCCTCCATTGATAAATGGTCAAAGGATATGAACAGATAGTTTTCAAATGAAGAAATTAAAGCTATATATGAAAAAACGCCCCAAATGATTATTGATTAGAGAAATGCAAATCAAAACAAAAATGAAGTATTTTCTCACACCTATCAGATTGGCCTAGATGAGAAAAAGGGGAAATGATCAATGTTGGAGAGGCTGTGGGAGGATAGGGACATTGATGGTAGAGTTGTGAATGGATTTATCAATTTATAGAGATATAATATTTGTACATATTTGTTTTCATGTTGTCTTCCCCATCAGAATGTGAGCTCCATCATAGCAGAGTTTGTCTTTTTTGTTGTTTCCTTGGCTGGTCATTTTTTGTGTGTTTTTAAAATTTTATTTTTAAAATTATTTACTTTTTTATATCCTTAATATGTAGCATTCAGAAAAAAGTTTAAAATTTTGTTGTCTGACTGAGCAATTAATGTTTCCAGGAGATGAAGGAGTTAATTTTTAAAATGGAACAAGGGAAATAAAAGAGTAATTTTTGAAAGACATTTAGGGAATGCTCTTTTTTAAATTTTTTTATTTTCATCCATTTGAACATGCACATTTCTAAGTTACAAAATTTCCCTCATCATTCCTTCCTACCCCCTCCCCTCAGTAGGGAACAGTCAGTTTATCATTTTACATACATATTTTGTTAAACATATTTACAACAAATTAATAATTTTTGGCATGAGGAATTAGGATTAAGGGAAAGGGATACATAAGAGATAATTTTTATAAAATGTTCATCAGATTTGGTAGGGGTGTTTTTTTCCCCTGTGTGTTTTGCTTTGCTTTGTTTTATTTTGCTTCCTCTGGTCAGGTCTAATATAGACCATTACCAATTTAATACAATTGCCCTAGCTCTCTAGACTGTTGTTCATCAAGGTTGTTCATCTCATAATGTTGTTGATGTGTACATTGTTCTCTTGGCTCTACTCCTTTTGCTCAGCATCAGATTCCATAAGTCATTCCATGCTTCTCTAGAGTCTGACCACGTATGGTTTCTTATAGAACAATAATATTCCATAGTATTCATGTGCCATAACTTGTTTACCATTTCCCCAATTGATGGGCATCCCCTCAATTTCCAATTCTTTGCCACTACAAAAAGAGATGCTATGAATATTTTGGAACATGGACTTTTTTCATTTTTTTTTACAATTTCTTCTGGATATATATATATAGTCCTAGAATTGGAATTTTGGGTCAAATGGTATAAATAGTTTTATTGCTCTTTGGGCATAGTTCCATACTGTTCTCCAGAAAGGTTGGATCTGTTCACAACTCGACCAGCAATGCATCAATGTACCAATTTTCCCACATCCTCTCTAACATTAGTCATCTTTTTCTCTTTTGGGCTAATCTAATAGATGTGAGATGATATCTCATTGTTGCTTTAATTTACATTTCTCTAATCAATAGTGATTTGGAGCATTTTTATACGATTATATATAACTTTAATTTCTTCATTTGAAAACTGTCTGTTCATATCCTTTGACCAGGGAATGCTCTTTTAATCCATTTCTTGTCATGTCAGAAAAGAATTTCTATAAGTCCATATTCAGGAAGAGTGAGAAAAAGGGAACTTACTACAAAATCATTTCAGGGATAAAGCCTAAGTTGGGCCTTGTTGTGAATACCACAGAAAGATGGTTAACTGCCTAAAACCTTGATCTTTTACATTAGACACCATATTGGGGAAGCTGATTCTAAAAGAATTAAGCTCTTAATCACCCTGACAAAGGCAGCTTCAGTGAAAAACTCATAGTTTGACATAGACAAAATAGGATTCAGATTAGAAAAAACTAAGAAAAGAATTAGTGGGGACAAGGAAAATTAAAGAAAGAAGGGGAAACCAGGGTTAGTGAAGGTTTTATTTCCTGTATAGTTTGCAAGTAACACTTGAATTAACTGTAAAAAAATTAAAATATGTAAACTTTCTTTTTGTTGTTTATTAAAATCTCTACAATGATACATCGTATTGCTTAAAAAATCACAAAGGATGATTGAGTGTTGTTTTAAAGAAAGTGTGCAAGGCAGAAGACAAAAATCTCCTTTTTTTTCTTTTCTTTCATATGCAAAGCTGTGTTTCAAGTATCTAAGGCCAAGAGAGGAGGTGTTGGCAGTGAGAAATCAGTAATGAAGGGACCAACAAGGCAAGCCTTGTCTTGTGACTTGTCTATGGGAAAAAAAAAATAAAACAATAAAGGGATGTGGAGTGTAGAATGTCTGTGGTATCACAACATCACTTAAATAAACAAATTATGGTCCTTGATAACAAATATAAACAAGACCATAATTAATGAATTCCCTAACTGCTAATTATTCTTCCCTTCCCTGCTGTGTACATTAGTTAATATCCAGTTTACAGCCATTCTATAGCCATGTTTTTTTATAAAGTCTAACTTCATGATTATAACTTAAGTCTATAAATATCATACTAGCAATTGGGCAATCAGATTCATCCAAGATTGAGTTATTTTTGAAACACGAAGGCATAGTCAGACATTCAAATTCTGACATATGTCCATATCACCATTCTTCCTCATTGCACATTTCCTAATTTGCATTAAATTTTACAAAACATGTCAAGTTTCAATATATTCGAAAGAGTCAGTATGGCTCAAGTGATAAGCAACAGACTAGAAACTCAAGGACTACCACTTCTATATCCAGCTTTCTACAAACCTGCTCTGTGGCTCTGTAAAGCTCTGTCTAGTGAAGTAGAGAATTAAAGCAATTATCCAGATAATTCAAGTGGAAAAGGATCTTGTTACTGATGGGCAAGGGTTTTTTGATTTTCTTATTTTTTTTTTTGCTTTTGGAGTCAAATTATCCAGATTGACAGTCAATGTCAGTGAAATTCACTGTTTCATTTTTCATCTCTCCATAGATTTTTTACATAGTCACATTCTCTATGTATAGGATTCTTTGTCAAAAAGGAATGACTCATTTCATTGATGGTGTAAAAACTATTATGGTTTAAGACATGATGATAGTCTGATCATATATGTATATAGTATATAATAGCTGAAGAATGTATTACGTAGTAATTATATTTAGCTATTGTTATATTATATGCTATATTTACATATATATTATATGTATAGATATAGCACAAGAGATGGACAGTTAATACATGGAGGCAGAAATATCTAGTCTGACTGTTGAGATTTTGATATCAAAATAATTCAACCAATTCTTATCTTTTACCTTAGTATCTTTGGTGGATATGATTTACTTATTCTAGGTTGCTTCATTTATGTTATATATGACTCCACTAACTTTTTTCCTTCCTGGAACATAAAATTCCTAATCTTAAATACCTGTGCTCAAACAGCATCAGCCTGCAGAAGTCTGGGGAAGACTGGCTCTCTAAAAATATATGCTTTTTATCTCTTAGAACCAGAAGTGCTAATAAGACCTAGAACAACTTCATTCATTCATTCATTCATTCATTTATTTATTTCTCTATCTATCTTTCTATCTATCTATCTATCTATCTATCTATCTATCTATCTATCTATTTATTTATTTATTTATAGTTTTTGAAAGGCAATGGGGTTAAGTGGCTTGTCCAAGGCCACACAGCTAGGTAATTATTAAGTGTCTGAGGCCAGATGTGAACTCAGGTACTCCTGACTCCAGGTCCGGTGCTCTATCCACTGCGTCACCTAGCCGCCCCTCTCAATATTATTTCTCCACTAGATCAATTTATATGTTATCAATAAAACATTGCAGTTAGATCAGCTTAACAAAATTCTAAGGCTTTGTGCTTTAAGGTCTGGGACTATTTTGTCAAAAAGTTCAGTAGGAATTATCAAGGATAAATGATTTCCATTTTGACTGGCATTTGAGACTCTTTAGTTTTATAATTGAAAGAATTTGCTTGATATAGTTTTACCATAAACACTAATAAAGTTGGTATATATGTAACCTTTTAAAAATATAAAATTAAATATTGCAACTCTAGGGCTTTTATTGTGTAATATTGAAACAAATGGGAAAACCATTTTCTGGGTATATATAGGTATTTTAAGAAACATATTAAATGAATTTGAACTCTTCAACTAATATTACAAATAACCTTGACATTAAAGAATCCTTGTATTTTGACTCTGTTACTAAATAATTCATCACTTTTTGACACATTTTAGAGGGGGGAAAATGACTGTATATTGCAAATGTTTGTGTCACAAAAAGAAAATCTGTATGAAGTGTTTCAATCCTAGAATGTTAACTCTGAGGTTTGGAGTCATTTCATCCCATTCACTTAGCACATAGATTATTACCTGGATATAGATATTTACAAATCCTTTTCAGTTAATTGATTGATTCAACAACAAAAAAATGATGTGACATATCTATTAATAAAGACATTCTAAAAAATTCAAGCTTCTGCATAACTTCAAGAATTTCATTGATCTTTTAGAGATATTAGGCCAAGCACAGGAGAATTGCTAGATATTTACTCAATATTTCTTAGAATGATGGGGCTTGGTGACTACTAATCTAAGGATACCTTGGCCCCTTAGAGGAGGGTAGACATACCAGAGCATTGAAAAGAACAGTGTAATGTTGCCTATGGGGGCGGGGAGAGGAAGGGGAAGATACCAACGGGAAATTCCTCCTTCACATCACTTTTTTTTTTGGTGGGGAATGGTTTGCTTCAGTCTTCTATTTTGATTTGAAGTTTTAGTGATGTGTTTTGTTTTGTCATTACAACAAAATTTCTTTCAAATGATGGGTTATTAAGCCTATTCACATTTCTCAAGCTCATTATCTGCTTGGTTTTGTTTTTAAATCAGTTTTAACTATATAAGTATTTCTTCCAGAGGAAATTACTCATACCCATTATCATTCTGCAACTTAGTTTTGGAGAGTTAAGTGAGCAGTTAAGTGAGATCCCAGGGATAGGTAGACTCTATTTATTAGAGGTGGTTTAATCTTTATGTCATACAAAATAGATGAGTGCATAGTTATATATTAACTTCCATTCTTTTTGAACACAATATCAATATTAATAATAATAGTTTTGCAGAACTTTGAAAAGCACTTTTTTATGTTATTTGATCCTCATGACATTTGAATATTAACTCCATCTCACAGATGGGGAAACTGCAGCTGCAAGGTTAACTTATCTAGGATCTACAGCTAGTAAGTATGTGGGGTAACATTGGAACAAAGATCTTTTTGCATCAGGTCCACATCTTTACCAACTTTGCTACCTAGATGCCTCTTCCAAGGTTATTTCCTGGACCCAGATGGCTCTGCAGGAGAAAGGGAGGCAGCACAGCCCCTCATAAGGCAGAGCTAATCCATGTGCTTGTCATGATATCACATCCCTGCTAGCATGTTTTTCTTTGAGAACAAAGGACTAACACAATCACTTAGATGCCTCCAAAAGAAATGAGTTAATTTTATGCTGTCACATATACAGCAGACTAATAGAATCACAAAACCACTTCCCCTCAATATTTAATTCTTCAAAGTATTTTGACTTACCTTATAAACAGTTCCAAATGCTCCAGATCCAAGTACTTTCACTCTTTTGAGTTCAGTTTCTTTTAGGATCCGAAGTTGGGCTTGGTTGGGTGCCGTGCCACTTGGGGTTAAGGGTTCTACCAACTGAAAAACAAAGGGAATTGAAATGACAAATTGTATTATTAAATAATTCTAATAATTATATATTTATTTCTATTTTGTTGTTTTTATTTAGTTGTTTTTAGTCATGTCTGATTTTTTATAACCCCATTCGGAGTTTTAATGGCAAAGATACTGGAGTGGTTTGTCATTTTCTTTTCTAGCTCATTGGATAGGTGAGAAAATTGCGGTTTGCCTATGGCAACACAACTAGGCAGTATTTGAGACCCGATTTACAAAAGAATTTTCCATTGATGAGGTCGGCAACTTTCTCAGAGAAGAAAGATGACTTGCTCTAGGTCTTATGATTAGAAAATATCTAAAGTGGAAAGAGCACTTTGATGAATCTCTTAACTTCAGAGCTCATTCCACTTTCATTGTTTGGTAGCTTGGTTGTTTTCCTTCACACTCAAAGAGGAACAAAAAGGACATCACTATGTCAAGAATGAAGGGCCTTCCACAGGCTAGACATGGATAGTCTATATAAACATTTGAAGTGGAGATGTTTCCAAATTTACACATCTCATGTTTCATTCTATTATAGTATCATATATGGACACATATTTTTGCTAAACAAAATATATATGTTATCTTGACCATTGCATGAGAAGTATATATAGATAAGCGTGCATTTTGTAGTGGCGAGGAATTGGAAATTGAGAGGATACTTATCAACTGGGGAAATGGTTATGGTATATGCTATTGTTCTATATGAAATCATCAATGGTTGGACTCTATAGAAGCATGGAATGAATTATAGGAACTGATACTGAGAGAAGAAAGCAGAACCAAAAGAACATTCTACACATTAACAACAACACTGTGAGTTAATCTTGATGGATGCAGCTCTTCTCAGCAATTCAGAGAGCTAGGACAATCATATTAGACTGGTGATGTACAATACTATCCCCAGAGGAAGAAAACAAAACAAAACAAAAAAAAGCCCCTTCATAATCTGATGAATGCTACATTCAGGGTTTTTTTTTTGCATTTTTAAAAAATTTTTATTACAGATATTATTTGAGTTTTACAGTTTTCCCCCAATCTTGCTTCCCTCCCCCCACCCCCACCCCACAGATAGCACTCCATCAGTCTTTACTTTGTTTCCATGTTGTACTTCGATCCAAATTGGGTGTGATGAGAGAGAAATCATATTCTTAAAGAGAACAGAATTCTCAGAGCTAACCAGATCAAACCATAAGACATCTGGGTTTTTTTTTCCGAATTAAAGGGAATAGTCCTTGTACTTTGTTCAAACTCCACAGCTCCTTATCTGGATAGAGATGGTACTCTCCTTTGCAGACAGCCAAAAATTGTTCCCAATTGTTGCGCTGATGGAATGAGCAAGTCCTTCAAGGTTGAACATCACTCCCATGTTGCTGTTAGGGTGTACAGCGTTTTTCTGGTTCTGCTCATCTCACTCAGCATCAATTCATGCAAATCCCTCCAGGTTTCCCTGAAATCCCGTCCCTCCTGGTTTCTAATAGAACAATAGTGTTCTATGACATACATATACCACAGTTTGCTAAACCATTCCCCAATTGAAGGACATTTACTGGATTTCCAATTCTTTGCCACCACAAACAGGGCTGCTATAAATATTTTTGTACAAGTAATGTTTTTACCCTTTGACCTCATCTCTTCAGGGTATAGACCCAGTAGTGGTATTGCTGGGTCAAAGGGTATTGCACATTTTTTGTTGCCCTTTTGGCACAGTTCCAGATAGCTCTCCAGAAAGGTTGGATGAGTTCACAGCTCCACCAACAGTGTAATAGTGTCCCAGATTTCCCATATCCCTTCCAACAATGATCATGATCCTTCTGGTCATACTGGCCAATCTGAGAGGTGTGAGGTGGTACCTCAGCGAAGCTTTAATTTGCATTTCTCTAATAATTAATGATTTAGAGCATTTTTTCATATGGCTGTGGATTGCTTTGATCTCCTCATCTGTAAATTGCCATTGCATATCCTTTGACCATTTGTCAATTGGGGAATGGCTTTTTTTTAAAAATATGACTCAGTTCTCTGTATATTTTAGAAATGAGTCCTTTGTCAGAATCATTAGTTGTAAAGATTGTTTCCCAATTTACTACTTTTCTTTTGATCTTGATTACATTGGTTTTATCTGTGCAAAAACTTTTTAATTTAATGTAATTTAATTTAATGTAATTAAAAAATTTCTCTTATGCATTTCTTTCCTATCCCATGGCTTTCTTTCTTTTCTCTTAATCCTACTTCTTCCTACCAAAAAATAACTAATCTGTAAACATGTTTAACAGAAATGTGTATGTACAATATTCAATTGGCTGTTTGTGACTGAGGGGTGTGGGGGGTGAGAAAGGAGAGTGGAAGGTAATTTTGTAACTTAAAAATATTCACATGAATTTTTTTTTAGGTTTTTGCAAAGCAAATGGGGTTAAGTGGCTTGCCCAAGGCCACACAGCTAGGTAATTATTAAGTGTCTGAGACTGGATTTGAACCCAGGTACTCCTGATTCCAAGGCTGGTGCTTTATCCACTATGCCACCTAGCCGCCCCCACATGAATTTTTTAAAAAAGTATGTGTTGATAGTCATGCCATTACTAATTTTAAGTTAAATATAAATTCTTTGAGGGATCAAGGAATAAGTTAATTACGATATAAATGTGATTACCAGGTATCTAAGATTAATCATTTCTCATAATCATTAACTTTATCCCTATCTTTAATTAAGCTATGCAGTATTTTGTGCAAGAGGAAACAATATCCCAGGGTTAGAAACCAAGAAAATTGTACTTTTTTTTCTTAAGAAGTAATTAAATAGTTTTTGAGATTCCATTAGCTCATGGGAGTAAGGTTAGGATTCCTGATGTTCTTTCCTGGTTTTCAATATGGGAACAAACCTATATAGTTCAAATAAAGTTCAAATAAAAAAAACCATAATACTAGGAGCTAAAGATCTTTCCATAGACTTCAGGTGGCTAATAAGCACCAGCACCAAAAGCGGTTCAGGAAACTTTATTAAAACTAAATAAAACTTCAAGGTATACCATGTCTCTTCTATGAATGTCCTCCTGTTATGGCTAAGAAAATATTTTGTTTATTATTAGGTGGATCTCATTTCATTTATATCTCCCACTTGCATCTACTAGACTATAGTGGTCAAATTTGGTCTATTTCAGGTACCTATAAAAAAAAACAATATTACTGCCAATCAGGTTATAATATAAGTGCAGTATTAAGATAAACATATCTAGAGAATATAGACAAACAAAAGCCTACATGGTAAAACTCTTATTAAAAATCAGTGTTGAGAAATTCAAAAGAATGAGCTAATCACAAAGTGTAAAAAGAGGTTTTAGCTGTAGAAAGTTTCTTGGGGCAGATTATTATGAAGCTCAATCATGAGTGTGCTGAACAAATTGAATTAACCAATTGCTAAATGTTCAGTGTAAAAATTAACTCTTTTGAAATCATCAGGCTCCGATTTGAGACTTGATCTATGGTTGACTTTATTGTCTAGGTTTAAAAAGATTTGTGACAAAAATGCTAATGACTATTAAATTTAATAGTGCGTCATAGAAGTATTTTTTCCTCCTAATGACCTGTTTGTTAAACATATACTAGTATAATAATGCTTATTCTTCAAGTTAATAATGGCTAAGGAATATGCAAAGAGGAAGGACATTTTAGCCTTAAGAAAAATCATGATCAAAATGACAGAATAGGGGGAGATTTAAATGGGGATAATAAGTATGATTGAAAGTTATGATTGACTAAGAACTAAGAAAATAATTTGGATAGATGGAGTTGATGGGGAGAACTAGTTATTATTAGGATGGAAAATGTGAATTTGTTGAGGGAGTGTGCATATGAGTAAGAGAGATCAAATCTATACTATTTTTTTCATGAAACAGAAATAAGATGATGCCTGAATTTAATAGGTTTGATAAGATATAAAATCTTGGATTTAGAAGAATTCATATTACAATATACCCAGGAGATGAGCTATTCAGCTTCTAAATGAAGATCTATTAAAAGGGTAGCAACTGAGCCTAGGGGGCTATAATTTGGAAAGAAAATGTTTAGGAAAATTTTCTGTATGTCACATCTAAATCTACCTATCCATAACTTCTATGCATTGCTCCCTATTTTGCGATATAGGAATAAGAAATATAAATCAAATCCCTCTTTGAAACTTGTCCCAGTTGCTTCCCAGCTCAGTGACTAAAGTCACTTAAATTTTCTAGGTCTCATTTTCCTTATATGTAAAATGAGCCAATTATCTCCATAAGAGGATTGTTTTGAGGATCAAATGAGACAATGGTAATGTTTTGCAAAATGCAAAACACTGCATTAATTCTATTATTTTTATTATTTTACATGATAGTCCATCAAACAGATCTACAAATACTTGAGGTGATACTTCCTGCCTTCATGTTAAGCTTCCTGAGTTCCTTCAAGCAATTCTCATAATAATAGGACCATGACAACCATAAAGTTGATAGAATGGCTTGCACAATTATGTTTATAATAGTGAGGGGTATGCTGTGTAAGGTATCCTTCTCACTTGTCTTTTCCAGAACCATTCCACCCCGTGGTCTGATTTGATAGGAGACAAGAGTATTGGGGATGATCTAGGGTGGAGGGTGCTGGGGAAGTCTCTTGGCTTTTGAAATGGTTTCTCTTACTCTCATATCTGCCAGGCACCTTGGAATACCATCAATACTGGGCAAGCACCTACATGTGATTTCTGGTGACAGGTTGTGAGAATCCAGTATATCCAAACCCATCTCTCAATAGGCTATTCATCATGACAAGTTTTTCTCTCTGAACTTCTACTTTCAACCATGCTGTCTCCAGAACCCAAAGACTTGGGTTTCTTGAAGCTACCTAAAAGATTTTGGAAATAACACAGCTGAATTGTTGTTTGGCATCATTTATGGTGATAACTGTGAGGGTATCTATCATCTTTGAACCTGCAATTTCCATTCTTGATTAATGAAAACATTCTTAGCTAATGCTTTCACTCTGGTCCATCTTGTGCTGGCCCAAGAATTTCACCTCTTGCAGCACAATATAAATTTCCTGACTGTCCCTCTTAATCATTGCCCCAGTTCGGAAAACCAGAGTCCTATTCAATTATTCCTAGTAGGTGTATCCAGGACACTGAACACTCTAATTTTTCCAAAGTAAATTCTTCAGGTCCTGTGGGACACTCGGCTAAGACTATGCGAGGGGCAGGGGCTGCATTTATCAGACCAAAACCAATGTGTTGGTTTTACCCCCAAGCCCTCTTCCAAGGTGGGGGAGGGAGGGGCTCAGGCTGCTTTGGTGACTCTAGATAACCTCAGGTGATTGAATATCCAGTGGCTGTGATGACCCATTCAAATGTCTGCCCTATCAACTTTCAATGGTACTGGCAGTACCTAATATGGTGACCACAGGTGATGGGGAATGAAGATTTGATTCCAGAGGGGGAACCTGAGAAACAGCTACAATATCCAAGGAAGACAACGAGTGTGAAAATTCCCACTCTTGACTTGGAGAGGCAGTGACAATAAGAATTCTCGTATGGCACTAATTAGAAGGTCTTCAACATCCTGGCTTCATTCTCTCTCATATTTTCCAATTTATCAACATCCTTCCCAAAATATGATCAAGAGAAGAGAATACAACAATCTAATGTTGTCTGAAAAGAATGGAGTGTGCAATGGAGTGTCCTGGACATTGCACCTCTCTTACTGCCTTTTAAATTTCAAGAGTTTTTTGAGCTTCCCTGTCAAACTGTTGACTCCTATCAAGCTTGACATCACTACAACCATTAGATCTTTTTCAGGTAAATTGCTCTTCAACTTCACCTCTCATGTCTTGTGTTTGGGAATTCAATATAAGTAGGGTTGAGATGGAAAATATTTAACAATCCGCTACCTGGAGGAAAGGGTGAGAAAGGTACACATGAGAGTCTTTTAAAGATTAATTTGCATTCTTGTCTTTTTCTCTTATTACATAAAACTAGAGAGTTGACAAAGCAATAAACCATAATGATATGCTAGATGTTTTTTTTTTTCCTTTCTGAGATCTGAGTTGTAAAAGGTCTCACTGAAAATTTACCAATAGGCTTTAAAGAAGAGTGAGCTCCCCCAGACTCTTGAATACGAGACATTATATTAATACTAAATTTGTTTCTTATTAGATTCCATTTATCTTTTGATGTTGATTTCACTCTCTTCAGATTACAAATATAATAAGCATGCCATTGGAACTTTTATACTACTCAGTGAGAAAAAATAGTTTAAATAGCTATTTACTAAACATACCCCAATGCATGCAAACTTCTACCCTATTTCAAATCCACACAAGATCATTAGTAACCACTCTTTGGGTTTAATCATTTAATAAAGTCTAAGTCTCCTTACTGTAGACTATTAACTAGCTCCCATTTCTATTTTGTCCACTGGAAAAGCACGAGAGAAAGGACAGACAGGGAAATAGCAATGGTTTTTTAAAAGTTAAATGAAAAGAACTATACTTTAAATACAGACAAATAGCCTGTCCTATTTCTGTGTAAGGGAAGTAATTAAGGGTTACTCCTTTTCAAATTGCTTTAAAACCACCACCGTATTTCAAAGTGTCTGTTTACAAGGCTAAGTTCATTGTGCCTTTACAGCCCGGGTACTATTATCATGCTTCTATGAACAACCAGGTCTACTTCATTTGGCAGACAGACTCCTGTGTGTAGGTAAGTCTATCAATAGCTGGGAATCACTTTGTGGAGAAAATGTATAATCAGAAACTTTACCCCTAATCTTGAGCTGCTGCTAAAACAGTTGGATATGGTAATTTCCCCCTGTGGGGTTCATCTTCTCTCCTAATCATTCCAGTAAATGATACTATCATGTAGCCAGGTTCCATTGCACCTCTCACTGAGATCTCAATTGTGATGGATGAGATAATGCATACAAAGAGCTTTGTAAATTGTAGAGCACTATGCAACAGTTAGTATTTTGAAAAATCATTTGAACATCAACAATAAAAGAAGTTAAAAATTGCTAATTTGCCAGCATATAGCCATTTAAGTCAAAATTCTGAAGGAAGGTGTACATGCAGATTTCAAATTCGTATGTATATTTATGCACGAATTATGTATATATATATATATATATATATATATCAAGACATAAATATCTCTCTAAAGAGATCAATATCTACCTGTCTTTATTTAGTATCTTATTTAAACAAATGAAAGTATTTAGCCTTCCCTGATCCTTTTCTGTTGCATCTGCACATTTCAGTTGTCAAAATATTCCCTGGAAACTACAAGTATCTTGATGGTATAAGATTTCTTTTAAGACACTTGAAGCAACAAGCTCAGAAAGAATGCCCTTAACCTTTTGTTAATAGTAAAATGAATAGATCTTTGAGACAAAGAGGTTCCTTACTTGGAGTGGGCTACCTTATCATGTAGGCACTACTTGGGTAATCTTGGTAGGCTTTTTTTTACTCTTAATGTCAAAATATATTATTCTTAGATTTTTATCAAGATACTCCTTGTTCATACATCTGATTTTCTTTCTTATGAATTTTAACACAAAAAACATAATTTTAAAACAATTTCTTTAGGGATTTGAATTTCCCCAAAATATAAGATAACATGGATCCAAAAGTCTTCTCTACTATTTTTTATGGATGTGACTTTGACCAATTGACATAAAAGCTATATCTCAGTATAATCTGTAAAATGAGGTGACTGGTCTAGAAAACTGCAGCTCTAGCTATTTGTCTTATGAATACCTTGGAATGTAACTATGATAAGCAAATGCAGATAGGTTATTGTCTGTCCTTTTGGTAGATTACCTATATTCATGATTTCACTGGTACCTCTGAAAATTTAAATATGTAATATATATATAAAGATAAGGCATGCATAAAGATATAAATGAATGCATAAATATAATATAATACAGAGATAATGTATAATAAGTGTTTTATAACCATAAAGTACAGCATAAATGTCAAATCTTCTATTCTTCTTCTGTAATAGCTTCCTTTCTATGTTACTGTACAATATGTCAAAGGCTTACACACATGTAATCAAAATTCATTTGTCATAATGTATTTGTGCTGGGGTAGAAGAGGCAAGTATTATCAACCCAAGTTTAAAGAAGAGAAAGCTGGGACTCAGAGCTATAATGACATTTACCCAAGGATATATACAAGTGCCTAAAAACTATAATGAAAATGCATGACAACACTGAAGTCTCTGGGTGAACTGTTGGATCTTGTTTCATTTGTTTTGTTGGTGCTCATTTAAGAGCTCTTTGAATAAATGAGATCAAAAAGGTCAGAAAAAATCATTAAATTAAATGGAAAAAAATGCAAGATCCAGTTTGTCACATCTTTGTCACTTTATGATCCATTTTTGAGCTGTTAAAGATGTGTCCAACAGCAAGGAACAATGTCTGGGGTGTAAGAGGTTCTTGAGAAAGTTACGTACTTTCTGAAAGATCATTTACAATCTAGCAGCAAGCCATAGTTAGTCATGAAGTCAACAGCTCCTTCTAGAGAATTCTCTATGCTCCCTATGTATAGTTCAACAGTGGATATAGGTGATTCATAAGAATGATTTTTTTTTCCTGAGATCCAAGGAGAAAATTATCTATACAATGAATCATTATTAAATTACTATGCATTCCCTTATAATTATTATATAAAATGAACAAGAATAGATCACTCTATTGAAAAGGAAATTCTTCAGTAAAGAAATTCCCAGTACCAGTGAAAGTCAATTCTTTCTTTTGCAGTTTATAGTCTTAAAGATGCTTAGAGCACTGAGAAGTTTAGTGACTTGCCCAGGGTCACATAGCCAGATTGTGTCATGGAGAATATATGCCATGCTATATACTATGCCACATAGTATCAATATTTAATCTAATGAAATTTAATTAATATAATCAATTATTATTAAATATGTTATTTAATAATTAAGAAAGTTGGCTAGAGGTCAGCAGGTGGAGAGTTAATTTCTAAGTCAAGAAGACTTGAGTTTAAGTGTGGCCTCTGGCACTGGCAATTCAATAGACTCAATATTCTAGGCAACTCTCTAAGACTATAAATTCGAGACAATTTATCATCCTGCATTAGTAGAGGCAGTCTTCCCCTCTTTCCCTGGGATTTCTTATATTATTGAAATCCCTATCCTAATAGGCTCAATCCCTATCCTAATAATGATTAAATTCATATGTCACATATTAATTTATTAATTATATACCTTTCCCCTTTTTAGAATGTATAAACTAGAATATGGCCTTAGAGAGCTACCTTCTGCTCTTACTCAGCTACTTGGCTCTGGTCTTAATCCCAGTCAGTTAACCTTTTTTCTAATTACATAAATGCCCACTTTTTTTACTGGAAAGTAAAAGAATTTAGCTTCCTTGTGACTTTTTTTTACAATAATTAATTCAAGTCATGAAAATATTCACTGGAATATATACATAACTTTTTATATAAAAATAATTTTTTTTGTTAGAAACCACAAGAACATGTTTATTTGGGTATACAATACACCCTTTAAGAGGGATGATCTTCAGAGAAGTATAGAAGAAACATAATTCTCTCACTCACCCAATCCTTTAAATTTCCTATAACAGTAAGACCTTTTTTGTTGAAATCTGAAAGCATAAATATGCATATCTTTAAAATCATATGGTTTTAAAAAGACAGGGAACCTTTTTTATTTTCTTAGCTACCTACTTAACTGGGGACTTAAACCTCTGGCTAGTCAGACCTGTCATTCATCACCAGGCTCCTTCTCTTTAGGGAATCGGCTCACTGACTGCCTGGAGCTGATCAGGAAGAAGGTATCTCCTCGCCTCCAGCAAGCCAGCTAAGTTACCCAAATGCATGGCTGAGGAAGACTAAAATAACTCTGTGTGGAATTTTTATATGTCTGAGCACCGTTGAAGGTAAACTGGGTGGCCCTAGGCAAAATTGTGGAGGAGGTGAAATTGGTCTTTGGTGCCTCTGGTCACTTCTTTCTCCATCTGTTTTACTTCCTTAGTGCTTGGTATCCTCCTTGAGAGGTGGAAGGCAGCCAATGTGGGCTGCTAGTGCCTATCTCCAAGAAAGTAGAAGCAACTCTAAAACTGACATCTCTATGGGGGGGGGGGGGAGAAAAGAAGAAGAATATACCGGAAAAGGATGGTCAGACTATTAAGGGTGCAGTCCAAGAACTGAAAGGGCTATGATAGTAGAGAAAGTAGTCTCTGTTTTAGTAGGGATTGGAGACAGGGCTCTGGCACACTCAAACTGAAAGAAGAAAGAGGAAAGCAACACACTGTCCCCTTATCTGTCTGTGTCTCTATCACTTTTCTCTGAAAGACTGTTCTTGGAATGTAAATCTGGAAATGATGGCAAAAGGTTTTACAAACAGAATAGAAGCCACATATCCAGATTTTTTAAAATTCCATAAATAAGGTATTATATTTATAGTATAGGTACAATGATCTGTGCCATTGCATTTCTTTCAGCTCTGCTATGAGAACCATGAAAACAACAGAATGGACTTCTAGACCTGCAGACAGACAGTGCCTTGGTAGAATCTCTAATTTCTTTTCTGATTCATTTCTGAAAATAGTCAGTTTTAGTTCTCTTCCCCACCTCCACCCCTTCCAATTCTCTTTCTCTCTTCTTTTTCTCCTCTTTTTCCCAACTGTTTCCCCCTCCCTTTCCCTTCTTCCACTCTCTTACTTTCTTTCTCTCATTTCTTCTTTCTTCCTCTCCCCTCTTTTCTCTGTTTCTGTCTCTCTGTCTCTTTTCTGATTCATCCCTCGTCTCTCTCCTCCACTGATGAAGAAGGTACATCATACATAGGTCATTCTACTTTCCCTCTTCATTGCCTAGTTGCCCAAATTTAGAAGGTATGAATACAAGCTGGGAAAAGTCTGGAATAATTCCTTATACCTACATTCACTGAGAATCAAAAAAAATTATAGGGAGAGAAGTAAGCTGATCCAATTAGCATAATCATAGTAATGAAATCAAGTATTCATCATGTACAAGGGAGGTAAGATGACATAATGAATAGACAAGTTTTGGAAGTTAAAGAATCTGGGTTGTCTTTTCAGATTGATCACTATATGTTTGTCCTTGGTCAAGTCATTTTTCTCATCCATAAAATGAGAGAGTTGAACTAAATTATCTATAAGGCCCCTTCAGGTCCAATATTTTATACTTTCAGAGAAATAGGGTTAAGGGAAAGAGATGTAGTCATTTATTTTACTGATACATAAATGAGATGTTTTCTTTGTTTAAGGTTGCTGCTTTCCTTTTAATTTTGTTTACATTTTTTGTTTGTACAAAAACCTTTGAATTTTAACTAAAGCAGTTATTCATTTTATTTTCCATAATCCTTTCTATTTCTTTTTGGTCATAAGATTTTTTTCTTATCCACAGATTTAACAGGTAGATTTTTCTATATGCCCTTAATTTATTTATGCTACTACCCTTTATGTCTAAATCATTTGTCAATTTTGACCATATTTTGGTATACAGCATGAATGTTCATTTATGGTTAATTTTTGTCCAACTGCTTTACAATTTTCATAGTAATTTTTCTCAAATGGTAAATCATTGCTTGGATTTGGGGTTTGCCAAACACTACATTAGTAATTTAGTACTATGTATTATGAACCTAATATATCCCACTTATCCACCATCTATTTCTTAGCTAGTATCACTTTGTTTTGATGGTTACCATTTTATAATAATGTTTTAAATCTGATACTGCAGAAAAATAATTCTATAGAAGAAAAAAAGTGAGAGTTCAGCGCAACATAAAATGAAGAAAAGGGGGTATTCTAAAATTGTTATGCCACCCCTCTAGTTTCTAAAAGGAGGAAATTAAGTTAAGGAGGAAGACAGCAGATAAGAAGATGAGGACACTGATGCTTCCCATGAGATTTAGCTAGTAGAAGTACAATTACAATGACAGGGGAGAGAATTTGGAGAAAGCAGATCATGAGAAATGATTCAATGGAGACATAAGTATCTTGGTTTCCTTCTCCATTTCTCCAGGGTAGTTTCCTCAGGCTCTTGCTTAAGAGAGAGACATCTGATTCTTGAATACTGTCATTCTCTGAAGTCAAAGCATAATTTCCCCCTTTTCCACCTGAATTGCATTTCTTCCAGATCGCAATTCCTGTATGAATTGTAGTGAGGAGGAGGATAACAGCAATGAGTCCCACAATTAGCCCAATGGATGCTGAATGTGATTCCCATTTCAAGGAGAGAGAGGCTCAAGTAGCTCTTCATGCTGCACTCGGCAAGTGTATTTCTCTTCATTTCCAAAGGGCATCCCAACAGCTGCCCATGTCTGAAGGTCTCATCTCCCCCAGATCTGGTCTCAATGTACTCTTGCCCTCGATCTGATCTTGCCCATCTCACAGCCAAATTAATGAGATTTCTGCAGGATTAAAAACCCCATGCTCTGCACTTTAGGTCACTTCCCCATCAGAGCTCATGTAATGGGTCACACTGCCCTTTGCAGTGTCTTCTTCCCTGTCTCTAGATGTCTCAGCACCCACTGCACGCACGTCCTCTGCAGAAGGACCTTCCATCCCTCCGCAGGACTCTCATCAGCAACTAACTGGATCTCGGTGTTTCCAGCCACACTGTCCGACGCTATCCAGCTGAGCATCTCTGGTTCCAGGTAGAGTTTCTCCTCTCCTTTGCAGCCTTAATGTAGGAAAAAAATGCTGAAGCTCCCGTTGGAGAACACTTCGCAGCCGCACATGTGCAGGAACGTGTGAACCCCGCCATTCCTCAGATTGTAATCGAAGTGCAGGTTCTACTGGCTCATTCGGCAAAGCTGGGAGTCCTTTAGGTGCCTTCCCTCCCGCTCCCAGTAGTCCGGCATCTCTGGACTCTAAATCCAGCTTAGACTCCAGCTCTAAATGAGGTATTTTCTCCATTGCTCTTAACCTTCCTCTTTTTTTAGGACTGGGAACCTTTATGGCCTATCTTTTCTCCAGCAGATCAAACTGGATGTCAGTCATTAAGCAGAGATTTCTTCTCAAATATTGGTGGTGGGTACCTCTAGGCTTCTCTCTAGAACCTAAAATTACCCTCTACTAAATGACTTCTTCCATCCAGCTGGCTGTGTTCCTACACATCAAACTCTATATTTTGTCCCCAAACACTCAGAAGTCAATGATACTGAATTCATTCTTCCATTCCTTTTGTTTTCTTTCCACTTTCCATAGCTAGGCTGGCATAACCCATCCTCCTCTATAATCCTCAGCTTTTCCTTTTCTTTGAAGTATGATCATGATTACTCACAAATCCTTATTTCTAGCCCTGTCTTTACCCCCAAATTCTAGATTTACCTGTTTCGTTGAATACAAGTTAAATTTATCAGGGTATTTTACTAATTCCTTCAATTCAACACATTCAAAAATAATTTTATTATTTTTATCTTAAACCTGATCTTTTTTTTCCACTCCTGTACATCAAGTTATATAAAATTACTAAAGCACCTGTTAAATGTGGAGAACTATGTATTATTTTGTTTTGTAGCAATTTGTATATCTGACTTCTTTATCTCACTACTATATTTTAAACCCCATGAGGATATGAGTTATATTTTAGCTAAATTTCTATCTCTCTTCTCAGCATTCAACATAGTAGGGTCTTCATAAATGCTTCTTGGATTGAATTGTTTAACTACTCATTGTCTCCATGTATTTTCTAAATCAAACTGCTTAGTAATACATTTCTCAAGATGAGGAGCATAGGAATATCAAGCAGGAAGTCCTACTGAGGTTCTCATTCTTGAGGGAGGAGGAAAGGGAACAAAAATAAGAATTGCAGAGCAATTTATGTTCATTATGACTTTGCTTTAATGGGAGTGAATTACTTTATCTGAAAAATATTTATAATGAAGAACTATGACAGAAAAGAGCTAAATGGAAAAAAACAGTTTATCTGCATAAAAATGGCTAACTAAAGTTATTAATGTGTTTTGCCTATCATTTATGGATGATCCCATCATTCTTATGCATTAGATTTTTTTTGCTATCAATTTTGTTTTATTAAAATACTAAATACAATTCATGTAGATAATTTACATACTATTTAAAAATAAGAGCGACATTGTTTTCTTCTTTGACTTTTGAATCAACTTTATACCTCTTTCCACCTTTTCCCTAGCATTATCTTTTTTGAAATACCTTAAAGCAATAATATAAAATTAATATCTTATTGATAGATATAATTTGAAATATATTTTTCTAATAAGACTGTTTGTATTCTATGTATCGACTTCTGGGGAGGATAATTGTCCTGCATCATCTTCCCCTCCAGGACTGAATTTTGAGTTATTGATTTTACATAATTTTCTCCCAGGTTTATTTTATAACTGGTTTAAGATAAGTAATTTAAAGTTTCATGGTCTAAACATACATTGCATATCAAATATAATTTTAATTGACCTCATATGGGATTAAGAAAAGGAATTTCATATGATTGTTTAACATGATTGTATATGTACAACCTATATTATATTACTGTCATGGAGAGGGAGGGAGAAAAATGTAGAACTCACAATATTATAAAATTTTGCAAAAAATAAATGTTATAATAAAAAAAAAAAATAAAAAAAGAAAGTGAATTTCAGCTTAATTTTAATAATGAAATATGATCATAATTCAATTCAGTGAACACATACTATGTGCAGACTTTGTGCTATAATTTGGAAGACAGCTTTAAAGTAGAAACTATACTGGTTCATATCATGTCTATTCCTCTTCCTGCTTATGGGACTTTGTACAAGTCACTTAGCACCTGTCTATCTTTGTTTTCTTCCTTGTAAAATTAAGTAGTTCAGCTTGATGGTCACTGAGGTTCATTTCAGCTGAAACTCCTTGATCTTATGTTACTATGAGACCCTTATTGATAACCATTACAATAATAAAAAAAAATACATAAGAACAATCAGAAGACCACAAAGCAATATGCTCTGTAGGATCTCTGGAGGAAGATATTCTGTCAATGTTTTACTCAAAACTGAAAAAGCAAATCTCACCTCTGTCTCTAGGAACCTTCTCAATGCTCTCTTCTTTTTGATGCTCTTACGACGAACGTACACGGCAAACGTCAGTCCCACAATCACGAGGATGAAGAGTCCACCAATGACTCCTGCAGCGATCAGGGGAGTTCTACCGACCAGAATACAAAGACTTTTATGTAAGGAGAGAAAACTAAACAGAGTGCAGAGTCATGCATGAAATTAACCACATGGAAAAGTATGACTTTCATAAATCATAAATTCAATCAGAAGAAAAACAGGTAAAATAACATATAAGGATTGTGATAAGGGCTTTAATTTTCACATTCCAAAAAAGCCTTCATTTTGATATTTTCATAAAATGCCATGCATATACAGTCAATTTTCAGGAAATGGGTAGGCACAACATGCAGTTTGATGACAAATGTAAAACTGTAATGGCAGAATGAAAATATACCAGAATATTGCCAGTGACAATTTTAAATTAAGTGTTTGAGTCAACTACAGCTTTCCTTATTTCCTGTCTAAGAAAGGAGGGGAAAACATAATTTGAGAATGTAGGCAACTAACTAAAAAGAATATTGTGATATATAATCATTGAACACTTATCTTTCATGTTTGTGATTGTTGATGACCCTAGGTATTTTGCAAAATGTATTTCAAAAGATTCCATACCCTGAGGATGGTAGAGATCTTAAGTTTCTACTACTTTATGATATGGTTCTGTATACCAGAAGATGTTGGCACCTTAATACTGAGGACCAAGGCTAGAAAGAATGAGAAAGGACTAAGATAGAATGCAATAAATTTTCCAAAATAATTGAAAACAGAATCAGGCTATAATAGAGCAGAAGGAAAACTGAGTGACTATCTTGGTACTATTTTCTGAGAACAGAATATAATATTTCACCATTATTTATGGTTTTTAAGAAAGAAGAAACACAAATTGAAAGAAGAGGTATGGTAAAGAAACACAAAAGAAACTTCTATACCTAGAGAGTGCTGCTGGCTTATATGGATTCCTAAATACCAGATAAGGTAGGAAGACAATTTTAGATCAAGTTATCCTTTTACATAAACTCTCCTCTGTATTTCCCCAGCACCATTTTCTTTTTGACTTTACAATTATTTTTGTTTTCATTTCCAGTTCTAAAATGTTTAGGATTAACAATACTGCAAGTTCCCTAAAGACAAAGGACTGTACTATGTCTTTCTTTAGTAAGACTTAGTGTTTAATGCGTTTATTTAATGGATAAAGACAGGACTTGGAATCAGGAAGATCTGAAATGAAATACTATCTCAGACACCTACAAGTTGTATTACCCTGGACAGGTAAATTAATCTCTCTCAGGCTATAAAATAGCAATAATAATGATACCTATTTTACATACTTGTTTTCAGAATAAAATGAGATAAATAAAGAGTTGAGAAAAAATTAAAGCACTATGTAAATGTCATTTTGTTATTATTATTATTACAATTATCATTATTATTATCCATTTCATTCTTAATAGATATCTTAATAGCTATCTTGATATCATATAAGTTGATATCTATGCAGAGGTAATAAATAAGATGAACCCCAGTTTTTTCAAGTTTTTAAGAATATTGTGACATTTTATCCATCCCCAAGGTGTTTTTATAGCATCTAGAAGCTACCCAAATAACACAACCTCTATATCAATAAAAGTACCCATTCTTGTTGAATATATTTTTTTTCTCAAAGTTGTATCTGAAATACTGCTAGTGGATTATAAAGTAAGTCTTACATTATCTCAATATCCTTAAGAGACTAACTCATCATTACAAATGGCAGTCTTGTCTCTTTACAGTTATGTTGCCTGTAGAAGCAGAGAAATCTAAATGTGTTGTCAATTGTGATGAATATTTCATGACAAACCAGAGTAGAAAGCCTCCCACAATCTAGCCATGATTCAATTTGTGAGCCTATAAATGTGATTTTTGGAAGAAAAAAATATACATCTCTCTCTCTCTCTCTCTCTCTCTCTCTGTGTGTATATATATATATATATGTATATATATACATACATATATGTATGTATGTATATGTATATCCCCAAGCAAATGTACATGTCTGTATCTCTACACATACACACACATGTACACAGCAGGAAAATCAAACTAGGTTATGGAAACATGTTAGATTAGAATCATGTTTTCTAGAATAGGAGGCCAGTATTTAGAAGAATGTATCACACTTAGATTTGACTTCAGTGTTGAACTTTGCTGCTAAAAATTCTCTTGAGAGATCAAATTAATAGAATTATTGGAAATATTTGTTTCCCAAGACTAATTTGATAGTAACTAGATTTGGTTGACATTGGTAATTGAACATTTTTATGTCAATTGGAACTAATCTCTAAACCTTCTGTGATTTGCTATCAGATCTGAAGTGACATGACATGAAGTAAAGGAAGAAGATAAATGAAGCATTGTGGCAGAGTTTAAAAAAAAGTCAGTAAGTTTTAGCCAAAAATAGTTCAAATCTTAGATCAGATATTCATCTATTAATCAAGTACATTGAACCTCTATTTCCTCATATTTATGATGATGAATATATCTATACTATCTTCATTCCAAAGGCATTGATGAGGAGGAAAAATCTTGTTTATCATTCCCTATTCCAACTCTGCCCCCTTTAAGTTGTGACTATTTCCATTACTTCATATTACACTTTGTCTCCAATGTTCAAAATCTTAGCATTGTATTTAACTTTTCCATCTTCTTTATCTCATATTTAGCTAGTAGCTAAGTGCTGTTTATTCCAGTATTCAAGTTAACTTATAAATATCCCTTTTCTATTTCCATTGTTTCCACTCTGGTATAGGCCCTTATTGAAACTCATTTGGACTATTGAAATAGCCTCCTTATTAGTTTTTTATCTCCACTCTCTTCCCTTCTGTCCCTACCATTTTGTAACTTCTTTTCTACTATTTGTAGGATAATTGTTCTTAGAAAAAGATCTATTATGATACAGAGCAGTTGGTGACTCAATGGACAGACTGCTGGGGCCTGGAGTTCGGAAGACCCAAATTCAAATTTGATCATAAACATTAAATGTATAACCCTGGGCAAAAATCATTTGACCTTTGTATGCCTCAGTTGCCACAATTGTAAACTAGGGATTAAAATAGCATCTAAAATAGCACCTTTGTGAGTATAGTATCTATCATATAGTAGGTGAGGCATAAATAGATATATCCTTTTCTTCCTCCCTTCCTCTGTTTAGCAATTTCTTGCTGCCTATCAATGAAATAACAAATTCTTTTGCCTGCTATTCAAGACTTCTCAAAGCACAACTTTTTCAGGCCTATCTCCTATTGCTGTTCATCTTCGCTATCATTTATCCAAACATGATCATTCTCTGTATTTTGCAACTTCCACTCATTTTCTGAGCTCTATGTAATTATTCATGATGTTTGCCATTCCTGAAATTTCTGCCTCCTCCTGTTCACTAGTTGACTAGCTAGTCATCTTTTACAGCTCAATTCAAATGTAAGTCTCTTCATTGAGAACATTTTTTTGGTTCTTTCTTTAATAACAATACTTTCCTTTCAAGGCTTCTTATAGTATTCTTTTTCTTGCTCTGGTAGGCACTTATGTATTATTTTCTGGTATAGTTACTATATCTGTGCATGTCATTTTCCTTTGCTATGATTTATGAAGATAGAGTATATATTTTATCTAAATTTTAAAATTTCCCAGTGCTTAGCACAGTGCTCTATACATGTTACTTGATTTTATCAGACTACCCATATCATCTGCTTTAGAACTTTGTTCTCTTTTAGGTCACCTTCTCTGTAAAGAACCTTACCTCATATATCACTGAAATATTGGAAGACATCTGCCTTAGCTTTCTCCTTTTCAATTCCACATATGAAACCACATCAATATTACCCACTGATCCCTCATTATATTCTCTAAATCTCTCAGGAAGAGGTAACAAATATTTCTGTCAATCCCAAATTATATACTTGTGCCACTGATCCAACCTTTTCAATGAGATTATTATTCCCATGATTATCCCCTCTCTTTCTCAGATTTTTGGTCACTTCTTTCTTGATGCTTATGAAAGCACCCAGTTCTTCAAGTTCAGAAAAAAACAGTTTCAATCCATCCTACCATGCTTTCTTTCAAGCTATCACTGTATATTTCTCCTCCCTTCTATAGCCAGGATCCTAAGAAAGAAAACGACTATATTTGATCTATTATCTTGTATTCAGCTCTTAACCCTCATCAAATATGGATTCAATTCTCTCAACCTTACTCATTTGGTTCATCTCTAACATTCATTTGGAACTACTCTCTCTCCCAGATTACCAGTAATCATTTTATTACTAAATTCCATTGCTTTTCTTAAATCTTGACTTCCCTGGGTAGCTTGGTGACACAGTGGATAGGGCACTGGCCCTGGAGTCAGGAGTACCTGAGTTCAAATCTGGCCTCAGACACTTAATAATTACCTAGCTGTGTGGCCTTGGACAAGCCACTTAACCCCATGGCCTTGCAAAAAGAAACCTAAAAAAAAAATCTTGATTTTCCTGATTTATCTGAAGAACTGGCACTCTTAAGTATCCTTTACTTTTGCATTTTCCTCCTAGCCATGTTTTAATCACAACTTCTGATGGGCCTTCCTTAGACTCTTTGTTATATCATTCAAATATCAATGACTAAATACAAGGGTATATATGCTGTCAGGATTCTGTGCTGGGCTCTCCCTTTTCTCTCTTTGCTCTCACCCTCTGTGAGCTCATCAGCTCCCTAGGTCCAACTATCATTGCTATTTATATGATGCTCAAATCTATATATCCAGTTCTCATTTCTATTCTGAGCTCAAGCCCCTCATCTCTATCTACTAAACATCTCCCCTGGATGTCCTATAGTCATCTCAATAGGTTCAAAAGAGACCTTATAATTTTGGCTCCTGAAATCCATCCCTCCTGTTAACTTTGTTAATTTTTGATGCAGTCACCACAATATACCAGTTACCTACATTCTTAAAATAAGAATTTCCCTTAAACTATCACTTACTTATTTTCAATCATTTTTGTGTTCAATCTTCCAACATGTCTTATATCTGTCCCTTTCTCTTCACTCCAATTTAGACCTTCAGTTTTCTTGTCTTGACTGTTCTGAGTCATCTAATTATTTAGCAGATGACCTCTCCAATTCATCCTCCATGCAGCATCCAGAATAATGTTTCTAAAGCATGAGTTTGCCCATGTCACTCCCAGGATCAAGAAGCTTCAGATACTCTCCTTGAGGATAAAAATTCAAATTCTTCATTTGCCGTTAAAAAAAAAAAAAACTTCATAATTTGGTTCTAGTCTACCTTTCTAGTCTAATTATATATAATACTCCAGACACACTGGCATATTTGTACTTCTTCATACAATGTATTTCAGTTTTCTACCACTCTGAACAGAATTTCTAGGTATCTTGAATACTTTACCATCTGACACCCTTCAAGAAGCCTGTTCTCTCTTCTGGTTCTTAGAACCTCATATCATATGAAAATCAATTTATATGTAATTACATTTATACCTTGGTTACTTAACAGTGATTATTATGAGCATGTTATATCTCCCTAGTAGAATGAGTGTGTTGTCAGCATAAGGAGTATCTTACTTTTCTATTTGAATTCCTAGCCCTTGGCACTTTCAATGACACACAGTAGGTATTTGATAAATTCTTATCAATTGATGGATTAATGAATGTAAGTAGAAGTTAATCTTTTTTTTTTTCTCATGTTCTTGAAGAAGTACAAATCAGGAAGGGCAGAATCTTTACCTAATTATTCCATGTAGAAATAATAGAATAATTGTTTAATTTAAAGCATAAAAATGGAGCAACTTTTCCAACAAACATGTCTTTAGACTTTTTTTTTTTGACTTTTGTTTTTTTTTTTAGGTTTTTGTAAGGCAAATGGGGTTAAGTGGCTTGCCCAAGGCCACACAGCTAGGTAATTATTAAGTGTCTGAGACTGGATTTGAACCCAGGTACTCCTGACTCCAGGGCCAGTGCTTTATCCACTATGCCACCTAGCTGCCCCAAATATGTTTTTAGAAAGAACAAATCTCAAAGAATATAATACTAATTTCATATTTCATTGTTCTAGAATAATTCTTTTTTTTAGGTTTTTGCAAGACAAATGAGGTTAAGTGGCTTGCCCAGGGCCACACAGATAGGTAATTATTAAGTTTCTGAGACCTGATTTGAACCCAGGTACTCCTGATTCCAGGGCCGGTGCTTTATCCATTGCACCACCTAGCCACCCTAGAATAGGAGTTCTTAATCAGGGGAGGGCTATGAACTTGTTCTTTTAAAAGTAGTTTAACAACTATATTTCCAAATAACTGGTTTCTTTTGTAAACATATGCATTTAATTTATGATTTAAATTATTATAGAGAGAAGGTATCCAGATGACTGAAAGGTCCTTGGCCCAACAGTAAAGAATCTCTTTGAGACCCTTTTCTTAAGTATTTACATTTGGCTGTGCTTTGTTCAAACAATCTTTTAGTTGGACAACTCTTTGTCCACTTTTACAACCTAAGTATTCACATATAGAATTTTTTATTCCTTGAAGTTTAGTGTCATTAAAATATTTAGTTAGCTTTTTTCCCTAATAAAATTAACATTTTGTTCCGTAAAATCAGGCTAATCTGAAAAGTTGATAATACTCTAATTGCATAAAAAAGCCTATACATTCTCTTCAGATTTGTTGCTACCTGCAGATTTTTAACTTCAGGGCAGTCACCCATTTATTTCCGATGTCATTCCTAAAAGTGGAAACAAAGCAAAACAAAGCAACAATTCTTGGATAAATTTACAGATATTGAGATATAGATATCTTGCAGTCTTTGGTTTAGAATGGAAAGGAGTCTAAAATGTCATGGAGTTCATTTTTTTCCTCATTTTATATAATGAGGAAAATGACCCCAAGAAGATGGAGCAACTTGTCCAGGGTCACACTGTTGTTTTTCCTTCGTTCTGGAAGAGGACCAACAACCTCAGGAGGGTAACGTATTGCAAGCGAATTATGAAATGGTGTAGAGCTGTGCAGTCATCAACCTCTCTTTCCTTCAGAGTCATCAGAGTTCAGTGGCAATGTGATAGCTCCAGAGGCAATAGGGGCAATATTGACCTTTTAAAGTTAAATTCTTTCCTAGGTCTCAGTGTGTCTGAGGCAAATCCATTCTGTGGCGAAAGGCTAGGTAAGAAATAAGGTAAAAGATGGATCAGTTTAACCTTCTCAAAGAATCAAACTTGGAGGGGAAAACTCGCAGAGTTTCTCGCCAGAACAGAACCAATTGCTTTTTACACTCATACTGAGTCATCAAAACCCAAATAATGAGCAAGTGTGACTTGAGCTAGGGTCTATTATTGGCCAATCAGTAGGAATCAGTGATTGGAATTGCAAGGCATAGTCAAGTAGCTCCATTTGAATTCCAGTGGGTTTTATCAAAGTCTGACTTTCCAGACCTATGTTTCAAGAAATTACAAATGAAAACAACATGAGACAAAAAAAGTTAGTTGCCACAGGAGGAAGCAAACAATCCCTGCCCCCCAAATAACAAGGTCACAAAGGTAGTAGGTAGAATCCAAGGATGTTCAATGAGGAGGTGGGAGGTTAAGCAGAACTGAGAATCACCTCTGATTGCAAGGGGTGAGCATCTATACACCTGGCAAGACTTAATGCATGCACCAGATGTCTGTGCTCAACTCTGCCATCAGAGGTGAGACTCAGCTCTGCTTCATCTGCTGCCCCCTCATCACACATCCCTAGTAGAATCAGGAAGAGCCAGGATTTATACCTGAGTTGGTTCATTCCAACTCTAGTTATTTTTCTAGTATTCTGTTCTGCAGGAGAAGGAAAAAGATAAAGAGGAGGAGAAAGAAGGAAGGAAGAGAACAAGAAGGAAAAGGAAGTAGAGGAAAGAGAAAGAGAGGAAAAACTGGGAAGGAGGGAGGAAGAAAGGAAAAAAGAAAGGAATAAATGGGGAAGGAGGAAGGAAAGAGAATAGATTTTTCCCTCCATTAACAGTAAAATTCTGACACAGATAGACACACAGACAGAGACAGTCAGAGACAAAGAGATTCAGAGAAAGAGACATAGAATCAGAGAGACAAAGATAGAGAGACAAAATTCCACATAGAGACAGATGGGGGGGGAGGGAAGCAGGAAGGAATAGCTTCCAGCTCATATTCCATACAGCAAACCCACATGAGGAGAATGAAGCTTCAACTATCTTTCAGAACTCCCTAAGGTCCACAGGGAATCTCTTCTCGGCTTTCCACATTTAGATTGGTGTCTCTGGAGGAAAAAATAATAAAGGACCCCTTGACTGTTTTCTTTGATTTCATGCTGTGAGGGTGGCAGTCAAAATTACTGTAGCTCTTTTATGGTTATTGAAAGAGCAAACTAGAACTAAAACTCCTCCCACAAGGTCCCACTGTTAGGAACTCATATAAGATGAAGGGTTCTGAATCACAAATTCATTTTGCTAATTCATTTCAACAAGAATGTTTTAGAATTAATTAAAGGCCTCTATTTTAGTATTAGTTGTTAAATGTATTCATGTGAAGGCAACATCAAAGAAACACATTTTCTTTTACCCTGGATATAATTATCTGACTAAAGTACTTATATGTAAAATTGTTGCTTATTCTAATCTATAAATCACCCTTCTGAAAGAAGTTGATACTATCTATGATAAAAATTTACATTATACTATTTGTTCTTCTATTGGAAAGCACTGGTTTGTAATAGAACTAGTTGTAGAGTTTATGTCATGGAAGAAGTGGATCCAAATCTAACCTGTCTCATTTAGTTGTCTATGACCAAGTCACTTAATCTCTTTCATCCTAAGGTTCCTCAAATGTAAGATTTCCCCTCAAATGTAGTATAATCCCTCAAAATTGGGAATATAAAACTTGTAGAATTTTCCTCCAAAGGTCATCATGAGAATTAAATGAGATTCAAATCAGCCAAGTTAGTCAATCTTGCTAGGGTCCAGAAAAGTCTTAAACACTCTAGGTAGAATGTATTGGAAATATGTATTGGAAAAAAAAAGAACTTTCTAGAGTATATGGGGCCAATTCACTGGGAGTTCCTTATGCTAATATATACTCATATGTACACAAATACAAAGGTATCTCTATATCTATAGCTATAGATATCTCCATATTTGTGTATGTGTTTGGTGTATAAATAGGTATATGCTTATACGTTAATATAAGTTATGCTTATGCTAATAAAGTTTTTAAGTACCTCATAAACTCTAATGCTCCTTACAAATGTAATTATCAAAATTTTCACTGCAATGCATGCAATTTTTGTGTATCAAGGACATAGTTAGGTTCAGAGGTCAGGCAGGCATAGGTATAGATCCTAACTCTGATATATGCTAGCTGAACAACCATGAACAATCTAAGTGCCGAAGCAAAAATCTATCATGAAACTATAGATTAGAGGTAATTTGCCAATCTACATTTCTGGAGGGAATTTTTATACCATGACTCCCCTGAAGAGATGAAGACACAGATCAATATTTTCTAGTTAGCAAGGTCAATATTTCTTTGATTCTTTTCACACATACTGCACAGAGAGTAATATATACTCATATGTACACAAATACAAAGGTATCTCTATATCTATAGCTATAGATATCTCCATATTTGTGTATGTGTTTGGTGTATAAATAATGTATATAATGTACATGTGTCTCTGTACAATGTGTATATGTGAACTTTATAGAGAAAAATAAGAGAAATATTGACCTTGATACCTAAAATATCTGGACCTGTGATTTCATCTGTTTAGGGAAGTCAGGGTATGGACCCTCTCTCTCCGTATTTTATATATTCTGACTTCCAGCTCTTCTATAATTCTATATTCTATACAATTCTATAAATTCTCTCTATGTCTGTATCTATATAACAATTTATATAACCCCCTAAGGATTTGAGTATTTATATGAATTCATATCATCTCATGTCACCTACATGGATAACCTTTTTATAGGAATGATAATACATTATTTCCTAAACAATAATAAATAAATTAAGACCTTGTCTATGTAATCTTGAGCATCACATCCTCACCCTAATGCTGAATTTCTGGAGTTTTAAAACCATAACTAAGTTTATTATATAAATCTTTCTTATTTGAAGATAGGGGTAAGGAGTCTGTAACAAATGATACCAAGATTTCATTTCTGGTATTTCACAGTTTGTCTAAATGGATTGTTCTCCATAAAATATGCCAAGTCAGGTCCTATGCAATTTCAATTGATTTAACTGTTTCTAAAAAAAGCAAGCTAAATCCAGTAGATTGTCTCACAGGTTAAATATCTGAAGAAAATATCTTGGATATTTTTTTTTCTCTCATGTACTTGTATGAGTTTGTTATTTTCTTCCTGTTTTTTCTTAAATAAGGAATAATTTTGCCTTGATGTAAAGGAAATAGTCAGATATCCTGCAATATATCATTAGCATAATTTACTAACAAAGGTAATGCAATTAAATTAGAAGGCTCTAATTTGCAAAAAAGATCCAAGTGAAACCAAATTATTTGGGGGAGGGTCTTCAGGGTTCATTGTATCTGACACAGAGCTGCTTCAATGTTTCTCTTTACTCCCTGAAGATTAACTGAAAATGGACTTATTTTGAACATACACACGTATCAAGAGAAAGACAGTTTTTAACAGAGACATCATGCCCAATAAGCATCACAATACTTAGAAGTTGGTCAAGCAAAACTGATGTTATTATTTTGCATTTCCTTTCTCTAATTGCAATAAGTTGAGATTTTTTCAAACTCTATATTGTTCTGCTCATTGTTCATTTCAGGAGAAAGAAGTTTAGTGGGTGGGTAGGGAGAAGGGAATGATTAGAGACTTTGAAACACTTTTTTCTACCAAATGTTTAAATGGGATATTGGATACAATTCAACTATGAAAAAGGCTGCATGTAGGACTAATAAAAGAGCTAAGTAGGCAGCTATTTATATGATTAAAGGAGCATTAGAATGAGAATCCCTTTACCCATACTCCTCTTCAGGTTCGAGGATGTCTGAAACTGTAGATTAAAAATCCAGTCCTTTGGTTTAAGACTTTGTCTCCAGATTAAATGAAGATATTGCTGGTATATATATTAAATTGACATTTATCAGTCATGATAATTTAGCGTGAATGATTTCATTTTTTGTTTTGTATTTATTCTGAAACAGGTTTTGATAAAGGAAAATAGAAAAGTGACAAAAGATGGATGGGATAGAGAAGAGAAACAGTAGCAGAAATCTTCAAATAAAGGAAACAATGTAATGATAAACTTTTCCTAGAATTTTTGCCTAGTATAGACTATATAGTCTAATAGGGAGGATGACAAAAGTAATAATTAAAGTCTAATTTTAATCTTCAATTTATGTAATATGTGGCTATAATCAAGTAAGGGATGGTAAATGTTTAACTTCCAACTCTTTGAAAACTTGTATACATTTAAGTATAATTTGCATTACAAATATTTTCTCCATCACTTTCTCACCTCTAGACAATAAAAAATACAATATATACAAAACACCTGATTTGCATAATATGCCCATTTCTAAGGTGTAAAGGTTTTTAATGAAAATTTAACAATTAGTTCTTAAAGCCAGTGTTATCTCACTCCAGCATATCCTTGGTTATATGGAAGTGGCCATGAGAAATAGTGGAAAGGGTACAGGGTTTGAAATCAGAAAGACCTGCATTTAACCCCATCAATGATATATATGTACATACCCATACATGCACACATAAAAATAGATACATACATACTAGTGGAAAAGTCAGTTAAACTATTTGTACTTTAACCTACTTCTTGAGATTTATATTTTATCAAAGACCTTCATTAGTGAGGTCTCAAGTTCTTGAAAACACAGATAACTTCACATATGATCATAATAAATTTACAATATCCATCCAGAATAGCTTTTAGGAAACAGAAAAATCAGAGAAGAGATTTTTTATTTAAATAACCTAGACCCCCTCCTCTCTTTCCTGTATTTTTATACTGTACTTTATTATCCAGAACACAGTCTTTGATTCAGTAACACTGGACTCCTTGATGTCCCCAAAAAACCCCCAAACAAACCACCATTTGTCTCTTGGCTGCAGGTATTTTCTCTGGCTTGAATGCTCTCCTTACTCATCTCTGCCTTATCTCTATCTGTATTCAGATAAGTAACTATCTGCCACAATTGAAGCTAACAGTGGGTCATTCCAATTCAGGAAAATTATATTTATATAGTTCAAACGTTAGGAGTAATTCCAACACTAATAATCATTCATTCAAGAATTCAAGATTTCTTCCAGGAAATGTTACATAAGTAATAGAAAGGTATGTAGTCTAAAGTCCCCCTGCCCCCAAATCTTTACTAGTTGGAAATTGAAGTCATTTGTATTTGAGATGTTAGAGTTTTTCTGACATAAAATTGTACTGGATTGATCTTTTCTTGTGTAAAATTATTGCTACAATGTGACATATTTTCAAACTCACTCTAATCCTGAATCTCACTTGCATTATCACACTGCAGTTGATCTTTGCTCCATATGTCATATGATGTTCTTTGGCCAGAAGAAAATTTGTTCACGCTCATTAATTCCTAGCTCTATATTTCTAAACTAGTTTTCTCCATTTACAAAATATATTGGTCTTCTGTATTTTGTGACTGTTGGATAAGTTGGTCTATAAAGTATTCTAAAAGCAAATAGAATCTGACAGAAACAATATTTGCTTAAAATAGAGGTATTAATTTTGTAGTGGCACTAACCATACAATGAGCAAATAATTCTACCTTCTTTTTCTCAAAATATTAGTAAGTGGGTTTAATATAAAAGATAATGAAAACTATATATTAAAGGTAAAAAAACTACCAAAGATTTGTACACATAGAAATTGCTTTTAAAGATAACATATGTGCCTTGTGATGAATATAAATTTTTATAAAGAAAGTCAAAATTCAACAGCAACATTAAAGAAAGACCTGTGCTAGATATGAACACTAATGAATTGAGATGGAAACACTGCCAAGCTAGTATGATGCTATTATTTTGATAAATCAATTTTCATTTAAGACTTTAAATCCTTTATTAAAACAAACACTTAGCTATGGTTCAAAACTTCATGTGTAACCAGGTACACATCTAATGGATTGCAGAATGTAGATATTATTTGACCTGCTGTCTACTTTACCTTCAACATGGAACTCAACTCAAAAAGAGGGTTTTCCTTTGATACAGAAACCATTGTCTTACATAGAAGCCAAACAGAGACTGATTTTAATCTAAGCGTCTATGTCTGACCGTGAGGTAAAGAATGACATATGTAAAAGACCTAGTAGATTCCTGTATGTTGGTACTGATTATTTCACAGTCTAAGCTCAATTTATCAATACACAGCATGAGCACATTAATGGAATTCAATGATCACCTTAATAGTCTTCCCTCTCACAAGATCAGACAAGCTGTTTTGTTTATAAGACAACAGAGGATGAAGTATTCACTTCAGTTTATTTAAGAGTCCCAATGTCTTGATTCATTTTAACTTTATTTTCTTCTACTTATTTTAGTATCCTTCAAGCTGTTACTTTGTCTATATTATTATATTAAATATAGTTCAAGTTTCATTATAGCCTTTATCATTTCAACTGATTTGTGTCATTTCTGAAAGATACAACACTTAGATGATTATATTTTATCTTAATATGCTAGACAAAATATTTCTGATAAAGATTTATTGCTTGGAAAACTATTTTCCCTCATAATTATAATAAAAAAATTCACAAAGCACCTTCCTCAAAATAATCCCATCTGGTAGACAATGCACATATTATTACATCCACGTTGCTGAGGATGAATTGAGGACTATTGGGTTTAATCAGCTGACTATATTCAGACAACCACAAAGTGTAAATGTTTGCATTTGAGTGTGGCTTTTTATGACTCCAGCATTGATATCTTTTATACACTATGACAAGCCGATTTTTAAAAAAATAAACTGAGGTCCTATTCCAAATCTAAGATCCTTTGACACAGACATTTTCTCGGAAAGTTGGTGAACTTTCCAAAGTGCGATTTTATTTCTATAGTTTACTCGTGATGAGGAAACTCCCTTGATCACTTTAGAAAGTTACTCTGCAAACTTGTCTTGGTCAGTAACCTGGGGTAGAGGGATTAATAGGGTCACAGAATTAATGTTGTATCATAGAGACAGATCTTCCTTGAACCTTAGCCTCCTGACTTGTGGCAGATGCTTTATCTGGTCTTTCATATACCAATCACATAAAGCCTAAGAAATTAATCAAGTCAGTTAAGAGCTACTATTCTAGAGACAAAATCTATCAATGAAATCATGATGAAATCATCTAAGAGTAGGTTCCAAGAAGTATGAGACAATGAAGCATCAAGTATTCTTTGAAGGTAAAAAAGGACATTCTCAGGAATGATGATTACAATAGGGGGTGTATTACTTGGTTTTGGTTTTTTTTTTATTTGTTTCCATTTTACTCTTCATTTTGATTCCTGAATGACATTTTTTCCCTAATCTGTCTTAGTTTAATTCATTGACTTAAAGTCTAATTAGTGGTTCCTGGACAATTCTCTTTTTTTTCATATTACTGAGAGTGATGAATCAGGTCAGGTTATGTGCAGAAATAAATCAGTTATACGTTACATTTTACTCTATGTGAAATCAGATGTTATGGAAGAACTCGTATGGGAAATTGTACCCTCAATATTAAATGCAATTGGAAGTTTAATATCAGAAAGGAAGAATCATGTATGACTGCCCCCTCCATTCTGAAATGATATTTTTAAAAAAAGATTGCCTTATTAAAATGAAGTAATCTTAAAAACTATATGCTGTATATTGTATACACATTTATATATGTATGCATATATACACACACTATACATATTGCATCCCATCCTTGATTTCACTCTTTTTCAATTCATAAAACTCTTATTAGAGAAGAGCTCTGTCAGTGAAGATATATCTCTTGATTATTTATCACACCAATCCATATTGCCATGGCACTTTAAGACCTGGAAGTCCCACCCTTAACAACTGCCCTGTGAAGTGGGTAGGACCAGGATTATCATTCCTGTTACAAAGAAATTGAGAGATTAATTCCCTCTGTTTACACAAATAGGAAGCACATTTGAACTGAGGTCTCATGATTCCATGTTCAGTTCTCTTGTGTCTTGGTCTCCTCTCAGGTCAACTCATTGAAGGAGGAGGATTCAAGAGGTCTATGACACTTCCTTCCCATTCAATCTCTTTCTCTCTTTCTCATTTTATGAAAAAATGTTATCTGAAAAGTTATAAATTTAAGACAGAGAACTAGAAGTAGCTATATAGTATATTTGGTAAAAACACCATTCTTAGAGCCAGGAAGACATGAGTTCAAATTCTACCTTAGACACTTCCTAGTTGTATGACTCTGAGAAAATTCTTTAACCTATATGCTTGTTTTCTTTTTCAAATAGGTAACAAAATAGATATAAACATAATAAAATCTTTAATATAACAAACCAGTTTCAAGCTTTGTGAGAAAGATCAAAGGAGAGAACATATGTATATTGCTTTTCAAACCTTAAAAACATTATAGAAATACTAGTGATTGTTGAGGCACACTTTAAAGAGTTTCTTATTGAAAATTTGAAACAATTCACCTATGCAGGTGAAGCAACTATGAATTTCTAGTCAAACTTGCCTCTATTTCACATAGGCTCCTGAAAATGGATGCTGGAGGATAATCATTTCTTAATGATTTTTTTGAGGCCTCAGATGAGCTTTTGATATGCTTGATGGTTAACAACTGCTCTGTAGTTCCTGCTCAAAATCTTTAATATCCACAAAGAACCATTAGTAAAGTGATTTTATGATCTCCCCCTATGCCATTATCTACATAATTTACATTGAAGCACTAACCTGTGCAAAACAAAAACAGCTGCAAACATTCAACTATAAAGTCCTAGATGAACTCTCAGCTACACATGGCTCTTCTCTAAGCAGCTGTTTGTAGGAAAATCCCAGTTTCATCATTTGCTCTACCCAGTGGGGTGGTCAATTCAAACAATTGGTATGTGCCATAGTGGTGCACTGTTTTACCTTGGGAATCAGGTTTCTTCGTCAGTTGGGGAGTGAAATGGCAAGACTAATGACAGCAGTATAATTGATAGAAGGAGCCCTGGAATAGAGCAAACTCATAGGGCTAGGAAAGCGATGACATATCTACCATGTCAGGTCTCCTGTTCTTCATAATTCTCTCCAACACCAGTTCCTCAGTCATACTAAAAAACTTAAAAATGCATTATTTTAACTGCTTGATCTTAACTCTGTTAGTAGTTTGTGTTTCTCTTAATTTAGTCTAGAACTGAATATATTGCCTTATCTGGACCCACATAGTGCCAGAGGAGAAAGTGAGGCTGGTGACTAAACAGCCATCCTTACTTAAATCCAATCTACTTGCATATCAAGGGCCTTGCATCTCTGATGTCACAGTCCTCTTCAAGAAGTAAGGACACACTATTGGTCAATGCTATCCCCATCCAGTGGAACAAAAATCAAACCAAATCAAACCAAAAAAAGAAAAACCCTTTCAGAATCTGATGAACACTTTATAAAAATTATCTCTTATATCTCTCTTTCCCTTAATCCTAATTCCTCATATCAAAAATGACTAATATGTAAACATGTTTATCAAAAATATGTATGTACAATGCTAACCTGACTGTTCAACTGCTGAGGGGAGGGGAGTGAGAAGGAAGGGTGGAGGGAAATTTTGTAACTTAAAAACATACTTGTACATATGGATGGAAATAATAAATACTTTTTAAAAAAGAAGGAAGGACAATAAACAACAAGGACCCATATTAACCTTTATCTAATACTGAGATGGTATGTCTAGAATTACAAGAGATAACATAATTAGACCATAGTCCTTGGATAGTGGGGCCATAACTTAGAATTAAATAGATTTCAGATATTTTTGATGCTGATTGCAAAATGGGACACCTTCAAGAGTGATCCAAGTTTTTAGGAACCATGGTTCTGTTCAGTTATTGTTTCCATATACTAAATTTGTATTTAACAGAAATTCTGACACAATCCAATAATGGAAGGCTCCTGCTGTTTCAGGGCTTTCACATGGTTTGTTGTGTCTTCTCTTCTTTTCTCTTTTTTTTTTTTTTTGGTTTGGTTTTGTTTTTGCAAGGCAATGGGGTTAAGTAACTTGCCCAAGGTAATTATTAAATGTCTGAGGCTGGATTTGAATTCAGGTCCTCCTGACTCCAGGATTGGTTCTCTATCAACTGTACCACCAAGCTGCCCCCTCGTCTCTTATCTTAATGAGTAGCTTTCATTATTAAATGGCAAAAATATTTATCTCTTACTGACATCTGACATGTGTTATTGACTATGTATTACCAATTTTCTAGATAAGAGAGTCTATACCTAGCAACTCAGTGCTTTAACTTCTCTGACATCTCAATATTTTAACATCTGGTTTCTGGTCCTAGTACTCTATGGAAACTAAGAATTGTAACATCACCAGAGATGTTACTCTCATGATGTCCAATGGACTTTTTTCTTTTTTAGATTTTTCAAGGTAATGGGGTTAAGTGGCTTGCCCAAGGCCACACAGCTAGGTAATTATTAAGTGTTTGAGGTCAGATTTGAACCCAGGTATTCCTGACTCCAAGGTGAGTGCTCTATCCACTGCACCACCTAGCCACCCCTCAACAGACTTTTTTCAAAGTGACTTTTGACACTGTTGCCTGTGGGTTTTTTCTTTTTACATTTTCTTGTATGCTTAGTAACACAGACCCTTATTAAGCACTTTCCCCCCGCTGCTTGTTTCCTTATCCTCAAAATAAATATTCTCAATAAATGTGAATAGCATTCAAAACTGAATCCCTGACCTTTTCTCTTTTCTCTTTCTACTCATCACTTTAGTGCTCAGAAACTCTTCCTAATTCTCCCTAGAGACATAGAGCCATATCCCTTTTGAATTTGTCTCTATCTAAAATGTATCAGTGCCTTAAACTCAACCCTTTCAAAAACCAAACATATTCCTTTAAAAACCTGCTCCATACTTTCTTCCCAGATACTTAGTCTCACAATTTCAGAATCATCTTTGGTCTTTCTAACTCCTTTTCTTCAACATGTCCCATCTGTTTCTTGCTTTCTACTTTCACCGAAACCCCCATTTAGAGATCTCATCTGGATCAATGATGTTAAACTCAAATAAAAAGAGGGAACCACTAAATCATACATGAGGATCTCTATGGAACACTAACTATGCTTTATTGTTTCTAAATAATTTTGTTATTCAGAGTAATGATAATTACATTATTAATCATAATAATTATATTATGTTATAATTATAATTATATTTTTAATCATAATAACATTTTTCTGCTTTGGGTCCCATTTGGGAATACTGTGGGTTGCATGTGGTCTATGTTTTCTATGTATCTAACAACTCATATCTGGAATATTGTTTTAGAACTGTTATATATTTATTCTTTTTCTGATGAATCCTTTATAACATAGTTCAAGAACAGCAGGAGGGAAAAGAAAAAGATTCAGTGATAGGAAGCACTCCATAACTTGCTCCACTCTGGCATCTGTGGATTTGACAGGGGAGAGAGGAAGAAGTATCCTCCTACTGCTGAGAAGGGGTCCATCTCTAGACACCAAGAACTTCACAGAAAACATTCCAGATTGTTGTTTGTTTAATCTACTGTTAAAAATCTTACTTTAGATTTGTTCTTTCACTGCTTCTCGTTTGATTATAGCTTTTGAAGGATAGGGAGGAGGAGTAATGTGTTTTGCTTTTTTAATCATCTTCCACATTTTAATCAAAAAGAGCATAGTGTTACTGAAACGTCTCAATTCACTTTTAAGCATTTAATAGTTTAATAACTTAAAATCACATCAAAACTTCTGGTATACTGTATGTAGTATAATTCATCTCTCTCTCAAACAATTCTCCATATTTTAGCTTCCCACCAGGGTCATTAAAATTTCAGAAGTGGAACCCATATTTCAAAGTCATTCAATGTCCCCAAAATATTTTCTGAAGTTTTATCTTTCTTTATGTTTAATCTTCCTCATTAAGGTAAAGGCTTATAGTTTTAATCCATTTTTGTTCTTGGGAGTGGTTGAGACCAATCACTGGAGAGACTAAAAGAACATCCAAAGAAATCAAGATATTTAAACAATTTGTTGACATTGGCTACTTTTCTCCTCATATGGATCCATGTGTAAGTCAATCTTGATAAGAAATATTAGATACCCTACAATTCATAACCTTATCAACATTTACCCTTTCCAATTCTTTCTTGGAAGCTAATGAGTTCAACGTTACAAATTAAAAATTTGAACAAAACTATTTGATAGAAAATAAAGATTTAACACTGTTCTAAACAAAACTAGCACACTTTCCCTAAATTTAGTGGGGAATAATTAATATTTCTAATATCAGTGCATATCCCTGAATATCCCAAGCAACAATTTATTTAAACAGCCCACTTTTACTAAACAACCCTGTTGTTACATACATGTGGTGCTTTGTGTCATTACTCTCTTTTAGCAGTTGGAGGTAATCCATGGATGCCTTTTCAGAATAAAGTTTTGAAATGCATAAACTAAAATACAGTAATTTAAAAATTTTTTGGAGACAATCATGCTTAAGACTTGTCTAGGATCACACAGTTAGGGTCTGAGAGATCAAATTTGAACTCTGTTCCTCCTGACTCTAGGTCTGGTGCTCTCTTGACTGTACTACCTAATTACCCCAATACAGTTGATTCTAAAGGAAGCCAATTCTACTGAAATACAGTTAACAAAATATTTTTTGTTCATGGATTCTAGGTTGAGGGCCCCAGTTATAGAACATGAAATATCTTCTGCTTCCTTTTTATTAATTTTTAATCTCCCATTCATAAGATTCAACATAGAATCATGGATACCATAGTGGAAATGGAGATAAGAAGTCCTTGGTTTGGATTGTGTTTTAGACACTCACTATCTATGTAATTAAACTCTTTCTCAGCCTCTTTGCTCATCTGTAAACCTGGATAAATATTAAGAGTAGCACTTACCTAAGAGGGTTGTCATGAAGACAAATGAGATAATGTATTGAAAGCATTTTGCAAACCTTAAAGGGCTATATAAATGTCATATATTATTATAAGTTCCACATGGTCAAGGGCTTTACTTTCTTACTTGTCCCAAAGGCACCAGTGTTACAGTTATTTAGTTAATAAAGACTGTAGCAGAAATCAAATGGAAAAAAATGGGATCTCTATTTCTTTAACAATTAAAACCATTCCCTCTTTTTCAACATTCTGTATGCATGAGGAAAAACACCCTTCAATAAGCTTTTTAATATTCCAAACACTCTTTGAAATGGTCAAGATGTTCTATTTACATTTGAGCCGGCATTCTAGATACTTTTCATAATATGTTAAATATGCACAATATTACTTGACATAATCTACAAGGGGAGACACTTGTGTTCCCAAATACCAAGGGTGTTTCAAGGTAGTTTGTGAAGAAAACTTTTTAAAAATGCAAATTTGGATTTTTTTCCAACAGATTTAATTTTACAAGATGAAAACAGCTCACATTAATGCTCTAGTTAATCATTCTATCATTTTCCCCAAAAAAAGATAAAATGAAGCTAAGAGCCTACTTCAAACAAAGAAAAAAATCTGACTATAATTAGATTCACAGCAAATACACATGAATTAAAAATACATACACATTTTCTGACAAGATTTCTATATTCTATAATAATCAGATGAAATATGATTAAGTAACTTAAATCACAATTATTAATCTATTTATACTTTAAGAAAATTTCATAATTTTTTTCTGAAATTTAAATCTTTTTTGTGTGTTAGTTGACATATTTAAGTCAATGAGTGAACATTTATTAAATGCCTGTGTCAAGCTCAAAATTGAAATTGTCCTTTCACCAAAGAACTCAAATCTCAAAATTGTGGAATTAAATAAGGCTACCAAATAATTCATATTTTTTCCTTCATTGTTACCATCAAACTATAGTTGCATATGGTTATGGCTGACTGAGTGAAGAATTTTCAAGCAGGATATCATGGGTTCAATTCCTGCCTCTGATATTTATCAACACTGTGATCTCCCTATTCATGAGATGAAATATGGAATCATGGATACCATACTGGAAATGGAGGTAAAAAAGCCCTTGGTTTGAATTGTGCTTTAGGCACAATCTATGTCATTAAAATCTTTCTCAGCCTATTTGCTTGTCTATAAACCTGGATAAGAGTAGCACTTATTTAAGAGGGTTGTCATGAAGACATTGTCATGTGTCTCAAGACTTTCTAAATTTGTCTGCTAAAATCTTATATAGGTTGGCAACTGCATGGATGGTGGAAATTCCCACACCAAGAGTTCCCAACACTGCTTAAATCTCAAATGCTTAGTATTTTCATAATGCAGCTAAGGACCATGTGCCCCTGTCAGAAGATTTTTGCTTTATTTTCTCACTCCTGGAGGCAACTGGTTTTATGAAATCTGTTCCACTCTTCAAACAATGACTAGAAAGTTATAAAAATATAACCACTTCTTTGCCTATTATTGCTCTCATGACTCATTCCTCAGATCCTTACTATCCCCTTGACAACTCTTAGCTCTGGTATGCTTATCTTGTTCTCCTCTCTAGATTTTTAAGATCCTTGTAGTAAGAGACAATTTTGCTTCAAATTGTTAACATGTCCCTTGAAAACCTATATTTAAGGTACTCAAGAATAATTTATGAACTGATTCCCACTTCTTTTTGGGTGGATTAAGATTATGATGTTAAGCAGTTATATTCAATATATATCTACAAGTATGTACCTATGCAAAGTTTAAAAACAAAAAATAATGACAATCTTTAGAAAGGACCAGTCCTGCAATCCAGAATGAAGTCCTTTCAGTGCACCTTATATTCTATAAAATGTCAAGAAATTACAAAGTTGGCCACCCATGAAGATGGGACAATGTACTTTAGCAAACTAATAGTAAGGCATGGAGAGGAGTCACACAGGATGGAGAGATCTGAATGATTTTTTTTTCCAATATGACTGTCTAGATTGAATACTCACATGGATGAAACTGCTGAGCCAATGAAATACTGGACAGCAGGGGCTATATCTAATTCAATTTTATGTGCTTCCAGATGCCATCAGAGAAGGTTTGCACATAGTATGTGTTCAAAAAATGCTTGCTGAATAAAAACCCTGTTTATTTCAAATAAAACCAACTGACCATCACCATTTATTCCATTTATAATATTCCTGCATTATGTCAATAGATAAGACATGCTTGCCAATATATAGGGTAATATCCTACAATATGCCAATATATAAAACAAGCAGATCTACCACAATCTCACTTCTTTTCCAAGCATTTTTCAATTTAAAATTAATTTAATTTAAAAATATCTATTGTGTTTTATGATACCAACATGGTGCTGATACCTAATGCAGGAAGAACCAAAACAGACAAAGAAAATTATAGACCAGTATCCCTAATGAATATTGATACAAAAATATTAAATACAATTTTAGCAATGAGACTACAACAAGTTATTACTAGCATAATATACCATGATCAGGTAGGATTTATATCACGTGGGTAGGGATGGTTCTATATTAGAAAAACAATTAACAACAACATTGTGAGATGATCAACATTATTGGAAGCAGCTCCTCACAGTTCAGAGAGCTAGGACAACTTTATTAGATGAGCTATGGACAATGCTATCCCCATCCAAAGGAAGAAAAACCAAACAACTAAAAGAAATAAACCAACCCTTCAGAATCGAATAAACACTATAAAAATTATCTCTTAGGTTGCTCTTTCCCTTAATCCTAATTCCTCATATTAAAAATGACTAAAATGCAAACATGTTTATCCAAAATATGTATGTACAGTGCTAACCTGATTGTTCACTGCTGAGGGGAGAGAGGTGGGAAGGGAAGGTGGAAGGAAATTTTGCAACATAAAAATATACATGGGCATTTGGCTGAAAATAAACAAATAAAAACAAAACAAAATATTATTAAAACACTCAACATAATTGAATATCAATAGCAAACCCAATAGAAATAATATGATTATCTTAATAGATGCTGAAAAAAACCTTTCATAAAATAAAACATTAATTCCTATTAAAAACACTAGAAAGTTTTGGAATAAATGGAGTTTTCCCTAAAATAATAAATATCTATCTAAAATCATCAACAAGTATATGTAATGGGGATAAACTCAGAGCATTTCCAGTAAAATCAAGAGTGAAACAAGGATGTACATTAGTACCATTACCATTTAATATAGGATTAGAAATGCTAGCCGTAGTAATAAGAGAAGAAAAAGAAATTGAAGGAATCAGATTTGGCAATGTGGAAGCAAAGCTTTCACACTTCGCAGATAATATGATGGTATACTTAGAAAACCCTCTAAAAATTCCTTGAAACAATTAACAAATATAAAATATAAAATAAACCCACATAATCAATAGCCTTTCTATATATGAACAACGAAACCTAAGAGCAAGAGATAGAGAAATTCCATTTAAAGTAACTATAGACAACAGCAAATACTTAGGAATCTACCTTGTAGGGCAAACAGAAACTATAAGAGCACAATATATAGAATAATATCCGACAATACCATCCTACATTTGGCAATGTGTAGGATAATATAGTAGAATATGCCAATATAAAAAAGACAGATATACCACAATTTCAGTGCTTTCTAAAGCACTTCTCACCCCAATAAAGTCAGATCTAAATAACTGCAAAAATGCCAGTTACTCATGGTTAGGTCGAGCTAGTATAATAATAAAATGACAATTCTGCCCAAATTAATTTACTTATTCAGTGCCACACCAGTCAAACTATCAAATAACTATATTGAGCTAGAAAAAGAATAACAAAATCCATCTGGAGCAACAAAAGGTCAAGAATAAGGGCAGCTGTGTGGATAGAGCACTAGTCCTGGAGTCAGGAGGACCTGAGTTCAACTCTGGCCTCAGAAAAGTGACTTTGGAAAAGTCACTTAACCCTTTAAGTAAATTTAAAAAAATAACAAAAACAAAACAAAAAAAAACCCAAAGTTCTGGAATAGCAAGGAAACTGATGAAAAAAATATAAAGGAAGGTAGCCTAGCTCTATCAGATCTAAAACTATACCATAAAGTGACAGTCATCAAAACTGCCTGGAGAAATAAGAGTAAGTAATGGATCAGTCGATTAAGATAGTTTCAAAAGAAGCAGTGGTAAATGACTACAATAATCTACTGTTTAACAAACTCAAAAACCTTAGTTTCTGGGATAAGAACTCATTATTTGACAAAAATTGTAGGGAAATCTGGAAAATAGTATGACAAAAACTAGACATAAACCTACATCTCACACCCTATACCAAAATAAAGTCAAAATGGGTACAGGATTTAGACATAAAGGGTGATACCATAGATAAACTAATAGACCAAGACTTACTTTATCTATCAGATTTATGGAAAGCAGACAAATTTATGACCAAATAAGAATTAGAGTACATTAAAATCTGCGAAATGAATGATTTTAACCATATTAAATTAAAAAGTTTTTGCACTAATAAAATCAATGCTGCCAAAATCAGAAGGAAAGCAGAAAGCTGGGAAACAATCTTCACAACTAAGAGTTCTGATAAGGATATAATTTCTAAAATCTATAGGGAATTGCATCAAATTTATAAGGTTACAAATCATTCCTCAATTGATAAATGGTCAAAGGATATGAATGGATACTATTCAAATGAAAACATTAAATCGGTATACAATCATATGAAAAAATATTTAAAATATTTTTAATTAGAGAAATGCAAATTAAAATAACTCTGAGGTATCACCTCACACCTATCAGATTGGCTAAGATGAGAAAAAGGGAAAATGATCCATGTTGGAGACATTGTAGGAGGATTGGGACATTAATGCATTGCTGGTAGAGTTGTGAATGGATCCAGTCATTTCGGAGAGCAATATGGAACTATGTGCAAAGAGTCTTTGACCCAACAATTCCAATTCTAGGCCAATATCCAGAAGAAATCATAAAAAATGGGAAAAGTTCTACGTGTTCCAAAATATTCATAGTACCTCCTTTTGTAGTGGCAAAGAACTGGAAATTGAGGCAATGCCCATCAATTGTGGAATGGTTAAACAATTTATGGTATATGAATACTATGGAATACTTATGTGCTATAAGAAACCTTGAATGGTCAGATTCTAGAAAAGCATGGAGAACAATCTACACAGTAATAGCAACATTGTGAGATAATAAAACTTGATGGACAAGGGAAGCTAGGTTGTGCAGTGGATAGAGTACTGACCCTGGAGTCAGGAGGACTTGATTTCAAATTCGGCCTCAGACACTAAATAATTACCTAGCTGTGAGACCTTGGACAAGTCACTTAATCCCATTGCCTTGTAAAACCAAAACAAAATCCCCCCAAAACCTTGATGGAAGCAGCTCCTCTCAGCAGTTCAGAGAACTAGAACAACCATATTAGACTGGCTATAGACAATGCTATCCCCATTCCTAGGAAGCAAAACAAAATACCCTCTCCCCACAAAATTCCTCAAAATCTTATGAACAATTTATAAACATATCTCTTAATATAATTCCTGCATTTAAGCCTCATTTCTCATACCAAAAATCATGTCTATCACAAATATGTATGTACAATGTTATCCTGACTGTTTGCCAATGAGGAGATGGGGGTGGAATGCGAGAATGGAAGGAAATTTTGTAACTTAAAAATAGACATATGCATATGGCTGAATGTTGAAAAACTTTCATTACATGTATTTGTAAAAATATCTACTGTGCTAAACACTTATGGGGAATTTTGACATTTTTCCTGAATAGAATCTAAAATTTCTGTTTTGCCTTCTCCTGGTTTTTAGGAGGATTGATTGAACACATTCATTCAACTAGCATAAAAATTCTAAATGTACCTATTACTTTCTCTAGTGATTTCCCTTTTAACACTTTACTACTCCAGAACTTGGTTACACCATGCGATCTATTCCATCCCCAATTTCAAACCAAAAGAAGAGTGAATCAATCAACATTACCTAAAAAAAAAGATTATTTCTAAGGGTAGAGATATGTGTATTCTTTTGGTTAATATAACAAAAAGTTTTTTTAAAAAGGTAGAGATATGGAGAGGTAGAGGTACTGAGAAAACAAATTCCAAAGGAAGGAAATGGTGTACAATGTCTAAATTTTCCACCAGTTCTTTCTTTTAAGACATCTCACTATCTATCATGAGTATTCAGGTTGTGGAAGAATATTTAAAATATCCTTTTAGTTTCCCTAAACATATAAATATAGAAAATTTTCTCCAGTGTTAACTTTTCAAAGTTTTTTTCCTTTAGGAGAGTGAATAGGAAAAAAAAAAGCTAAGACTCTTTTTTTCTAAATAAGATAATTATCTTCCAAGCCACTGGAAGTGATTTTTGCCTTGCTCCATCTAGGGATAGCATCCTCTTTTGGATTCAAGATTAGAATACAGATTATAGTGAGGAACCATTTTAATTCTTAAGGGGCCCAGAAAGGAACTGAATGCTTTTTATGCTGGAATGTTACAGTATTTTAATAGGTTATAATTTTTTTTCTTGTTCAAGATTTCCATAAATATTATCTTAAATTGTTGGGGGAGTCAAATTCTGTCAGTTTAGATCTCTTCTCTTCTCTTCTCTTTCTCTCTCCCTCTCTCCCATCCTCTCTTCCTCCTAGAAATGATTTGGATACAGATTAATATTGAATAAGATAAAACTGTTTCTTGAAAACTTGAGTCTAGAACATAGAGTGTTATGAGACATTAATATTTTTTTCTTAATCAAATGAAAGGAGGAATCATTTCTGGATAGGGAGAGCTTCATGAAGGAGGTGACATTTGAAGTAAGCTTTGTAAAAAGGCTGTAATTTCAAAAGGCAGAGTTAGATTAAAGGATATTCCAAACAATGACTATTGTGTGGGGGGAAGGCAAAGACACAGAAGTAAGAAAGAGCAGGTGTATTTGGGCAGGGGTTGATAAAAAAGAAAGTATATTATTAATGCCTGACTAAACTAAATCACTAGCTTTCTTTCTTTCTTTCTTTCTTTCTTTCTTTCTTTCTTTCTTTCTTTCTTTCTTTCTTTCTTTCTTTCTACTATAAAAGCTAAAATTTTTCACCACTCACTGACTTATGCTCTGACTTAAAGCGAAAGAAAAACTTTGTTTGGAAGATGCAAATAATAAATTCTCTCAATTTCTGGACCTATAATTGATCAGAAATAACAAGAATAGAAATGGGTGGAGAGAGTTACTCTTCTTGGCTATAGTTTAAAGTATTTCTTTGATTAAAAACAAACAAAAATTCTAACCTTCTTTATAAAGGATTTTGATTATACCACATTATACCATTTTAAATAATGTTTCTTCATCTTAGGGTCTGATTACTCTTTCTATGCTCATAGGAGGATTATTGTGATCAAGTTTAGGAAAACATTTTAAAGTAACTAATAACAATGCAGAGAAATATACCTCTTTAAAAAATAAGATAAATGCCCCAATCCTTAATTACAGCACACTTCTAATTGTGGGGGAAAACATTTTATTTTCAAAGGCTGTTGATTAAAATATACTATGTAGCTGTATGTATCTGCAGATGCTCAGGATATGTATTCAGAGTCATTGGAAAATTTAAGGAGAAAAAAAATCAAACTGAACCAATTCATACAAAGCTGAAATAAGAGCAAAAGAGCTTTGTACTTTTTCCTGAGTCCATTTCATTTACATGCAAAAGAAATCATTGCTACTGGAAAAAATCACATCAACATGAGATGGGATCTTTTAAAATAGAATATCAACTCTTCAATCTGTTCATTGTCTATTATCCTTGCAGTGATGGAGACTATGCATATTAATAAACACAGGCCCATATCTATAGCTGTACATTTTTAAAAGATATTCATGAGGGGGTTTCTGTTTCCAGAATATTTTTGGACCTAGAGCATGAAAGATCCCCAAGGTACATACTAAAAAATATAGTGAACAAAGAAGAACCTTCATTTGTAGATAGATTTTGTGGCAATGTTCATATCCAATCACCTACTAGCTTAGACAAAAATGCCCAAAATAGAACTTCCTTATGATTTATGCAAATCAATTCCACTTCTAAATTTCCTGCTTTTCATTGAGAACTTTACTTCCTTCCAATCAACCATATTTGTAATATGGGGGTCATCCTCAGTTATTCTGTCACCTTAAATGCCACTTCAACATTCATTAGATGCCAAGGTTTAACTACATACCTCCATTTATCCTTTTCCATTCACAGCCACCACACTAGTTCTGAACTTCAAAATCTCTCTTACTTTAATCTGTCTAACTTTACCATCTTCCTTCTTCAATCCATCCTTAACAGAGCTACCAAATTAATAAACACTGGTCCGATTATAGCACTGTCTTTTCCTGAAATTGACAATTGCTCCCTATTGCCTCTAGGATAAAATATACACTCTTAACCTGCTATTTTAAAGTCTTTAATAGTCTGGTTCCCACATACCTTTTCTAGTCATATTTCCCATTCTTCCTTTTCATACATTCACCATTTCATTTAAACCTGTCTTCTAGCTGTTTCCTCAGATGGACATCCCATTGACCAACAATGTGTGGACAGCAGAATATAGTTGACAGTCAAAAAAACCTTGAATTAGAAAACCTGAGTTCAAGCCTTGCCTTTGACACACATATATATTTTCAGGATGACCTTGGATATGTTGCTTAACTTCTCAATTTTCCAAGGAGCTCTCTGTGACATGAAATAAAAGGTGTTTGATAAATGTCCATTGAATTGAAGGGGTAGATTGAAAAACCTCTTTCCTGAAGAACTTTAAGATTATTTTTCAAGTTTCCATATTTTTACTCATCCATTTGAAATACCATCTAGAAAATAGTCTTTCCATTTATGTCTAGGCAAGATATGAAATTACATGAAATTTCAAATCTGTTTAAAATTGATGAAGGAAAAAATGCTAGGATTTCCTAAGCCTATTCCCTGAAATGCTAAAAATCACAATTTAACTGTGATTTGAGTGTTCAGGAGTCACATTAATCACTTCTAACATTTTTTTGTGAAGAGTGACCAATATTAGTGCTTTATTGCTACAAATATTTAATAAATGGTAGAAAAAACATGTCATGTGCCTCCCTAATGCCTAAAGAACAAAGTTAAAAAGAGCTGAGAGTGTACCAGTTATACTTTTCTTAATGAAAATATGATTTCTTACTGGTTATTTATAATTTTAATAAACCAAGCTGATTACTTCCAAGAATAAATATAAGCATAATCTTAATATTATACATTATTTTATAAAAGTTAATTTGGGTTGCCTCCAATGTAATTGAACATCCTCACAACATTCTTACAGATTTATAGGAGTCCATGGACAAAAATCAAATAGAATATGGAAGAATGAATATTAGTGAATTCTGCATTAAAAGAAAGAAGGGGCCATGAATTTATTGAAGTAGTGATGCATTTTATCTACAGATTAAAACATGTATTTCCAAAGCTATGTATTTGATGCTAAGAATACTAAAAGTTACACTAAAATTATTAGGTCAATATAGCAATGCTGAGGTTATAAAAGCATTAATTATTTTAAAGACCCATGAATGAAAATCTATCTATCAATGAGTAATCTAAAGCAACACAAATGTTTGAAAGAACAATGACTGAAGTAGAAATGTCAAGTCTTCCCAGATTTGTACTAAGAAATAGAAACAAGATAAACTATCAAAAAACATCTGAGAGATAAGGAGGAATTGACATATTTCTAAATTGTCTTTTCAGGCATCCTTGTATAGAACACATCTAAACTTGCAAATATAGTGTTTGTGACCTGCAAGAACCACATTTCATATTAAAAAGAACAATCAAAAAAATAACATATGCCTTTTTTCTTTTTTTTTTTTTAGCAAGGCAATGGTGTTAAGTGGCTTGGCCAAGGCCACACAGCTAGGTAATTAAGTGTCTGAGGCTGGATTTGAACTCAGGTACTCCTGACTCCAGGGCTGGTATTCTATCCACTGCACCACCTAGCTGGACCAACAAATACCTTTACCAATTGATTTTTACTTCCTAAAATTTAAAAAAAGAATTCTGTAATTGGTTTCTTAAAAATGCCCTAATTGGGAGAGAAAAATGTATTCTTGTAATTTTTAACAAGTCACAGTAACTTAACAAACTGAAATAGTCTCAAAAAAAAGGTTAATTGCCCTTAAGAAAAAAAAAACATCAAAGATATGATGAAATGAATATAACCAAAGATATATCCCAATAACTTGAGTTATCAAAATCCCAATTATTTTTGCATTATACTTCCAAAATAATAAGAAAATTAACAACTTTTAAAATTAAAAACCTAAATCACATAAACAAAAAATTGATCATATGTAGGAAGTATATATCAAATAATTAGAACATAATATATGACTAGATAGTTCAATAGTTAAATTATATATAGCTGAAAATTTATTAGAATGGCTGAAGAACTTTGATAATTTGTTAACAATCCCTTGAAATTTAACATCAAAAACTAATCCTATGAATACCAATTCAGGGTTTTCCTTGAAATTTCCAAATATAAAAGCATCCTTGTGTATTAAGTTTGTTATATAATAAAACTCCTAACTCTGTCTAAGATTTAGTTGCTCAAGGTAAAAGTAAATCCTGAGTGAAGTGAGCAGAATAAGAACATTGCAACATTAACAGTAACACTGTGTGATGGTCAACTATGATGGATTTAGCTCTTAGCAATACAATGATCAAAGACAATTCTAAAGGACTTGTTATGGAAAATACCATCCACATTAGGAGAAGGAACTATGGAAACAGAATTCAGACCAAATCATACCATTTTCAATCTTTAACATTATTTTATGCTTTATAATTTCCCCCCCTTCTTGTTCTGATTCTTCTTTCACAAAATAACCAATATAGATATATGTTGAACAGTAATATATGTATAATCTATTAAATTACTTGCTGTCAAGGGGAGGGAGGAGAGAGAAAGCATGGGGGAGAAAAATGGGGAACTCAAAAATCTTACAAAAAATTAGTGCTGAAAAGTATCTTTGTATGTAGTTGGAAAAATTAACAAATACATTTTTTTAAAAAAAGAAAAGTTTATAATGAAAATGGTGAAATTTAAAGTTTTCCAAGAAAAATAGAATGTATATATGAAACAGAAGAAAAAGTTACTGAAATAAAATTATGTTTTCTCTTTGTAAAAATACAATCAATAGCACTATGTAGAACATTCTATAGCTCACTCAATTCATGCCACTTTTTAGAGATCTCTCATTAAGATTTAACTTGTGATAAAAAGTGAAACATAACATTTAAACATAAAATAAGCATTTATTTTTTTTTATCAGAGACCACCTAAGACTCGAAACATTATTGTCGCCATCTTGCCTCCGCCCCAGCATTTCTTATCCTTCAAAAATTCTGTAACTTATTTTAAAAATGTATATGGTTTCTCTAAAAGTTTTAACTTAGTTTTATTTAATGCTCTTTTTTCGGTGAGATTTCAAGAACAAGGTTTCAGTGCAATAACTCAGAGAAGTTATCAAAATCACAGAGTAAGTCTTTATGATGTGAACATAATCAGCTCTGCTCTTTTCACTGTCCTCACCTAGGTGCTCATCATTTTCTCTAGTCTCAGAGAAACACTGACTCTCCCCTTTCTTGAGGAATCCTATTTCACGATAATCCTCAATTCTATCCTTTTATGATTTTCATGAATGACAAGAATAAAGGTACTGATGTGATACTTTTAAGACATATGTGACAATAATAGGATTCCAAATAAATAATCTTGATAGATTAGTGGTTTTATTTGAATATAATAGGAAAATATTTAATATACAAAATTGTAAAATAAGATATAAATTTTATATAAAACTTCAAAGCTAATAAAGTTATATATATATGTGTGTGTGTGTGTGTGTGTGTGTGTGTGTATGTTATGTATAGTGCATGTATGTGTATACAATCTTATTTTATCTTTACAACAACCTGGAAAGTATGTGCTATTTTTTAGCTCCATCAGGAACCTGAGGAAGAAAGAAGTTAATTGACTTGCTCTGTAATTTCCTAATTGAAATAACTAGAAAATATCTCTGAAGACTGATTTGATCTTCTAACCTCAGGTCCAGTGCTCTATCCACTGTGTACCTTACTGACTCTAATAAACTTAATAAATATAAGATGAGGGTAGTATGGCTAGAGAATACTTAAAAAAAAAGATCTGAGTATTTTAGTGGACTGAACTATAAGTCAATCATGTGACATGGTATTTACTAAGTTAATATGATCAAAGTCTACAAGAAGAGGTATGAAGTATAGAAAGAGAAAGTTAATAGTGTCACTCTACTGAACTATATTGAGCAGCTGTGAAATTGGTTATTCAGGTATAGGCAATACATTTGATGAAAGAAATAAGCTAGAGATCAACCAGGATGATAATGGACCTTAAGATTGTACCAGGTTAGGAACCTCGAGGATTTAGCCTGGAGAAGAGAAACAATGAGTTATGAAAAATGTTTTTAGGCATTTGGATGGGTATCATGTCAGAACAGGAATAGATTATTTATGTTTGATCCCAGAGCATAGAGTTTAAAGAAGAAATCATAGAGAAACTGTATATAGAATTTGAAGAGAGATTTAGAGGCAAGGATATTAGCAATAATTTAAATTATATTATTCAGGAGTGGAAATAAATTGAGCTCTTCCTCAATAGAGATTTTCATATATGGATAAGATGACAAAACATTAGGTATAAGAGATTTTTTTTTCAGGTACAGGTTAGGAAATGTAGCTTCTGACACCCTTCTAAGCCTAAATTCTGGGATTCTGTAAGCAAATTTCCAAGTCTCTTTTGAGATAAACTATTAAAATGTGATCCATAAGACCTAGGCACCAATTCAACCAACTTCAATTATGGTCTTAACAAATAAAATGAGTTTTGGGAACCAAATAATTGGAATAAAATCTGATCATTCTAGTTACTTGGAATATTTCTTTCCCTATATTCAATAATGGAAATATCTCATAAATATTACAGAAAATTTTGGTAATTAATGGTCCATTGAATAAAGTAACTTATTCATAATATAGTTTTCAGAATTTCCTACTACCACCTCTTGTTTATTTTAGACATTGTTACTAGCCATTTGGGAAGCCATGAACCCTTTTGATAACTCATGAAAAGAGTGATTGTGCCATGTTAACTTAGGTTTAACTGGAGAGTGTCTATTTTGTGTTTCCTTTCTCTTCCTCAATTAATGATGCTCTTTCATCATCATAAGTCTAAAAGAAGGGAAAAGATTTCTCCTGTGATGTCATTATAGCATTTCTTATATGCTATATGATTTCCTATGGCATAGTTAATATTATTTGATTTAATGTATTCAATTCAATGTTTTGACTAAAGGTATATATGTTATGTTTTTGAATGGGTACAAAATGGGTATAAGATTTAGATATAAAGAGCAACACCATAGAGAGATTATTAGACCAAGAAATATTCTATCTATCAGATCTATGGAAAAGAGATAAATTTATGACCAAAAAAAAATTAGAGCACATTATAAACTGCAAAATGAATGATTTTTACTATATTAAATTAAAAAGGTTTTGCACTAATAAAATCAATGCTGACAAAATTAGAAGGAAAGCAGAAAACTGGGAAACAATCTTCACAAGTAGGAGTTCTCTTAAAGGTCTCATTTCTGGGGGGGGGGGGTCAATCCAAGATGGTGGCATGAAGGCAGCATTTCCCAGGAGCTCCTTCCCCCAAAACTCCAAAAGTCATCAAATTATGACTCAAGCCAAAATTTAAAGGGGCAGAACCCAAAGAAAGACTGAGTGATGCATTTTCCCAGTTCAAGATAACTTAGAAGTTCTACGGGAAAGGTGTGTTTTACCAGGACCAGGAGGTGGAAAAAGCCCCAGGTGCAGAGCAGCCCTGGAACAGCCTGAAGAGGAGGTGAGAGAATTCTGCTACACTAGAATGAGTGTGGAGTGAGGAGCACTGGTCTTAGAACCTGCAGGGAGAATTGGGAGAAACCAAATTACACCTTCAGAGCACAGTCCACAGATGCTAAGGGGGGTCAGGGGAGATTGAAGAAATTTTCTGTTCTCCCTGGGGGCAGGACTCTGCTGTTTGACTGCACTCAGATCCAGGTTGCAGCTTGGGCTTCCATACTAAGATAGTGGAGCATGGCTCCTCCTTACAGCTCCAGGGCAGAGGGAAGTGCTATGGTCATCTACATATCAAAGCACAGGCAAGAGAGCATAAGACCTTGGAGGAATAAAGGTCCCAGTGGGGTGTCATCCCCCCAAAAAAATCCAAAGCCTTAGAAGTGTTGCAAATTAGTCTTGGGCTGAGGAAATGAGTAAACAACAGAAAAAGGAATCTGACTAGAAAATTACTTTAGTCCCATGGAAGATCAAAACACATACTCAGATGACAACAGAATTGAAGCTTCCATATCCAAAAACTCCAAGAGAAATAGAAAATGTGCTAAGACTATGAATGAGTTCAAAAAAGACTTTGAAAAGCAATTAAGGGAGGTGGAGGAAAATTGGGAGGAGAAATGAGAGTAATACAGAAAAATCATGAAAACCAAATGAGAAGTTTGGTGAAAGAAATGCAAAAGCATACTGAAGAAAATAATATTTTAAAAACCAGTTTAGGCCAAATGGAAAAAGCAAAACAAAAGGTAAATGAGGAGAAGAATGCCTCAAAAGGCAGAACTGGTCAGCTGGAAAAGGAAATTTAAAATACTCTCTGAAGAAAATAACTCCTTCAAATGCAGAATGGAACTAAAGGAAGATAATTGACTTTGCAAGAAATCAGGAAGAAATAAAACTGTTCCAAAAAAGCCCCAAATTAGAAGAAAATGTGAAATATCTCATTGGAAAAACAACTGACCTTCAAAATAGATTCAGAAGAAATAATTTGAAAACTATTGGGCTACCTGAAAGTCATGACCAGGAAAGGAACTTTGACTTCATTTTTCAGGAAATAATACAGAAAAATTGCCCTGATATCCTAGAAGCAGAGGGTAAAATAGAAATTGAGAGAATTCACCAATCATCTCCTGAAAGAGATCCCAAATGAAAAACTTCCAGGAAAATTATAGCCAAACTCCCAAACTCCCAAATCAAAGAGAAAATTCTAATATCTGCCAGAGACAAACAATTCAACTACTGAGGCTCCATAGTCAGGATTACACAGGATCTGGTAGCATCTACATTAAGGGCTCTTAGAGACCGGAATATGATATTCAGGAAGGTAAAAGATCTTGGTTTACAACAAAGAATCAATTACCCAGAAAAACTGAACATCCTTTTTGGGGGGAAAAATGGACTTTCAAAGAAACAGGGGACTTTCATACTTTCCTATTGAAACAACAAGAGCTGAACAGAAAGTTTGATCTCCAAGTACAGATTCTGGTGAACCATAGAGGGGAATGGATGAGAAGACTAACTATGAGGAACTTAATGATATTGAATTGCTTGTATTCCTGCATGGGAAGAAAATATTGATAACTCATATGAACTTTCTCATTTATAAGAGCTGTTAGAAGAAGCATATATAGACAGGGCACAGGAATAGAATGGCATAATATCATAAAAAGATGAAGTCAATGGATAATAAAGGAAAGTACTGGGAAGAAGAGAAAGGAGATGAAGAAGCTAAGAAATTTCACATAGGAGACAAGAAAAAGCTTTTTCAATGGAGTGGAAAGGGGGAAGGCAAGGGGGAATGAGTGAGCCTTCATTCTCATAAGAAATGGCTCATAGAGGAAATAACATACAAACTCAATAGGATATAGAAATCTATCTTATCCCAGAGAAAAATGAGAAGAAAGGGATGGGATAAAGGGGAATGGCGGGGGGAGGGAAGGGTGGAATAGGTGATAGAAGAGAGGGAAGATTATGGGAAAAGGGACTCAGATACAACACAATTTTGGACAGGACCAGGATGAAAGGAGAGAGAGAATAGAATAAATGAGAGTGGGGAGGAATAGAGTGGAGGGAAATACAGCTAGTAATAGCAACTGTGGGAAAAATATTGAAGCAACTTCTCTGGTGGACTTATGATAAAGAAACAACTCACCCAAGAGACAGAGCCATTGGAATCTGAACACAGACTGAAGTACATTTTTTTCTCTCTCTCACTATTCTTGACATTTCTCATCTTCTGGGGGGGGTTATGTTTACTCTTATAACAAAATTATTGTAACAATATAAAATAAATAAATCTAGATCCTTCACTGAATAAAGGTCTCATTTCTAAAATATATAGCGAATTGTGTCAAATTTATGATGTTACAAGTCATTCTTTAGTTGATAAACAGTAAAAGGATATGAATAGACAGTTTTCAAATGAAGAAATTAAAGTCATATATAATAATATGAAAAAATATTCCAAATCATTATTGATTAGAGAAATGCTAATTAAAACAACAATAAGGTATAATTCACACCTATCAGATTGACCAAGATGAGAAAAAGGAAAATGATTAATGTTGCAGAGGTTGTGGGAGAATTGGGACATTTATGCATTGTTGGTGGAGTTGTGAACAGTTGGAATATGATATTCTGGAAGGCAATACATCTCTCCAACCTTTCTGGAGAGCAGTATGGAACTATACCCAAAGAGCATTAAAACTGTTCATTCCCTTTGACCCAGAAATTCCAATTTTAGGTCTACATCCAGAAGAAATTATAAGAAAGAGAAAAGTCCTATATCTTCCAAAATATTCATAGCGGCACTTTTTGTAGTGGCAAAGAATTGGAAACTGGGGTGATACCCAGCATGAATACTATAGAATACTATTGTTCTATAAGAAACCATAAATGGTTGGACTCTAGAGAAGCATGGAATGTCTTATAGGATGTGATGATGAGCGAAGGGAATAGAACCATGAGAAAAATGGATACATTAACAACATTGTGAGATGAACAACCTTGATGAAAGCAGTTCATCTGAGCAGTTTGGAGAGCTAGGACAACTGCATTAGACCTGCTATAGACAATGTTATCCCCATCCAGAAGAAGAAAAACAAAACAAGGCAAAATACAACCCACTCCCCCCCAAAAACGCAACCCTTTAGAATCTGAAGAACACTTTATAAAAAAGTATATCTTATGTATTTCTTTCCCTTAATCCTAATTCCTCATACAAAAATAACTAATCTTTATACATGTTTATCAAAAATATGTATGTAGGGGTGGCTAGGTTGCACAGTGGATAGAGCACTGGCCTTGGAGTCAGGAGTACCTGAGTTCAAAACCGGCCTCAGACACTTAATAATTACCTAGCTGCGTGGTCTTGGGCAAGCCACTTAACCCCATTTACCCTGCAAAAAAAAAAAAAAAAGAAAAAATATGTATGTATGTACAATTCTAACCTGACTGTTCACCACTGAGGGGAAGAGGGTGGAAGAAATTTTGTAACTTAAATATATACATGTGCATATGGATGAAAATAAAGAAAGAAAGAGCGGCGGCTAGGTGGCATAGTGGATATAGCACCAGCCCTGGAGTCAGGAGTACCTGGGTTCAAATCTGACTTCAGACACTTAATAATTACCTAGCTGTGTGGCCTTCGGCAAGCCACTTAACCCCATTGCCTTGAAAAATAAAAAAAAACAGAAAAAAAGAAGAAAGAAAGAAAGAAATGAAGAAATCATCTTACTAAATGAATAAATGGTCATTACTGAGGACTGCAAGACAAATCACTTCCCAAGAATCTAGAACAAAAGAATACAGGAAAAATATATTGAACAGGATCTCCTATATGGTAATCAAAATCTCTATAACTAGGCATATTCAGTTCTATTTTTTGAAAAGGATAACAATATATTTTGCCCATGTGAATTCTATTTCTCATTTTTAATGTTACAACAATAGACACTCTAGTCCCAAAATACTATACCTAAAAATAGTTATGACCCTGGGAATTTATAACATTAGTAGGAAACTTTCAATGATGTCCTCTTTCCTGAAAGCATTTAGTAACATTTAAATCTATGTTGTTTAGTCATTCCAGTTGTGTCCAACTTTTCATGACCCTTTCGGGATTTTCTTGGCAAAGATACTGCAGTAGTTTGCCATTTTCTTCTCTAGCTCATTTTACAGATGAAGAAACCAAGGTAAACAGGGTTGAATGATTTGCTCAGGGTCATATAGCTGGTAAATATTTGATGCCAATTTTGAATTCAGGAAGATGAGTTTTCCTGATTCTAGGCCCAGGGCTCTTTCCTCTCTGCCAACTAATTGCTCCATTTAAATTTATAACTGAATCCATACTCCATACACAGTACATACATGAGACTAAACTACACCTTTCTAGTAGGATTGGAAATTTGTGTTTTTCATGCCCAATTTAGTAGGACACATCTTTATTCATTTTTAGCTTTTGAAGCACAGGCTCTTTTAAAATAAAGCTTTGTGAAATATGAGAATTTCACTAACCTTTGTAGTCTGGTATTCTTCTTCAATATTGTATCTGTGGCTTATTTTTAAAGACAAAGGAGATATATACTCATAGAAATCTGAACACCTTACTAGCCTGAGGGTTACTCAAAATACTATATCTTCTTTTTGAGGAGGTCACATGATACGGGCAAATTCATAAAGACAATCAACAAGGTACATCACTGGAAGGTCTAACAAAATTTGAGGATTAAGGCACTAACATGAGTTCTACAGTTAAGTACTACCTGTAATTACTGTGAAGTCATGAACAAGGGGAATGACCAGTCCCAGATCCACATTTTGCTTCCATTTAGACATAGGCCCTATGTTACTATATGTAGTGAGTGCTCAATAAGCAAAATACAGGATTGTGATGAATGTGGATCTTGACAGTAGAATAAGTAGTTTTGCATGAATTAAATATAAGTCAAATATGAGTATAATATGTGAAAGAATGTGCCTCTAACTAAAGTCTTGTATGTAAATAGTAAAGGGGCACAGCTATCATTGTGTGGGGGGGCAGAATTTGAACTCTACATTCTTTCATTCACTGTACAGTTCTCTTATGAACCTTACTACATGAAAATGCCTTAGTTGGCTAAATTATAAGCAAATTTGAGGGCTGGTTCTATGAGTTGTCCATTCTGCATTCTGCATTCAGTGAACACTTAAAGAATGAATGAAAACAAAAATGTAGTTACAAAAAAATGAAATTATCAAAATATCTGAGTAGGCAAGACCATATTGAATTATGCAGATGCCAAGAAATGATCATTCAGATATGTTTTGGCTATGTAAAAACTTGAGATTTGTCCAAGTTCTGATTATTTCTACTCTTCATTCTCCATTGTTCCCAGAACTTACCCAGTTTTATAGAGGGAGAAAGTGGTTAGCAAGTTAGCAGCCATTTTAAAAAATGTCAAGAAATGGTTTTAATAAAGTTTTCTTACTAAGGATCAGAGATAAAGCATGACAAAGATGTTTCTCGTTAGAATTAGGGCAAATTTGGCTCCAGATTACGAGGATGGTGGCTTTTCTTTTCTGGGAAATGTTATAAATGGTGTTTTTAACACTAAGCAACAACAAGAAAAAAATTATTTCCTATGTCAAACTGGAAACAAATTAAGAGCCAATTTTATCCCAGTGTTTGCCATTTGGCATTTGGTACAAATCCTAAGGTGTGCATGTCCTAAAGGGCTATTTATTCCATTAGTTTTTTTTTTTAATCAAAAGTACAAATTACTTGTTAGAATCATCTCAGAGCCAAAAAATACTGAGAAAATAGCCTATTATTTGCTGTGAATTTAAGCAGAGAAAGGTTTGAAGAGAGTCTTTGGAAGACTTGTGTGAGTGACTACTCTATTAAATTTTAAATGCTTCAGATAGGTTGGTGAGTTTGAAGTGCCATGACCAATTTTAAGATCCAATCATTCCTTGTATAGGTTTTTAAGAAGGGAGCACATGGGATAGTTTTCTAAGACAACTGTTCAGGCTCAAACTTGAATCTAGTGACTTTCAAGATTATCTCAGCAGTCAAAAAATACTGCTAATTTCTATGAGATTTTCCCCTCATATTTTCTTACTTAATAGAATGATAGAAAAAGAAAGAAAAGAAAATGTATATTATTATTTTTATAAAATGCTGCATTTGGCAGTGGAAAGGCCATCTAAATGATGGCTTGCTTCACTGATGTCTTGGATATGCACTATTACTTATGTTTGTAAAAATACTGCAATTTGGAGGTAATTGTTGTACATCAGCTTTTTATATTTAACTCCACAGCTACTGAGATTTCTTAATTTCTCAGGAATCACAGAGGAGACTATTATATTCCCAATACAGTTTTAAAGGTCTTCTATTTTTGTGATTGTAGAGCACCTTTCAGAAAATGACAACTTGATTTTTCATGAAAAAGAAAAAAAAGGAAGGTGTTTGTTAGAAATACACAAAATATTATATCAGCAAATTATTCATTATTGATGGATTGATATAGGAACAGAAAAATGCATATTTAAACAGGTTACTTGTTTCATTTTGATTCTCCTGAGATTTGGTGTTCTTACTGATATAATTTAGGCTGTTGGAATATAATTCCCTTGATGCAATTATGTAGTTAAAATTTTGACAGTGCCATAGAATTAAAGAAAGGAGTGACTAAATTTATTACCACCACCTCAGTCTAATATTTTTTGCAGTTCAGTAGTGTCAAACTCATATAGAAAAAGGGACCACCAAACCATTCATAGGGATCTCTGCAATCATATAATGACCTAGAAAACTACATTTGACAGTATTTTTGTTCCAATATATTTTAATTTATTTTGTTAAATATTTATCTATTACACTTTAATCTATTTCTGGTGTACTCAAGCTCTTGTAAACCTCTGGTAGGAGTTCCAGTCTTCTGTCACATGTTTATCTATTCTGATATAGTTGAGTGATCAATCAAAGGAATCAAAGGGATCTTGGTTCAAATCCTACTTCAGATATTTATTATTAGAGCCTTATTCTTCTAGACATTATAAATAAAAAAAAACATTTTTTTCCACTTTAGAGGTGGTCCTAGTATTTAGAAATAATTAAAAGTTCTTTGAGATTAAATAATGAGCCTGATTTTCTTGTATGGTTCCTTATACTGACTCTGAAAGCATGTACCAAAAAAGGAGCTCCAAAAATACTTTAAGCCATTTTGGCATCAATGGAATAAATATATAACATCACATGGTAACTACTTTGGCTAACTATTCTTGTTTGGATCCAAGAATTCTGTTACATTAACTTTCAATATGACATATTTATACAAATATTGTGAATATTCATAAACATATATGGACTTGTATGCACACATGATCATACACATATATTTATTATTTATTTACTTATTTTTTTAAATTTAGGAGAGTATCATTAGCTAGTAATGGATTATTTCCTTACATCCTTAATGTGGTCATAAATTTTCTATGCTCAAAGAAAATGATCTTTCTATATGTGACACAATGCTTATTTCATGTTAAATAAAGGAAAATTTACTGTTATTAATCATCCATAAATACAATAAAATTATTAATTATCTTTCTGAAATCACAGCAAGAGAAGTAACGTTCCCAGAGTTTTGAAAAGGGAGAAAGCAAGCAATATCTTTAAGAGTTATGGGAGAGGACTTCCATGATAAAAGCCTATTACGTTAAACCACCCGAAGTTAATACATTTAAAGAAATTATCACAAATTTCCAGAAATTTCAAAGTATTAAGAAGTCCTTAGAATAACTTTGTGAAGAGACTATCATATTAGACTAATATTACTTATTTTTGAGTGAATAATTGTGAATTATTTTGATGAAATACTACATGAACTGACTTAGAAAAGTCCATATATCCTTTGAGTTCAATATGATTTCAATGTTCTTTTACTTGCATTTTTTCATCCGTTGATATGCCTCAGTTTTGTGATTTTAAAGACCTTCTCCCAACATTTTCTAGACCACACAAATAATATTTAGAACTTAAATAGATCTTTAAGGTTTGTAAAGTACTTAAAATTCAGATCATTTTACCTTGATAATTATATGCTATTATTATTTTAAAGATAAATAAATTAAATCCAACAGATGGTAAATGATTTGCCCAATGTCATACAACTAAAATGTTCAAGTCAAAGGCTTGAACTCAGGTCCTCCTAATAAATTAAATAGGATTTAATAATGTTGAAATAATGAAACTATATGCCTATGCATGCATGTGTGTGCTTTGAACCTTTTCAAGAATCGCCTACTACCTCCACCCCAACTTTACTCTTCCAATATAAAAATTCTGAAATAATCAGATTCTTAATAAATTACCAAAATCTGTTTGAGAAGTGATTAAAAAGGCAGGGGATGGAGAAAAATTACAATAACTGCTTATGTTTATTTGTAAATGTTAGCAATTACTTGGTGGTTTAGGTTGTATTATAAAATGGTGAACTTTTTTCTTTAGGCCCTAAATAGATTAAGAGAAGATGAGACCAAAGAGTTTCAAGAGATTTGTAGGTCCTCTATATATGAAATGAGTTTTTGACTAGAGAATATTACTCATCTAGTAATCTTATTATTGGTTTTCTACAACGTTCTTTACCATTTAGCATTCTTAATTTTAAAAAAGTACATCTCTTTATATTATCTCTTTTATTGAAAGGCATTTGAAAACTACAGCAAATATTCCTATTTGAAAATTCCTTAACTAATGATTTTAAAGAATCAAAATGGCTTATTAAATTTTATATGGAATTTAAGATGATTTGTGATACTCATGAATAATTTTATTCTTTCAAATTCATCTAATGTCTCTTTAACGGGTTTTTGGAGACTATGAGTAAGCTTCAAGACCTCAGAGTCAGGTTGCTTGGGAATAGAACTCAAAACAGGTGGTACCCTCCATCTAAGGTTAAATAGTGGCAACCCCAACTCTGGTTTGGAAATAGGGGGTCATAATTCAGAGGGATGGCTAGGGGTGTTTGTATTGTGTCATTAGAGGTGAAATTCTTGAACTGGAGCAAGACAAGAACAGAGTGAAAGCATTTGCCAAGAATGTTTTCATTAATCAAGAATGAACATCAGAGTTCGAAGGTGATCAGATACTATGATAATTCTGACCATGAGTAGTTCAGACTAGGAATCTGACAGGGTTATTTCAATGACCTGATGGGCAATTTTTCAGGAAAACACAGTCTTTAGGTTCCTGGGGGGAATATGGTTGGAAGTGTGAGAGGAAAAGGCTGAACTGATAATTAGGACATTGGGAGATAATGCATATACTCTGCTGTCTCCAATTAGTCACCACAAAATCACAAGTTGATGCTTTGCTCAGCATTGTTAGAATGCCATGGTGCTGATATGGCAGAGAAGTCATATGCATAAGACCAAGGACTCCCACACCATCCAGATATCACCGGAAGTCTGTTTCTTATCAAATCAAACTATGGGGTGAAATGGTTTTGGAAAAGGTAATGAGAAGAATTTCTTTGCAGTTTTCACAATGTTGCCCTCACTATAATAAACATAATGTGAAAGTGATGCCATCATCATCATCATCATATATGATAATATGGTCTTCCCTGATCATGGAAGACAACTATCACTACTAAGGTTATATCTTGATATGATATCTTGCAGCTTGCTACAAAGATTTCAAGCAAAGGTATAGACATTTAGAATTTATGTAATCTTGACCAACTCAGCTACCTCTTTTGTCTCATGTGTCTCACATGTCAATTGAGGATAATAGCACCTACTTATCAGGGTTGGTGAAAGGGTTAAATGAGATAACATTTCTATAGTGGTTAGCATAGTGTCTTCCATGGAGTAAGTGTATGATAAATGCTTATTCCCTCTTCAATCTACATTTATGAAAATGTGAAAGTATGGAGAGGATCACTGCCAGAAACAACAAATCATTCAACAAGCATTTATTCTCCATCTGATAGACACTATTCTAGACCTTGTGGATAAAAACCCAAGGAATGAAATAATCTCACTCACAATGAACTAGAGTAGCTGTTAAATAATGGAGGAGTTGAGATCACTATTGATGGAACAAACATTTATATGAATGAAATTATGGATCTTCTGAAAGATGAAAAGAATGGTAAGGCAATCATAAAAATGTCAAAATGTAAGGAAGTCAGAGAAACATGGATATCTAAACAGGGAAAGAGATGCTGAATTTTAGTCAATAATGGCATCCAGTAGTGAATTTGGACTGAAGACACAAGGATTTTAATCCTGGCTGTTATTTTAATAGCTGTGTGACCTTATGCAAATCATTTAACATCTTTATTTTATCTTCTGTAAAATGAAGTCTCCTCTTGCTTTATCCTGTGATTTTAACAATGAAGCATAGCAACAAACTGGCCATGTGAGTCAGTAAAAAGAAAAGCAGCTATATTGTAGGAAATACTGAATTCAATCTCATTGCCTCCATGAAACAATGCTTAGTTACTTCCCTTTTGGGGGGACTGGAGTAGGGTCTTAGTATCTCTCCTTTCCCTTACCATCCTCTTTTGGTTCTGATTTCTATATCATTTAATAGTGAAATTTAGGTTGAAATTTAATGATGATATTTAAATTGAAATTGCAGATTGGTTACTTAAAGCAAGAAATAACATGATAGGAAGACTTTGTTTAGTTCATAAAGATGGTTTTCCTCCCACAAGCTAGCTTTTATGGGAAAAAAGATATTTTTAAAAACATTCTACTAGAAATGACTATAATTATTCTATAAATGGCTTGAACATATGGAATACTTGACTCTGAGCAGAGGAATTGAGTGCTATAAAAACTAGGATTGCTGCAAGCATTCTGAGTTTATTAGAGGTGGGTTTCCCTTTCCTTATCATTCATTCTGTACTTCTGAATTACTGTGAAATTAGAATGAAATTATACCATATTGGGGGAGGGGGTGAATGAAATCCTTGTGAGAGGATTTCATTGCTGAAACAAAGGTCTCACTGTTAATTAGCTCTTGTATACATACACAGTATATCAACTAATCCTGTGTTTCTGAAGGAATGATTAGGTGGGGAATGTGCTGAGGTAATAGGAAAAAGTATGAAGAGAGCACAATTTGAGTTAATATCTACACATCATTTTCTGTAACCATTTCACAGAAGGGTGTCCTAGTTAATTAGCTTTCTTTAGTTAAATGGGAAATGTGAAAATAGGAACAAACTTACTTAGGATGTAATTCAGTATATGCATAAGCTACAGAGAGAACCATTAAGGAGTTCTCTCCCCACACTCCCAATTACAGCATTTCCCCCCTGATATATGCAAATTATAACAGAGAACAGTGACCTCTACTTACATAAATGTACTTCTTTTAAATGTGGATGGTTTTGTTCTGTCATAGGAAACAATTTTTTAATGGAATGTTTGCCTAAAAATAAAGTATTTAAATAAGTTGCTTAATGATGATTTGAACTCCAAAGGGGTGGAAAAATTTAATTTTTCTTTATGGTATAGTAGAGTTCTGGGTATAAATTCTTTCACTAGTCAACTTCCACAAGTACATTTACCTTTATCTTCTATAGAAAATTCCCTAGCAGTAGTCTTCAATAACAAAGTCATAGGTGAATTGTGAATCTGCATTTTTTGAGGTATTTCCCACTCTGGGGACTCTACACCAGTTAATCACCAAGTTTTTGGGGGGGGTCTATTAGGTGACAAATAATGTTCAAAGCTTTGTATGTGTGAAAAAGGGCAAAGGTCAGTTCCTACTCTCAAGGAGCCCATAGTCTTACAGGGAAGACAAAAAAAAGTATATCTACATATACTAGATATGTTAGAGATAATCATTGGAGGGAAGTCATTAGCATTAAAGGACATTGGTAAAGACTTCTAGAAAGGGATATTTTATCTGGAACCTGAAGGGAGTCCAGGGAAGCCTAGACTTGGAGAAAATGAGAAAGACAATTCCAAGTATGAGAACAGCCAGTGATAAAGGAAACAGTTTATCTTATGAAAATTTTATATCTCATAATAATATAAGATCTTTTCCCACCTCAAGCACTGACATGAGTTTGTACATTTATGTATGTAAACGTATTTAATAAGATAGTGAAATATAGCGTGCAATAAAGTGTTAGTAATCACATTATTGTCTCTCTCCATGCTCTGTTGAAGCTAGAAAAAGTAAATACCTTCTACGTATTTACACACATCTTCCTTATTTCATGCTGGTGCTGTTTGTACACCTGTCTTTTTCCTCATGAAGAGAAGGTAGAAACCTGATCTAGTTCTTGGGATGAGTTTGACAGCTTGACTATTATTTGCCAGCTAACAAATTAGATAGTGTCTAATCTGAGAATATATTCATGCTGGGAATTCTTGGTTGAGAGCTCATCCCTGTTCCTGTTATAGGAGCATGGACGGAAGATGTAATAGCTTGTGTGACCCTGGGCAAGTAATTTAACATACATTTGACTCAGTTTTCTTAACTGCAAAGTGAGGATAATAATAGTACAAAACAAATAGGCTAAGCTTAATTGTCCATATGCAACCTATATCAGATTGTTCACTGCCATGGGAGGGAGGATTGGAGAGAAGGTGGTAGAAAAATGTGGAACTCAAAAGCTTGCATAAGGAAACATGTTAAAAACTATCTTTGCATGTAACTGAAAAAAAAAACAAAAAATAAAAACTAGTACCAAATTCACAGTATTTTATGAATATTAAATGAATTAATATTTTAAAAATATTTAGCAAAGATTCTGTCACATATTAGGTGCTATATAAAAGCTTATTCCCTTCCTCTATTTCTTTTAATATTTTTAAAACTTAGGGTGCTGCATAGATGATTTGTTGTTTTATTTGTTTTATTTGAATCAGGCTAAAATAAAATGATGAATATTTTCAAAGTGCATGAACCAAGCTTTTAAATTAAGCAAGGTCCTTTGGAAATTGATTCATGATTTCAAGTACCAATGCACAGAAATAATTTCTTCATATTATTTAGATTAGTCATAAAGTTACCTTTTATTCATTTTTACATCCTAATTTATTGTTTCTGTCATTCTGTTCTGTTTTGTCCTGAATTTTAAAACAGGCTTGGGATCCATTAATAACACAATGATGGGTGGAAATTTACCTATCATTCCCTTTGGAAGCAAGGGAGACTCGCATACTAGCAGACATACAATTACTTTACCTTTATTCCCCAATGTATTGGGAAAGTAATCTATAGACCAAAACAAACATTTTTTTTTCATATTGAGCATGAGGCATGGGTGAAAAGATCATTGAAAAGGTCTTACATACAGAAGTAATCATAATTTTCATGGGGGACTGCTTTCCAAGGCAGTAGGATCAGTTTGAGACACTTTTTTAGATGCTAGTATCACAGAGTGTCTGTACTTGAAGAGATCTTGAAAATAGTCTGCTTCAGCAATCTCCGTGTACAGAGGAGAAACCAAAACCAACAAGCATATGGCCTTGCAAAATATCTTTCACTTTTCTAGACCATAGTTCCATCATTTGCAAAATAAGGCGCTGGGTCTAGATCTCTGTGTCATGTCCTTTCCAACTCTAATTTCTACCCAAAGTCACATAGCTCTTCCATGCCAGCCTTGGAACAGAATTCAGTCATCCAAATAAATATATTTTTTAACTTTACAAACATAGGCAGCAAATCTATATGTCAGAGATTAAATTCAAGAATAGTGCATGGAAAAACAATTTGTAGACTTCAAATAAATGTTTGAGAAAGGGAGACAATGGAATGGAATATTTTACCCCATTTTCTTATTTTTATTTTGCTTTTGCAAGACAATAAGGTTAAGTGACTTACCCAAGGACATACAGCTAAGTAAGTATTAAGTGTTTGAGATAGAATGTGAACTCAGTCCTCCTGACTCCATGACTAGTGCTCTATCTAAATCACAACCTAACTGGCCCCCTATTTTCTATTTCTTAAAAGTTTCCATTCATTTATTTGTCAACTTTATCATACTGCATTAAAAGATTAACTTTTATTTAGATTCATAATGCCAGGAGAGGTCTTTGTGGTAAAGATCATAATTTAAAGCCCCAGTGGAAAAAAAATTAATTTTAGGAGTATATACAACTAAAAAACCGCAAACAAGCAGAAAATTTGTACTTTGGAGAATACAAATTTTCCTTTATTTAGGATTATCTTCAACATTTTTCTGTATCTGCCATTTTATTTGCTTCTGTCCATTCACATAGCACTTATTACTATTGAGCATTTGCTCAAAGGATGGATGTTAATATCTGACTCTGGTTTTATCTATATCTGTGACTGATAAAAAGAAAGCCATGTTTTTCTTTTTGGCTTGCCTTTTCTGGATATCTTAAAATATTCTTATGATCTTATAAAATCTGATTTTATTTTTTCTAGTCTGTTTAAAAACTATAAAGTTCTATATAATATTAATTATATATGATTGTCTAGACTAAATTGTCTAGACTAAAAGTCTAAATTGTCAGATTTTATTAAGGAAAAAAATAATATGGGAAAAACTCAGATGCTAAGGATCACGTTCAGGGAACTAGAAATGTATACCTGAGGAAAACAGACAAAAAATTTCCCCTTATTTTCTTCCTTTTAATCTATATTCTTAATGAAGGATCCTATCAGTTTGCTAGGAATGAAAATTTCATACAAAGCTTAAAATGTATAAAATACTTGCAGTTCGACCTGCCAAGACACATGAAAACTATATCAACACAGTTTAAAAAATAATCCTTTTACACAAAAAAGACTGATCTAAATAGAGAAACATTAATTGCTCAAGGGTAGACTGAACCAATAGAATAAAATTCAAAACACTATCTAAATTAATTTATCTATTCAGTATCATATCAATCACACTACCAAAGAATTATATACTAGAGGTAAGAAAAAAATTAACAAAATTCAATTGGAAGAACAAAAGATAAAGCATGTCAAAGGAATCAATAAAAAAATATGAAGGAAAGAGGATCTAAAGCTCAATTTACTTTGCGGTTACTGTTTGACAAACCCAAAGACGAGCTTCTGGGATAAGAATTCATTATTTGACAAAAAATTGTTGGGAAAATTAGAAAACGTTATGGCAAAAACAGCATAGACCCACATCTCACACACTATACCAAAATGAGGTAAAAAATGGATACAGTTTTAGACATAAAAGGCTACATCATCGATAAATTAATAGACCAAAAAATACTTTATCTATCAGAACTATGAAAAGGGGACAAATTTATGACCAAACAAGAATTAGAGAGCATATTATAAACTGCAAAATGAATGATTTTGACTATATTAAAATTAAAAAGTTTTTACACAAATAATATTAGTGCTTCCAGAATCAGAAGAAAAGCAGAAAGCTGAGAAACAATCTTCACAACTAGGAGTTCTGATAAAGGCCTCATTTCTCAAATATATAGAGAGAATTGCATCAAATTTATAATGTTACAAGTCATTCCCCAATTGATAAATGGTTAATGCTATGAATAGTTTTCAAATGAAGAGATTAAAGCTATATATAATCATATGAAAAAATGATCCAGGGGCAGGTAAATGGCGCGGTGGATAGAGCACTGGCCCTGGAGTCAGGAGTACCCGAGTTCAAATCCTGCCTCAGACACTTAATAATTACTTAGCTGTGTGTCCTTGGGCAAGCCACTTAACCCCATTTGCCTTGCAAAATCCTAAAAAATAATGCTCCAAATCATCATTGATTAGAGAAATGCAAATTAAGACAAAAATGAGGTATTACTCACACCTATCAGATTGGCCAAGATGAGGAAAAAAAGGACAATGACCAATGTTGGAGAGGTTGTGAGAGGATTGGGACATTGATACCTTGCTGGTGGAGCTGTGAATAGATCTAACCTTTTTGGAGAGCAATATGGAACTATGTCCAAAGAGTAATAAGGCTGTTCATTCCCCTTGACTCAACAATTCCAATTCTAGGTCTATATGCAAAAGAAATTATAAAAATTGGGGAAAGTCCCACATGTTCCAAAATATTCATAGCAGCTCTTTTTGGAGTGGTAAAGAATTGAAAATTAAAGGGATGTCCATCAATTAGGGATTGGCTAAACAATTTATGGTATATAAATACTATGGAATACTTTTGTTCTATAAGAAATCATAAATGATCGAACTCTAGAAAAGCATGGAATGACTTATGGGATCTGATGCTGAACAAAGGAAGCAGAACCAAGAGGAAAAAAATGTAGATATTAACAACAACAATGTGAGATTAACAAACTTGATGGAAGCAGCTCCTCTCATCAGTCCCGAGAGTTAGGACAACTGTATTAGACCAGCTATGGATAATGGTATCCCCATCCAGAGGCAGCAAAATAAAACAAAAGTTTTAAAAAATTAAAAAAAACTTCTTCAGAATCTGATGAACACTATAAAAATTATCTCATGCATCTCTTTCCCTTAAACATAATTCCTCATACTGAAAATGACTATTCTATAAAATATCATCAAAAATATATTTATCACAAATATGTACATATAATGTTAACCTGATTGCCGCTGAGGAGAGGGGGTGGGTGGGAAAGGGGGGGTGGAAGGAAATTTTTAACCTAAAAATATGCATATGCATATGTATGAATGTTGGAAAACTTTCATAACATCTATTTATAAAAATGAAATATCAATAAAAAAGAAAATGATGGACAAAAATATTTACTTTGGGTACTTATCTAAACAATTTGTTAATAGATAAGAAATAAGCTGGTTGGTGGCAGAACCAAGATGATAGAGAAAAACCAAGAAGAATTCTCTAGTCCAAGATATCTTAGAAGTTCTTAAGTAAAGATCTGTTTCATTTGAGAAAAAGGGGGAGCACAGTCCAGCATAGACAATGGTAGACCCTGGCCCTATAGCACAAATAAGCAGCTAGGTCCAATGGTTTGGCTCAGAAGAAAGTTATGAGCTTCAGTCCCAATTCAGCAGGAAAAGTGCCAGCTCTGGAACTCAGAGCTCAACAGGTGTGACTTGGTCTGTTCACCTGACCACAAGAGGCATGCTGCCAGCCCAAACAGTTCCAAGACAAAAGACCAGTGTTCTTGCCTCTGGCCCCTGGCCCCCAGCATAAAAAACTTGGGATGGTGTCCATGTGTCCCAGGAACAGAGCTCAACTTTAAAAAAAAATGAGCTAAAAGATCAAAAAGAGCCCTGTTTATAGAAAGCAACTATGTAAATAGGGAAGATTAAAACACAAACTCAGAAGAGGACAGAAATTTCATAATGCCTATATGTGAATCCTCAAAGGGGAATAGAAGCCCAAAAAGTGCTCTTAGAAGAGTTCAGAAAGAATTTTAAAAATCAAGTAAGAGGGGCAGCTAGGTGGCACAGTGGATAGAACACTGGCCCAGGAGTCAGGAGTATCTGAGTTCAAATCCAAGGTCAGACACTTAATACTTGCCTAGCTGTGTGGCCTTGGGCAAGCCACTTAAACTCACTGCCTTGTAAAAAAAATACCAAAAAAAAATCAAATAAGAGAGGTAGAGGACAAATTGGGAGAAAATGAGTTATGCAAGAGAATTATGGGAAAAGAGTCAACAGCTTGGAAAAGGAGGCACAAAGACTGACTGAAGAAAACAACTCCTTAAAAAAAAGAACATAATTGATCAAATGGAAAAAAAAAAACAATCTACTGAATTCCAAAAGTATAATTGACCAAATGAAAAAGGATGTACAAAAGCTAGCAAGAAAATAATTTCTTAAACATTAGAATGGTGAAGTGGTAGCTAACGACTTAATGGGATACCAAGAATTAGCCAAGCAAAATTTTTAAAAATGAAAAAAAAAAGATAATATAAATTATCTCATGGGAAAAAAGAAATAACTTGGAAAATAAATCCAGGAGAGTTAATTTAAAAATTATTAGTCTAACTAAAAACCTTGATTAAAAAAAAGATCTTGGAAAGTATCTTTAAAATATTATCAATGAAAATTACTCTGATATAATAGAACCAGAGGGTGAAATAATCATTGAAAATCAACCTATCACGTCCTGAAAGAGATCCCCAAATCAAAGCTCCAAAGAATATTGTAGCCAAGTTCAAGAAATATCAGGTAAAGGGGATAATGTTGCAAGCAGCAAGAAAGAAAAAAAAATTCAAATATCAAAGAACCACAGTCAGGATTATAAAAGAATTAGCATCTTCTACATTGAAGGATAAGAGGGTTTAGAATATGAAATTCTAGAAACAAAAAGAGCTTGTGTTACAAGAAAGAAACAACTACCCACAAAACTGACCATAATTTTGCAGAGGAAAAGACAGGTATTTGATGAAACAGAGGACTTTCAAACTTTCCTGAGGAAACAATAAGAGTTGTAAAGAAAAATATAATCTCAAAATACAAGACAAAAGATATTCATGAAAAGGTGTACAGGAAAGGAAAAATGGTATTCAACAGAGTTAAAATGACTGCAACCCTACACAAAAATATGATATATTTTTATCATGATAATTTCAAAGGACCCATGATTAAAAACGCTATCTACCTCTAGATAGATAATGGATAGATTCTGAATAGATTGAAGCATATTTTTTCTTTTTCTTTACCTTTCTTGCTTTTTTACCCCAACAACTTGACTAATTGGAAATATCCTATAATGGGTATCATATTTTTTATCTTCTCAATGGGTAGTGGAGGGATGGAGGGATAGAGACAATTTGATACTTAAAATAATGTTTTAAAAAGAAATTTAAAAAGATCAAGATATTTATATTGATATATATATATAATATGACTGATCTTTCCAAATAATCAATTACTAATTATAAAATATTATTATACCTGATTATTAAGAGTGACTTGGGAAAGGAAGATAGGAAGAAAGGGGAAGGCTCTTAATTTTTCCAAAGTATACAGTTATTCTTTTTAATCCTTTACTGTAAATTAATTTGATTTGATTTTTTAAATTATCAGTTTTAGAATTAATGTCTCCATATCTACTTGAAACTTTTTCTTTGTATCTAGCTGAAATTTTAGTGTTATCTGGCCACAATTTGATAATAGAAATTAGTATTGCACCTCAGAAACTATATCCACAATTTTGTCTTTGTGGGCATTTCAGCTTCAAAGGGAAAAACTGCTCCCATGGTATACCTTGAAAATATGTTGAGATGTTCATTGGGAAGGAATTGTGCATCAATCGAGTGAGGGCCTATCTAGATCAAATAACTCTTTCCAAGAACATAAGAAGGGATCACCCAGAATTGCCAATTATCTCAAATAAGCACTTATAGATGATAAGGTGAAAGATTTGAGTAACTCACAATTTATCACTCATGTACCTATGGGACAAAACAACTAGAGCTTTGTCTGTTTTGAAAGTACTAGAAAATTTATCACAGGTTGATGCCATATCCTGTTATTGATTGGTTATACTGTTCAAAGCATTTAGGTGTATATGAAGGCTAGATCCATGCATGGTCAAAACTTCAAGTGTGTGAGACATACATTCAAATGTGACTGAATTTGGAGGATTCCAGGCTGTTCAAATTCAAAGAACTGAACTGAAGCACTGCTTTCTTTTTGATCAACTCTATTTGTGAGGTATTGAATTATAGAAAGCAGTCACAACCAAAGAAAATAGTTAATAATCTATGCTATTATAATACATGCATAATATAAGTAAAGTGCATGTTGAAATATTTTATATCAAAATTAGAACAGAAATAATAAAACTTGCTGAATATATAAATTAATAAGGAATATTGACAGTCTAACTGAAAGTTAAAATAGATATGTAGGTCATTTGAAATCAAAGGGAAAGTAGGAAAGTAGGAAAAGTATCAGGTGTCATCTGGGCAATAAATACCATATTCCAGAATGGGCCAAAAGAAAAAAAAAACATACTATCCCATCCAATTTACCTGGAAGAAGTTCTAGAAGCAGCCTATAAGCTAAATGGAGTGTGGAAAACCAATTTGTGAATTGCAGGACTGGGAAAAAATAACACAGCTTTGAAAATGAAAGCTGATAAAGGAAATTGGAAACATTTCACCTGTTTTCACTTAAAACTTCAATCTTTCTTCTGCTGATTTAGACAACAGAATACAGCATAATGAGGCAGTCAGGAATATGAACTCTAAATCTAAGTGGCCCAGAGACATGGTTAATGTAATTTACAATGACCAAAAGAAAACCAGATAAATTAAAAAAAAGGTTAGGAATAGTATATTCCATAAATGTGAATCTTCCATCACAATATTTTGTGTCCCCATCTTGTTAATGAGAGTTTAATTTATTGACTTCATTTGTTCCTAAGGGTTGAACTTTTCCCTTTAATTAGACAAATTGCAGAATTTCAGAATTGGTGGGTGATTATGTAGTTCAATTCATTAGATGAAAGAAATTCCCAGTAAGGGAAAGAATTTTCCCCAAATCTCTTTCTGACTCTGTCTCTCATTCTTTATCTGTCTATCTCTGTTTCTGTCTTTGTCTCTCTCTCTCTCTCTCTCTCTCTCTCTCTCTCTCTCTCTCTCTCTCTCTCTCTCTCTCTCATCACTTCACAGTTCCAAACCTTCACTACTGATAGAAAATCTCCACTTGCATTTCCCATGCCCACTATTTATGTATACACACACAAACACACACACACACACAGACAAAGAAACACAAAAACATCCTAAAGCAAATTTATCTTCTTTAAAAATAATTTCTCATTCCAGTATTACTATGTAGCACTCTGTTTTCCATGTCTGAAGCTTTGATAATCCCTTAACTCCTCACTTTCTTCACTTTTCAAGTTCTATTGACTCTAACTCCATATCTGTTTCTTTCCTATTTTTACTCTTACTGTAAGCATCCTATTATTCTCAGTCCTTATTACCAAATTACTCAGATGGATGTAATACCATTCTCCTAAGTTTTCCTGATTCTTGCTCCTCACTCTAATCCATTCCTCATAACTGGAAGGAAGATATTTTCTTTTGCAAAGATCTAATTATGCTACTTGGGGCAGCTAGGTGACCCAGTGGATGATAGTGTTCCACACCTGGACCTCTTATCTCAGATATTTACCAGCTATGTGGGACTCTTGTCAAGTCACTTAAACTTGATTACCTCAGTTCCCTCATGTATAAAATGAGCAAGAAAAGAAGATGGCAAGCCACTCTAGTAATTTTACCAAGAAAACCCTAAATGGAGTGACAGTCAGACATGAATAAAACAACTGAACCATAAATAGTGTTGCCCAAATCTCTGTAATAGCTCCCTATTGCTTACTGAGCAACAGTATGCATGTGTTTGTATACTTTGTAACTCTGTTCACTAAAAATAGTTATTTTTTATTACACTTAGCCTTAAATATCCTCTACAACTTGAGCCATCCCAACTTTCTTGCCTTATTTTATGTTATTTCCTTTTTCATTTCTCAGCATTCTACCCAAACTTAGTTTCTCTGTCTCTCAAGCACATAATGCAGTTAATCATACTATCCTCCTTTTCTGGAACATTCTTTCTTCATGAATTGAATTTTTTGGAAGGTTCTTTCAATCAATCTCCTCTATGGTTCTTGAATTCATCCTTTAAATCCTAAAAGAAAAAAAAAATCTCCTCTTTCAAGGAATCTGCCTGTAACCTCCAGATTTATAAAATTTTCTTTCCCTTTAAAAGATATTACTTGATACTTTATAATAACTTTATCCTCAAAAAGAAAAAGCACATATGGAGATACATAAATACAAATTAATTTAAGAAGAGACAAAGGGTTCTCCAAATTGTGGAAAGGAAGAAAGTTTTCAAGGAGGTAGCACCTGAAATGAAGTCGGAAAGAAACTTAAAGATGGAAGGTCAGAGAGCTTCCATACCAAGCATGGGCCTGCAGGAGAGATCAGTTCAAGAAATAGTAAAGATGCCAACATGATTAGAACAGAGAGGATCAAAAAGGAAGTAACATGAAATAGATTGGGAAAGTAGCTTGGAACTCGACTCTGAATGGTTTCAAGAGTCCAAGTAATATGTCTGTGTTTTTAACTTATTAGGGAGTTCTTGAAAAAAATTCAGCAGGAGGGTGACCTGTGCCTTAGGGTGCCAATTTTGGTAACTGTGTGGAGAAAAAGAGGAGAAAAAGAAAGATATTGAAACTAGGGAGAACAATTATAAGATTATTTTAGCTATTAAGGTTTGATAAAGTTATGTCAAAAGAGGAAATAAAATTATTTTCTTTCCTAATTGACAAGATTCTGAAATAAGTAGAAGTGCTGTCAGATGATTGATATCAAAAATCTACAAATATGTAAATCAAACCTTAAAAGCTTCATCAATTATAACTCTTGGATAAAAATAACAATCACTAGGCTACCAATATAATCCAATGATTTTAATGAAATTATTGAATAATCAGACATAAGGCATATAAAATATAAAGTCGAGATATAATATGACCACAAATATGATATCATGCAAATATGTGGATGACAAGTGACCTATTGTCCATAAATATCTGTTTTGGAGCTTTCTTTTCCTCTCAATGCATGTTGATATCCACACCCTTTCTCTGGCAATACAATTCCATATTGTAATATGGTTAACCAGCTTTGGAAGAGAGGAAAGGAATAGTTAGTGTCCAAGGAATATTTTCTCTGTGGGGAACAAGATACAACTTTAACTTCATGTTCTCAACAATTGAACTTTAGGCCATGGCATATGATTACTAGTGAGATTTAGGCCACTTTGTTTGGAGTGAATTCATTCTTCAAAGCTTTTGATTTCACAGTGGACTTCATAGGAAAAATATTTTATAGCATAATAGAATATATAATGCCAAATTATATAATATACATAAGATAGTTCTCATTATTAAACTTGGAAAATTGACTTGACCTTAAATTCCAGGTTTCAATTTGTAAAACACTTTGTTAAACAAGCAAAAGTTAAATGCTCCTAAAAGATATTATGGGTCTTCCAATAAGAATCTGAACAAAGAGCCTGAAAATATATCAGCTTTTTCACAAAATGGACAAGGTTGAAAATTTTTGATGTTTTGCTCTTGAACAGTAAAAATTACTATGAAACATTTAATTCAATGAAACTAGATGACCAAATCATTGTTGATCAATTTCTAGTAAATATACCAACCAGTTTATATTAGTTTTTAAATTTTTAGCATCAAAATCAAGGTATTTTTCATCTAAAATTATAGGAATAGTTTATCTCTAGACTTCTACATTCCTCCATAATAAATTTGCCTTTTTCTAATCATAGAGCTATGAACTTTAAATTTTCTGACTGACTTGTCACTTTATGTTTTTTATTTTCCAAGTTAACTAGTGATAGACATTGCTAATCCAAACTTTGACATTTAAATGGATGGGGTTAATATATAGCAATGAAAATTATTGGTATTTCTGAGCATCTTTCTTGATTTAGAGATACATAGATAATTAACTTAAAAAAAACTAAACTGGTTAGTATTTCTTATCTAGGGCAATTGGGAGAAGATTTGAGAGACAAAATGGAAACATGGTAGATGTTACCTAGCATGTTGTGGTAAAGTGGAATGGCCCGTCCATGGGTAGTAAATGCAATCATGTCTAGAGGGACCGCTACACCTGCAGGCAATTACAGAACAGAAAATATCACTCGCCATTCACAGGGACATGCACACTCATGCACCCTGGCTCACACTTGGAGCATCAGGAGGGAGAAACATGAGAAGTAAGCACGCCAAATACCTATCCATCAGGCCGATGCAGTCATCAATACTCGAGCCTATGCACCTGCAGCATATCCAGATTTTTTTTTTTGGAAGAAGAAAAGGAAAGAAGAAATTAGTTATTTTCAGAAGGATTAGAAAAACAAATATCCTACATATCAAAATCTTAATCATAATTTTAAATGGTTTTCAAGATCTCATGAAATTAAAAGGTGAGACAAAATAATTATTTGATGTAAATGCAGTGAAGAAATGGAATGATCTCTCAAGGAGAACCCACAGAAAATAAGTTCATAGTGAAAGATAATTGATTATGTGAATCTCTTCCAAATGAGTAGAAACTTTTCAAAATTTGTTGATTCAAAAATTTTGCTCCTTTGACACATATTTATGTTGTTGTAATCCTTATAATTCAAAGGCAACACCATGATTGCTCATAAACTTAACTAATATTAACATTCATTTAAATTCAAATAGAACATTATTAAGAAAATTGATCACTCAATAACTTGCTTTTTTTTAAGAACAGGCATCTAAAAAGTTAACATATTGTTAAACTTAGCAAAAATCAACCACAACACTCTATTTCTTAATGGACATTACCTTTAATATATTCTCAAATTTAAACATGACTCCACTTTATAACAAATAACTTACTTTATTGAATTTCAGTTTTACTTGGTATTGTCCTTTAAAATAGCTTTATTCTGATAAACAGAAACTCTCTCTCTCTCTCTCTCTCTCTCTCTCTCGCTCGCTCGCTGTGTGTGTGTGTGTGTGTGTGTGTGTGTGTGTGTGTGTGTGCCTGTGTACGTATTTAAACTGCTATTCTATGGAAGTCAATAGGAGTGAATTAAGCAAAGTTCTGTAAGCAAATGAAGAAAATGAGATCCAAGTAGTTAATGAATCCTTTGAGTTTTACATTTAAATACAATTAATTTTGCATATATCTTGTCTGTAAAATGAGCTGTATAAGAAAATGGCATGAAAAGTTAGACATTACTAATCAACTACACAACAAAGAACTTTTGTTAATGTACTTGATAAATGAATGAACAATTTCCTAAATTTAGATATCAAGCAAATTATGTTTTGTTTGTCTTCTGCTGAACCTAAATTTTCCCCTTTTAGACTTCTCCAAAGACTCTTCCAGTCCCACCTTATTAGCTCAGTTATGAAATCTAGGTATGGTTTTGTTTTTTAAGTTTCAATTCTCTGACAAGAAAAATATGTTCCAAATTAGAGATACTGTATATGGATATAAATATGTGCTTCCATTTAAATGTTGTTTGTCCATTATTACTTTGGATAATTCATAGAAATTAGTGATATAAAACAAAAATGTATCATGCAAGCTAAAACATCATCAATTGACTTTAAATATGAATCTTAACATTTTGCTTTTTCAGATTTTTTCATTAATGTCTGGATTAAAGTGAAACAATATTGAGTATTAGCTTTCTCAGCTTTGGGACATCAATCTGTGATTCAAATTGCAATAATGATGCTCTTATTTCTTTATACAAACATGCCACAATATGTAAGGATCAGAATCATAAGGATATACACACATATCGACATCTAGTCTTCCTATCAGATATATATATATATATATATATATATATATATATAATATATATATATATATATATATATATATATATATCGGATTCTAACTCTCCAAATATCAAGAAAATAAGAAATATTGAATTTATAATTTTGATTAACCCAGAAGAAGATGATTTTTACAGCTGAACTTTGATATTGAAGAAATCTGAAAATGAACTCATACAGACTTTGGTTCTCTATCTCTCTTGTGATTATCAGGTTTTATTTATAATGGGATAATTTGCAGTTCTTCATAATACACTATACACTATTTAAGCTCCTGAGGACAGAGTATCTCTCATGTTATTTGTATCCTTGACAATTCATTTCAATAAATGTATATTAAGTATTATGGATCAGGCAATGGACAAAAAGAAGTTTCTTAATATATGATTTACTAATTAATTTGTATCTATATGACAAGGTAATCATTTATCAAATATTTATTGAACAAGTGTCATTTAAATGCCTTTCTAATTGTATGGAAAAGGTTTGGAAGATTAGATATTGAGAATCTCTCATGATTCAAGTTAAATACTTGCTTTTAAAATATTTCCATGGTGGTACAGGTTCTATTTCATTGTTTAGCTTACTATGCAAAAGCAACTTATGGCTATATTTAATTCATTTTTATGATCCAAAAAATTCATAATGAAATCTAAGCAGTTGAAGAGAAAGTTTTGTAAATAAAGGCTATCAAGGATTGATCATTCTCATAAAAATACTTCTACAAGAAAATAGATGTATAGTAGATAGTAATTGATGTTCAAGTAGTTTTTTTGTTATTAATAAGTTCTGATATTTTCTCCCATAATTTGGTGTCATGTCTATCATGGACAAACTCTGTCTTTACTTGGTCTAATCATTTTGTTCTTGCTTCTGTGTTTTCTTCAAAGTATTTTTTATTTCCTCTATAAGCAAAACAGACTTGTGATATTAGAGTTTAAATTTGGTCACTTGGTAATTCTTAATGATGAAAGGTTGGCTTAAGGTACTGATTATTGCCTAAAGGGCAATAGAGAGATATATAATAGGCACAAAAAGGATGCAATGGATTACACACAAGGAGTTATGATGCAGAAATAATGTAAGAGATGCTATAAAATGTGATTAAAAAGTTGGGCCAGTCCCATAGCGAGCATAAGGAATAACTGATGAACAGTCTACTTGCTCTGTTGTATCCTTGTGACTTCAGCTTAACTCAGGGAATCTATTAGCATAATGTCCATATACCCTATTAAACTTATGGAGGGATATTAAGAATTATGAAGGATATAGACAGTGATGACTGAGCTGTAAACTTCACCACTAGAGGATAGAGTGATATCAATCAGAGCATATTTACGTTGCTCCATTGGAATATTGGCAATGACTGGCTGGATGATAAATTAGATAACCAGGTAGATATAGATTAACATATAAAATTTATAGTACAGGGCTATCATATATGCATATATATATATACATATATACATATATTTCTATATATGTATATATCTTTTAGCAAGGCAATGGGGTTTAGTGACTTGCCCAAAGTCACAGGGCTAGGTAATTAGTACGTATCTGAGGGCAGATTTGAATTCAGGTCCTCCTGACTCCAGGGCCACTGCTCTATTCACTGCACCATCTAGCTGCCCCTGTATATGTATGTATTCTCAAAGAAAGATTCATTGTAATGTCTTTCAGTGATATGAATTTTCAAGGTCTCAAGGTCTAAGTTGGCAGAAGAAAAAACTCTGGAAAAGTCAATCCATCTAGAAAGGCTTTGACCAATAGTTTTAATGTAATAAGGCTAATTGCTACTCTCTGGGGCGCATCCTGGATAAATTCAGAAAAATTCACCAATGGATTGACTCTAATGATAACTATTTTGTCTGCAGGAAAATGACTTGTCCTTGAAAGGATTATTGAATACTGAAGAAATGAAATATTCTTGAAGAATTCAGATAAAGATATATAGTGATAATACATTCTATGTCACGTCTTAAAAACATATTTTGATAGCAATAATGCTGTAATCCATGAATAACCGTTGTATTTTCCATTGCTCTTTGAGTTAAACTACAATTTTGATTTTTTTATATATCAAAGTATTATATGATTTGTAGCCCTATAGAATTGTTATTACAAATCTTGTTTGAAAGATGTATTTTTTCTTTGCAAAAAGCAGCTTGGTAAAATTGAAAATCATAATTTCCTCAAAGCAATATATCATGTCTCCTTTGTTCCTATTAAAGTCTCATCCTAGATGACTACCCACCAGCCCTACTTGTCCAAGGTATATATATCAATGGGTTACAATCATTCACTCACTCAGTTTCTTATCATAATGTGAATTATGTGGATTATGTGGATTCTTTATCTGCTTAATTTATCCTAAGTGCATTAGGGCAGACATATCTGCGTGATCATGCATCTCATTGAGAAGGATTGTGGCCTTATGGATTTTGACATAACCAGTACACTGTCATCCACAAGCTAGAATATCTTGACATCTTCATTTTATATTGGCATTTATAAAAAACAAGAACAGCTACTGGACATAGCATTTGACTGAGTCAGGAAACCTTGAGTTCAAACTCAATGTGTGATACCAGGAAAATCATATAACTTCTCAGTCACAATTTCCTCATTTGTAACATTGAGATAATTATAGTGCCTACTTCACAGGCTTATTTTAAGGATCACTATATATGTGTACATATATAAATATATCTATATATACATATTTATGCACCTATATATCATTTATAGATATGTATATATACAACATGTATAAAGATTACATATAATATGTTCACATATAATGTTTGTAAATAAATATACATATATATATATATATATATCTTTTCCTTGACAAATGTTAAAGTTCTTTGCAACCTTTGTTATTATTACCGATGGGAAATCTTTCTTTCATTTGGACTTCTAAGAAACTGTAAATATACATGGATCCATGACATAGGAAATATATACTAAATTCCTCATCAGGATACTTCAGTGCGATATAAAGATACATTTCTGAGTACATTTAAATAAAGAATAAACATTGATAGGTACTATCAAGTCAGATCAGGACTTAATGATTGCTTGTTTGTGAGTATGTATGCATGAATGTATTTCTATAGGCATGCATCCATTCATTTATATAAATTCAAGGGTTATCCTAGATAAAATAGGGAAAAATCAATTCTTAGTGATGAACTTTTGCTCATGAAATCACCTATTAAAGCATGGAAAGCTTATATCTGTTAGTAACAGGAAGTAACTCAAAAATTTTCAGGCATTTAAATATGTGGATTTCAGTGGAGGCACTCATGACCATCTAAAAAGCACTTACTGCAGTAAAGTTATGATAAATGACCATCACATTTATCATAACTTTATTGCAGTAAGTGCTTTTTAGATTTCATGCAGATGATTTTGTTTTTTGTGTATCATTAAAAAATTTAAGATCAGTATTTTCTTTCTAAAATGTGATGAAAAGGCCATTACAATTAATTTAGTTCTTTGATTATTAAACTGGTACCTTTGAGACTTATAAAATATTTGCTGGTGGCTATAGAAGAAGTTGGCCTAGCAAACCTATATCTTTAATCTCTAAGGTCAATTAGACCTATCCATGTTATCAAATACATTTCAAAATGAAAATACTCATTAGTTGCATCATCTAGTCAAAACCTCTGTGATTTTAACCTGGGTTGGTGTGACTTTATAAAAAAAAAACCCAAAATGCAAATGAAAAAAATACAAAAATAATGATTCTCTATACTATATCATCAAAATTTTTGAATGTAGAGTGCTGTCCAGTAATAGAGAAGGAATGAGAATTCAACTCCTAAGTTCAAAAATCATAGTCTGTGGTTTGATTCACTTGTCTAAATTCAATGATCTTAGGCACCAGGGAGACTGCTAGAAGAAGGGAGAGCCTCAGGCTAAAATGCAAATGAAAAACACAAGGTTGAATCAATTTTTAGAGATTTTACTTAGGCATATGCCCCTGAACATGATGCATTCCAATTCTATCTGCCCAAAACTCTGCAGCATCAGAAGGCTGGTTTCTTTCTATTTGCTTAGGGTTCCCAGGTGAACTTTCAGGATTTGTTCTGTAATACACCTTCATCCTCCCTCCTGGCTAGGATCCAATATCTTGCTGTTCAGAGAAAATGATCTCTTTTTCAGTTTCTTACTTTTATCTTCCTGCCTATATGAATTTCACTTTATTACATAACTGTGATTTAAAGGAGCTGGGAGGAAGACACATCAGCAACAGATCCAGACTGTCTCTGTGATCTCACTTTCATTTCCCTAATGGCTCCATTGTAATTAGATTTGCAAAAGCTGCAAAAGGTCTCATTTTGAATGGCAACAGCTGTTGACATCAACATTATATTGAATAATTTACTGGTTTAATTTTAGCTGCAAAACAATAAAACCCTCTTGTGAATGATTATTTTAGCAAGCAAAGTTCCCCCTTTCCTACCCCCCACCCACTGATGACTCTTCCTCTCTATCCAAAGGTACCAGTTCTTCAGGAAGCATTTTAACTCAAGTGAAATGCACAATCACAAAACTCACATCCATACTACTATCCATTTATCGCTTCTTAGCTTCCTCAATGAAGTGCTCTTTATGGCAAATTCAGTCTCTACAGGTCTCTGTGCTAGCATACATTAATCAATGAACTGACAAAGGCAGGTAGCTTGGTTGAACTGAACTTGAATGGCAGGGTTTTTATTACTCCACCTTTTAAGGACTACCACTGAGGGGAAACAGCTTAAGCTGATGCTCATCCTGTAGGAAATAGTTGAAGCAGCTCAAAATGGATGTCTTTTCCTGTGGCAGTAGATGATGTTGGCTGTTTAGCTTCTGCAATATCCTCTTACCAGCTGGTCATTAAACTGGCACAGAAGTTGTTGGTGAATTCTCATACTTACCTGCCAGAGATAACGTGTCCACAACAGCAGGAGGAAAACTTTGTATTATAGCTCAGAGGGAAAAAAAAAGATCCAGTTCTAGAATAAGTTGGTTTTAGAAGGAAATGGGAAAAATGCATTACTAAAAATAAATGTTCTATAATCTGCTGCTTTTAATGTTTTTGAAATTATTTCTTCAAATGTTCTTCTTATAATTGTTTTCTTCAGTTTTTTCTCTTTTTTTCCTGCTTCCTTGGAAATGGTTTTGTGGTCAAACTTTTCATTGTTTTTCTGAGCAATTGATCCATAGTTGGAGTTGGGCCTAGGATCATTAATTCAAACTTGGATATTAACTGTGTCTTCAGTCTTTCCAAAAGTGATTAACATATGTTCTTCAACAAATGTATGGGAACCTGATAGTTATAATAAAATTAGTCTTATTGACTAAATGAGGAGAGACACATCTTAATATTTAAAACATCACTAAAAAGAATGAAAGATTATAAGATAATATGAGATTAAAATTGTCCTTAAAAGTTATGTGTCTGGGTCAGTTTTTTTTTTTTAACATTTCTCTTTTGTTAAATTTCTCTGTTTCATCTGTCATCACACTTGTTCTGAAGGAGCTGGTCAAAGCTCTGGATCAAAGGGATAGCTCTTCACTGAAAAACATCTATGACAAAAAGGGAAACGCTGTCCTTTAGCCAAAGTTTGTCAAAAATATTATTATCAACTCTCAGAACTGGAAAGGAACTCAGAAATCCTTGAATTCCAAACTCATCTGAAAAATAATATCTTCTCCACAATCTCCTTAGGAAAAATTCTCTAGTTGTAGCTGGAAACCCAGCATGGGGAGATTTTTTATTTATTGGTCCTATCTTCAAGGACCAATCAAATAAATCTAATGATAATTTTCCCAATTTATTCTGGCTCTCCTCTTAAGTCATTGCTTAAATTATCTTAAAAAAAAACCTATTGTTACATCATTATATGGTTACAGCATTATATATGGTTGTCATGGAATGTAAATAATCTGATATAGAGAAAAAGCTAGTTCTCTAATCTGTTGTCTCACTTCAATGACTTTCGAAACTGAAAGCATCAGACATAAAACAATATTAAGTCTCAGGATGAAAAGCATTGCAAAATGAATAGGGAGAATTTCTTCTGGTCAATTTAAAGCCTCTAGCATGTGACCTTCCATAGTTACAAAATTTAGAATTTTCCTCTTGGGAAAACTTACCCTTGGGTGCAGTTTGGGTGGCAGGGGTGGCATTCATGATCCTGGTCAGCATATTTGAATATAAAACTATTGGCCCCCTGTAATCCATCCGGACATTTTTCCACACAGTTTGGACCATCCTTAAAATGAGAACACTTAGTACAGTTATCTGGTCCCTGCAAAGGAGAGGAGAAAAAAAAGGCTAAGTTTTCTTCTGAAATTAATACAGGGAGCTGGTATAATACATTAGGCATAGAGTCCTCAAAGAAATGGGAATACATTTCCAAAATAATGAATATGGATTTAGCTATGTGAAGACAATTAATTCTAATGAAAGATACACAGATAATTCTTAGAATGTCTTACAGCAAACATGACCTTTAGAAGATAAAAACAATATACAAAAATTTTTGTTTTAGGAATATTTGCATTTGCTTTTCTTATCAACATTTCTTGAATCTGTCTTATGGACACAAACCATAATTTTCCTTGTTTTGCCCCAAATATTAACTGACTAGAGTGACAAGTGATCATCTAAATGGGATGACAAATAAGAGCATTTCCTATGCTTGATAATTTGACAGTAACATTAGACTGGAACAACATCTGGCAACACCGCATTTGTTCCAAGGCTATTTCGATCACCATCATTACATCTTTGAAATGGAAAGGAAGGACTGAAATTGTTTCTAAAGTATTCAAATGGAAATGGTTTCTTTTTTTGTACAATATGCTAAATATTAATGATGAATGAAAAAATTCACAAAAAGCATTAAACACTTTAATATTCTTCAAAAGCTCTGCTAAATGCTCCATGATATAATGCTTCCCCTCATACCTGGAATATTATATCTTCTATTATTTTTCTCCATAATATCTCTGACTTGCCTTCAATACGCAAATTGAATTCTATCTTATTTCCAATGGGGTTGAGTGACTTGCCTAAGGCTACACAGCTAGGTAATTATTAAGTGTCTGAGGTCAGATTTGAACTCAGGTACTCCTGACTCCGGAGCTGGTGCTCTATCCACTGTGCCACCTAGCCGCCCCAAATTCCATCTTCTAAAGGAGATCTTTCTTAGTCTCCCAAATAGTTAGTGCCCCCTCTCCTATGAAATTAACTTCCATTGACTCTGTATAAAACTTGTATGTATGTAGTATTTACATGTTATCTACACATCAGCAGAATGAGAGTTCCTTGAGGAAAAAAAGACTATTTTCACCTTTATATCCTCAGCAATTGTTATGATGACTGAAGTAGTGGGTGCCTGATGATTGGTTGAAAAGTAGTGGAAAAAAAGGCTGGTATACCCCTTCTCTCCAAGGATAACTCCACCGGATAATTGCTACCAGGGTTGTACTGGAAGCAGGGACAATGAATGGAATAGGATTCAAGTCTTTCAAAAAGAGCAAGCAACAACTTTTTAATTATATCTATCAGAATCTCCCATGTATGGTAGAAATCTTGTCAGAAAGAGATCTTGAAAGCAAGGTTTTGCTGTATTTCATTAAATTTTGACCTACTTCATCAAAAAATACTATGGTGTCTTGTATTTAATATGTGTATCCATAAATTGTGTGACTTTAAGAAAGTGGTGTGATGCCTTCTTGTATTTTCACCAAGATAATATCAGTTCACTGGTAGATAACTTTCATAAAACTTTTATAAAGAAAATCAGGCAGGTATCTGGATTAGTTATTGAAGTCTCAGTTTTTTTTCCAGATAAATGGTGGTTTTTCAATTAATATCCATATTTGTTTCCAAAACTTTGGGATTTTCTCCTCTTTTAGATTTATTGAAATTTGGTTCCTCGGTATCTTCAAAAATATGCTACCTTTTGAACATATTTCTGAGTATGTTTTGTCTGGCCAGGTTATAAAGACTAATATTTCTTTGCACTTGGCAAAGAAAGCTGATGATAGTTTCTCACTCAAGAGAGTATGGGACTTTCTTAGTTTTCTTGTTGCAACAGTAACTTTGTATTAGCTAAAATTCTACTTAAAATACAATATTTGGAAGTAGTGAGTAGACTTAAAATCAGTGAAAGTCATAATGTATCTCTCCTCACTAATTCAAATTCCTAAACAAATGACATTTCCATTGGCCTAGAATGGTAAATAGGAAAATCACAGAATATCAAAAATACAGTAACTCTCAGAAATCAGAATTTAATCCAATTTCATTTCCTAAAAATTATTTGTAATTTTTCATATAGATATATCAAAGACAAATTTATTTGAGTCAAAATATAGTTCCATTATCATCACTGATGAAAACTGATCCCTAGAAATGATGACAAATATTCTATTTCACATCTCTCGGTTATCTTCACTATGGTTTTATTTTTCTCGAACTGCTTTGTTAGTTTTCTCTAATTGCTTCATCACTAACTGATCTAGTTCAATTCAGTTTTGTGCACCAAACAATGAATCCTTCTCTTGTGTTGTGGTGTGTATCTACTTATAATTTTCATAGGATTAAGGAATGTTAGAGCGAAAAGATAGTTGTATTTTTTTCCAAATGTCTCCTGCAATATGTCTGAGAAGCAGTTCTCCAGACTTCAAAGGAAGAAAACCCCTTTATTTTCCAAGGTCACCAAATTGACTATTGAAAGGCTCTAAATGTTAGAAAGTTTTTCCCCCTACAATGAACTTAAATATGAATTTTTTGAATCAAAACAAACAAATTTAATCCCTGTTTCACATAGCAGTACTTCAAATACTCAAAGGGAGATATTATGTCTTTAAATTAAGCATTCCCAGTTCTCTATGTATTATGGCATGGACTTAGGCTCCACTCCCATTTTGATTGAACTTCTCTGGATGAATTCCATCTTATCAATATCCTTCCTGAAATGTGATTTGAGGAAGTGAGCACACACAGTTAACATGTGATTTGAAGATAACCTTTCAGGTGAATTATCCCTAATATAGACACTAACAAATAAAGGCCAGTTGAAGACATTAAAAATGCTTAGAATGAAGAAGACATGTCACCTGACTTCTGATATTTGAAAATATATTATATGGAGAATAGGATGTGGATTTATTCAGTTTGCCCTCTAGAGAGCAAATCTAAGAGTCAGAGGTTACAATAAATAAATAAAAAGCAAATTAAATCTTGATATAAAGTGGAAATTATTTTAAATAATGATCTATCCAAAAGTATTGGAGGCTAAATTAGAAAGTAGTAGATTATTTCTTCAAACAACAAGGGATGACCACTTCTTGTATGCATTATAGTGAGGATTCTTTGAGCAAATAGGTTGTCCAAATATATATATATATATATATATATATATATATATATATATATGTATACATATATATATATTTAGTGAACATAATTAAGGAATATAGCTGGTTATCATATTATATTCATAATATTTATTTTAGATTACATTATATAATTGTGTATAGATCATGTCATTATGTTATATCATTTATAATAATATGATTTGATATAACATAATAATGACATGATATAAATTATGTTATATTACAAATAATATAAAAATTTGTTCCCTCTCTGAGATTTTATATTTTTGATCTTTTATTCTTGAAGCATTTTTATCTCTTTTTTATCTCTTTTTATCTCTTGAAGCATTTTTGTCTCTTAGCAAATTAATTTATAGATTACATCAATTTTAATTTTTTTGGCAGGTCTATGTATCTGCTAAAAATACCTAGTGAGATTTGTTTAGTTTAAGTAGTTAGGTGTTTTTTTTCAGTATCTGTATTGATAATAACTTTGTATTAGTGATTTGCTAGAAATGATGATATTTGGAAGTAGAAAGAATTTAAATTTTCCAAGTAACTTCAGTATGGTTCCTTCCTAACTTTAAACTCTTTTTTTTTGTTTCCCATTAGTATAAAATAAAAGGTAGTTAGTGTCATAAAATTCTCCAAATTGAAAATGACATCAAAGACAATGAATCCAGTTAGGACCTGCATGAGAACTTCCCAAACATCAACCAGCCCCCACTTAATAGCCTCTGCTAAAGTGAAGCTTCCTTTCTATCAAGGCAATTCTTTCCAATTTTGCAGAGCCCTAAAAGTTAAGAAGTTAGTCTTTATGTGGAAAAAGTCTACTGCTATAGCTTCTACCCATTGATTGTATATGAGTATTCTTTTTTTCAAGTTGGGGTGTGAATGAGCCTGTAGTTTCATCAGTTAAGTACTCCAAATGTAGAAACATCTTTCACTAATGACAATTAGTATCTCCTCAGGTTTCTATTATTTTCAAAATTGAAATTATTTGCCAAAGATTACAGCTTCCTGAGTCACTGAGAGGTTAAGGGTCCAGAGTCCTAAAGAAAGAATCTGTTCTCGATTATTTCAAAGTTTTTTATATGAGTTGTATAAAACATTGGGTTCCCCAATATTTTCTTGGTATGGTCCATGGTTTTCTATATTTATAGTTCTTTCTCATTTTCTATTTTTAGCACAAAATGAAATTAAGTTTTAAAAATTAAAGATAGGAACAGGGTCTATAAAAATATTAAATTTGTATTGCAGTGTACCCATAGTATTATACTGAAAGTTCAGTAGAGCATAGATCAAATCTTTTCTAGCATTATCACATATTACCACCATTCTAATCAAAGTAGTCTCTTAAAATAATATGACCTTCCAGCTTCCATCTCTAAGCCTTTATAAAGGTGATGCCCCAACCTTGAGCATATCACATTGGACCAAGAATTGTTGGAATTCTCATTTCTTTCAAAGTTCAAAAAAGTACGATGAAACTTGCTTTTTCTCACTCTTTTCCAACAGACCACCTTCAGACCTTTTAGGCCACCCCTTGTCAAGGTTTGTGGGCACTCATTAGGTAGACAACTAAATGGAACTGACTTTCTGATGTACCCTTAGTACCTCCAGTTCCTCATATTCTTCCTGTGGTTAGACACTAATATGTTTTGTCTTCCTCAACTTTATATTTTGTGTATAATGACATGGGGAACTAATCCCCATATACTACTATCTGGTGTCAACCCTCATGGGGGTCCTGATTATGGAAATGTGTGGTACTGTGAGATCTAAAGAATCTATACCCAATTCAAAGTCTGTGTGGGAAATCTTTAAATATTTCCTGATTACTTACTGTGGGATGTTGAAAATTCTAGTGACTGGTAATTGAGCCAAAGCTAAGTTTGTTATACTGGGAGAAACAAATAAAAAGTGCCTTTTCCTTGTGAGAGAGTAATAATAAATGCTTTAACCTCTAGATAAATAGATAGATAGATAGAGAGAGAGAGAGAGAGAGAGAGAGAGAGAGAGAGAGAGAGAGAGAGAGGCACTAGGTGCCACTAACTACCTTATTTCATCATTTCATCAACCATGAGGTTGTGAATGCATGGTATCCCTTGTTTCTTTGTTCTTTCGGGGGTGGGGTTCTTTCCAGATCTCAGATAAATTAGTATTAAAGATAGAAGAGACTAGCTCATAATCTGTAGGATTCTAAAATTTTGAAGACTTACTAAGAGGCCACAAACTAGAATCCACAGCAGAATGGGCTCGTACTCAATGTGAAAGTACTCTGAAAGTAACATGCTTGACTCAACACAATAATAAATTTATCCAAACCTTATCAATCAAGGAAAGGAAAGACTGGTCAATTGGGTATGCTGAACCTAGAAATAAACTTGGTGGAAGGAATATGTGTAACAATTACTTTAAGTTTGCACCCTATCTTTACAGTGACAAAATTAGTAGATGAGTGTGTGCTTCTGACCTCCCAGTAGTCAAACATAGTTGAGTGACTTGCCCAGGGTCACATAGCTAGTAAATGACTTGTCCAGGGTCACATCTGAGGCTAGATATGAAGTTACAAAAATGAATGAGTCCTGTGGAGTCCAAGCCTGGCACTCTGTCCAGTGAGCCATCTAACTACCCTTCTGGTTCCCTATCCATAGCTTACATAATGCCTAGTATGTAAATACAACTATTCACCAGGAAGAGACTAATGATGACTTCTCACCTCCTACAGGTGAGGTACAGTTTACATACTTCCAATTTCAACACCCAATCTTGGGCAGTTATGTACATATTGTTGCCCATAGTAAGAAATCACTTACAACATAAGTAGGCACAGTAGTATAGTTAACTTATCCTGCAAGACAATAGACATGCTGATGTCTTCTTGGTGAGCCTTGGGGGGAAAAAAGACTTACTAAGAGTCAAGTGGGTCTTTCTATTCTGGATTAAGAATCACATAATGTAAAAATGAACTGTCTGGGCAAAAGAAACAAAGGCAGCGTGAGCATTAAACTCAAATTTCATTTGCATTTGAGCTTAAATATGATCAGGTAAAGTCTGTTCTATCTTCCTTTCTAAATGTCTTAAAACAGTGTGATTTGGAAAAACATGAAATTTCTTAAAGCATAAGTGGATTTCTAAACATGACAAAATTCAACAAATGCTAAAAAAATAAAAAAGAAAACTGACTTCTCATTTCATTACCATAAAAAAAGAAGCTCAGATGGCAATAGATTTGATTTTACATACTGAAACTTTGATCATTTTGACTTAAACCCCCAAAGAACTAAGTGCTTTGAAGGAACTGATAAACATGATGAGTGAAAATGGAAGTGGAGACAATATCCTCTTCTTATCTCTGACTCCAGGCCACCTCTTAACTCAAAAATCCAGATCAGCATCTGAGGATTGGCTGAAAGCCAGAAGATACACACTGGATATCTCTAAGTGAAGAAGCACCATTTCTTTCTGATAAGTAGGTAAAACTTGTATCTAAAAAGGATTTAGAAAACTTTATTTTTCTCTTACGTTGCAACTTTTTTCTCCTTTATAGTTTTACCTTCATCTCTGTATCTTGGTTTCTGTTTCTAATCCAGGTGAATTTGCTCCTTTTGACAAACAAATGAATGCAGTGTCATCCCTATGATTATTTTAAAAGACCACAAAACCACCCTTTTTTCCATACCAATTCTTACCAGTTTCAGTTATAGAAAGCAATGACTGTCCTTACCCTTCTGACCAATCAACAAACTCTGAGTTTACTATGCCCTAGGCATTTTGCTAACTAGTGGGAATACAAATATACACCTAAAGACAGCCAGTCCTTACCCTCCAAGAACATTCCTTATAATGAAGGAATAAGAAGCTTAAAAAAGAAAAGCTTGGGGACATAGGAGAGTTGAGGTAAAGAGAATCAAGAATGTAGCATAAAGATGAATAAAGATGGAGTTTCTAGCAAGACCTAACTAATAAGTTTTAGAGGCAACAGGGGTGAAGTTTACTTCTGATGCACAAATTTAAGGGTTGGAGTGAAATTTCAGGAAAAAAAATGTTTCTTGACCATGGTGGAAAAAGTCTGGAGTACATCCCAGATGAGGTGCTGTGTTTAGACAATAATATCCATGGGATCAAGAAAACACAATAGTATTAATACTCTTACCCCACCCCCTTATTATTCCATATGAAGAAACCCAGACCCATAGAAAACAAGTGACTTGCCCAAGATTGCACAGGAGTTAAGTGGTAGAAATGGGATTTCAATTCAGATCCTGAGTTCATCACTCTCCATAAATATGTGATTTGGAGACTGGTGTTCCTTTTCAGTGTTCTAAAGTATATTGAAGGATTCAAGCAAAAATAAATAAACAAAAACACCAAATTCAAAACCTGTGCTCTGTTTGAAACACCCTCCACCAGTTAATTGACCTTTGAGAATTCTCTCTCTTAGGCCTAACTCCCTTTAGATTTTTTCTTCAGATATAATGTTGTTAGAGTGATAGGATCATACAGTTAAGACATCTTAGAGTTCTTTGAGTACAGCGTTCTCATTTTACAGATGCTGAATCAAAGTCTAGAGGAATTAAGCATCTTATCCACATTGACCCAACTAGGTCTGAGGCTGGATTTGAATTTAGATCTTTCTGAATACAACTGATACTCCATACTCAATATTCTACTTAGTTACTCACTTATCATCCATAAAATATAACAAAGGAAGGCAAAAGGTCATCTCAAATAAATCTTAATAAAACTTAGAGGGACAAACAAGAACTAAACATACAAAAGTAGCAAAAAATGGTAGAGAACAATGGACTATAGAGGGGTCCAGAAGTATAAGTTACCACTCCTATTAGTGGCTCTTTCCCATAATACTTGGCATTATCAATCTCACTGGCATTAATGTAGCTTCAGAACTATCTCTCTCTTAGACTATGAAAACTAAGAATAAAATGTGAAGGGGCAGGAAACACACTAGTCTATGATCAGAACTTTCTGCACACTAGGTCAAACTGCTTTGACTTTCCTGTCCTCCAAGGCTCTAAAATCTCACCACTTTTAACCAGATCACTTAAAATCTTTGATTTCCTAAATTCAAACCACTCCTTGATCTGACCTTCAAAACTTGGAAAATTCTTTAAGTTTTTCCAGATATCTATATTCTTGACTTTCTGATATCCCTATGACTATGTCTAGTCCTGACTTGACTGGTTCCTCCTGTCCTAATGTGTCCTGTGCCCTGGCATGCCAAAATTGATATTTCTTAAGCAAATCCTGTCTTAAACTTTCCAGAATCTACTACATAATGTCTGAGAATTCCAAGACTACATTAAAACAATAAATTTGATTACTTCTTTTTAAACTGTAATAACAATTGCAAAAAAAAAATAAACTACTACCATTTTACTTATATTCAATTCAAATGTGCTAGGAGACAGAAAATACAAGTCAAGATAGTAAGACAAGATCCCTGCATCAAAGAGCTAAAAATCTACTAGGATTTGGAGAAGAATACATAAGAACAAATAAATATAATATAAAAAAGAAATTCCCTCAGATATCTATGAGCTTTCTTCTCCATAAATATTTCTGTTACATAACTGGTCTCTGTCCTTAATAGGCTTTTGTATTTCAAAGTTTTACCACTTAAAGATCATAAATTGCAGATAGGTAGAAGGGCAAGTTATGAACCCCCAAATTTTCTCTTGGAGAAATAACCTTAATAAGACCAGGTAAAGGTCACAACTTAGAAATCAAAATGACAGTGGGCATTTTTGAAGAGAAAGTTCCAGTAGAATGTCAGGGAATAAACTTTTATTAGGCACTTACTATATGTGATGCACTGTAATATGTACTAAAGATGCAAAGAAAGGGGGAAAAGATAAATCATGTTGAGTAGTTCAATAAGGACTTCAGAGGTTGACTTCATACACCCCTTTCTAATTTAAATCCAATTAACTTGAAAGTTAGGTCATCATCTTCCTGAGAGCATAGTACTCTCTGAGAACAAAGGACAAACATCTAGGTTGTATCAGAATCTGGGAGATATTTCAGATGCTGATGTTTGTACTTTATTTTTGAAGAAGACCATGATGGAGAGGTGATGCCCTGAAAAACATGTGAACTGGATTTGAGTGAGGAGGTTCTGTTCTAAGTCATCAGCCTCACTTTCTCCTCCAGAGTCATCTGGGTCCAGTGGCCAGATATGAATCAGAATAACTGGACATGGCCCCAGATGGGAGTCAATCAGGGTTAAGTGACTCGCCCAGGGTCATGCAGCTATTGTCAAGTGTCAGAGGTCAGATTTGAACTCCTGTCCTCCTGATTCCAAGATCAGTGTTTTATCTACTACTCAACCTAACTGCCCTTGATATGTCAAATAAGAAAGGGTTAAAGAGCAAGTGAATCATGAAGAAACAGAATAGACATCACTCTTTCTTAAAAACTTGTCCCTGAAATGCAAAAGCCTATATATAAGGCATGAAGGAAGGACCAGGTCAAGAAATGGTTTTCTCAAGCAAAGGAAAAATGAGAATATTTATGGACAAAGAAAAAGAAGATTGAGAACTGACTCATAACCAGAAAAGGCTGGATTCAAGATTCACTTCTGATACAAAAAGGTTTTGTGTGATCCTTGGTAAATTTCCTATTGACTTACACAACTTTCTAGAAATCTAAGTTTCAGAGAAGGTATAGCTATATGGATATAATAAGTTTCCTCATCTGGGAGTTTCCTACATAACCTGAATGGCAGGTCAGTCCCTAGACCCAGAAAGATTAAAGTTACAGGAAATTAGGGGGTTAAATGATGAGCCTAGCTTCCAAAAGAGAGGAGAAACAGTGGGATCAAGGACTCAAAAGACCAAAGAAATTAGCACTAAAAAGAAGGGGAGAGGAGAAAGGGAGAGAGAGAGAAAATATATCTTTTAAATTAATTTGGTTCAAAGAGTGAATATAATTAAAAGATTTTTTAATTTTTAAAGATGTAAAATTTATCTATTTTGAGTGAGGGAATCAGAGTTATGTTGGAATTAAGAAGAGAGTGAAAGATTTTGAAGAACTGACAAATGATTTGCTGAGTTATAGTGAGAACCCAATTTAGGCTAGCTGATATGTGGTCATACTAAATAGCATGAATTTATTACTTTAGCAATAATCAATAGTCTCAAATTGAGAATGGAGAAAGAAAATTGTAGGTTTCCTTTATTTGGAGATAAAAATGGGGGTGGGCTAGGTGGTGCAGTGAATAGAGCATTGGCCCTGGAGTCAGGAGTCCCTGAGTTCAAATCTGGCCTCAGATACTTAATAATGTGGCCTTGGGCCACATTAATCCCATTGCCTTGCAAAAACTAAAAAAAAGTGATGGAGATAAACTGGCATAGGAAAATAGTCAAATTTTTAAAAGTTTCTTTTTTGATTAGTGTTTCTCTTCATTGGAAATATTTGTTTCTATATTTATAGATAGCAAAGCTAGGTGAGAACTGATAATACTGATCATTTGGAAAGTTATGTGAAGGCTTATTATGATAATTTGAGTTGAAAATGTCATGATGACTTTAATAATAAAAATAAGTAGAATAATACAAGGATAAATTATCACAAAAAGTAGGGTCAGCTTTAAGAGTGATTGTCAAACAAGCAGTTCTTATGTAATATCTTCAAGTCCCTTCCCCCTCTAAGGAAAATAGTTAATACAATTAGTTTGTAACATTCTTGATAAACATTGATTTAATTTCATTATTTGGGGTTTTATCTCCACTACTATATTATAAACTTATTGAGAGCAGGAAATTTATCTTACATGCTTTGCAATATTCACTCCTATCTGTAACTAGCAAGGGTTCAATAAAGATTAGATGAATGAATAAATGAACCAATTTTAGCTACATCATAAACATATTTTTATATCCCTCAAAATAAACAGCTATAAACAGTGATATTATGATATCATATTTACTTCATGCTTACCGGCCCATGACATGTTAAGATGCCATCTTCCATCTTCTCACATTGGGGGTCACATTCCACACAGATGGAACCATTCTCAAATTCTCGAAATTCACTGAAAAAATATCAGTCACATGAGCAGGAGTGAGAAAAGAGATTATTAACATGAGGTATATAATAAAAATCCTATTTTGAGGACTTTTGTTTTGGTATTTGCTAAAAAACTTTGGGATTTTTTTTCTGTAAAGGAAGGAATAAAGTTTTCATTAGGGGAAAATACAAATGCTTCCCATATGGCTCTCCATATCCTCCACCGGAGAGAATGCTTGGTTCATATTGAGCAATGCTTCTTTCTCATGTAATATAATTCAATTCAGCCTCTAGTAAAAAAGTAAAGATTTCATTGACAAGGCAAAGTCACTTTTATCATTTTGCCTGAAGTTAATGATTCTGGGTAGCAGTGAATTAAAAAATCATTAAAAAATACTTGGGGCTAAAGCTTAATATATTTTAACACCTGAAGATAGCTATTTCATTATTATATTTTTTTTCTGTTAAGTTACATGAATCCTGTTGATCCTTCAAAACTCAATATTCTCTAATGTTTTTGATAAGTCTTCAAAAAAAGGCTTCCCTAAGTTTTAAAATAACTGTCACTGGAAGAAATTTTGGGGAGAAAATAGATTTTGTTTCATTAAATTGATCTATATCAGTCATATTAATACTATTATCACTAAACAATGTAAAGAACCTTGAGTCAGGGAAATCTGTTCAAATCTTGCTTCAGAAACCCAAGTAAGTCATTTAAATGCTATCTGCTTTTGCTTCCTCATTCATAATAAGAATACCCTTTTCTCAGAGATTTGGTGAGAGTTTTATGAAAACTATAAAATGGTTTGGAAATCTTAAGATTGCATATAAATATTCCTATGTATGTATGTATGCATGTATCTATCTATCTATCTGTCTATCTATCTATCTGTCATCATCATCATCAAAATTGTCAAAAGTTGACCTCTGAGACAAGAAGAATTGGGTTCTTGAGTTTTGAGAGTTAATTGTGAATGGATATTCCTAGACAAAATTCCTCATTGTGTTGAATTTTTTAAAGACTGATCTGATTTAGTTATCATATTTTCCTATTTATATCAATTTGAACTAAATGAGTTTTTATGTATAAATATGTCTTTTTAGAGGAAAACCTTTCAACTTTTTCAATTATGATTATCTGAGAGTTAATGTTCTACCTCTTCCTCAATTGCTGGTATTTGACTTTATCAAATCATGTGACTTTTATCTATCAACTTTCGTTGTTAATGGTACATGTTCAAAGGTAGCTAAAGATCAATGATATTGAGTGCTAGGTTGGTGGAAGGTGCAGAATTAAACATGAATGCACATGATACAGGTAATAAGCATAACTCTCCAGCATGCTTCCATCACTCAGAATCATTGGACATTCAATGGGTGAAAACCAGAGAATAAACATTTAATTCTCCTATTATAAAGTGTACTTTGTTTTATATATTGCTGACCTCCCACTAGTCTGGTAAAGCACAAATTTGGCTGTTTGTGGGAGGGGTTTCCCAGCTGAATGATTCCAAAAGTAACAACTCAAGGGAGAGAGTAAGGGAAGAAACCATTCCTCCAACTCTTCCTACAAACTTGGAAAAGTGATTGAAATGTTAATTCATATTCTACTTCTAATAACAATGATTCCCTAATTGGGCAAAGAAAAATGTCATCTGGTAACTATGGAATAATTGCATTTGCTTCACAACTGCCAAAACGATATCCCTAAAACCCAATCCAGCACTACTGAGGAAGCATCAGACTTCCCTATGCCTCTATGATAAAATATAAACTCAGCTGTTTGGCAGGTCAAACCCCCCATAACCTGGATTGAGCTTCCCTCATGGTTTACTAATATTATTTCATATTAACACTCTCTCACACACTTTTCATTCAAGTCCAGTTCTTAAGTCCTTTGTGCCATAAACCTCTTTGGCAATCTAGAGAAGTCTGTGAACCCATCTCAAAATGACCTTTAGTACCTTCCTTCTCATAAATTTCAGTTAGAATTAGAGGGGGAAAAGAAGCATGTAGGTAATATGATGGATAGAATGATGGCCCTGATAGTCAGGAAGACTGAGTTCAAATCAAATCTCAGATATTTATAATTTATGAATAGCTCTGCCTCAGTTTTCTTGACCTCTTGAAATACATGCTCAGAGCCCTTAGAAGTCTCTAATATAATCCAGGTTAAGACCTCACTTACTTTCCCTATAGCATCTTTTTTCCTATGCACATATTATTCTCCATGTATAGCAGGTTCTCCATCCTTACAAATACTTTAATCAGCCTCCATCTTCCTCAAAGTTTATTTCAAATGATATTTCATTTAAAAGGAATATCTTGATACCTCCACTTATTAGTGCACATTCATCCATTTTTTTTATTTTTGTAATTAAGTGGATTTACTTTTCTGTCAATATTTTAGAATGTGTGCTTGAACACAAGGACTGTACTTTTGTTGCATTTGTAGAATCTAGCCATAGTGCAAGGACCTAGTAAAAGCTTAATAAGTGTTTATTCAATTAATTTTTCAAATTATACCCTGTTTATTTGGAAATTCTTTTGGCTAGAATATTTAATTTCCTGATACTATCAGAAAACTCAGGTTTCAGTTTTTACAAAATATAATCTATCAGTATAATTCTGTTTTTCAAATTTGCTTTCATCCAATTAAAGATTAATTTTTCTTTCATCATTCAAAAAAAACCAAAGCTAAATTCTGTTCTAACCCCTTGTCTTGAATCTCCAACTATTTTTTGAATATTTCCTCTAATGATGCAGATCATAACTCCTCAATGCCTACTTATTTTGTTTGATTCAATTATATGTTCTCATGTAAATTAGGATAAAAGCATCCTCCCAGAATGCCGGGGCCTTACTTTTTGTTAGCATTGTAATAATGGCAATAAGTAGTGTATAAACTACTTCTTGCTTTTATCACATACTCATGCCATTTTCTTTTGAGGATTTTGAGCAGAATTAAGAGATCATTCACTCTGTTTCCTTCATTTTATAGATGAGAAAACTGAGGCATAATTAAGGGACTTGTTGAGACATTGTATGATAAATTGCAAGCAAACTTGAAGCAAGATTTGAATACAAGTTTCCTTATTGCATATCCTATCCTCTGTGTCATGATAACTCTTTGTTTCTTCTGAATAATTCCTTCATTATGAAACCCATGAGGTATAAAACAAACAAACAAATAAAAAATTCTCTCTATAGCAGTTATATGACAAACATAAAAAAGACAATTCAGAAGCAGGAAGATACATCATGTGTTGTAGTATTTGGTCCCAAAGTCAATTATAACTGATGTTTTGAGGAAAAATTTCTGGAAGTCTTTTTCATATTTAAAAATTAAATTTCTGTCTTTTCCTCATTTCATAGTGTATGTTTTGATTCTTTGCAATAGGCTGATATAACTATATCACAGTAATCTGCAGGATTTGTATCCTTTAACTACTATATACGTTCAACGATAAAATTCTCTGAGACCAGTGGAAACAAAGGAAGTCCAATGTGTAAATTGTTGGACTTATGGGAAGACAGGGCACATGGGGTCTTTAATTCAGGCAGAACAAATCTAACTTAAAAATCCTTACATTTAACCATATGAAAATAACTTACTTGGGATCAGCAACAAAAACAAAAGCCTCATCATTCCTCATAAGAATCATCCACAATGCAGGAAGTGATATAATATGATAAATTGATTTTACAAGTCTATGAAATGCCATGCAACAAGGTACAGAGTTTATTTTATCATTTTAAATAAGTTGGCTGAGGGAAAACAGAAGTTAATTTAAAATGTAGGGATGTGTTCTCATAAATTGTTGCTACAATCCTAGAAGTAGAACATTTCCAAGAAATAATCTCACTGCAACTCTTATCAAGCATTGTGGTCATCAATCAGTAATCTGAAACAAGTATCATCCCCAACATAAGAACTCATAGATGCATTTTTTTTTATTGATGTAAAAGAGCATTTTGGTATTATATTACTGAGTAGATTTAAAAAAAACTAGGGCAGAATGAAGTCTCTGGATGAGCCACTTCACTTCGTCAAGCAACTTGGTGATACAATGGATTGAGTGTAGGGGTTTGAGTCAAGAAGACAGTACAAACCTTGCCTTAAAACCTTTCTAGTTGTGTGACTCTGGGAAAATCACAACCTCTGTCTCATTCAGTTTCTACAACTGTAAAATGAGGAAAATATTAACTCTTACCTCTCAGGGTTGTTGTACCACTCAAATGAATTTATATTTGATTTTACTAAAAGCTCCTATCAAAGTACCTACAAATTCTTATTCCCTTCTCCTCCTCTATGACCCTCAGTTTTCTCATCTGTATAGTGATATTATGAATATTTTTTAACCTACCTGGATTGTCATGAAATCCAAATCAGCTAATGATGCATATAAAACACTTTGTAAACCTTTAAACAGTATGAAAATGTCAATTACTATTATTATTGACCTAAGCCAAAGTTATAGTTAGAGGTATTCTGTCATTATCCATTTATAAACAATATAGGCAAGTTTAACATTGACTAGCTTAGAATGTAGAATCTAAGGACTAGGAAAAAGGAAAAGGAAGGAAGAGGACTAGAGACAACCATCTGTTTCAGGTAATAATGTTAGAACTATATGTATTCTCCAAGCTATCTCTTCAAATTGTCATTATTCAATCTGATCTATATGCTACTCATGAAACTGTTCTAGAATGTTTGTTTTAGCTTAGAGTTGTCAAACTCATAGCCTACTGATTGCATGAATCTCCAGGACAGGCAAAATCGGAATAAGATGCAATTGGGAGATAGTTAACAAAATAATGAATCATATAATAAAATATAGATAAGTTTAATATATGTATGTCTTAAATCAATAGATAGTCAAGATTATCCATTTTTTATCTGAATCTGAAAAACACTGTTCTAAGTGTCTTACTCGGAATTCCCAGAAATTTCATTTTTAAAAATACTTTCATTTTCCTCTCTAAAGAAATATCTTGTATATTTCTATAAAATATTTGCCCCCTCGTGCAAAGGCTGTTAAGTATCTGATATTCATTGAAAACCTTAAGCAAAATACACAACCTGAAAGTTTATCAGACTGCTATTGTCTAAAAAAGCTGAGCTGATAGAACTACTAGATAGAGAGCAAGATTTCTTACCCATCATAGAGATTACAGGACTCAATGCAAGTCCGTCCCCTGCTGAAACGTTTACAGGATAAGCATTGGTCTGGGCCTGGTCCCCAACAGCCATCACTTGAACACAGAAAATTACACACCATCCCTTCTGCAGCTGGAAAACACAAGAGAAAATAGAAGGGAAAAAAAGTCAAGTCTGAATCCACATGCACATATATATAACTCCAATTTCCATTACTAAGAATTTTCAACCACAAAGTCAAATGAGACACTCTCTCTCTCTCTCTCTCTCTCTCTCTCTCTCTCTCTCTCTCTCTCTCTCTCTCTCTCTTTCTCTCTCCCTAAAGAAATATCCTGTGCATATATATGAAAGTTTTTGAAACATATAAAAACCTTGAGAAATTCATTATTATCATTTATTATTATCATTGTGCATACCTATTCCATGCTATTATTCTTTAAAAATCATTCACTTTAGAGAAAGCAGAGACAGCCACTACAAATCATAGAGTGTTACCTAATGGCACACTGCCATGTGAATGAACTACATTCTTCTCTGAGGCAGGGCCATTAATTTTTGTTTCTCTATTTAAGATCAAAGTCCAGAGTAGTCCACAGACCATCAACCTTCATCTTCTTAAAGATTATATATTATAATGATGGCTATAAAATAAAAGAATTCCATGACTGGTGCCTTCAATAGGGTAACCTTGAGAAGATTTCTAGTGTACCTTCCTTCAGGATCATCTCTTAGTTTTTTAGGCATTTTCAGTTGTATTCAACTTTTTTTGTGACCTCATTTGGTGTTTTCTTGGCAAAGAGACTGAAATGATTTGCCATTTCTTTTTCTATCTGAGGAAATTGAGGCAAACAGGGTTAAGTGATCTGTTTGGGGGTACATAGCTAGTAAGTGAATGAAGTCAAATTGAACTCAGGAGGATGAGTCTTTCTGACTCCACTTATGGAATTCTATCTGCTGTGCCACTTATCTTCCATGATCCATGTAAGAAAGGGGGAAAAGATAAATCATGTTGAGTAGTTCAATAAGGACTTCAGAGGTTGACTTCATACACCCCTTTCTAATTTAAATCCAATTAACTTGAAAGTTATGTCATCATCTTCCTGAGAGCATAGTACTCTCTGAGAACAAAGGACAAACATCTAGGTTGTATCAGAATCTGGGAGATATTTCAGATGCTGATGTTTGTACTTTATTTTTGAAGAAGACCATGATGGAGAGGTGATGCCCTGAAAAACATGTGAACTGGATTTGAGTGAGGAGGTTCTGTTCTAAGTCATCAGCCTCACTTTCTCCTCCAGAGTCATCTGGGTCCAGTGGCCAGATATGAATCAGAATAACTGGACATGGCCCCAGATGGGAGTCAATCAGGGTTAAGTGACTCGCCCAGGGTCATACAGCTATTGTCAAGTGTCAGAGGTCAGATTTGAACTCCTGTCCTCCTGATTCCAAGATCAGTGTTTTATCTACTACTCAACCTAACTGCCCTTGATATGTCAAATAAGAAAGGGTTAAAGAGCAAGTGAATCATGAAGAAACAGAATAGACATCACTCTTTCTTAAAAACTTGTCCCTGAAATGCAAAAGCCTATATATAAGGCATGAAGGAAGGACCAGGTCAAGAAATGGTTTTCTCAAGCAAAGGAAAAATGAGAATATTTATGGACAAAGAAAAAGAAGATTGAGAACTGACTCATAACCAGAAAAAGCTGGATTCAAGATTCACTTCTGATACAAAAAGGTTTTGTGTGATCCTTGGTAAATTTCCTATTGACTTACACAATTTTCTAGAAATCTAAGTTTCAGAGAAGGTATAGCTATATGGATATAATAAGTTTCCTCATCTGGGAGTTTCCTACATAACCTGAATGACAGGTCAGTCCCTAGACCCAGAAAGATTAAAGTTACAGGAAATTAGGGGGTTAAATGATGAGCCTAGCTTCCAAAAGAGAGGAGAAACAGTGGGATCAAGGACTCAAAAGACCAAAGAAATTAGCACTTAAAAGAAGGGGAGAGGAGAAAGGGAGAGAGAGAGAAAATATATCTTTTAAATTAATTTGGTTCAAAGAGTGAATATAATTAAAAGATTTTTTAATTTTTAAAGATGTAAAATTTATCTATTTTGAGTGAGGGAATCAGAGTTATGTTGGAATTAAGAAGAGAGTGAAAGATTTTGAAGAACTGACAAATGATTTGCTGAGTTATAGTGAGAACCCAATTTAGGCTAGCTGATATGTGGTCATACCAAATAGCATGAATTTATTACTTTAGCAATAATCAATAGTCTCAAATTGAGAATGGAGAAAGAAAATTGTAGGTTTCCTTTATTTGGAGATAAAAATGGGGGTGGGCTAGGTGGTGCAGTGAATAGAGCATTGGCCCTGGAGTCAGGAGTCCCTGAGTTCAAATCTGGCCTCAGATACTTAATAATTACTTAGCTGTGTGGCCTTGGGCCACATTAATCCCATTGCCTTGCAAAAACTAAAAAAAAAGTGATGGAGATAAACTGGCATAGGAAAATAGTCAAATTTTTAAAAGTTTCTTTTTTGATTAGTGTTTCTCTTCATTGGAAATATTTGTTTCTATATTTATAGATAGCAAAGCTAGGTGAGAACTGATAATACTGATCATTTGGAAAGTTATGTGAAGGCTTATTATGATAATTTGAGTTGAAAATGTCATGATGACTTTAATAATAAAAATAAGTAGAATAATACAAGGATAAATTATCACAAAAGTAGGGTCAGCTTTAAGAGTGATTGTCAAACAAGCAGTTCTTACGTAATATCTTCAAGTCCCTTCCCCCTCTAAGGAAAATAGTTAATACAATTAGTTTGTAACATTCTTGATAAACATTGATTTAATTTCATTATTTGGGGTTTTATCTCCACTACTATATTATAAACTTATTGAGAGCAGGAAATTTATCTTACATGCTTTGCAATATTCACTCCTATCTGTAACTAGCAAGGGTTCAATAAAGATTAGATGAATGAATAAATGAACCAATTTTAGCTACATCATAAACATATTTTTATATCCCTTAAAATAAACAGCTATAAACAGTGATATTATGATATCATATTTACTTCATGCTTACCGGCCCATGACATGTCAAGATGCCATCTTCCATCTTCTCACATTGGGGGTCACATTCCACACAGATGGAACCATTCTCAAATTCTCGAAATTCACTGAAAAAATATCAGTCACATGAGCAGGAGTGAGAAAAGAGATTATTAACATGAGGTATATAATAAAAATCCTATTTTGAGGACTTTTGTTTTGGTATTTGCTAAAAAACTTTGGGATTTTTTTTCTGCAAAGGAAGGAATAAAGTTTTCATTAGGGGGAAAATACAAATGCTTCCCATATGGCTCTCCATATCCTCCACTGGAGAGAATGCTTGGTTCATATTGAGCAATGCTTCTTTCTCATGTAATATAATTCAATTCAGCCTCTAGTAAAAAAGTAAAGATTTCATTGACAAGGCAAAGTCACTTTTATCATTTTGCCTGAAGTTAATGATTCTGGGTAGCAGTGAATTAAAAAATCATTAAAAAATAGTTGGGGCTAAAGCTTAATATATTTTAACACCTGAAGATAGCTATTTCATTATTATATTTTTTTCTGTTAAGTTACATGAATCCTGTTGATCCTTCAAAACTCAATATTCTCTAATGTTTTTGATGTCTTCAAAAAAAGGCTTCCCTAAGTTTTAAAATAACTGTCACTGGAAGAAATTTTGGGGAGAAAATAGATTTTGTTTCATTAAATTGATCTATATCAGTCATATTAATACTATTATCACTAAACAATGTAAAGAACCTTGAGTCAGGGAAATCTGTTCAAATCTAGCTTCAGAAACCCAAGTAAGTCATTTAAATGCTATCTGCTTTTGCTTCCTCATTCATAATAAGAATACCCTTTTCTCAGAGATTTGGTGAGAGTTTTATGAAAACTATAAAATGGTTTGGAAATCTTAAGATTGCATATAAATATTCCTATGTATGTATGTATGCATGTATCTATCTATCTGTCTATCTATCTATCTGTCATCATCATCATCAAAATTGTCAAAAGTTGACCTCTGAGACAAGAAGAATTGGGTTCTTCTTCTGTCTTTTATATATATATATATATATATATATATATATATATATATATATATGTATATATATATGTATATGTATATATATATACACATATATATATACATATACATATATATATATATATATATATATATATATATATATATATATATATATATATATACTGGCTGTTTGTGGTTAAATCAAACTATCTCTCAAAACTCCAGGTAATTTGTTTTGAGAGTTAATTGTGAATGGATATTCCTAGACAAAATTCCTCATTGTGTTGAATTTTTTAAAGACTGATCTGATTTAGTTATCATATTTTCCTATTTATATCAATTTGAACTAAATGAGTTTTTATGTATAAATATGTCTTTTTAGAGGAAAACCTTTCAACTTTTTCAATTATGATTATCTGAGAGTTAATGTTCTCAATTGCTGGTATTTGACTTTATCAAATCATGTGACTTTTATCTATCAACTTTCGTTGTTAATGGTACATGTTCAAAGGTAGCTAAGGATCAATGATATTGAGTGCTAGGTTGGTGGAAGGTGCAGAATTAAACATGAATGCACATGATACAGGTAATAAGCATAACTCTCCAGCATGCTTCCATCACTCAGAATCATTGGACATTCAATGGGTGAAAACCAGAGAATAAACATTTAATTCTCCTATTATAAAGTGTACTTTGTTTTATATATTGCTGACCTCCCACTAGTCTGGTAAAGCACAAATTTGGCTGTTTTTGGGAGGGGTTCCCCAGCTGAATGATTCCAAAAGTAACAACTCAAGGGAGAGACTAAGGGAAGAAACCATTCCTCCAACTCTTCCTACAAACTTGGAAAAGTGATTGAAATGTTAATTCATATTCTACTTCTAATAACAATGATTCCCTAATTGGGCAAAGAAAAATGTCATCTGGTAACTATGGAATAATTGCATTTGCTTCACAACTGCCAAAACGATATCCCTAAAACCCAATCCAGCACTACTGAGGAAGCATCAGACTTCCCTATGCCTCTATGATAAAATATAAACTCAGCTGTTTGGCAGGTCAAACCCCCCATAACCTGGATTGAGCTTCCCTCATGGTTTACTAATATTATTTCATATTAACACTCTCTCATACACTTTTCATTCAAGTCCAGTTCTTAAGTCCTTTGTGCCATAAACCTCTTTGGCAATCTAGAGAAGTCTGTGAACCCATCTCAAAATGACCTTTAGTACCTTCCTTCTCATAAATTTCAGTTAGAATTAGAGGGGGAAAAGAAGCATGTAGGTAATATGATGGATAGAATGATGGCCCTGATAGTCAGGAAGACTGAGTTCAAATCAAATCTCAGATATTTATAATTTATGAATAGCTCTGCCTCAGTTTTCTTGACCTCTTGAAATACATGCTCAGAGCCCTTAGAAGTCTCCAATATAATCCAGGTTAAGACCTCACTTACTTTCCCTATAGCATCTTTTTTCCTATGCACATATTATTCTCCATGTATAGCAGGTTCTCCATCCTTACAAATACTTTAATCAACCTCCATCTTCCTCAAAGTTTATTTCAAATGATATTTCATTTAAAAGGAATATCTTGATACCTCCACTTATTAGTGCACATTCATCCATTTTTTTATTTTTGTAATTAAGTGGATTTACTTTTCTGTCAATATTTTAGAATGTGTGCTTGAACACAAGGACTGTACTTTTGTTGCATTTGTAGAATCTAGCCATAGTGCAAGGACCTAGTAAAAGCTTAATAAGTGTTTATTCAATTAATTTTTCAAAATTATACCCTGTTTATTTGGAAATTCTTTTGGCTAGAATATTTAATTTCCTGATACTATCAGAAAACTCAGGTTTCAGTTTTTACAAAATATAATCTATCAGTATAATTCTGTTTTTCAAATTTGCTTTCATCCAATTAAAGTTTAATTTTTCTTTCATCATTCAAAAAAAACCAAAGCTAAATTCTGTTCTAACCCCTTGTCTTGAATCTCCAACATTTTTTTGAATATTTCCTCTAATGATGCAGATCATAACTCCTCAATGCCTACTTATTTTGTTTGATTCAATTGTATGTTCTCATGTAAATTAGGATAAAAGCATCCTCCCAGAATGCCGGGGCCTTACTTTTTGTTAGCATTGTAATAATGGCAATAAGTAGTGTATAAACTACTTCTTGCTTTTATCACATACTCATGCCATTTTCTTTTGAGGATTTTGAGCAGAATTAAGAGATCATTCACTCTGTTTCCTTCATTTTATAGATGAGAAAACTGAGGCATAATTAAGGGACTTGTTGAGACATTGTATGATAAATTGCAAGCAAACTTGAATCAAGATTTGAATACAAGTTTCCTTATTGCATATCCTATCCTCTGTGTCATGATAACTCTTTGTTTCTTCTGAATAATTCCTTCATTATGAAACCCATGAGGTATAAAGCAAACAAACAAATAAAAAATTCTCTCTATAGCAGTTATATGACAAACATAAAAAAGACAATTCAGAAGCAGGAAGATACATCATGTGTTGTAGTATTTGGTCCTAAAGTCAATTATAACTGATGTTTTGAGGAAAAATTTCTGGAAGTCTTTTTCATATTTAAAAATTAAATTTCTGTCTTTTCCTCATTTCATAGTGTATGTTTTGATTCTTTGCAATAGGCTGATATAACTATATCACAGTAATCTGCAGGATTTGTATCCTTTAACTACTATATACGTTCAACGATAAAATTCTCTGAGACCAGTGAAAACAAAGGAAGTTCAATGTGTAAATTGTTGGACTTACGGGAAGACAGGGCACATGGGGTCTTTAATTCAGGCAGAACAAATCTAACTTAAAAATCCTTACATTTAACCATATGAAAATAACTTACTTGGGATCAGCAACAAAAGCAAAAGCCTCATCATTCCTCATAAGAATCATCCACAATGCAGGAAGTGATATAATATGATAAATTGATTTTACAAGTCTATGAAATGCCATGCAACAAGGTACAGAGTTTATTTTATCATTTTAAATAAGTTGGCTGAGGGAAAACAGAAGTTAATTTAAAATGTAGGGATGTGTTCTCATAAATTGTTGTTACAATCCTAGAAGTAGAACATTTCCAAGAAATAATCTCACTGCAACTCTTATCAAGCATTGTGGTCATCAATCAGTAATCTGAGACAAGTATCATCCCCAACATAAGAACTCATAGACGCATTTTTTTATTGATGTAAAAGAGCATTTTGGTATTATATTACTGAGTAGATTTAAAAAAAACTAGGGCAGAATGAAGTCTCTGGATGAGCCACTTCGCTTCGTCAAGCAACTTGGTGATACAATGGATTGAGTGTAGGGGTTTGAGTCAAGAAGACAGTACAAACCTTGCCTTAAAACCTTTCTAGTTGTGTGACTCTGGGAAAATCACAACCTCTGTCTCATTCAGTTTCTACAACTGTAAAATGAGGAAAATATTAACTCTTACCTCTCAGGGTTGTTGTACCACTCAAATGAATTTATATTTGATTTTACTAAAAGCTCCTATCAAAGTACCTACAAATTCTTATTCCCTTCTCCTCCTCTATGACCCTCAGTTTTCTCATCTGTATAGTGATATTATGAATATTTTTTAACCTACCTGGATTGTCATGAAATCCAAATCAGCTAATGATGCATATAAAACACTTTGTAAACCTTTAAACAGTATGAAAATGTCAATTACTATTATTATTGACCTAAGCCAAAGTTATAGTTAGAGGTATTCTGTCATTATCCATTTATAAACAATATAGGCAAGTTTAACATTGACTAGCTTAGAATGCAGAATCTAAGGACTAGGAAAAAGGAAAAGGAAGGAAGAGGACTAGAGACAACCATCTGTTTCAGGTAATATGTTAGAACTATATGTATTCTCCAAGCTATCTCTTCAAATTGTCATTATTCAATCTGATCTATATGCTACTCATGAAACTGTTCTAGAATGTCTGTTTTAGCTTAGAGTTGTCAAACTCATAGCCTACTGATTGCATGAATCTCCAGGACAGGCAAAATCGGAATAAGATGCAATTGGGAGATAGTTAACAAAATAATGAATCATATAATAAAATATAGATAAGTTTAATATATGTATGTCTTAAATCAATAGATAGTCAAGATTATCCATTTTTTATCTGAATCTGAAAAACACTGTTCTAAGTGTCTTACTCGGAATTCCCAGAAATTTCATTTTTAAAAATACTTTCATTTTCCTCTCTAAAGAAATATCTTGTATATTTCTATAAAATATTTGCCCCCTCGTGCAAAGGCTGTTAAGTATCTGATATTCATTGAAAACCTTAAGCAAAATACACAACCTGAAAGTTTATCAGACTGCTATTGTCTAAAAAAGCTGAGCTGATAGAACTACTAGATAGAGAGCAAGATTTCTTACCCATCATAGAGATTACAGGACTCAATGCAAGTCCGTCCCCTGCTGAAACGTTTACAGGATAAGCATTGGTCTGGGCCTGGTCCCCAACAGCCATCACTTGAACACAGAAAATTACACACCATCCCTTCTGCAGCTGGAAAACACAAGAGAAAATAGAAGGGAAAAAAAATCAAGTCTGAATCCACATGCACATATATATAACTCCAATTTCCATTACTAAGAATTTTCAACCACAAAGTCAAATGAGACACTCTCTCTCTCTCTCTCTCTCTCTCTCTCTCTCTCTCTCTCTCTCTCTCTCTCTCTCTCTCTCTCTCTTTCTCTCTCCCTAAAGAAATATCCTGTGCATATATATGAAAGTTTTTGAAACATATAAAAACCTTGAGAAATTCATTATTATCATTTATTATTATCATTGTGCATACCTATTCCATGCTATTATTCTTTAAAAATCATTCACTTTAGAGAAAGCAGAGACAGCCACTACAAATCATAGAGTGTTACCTAATGGCACACTGCCATGTGAATGAACTACATTCTTCTCTGAGGCAGGGCCATTAATTTTTGTTTCTCTATTTAAGATCAAAGTCCAGAGTAGTCCACAGACCATCAACCTTCATCTTCTTAAAGATTATATATTATAATGATGGCTATAAAATAAAAGAATTCCATGACTGGTGCCTTCAATAGGGTAACCTTGAGAAGATTTCTAGTGTACCTTCCTTCAGGATCATCTCTTAGTTTTTTAGGCATTTTCAGTTGTATTCAACTCTTTTTGTGACCTCATTTGGTGTTTTCTTGGCAAAGAGACTGAAATGATTTGCCATTTCTTTTTCTATCTGAGGAAATTGAGGCAAACAGGGTTAAGTGATCTGTTTGGGGGTACATAGCTAGTAAGTGAATGAAGTCAAATTGAACTCAGGAGGATGAGTCTTTCTGACTCCACTTATGGAATTCTATTTGCTGTGCCATTTATCTTCCATGATCCATGTATTAACTATATTAAAAAATTCCATTGTAAAAGACCATTTTTTCCTTTTGTTTTTGAGATGGCATAGGTACTTAAACAATATTTGTCAAATTAAAATCAATCATGTAACTTTAGTGTTTAATATCATATCAGTACCTATAAATCAGTGTTACTGAGCAATATAAGCAGCTTCAGAAAGAAAAGACAATAATCTAACTGGTATATTTTCAAGCTATTCAGCCTTGGCAAATTAGTGATTCATTCCATTAAATATTTGCTATTAAGGTATAATAAAGACTTTAGACAGGGAGACTTAATCATTGACAATTTTTGGTGATTGAGTTCATCAGATGCCTGCAAGCATGATAATTATAGTAGGAAAAAACCAAGATCTATTGAGAGAAAAACAGAAAGGATATAGGTAGCTACCTTGAAGGATGAAGTAAGGAGTTAAAATATAAGGACACTGAAAATTAGGGAAGAGAAAGGGAAGTAAGGATAGATATAAGACTGAAAGGATATAAAGGGAAACCTAATTTAATTCATTTAGAACATATAATCTCAGAGAGGAGAAAATTTGTTTGTTAAAAAATATTTATTAAGTTATTACTATTTGAAATTCTGTGCATACACAGAAAGAGAAAACAGTTCCTGCCCTAAAGAAAAAAAAATTTTAATGGGAGAGAAGAAAGAAGGAAAAGGACATTTAAATAACGAGATATGCAAAAGATGATGTAGCTTTTGAGGATGCAGTTTATGCTAAATAATTTCAGAAATCAGAGTGCAGATGGTTAAGAAGAGTGAGAAGAAAGGAGGTAGATACATTGATATAAAGTTGGTTCAAGAAGTAAGCTTAGAAGCAGAAGACAGATATAGAACAGTAGCTAGTGAGAATGCTGAGATACAGGGAGGGATTGTTTTAAGCATAAAGGAGATGTTGGCATGTCCATAGAGAGAAAAGCAGGATCTAGTAGATAGAGACTGATGATAAGAAAAACAGGAGGGTTGGGAGTAAGAACAACTTTCTGCAAAAGGTGGGAAGGTGATGAAACAAGGCATATATAGGAACATTTGGTTTGGGAAAGAGGAGCTGTCTATATGATGTAAGGGATGATGAGGAAAGGAAGAATGAAGATGTTTTGACAAATAGATTCCATTTTTTTCCTGAAAAGAATGAGATAATATACCCAAGAGTAGGGAAAGAGAAAGCCTTGAGAGAAGAGAAGGTTTACAGCAACTGACTAACCTAGAGGGATATCAAATCAATTGGGAGAAATGATTGCATGACTATAATGAGGGTCTAGTTGAGTTTAGTTAGCATAAATGGATAGTGACTTAATCAGCAAGTTCAGATATATTTAAAAATGCTTTAAAATGGCATCACTGTTTTTATTTCCTGCTAGATAAACTATTCTGTAAAATATATTTTGGTGATAAATATGCACCAAAAGAGATTGTGAGCTCATTGACAATAAATGGAAGGTGTTTGTGCAGTGAAAACTAGGCTATATAATTTTTTTTTAAGAAAATTTGAGATTGTAATTGTACTGGACTAGACACACATAAGACTACAATCAAAACTCAAAAGACCTGGAAGATCACCAAATCCAAGTTCATTATTTTATATTTGAGGATCAGTGGTATGAATTAAATAGTCCATATTATAGAGCTGTTAAATGGCAGAGCCAAGACTGGACTGGGTCTTCTGATGACAAGTTCAGTATTCTTTTGGGGTGTGTGTAGGCAAGAGTATGTCAAGTTCCTGTGAGGAGGCCTGATGTACCAAGTCATCCTAGGGATTAGTCTGGTTTTTGAGTAGAATCAGAATTAGGATTAGAGGTGAGGAGGATGAAGATGAGGATGATGACTTGAGGGCAAAACATTTCCCTCCCAAAAGAACATAATGTAAGGGAAATGATTGGAGGGGATCTTTATTCTTTGGGACAAATTCTCAATATCTAGCTTAAGATAAAAACCACAGACATCAGAGAATCAGAATAAATAACCAAGTGGTAAGAACAGAAACAAGAGAAAAATACCATTAATTGGTCAGAGATGGAGTTAGGAATTCAGCAACAAAATTTCCTGATGTCCTTTTGCAAAAGACTGAAGGATCAGGGTAACCAAAATGGTTTTATCTGTGGTCTGAGAGAAATTAGGCTAATAAAACATTCAGTTCACTCTTTCTCTTTCTTTCCCCTCTGGGAATAAACTACATTTTGCAATCAACTTGATGTCTATAAATGGGATTGACCCTAATAAAGTGCTGGTTCTTTTCTTCAAATAGATTTTATTTTTTTCCATATGCATATGTATATTTTTACGTTACAAAATTTCCTTCCACCCTCCCTTCCCATTCACCTCCCCTCAGTGGTGAATAGTCAGGTTCACATTGTACATACATAGTTGTGATAAACATGTTTACAGATTAGTCACTTTTGGTATGTGGAATTATGATTAAGGGATGAGGAATTAATTAATGTATGAGGAATTAGGATTAATTTTTATAAAGTGTTCATCAGATTCTGAAGGGTTTTTCCTTTTGTTTTCTTTCCTTCCTCTGAATGGGGATAGCATTGTCCAAAGCTGGTCTAATACTGTTGTCCTAGCTCTCTGAACTGCTGAGAGGAGCTGCTTCCATCAAGTTTGATCATCTCACAATGTTGTGTTGTTGTTGATGTATACATTGTTCTCTTGGTTCTTCTCCATTTGCTTAGCATCAGATCCTGTAAGTCATTTCATGCTTCTCTAGAGTCCAACCATTTATGGTTTCTTATGGAACAATATTATTCTATGGTATTCATATACCATAACTTGTTTAGCCATTCCCCAATCAATGGTTATCCCTTTAATTTCCAATTGTTTGCCATAACAAAAAATTGCTATGAATATTTTTGGAACATATGGAACTTTCCCCCCTTTTTATGATTTCTTCTAGATATAGGCCTAGAATTAGAATTGCTGGATCAAAGGGAATGAACATTTTTATTGCACTTTGGGTAGTTACATATTGCTCCCCAGAATGGTTGGATCCGTTCACAACTCCACCAGCAATTCACCAATGTCCCAATCCTCCCACAATCTCTCCAACACTGGTCATTTTCTCTTTTTTCTCATTTTATCCAATCTGTGAGGTGATACCTCATAGTTTAAGGGTTGGTTCTTATAAATAAACTGTATAAAGTACTTTATCTCATTGATATTTAGTTATGAAATTATAGGACAAAATGGGAATAGATATTAGAGTTAATCTAAACTGTTATTGAGGCATTGATTCAGAGATGCTATTATGAGTAGATTATTTTAGATTAAGGTTTGGTAATTCTTTATTGCAAATGATATCTAGAAATATTTTTCAGGAACTTCAAGAATTCTTTTGTATTCTTGAGAATAAACTCAAGAACTAAGAGTCTAGGAACATGATCTATTCTATTCTATATTTCATTTGAGAAAATGACATAGGCATTTGATCTTCCTTAAATCAAACTACAAAAAAAAAAGAAATTTGGAAGCTGATCTAGGTCAAACAGATACCTGGTGGGGAGAGAAGGCCATAATCCTAGGGTAAAGTCTTTTCTTTGATTAATATTTTCCCTCTACAGAGTAGAATACCCCCAAATAGTCATTTAAGAGATTCTTTTTGGTTTTTCTCACCAAAAATTTTTATACCAAAGGTAGATGTATTATTTGTATACTTCTTTAATCTTTTATAGCTTCCTTTACTGAATTGTCTTTCATATAGATTGTCTCTGAGTCTGGGTTCAAGTTATCCCTCTAAAAAATATAAGCTACATAATTCTAGGAAGTCACAAAACCTCTCAGGCAATTCTATCTTTTTAAAATAGCAATATCTTTTGATTTTATATGACCTACATCTCCTAAAGTATTCTCCTCTTTGCCTCCTAGATATCAATCCTTTAAACAAAGAACAAAACCTAGGAAGGGAGAATGAAGTTCAGTAAAGATACAAACTATTAAGACTTTTAACATTTGACATTTTCCAAGCCCATAGCCATTCATTTTGTAGATCTTCAAGAAGGTTCCAACTAACTACTTGTCTGCTGTAATGGAGATTCCTTTCCATGGATGAGTTAAATCACATGTACTCTGGGATCTCTTCCAACTCTCAAAATCTCTGATATATGCAATGAACTAAGAGGAGATGTCTTCTCAGAGTTATCATCAATTCCCATTTGTTTCTAAATCCATATATCCATGCACTTGTGAAATATTGATCCTCCCTTCACAATGTATATTATATCTACAGCCTTCTATCTACTGGCATAACTATTGTCCTAATTCAGACTTTACTGCTAAGCCTAAACTATTACAATAGATTCAATCAATCTTCTTACCTCTATTTTCTTCCTCCTCTAATCCAATTCTCCACAATATTGCCAAACAAACATTCCTAATGCATAGATCTGACCATGTCATTCCATGGTTCAAAAAGCTTTAATGATTAATTTCTCTAGGCTAAAATATGAACTGTTCTTTTTATTATTTAAAGCCCTTAATAATCTGCCTTCATCCATAACACTAAGCTCCTTTTCACCTGGGTTCCTTTGAAAATGGAAAGGGAAGATGGGAAAAGACTAGAGGAGAGGAAAATGAAGGGAAGGGAATCTTTATTAAGTGCCTATTATATGTCAGATTAAGTGGTTTACATATATTATTTCATTTAAACTTCACCACAATCTTTAGTAGCTAGCTGCTATTATAATTATTAATTGAGGAAACTTAGAAAGAAAGTTAAATAACTTTCTATAGCTAATGGCTGAAGTGAAATTTGAACTCTAATCTTAGACCTTATGCCTAGGGCTGCATCAACTTCACCACTTAGGAGTAAGGACCAAGATCATCCATTTTGTCATAGTCTGTCCAAGTTTCAGTGTTGTTTTTATTTGCCTAATTGTAGTCTGGAAGTGTAAATACAGACAAGTACCCATGCATATAAGTGCACACACACACACACACACACACACACACATATATGTGTGTATGTGTGTGTATTTGTATATACACATATATACAGAGAGAGGAGAGAAGAGAAGAGAAAGAAGAGAAGAGAAGAGAAGAGAAGAGAAGAGAAGAGAAGAGAAGAGAAGAGAAGAGAAGAGAAGAGAAGAGAAGAGAAGAGGAGAAGAGAAGAGAAGAGAATAGGAGGGGAGGGAATGGGAGGAGGGGAGGGAAGGGGAGGAGGGAAGGGAATGGGAGGAGAGGAGAGGGAAGGGAAGGAGAGGAGAGGGAAGGGGAGGGAAGGTGAAAAAATTTCTTATGGTGTAATAATATTCCTATTTGTTGAGTTTTTCCTTAATAGGAATCTATTTTGGTTCCAGTTATTTATTTTGTTATTTCAAAAAAGTTTATTTTTTTAAATATATGTTATCTTTCTTCAGTCTGACTTTGCTATCCTTGTGATATACATTCATTGGCATGATTAAAGGATGCAAGATTATAGAACATTTAGTAATTTTTGTCATGGAAATTCAAATAGTTTGCCAGAAGGATTGAACCAAATCAGTTAAACTATGCTTCACATAATAGTTAAGTAATCTTTCATTATTGTAGAACTTTTTCTATTTCACTTATGTTAAAGGAATTGTGTTATATAATTACTTAATTAAACAAGCAAAGAAACCAAAACTCTATGTTATTAAATGACTACAAGCATTAGAAATTGTATAAATTACATACTATTTAAATTAAAAAGAATCTCACATCTAATCAGGTTTGCATTCTTTTGCAGAACTGCCTTACTGCTCTCAATGAGGCTCTTTATATGGTAACTTCAACGTGTTTATGATCTGCAAGGCACTACAGATCCAGTTAGAAGCATTTGGAATCCTTAGACTCTGTAAACAGAGAAATTTTCCCCTCAGAAAAACACAAATAAGTAGATGTTTATATTTTGTCCTCTTTTTATCTGTATTTTCAACTATGGAGGCAAAGATACAGCATTATCTAATTATTTCATTGAGAAAAAATTCACTTCCCTGAACTATGGAGCATATTGATACCGATAAAGAATGGGAACTTGATATGGACTGATATCATTAGCTTCCTAATAATATTTCCTGCAGATTCCAATAAAGTAAAGTAATGCTAATTTATTCAAATAATTCAAACTCTCAGAGTATCACATCAAAATATGTGGTAGAGAAAAGTAGACAGAAAAGGGAAAAGAAGATTAATGATTTGTCTAAGCAGGACAAAATTTACTAATTTTAGTGGCTAGGATAACAATAGGGGTAGCAAGATGACATAGTGGATAGAGTACTGGGCCTAGAATCAGAAAAAAAACCCAAATTTAAATCTGACTTCAAACGCTTATTAACTTCATGACCCTGGGCAAAACAAATAAACCTGTCCTGGAATAAAACAAATCACTCCACTATCTTTGTCAAGGAAACTCATAGACACAGGGGCAAGAAGAGTCAGACATAATTGAATGATGGAACAACAAATAGGGCAATAATAGTAAAAACAATGGTGATAACAATGACATTTACAACAACCACAAAAAATTACAATATCAGATTGTTGTTGCCCTTTATTGATTTCATACAGAGCACCTCTCCCTAATATTCTTAGAAAGATAAGTCATTAAGAATATGAGAAAACAGGGTCAGCTAGGTGGCACAGTGAATAGAGCACCAGCCCTGAGTCAGGAGGACCTGACTTCAAATGTGACCTCAGACACTTAATAATTTCCTAGCTGTGTGACTTTGGGCAAGTCAACCCCATTATCTTAAAAAAAAACAAAGAATATGAGAAAAGGTGTCAAGGAGACTAAGGGGACTACCGGCCCAGTTTCTTCTGACAACTGTGAGGGATACAAGGCAAGGATCCCTATGCCCTGAGATCTTTGATTAGTTTTACTACTGTCTACTTTGCCTCTACTTTATTGATGTATTCTTTGAGGTACACTCATTTATCTGAACAGAATAATTCTGCAGAGTCTTCTAATGGAGACTTTGTTGTGGGGGTAAATGTTTTCTTCCCTTTGTTCCTTCACATTTGCAGACATCTGAATGAGAGGGAGCATTCCATAGTAATGAAGTTGGAAACAGGTTGTAAAGGTCTTAAATATTACAAAGAACAGCTCATGTTTCATTCTAGAGACATTAAATGAAAGCATTTTTCTCCAATTGGAGGAAAGTTAAATGCATGCAAAGTGACACATATAATATATGTATTTAGTTATGTAAAATATGTCTAAATTACTTTATTTTCATCCTTTCTTCAAATTGATGGGATTTAAGGTTGACTTATCTTTTTCCCCTAACTAGAAAGCTAAAAGGAAAGTTTCTCTATGTAGCAAGGAACAAAAGGTTGGAGAAGTCACTTCTTTGAAACTCATAAGAGAAAAGAAGTCATCTTCGATCAGTACTGAGGCTTGAGAAACCTTTGACATAGCAGAGTGATAGTCACATGCTGAGGAAGTAAAATGCTCTATTCAGTGACATGGTGCAAAAGAGCATTATAAAGTTCTTTAAGGAAGCTTTCCAATGTATTTATTAGGCAACCTTTAACTCTGAGTGCAGTTTCTCTGGAGACTTTAAGGATAGATATCTCTTTATCTCACCTGAGCTGTGCTATCGACTAAATTTTTTTGGAAAGAATAAAATGCCTTTTCTTTTTACCCTTGTAAAGAATATTATGCTTGCTTTCATTCAAGTGGAGGCAAATTTAAAATAAGGCATTTAATTATTAAGTTCTCTGAGTTAAGGAATAGCTAAAACACAAGATTGAATTATATTTCTGGAAAGGACAAAGACTTTGGAGGTAAGAGGTATCAATGTGGTTATGCTATTGGGCAGAAATAAACCTTTTCCATAGTAAAACAAAGTTATTATCATTGCTCTTCATATTTCTTCCAGTACATGGTGGGATTTTTTAAAATGTTGATCCTGACCGCTTTGATATCTATCATTTGAAGATCTTTGGCATACATTTAGAATGAAGAGGTTTTCAATTTTTATAGAAGAGTGCATTTGTAGTGAGGTGGTCATTAGGTGATGAACACTCTGGTCATGGTCATACATGAAATATGAATGAATGTTTGTGGATAGGGTGGGAAGGGAATAAATGAATGGTGAAATAAAGGATCACAGAATTTTTATATCAATGATAAATGATACAATTGTTGATACTCTGCATGTTACATTTAAATAAAAAAAGTTAATATAATACTTCCTTAATTATAAAATTTTGAAACTTTTACTCGAAACCCATAGTAAAACCAATAGTTAGAAATTACAGCAAAGTAAGCAGAAAGTTCAAAAATTTTTTCTTGTAAATGAAAATGAAGAACTTAGAAAACAAGATCTCATCCTATACCCAAAGGAAAAAAGAAATAATCTTTCATGTGTTACTTGGATATTTCATCTTTTAGTGTTCCTAATTAACATAAGTTAAAAAAGACCATTGTAGAAATGAAATGAAGTCTATGGGTCATCATCCATAGCAGAGGATGAATAGAAGATATGCAAAGAACTTAATTGGATCTCTACAATCCCAGTAAAAATTCTCAGTGATGGTGTTTTAAATAGAAACAAAATCACTGAAGAAGTCAGAAAATGTTGATGGAAATTCCTTTTTATAAGCAATCTAAGAAGTTGAACATTTCTAAATTAATTAGATATTGTATGTTTGTACATCATAAATATTTTTCCTCAAGAAGACAGTCATGGAAATATGGAACATTTTCACATAAAATGAAATGGACAAGTAGGAAATTATCTGATATTAACAAATAAGTTTTTTATGATTAAGATATTTATGGAAAGAAAAATTACTGATTAATCAGAGCAAGGGTCAAAATGAAGAGTAAATTCAAAGAATTACAAAAAAGTATTTTGCAAAATTAACATAGTTCTATTTATAAAATAATTTCTAAATCTATTGACTCAAAAATGGGAAATATATAAAGAAGAAAACATTGATTAATTCTGATTAATACTATTTCTTATTTTGGGTTTTTTTTTTGGCAAGGCAATGGGGTTAAGTAACTTGCCCAAGGTCACACAACTAGGTAATTCTTAAGTGTTGAGGACATATTTGAACTCAAATCTTCCTGTTTCCAGGGCCAGTGCTCTATCCACTTGGAGGAAGGACCTGGCTGCCCCAACACCATTTCTTTTAACATTAACGGATGAGAAAAGTCTCCATAAGAGGGAGATCAAAAAATTACAGAAAATACATTCTCAGTCAACAAATAGTTATTCTCTCCTTTTTATTAGATGGACATAGTAGCCAAAATAAATCAATTCATTCTGAGTACTGCATGTGTATATTTGTGTGTGTTTGTGTATGTATGTATTTCCTTACAATATACCTTAAAGCACTAAAACAAAATGTACTCCTAAAAATGCTGTGTGTAATTCACTTGAGGTAGATTTTCTTAAGATCATTTATGATATATTTTATTCATGATTTTGAAAGAAGTACAGATAGACATAAAATCAAACCTTTCTATATTGATGTACCCTCATAAATCTGTGTTAATGGAACCATCTCATCTGTTCTTTTATGTAAATGTTTAAAAAACACCTTGTACTAAATAATTGACTTTAATGCCATGAATGGTCACTGATTTTATTGGTGAAGAAGTTCTCTACACCAAATCAGATCACAATTCATCAGTGATTGGTAAATTGTCCCCCAAACTTATCACAAGATGAGTTAGCGATGAGGCTTCTATGAGCTGCCTTTGGCTCAAACTATTCCATGGCCAAGAAAAAAATAAAAAGGATTCTTTCCTCAGAACTGAATTCAAAGCTTTTCTATTTTGCTATGACCTAACAGAATTTATGTCCTTTTTGCTTTATTAAGCCCAGGATCATTTCCATGCCATGCTAAAGCATTCAATTAAGATTTTATGAATGATTGAGAATCCTATTCAAATTTCTGCTTACATGGAAATGGCAGGGAGAAAGGCAGCATAATAGATAAATGGTGCACCTTGAAATCAGAAAAACCTGTATTCAAATCCTGTATTTAGCATATACTAGCAGTCCTGAAAAAGGCTCTGCAGTCCTATCATCAGAAGCACTAGTCTTCCTTGAACACACCCTACACCCAGGCTCAGGTAGATATCAAAGGTATGGAAAAATCGTTGGCAGTCCTCTCACCAGAGGTACTAGACTTCTTTAAACACACCCTATATGGCTTTCCACCTCTGATGTCCTCCTGAGGCACCTAACTCTCACCTGTGGCTCCAGGAAGCTGTAACATGCACAGCAACCACACCCCAGGAAATTATTTTGGAAGGAGGACTAAAGTGGGTTGAGGGTAATTGAGGGAGTCTCAAACTCTTTGGTGAGTTGGTGCGGGGAGGCATGTCTACATCAAGCACATGAAGTCTTCCAGTGGTAGAATGGGCAGATGGGACCACTTTGTTCCAACAGCCATGAAGGCAGCTGAAGCAGGTGCTATGGAATGCTTAGAGCTTACTTAGACACTGAAGACACCAAGGTCATCCACTGAATCCACAGTCATCATCGGTTGCCTTGACTCAGTTTTGCCACTGAATCATGGTAACTTTGGAAGAGAGAGTGAGGCCAATGACTGCGCAATTCTGCCGTACTTAAATCCAATTTACACATGAATCAAAAGACATCATCCATGTCACTTTTCCAGTCCTATCGCAAACTATGGTGGCAGAAAAGTAATGAAGTAACAGGTGCAGATACATTGGGAGCTGTAGTCACAGACCTGCCACAGGTGGCCAAGGCCAGAGGATTTCAGCAGCCCCTGGGTGACTGAGAAACCTTGAAAGGATCGCTCACCTTCAAGTTGGAGGAAGAGGCTAGAAAAGGTGCCCTAAACATTGTCTAGTAACCTAATCCAGACTTGTTTACTATTGCAGGTGGACATCCTACCCTACAGTTGAAGCACAAAAAGTTCAACTTTCAGTCATGTGGAATTATGGAAAATTATGTCAAAATTTGGTTGCCCAGAAAAGTTCATCAGTATTATCAATTTCAGGATGGTATGCTTGCCTGGGTTCTAGATAGTGGACCATGTTCTCGTAATTTCCCTGCCATTGATGGTGTAAAACAAGCATGTGTCCTTGCTCCCATACTTTTTAGCATGATGTTTTCAAACACCTTCATTGAGGAAGAAAATGGTCCCAAGGTCAGCTACTGCACTGATGGGAAATTCATCAACCTGAAAAGGCTACAAACCAAGACCTGAATAAAGGTACTGTTAGTGCATGATCTTCTGTTTGCAGATGATTGTGCCCTCAATGCAACCTCTGAAGCTGAGATGTAACAAAGGATGGATTGATTCCCTTTCTGCTTGTGCTCATTTTGGTCTAACAATTAACATCAAGAAAACACAGGTGCTCTATCAACCAGCATTGCACCATCCTTAGATTACAGCAAATGGAGATGTTTTGAGTACTGTGGACAAGTTCACTTACCTTAGCAGTGCCCTTTCCCAGGAGGCACACATTGACAATGAGGTTGACACACGCATTGCCAGAGTTAGTTCAATATTTGGGAGACTCCAAAAGGAAGTGTGGGAGAGAAGAGGTATTAGACTGACTACCAAATTGAAGGTCTACAGAGCCGTTGTGTTGACCTTACTGCTATATGCCTATGAAACCTGGACAGTTCACTAGCAAGCACCATGTCAGGAAACTGAATCTCTTCCATTTAAGTTGTCTTAGGAAGATTCTGAAGATCACCTAGCAGGAAAAGATACCAGACACTGGGGTCCTTTATTGAGTTGCCTAGCATTCAAATGTTACTATAGAGAGTACAACTACAATGGACTGGTGATGTTAAACTGTTAAACTGCCTATTGTATGCCTGCCAAAAAAGACTACTTAATAGAAAACACACATGGGAAGTATTCACAAGAGGGTCAGAAGAAATGATACAGGGATACCCTGAAGTTCTCTCTTAAGAATTTTCAAATTAATTGTGCATCATGAAAAACACTGGCACAGGATTGCCTAACATGACCCACCCTCATCAGAGAGCATAGAGCATACAGCCATGCTCTATGAGCAAGGCAGAATGGAAGCAGTTCAAAGGAAATGTGAGATATGTGAGTTTATAATAAACATCCCAGGTATTCACATGGACTAATTGTGCCCGACCTGGTAGACCATTCTGAGCTGACTTGATCAACCACAGTTGAACACACTGAAATTTGTCTCTTACATAGTGATATCATTTTGGTCTTCTTTGATAATGAAGGACAAGAACCAACCAATGTGATTATAGCCATGAAAAATTTCTAAGAGTCTGAGAAAATTCTTTAAGACTATAAAGTACAAATGTATTCACAGAGAAAATTTTTATCCTGAAATTTCCCTTTATAAATTAAATTATGGGTCAGGAATCCTACACACACACACACACACACACACATTTTTCAGCACAATAACATTTTGATAATGTAATTTATGGTCTACAAATCTCTAAACAGAAGAATTAAAAATAAAGTTTGAGTATACAGCAACCACATTCTGGTATAAATTTTTGCTATGGCTTTAAAGAAAAATATTAGCCTCATTTGCACAATTTATCAATTAAAATAAAAGAAAATTTGAGTGTTAATAGACTTCAATTGAAGTAGGGGTAGAAGTCATATGAATAAAGAGATCAATAAAAACCTGTATAGGAACATACTTTAGTAATAATATGGTATTCACTGTCATATGGCATAGTTTAAGCCTAGGGTTGTTAAAAGTCTAATGAATATTTTATATTTTGTGTCACTAATGTCTTAATTTTTGTGCTATTTGTTTTTATATCCCATTCATTTCTGAATATGCCATTCTCCTAATAAGCCTTCCCTAATACCAAAAGTTAAAAAAAGAAAAAAATAGTTCAGCAAAACTAAGAAATTCATTTAACACATTTGACAATATATGCAATATTTTACACCCTTAGTCTCCTACTTTTGCAATGAAGAGAATGAAGAACATTGCCTCAAATCTTTTCAGGGGCTAAGCTTGGTTATTTTATTTCATTTTGTTTTATTGATGCTTCCATTTACATTGCATTCATTCTTTTTTGGTTTACTTTATTCAGCATTGATGTATTTTGGGCAAATCATTTAACCTCTCTCAGACTCAGTTTCCTCATTTGCAAAATGGAAATTAAACCTTATAGTCTAATGTTCCTAAATCTATTATCTTTACTGTTTTCCCAAGTTTCGCTGAATTATTTGTATTTACTGTTTCTTAAGATATAGTCTGTGTCCCATTACTATTATGCATCAGATTTTATTCGGTTGTTCTCAAAAATTTAATCAATGACTTTCTTTTCTTTTCAGTTCTATAACAAATGTCTTGCTATGAAAATTTGAGGCATGTGTGTGTGTATGTGTGTGTGTGTGTGTGTGTGTGTGTGTGTGTGTGTTTATAGACATAATAATCTGATATATTTTGGTGAAATCAATATTTTTCAATTGGGCTATAATGAGGCATTTAAAAGGTGGAATAAACAAAACACTGAACCTTTATCCAGGAAGATTTAAGTTTAAATCCTCCTTCAGACTCTTAATATGTAATCTTGGGCAAGTCATTACTTTTCTCCAGTTTTCTCATATGTAAAATGGAATTAATAGTAAACTTATTTTATAGGTTTGCTGTGAGGATCAAATGAGATTCCACATGTAAAGTGTTTTATTATATGAATGTTCTAAAGTTATTAATAGAAGACTTAGCCATGGTTTCACAGCAAGTACCTTCCAAGATAGAATTTGAACCTGGGTACTATGACTTTAGACTCAATGCTCTTTCCATTTTACCAGATGGACTCAAGCAATGAAGTAGACTCTGCATTTGGAAATTGGGAACTTAGGCTTAAATCTTTATATCTGCATCCCAAGGCAAGGAAAATAAAATTTTCTGGTTCTTGGTTTCTTTATATTATAAAATAAGAGTTTTGAACTACAAACTATTTAGCTAAAAAATATTATGTTCCTATTTCAGAGTGTATTAGTTACCTATTCAGTGGCCTTGTGGTAATATATATTTGGGTTCCTTGATAGAATGGGAGATCAATCAGAATAACATTCATACTTGTATACATATAAGTACATTTATATTATATTCACATCAAGATATGCATGTATTAATATGTGAACTCAGGTTATATTAATATATCCATATATGTGTGTGTATATATATGTTTATTCTATATTAACTTTTGCATATGTATATAATTTGCATGTGTATAATTTATATTATATACTCCTATAGATATACAGTTGTCATCCTTTATGAGACTGTAATACAGTCACTATCACTTCTATCTTTGTTTTTTTGAGCTCCTACTAAAGCACTTGGTAGTTAATAAATTCTGGTTGATTTACAGATTAATTTATTTTTAAAATAATTGATGAGATATCTATTTGCTGAATGGTGATTTTTGAGGTAAGGCACCAGCAACTGTGGAAAACAAAAAATCCCTCATATGGAAGGAGCCATTTGATCTGAGGCTTGAAGGAAGCTAGAGACTCTCAGAAAGAGAAATGCAGAGGGACCATATTCTTCAACTGGGGCTATGGCAAAGCATAGAGGTAAGGAATGTCAGGCTGAGTATGAGGAAAAGACAAGATAGTTTTTCTGGACCAAAGTATACTTGAAAAGGGTTAATATGCAATGAGGATGGCAAGTTAGATTGACATCAGATGATGACATGTCATAAGATCATGAAACATGTTCAAGGGGTTTGACCCTAGGGGTAAAGGGAAGCAATGGAGTTTACTGAGACAATAATGAGATGATGAAATCTGCATTTTATGAAATCAACTCAGTTTGACAGCTGTAGGAAGGATGGATTGGAAAGGAAAGAAGGTCATTTTGGAAGCTATTGTGATACTGGTTTAACAGGCTTCATGTTCCCCATTCCCAGCATAAGGTCTTAGGCTGCTGGGGGCTATTACCAGAGCATGGCCTCAGATTACCTAGTCTAACATAAGAAAGTATACAAACAGCTACTCCCTGGATTCTTAGGGAGCCAAGATGAACAGATTTGCCTTCAATTAAATGCTCTGGGTTTGTGAACTGGATGCTGGCAGCTTTAGGTCCCTAAGGTACTAGAGAAATCTGAAGGGATGATGGAGATAGCCTCATAATAACAGGGTCCAGGCACTATATGACAGATCAAATGTACTGCACAGATGTGACCTTTCATAAAAAAAAAGATGCCATTTGGCCCTTTTGCCTCAGAAATCATAAGCTCATCACGAATATGCAGACATCATTTGGCTGCAACTCAGTAGGCTTTTGATAGCAGCAACAGTTGAATGCAGAAAAATGTAGAATATTGCTGACAATATAAATGGAAGAGAAATCTTGGGTAGATCCAAATCACTCTCTGGAGGGGTGGGGGTGAGTCAAATAGAACTGTCTCAAACAGTTGATAAGAAAATCTTTCTTTCTTACCCAACTTTCTCCCTACCCCCATTAAAAAGTTTATTTGAATTAAAACTTACCTTCAAGTATCCTAAGAACAAATTTCCAAAATCATTCATTTATTACAGATAGCACCATTCAAAATGACAGGGCTTTAAACATTAAGTTAGGAGAGTTTTTGTGTACAAATGATACTTTTGAATTAAAGAATATCTTGTCTTCCTTGACAATACGTAAAGCTTCTGAAGAGCAGGAATGATTTCCTTTTGTTATCCCCCAAGTGCCTAGGTACTATACAAGATACAGAGTAGGCCCTTAATAAATATTTATTGCTCACTGGTTGTGTGAGGATGAACAAGTTTATTTCTTTTTCTTTTTTTGATTTTTGTAAGGCAGTGGGGTTAAGTGACTAGCCCAAGGTCACATAGCTAAGTCAGAATTAAATGCCTGAGGCTGGATTTGAACTCAGATGCTCCTGATTCCAGGGCAATGCTCTATCCTCTGAGTCACCTAACTGCCCCAGTGAACAAGTTTCTAAGCTTCATTTTTCCCATTTATAATATTCTTGTCATAATAACTTATTAAGAAAAATACCTTCAGAATTATATAGTATACAACACTAGCTATACTTGTTTCTTGAAGTCCTCAATGATTTTAACTTATGTTTTTTATCACTAAAATCTAAAACTTATAAAGGATAGATATCACAAATTGCACATAAAGAGATAATTTTTTCTAGATCTGTTTTCAAGGTGAGCAGAATTTTTCAAGTATCAAATGGTAATCCCATCAGGATCATAACTAAAAAAAATGAAGGGACAGAGGTCAATTAATCTAACTACCCCATTTTATAGATGTAGAAAATCACTTGGTCACACAGGTAAATGGAGGAAGAAAGATTTGAACCCAGTTCCTCCTCTAACTCCAGAGTCAATGCTTCCGCCACTATACCAGGCTATCTCTTAATGCTATAGTAAAATGAAAACCATTTTAGTTAGAGGATCAGTATTTTCAGTGACTGTGAAATTGTACACTGAAAAATAAGTAAAAAAGAATAAGGATAAATCATAAGACTAAGCAAAATATGATATTTCACATTATGATTAGAAGGTTGAAATAAAACCAAATACATTTTAACAGTCTATTTCTTTGACATTATTAGCTTCAATTTAAATTAGAGATAATTTTTCAAGTCAATAAAAATGAGATTATTTAATATTTTCTAAAAAATTCATTTTTTTAGTCATTGGAAATTGTATAAGTGCTAAAAATAAAATGAGAAATTTAAAGAGGATTTTGACCTTAGAATAGTATGACAAGAACAAAAGAGAGATTTGCTTATATACTTAACTCCCCCTTCCACTCCTACCTTCCCTTGTCCCCTCCCTTCCCTAACATAAGATTAACTCCTTGTGGCAGAGATGATGCTGATTCTTGAAAGAACTTAGGAAAGAAGTGAGATGGCATATAGTTTTCTATTTGGCCTAATGACTTTCTAGAGTATGGGGATGATTGGCATTGTTGACTGCCACCTCATCCAAGCATTGCAAGTAATCAGGCAATCTAAGAGAGAGCCAAGAAAGGTACACCCAATAGTGGTATTTCTTCCCTTTACAGAGTTACAAGGGGAAGGAAAGAGGGTTGATCAGGCTAGGGAAGGAAGGTGGTGATGGTTCATCTTGTCAGTGGTTCAGAAAAATCAGGATAAGCCCTAAACTTGGGAGGTCTGTTCATATCATGACCATAAAATATGCCAAGTATATAATTTATTACTTATTTGTGACTTTATCCTTAAGTATGATGATTTTCAAATAAAATTAGGCACTAAAAAGGAATTTTATTAGTTGAAATTGCCTATTAATTCAGCCAAGGCAGAAAAGTGACCAGCTATTAAATAAAATCATTGATTATTTGACATAGTGATTTTTTTTAACAAAAAAGTTTAAATTTATTTTTAAAATTCAGTTTTAAGAGTATAAGTAGGATTTGGTAAGTAGATCATTATTATGTGGAATTATTGTTATGATTGAGAAAAAATAATAAAGACTTAGCACTTTAAATGATTATGTTAAATACTTTATTCTAATTAGATTTTCTATATTTAAGGATCCCCTTAGAATTCTGGACATGTGGAGACAACATTAAATGTTATTTCTGCACATATATTTTGAGCTCAAAGATATATTAGCTTAATAATTGATAACTATGCATATGTATGTTTGTAATTAATTTTTTCTAGATTCATTTTTAAGGTGAGTAGATTTTTCAAGTATCAAATAGCAATCCCATCAGGTTCAACTTTATGAAAGGACAGAGGTTTCTTTCTTTTTGAGGAAAAGATTCTATATATTAGACCAAACATATTTCTCCTAAAATGCTTTCCTGTAATTCATTTTTATGGAGAAATTTTGTTAACATTAAGTCTACTATATATTAAGCAGCAATATTTCATGTTGGATTTTTATTAGTAGTAGAAAGAAAAGCTCATACTTTAAGTTTAAGAGATCCTCTAGGCACTGATTTTTTTTATTTGCTTAGGATCTCTGGAGGTCATTCTGGAAGAAATGTACTGGCAGTGAAATTCATGAGTGATCATATACTCTGATTGCCATTTTTCTTCTCTTGCTACAAGGTGGTCAGTTTTATGTAAATTTATAATCAACCAACTTGTCTATGAGATAAATTCTCTAAGAATAATATTTAATTTTCTATGAAATGGAAAAAATCACATTTCCTTTATCAGTATTTTGCTCATTTTAAAAAAGCTTAAAGAAATCAGAGTCATGTATTAAAAATTAATTTTCCTTTTAAAAAAGGAATCCTCCTCTGATAAGAGCTATAAGAAATCTTCAAATATTCTATTGAAATTCTTCCTCTTATGCTATGAATCACAAAAATCTTTGAAACTTTTCATGCACACATTCATAAAGCTTGCCTTAGCATGAAACATTTCCATTGTAACTCTCTTCAAGTTGAGCAAAATATTTATCCAATACAAAGGTACAAAGTTGGGGAGTATCTTCTCAGGTGCTATAGTTTGTAGAAGACATTACAGCAATTTCATTGAGAATGCTATATTCAACAGAATACTATTAGTTCTTCATGTCATTCAAAAATTGACCATTCCCATCAATGTGCATACAAAGCCACATTATCCAAATGTTGAGTCAAGATCATATAACAACTATAGACCGGGTCTCTAAGTAACAGAAAAAAGTACTGATGTATTCATAGAGAGGATGTGCACATCAATAGGTCCCAGCACGGATGAAATCACAAGTATCAATTCTCTTGTCCTCAAGTGACATGAAGCTGAAATTGGTTTATTGTATTTGTTCATAAAGACATAGACAATTAATTTTAGTAAAAATTTAAATAGCTAACTACATATATTCTATTTGATTTTCAAAAGAACTTTGTCCTATTGTTATTATTATCTTCATTTAATTGATGGCAAAATATTGAGGCTTATAGAGCATAAATAACTTGTTATGGACCCATAGTAACCTAGAGAGAAGGGATTGGATATGAAAGATTTTTGAGAAGGTCAAAACAACATAACCTGAACCATATACAATCTGTGGGCTGATTTTAATTTTTTTAAAAAGAAGGCTTTTTGTGGCATTGAACAACTAGGAATTATGTTGCATGAATTATCTCCTTAGGTAAATTATAGTTATTTTAGTGGTATGGAGGACATAACTATGATGGAGGGTAAGAGAAAAAAAGTAAATGCATAATGAGAGACACAAAGAGAGATGAAGACACAGAAACAGAGACCCAGATAGATAAAGATATTTGCAGGAATATATGAATTGTTTTATATTTGTTAGAGATATATATCTTCAACTAGGAGATTTTGAAAGAGATATTTAAAGTAATTTGTAAGAATATATATAATTCAATATACAATGTATATTATATGCTATTACATATATATTTTTACATATATGTATATAGATATTTGTGTGTTTATCTATGTACACATCTATATGAATTTATCAATACAAATTTACTTTTGAATACAAACATTTATGAAAGAAAGGATAATATGAGTGATGAATAGAGTTCCATTATAATTTAATTTCACTTTTATCTCCCCTTCACCTGACATAGTACCTTACCTAAAATGTATATTAAATAATGGCTTGTGGGATTAAATGTATAAATATAATTTTTAAAAATCTATTTAGATGAGGCATTTTGAGCTGGTTCTTGAAAAGGGTCTGACAGAGAGAGAAATTGGGAGAATGGAGTAGGTAAAAAGAAGAATAGCATAAGTAAAGACAAAAATTTATCAGTCACATACTGTTTGTAATTTTTTTAGGTGAGCCTTATTATTAGTAAATAAACATGACTTTGAATGACTAAATTCCAATTTTTAGGTAAAGAGAGGATGGACTAAAGATGCATCACCAAAAAGCAGGAAAAAAATAATAAAAAAGACAGGCATTTTTCAGACATGATCAATGTGATGCTTTAGTTTGCTCGAATCCATTTAAGTGTTACAAAGAAGGAATTCTATGAGAGGTAGGGGCTTGAATTAGTGTCTAGTTGATAAAATACAAAGTGTATGTGTATGTGTGTATGTGTGTGTGTGCATGTGCTTAGGGATGGAGAGGAAGAGGAAGAGGAAGAAAGAGGAAGAAGAAGAAGGAGAAGGAGAAGGAGGAGGAGAAAAAAGGAGAGGAAGGAAATGAAGATGAAGATAAAGGAGGAGGAGAAGAAGAAGGAGAAGATGAAGAAGAAGAAGGAGGAGGAGGAGAAGAAGGAGAAGATGAAGAAGAAGAAGGAGGAGGAGGAAGAAGAAGGAAGAAGAAGGAGAGGAAGAAGAAGAAGGAAGAGGAGGAGAAAGGAGAAGGAGGAAAAAGAGGAGGAAGGGCAGAGGAGGTGGCGAGGGATGGGAAGAGGATGGGAGATAGGAAAGTAAGGAATCAGGAAAGAAGGAATTAAGAAAGGAAGGAGAGAAGGAAAATAATATCCAGAAATTCCAGATGAATGGGGACAATTTTCTTACAATCTTTTTACATGTGTGTATATATATATATATTATATATATATATGCATGTATACACACATACATAAATCAAATAAAATAGATATATGAAGAATAAAGCATAATAACAAGTATTTGCAAATAAATACACTGCACTGCTCTCTTTGTACTTTTTGTCTATTAAAATTGGAATATTCATAATAATAAGAGAAAAATTAACAAACAAAAGAATGGCAGCAGCAAATCAAAATGATTGTAAATTTCCATTTATCTAGAATACTTAAGAGAAATACATGTGCTGGTTAATTTAGAATTAATACATAGTGCCTATTTTTAAGGAATTAAAGTAAAATAAATGTACTTTTTATGGTTCAGTGACTTCAGATATGTCTGACTCTTCATAGCCCCATTTGGGGTTTTCTTCTCAAAGTCACTGGAGTAGTCTGCCATTTTGTTCTCCAGTTCATTTTACAGATGAGGCACATTGAGTTAAATGATTTGTTCAGTACCACATAGCTTGTATATGTTTGAAGCCAGATTTGAACACAAGTCTTTCTGACTCCAGGTCTAGTTGACCACCAATCAACCCAAAATACCCTTAACTCTTTTAAAAAATGATTCAGTCCATGATTTCTCTGTATTCTATGGACTATATTTCTGTAAATGTCTTTTTCTGAAATCTTTCCATGCTTCTCTGTTTATCAGGTTCATCATTTCTTATAGCCCAGTAAAGTTACATGAGCATAATTTGTTTAGATTATTTAATTCCATTTTTATAATCATCTCTTCTGTTTACCTTTTTTTTTTGCTACCATAAAAAATACTCTTATAAACATTCCAGTTATATGGTGTGCAGTGTGGGGCAGGGCGGCTTTTCTTTATATCAGTGACATCCCTGGTGAATGTCTAGTGGTGGAATCTTTGGATCAAAGGATCTGGTACCAAACTTATCTAAAATTTAGTGTCGGATTCATTTTCTGGCACTTTATATAATTTCTTCTTAAACTTTTATAAATAAATTTATTTAAGGAAATAGGGTTGAGTGACTTGCCCAGGGTTACACAGCTAGGCAATTATTAAGTGTCCGAGGTCACATTTGAACTCAGGTCCTCCTGACTCCAAGGCCAGTGCTCTATCCACTGAAACACTTAGCTATCTCTTCTTCTTAACCTTTTTAAATCACAATGATAACATTGTGGATGTTTTGCAATCTTACATCTTCTGCAGCTCAATTAGAGCCATTCTCACTGTAGTAGCCTAAATGAATGAGTCAGGTACAGTCTCTCTTCAATGTTCATGTCCTCAAGTCTAAGTGAGTCTTTCAAACTGCACTATCTACTTTGAAATCCATGACTTAAAAGAGCAAGATGGTCCAATCAATTGTAACCCCACCCTTCTCCTGTTCTGATTGCTTTGAATCATCTTGAATCTAAAATAGCTTAATGCTTTCTTCATTTAAAAAAAATTCATAAATACACAAACACAAAATTCCCATCATGTGCAAAACTACTTCTAAAGTTAAAAAACCCTAAATCTTAGAAGTAATAAGCAAACTTTTAAAAATCACCATGACCACAACTTATCAAAGTGAGTTCACCATGAGTGAAGTATGTACAGTTCATTTCTATAGTGACCCAATTATGCCATTTGCATAACAGAATGATCAGGTCAGACCTATCCAAGTTCAAAGAACTGCTGCTAGTCAATTCTAGTCAAATAGTGTGGTTGGTTTTCTTTGAATTGGGCTCTTTATAGAACTCTATAGAGTTCTACAGAACTCTCATCATGGCCTTTTTTTCAGAGACTCAGAAGACTTCACACCTGAATTTGTAATCTGGATAACTAACCTGAAAGGGAAGTTGCTAAATTCATAGTACAGAATGCTTTCCATCAATAATGCCAAAAGTGTTCACACTTAATATTTTTCTATAAACATATAGTGCTGAAGATGTCAGGAAATGATAGAAATTTAATAGAAATAAGAAGAGAGAAAGATTTAAACAAAGAATCTTAGTAAAACCGAGAGAAGATGGCTCAGAATGAAACCATAAAAATGAAGTTTACTTGAATGAAACTATACATTGTAACAGATCAAAATAGTTCTGTTAATGATAAGATTTTTATAGTCAAAGTTGCCGTTTTTCTAGGAGTAATGTATAGTTGTGAGAATTGGACAGAAAAAGCTGAGAATGGCAGCACAATTGTGATGCTGGAGAAGATATTTGAGAATCCTTTGGACAGCAAGGAGATCAAATAAGTCAAACACGTAAAGAAATAATTCACTGAAAGGCCAAATACTGAATCTGAAGATTAAATAATTTGGTCATAGAATGAGAAGAATGGCTGGAAAACTGATTTGTGAAATATTGAAGGCAAAAGGAAAAAGGGACAGCAGAGGATAAGATGGATGGATAATATCTATGGAAACAATTGACATGACAGACTGTGGACAGACTTTGAGAGATAAGAGAGGATAGAGGGGGTCTGGAATGCTATGGTCCATAGGGTCACAAAGAGTCAGACACGAGTAAACTACATAAATAATATGTGAATGCATATGTGTGTTTGGAGATGGAGAAATAAAGAAAGAGAGAGAGAGACAGACAGACAGACAGACAGACAAAGACAGAGAGAGTATTATAATACTAAAATGAGTATATAGGCATAAAATTTAGAGAAACAATTCCAATGAATCACTGCATCTTAGATTTTGAAGAGTAATGTGGCAGTTGTCATATTCAATAGTGACAAAATCAAATAGAAAGAGGTGGCAATAAACTATAAATAAGGATCCTTGCTGGCCACATATTGATCTAGAAAACCACACATTAACATCACCTATGTTTTATATTTGTATTTATTTTTTGATATTTGCCAATTGCATTTTCATCTGACTCAGAAATCTTGCAGGCAGTCATGTGGCCTCAGATGCATTTTGACACCTCTGATTTGTCCAACTCAGATATGAACAAGAATCCTTTCTATAAAATCTCTAGCAAATAATCATACAACTATTCCTGATCACCTACAATACAGGAAAACTTGTTCTCTCTTGTGGAATCCCATTTCATATACAAATAACGCAATTTTCCTTTTACATTAAGCCTCCATTTTCCTCTTTATAAATTTAATCCATTGCTCCCAGTTAAATATATTTTAATGTATCACACATTCATTGTAGAAGCTTGCTGTTACCTCTATTCAGAAAATATTTCTAAGAATCAACAATAGGTATATGAGTGAGCTATTCAGAAATGGTTAATCAATTGACACATCATAATCAAAATGTGATTGCAAAGAAAGTTCAATGCTCTTGTTACACAAATGAGCAAATTTCAAACCCAGAAATGTTAGATAATTCATCCAAATTGAGTCAGTTACTTAAGCATCTAACTCAGGACTGGAATTGAAGTCTTTTAACCTTTTCAGTCCTTTGTTCTTTGCCCCACTCTATGATACCTCTGCAACTATTTATTATTACTTAATTCTAGTTATAACTTGGTAGGTTCATTCAGTAAAGATCAGTCTTACCTGTTTTAAGAATCTAAAACAATCATTTCTAAAATCAAGGCTTTGATGTTTTAGAAAAAGAGATATAGACAGAACCAGTTCTTAAGAAACTCTCTAAAGCAAATGAATTTATCACATATATGTAATCATCCTGTTTTTGTAAAGAGATTATTTGAATGTGAAGTTATGCTCTTTAAATATTTTCATCTATTTCTTAAATCAATAATATTATTGGCATAAAAAGCACAAAAGTTTAGTCTAAAAGGGATTTTTAACCTAATTATAAATACAAAATCTAAAAACACAAGGAAACTCAGACTAAGAAAATTTAGATGAACTGAAACAAAATGAAACAAGAAGAATCAAAAGAATGCTTTATACAAGGTAAAACAAATTTGGGCTTAGACTAAATATAATGATAATCTTGGTTCTATAGAAGCAATGTTGAAACATACTTCTCTCTCATATGGAGAGTGATTATGGAGTACAAGTTTGGAAAGTTTAAAATGGTATCAAAATCAATATGACTGTTTTGTTTTATTTTACTGTTTTACTGTTTTTCTTTGTTATAAAAGAAGATTATAATGGAGGAGAAATTATGAGGGAATGAGAAGCATCAAGAAACATCAAAAGTATTGTTTAAACAGAAGAGATTGTGTGAGGCACAGTTCATGTAGTTACACAAAAAATAAGATTTTATGTATATTTTCTTGTGTGTATACAGTACTTTGAAAACTTTAAAATATTCCATAAACAAACTTTGTTATATTAGTAATTAGGTAAAGTTGGTAGAGATAGGCAATATAGCATAGTGGAAAAAGAGCAGGTTTTAGATGTGGATGGACCTGGGCTCAAATTTTGCCAAACACACACAGACACACAGACTTACACATCATCAATGTCTTGTCCTGCAGAAATCATCATCATAGAAAATTCTGTCAACAGGGTATAAAAACTGTGGATCTCTGAGTCCACTGAATATAAGTTATACCTATACAAACATCTCCAGCAATATCTCCAATAAGTAGTCAACTAGCCTTTCTACAAGTGCTTCAGGTGAGGAAAAAATCCAATTACTCCCTGAGCAAGACATTCTTTGTTTGTTTGAATAGCTCTGTTAGGAAGTTGTTTCTCATACTGAAATCAAATCTATGCCTACACATTTTCTACTGCCTTGACCCTCCAATGAACTTATGCTCCATCAAAATGCATAATACCATCCAAGATTTCTTTTTGCTGGGGAAGGATAATAGAGTTATCAATTTTGGCCTCTGGTGGATTCAAATAAGACCATTCTCAATACAATTTGTAATGTGCTAAAATACTACACTAGAACAATGTTGACTTTTGATAGACAGACAGAGATAGCTAGCTAGCTAGATAAAAGACAGATAGATGTTTATGTTAATCACCAGTCATAGAGCACTAGACTTAGAGACAAGAAAAATTGAATTCAAATCCAAGTTCAGGAACATGCTACTTGTGTAACCCTAGAAAGTTACTTAATGTGACTTCAGTTTCCTCATTTGTAAAATGGGGGGCAATAATAACCATCTCTGAATAATTGTGAGTATTTAAAAGTGAGATATTTGTAAAACATTTTTCAAATTAAAACCCAGATTAACATATTTTTAATTTAATAATTTTCAATTATATCAGTCTGACCACCAGAATACTACTCTTTATCTTGCTCTCATAAGCACTTGTGACAAGAATCATAATATAAAGCAACATTTTCACCTTGGGAGATATACTTACTACAGTTCTCTGCCTTCCTGTTATCACGAATCACTATTCTTTGGTTGAGAGTACTGAAGAGGGTAGTCCAATTAACTGTATGATAGTAACATAGGTTGGTGTTGTCAGTTATATAGATGTTTCCTGCACTGATTTCCTTCAAGGATTGGAATTGCAAAGAAGTGATGCCTTGTTGCTTAAGGATAAGCAATGAGAGGCCACTGGAGGAAAAAAAAATCAAAAGAAAGAAATTAATGAATGCTTCTAGAACATTAAATTCATTCATAAAGAAAAGTTGACATATCTTACCTTCAGAAGGAATATTAATAAAATATTTTTAAAAGGGATGAATTTCCCAGAATTTTATTAAAAGGTACTTTCAAAACCTGCAATAATTTATTAGAAAGCATCTTGTTCAAGTAACCCAAGGGAAAACACACAAAAATAATAATAATTACCAAAATGCATGACCACTTTAAGTCTAGACAATATCATATTTTTCATTTTTGTAGTCCTACTCTCTAATACAGTGCTTTGTATATAGTAAGCACTAAATAAATTAAGCTTCTCAGATTGTCCTGAGTCAAACAATAAGACACAGAATCAATTGGCTCCACACTAGTCCCAAATATGTTCCCTGCGTGTGGTCTGAAGACACTTTCAGAATGAGTTGGGAATAAGTGGGATCTATTTGAATTCTCAGAAAAGACAAGAATGGAGTGAATCCTTGAGATCACCCCTTTAGAGATAATAGCTATGGATGATTTTCTTATACTGGGATTTTGTCAGGAAGCTACAAATTGCCAACCAAAAGCACTTAGATAAGTTATCTTTCACTCAGGAGAAAAGTCAGGAAGATAATTACAAAAACAGATCTGCTCAGAAGTTCCCATCATAAAATTTGCCATGGTGATTACCAAAAGAGTTGGCCTTGGATATCCACCAAGTTTGAAATATGACTAAGTATGAGCAAAAGGGACAATGATATTCTGAAGTACTCTACAGAAATGATGTGATACTTAAGTCTGACCTTATTTCTGTTTTTCACAGAATAGTATCTCCCTTATTCATGGCTTTATACTGGTGATTCTCCTATCTTTGGAATGTTCTCTCTCTCTCTCTCTCATTTTTTAAAAAAATGCAGCTCAACCTTCATCTTCTATGTGAAATCTTTACTGATCTCCTAATTTCTAATGCCCCTTCCATGTTATCTTTTATTTGACTAGTTTATTGAGGAATGTGAATATATATATATATATATATATATATTCATATTATCTTTATTTTTCTGAAGATAGTTTGATTTTCACCCTTCATTGGAATGTAAGTTAGCTGACAGATTAATTATCTCCATTGCGTGGTCATGTATATAGAGCATAAAAAGTACTTAATAAATAACTATTGATTGAGTGATCTAAACAATAGTTAAAAATCTGGAATTTCAGAATCATGTATTTCTTGATGGAAGTTTCTTGAGGGCAGGCTATATTGTAACCAGTTCCTATCTTGTTCATTTTCCATAGCTATTATAATATAAAATATATATATATATCAGATATTATATAATTATATAATAAAATATAATATATAGTTCTTATTAAACATACACATAAACACACACATACACATACATACATCCCACAACACCCCAACCCTACACAAATATACATAAACAGACATAAAATGCAAGTTAAAAGATTGCTAATTTTCCCAAAGGAAGATGTTAACTAACTTGATCCATTACTTTATGATGCTGTCAAAATAATATGCTGAGATGCTATTTAAGATATAAACAGATATAATATATATCAATTGGATTACACACTGTACTTTAATGATTAAAATGCTCTGATGATATGAGATGGACCAAAAGGAGTGGAATGTAAGTTTTAAAGATCAAGAAATGCTATGACATAAAACTGAAACACTAAAACTCAGATGGTCTTAGAGTTTCCCTCAAAATTTAGTAAATGTTACTACAACAAAAGTAAGTGTTATTTCAAGGACATTTTTATTATTCTACATTTCCTATTTTTTTGGGGGGGGGAAAGGGATTTACCTTCCTTTTGTGTCACCTGAAAAATAAACTTTCCTTATACTATCACCAATCAATGGACATAATTTAATAATTTTAGTAACAAAAGCATTTTTTTACATCTAGACTTTTTTCTTAGCAAAAAATAATTTAAGATGGCAATATTGTCTTTCTAGACACAAGAATAAGTAGCTCAGGAGTGAATAACAATATGACATTCAATCTGAAATCTTTTTTTCCTCTTCATAATCTGCTAGAGGTGCTGAGTGTTATTACATCAGCAGAATGCTTTTTCTGATTGATAGCATTTGGTACAACTGAGAGTCAGCATTAGTAGTATATATCATCCAGATGGATTGTTTCCATTGGCTATTATTTTTCATTATGTTGGCTTCTTTTTTAGTCTTTCTTATCAACTTTTGTCCAAATACAGCACTAGTGTCAGTGGATTTTGAGATTTTTTGTTCTCCAAAACTTTGGTAGAGAAAGTTCATTGTCATTTTTCACATTTTTGCTTCTTAGCAAACCCCACAAGCTAGGATAAAATTCCCTGCCTAAAGTTCACAAATTTATGCCTAGGAGTATATATACTCTCATATATGTGAAGCCCAAGGTAAGGAGTAACCCCTAAAAATATTATCACTTGGTGATCTGATGTTGCTATTCCTTCCAATAATGTAGTTCTCAGATCATCCTCCATGGCATCCACGTATGTTTGCCTAGAACTTTATCATAATGGTGGCTGCTTTTGTCAGTCTTTTTTCCTTACATGGATACCAAATGAGCCTTGTAGTTTATTCCCCAGTGAGCCTGCCCCTTCCCATTCTTACTTAATGGACAGCCTATCTCTTTTATTTCCCCATCATCTATTTCTCTAATAACTTCCTTAACAATGAATATCCTGAATAATTCATCATATGAAATATATTGCAACATACTCACAATCACTATGTTCCATTCCATTAGAAATCTTTGAATAACTATTTCAATTACTGATCCAGTGTGCTAGTCAAAATCCATCACGTGGATTTATTGAACTCGGCTTTGATCTCACTGCCATGCACTATGTTCATGTAGACCCAATCGTCTGGTAAAGTAACTAACTACTCAAATGCTATAACTGCAATTCCTGACCTAAATGTCAGCAACGATGAGTAGCTGTTATCCAAATATATCATTTGATCATGATGAAATATGATGAAAACGTAGGCTGAAATCTATGACTTATATCCTATATTTTCAACCCAGCTGAAGCATTGTATTATTTTAAATGATTTAGGAAGCTGAAAATTCAAGAGGCATATTCCCTACATTCTGTAGTCCATCATTTGTGGCATGTTTTTCATTATGAGTTTTATCTCCAGGATGGAAAATGGAAAAAAAGTTGATATTTCTAGAGCAGTGAAATCAATGAGACCAAGAGATTTCTGATATTTTAACAAGAGCCTTTAAGAAATGTATCTACTTCTAGTGAACTTTGAGAGTTCTACAGACTAATACACAGATATTGAACACATACCTATACAGTACTCTTCCACCAATGGTGACCAGGTTAGAAAAGACACTGAAATCTGTCATGTTTGGGGGCCAAGACTGTATGTTCAAGAAACCTGAGGAAGATAAGGGCAAAAAGAAATGTCAGTATCTCATTGTCTCATTCATGGTGAATCCTTCAGATCGTGAAACATGACAGGATCACCTTATGTTGAAGTAACATGATGGGCATGTGAGAAAATCTACAATAAGTCAAGAGCATTTCTGAACGACAGTTGTGTCATTCCAAAATAGAATTTTTCAGCAACTTGAGATGTTCAGAATTGCATTCACACTTTATGTGCTGACATGCATGTCCAATGAGGGGTAACAAAAAGTATAAAATGTCATGTTTCTGATGCAAATGTATTAAAAAAAGATAAGACAGACTTCAAAGGTCAGCATAATATAGTAGATATTCAGTTAACCTGGGTATGAGTATCAGCTGAGAATGAATTCTTTGAATACTAACTAGCTTTTGGAAGTCCAACTTCTGCACCACTATTGCCTCATTTAAGAATCCAATTGAATAATGTTTATAAAACTAAGTATACAACATAAATGTTATCATCATCCTTATTATTATTATTATTATTAATTTTAATAATAGCTGATGCAGGATAGAGCACTGGTCCTAAAGTCAGGAGTACCTGAGTTAAAATCTGATCTCAGACACTTAAGACCTGTGTGGCTCTGGGAAAATCAATAACCCTGATTGCCTCCAGAAAAAATAATGATAATAATTGTCCCTAATTTTATGTCTTCTGATATAAAATCTGTCTTCAAGATTCTAGTGATTATTATATTTTTGAGTGTCATTAAGGTAAAGAGAGTTCATGGATTCAAGTAAGAAGAACTATGATCAAGTTCTAGATTATCATGAAGAAGTTGAAAATTTGGACATGCCAGTTAGATTGAGGCTCACTTTCCTAACTTGTAAGATGGGGGCATCATATTTGCTCCATCTACCTGTTTGGTGTGAAGATCAAATGAGAGGTGTGCAAGGTCCTTGCAAAGTGCAAATCACTATGTAAATGTGAGGATCTATGACAGAGATGGTGGTGAGGATGATGAGATGCTAGACTTTTTGCCATACTATCAAAGACAATATGACTGTATTTGTTATATTAAAAATAAAATATTATAAAGATTATTGTGTGGGCATGAGTGTCATTTGGTACTTGCAATACACAATAATTTTCAGTTTCAACATCATTTCACAATGTGCAGAACCTTTCAAAATGGGTGCATGATATTGCATATTTGCAGACCTTTATGAAAAATTTGTCTTTGAAAAACTCATATTTATTTTGAAAAGATGCTAATTAGAACATTTTTTGAATTTTAAATAAAATCACCAGAGATTAAAAAGTGTTTCATATTACAAACCTATTTCTTCATCATTACCTGTTATCTCTCTGACTGTCCGGAAGATGTTCAGTTTCTCAGGATCCATGGCTTCAATTGCATTGTAAGGATCCCTAAAAGATGAGGACATTCATAGTGAATGACTCAAGAATAACCTAGTAAAATTTTTCTATAACATCAAGAAGCAAACCTGCTAAAACTTAATCTTTCCATAAAACTTGGAAATTCCTATCTGATATGAGGATCACATGAAATGTGTTTTGGTCATTCTTTGAAAGCATTATTGTCATTCTAAGGCATTTGGGGGGGTTATTTTAATGGGACATCCTAAATTTTCTGGGACAAAGGGCCTTTTGAATTTCAAAAAATCTCTTAAACTTTTGATATTCTAAATACCTATGTCACAAAGAAGGAAAAAGTTCTGAAGTGAGATCTGGATTTGAGGCCAAGCTTTTCTATGCTTATTAGACATGATAGTGGATAATTTATTTTGACCTTCCTGGGTCTCAGGTTCTTCATCTTTTGAATGAGAGAGTTGCTGAAAAAAATTAGGTCTAAAATCCTTCCCAACTTTCAAATTTTTTATAATTTCTAAAACAAACTTGACTATCAGTCTCCCTGTCTGGATTTTTGTCTAGAAATCAAATATGTTAGAAAATGTCTGCTATCTAAAAAATCTCATATCAGATCTAGAGAGGAAATGTTATATTAAATGATGTCAGTGCTTTGATAATGGTGAAGGCAATTAGCAATTTGTGCCCTCAGATGTGGTGCAGATGGCTAATCAAACCCATTATTAGTTAACAATTATTTGGTAGAAATAAATGCATCTGGGTTTCTAGGTTTATTTGAGATAAGGCTTCCTATTTTAATCTATGACAACCATTGTTTTATTAGGAAAAAAAGGAGACCTCAGCAGGAATCATTCTTTACAGAGACATTTTGCTTTTTATCCCACACGTTGACAAAAATGTTACATAGTGCCACGAATAAATCTTAAATAGGTTTTATTCTTGTCTATTTGTATTAGGGGGCATTTGAGAACAAAATGCAATTTAACCATATATCTAAACCCCCAATTTTAAAAAATTAACTTACTTAAGATTTTACCTCTTCTTAGATAATAAACATATTTCTGTTATTAATGTTATTAATTTGTAGATATTTTAATCATTTTGAAGCTAAGCAGAGTACATTTTCTCCTCTTATAACCTTAAAATAACCTGACAAGGTCTTGAGAAATTCCCAAATTAAGAAACTAGCTATGGGGTCAAACACAATGGTCTTGAAACCTTGGCTTTATATGATCAAGTCATTAAACTAAATATAAACATACTCTAGCATAAATTTTTTTCCAAAAAAAAGGTACTATCAGGAACAGCTAAGTAGCACAGTGGACAGAGCACAGCCCTGAAGTCCGGAGGACATGAGTTCAAATCAGACCTCATACACTTAATAATTGCCTAGCTATGGATCTTGAGCAAGTCACTTAACCCCCATTGCCTTAAATTCAAAAGAAAAAGTACTATCCATGGTATTTTAAGTATGTTGCCAACCACACTGTTGTTTTAAGACTCATTTCAATGGAACTGAAAGTGAACTTACTTTTGTTGCCTAAATCTCTGAAAAGAATAATTCACATGATTAATGACCCTGTACTTTTGATATTTCCTATTTAACCACAATACTTCATACTGTGTCCTGCAAATACTTGTGGATGGCTTCCCTCCACTACAAGGTTAACAAGTTCTGGCAAAGGAATTTCAAAAAATGATTATAGTAAACATGGAAGATGTTTACTATAATTCAATCACAAATCATGGATTATTGCTTTTTTTGCTCATATACTATTTATATTTCTTCAGATATCTGAAAAGAACTCATATTTTTTTTCTTGATTCTTTCCCTAATACAGTAAAATAGGCACTAGCAATGTAAATTTCAGGTTGAATAAGAAAACAAAAAAAGGCAAAAACAATCCTTTATGTTGCTAAAAAGAATTTGATAGCAATTATCTGTATATGCTCTCAAATCCTAAACTAGTATTTCAACATGTGCATAGCTATAAAGTTCAGTATTTATATATTTTGCCGAATAATGGAGTCTACTTCCTTCCATATGAAATGTTCAACATTTAGTACAGACACTGATAAATGGGGTTAATTATAACCTTTACAATGAGTACTGTCGGGTTACCTGGACTTAAATGAAGCCTAGAATGTTAGTATAAAGTACAAGAGTCTCGAGGGATTGAATTCCTATCATTTGGCAATTTAGTGCTCTCAAAAAACAGAAAGCAACAGATTCAGTCACAAACTTTAAAAAAAGTAACAACTGACTGTCCCATCAAATCCAAATGGTATTTTTTTCACTCTATAAAGTAAGTTAAAAGTTGAATTTCAAAGGCATACTAAAGATTCACTGTCAGCTTGCCATTTAGCAAGGTACCTCACAGAATGTCATTGGGACTCAAAGTAAAGACTATACACAAGGTAAAAGATTCTAAATGAGTAGATTTTTATTTTTAACTCTAATCATGTTCTATGTATACAAAAAGGGAAGTATTATTTCCTATTCTTTCTCTATCACCATCATATTATAATGTTAGGCTCCCTATTTTCATATGTCTGCTACTGACAATGTCCCCAAAAGATATAGTTTGATAATATTTTCTAGTTTAGTCCAAATGCCCGGAAACAGTATCACATTTGGCAGAAGAGGAACAAAATGCTGACTCTTTTATTAATTAAAACAGCTGAGCATTTCCTTGTCGTCCCCATATTAGAAGAGGTATAAGAATTCTGGTATTAGCCCCTGTTTTCCTGTAGGTTTTACAATCCAATTAACCTTTGTTAGCCTCAGTTTTCCTATCAGAAATTAAGATTTAAGTGCTTGATAATTGCAGAACAATTTAAGATCCTTTTGAGAAAACCTGCTTCAGATATGTATCATTCTATTTCATTTTATATGAATTTTTTAACCAAGTTACATGATCTTATTAAAAACTAGTTAGTGGATTATTGAGGCTATTTGGAGTAAAGTACTTGATAGATATACTAGGATTTTTCCATTTGTACTTTTCTTGTTTTTTATCTTTTAAAATAATTAAAACAGATTTTATTTTGGAAAGAAAAGAAAAGAAATGTACTCCTCCAGTGAGATTCATTTATTTCTATATAATTTTTCTCCCAATATCGCAGGGAAGGGCTTTAGAAAATACAGGTGACTAATGGCAAGAAAATGAGATTGTGGGGCTTGAGGAAGTAGAGTTAATTTTTTTATCAAGAAAATATTAGATGCTGTTTTTTTTTAGATACATGTTTCTATTAATTTTCACTTCAATTCTTCAGGCATAATAGCTATAATTAAATACTGACAGTGGAGTGACAACTAAGACTCATGAAATCTCTATTTTAAAAACATTGTCATCATAAGAGTCATTTGGCTTTAATTTGGCATTTGAAATTCTAGAAAATAATATTTGCTACTCAGTATTTGGTATTGAAAGCTAGATGTTGTCTTTTTAATCCAGTGTTCTAAGAAAATAATACAATTTCATTATAAATTCACAAAACATCTGTGTTTTTTTTAAAAGCCAGAAGATAGTTTAGGGTTTTATTTCTAATTCATGACCTGGATGGATTTTGAAAAGCATATTTTAAGACCACGTTTAAGTCCTCTTGCTCTACCTAAATTGACAAGGATGAACTACCCTTCTTATATATCAAATTATATTTATGTGGATATATTATACTTTGGTTACATGATATAGTATCCCCTGAATGGTTATTTCTACTTTTAATGAAGTTATTTCCCATATTTATGATAAATTTGAGGTGGAGAATTTTGGGATGGATGTGGGTAAAAGTCACAAAGGATGACTGGATATAGAAAGATGGGTTAGGAATTCCATCAATGGACAAAATATTCAAATAAATGAGAGCACATTTTTTTTTCTTGAGTACTGATAATGAATCAATTAATACAGATGCTTATATATATATTTATATATATATGATTATGCATGCATGTCACAAAGATAAATGGAATTTCTTGAATGATAATGAGTGATCATGTATAATCAATATTCAGTCATTGAAATTCTAAGGCAGGGATTCTTAATAGACTGACCTTCACACAATGAGAATAAAAATGAAGAAGAAAATACATTCTCCTGTAGACTAACTCTGTTGGTTAATCATCAGAATGTCATATAAAACAGACATAATAAAACAAATTTAACAGCTGTTTTCCAATGTTTCCTAATGCAGATGGAGTAGGGCTAATTCCATTTATTGTTTTCAAGTGTCAACACATACAATGATGTAGATGGATTTGTCTTAAGCTATTTTAATCCAATATGCAGGGGGAAAATTTTATTCAAATCCTAATCATATTGTGAGCATAATTAAAAATAGGGAGATGATGTTGTTTTTCTTCATGTTATATTTACAGTTCTATGGAGAAATGTTATCAATACTGATATCTGAACTGCTTTTAAAACTTATTTCAGTGTGCAATATGTAAACCTTATAAAATATTTTAAGCAATAAAAGTATTTTATATACCAATATATACATACATGCACACAATTGCTATTGTCCATGGAAATATAATTGTTTATTTTTGATGTTTCTGTTGATTCTGTTTGGACATGTATCTATTTGTAATATATTACATTGATTTTAATATGATAACAGTGTGATATATATGTACAGTAAAAGTTTAATTGTTAAATGGGAGTTGGTTTCTTTAGCTGTAGCTCATGGCACTGATTTATTTAGATTACTCAGTAATATAACAAAAATAGTTTCAATGTAAAGTAGAAACTGATATATTTAATGCAACTCTAGAAGCCTAAGGTCAATTGTTTTCCCAGTTAAAACCAGCAGGTGATTCTATACTGAAGGAGCATAGACACAGTTTCTCTTATATGTTTTAAACCCAAAATTCATTGAACAGACCGTGTACAGTAGTTATTTCTTCCCAAGTGAAAGATGGGAGAGAGAGGGGGAAGGAGAGAGAGAGAGAGAGAGAGAGAGAGAGAGAGAGAGAGAGAGAGAGAGAGAGAGAGAGAGAGAGAGAGAAGGGGAGGAGAGAAGAGAGATGGAGAGAGACTAAGAGACAGAAACAGAGACTTTAGAGACACAAAGACAGAGAGACAGAGACAGAAAAAGGAGAGAAACTGAAGTATAGAGTAATTTTTCTCCCTTTCTCTAAGTCAGAAGCTTACTGATCATTGATGGGCCAGATCTCACTACTCATCATTACTTTTCAACTTGGGCAGGTTTGTCCTTCCTGCTCCCTCCCCTCCATTCATTTCCATGGACTCATATTCCTTTCCATGGACTCACTGAATGTGTGAATGATCAATCAGTTTAGCCCCTTGTAGCTAAGAACTACTAAACTCAAGTGATCTACCAACTTCTGCTCCCCACAGTGGCAGAGATTACAGATATATTCCATCATAATAGACAGAATTATCATTTTTAACTGAAAGGGACCTCAAAAACCATCCAGAGAATCAAGCATTGAAAAGATAACCATTCTATAATATATATTATAAGTGGTTATTTAACCTCTGCTTGAAGATCATCAGTGAAGAGAAACATTAAGCCTCCAGAGGTATTTCATTTCCAGTTTGAAGCAGCTCCCTAATTATTATAATTTTTTTTCCTGTCATCGTCTACATTTGTGAATTTGCATATTCTGGGATGGTTCTGGTTTTTGTCCTCTAGAGACAAAGATAAGCACACTAATTTCTCTTCCACATGATATCCCCTTAAAAATTTCTTAGCCCTTTCTTCCCAGACCAAAGGAAAAAAAACAGAATAAACTTTTAGCACTGACCCATGAATACCAGTGACGAGGAAGATCAAATTCCCATTGATCTTGGTACAGTTTATGAACTTGTCAATGTTGCTGGAATCCACAGTTTGAGCAGACATCAGAGTTCCTGTGCCAATGCCATCACATGCTGTATGTTTTTTAAAAAAAATCACCAAAAATATAAAACTGTAGTTTTCAATAAATGTTACTCCTATTCTCATTATTTTTATTAGTACTGATCATAATACATTTGAGTACTAAGTTGAAACAAGGACCCAAAATCAACAGACATTTTGTTATTACTTATATTTCAATGAGCTGCAATTTTGCCAATGTGGTCATTCCCATTAACAGAAATTATAACTACCTTTATGACTTCAAAGAGATTTCTCCAGAATTATGTTATCAAGAACATTTGTTATCTTAAATCTCTTTAGGGGATGAAACTCTCTGAATCTGGAATGAATTTCCGAAAATCTATCAAATAGTAAGGCTACTATGTGAAAGGCATGGAGCTAGGTCATAGAAATGAATATAGGTTTGAATGAAACTATACTTATTTTCAATAGATATACAGACTATTATCAAAGGTATTCCATCCTGTGGCATGGACCAGTTATTATTTGTTTGTCATTGATATAGCCTTCATGAACTTAGGATCATTTCCATGTAACAAAAATATATTCAAAGAATATTTTAGTGGGGATTGACTTAAATACTCCATATGTGTATACCCACTCTTCCTTTTTAGTTTCTTTAAGGCACTAAATCTGATGTGTCACTTTTTTCCTTATATGTACCATGAATGTTGATTTTTTTCATGATTTATTTTGTCATAATTTTAAACATTTTTTCTTCCTCATATTCCATTTCCTATCTCTGAGTCTTTAAAGGGGGAATTTTCTATGCTTGGAATGCATACATTCCTCATTTTTGTCTCACGGACTCTCTCTTCCTTCATTTAAACTCTGACTCTACATGAAGTCTTTTCCTATTCCTGACCATTCCCCACATCCTTTTGCATTTATGTTTTTTCTATTTATATAAAAGGCAGCAAGGCATAGAGGCCTTGATTTATGGTACACATCTGAAATGAACTGGTTATGTAATTCTAGCAAGTCACTTAACTAAAAAAGGAGTTTCTCTACACAGAAAGTGTCCATACAAATAAAAATAACAGGTCTAATACCTATCTTTATTTATTATCTTTACATTGATTCTATAGATACTTAAATATGTGCTTTTTGTCTCCACTGTTGGCAGGCTTCATGGTAGGCATTGTTTTATTATTTGTATTTTTATCACAAGCCCTCCTACTCAAAAAATAAAATTTACTGATATTGCTTAAATTTTAATCTGTAACTCCTTCCCCTACAAGAAATCCATTCATATAAAGATGGTTAAAACAAAAAGAAAAAATGTAAAGTGAGCAAATCAATCAAGAAAGTGATAAATTGAAAATATCTGAAATGTCCCATACCCACAGATAACTATCCCTCCTTAGGTGGAATCTATTCCCTTTCCCCTGTTTTTCAAGGATCAGATAAATCCTTCTTCCCCTGATTATGGAGCTTCCACATGGTTTGAAGACATGCTCCATCATATGGTACATTTGGCATTAATGTAAAGCAAGGAGCCCTTCTCCTTTAGGGGGAAAATTGGCATAATTGGCATATGTATAATTGCCTAACTAAAAAAGTATATATATATATATATATATATATATATATATATATATATATATATATATATACTCCTATAGAGCAGGAACCATATTTGAAATTGTACTTAATAAAAAGCCAGAGTTTAACAAATATTTGGTGATAATGAAGATGTAACATATATTTACATGCACAATAAGTAAATACCATTGAGGCTTGGTAACTGTACACTACAGGAAAATTTCTTGATTGATTTGTGCTTCCTACATAACTCAATTTCCCAAGGATATGGACCACTTTGCTCTCTTAGATTGTGAGCTTCTCGAATATAGAGAACTATGTTTTAGCTCTTCTTTTTCATATAGTATTCAGAATATTACAGATGATTAGATTTTTGACAATATTTTGAGCGCATAGAACAGTATTTTCATTTTTGCTTTGTGAAATTAATTTTCCCTTATAGAGAACATTTTAGAAATTTTAATCTTATTATGCCCATGTTCTTTCTAGAGATATTACAGTTATAACCTACCTTTGGGACAAATGTCAGTACAAGGTTTACACATTTTAATCCCATTTTCTTCAACTTCCATTTTGGAACTAGGACAAGCACGCACACAAGAGCTGGAATCTACCACAAAATTATCTGCAAGGAAAAAGTAAATCATTCAGTAATAGTATTTGGTTTTCTGGTATCTAGAGGTGACCATGTAAGCCAATAATGTACATGACTTTTGCATTATTATAGCTTCATACTTTCCCATTTACACAGGTATTAGTTAACTAGATGGCAAAGTTGATCAAGCTCTGAATGTGAAGTAAGAAAGATCTTGCATTCAAATTTGGCAGATCCATACTATCTGAGGGAGCCAAGACAAATCATTTTATATCTTCCAGTCTCAATCACTCATCTAAAAACATAGATCATGGTAACACTTACTTCCCCAAGTTGTAGTATGAATAAAATATTATTTTTAAAGTTCTTTGCAAACCTTGATACACAAAAGATATAATGACAATAAAGAAACATTGTGTGGGGGTGGATAGAGAAAGATGAAGACAGAAAGACACAGAGAGAAGCACTCTCTCTAAATCCTAGTCTAAGAATAGGTGGGATATAGGAATGATTGCTAATTGTTTTTCTTAATTATTTTTTTCTTATTCCATATTCCCAAGAGCCCACAGAACAGTAAAATTTATTTTTCAGACTTAATACATGAAATCTAGTTTGTGTTTCCCTGTAGTGATGCATGTTTAAAAATCTAGAAGTGCTTGGAGTTATTTTGAAAAACAAATGCAGATTAAATTAAACTGCTTGTGATCAAGAGAAAATATTTTATATTTAGACTCAGGAGGAAGTCTTTTAAGTTTGGGCCATATTGAAATAAATACTGTGGTTGAAAAGTAAGTCATAGAAGTTTTCTCTGCCTATGTATATGAATACACTTACATTAAGTTTCAAAAGATAGTTACTTAGAAAAATACTTTAATAAAATATCTTATTAAATAATATAGGGATATTTAAAGTCAGATTTCTCAAAGATAGTTCTCTCTTCTAGAAGTTTATACTAAATAGGAACCAAATAGACCCTGAATGTAACTGATGACAAACTGTAATATATTCTGTCAATTGTTATAATAAAACTAATTTATAAAGATGTTTTATGGCATTAAGCAATAAGAAATAAGCTGGAATTTTGGTCTTTAAAAATTATACTTCATTATGTCCAGAAATAGTCTATAGGTGTCCTGACTCCTGTGGAAAGGGAGTTTCCAAGATAGTCATTTTGTAGAGAAAGGGATATTCCAGTCTGTGGGTGGTCTTATTATAGAAAGAAGTTCCTTGAAATAGGGGCAATGTTGTTTCAATTACTGAATCCATAACATCATACAGAGGATACTTAATAAACGATTGTTGAATTGAATGGTGCTGAGTATCCTAAATTTTGAACTTCCTTTACTATAGCTCCTGGAATTTTTTATTATATAGCTCTCATTAATGTTGTGGTCTATGCCGTAGCAGTATACTTTTAAATTCTGTCTGAGGTTCATGAAAAAGAAAGATGATAAAATTCTTTCCATAGCTTCTCTCAACTTCACATCTGTCCTTGTCTTACCCTACTTCTGCATCAGAAGGAAAATGGCAATTTTCCTCCTTTTTTCCTTTTCTTTATGGATTTTCATTTACTAATTCTCTGTTTCTATCTCTGTCTGTCTCTTTTTTCTAGCAAACTATAAAATAACATTTTATGCACCATTTTTATTTTGCTGCAGTTTATCGCTTCTTGGCCTTTTGGCTAAGATCAAGTGTATTTTGCTGCAGTTTTTGGAAAGCCCTTGACTCGGGATTGAATTTCGAGTTCGAATTCAACCTCAGACATTTGATACTCACTACAAATAACAGCTACCTGCTTCAATGAGCTCATCTGACATTATGTAAAACATTCTGTCCTCATAGTTTCCTCCCTTTTCACTGATTTGTGGAGTGAATAGTCAGTATTTTTTCACAGAAGCAATTGCTGTTTAAAAAACAATGATTATATTTGTCCTTTATTCTCAAAGGAGACCATGACACCAGGGAGGTAATGCCATGGCAAGTACATGAATTTAAGTGAGGGGGGTGGGGATGAGCGGTGCTAAGTCACTAGTCTCACTTTCTCCTCCAGAACCATCTGGGTTCAGGGTTCAGATATGAATCAGGACTACTAGAGATGGCATTGGATGTGGGGCATTCAGGGTAAAGTTATTTGGTCAAGGTCACACAGATAGAGAGTATCAAATGACTGAGGTCAGATTCGAACTCACTTCCTTCTGACTCCAAGACCAGTATTATATCCACTGCACCATCTAGCAGCTTCCTCTTACCAATCTTTTTATTTACATTTATTTTATTTTACATTACTTATTTATTGTTCTACTTCAACTTAGTTTATTATGCATCACTTTGCATAAATCTTCTACACTTTATTTAAAAAGTGCAAAAAACCTAAAATATTTCCTTTTAAATTTAATTAGCAAGTTAATTTATATTTAAAGTATTCAAGATTAAGGTCATCAAATATAAAACACCTTTAAAACTGTAATTCAGATGAGATGTAAATTATAATTAAAATTTATTTGTCACACAGATGCAAACACTCTCACACACACAATTCTAACCCAGTTTTTGAAAGCATATAATTGAAATATGGCCCCAGTTGGGGAAAACACTTTTATAGAGTTATTTCCAAAATTTCATGAGATGAAATTTTCAAATAAGGGAAAGTTATAGAATATTACATCTTCCATAGTTCTGAAGTTGCAAATAGAATAAGTATCAAAGCTATGATTTCCAAATGGGAAACTCATTTCAATTAGCTAGCAAAGATCCTATATATACCAAAATATGTACCATAGCACTTTTGTGGAGAGACACATACAGAGAGCCAGGAGACAGACAGAGACAAAGAGAAATAGAGAGACAAAAATAGAAGAAAAAGAAAATGATGCAAAAAAAAAAAAAAGAAAATATGAAAGGAGAGTCAATAGGAACAAAAGAACGAAAGAAACTAATGTTTTAATTGGATGACAATAAATAAAATGAAGTATATGAATATAACAAAACAATATCTTGCCCTAAAAAATGGAACATGTATAATGTGTAGAAACATGTAAAAATATATAGAATAAGACAGAAATACTTAGAACCAAGAGAATAAAATGGTCAGTGATTACCATAATGTAAATGAAAATAAGGCTAAACACACTAGACTCAGATTAACTGAAATATGTAATCATGTTCCTGGAGTGCAAATGACAATACATTTCTCAGTAGAAAAGGGAGGTTATATGATGGGAATTTTACACAGGCTATGAGACAAGATTATTTTGCATATGTTTTACTCAACATCCTTTTGTTGTTACATGGGTGGGTTCAATAAAGGAAAATGACAAAATAGACATCAAAAAGTGACAATAAATTAATTTTGTTTCAAAATTGGACAAACACAAAAGAATGAATTAATGTAAAAATGAGTTTACCATTTTTTAGGGAGACACAATACTGCTTTAGGTTTTCCAAGAACTCCTCCCCATTATCTAGTAATGACAGAATTGTCATTATCATCAAAAGGAAGAAAGTAAACTCTAGCAAAGAATAAAGAATTTTATAATGCTATATTTCTCACAAAGTCTGACCACTTTATTTTTTGAATTTTTTAAAGAAAATTTGATTATTTAATGTTTGTTCTTCATTCTCAAAGAAGACTATGACATCATGGGAGGTGATGCCATGACAAACATGGACATTGGATAGGAATGAGGGGGTGTGCTAAGTCACCAGCCTCAATTTCTCCTCCAGAGCATCTGGGTCCAGTGCTCAAATATGAATCAGGATGATTGGAGATGGCCCTGAATGTGAGGCAATCAGGGTTAAGTGACTTGTCCAAAGTCACACAACTCATAACTCTCAAGTTCTGAACTCCTGTTCTCCTGACTCAAAGACCAGTGCTCTATCCACCAGGCCACTTAGTTGCCCAAAGAAAATTAACAATTTAGTAAAACATCTCATAACTTTTCTAGTTTTTGAATTAGTGTGATCTTATGAATGGCATGCAAATCATCTAAAGCTCTATCAGAATTAAAAATAATTTTGAATGAGACATACATATATACATATATAAATATCTAATAAACATATATATATATATATATATATATATTTATCAGAGTGAAATCCAACATTGAGTCACATAGTTCTATCCTGAAACCCCTGGAATTTCAGGTACTTACGTGGGCATTTCTTGACACAGAAGGCTCCATAGGTATACTTTGCATTGAAATTGTGCTCTAATTGAAAGGTGGTTGGGTTGTAGACGAATGTTTGAGGGCACTGGGTGACACATGCTCCACTGTCATTGAAATTCATACAAGCCTGTAATAGAATTTAAATAGCTTAGATCATATTCTTAGCATTCTAAAGACACTTTATAATGATGCTAATGGAATCCTGCTGACACTGTGCTTATTCTTGGTTGGGATGCCATTTTTCTCTAGGTATCTACTTCCCAAACTTTTTCCACTAGAAATTTAAAAAGAAAACAAACTGATTTTTTGAATTTAAAATGTTTTTAGATGACTATTTCCCTAAGGTCTGTAAATAAAAGTTCTAATTACAACAATGCTAGAAAGAAGTTTTGTTTTTTATTTCTTTTTAATCTGTTGATTCATTTCAAGCTTTCTACTGGGCTTAAAATTAGCTAGCAACAAAAGAGCTACAGCAACTGGCCACATTGCTAATGCACAAATGATCTGTGCTTTGATGTTCTGACCTTCTGGTCTTGCCAGGTTTTATGGTCTCTCCTGGTATTAGGCCAAATGCCAGCTGACAACCAAGCTCCTAATTATGTCATCAAAGAAGCAGGATTTCCTTTGAATCAGGAAAGCGGATATTATTCTTAGTGTCACATTATCTAATGTCATTTGACATCTTTCGGAGTGAATAAAGGAATACTGAGGCTTTTTGTTTTCATTCAAATTTGGCCACCATCCACCACTGACTAAGGAAAACACCTTGGCAGGTTACCACTTTAGACTTTGATAACTATGAAAAAAGGGTAACATGGAAAGCTAGTGAATAAGTCATAAAATACATGGTTCTCTCTTGTCTTCTCATAAAGCTATATTTTATTTAAGGACCCCAAAACAAAATAGATAGATGACCTTTTCCAAATTATCATGTGATTCAGATTTAAACTTTCAGGTTTTGAGAGTATTAAAAAGTTTTTTTCCCCCTTGATATACCAAAATAAGTTTCAATCAATGGAGGATAGGGAAACTTGCTTTCAAAAGTGAATATCTACATTAACATTGTGATGTGAAAAAAAAGATGGATAAATGATTTTTCTCACCTTACAAAAAGTTTTCACAGTGAGATATTTTAGGCTTGGCAAAGCAAATGTTATGAACCAAGCAAAGCTTTTCATTGGATTATAAATTGTTAGTGTACTTATTAATAAGCATTAATTTGCTGTGTTTCATCAACACATTTTAGTTTAAATAAGCACTTTATCACAATCATGACAATTATTTCATGAGTTTCCTAGATATATAATTCAAATAAGACACACTGATGGTCTATTTCTCCCTAAGATGACACTTTCCAGGAAGAATCTATTAAAAACCAATCTAGAAAACTCAGTAAGTTTTAATTTATAACTACAAAGATCTGTGTGGCCTTATAATTGCTACACTGGCATTTATTATATGATATTATAAACTGCTTGCATGGAAACACAGCAAGTACCCTAGAGGAAAAAGAATAATTAAACTTACTAAGTATTGTCCACCCACCAAAGTGTTGGTATTACATTTTTAAATCCACTATGCCATGGATCAAAGTAGAAACCCGGATCATTGCAAAACAACAGGGAAATGAGTGATATGAAGATAAGGGTACAATTTAGCTATACATTCTTTAATTGAATCAACATAAAAAATGCTAAGGTGTTTTTAGCATGGATGTTGCTATAATTATTTTAAAGTCAAATATTTATAGTTATCAGTGACCCTGTAAAAGAATCACAGTTACAAATTTTGTGGTGAAGTTGTAGTAGATAATTCTTGCTCTGCTCTGGCATGCTATTCAACCAATCAAAATCCTCTGACATACTTTCCTAATCTTATATACATTTTGGACCCTTCCTCCTCCATTTAACACCCCCACTAGACTATTTTATTCATCAATAAAGACTTATTGTGCACTATAAACTTGCCTACTGTCTAATTGCCTACTTACCTAATGCCTAAAACATTAATTGCTTTAATTTTAGAATATAATTTTTAGGTAATTGGTCATTTTTTATTAAATGACTTAAACTGATGATCTTTTCTGACTATGTATTTGAAGGAACAAATGAAATTAAAGATCACTCTTTTAGAAAATTAAATCTTATATATAGTGTTAATTTAAAACTAATTGGAAGAATTATGAAACTATGGAGAGTTGGTTTTTAAATACAGCTTACAAAATATTCTCAAGATCAGAAGGAACACAAAGAACAATATTGAAAATATTAAAGTATAATTTTAAAAACTCACAACAAGCTATAAAAGTTAATTTTAGGGGAGTAAAAGTGTCTTCATTTAAGATAAAAATCATACAGATTAGCATATAAATGGCTCTAAATCTGTATTTGTAAATTGCATAAATGTTTTAATAGGTAATTTAAGCTTCCAAGCCATACAAACTGGCAAGGAAAACAGATAAGCTCATAAAAGTATTTTTATTTCAAAATATATTCTGGAAAAATAGTTTAATAATGCAGTCACATGGAAGATATAGGGATTCAAGCCCAAAGAAAAAACAACTTTGAATGAAATTATATGTTAATAACTTAGGACAGGATTTATTGAGGCGGAAAAACACTTGAAAGGAAAGAGTTTTACTAGCCCTTCCCTTTTCTAAGTGACCAATTAAAATGCCCTTTAAACCTGTTTCCTATAGAGAGACCAATTTTTAACAGTATATTATACAATAAACAGAATGTTAAATGAACAGCATACAACAATCCAAAGGAAATAAATGACACTAAGTGATAATGTGCCAATAAGAAGGATAGGGGAAGGAGAAAAGAAAGGCAGAAGTCTTCAACATACAAAGCAATCTGTATCTTTAGGTCCTGAGCAGCCTCCAGCACATTCTCGGTGGCAGCAGTCACTTACGTATGGGCCATAGCACCTGCCATCACACTGTTCTGCACATACTGTCTTGGTCACTACAAAACACAAAGACATCATGGAAGTCAAAGGGAGGCAAAAAGATAAACGTTTCAGTAAATGAATGACAGGGCAGAGGGTCTGAGAATGGTTGCAATAACTGAAATCTATCAGAGATGTTTTACATATTAAAACAAGGATGCTAGAGGAAACTTTGTTCTATCATACTTAAATAAATTGTCCAACCTAATATTTATATTTTTAGAACCTTACAAGGTCAGGATAGATGATAATGAATGTGATTTTTATAGTCATTCTCAAGTTCAATTCGTAACTAAAGGGATAATTTTATATGTGCAAAACTGGGTCATTTATTAAAATTGATAAACATTTTGAAAAGTGAGACTAAAATTTAACTGAAAATAAGAGAGGCTTTATAGTATATCTAACAATCAACAAGCATTTAATATCTGCTATATGTTAAGCACTGTCCTAGTTTCGGAAGAAAAAAAACAATTCCAAAAAAGTCTCTGCTGTCAAGACATTTACAGTCAGACAAACAAGGTGGATTCACGGCCAACCTTGAAAATTAGAGGAGCTGTATTTAAACCCTACCTCTAATACATGAGAATGTCACTAATACATGATAGTGGGAAATATTAAGGATGCTAAAATACTCAAGTTTTGATAATCTGTAAAAGGTCAGAAGTTTAACAAACATATATTACACTCATGTCTCTTTATATACCTCTAAAAGATTTAAACATCTCTAAACTAAACTAAATTGAATTGAATTAGATGTTTAGATCTTCATGATGTGTTTGATTATCAAAATCAATGTGAAATATGTATGGCAGTCTCTATTTAGACATAAAGGAAAATGAAAAAACATTCAGTGGAATTAATAGTAGCACTCATTCTCATGTTTATATCCTATAAAATCTATTGGGGTTTAAAAAATGAATAGTTTTCCTCAGAAAAAGATAAAAAAGTCACAATTTTTACATCATGAATTAACAATATATTCCCCAAAGTCAAATCAATATTATTTTGTTGAACATAGTAAATAATAAAACCAATTAAAAAAGAAAGTGATGATAGAACACAGGCAAAATAACGAGGCTGCAGAAATAAAAATGTATCCAACAATTTTAAAAGATGAAGTGACCTAATATATTTCCATTACATTTTCCATGTTTTATTTCTGGTTTACATTTGAAGACTTTTCTGTTTAGCTTCAGATTTCTATTATAAAAGCTTCAGAATATACTACGTAATAGCTGAAATGATATATTCTTTTATTTCATATGATAATATCACTCAGCTATATTTATGTAATCAGAGATCTAGAGCTACATTATATGGGGAAATCAATAATAAAACATGACAAATAGCTCAAAGCAAATCATTGTTTGAGACATTAGAACACATTAGATTTTGAATTTTCTATGTAGTTTCTAAAATGTAGAAATAAAACTATTGCAAAATGAAAAAGAGTAGTAGATTGAAAACTAAAGACTTGATGCTACTTATTACTTTTGTCATGTAACAATTTTCCTGTGCCTCTGTTCCTCTATTTATAAAATAAAAGGACCAAACCTAATGATCTCAATTCAATTCAAATATATATATATATATATATGTAAAGAAATTATATACATATATAATTTCTTTACTGTCAAAATATTTCAGAAAGTATATGGAGGATTCTAGCTTTCTGAAGATCAGTTTTAGAGTTTTAGAATTCTAGCTATTTGAATGTCTCATTATAATTCATTTATTTGATCTTTAAGAAGTTTTATATATTTGTTTTATATGATCTTTATCTATTTGCTAAAAGTCACCAAAATTAAACATTTGCCTATATTGATTTTCCTTTTTTCAACTTAGTGATATGATTGTTGACTCTTCAATAGGGACAAAGGGAACATACAAGGAAAGAAATGAATGAAACTGGTGGAGTGGCAAAATGCCATTTTAGAACATTCAACAACAGTCCTCTGACTTGGCAATAGTTTCTAATTAAGGGAACAGCCAGGAGTTAAATAAACAAACCATTAGATTTAGACTGTTAATGCAGGCACATCCTCCTAATTTGAGTAGAGAATGGGCATTTCACCATGTGTTAAGTAGACATTAGCAACATAAGATGTTAATGAAAGGTCAATCTTGCTATACTTAAATGTGATGGAAATATCACATTTTAAAGGCAACATGTATATTTTGTGTTAAGAGGTTAACTTTAAAATAACAAGATTTTTGAGGACTGCAGAAAGCCGTATTTTCCCACTAATTAAACAAAGTTTTGGTTGGCATATACATTTATCATATTTAATATATATTGTTGAACAAGATTGCATTATGTATTTTCATATATGTATACCATAAGAGATTTTTTAATTGACTCAGAACTTTTATCATTTTAAAGTATTCATCATATTTCCAGGAAAAAAATAAGTTCATACTTTCAATATATGCAAATAATGAAAATAGTTTTTAATAGCATCCAAACAAGAGTCAATGCTCATGTTCTTAGCATAATCTGTGAAAAACAACCTAATTAATAAGAAGATAACTAGAATAGAGACTCCAGTTGTGATGATTCAAAATATGCAGCAGAAATTCTGTACTACATACACCTAATTTTTTCCAAGGCAGGCAATTCAAGTTAATGGGAATTCCTTAAGCTGAATAAATATTATTGAATTAGAATGAATTATATAGCCTTCCTCTTGTGTAGCAAACATATGTACATATATTCCCCTTGAGCTTTGATAAGTACTACCCATATCTTTATATGAAAAATCATCAGTCTTGGAACATGCAAACAAAGTATGTCAATTAATACCTTATGAAAATAGAGTTTTAAGGTAAAGGTTCTTGTTCTGAGTTCAATTTGTAAAAGTATCCAAGTTATTAAGAAGACAATTTAAGACAATAAAAATTTGCCAAGTTGAATAAGCCTTATTGAACTGGGTGTAATTATTCCCTTGCTGAAATGGGATAAAGTACTTTTCTATATAAAAAAATATAGCTACATATGTGTATATCAAATATAAATCAATGTGCATTTGTGTACATACTTTTACACACATACATATTACATAATGATATATGAGAAGAACTAAAAATTACCCCACATCTTTGTTTGAAATATTACCCATATTTTCCTATGAAATGATAAAGACATATTTGTCACATGTCAAACAATATTTTCAAAGACAGTACAATACTTAGATTACCATTCCTGCTCTGAGCTTATATGCGAAAATAGTCTAGTATGTTAGAAAGACTGGAATTTCTAGCTGTGATGATTGAAAAAATAAAAATTCAGCAATACATACAATTTTTTCCCAAAGCAGTTGCACAAAGTATAGAGTATTGAATTCCTTATTGTTTCATATGAAATTTGAAAAAATATACATTGAGCTATTTATGATTCTTTTTTCTCTTAAGATTTTACTTCTAAATAAGAAAAGAGAACAAAGACCCAAATCCATGCATAAAGAAAATGAATGGACATGCAACATAGAATGGAAATTTTTCTAGTTTGCTTTCATATTAGGAGCAACATTATTTTTTCATTGTTAATACTGTGTTATTTTGTGATGATGAGGATGGTTTTAGAAAAAGCTTGGAAAACTTAAATGATATAAGTAAAGAAAGCAAAATCAGAGAAAAAATTATACATTAACAATAATACTATGAAGACAAGCAACTTTGAAAAATTTGGGAAGTTTGATCAATACAATGCAACTAACAGCAGTTCCAAAGAACTAATAATGAAATGTGCTATTGGCTACCAGATACAGAGGTGACAGAATCGGAGCATACATATATATATATATATATATATATATATATATATATATATATATATATATATACACAAATATGTATATGCCTACATACACACATACCATAGTGTGACTAATATAGGAATTGGAATATACATTACATATAAACACATATTTAATTGTAGCTCTAATAATTCCAAATACTTTTTTTTAGGTTTTTGCAAGGCAAACAGGGTTAAGTGGCTTGCCCAAGGCCACACAGCAGGTAATTATCAAATGTCTGAGGTCGGATTTGAACCCAGGTACTCCTGACTCCAGGGCTGGTGCTTTATCCACTACAGCACCTAGCTGCCCCTTCAAATACGTTTTTAGAATAAAACAATTTTAAAAGATAATTAGCATAGCTGTGTTTCAATAAATCTTTATTAATGACATTAAAGTACTATAATATGGCAGAAACTAGACATAGACCAATATCTCACACCCTATAAAAAGATAAGTTCAAAATGCATACGAAATTTAGGGAAAAAAGGTAATATTATAAGCAAATTAGGAGAACAAGGAATAGTTTACTTATAAAAATCTATGGAAAGGAAAGAAGTTTATGACAATAGAAGAGATAGAGAACATTATAAAAACAAACTTGAAGATTTTGAGTACATTAAATTAAAAAAGGTTTTGCACAAACAAAACCACTGCAACCAAGATTAAAAGGAATGTAGTAAGTTGGGAAACAATTTGAGGAGTGTTTCTGAAAAAAAGAATTATTTTTAAAATATATAGAGAACTGAGTCAAATTTATTTTTTCCCATTGGCCAATTGCTACTTATTTTTAATGAGGTTTATTTTTCTCAATTACATATAAACAAAATTTTTAACATTTTATTTTTTACGTATTTTTTTTATTAAACATCACTTTCACTTCTTTTTTCCTCACCCCTACTCCACCCCCAAAACAAAAGCCTCTCTCTTGTGACAATGAAATGCAGTAGTGCAAAAAAAAAACATATTGGCAGGGTCTGAAAATGTGACTAATTCTGCACCTCTTGTCTACCACCTTTTTTTGCTAAGATGCAGGCAACATGTTTTATCATGAGTCCTCTGCACAATGATTCCATCTAAGTGCTCTGTTTTTTAAGAAAGATTTTATTTATTTTTCATTTACACATTACTAAAATATTCTTATTTAAGAGTAAACATAATATCCCCTCCCCCACAAAACTGTAAAACTTCATGAGAAATAAAGTAAAAGAAAGAAGGGAAAAGATGTGTTTCAGTCTGTATTCTTTTTTTTTTTTTTTTTTTTTTTTTAGTTTTTGCAAGGCAATGGGATTAAGTGGCTTGCCCAAGGCCACACAGCCAGGTAATTATTAAGTGTCTGAGGTCAGATTTGAACTCAGGTACTGATGAATCCAGGGTCGGTGCTCTATACATTGTACCACCTAGCCACCCCTCAGTCTGTGTTTTAATACCATCAGCTCTGTCTCCAGTGGATCACTTTCTTTAACCTAAGTCCATCATAGTAGTTACTTCCATATTTTTCCACAGTTGGTGCTGCTGCTGATAATTCCCTCCATCCATTCTAACCACTACCATCTATTATATTTTCTCTCTCCTTCTCTGTCCTTCTTCAAAAATGTGCTGTGGGGCATCTGAGTGGCACAGCAGACAGAACACCAACCCTGGGGCCAAGAGATCCCAAGCCCACATCCCACCCTCAGAGACGCAGCAACCACCAGACCCCGTGGTCTGGACAGGTCACCCAATCTCAGAACCTTGCAAAAAGTAAAAAAGAAATGTGTTTATATCTGACTGTTCTCTCCTATGATCTACCCTCTCCTCTATTGCCAATATACAACCTCCCCTCCCCCTATCTCCCTTCTCTCCCTTTTTCCTCTATATGTCTATACCCTATTGAGTATGTATATTATTTCCTTTCTGAGTCATTTCTGATGAGAATAAAGGCTCTCTCATTCCCCCTTGCCTTCCCCCTTCCATACCATTGCAAAAGCTATATGAAATATCTTTTATATGAAATATCTTAGCCTATTCTACCTCTCTTTTTCTCTTTCTCCCAGTACATTTCCTTTTCACACATTGACTCCATTTTTACAATATATTATATCTTCAAATTCAGCTCTCTTCTGTGCTTCATCTATAAAAGCTCCTTCTAACTGCTCTATTAAATGAAAAGGTTCATATGAGTATTATCAGTATCATCTTTCCATGCAGGAGTACATGCAGTTCATCATCAAGTCCATCATAATTTATTCTTTTTTATCCACCTTCTCTATGCTTCCCCTGAGTCCTTTACTTGAAGGTCAAACTTTCTCTTCAGCTCTGGTTGTTTCAACAGGAACATTTGAAATTCCCTGTTTCATTGAAAGTCCATCTTTTCCCCTGGAAGATGTTCAGTTTTGCTGGGTAGTTGATTCTCAGTTGCATTCCAAGCTCTTTTGCCTTCTGCAATATTATATTCCAAACTTTATGAGCCCTTAATGTAGTTGCTACTAAGTCCTACATGATCCTGATTGCAGCTCCATGAAATTTGAATTGTGTCCTTCTTGGCTGCTTGTAAAATCTTCTTTTTAACTTGGGAGTTCTGGAACTTGACTATAATATTCCTGGGGGTTGTTTTTTTTTTTTGGATCTCTTTCTGGAGGAGATCGGTGGATTCTCCCAATTTCTATTTTACCCTTGGCTTCTAGGACATCAGGGCAATTTTCCTATAGGAATTCTTTAAAAATGAGGTCGAGGTTCTTTTCCTGATCATGACTTTGAGGTACCCCAATAATTTTTAAATTATCTTTCCTGAATTTGTTTTCCAGATCAGTTCTTTTTTCCAATGAAATATTTCACATTTTCTTCTAATTTTTCATTTTTTTTTGGTATTGAACTATTGTATCTTGACTTCTTGTAAAGTCATCTGCTTCCTTTAGCTCCATTCTACATCTGAAGGATTTTTTTTTCCTCAGAGAGCTTTCTTATATCCTTTTCCATATGGCCAATTCTACTTTTTAAAGCATTCTTCTCCTCAATAACTTTTTTGAACTGTTTTATCCATTTGACCCAAAGTGGTTTTTAACTTATTATTTTCTTCAGCATTTTTTTGGATCTTATTGAATAAGCTGCTGACTTCATTTTCATATTTTTCCTGCATCTCTCTCATTTTTCCCCCAATTTTCCTTCTATCTCCCTTACTTGGTTTTCAAAATCTTTTTTGAGCTCTATCATAGCCTGAGCCCAACTTCTAAATTTCTTGGAGTTTTTAGATGCAGAAGCTTGGACTTTTTCATCTTCAGATTGAGTATTTTGGCCCTCCATGGGACCAAAGTAATTGTCTATGGTCAAGTTCCTTTTTTTATGCAGCCTGTGCCTAGTTTTGAGGTACTTCCTGAGCTTTTGAGTATTATTGGGAAACACCCACAAGGACCTCAGTGTGTGAGGCTCTGACTGCTCTCCTGGTCTGTGAATGACCACAAGGGGACCCCTCTGCAATGGGGTTGAGGAGGAGGGTCTGTGCTCTATGGGGGGCCTAGACTGCAATCAGGATCTGAATGTGGTCAGAGGCCCAGAGGCCTGTTCCAGGAACAGAGGCCAGACCTCAGAAGTCTCCCTCCACTCCCTCACTCAGAGAGCAACTGCCTGGAGGCTCTTCCTAGGCGATGCCACAGGTCTGTTTCTGTTTCCTGGATCTAGGCTTCCGTGGCCATGCTGAGTGCTGTGACTGCGCTGTGGGCCTGGGCTTCATGCTCACTCTGTGGGAGGTCTCCTTGCTGATCTTCTAAGTTGTGCTTGGTGCTCCCTGGCGTGCAGATCAGGAAACTGCTTCTGCTGCTGGAAGCTGCTGCTCTCAGGCACCCTAGGGCTGTTCTGGGGAGGTTGAAGTTCCTTTGTTCTGGCACAGCCTCCCCTCCAACCCCATGGAACAGTTTTTCCACTATTTTCCAGGTTACCTTGGGCTGGAGAATTGTCTCACTGGATCTTTCTGTGGGTTCTGTCTCTCGAAAATTTAGTTAGAGTCATAATTTTAAAGTTTTTGAAATATTTTGGAGAGAGCACCTAACAGAGGCTATTCTCCTGCCTGAGTAAAATTTATAAAAATCTTTTTTAAAAAATCATTCCCCAATTGATAAATGCTCAAAGAATATGGAAAGGCAATTTTCAGATGAAGAAATCAATGCTATAGTCTTATGAGAAATTGCTCTAAATCATTATTGATTAGAAAAATATAAATTAAAAATCTCTGCAGTACCACCTCACACCTTTCAGAGTGGTCAATATGACTAGAAAGTAAAATGATCAATGTTGGAGGGAATGTGGGAAAACTGGAACACTAATGCATTGATGATGGAGTTGAGATTTGATCCAACCTTTCCGGAGAGCACTTTGGAAATATGTCCAAATGACAATAAAACTGTGCATACCCTTTGATCCAGCAATACCACTATTGGGTCAATAGCCAAGAGAGATCATGAAAAAGGATAAAAATCCCAAATGTTCAAAAATATTCATAGCAGTTCTCTTTATAGTGGCAAAGAAGTGAAAATTGAAGTCATACCCATTTAATGGGAAATGACTGAACAAGTTGCAGTATAATGTATGTGATGGAACACTATTGTTCTTTTTTTTTAGTTTCTTTCTTTTTTGCAAGGCAAATGGGGTTAAGTGGCTTGTCCAAGGCCACACGGCTAGGTAATTATTAGGTGTCTGAGGCCAGATTTGAACTCAGGTACTCCTGACTCCAAGGCCAGTGCTCTATCCACTGTGCCACCTAGCCGCCCCCGACACTATTGTTCTTTAAGAAATTGTGACATAGGGGTGGCTAGGTGGCACAGTGGATAGAGCACTGGCCTTGGAGTCAGCAGTACCTGAGTTCAAATCTGGCCTCAGACACCTAATAATTATCTAGCCGTGTAGCCTTGGGCAAGCCACTTAACCCCATTTGCCTTGCAAAATCTACAAAAAATAAATTGTGAGGGAAAGGATTTCAGAAAAACCTGAAAAGACTTGCATGGATTGATGCTCACTGAAATGAGCAGAAGCAGAGGAACATTATACACACTAACAACAACATTGAATGAGGATCAACAATGATGGATTTGTTCATTTTAACAGAATAATAATCAAAGACAATTTTAAAAGAATTATGATGGAAAATAGCATCCATATCCAAAGAAGGAACTTTGCTGCTTAAATGGAGACCAAAGTTTACTGTCTTCAATTTTGAAAAGTTGTCTTATGTATTATGTCATTTTTTTCTTTCTAAAGTTTTCTTCTGTTTGGATTTGATCCTGCTCTCACAACATAATCAATATGGATCCATTGTTTATCACAGTTATAAATGTACAATACATATCAAATAGCTTTCTGTCAAGCGGAGGGAGAAGGGAAGTGAGAGAAGGAGAAAAATGTAGAACTCAAAACCTTACAAAAGAGAATGATTGGTAAAATCTGCTATTGCATGTAGTTGAAAAAAGAAATGAATAAAATATATTTTTTAAAAAGTGCTATAATATTTTGGTTGATTGGAAAGAAACAGGTATCTAAATAAGACTAAAAAACATCTAAGACTATAATTAAAGCTGTACAATTTTGTTTCAGAGGAGACAGATAGATAGATAAAGCAACCCACTACTAGATTAGTGTGAATAATTAATTCCAATTAATGCAAATAATGAATCTTATGAAGTGGTCACATGTATTTGAATTTAAAATATTTGAAGTTATAATTATGTAAAAATATAATAATTGGTTCCAAACCCAAAAGAATGAGAATTCAAATGACATGACAGCTTCATAAACTTGATTGGATTCACAGAACAGGAGCTACATCTCTTTGTGTATACACAAATATGAACATGCATGTATATGTGTGTGTATATATATATATATATGTATATTTTGTATATATGTGTATTTTATTAGGCATTAATCTCCAGGAGAAATATTACTTTAACTTTGGGTGATTTGAAGAGGGAAATGTCCTGCTATGAAGCTGGAGATAAAGATTTTACAAACTCTTATTAACAGTATTTGCCTTTTCTCTGAACTTCTTAGGTAGCTCAGGCAATATATGTAGGGAGTATTTCTTAAAGAATAATAGTGTCTTTTGAGGAAGGGAGAACTGGAGGGGATGATCTGAGGAATCTAATGGATTTCTTGAACAGTTTAAATTGTAGCTCTTGATCATGGACTCAGGTCAGTGAGTTAGTCAACTAGCAGTTACTTTGTGTGAGGCATTGTATTAAATGCTGGATATTTCAATTGTCTCTGCCCTTATTCTAAAGTGGAAGACAACATGCCATACACATTACAACATATGAATTCACATGTAAAACACACATGTATAAACCAAAAATACATACATATACACACACAATGTATGAAAGTTAACAGCATAAGGAAGGCATTGGAAGTGAGGGTGTGAGGAAAACTTCCTACCAAAACCAGAATTTGAACTGGTTTTTTTTTAGTTTTTTTCAAGGCAATAGGATTAAATGGCTTGCCCAAGGCCACACAGTTAGATAATTATTATGTGTCTGAGGTCATATTTGAACTCAGGTACTCCTGACCCCAGGGCCAGTGCTCTATCCACTGTACCACCTAGTCACCCCTGAATTTTAGTTGTCTGGAAAGAAGCCAGGGGAGATAGCTAGGTGGTGTAGTGAATAGAACACCACTTCACAACATTGTGAATTGATCAACCTTGATGGATGCAGCTCCTCTCAGCAGTTCAGAGAGCTGGGATAACCCTATAAGATAGGTTATGGACAGTGCTATTCCCATCCAGAGGAAGAAAACAAAACAAAACAAAACAAAACCAAACAAAACAAAAAACCCTTCAGAATCTGATGAAGACTACTTTCACTTTTTTAAAAAAATTTCTTTTATGTACTTCTTTCCCTTAATTCTAATTCTTGAAACAAAAAATGACTAATCTGTAAATATGTTTAACACAAATGTATATGTACAATATTAATCTGATTGCGGCAGACAGGAGGTGGGTGGGAAGGGAGGGTAGAAGGAAATTGTGTAACTTAAAAATATACATATGTATATAGATGAATGTTGAAAAAACATTCATAACATATACTTGGAAAAAATAAAATATCAATTACAAAAAATAGAACATCAGTATTGGAGTCAGGAGAAACTGAGTTCAAATCCAGCTTCAGACACTTGACACATGCTAACTGGGTGATCTAGGCAAGTCAATTAACCCTACTCTCTTGTAAAAAACTAAGAGAGGGAGGAAGGGAGAGAGAGAGAGAGAGAGAGAGAGAGAAGGAGCAAAGGATGAAAGGAAAAAAAAAGCCAGGGATGAGAGCTGAGGAGGGAGAGCATTTGAGGAATGGAAGGCAAGTGGAAAAAAGACAGAGCCCAGGGATGTAATGCTGCATGAGAAAAACAAATAGGTCAATAAAGCTATATTGTAGAGTTCACAGTGTCTCATAATTCTCTCCTAAGACCATGTCACAGATATGATGTGAAAAAAAAAGATTGTCTCATGGGGGAAACGGACCTAAGGCAAAATTATTATTCAATTTCTAGTTTATTGCATGACTAACTGCAATTGAAACTTGAAACTTTAGTAATAAGGAAATATTTTGATAGCACATGTTTGAAAGTTAAAGAAATGTATTTATGGATAATGATCTAAAAAGATGAATAATGACTTAAATTTTCAATTAAATCCTCCTTTGCACTAACTCTGACAGTGGTCACCAAGTCTGGAAAGTCTAAGAATATGCTTCAGATGATGGATTGTCTTCCTGTAAATGACCAGTCAGCTCATGCTCATTTCTGGTCAGCATCCCTGGAAGCCTCAGTAATGGAGGAGTTTGTAGCTTTCTATTGGTTAAAAGAAATTTTATGAAGACCTGGAGACCCTTATCATCAATGAACCAAAAGAGGACAAATTTATAATTCTGCATAACTTTAATGCTAGAGTAGACTCGGACTATCAGACATGGTAGGGAGTCTCTGGGAAGAATGGAGTTGGAAATAGCAATAGAAATTATCAATTAGTATTGAAGACTTCCATCACATGATATTCTCATCAAAAATACTTTCTTCTATTTACCTAAATGCAATAAAATTTCCTTAATGCTCCCTTGAAGCAAGCATTGACATCTAATAGACTTTGTGATTGGATGGAGAAGGGATAGATATGATATGAGAGTCATAAAGGCAATGTGTAGTGCAGAGTGCTGATCACAGACTCATCTTCTCCAAACTAAATAATTCCATTCAAACGAATTAAAGGTAAAATGACTACCAGAAGAATGAATGTCAAGAGATTAGAATGCTTCTCTGAGGGGAACATTTTGTTGCTAACTTGGAGGGAAAGTTGAACCAACACAGAGTTGGCAACAATGGAGCAGAAAGAGAATGGACACCTTTCAGAAATTGCTCACCAGGGTCAGAACACTTGCAAACATCAAGACTGGTTTGATGAAAATGATGGGGAAATACAGAAACTGCTAAATGAAAAATGAGAACTCCACAAGGTTTACCAGTGGGAGAGTTCATTCATTTCTTAGAAGTCAGCATTTAATGCCATCAAAAGTAAAGTATAAGTGAAGCTTAGACAGATTCAAGATTCTTGACACAGTAAGAATGCAGATGAAATTCAGTTTTATGCAGACAGTAACAATCCCAAGTGCTTTAATGATGCTCTGAAGGCTATTGATGGGACAAAAATATGGTACATCTCAACTACTCAGTGCTGATGGAGGCACATTGATCAATGATGGGTTCATGATCCTTGAGAGATTGCCTGAACACTTTTATCATTTTCTTATAGATTGTCATTAATCAGTGAAGAAGTCATTGACCATTTACCTCAAGTTGAAGCAAATCTATCCATGGCTGAACTTCCAACTGAAGAAAAGGTTTTGAATAACATTGGGCTCATTCCATGTGGCAAAGTGCCTGGTGCTGATTCTATTCCAACTGAGATTTACAAGGTGAGTCCATTGTTTATAAAAAAAAGCTGACTGAAAATTTCCAGGTTATATGGCATGAAGAGATTATTCCTCAGGAATTCAAGGATGCCTTCTTCTATAAAGGTAAAGGGAATAAATTATACTGTGACAATCGCGGTGGTGTTTCTCTTTTAGTCACTGTGGATAAGATTCTTGCCAGAATCGTCCTTAATAGGCTAACTCTTCAATTGGACGGTGGTCACCTACCTGAGAGCCAGTGTGGTTTTACAGAAACAGTTGAATGATGTTTGCTTCCCAACAATTCCAGGAAAATTCCAGAACAGAGGTCTGTATACAATGTTTTTGGATCTGACTAAAGTCTTTGATACTGTCGGTCATAAGGGCTTAGAGAAAATTATTTCAAAATTTGAATGTCTGGAGAAATTCTACAGTTTTATATGTCAGTCTCATGATAGCATGCTTGCCCAGGTTCTGGATAGTAGATGATGCTCTTGAGATTTCCCAGTTACCAATGGAATGAAATAAGCCTCTGTCCTTGCTCCCATGCTTTTCTGCATGATGTTTTAAGTCATATTATTAAGCACTCTCACTGAGGATGAACATGGCATCAAAATCAGCTGCCACACTGCCAGTAAATTATTAAAATTTAAAAGTCTATAAATGAAGACCAAAGAGTTGGTATGTAATTTTCTGTTTGCCGATGATTGTATACTTAGTATAAGCTCTGAAGCTGGGATACAGGAAAATAAGCATTGATTCTCTGCTGCTTGTGTAAGTTTGGTCTAGCAATTAATGCCAAAGAAACCCAGGTGTTCCATCAAGCAACACCACACTATCCCTATGTGGAACCATCAGTTACAGCAAGGAAAAATTGTGAATACTGTGGATAAGTTCACTTATCTTGGCAGTGTACTTTCCAGGAAGGTACACTTTAATAATGAGATTGACACATACATTGCCAATATTTTGGAGAATTCAAAAGAAAGTGTGGAGAAAAGAATTATTAGGCTGAGTATCATACTAAAGGTCTACAGTCATTGTGCTGATCTTGTGTATACCTGTGAAACCTAGACAGTGTACCAGCACGATGCCAGGAAACTGAATCACTTTCATTTAAATTCTTAGGAAGATTCTAAAGAGTCCTGGCAGGACAAAATGCCAGAAACTGAGGTATCGAGCTAACCTGCCAAGCATTTCATCATTGCTACAGAGTGCAACTCTGATGGACTGGCCATATTGTCCAGATACCAAACATGTGCTTGCCAAAAAGACAATTTTATGGAGAATTCAAAGGGGGCCCAGAAGATTTGACACAGAGACACTCTGAAAGTCTCCTTTAAGAACTTTGGAACTGAACGTGCAATATGAGACACTGGCCCAGGACCATCCAGGATGGGTGCTATACTCGCAAATGTGAAGGAGCTCAAAGGAAACATGAAATATGTATGTTTAAACATTCCAGGTATTCACATGGACTATCTGGACCCATTTTCAGCTCATATCTCAGTCACAGTCAGACACATTGTAACTTGTCTCTAACATAGTGATGTCATTTTAGGCTTCTTCAATAATGAAAGACAAGAACCAAGAATCAACCAATGAAACATGAATGCTTCAAGGACTGAGAACGAAAGCAAAGAATTAAGAAATTTCATCTCTAAGTAGTTAGGTATTATGCCTACAATAAATTACTCACATTTATGCAATTTCCAGTTTCTGGGAAAAAAGTTATCATTCAATCTCTTATAACTCACAAAGATACTATTTTTGGATAAAATGAAGGTTTCTACAAAGTAGATGTATTTAATCCCTCTGGCTAGATTAATGAGCTTCATATTAAGTACCCAACTATACCCATATATCATTAGATTGAGACAAAAACCAAAATTAACCTAAACACACGGAAATGACTTGCATGGCCTCCACAGAAACATTAATGTATAATTACTTTGGTTTTATTACTTTCTATCCTGACTTGAATATTATTTCATTAACATTTTTTAGTATTTAGTATCCTTTCTTAATTACTATATTGGGATGCATTACAAACATTTTGATGGGATGCTAACTGGTTTGTTCATTTGTTAAGGCACAATTAATAGTGATTGGCTAACTAGAAAAGGTAAACATTCAGAAGTTTAAGTGTTTATATAATGGGGTCAGGGGCTTTGAAAGCAAAATTAAGGTTTCATTATAAATATTCAAGAGCTCTCCAAGGATGATGCTTAAAGGTTCAAAAGAATCATGTATACAGGCTACCCTGCAGGGAAGACAGCTCAGCTATAGAAAGAAAATGTATGAGAAACTTTTTATATCAAGGTAGCCTTGTCAATTTGGTTCTGTCTCTAGCCCTGACATACACCAAGTTTATCCTAAAGAAAAAAGAGGACAACTTGTTTTGTTTCCAAGTTTTCAGTTACCTTAATTAAAGAAGTCTCTAGTCATAAGGTACTTTTAAATGAAGTTAGCTTCATGAAGTTATTTGATCACTCACATTTGTTTCTTTTTTTTTTGTTTGTTTTAAATGAGCACCATTTCCATTAAATACTTAGGTCATTTGGCTTAAATGAGTTGCTAGGGAAATATATATATATATGAATATATACATATATATATATATATATATATGGATACATACAAAATACATATAGTATATATATAATATATGTACTTGTGCAATAATAGTATATATTTATATATAAAATCCATATAGACAAATGCATATGCATTCATTTATATCTATGCATGTATAACTTCCTTGCCAACCTTCTGATGATTGGCTTGAACTACCATAACCAAAAAAATTGAATGATATACATATCTGAGTTTATTCAACTTAGTAACAACTAACAGAGCTTACTGCTGGTATGATCTTAACAAAGTCACCTCCATAACACGACAACTTCTGTGACACTGAGGTAGTAGGTATTAAACTGAATACTTTCCCTTGGTATATAAGCAGGGAGGACTCCAAACTTCCACATGTCCTTTCCTGTTCTCTCCCTTACCATAATCCTATGCCAAATTCCAACTGTAGAAAGAATGATTTTAAGATTTAATGCAATCTTGCACTGAAGGTTTATGTGCTTTAGATTTTTTTAGTGTGATTAAGTGGTATAATGGGGAAGATAGAGTCAAAAGAAAAGTCTGTATCTTCTCACACAATAACTTGCTTCTCTAAGAAGGATACCTTGGGCATTGGTCCAACCATTTCCAAGAGATCTAGCCTGAAAGATCCTCAAAGAAGACTGTATCAATTATTGTATTCCAAGATTGACACGAACCTTCTCTTACTCTGAGTCAATACTACTGAATTCATACTATCAAAGTTTTCAAAGTTGGAAGACAATTTCAAAGTCATTTAGTAAAAATCTCTCATTTCATAGAAGCAAGAAATGAGTGAATATTCAAAGTCAAACAGCTAGCTAGTGGAAGAGTCAGAACTAGAGCCAGGATCTCCTGCAGCAGCATTCTTTTCACTATATCATTGCCCACTTCCATAGTTATGTTTTCTATCACATTGAACTTTAATTTATTTAGTGCTTTAATGACAAGTATTCTTTATCTGACAACCAGTAACACATCTCAATTTTTCATATTATTGCATTTCTGACAAAAAAACATGCGACTATAATATATCATCTTCCTTCATAGTGCTATTCGTATATCTCAGAGATTTTAGGGGGTAATCCTGTTAAATCATTCTCTGACTTTTGCATTATATTATTTCTCATAGATTTGGATGCCTTTTTTAATAGAGGGACCAATTACACAGGACTACTCTCCAGATAGTTCATATATGTTAGCACCCATAGGTTTATAAAGTGTTTGTTATTTTGAGATTGGACCTGTATTTTCACTGAAATATCAAACTCTCAGTTAAGAAATATGCCTCTGCTGAATGAGGTCAGTACCTTCTCTGTATTTTATAAAGGGAAAAATTGTTTAGGGCTGAGGTGTCAAACATTTTGCCCATGGGCTGCACTGACCCCTCCATGAAATCACAATGGGAAATGTTTAATAAATAAATACAAATACAATAAAACAGTGTTATTTTATTGGTTTCCAAGTTAAAATGCAGCCCTTCAGGGAGGCTTATATATAGTTTATTGATTTTATATCTAGATGATCTAGAACATGGAGAATTTAAGTGACTATCCAGAGTCACATAGCTTGAATTCAGTTCTTCCTGATAACAAGAATAACTCTAGATCCACAATGCCATGTTGTCTTTTTTATTTCTCATTCTTATTTAATAAATGTGGAAATTGAGAAGAGGTTGACTTGCTGGGAATGAATTAAGGAAAAAGTATGAAAGTAAGAGATTCAAATCAAGATTTTTCTAATTCCAAGTTGTATGCAATTTTAAATCTATCATGCTGTCTGAATTTGAACCTTAAGGAATAAACCAAGAACTCATTAAGAAACTATTATATCAAAGGATCTACAATAAAAATTTACAAATAACTCATTTTTATTAGCACAATAACCCTAGGAAGTGGGAGCTATTATTGCATCCAATTGAATGCTGAGGAAATTGAGGCATAGTTGAAATGATTTAGCTAAGGTCATACAGCTAATAATTATCTCAGGCTGAATTTGAACTCAGGTCTTCCTGATTCAAAGCTGAGAATTCTACTTAACATGCTATCTTGCTGCCCTTTGTTTATATTTTTGGTATGAAAGTTGAATTTTTTGGAGATTAGAAATAGAAAATGTTGGTGAGTTTTACCATGTAAGATTGCTGGAATACCCTGTATATTTTCAGAAAGAAAATAACCATATAATCTGGCCAGTTTAAACATTTTCTTACTTAAAAATAACAGATTTAGACTAGATGGCTTCTATAGGTTCCTTACAGCTCTAGAATCCATAATTTATTTGTAAATAGTTGGACTGTGATTGAAAAAAATAGCTCATTGCCTCGGACCCACTTTAAGTAAATTGAGTGGAACACTGTCAACATTCATAAAAAAGAAAACTATGACTTGCAAAACATGTTGGGATGACCAAGGTGAAGATAAGTATGGATACTATAATTAAAGATTTCTACCCCTATCAAAGAGAATGAAAGAACTACATAGCAGCAATGAAAAATAAATATCATTTTCATATTCAATGCAATTTTCAATTTGAATGTGCTCTTGAGAATCCTGTCGAACAATAAAGCACAGCAAGACAAATTCCTTCTGTTGAACCTTGCCAAAACAGTGGCAGTGTGGGACTGTTTATTTCCTCCTTTGGTATAGCCATCATTTGTTGCGCTTTATATGATTATGGTATGAGAAGTACCAGGACTTTCTCAGAACAAAGAGCATTGGGGATGTGGGTAAGTAATGACCTGAGTTTTGGAGTTTTCCTATCCTCCAGAAGGACACATCATCAGAGATAAATAGTAAAGTAATGAGTAATGAGATCTTTACTATAACATTATCCTGCAAACTTCCCTTAGAATTCTGGAAATATGGTGACCATATCCTAGAAATACTTATGTATTCTTCTCATTACTATCAATAAAGGTCTTTATATTATAGAATGCCTCCTAAAATGTAAAATCATGAACTCTACATGAACTCTTGAAGAAGTCATGAAGAATACAAAACATCTACTAATTTTCTTATTTGGTCTTCTTCAAACTCAGGATTTTATCTCTGGAATTTTTTGCTTTTTTCATAGGCTTCCTCCTATGCCTAAATTGAATTTCCATCTTACTTTATCTGTCAGAATATTGAGTTTCTTTTAAGGCTTATGTATTACTTCTTACTAGAATATTTTCCTGTTTCCTCTGCTTTTTAATGCTCTTCTTTCCCTCAAATTTCCAATTAAATATTTACCTGTTTATGTGTTGCATATTCACAATTCCCTTATTCCCGCACTGAACAGAATGGAAGTTCCCCAAGGGCAGGAATTATTTTTCATTTTGTCTTTGTCCTATTAATACCTAATGCTGCAATTTATACATGGTAAGCATTTATGCTGGTTAGATCAGAATGGAATGAATTTGGTCAGATTCTCATAATGAGTAGTTCTTCAGGAAAGGCAAGTTTTCCTTAACTTCTTTGATCCTATTATGTTAGCTTATTTCCCTCACAAACCAACAAACAGTGCCAATTGCAAATTTCAATGGTACCATCACCATGTCCGTTTTTTAAAAATTAATTAATTAATTAATTTTCATCCATATGCACATGTATATTCCCAAGTTATAAAATTTCACTCCACCCTCCCTTCCCACCTTCCTCCACTCACTAGACAACAGTCAGCAAGTATTTTACATACATATTGTGATAAACATGTTTACAAATTAGTAATTTTTGCGTGAGGAATTAGGATTAAGGTAAAGAGATACATAAGAGACAATTTTTATAAAGTATACATCAGATTCAGAAGGATTTTTTTTCTCAGTGTGTTTTGTTTTGTTTTTCTTCCTCTGGATGGGGGTACCATAGTCCAAAGCCAGTAAAATAGAGTGGTCCTAGCTCTCTGGACTGCTGAGAGGAGCTATTTCCATCAAGGTTGTTCATCTCATAATGTTGTTATTGGTATGTGCATTGTTCTCTTGGTTCTACTACCTTTGCTAAGCATCAGATTCCATAAGTCATTCCATGCTTCTCTAGAGTCTGACTATTTATGGTTTCTTATAGAACAATAATATTCCATTAGTATTCATGAACCATAACTCGTTTAGCCATTCCCCAACTGATGGGCATCCCCTCAATTTCCAATTCTTTGCCACTACAAAAAGAGCTGCAATGAATATTTTGGAACATGTAGGACTTTCCCCTTTTTTGTAAGTTCTTCTGGATATAGACATAGAATTGGAATTGCTGGGTCAAAGAGTATGAACAGTTTTATTGTTCTTTAGACATAGTTCTATATTGCGCTCTATAAAGGTTCAATCCACTCCACCAGCAAGGCATCAATGTTCCAATCCTCCTACAACCACTCCAACATTGATCATTTTCCCTTTTTCTCATCTTGGTCAATCTGATAGGTGTGAGATGATATCTCATGGTTTTAATTTGCATTTTTCTAACTAATAGTAATTTGGAGCATTTTTTTCATATGATTATATATGGCTTTAATTTCTACATTTGAAAACTTTCTGTTCATGTTATTTGATCATTTAGCAATTGGGAAATGATTTGTGATCTTATAAATTTGGTGCAATTCTTTCTATATATATTTTAGAAATGAGACCTTTATCAGAACTCCTAGGTCTGAAGACTGTTGCCCAGCTTTCTGCTTTCCTTCTAATTTTGGCAGCATTGATTTTATTAGAGCAAAAACTTTTTAATACAGTCAAAATAATTCATTTTTCATTTTATAATGTGCTCTAATTCTTGTTTGGTCATGAATTTAGCACTTTTCCATAGACCAGATAGGATATTTTATGATCTATTAAGTTATTGATGGTATTGCTCTTTATGTCTATATCCTGAACTGATTTTGACATTATTTTGGTATAAGGGATATGTGGGTCTATGTCTAGTCTTTCCAATACTATTTTCCCATTTTCCTGACAATTTTTGTCAAATAATGAGTTCTTATTCCAGAAGATGATGTCTTGGGGTTTGTCCAATAGTAAATTGTTGTGGCCATTTACTGTAGTTTCTTTTGAACCTATCCTAATCCACTGATCCATTACTCTCTTTCTTAACCAATACCAGGCAGTTTTGATGATCTGGTAGAACTAGGTCATCTTTCTTTACATTTTTTTTTTATCAGTTCCCTTGCTATTCTGGACTTTTTGATGCTCCAGATGAATGTTGTTGCTAATTTTTTTTCTAGCTTAGTAATATAGTTATTTGGTAGTTTGAAGGGTGTAGCACTGAATAAGTAATTTAATTTTGGTAGAATTGTTATTTTCATTATATTAGCTCTGCCTAACCATGAGCATTTGACATTTTTTCCAATTATTTAGATCTGATTTTATTTGAGTGAGGAGTGCTTTTAATTGTGCTCATATAGTTTCTGGGTTTGTTGGGAGGTAGATTCCCAAATATCTAATGTTGTCTAGAGTTATTTTAAATGGAAATTCTCTTTCTGTCTTTTGCTCTTGGCTTTTCTTCTTCATATATAAAAATGCTAATGATTTGTGTGGGTTCATTTTATATCCTGATGCTTTCCTGAATTTGCTAATTGATTCAAGGAGTATTTTAGATGATTTTCTCAGGTTCTCTAGGTATACTATCATATAATCTGCAAAGAGTGAAAGTTTTGCTTCCTCATTGCCAATTCTGGTTCCTTCAATTTCTTTTTCTTCTCCTATTGCTACTGCTAGCATTTCTAATACTGCAATGAAAAGTAATGGTGAAAATGGGCATCCTTGTTTCACCCAATTTTATTAGAAATGCTCTGAGTTTATTCCCATTACATATGATATATGCTGATAGTTTTAGATGGATACTATTTATTACTATAAGGAAAACTCCATTTATTCCTAAACTTTCTAGTGGTTTTTAATAGGAATGGATGTTATATTTTATCAAAGGCTTTTTTAGCATCTATTGAGATAGTCATATGATTTCTGTTTATTTTGCTTTTGATATGTTTAATTGTTTTCCTAATGTTGAATCATCCCTGCCTGTCCAGCATAAATCCAACCTGCTCATGGTATATTATCATGGTAATAATTTGTCATAGTCTCATTGCTAAAATTATATTTAAGATTTTTGCATCAATTTTCATTAGGGAAATTGGTATATAATTTTCTTTGTATGTTTTGGTTCTTCCTAATTTAAGTATCAGCACCATGTTGGTGTCATAAAAGGAGTTTGGCAGAACTTTATACTCTCCTATTTTTAAAATAGTTTATGTAGAATAGGAATCAATTGTTCTTTAAATGTTTGGTAGAATTCACTTGTAAATCAATCTGGACCTGGAGACTTTTTCTAGGGAGTTTATTGATGGTTTCTTCAATTTCTTTTTCTGAAATTATTTGGTTAAGCAATTTATTTCCTCTTCTGTTAATATGGCTGCATACCAGAAATTTTGGTATGATGTCTCATTATTATCATTTTTTGGATATGATTATCAATTATTTCTATTATTTGCTGTTTCATCCACCCATTATTTAAGATAAAGTTATTTAATTGCCAATTAGTTCTTGATTTATCTTTCCCTGACCCTTTATTACACGTAATTTTTATTCCATCATGATCTGAGAAGTGTGAATTTATTATTTCTGCCTTTCTGCATTTGATTATAAGGTTTCTGTACCCTAGAACATGGTCAATTTTGGTGAAGGTGTCATATACTGATGAGAAAAAGGTATATTCTTTTCTATCCCCATTAAGTTTTCTCCAGATGTCTATCATATCTATTTTCTAAGATTCCATTCACTTTCCTAACTTTCTTCTTGTTTATTTTTTGTTGTTAGATTTATCTAGTTCTGACAGAGGAAGATTGGGGTCTCCCATTATTAAAGTTTCGTTGTCTAGGTCTCCTTGTAATTCATTCAGCTTTTCCTCTAAGAATATCGATGCTTTACCACTAGGTACATATGTGTTTAGCAATGATATAGCTTCATTACCAATGGGGCCTTTTAAGAAGATGTAGTTTCTTCCTTAACCCTTTTAATAAGATGATTTTTGCTTTTACTTTGAGATTAGTATCATTATCCCAGATTTTTTTTTTTACTTCAGCTGAGGCATAATATATTTTGTTCCAACCTTTTACCTTTACCCTGTGTGTATCTCTCAGCTTCAAATGTGTTCTTGTAAATAACATATCATTGGGTTCTGGTTTTTAATCCATTCTACTATCAGCTTCTGTTTCATGGGACACTTCATCCCATTCACATTTACAGTTACTATTATTAATTCTATATTTTCCTCCATGCTATTTTTCTCCATTTATATTTATCTCTTTCCTTTTCTCTTATTCCTCCTCACCACAATTTTACTGCCTTTCCCCTTTGACTTTTCTTTTAAAAATTTAATTTTTGGTTTATTTTCACTTATACTTTGCATTCCCTTTTATCAGTCCCTTCTTCCCTTAACTTTCTCTTTCCCAGTCCCCCCCTGCCCCCTTCCCTATAGATTAAGTTCAATTTTTAAACCCAAGTGGGAATGTATTTTATGTATGATTCTGATTCTGTTTCCTTTATATTCTCTCCTTTATTTGAGAGTTCTAGAATTTGGCTTTAATAGCCCATGGAGTTTATCCTGGGGTCTCTTGTTGGAGGGGTTCTGTGGATTCTTTCAATGGTTATATTGTTATTTTGTTCCAGCAGATTTGGACAGTTTTCCTTTATAATTTCCTTCAAGATGTTTTCCCAATTCTTTTCTTGATCCAGACTTTCTGGTAGTCCAATGAGTAGAAGATTGTCTCTCCTGGACCTATTTTACAGGTCATTCATTTCCCCTAAAAGGGACTTTACATTTTCTTCAAATTTTTTCAGCCTTTTTATCTTGTTTGGTGGAATCTTGCAGTCTTGTAGATTCATTGATTTCTGTTTGCTCAATTCTAATTTTTAGTTTTATTTTCTTCAATTATTTTCTGTGTTTCCTTTTCTTTTAATGGAGTTGATTTCTTTCGACAATTTTTCATAACATTCTTACATGACTTTCATTTTTTTTTCATTTTTCTTCTTCCTCTCTTTTGTTTTTAAATTCTTTTTTTTAAAGGCAAATGGGGGTTAAGTGACTTGCCCAAGGACACACAGCTAGGTAATTATTAAGTGTCTGAGACCGGATTTGAACCCAGGTACTCCTGACTCCAGGGCCAGTGCTTTACTCACTGCACCACCTAGCCACCCCTTTTAAATTCTTTTTTAAACTTTTTGATGAGCTTTTTTATTTGAGTTCAATTTATAGATTGTTTTGACATTTCCCTCTGAGCAAGTTTTCACTGATTTCTTTTTTCAGAGATGGCATTGCTGTCATCTTTGTCTATAAAGCAGTTTTCTATAGTGAGTTCTCTTTTATCTTTTTTGTTCATTTTTGCTGTTTTAGCTCTACTCCTGGGGTATTTAAGGGAGATTCAAACATTTTTTTATTTTCACTGGGGCTGGGGTATGATCCTGGACTTGCCATTGACCAAGATATTACCTTTGCAGTCCAGGCCCTGCCTTTGCAGAGTTTTATTTTTTTCCTTCATTTATGTCCAAGTTCTGACTTAACAGTGGTTTGTTCCCAACCCAGTCCTATCTTTTACACAAGTGTTCTCAGGGTTCAGACTTTGTTTGGGGCTGGGGTCCTCCCTACTGGCTTTCTCTCTAGCTTCTGGGACCTCTGCTGCTTTTAAGCTATTGGGATCTGGATTGCACTGTTATTAAAAGCCTCCTGCTGGCTTTCTCCACTCTCCTACCTTCTGGACTTTACTTCCCTTTTTTCTCCAAAGAGACACACATTCACTGAAGATCCTCCATGATGTCTACAGTTGAAAACTTCTTTGAATCTTCTCTTTTTCTTGGTGGGATCTGTAGTGTGCATGTCAGAGTAGAGGCTTAATTTATCTTTGGTAGGGAAAAGTTCTGTGAGCATGTTAGCTTTGCACCACCATCTTCATTCTGTCCCAGAAGTCTCACCATATCTACGTCTATTTTTTAATTTTTGTCTTTTTGCAAGGCAATGGTGTTAAATGACTTGCCCAGGGTCACAAAGCTAGGTAATTATTAAGTTTCAGAGGCCAGATTTGAACTCAGGTCCTCCTGACTCCAGGGCCCATGCTCTATTCACTGAGTCACCTAACTGCCCCACCATGTCCATTTCTTAAAATAAAATATGCCTTGTCTTCTCATGATGCCACAATATTTACCATTTACTCCCAGGTTTAGTAATGTAGAATAATGCCTTAGTTTAGCAGCAAAAGTATTAACTTTGATGCAAGTGTCAGATAATAATAAAGTAAATGACTGCCAGTCTTTTACATATCATTCATGAAAAATCATTGACATATGAGGTCTGATAACTTTATTGAGCCTAAGATTTTCAGTAATGACTAATTAACATTGACCCTTTTCCCTAGATAAATTCACTGGGTTCACCAAAATCCCAAGGCAATGTCATAATGATATTGTGAGGTTTTGTCAGACTTGAAGGTCTCTCGTCTGTTCTGTTCCTTTATCATCAGCTGCTTTGTGCAATTATGAAACCTTATTCAATCAATTTTATAAAGCCATGCATGAAGACTCAATGAGGAACCTCAGAACTGATTTTAAACTAGACTTCTGGCCACCAGGGAAATTCTAATTAATAGACTACAAGCATCACCAAGGTTCTTGAAACATTCAATAAATTGCCATATTCCAATAACTGTTCATGCATACTACCTCGAGGGAGAGATTATGGACTGTTTGGCAGACTCTGAACAGAACTACGGACAGAGAAGTCTCTGAACAATATTGGAAAAGTGCAACCCTAGTAATACTGGAGAGGCCATGACTCCAAGCAAAGATTATCTTAAAAATAGAGTAGAAAGTTATAATTGAATTATACTACGTTGGCAATGTCTTCTCCTTCCTCTCTTTCTACTTTTGCCCATCCCCATCTCCAGTGATATGTTGAAAGAGATAAATAGAAGCACATCCAATTAAGCTGAATCAAAAATCATATCATTTAGGATTCTGTCAGAAGGAAGTATCAAATTTAGAGTACAGTAGTTATTTGTCAAATGTTTGTAGTTTTGAGTCATGAAAGAAAACACTTCTTTTTGCTTTTCCTGAACAATACCCATTCTCTTCTACTCACCCTACCTCCAATGTGCAATATCCGAAGTGGTGATGAATAATATAGCTGTATTCTCCCCTATAGAGTGGGCATAGCTCCATGAAGCTGTCCATACAAGGGTTCAGAAAATCTAAAATACTTGGATCATTTCATTTATATTCACTTCTAGCATTTGAATATTAGGTTACATAGTGTTCAGAGAACTAACTTTAAAATTAAAAAGATCTGTTATTCTAATGCAGGAGAACATAAATAGAAAGGTCATCCAGTTTCTTTAACTGCTTCTTACCAATCCACCTTCTCTCCACTGATTTCCATTATGTAATAACAATCCCCAATCAGGGCCAAGCAGAAGGCTCAAAGAGGGAGTACATCCATTTTACATTTGCTTACACATCCAAAGGACAAGTAATTGGTTTTTTGTTTTTATTTTTTTAAAAACAAGAATTTCCATCCTTCACTCTCAGTTCCTGTTTCAAATTAACAGAGATGGTAACTATCCCCACAATAGAATTGTATAAATAAAAGATTTAATAATAAATTCAGAAACTAAATAGATAAAATTCACACAAAAATTCACTAAAATATCAGCCACGTACAAGATCTGTTTGTGCCTGCATATCTTACAATATGGCTTATATCTTTTTTTTCTCCTAAAGTGAGTACAGGCCTTAATAATGGCATGTTTCACAGAAATATAGCCTTAGAGCTATGAAGACCCGGGTTTAAGTACAATTTCTGATATATTTACTGTTTGACCTGAGGCAACTGTGAAAGGACCACTTTCCCTAGAGTTATATCCACTTCCTACAAAATGGATTAGGTCCTAAAAGGCTACAAAAGTCAGGAATTCTTGGCCCAGGAATGGAGCAAGGCTCAAGTTATGCCTCTTTTGCTTCCTGGTAGCTTCAATTAGTGTAAACAAACGATTTCTTGGTCTTCTCAAAAAGAGATTTTATCTCATTTAATATGAATTCTTCTAAATTCAGTAGTTGTGTGCAGATGATACAAGTCATTACACTGCCCTATTGATCATATTCATTTATATATGGAAACGATATATGAAAAATGTCTACTGAAACTAAATAGCACTATACTTTTGTTGTGTTATCTTTGTCTTGTTACAGCTAAGCATACCTAAACTAATAGGGTTCTAGAATCAGACCCATCTCTGTTAGCAAAGCATTCATTCTGTGTCAGGACAACTCTAGAATTAAAATTACAGAGAAATTATAAACTTCATTAATACATGGAGCTTCCTCATCCAGGGACTTCCTATACAAATGAAATCATTGGGCCAAATCTCCAACTTTTTGGAAAATCTCATTGAGTCAAATACATAGAGATAACCCAGATAATTATAATGCATAATTAAAAATAGTATTTCTTATTGTAATTAGTTCTCTTTCTGGAAAAAAAAGAATGAATGATCCATTGCAACCCATCACACATTATTTAGGGAAAAAAAAGGAAATATACTTCAAAATAAAAATTACATTCCTAAATGACTGCAATCCTCTCATTGTCTTTTCAACAACTTTGCTTTCTCCAGTTGTAAAGTTCTCATTATTTCACCTATTCCTATGAAACCACAGATCATGTTGTATCTTTTTCATGAAACCTTCTAACATTATTTCAATCTTCAATAATTTTACTTGAGCAGACTTACAAATCTTACCCTTTATTTTGCACATTTTGAAATATTTTTTATTTCTTTTGATTTATTCCTTATTTTTCTAGACTATTTGAAATTTCTTTTATACTTGGAAGTTGATAAGCATTTCAAAATAGGTGATCTATATATTTTTGTCACAAGGACATGAACTGTATCATGTCCAGATATGTATGAAAGAAAAGGATTGGGAGTATTCATGTCCTCCACAGAATTAGTAATTTCATCCTTAGAGGGATAAGAATAACATTTCCTGGGAGAAGAGCAAAGAAGCCCATGAATGACGACTATTTCTCGATAACTAAGGAATAATATCATCTAGGCTTTTTCAATCAGTAGGCATGGTAATTAAAGTACAATGAATGTAATAATCATTTTACATTAGAATTATCATTACCTTGGAGAAATTTTATATTCTTTGGAATAATTTAGTGTTTGCTTTGTTTTTATTTTTTCTGAATTTTGTAAACTCATGTTTTGTTTCAGTTTCATAAAAAGCATTCAATTAGTAAGTGCATTATAATGCTTTCCTTAATTTTACAATATGTCAAGAAACCATAAATCCACAAAGAAAAAAATGAGAAATAACTGAAATCAATAAGGAAGGCTTATGAACATGCAAAGTTATTAGTGAAATACAAGGATGTTAATTAAAGATGTTGGCTTTTTGCAAAGGCTCTCTGTTACCCTGATTGATCTTGGCTGCTGGTTCAGCTCTTTCTCTCTTGCCCATTAGCTCTCACTTGCTTTTCATTGCCCTAATTGGATATTTACTGCATCGGCACCTTCTTTTAAACATTTGTTGCAAAAAGACGTAAATACTATTATGCTTTAGACAAATGATACATGTATAAATATGTTTGCATAAATAGAGTATTGTTTTTTAAATTTGGCTCTGGAACTTTTAGAGATCATCTTGAGACTTTCTGCATTTCATTGAAATGTTTAATACTTTTTTCTGATTAAATATGTTACTTTCATTTGACTCTAAAATCCTACTTTTAAAAGCAATTGCAAAAATATTATAGAAAAGCACTATGCCCTACATTTTAAGTAGAAATGAAAAAATAAATATTAGAAATAATGATTTTTTAAATTTAATTGATAAATAAAATTTTTAATGGCCTTAATTTTGCCAACCCAATGTATATAATACATGAAAACTCCAGAAAATATTTTTTCTTAAATAAAAATGATGTTTTATTGTGGAAAATACCAGAGTACGCTGAAATTTTCCCATAAGAATCTGTATTGTTTATATAGAAACAAGACCTTCTTCAAAGATTTTGTAAAGATTATTTCACTTTACTTGATCAATATATGAAATGCCAAAAAGTATTTTATTGATGATAAAACAAAAACTATATGCAGCATTTCCAGCTATACTCACTATATCCACTAATAGCATTATTTTTCTATTTTAAATTCAAAAACAGGGATTTAAACTGTTTTACTTAGAGGAAAAAGGAACATGTGACCAGAGGAAGGGACAGTATGATTAATGAGACCATGTGTTGAGAGGATACAAACCTTACTAAAACTTTGGCTTCAGGGAATAAAAGGAAAATTAATGCTATTGATAAATACTGTATCAGGTAAAATAAGAATATAATTGTGTTAATTACATAAATTTGTTAATTATATTCACTTAAAAGATATATTTGCCCCCTTAATAATGATTCGTGAAAAGCTATTCAGGCATAGATAGATTCAGAAATAATCAGCTAGCAGTGAAAGCAGTGGGTCTGAAAGTGGGAAGACTCATCTTTTTGAGTTCAAATCTGACCTCAGATTTATTTGCTGTGTGACCCTGGGCAAGTCACTAAGATCTATATGTCTCAGCTCCTCCTTTGTAAAATGAGCTGGAGAAGTAAATGGCAAAGCATTCCAGTATTTTTGACAAGAAAATCCCAAACGGGGCTACAAAGAGCTGTACACAACTCAAATGATTGAACAATAAAAACATATAGATATATGCCTTTTTACTCTTTTATTGGGGAAAATGTATATTTTCATATAGGTATATCTTTTTCCAATAAAGGAAAAAAACTTGAAATACTTAAATTTTATATATAACTTTACTTCTATATCTATCTAGTCATGTCAATCTTCTGCTAGTTAATTACATCCATCATGCATTATTCCATTATCTTTTGAGTTTTTGTTTCTCTGAAGATTATATGATTTCAGGAAGCACTGTCCTATAAGATCATTATGAAAATACTATTGTTAGAAAAATGACATTTTATGTCAGTAGGAAAATTTATGATTGGTGCAAGTACTGTACAATTCCCACCCTCCAAATTCATACTTCTCTCTCCCCCAGTAAAAATACTGATGAACTGACCTGATGAGTTAGTCAAACAGCTACATCAGAATTTAAGTAATAAATATTCCTTAAACATGGCAACTAGGTGCCATAGTATTTAGAGTACTATGCCTGGAGTCAGGAACACTCATCTTCCTGAATTCAAATCTGTATAGCTGTACTTACATACTAGCTCTTATGACAATGGACAAATCACTCAGCTCTGTTCACCTTAGTTTCTTCATCTGCAAAATGAGGTGAAAGAATGCCAAACCACTCCTGCATCCATGCCATTAAAACCTCAAATGGAGTCACAAAGAGTTGGGCAGAACTGAGAATAATTGAAAAACAATATTCCTTTTCCACTCTTTTTTTTTTCCTTTAGTGACAATTAGATCATCTCTTTTGAATGACCACAGATACCACTATAGCAACATTGTATTCAGAAGAATTTATATCTGCAATTAGTTTCACTTCCAAATAGAATATTCTTTTTAAAAATAGTCAACCCTTTGGTGAGAATATATCTATTTTCTGCATAATTTGACAATCAATAATCCGAAGATCATCAAACAAAATTATCTCTGTGGATTTCTCTTGGAAGTAATCTTACATACATTAAAAAAAGAAATCTAATATGATTCTAACATTTACAAGCAAGACACATTGCTGAAACATAAATAGGCTGAAGTATATTACCACAGAGATTTACATCTAAGAAATAAGAAAAAGGGCACTAACTTAACACACTGAGTTGACTCTCCCTGACCTCACTTGAGATTTGCTTGTCATTTCCTTCTCCATTTTATTTTATCAGATGAGGAACTGAGGCAAACAGAGCTAAGTGACTTGACCAAGGTCACACAATCTAGTAAGTGTCTGAGGCTGGATTTGAGATCAGGTCCTTCTCAATCCAGAGTAGGTCCTCTATCTTGTGCCACCTAGATGCCTTGTCTGGAACATAATAAACACTTGAAAAATGTTTAGTGATTGACCAGTTAAAAGATTTCAATCAGGAAGCTGGAAAGTCAGTGAGGTGACTGTATAGCATGAGAAAGAAAAAAAATTGAATAAGACTATCTTTGTACCAGTGTCCAGGAATTGCCAAATGACCAAGTATCTTTGGTGGTATCTTTCTCTATGGATTATAAAAGGACACAGTTAAGAATATCTGAAGGTGAAAAGGATTGTGATCAATACATTAGAGGCAATACTCACATTGCTGAGATTTGAGATCCAATGAAGAAAAATCATAAAAAATTGCATTATATAGTATCTAAGAATGAAATATACATTTACTAGAACAATTGAATAATATTTTTGAGAGAAATTATGCCATCAATTGATATAGTGTATAGATCATTTGGCTTGGAATCAGGGAGATATGAATTTTCATCCCACTTCAGACACTTACAAGGTATGTGACTATGAACAAGTCTTTTAAACATATTTGTTTCAGTTTCCTCATCTGTAAAGTGATCTGGGGAAGGTAATAATAAATGATTTCAGTTTTTCTTTTTTATTGTTATTTTAAAATTTTCTTTAATTTATTTATACATTTTAAAATATTCTTGCTTAAGATTAAATGTAATACCCCCTCTCCCCACAAAAATATAAAACCTCAAGAGAAATAAAATGAATGAAAGAGAAAAAACTGTTTCAGTCTTTGTTCTGATACCATCAGCACTGTCTCAGGTGGATCACATTCTCTATCATAAGTCCATCATAGAAGTTATTTCCATATTTTTTCCACAATTGCTGTTTGTAATTCCCTCCATCCCTTTCTTCCCACTACCATCTATTATATTTCCTCTCTCCTTTCATTCTGTCCCTCTTCAAAAATATTCTTTGAGGCTGCCAAGTGGAATAGAGGACAAAGCACTGGCCCTGGAGCTAAGAGGCCCCAAGCCCACATTCCATCTCAGAGACCCAGCAACCACCCGGTCCTGTAGTCCTGGACAGGTCACCTAATCCCACCACTTTGCAAAAAGTAAAAAAAGAAAAAAATGTGTTATATCTGACTATTATCTCCTATGATCTACCCTCTCCTCTATCACCCACATCTTCCCTCCCCTCCCCCATCCCCCTTCTCTCCTTTTTCTTCTAGAGGTCTATACCCTACTGAGTGTGTAAACCATTTCCTCTCTGAGTCATTTCTGATGAGAATGAAGCTCCCTCATTCCTCCTCACCTCTCCCCGCTTCACACCATTGCAAAAGCTGCATGAAATATCTTTTACATGAAATATCTTAGCCTATTCTGACTCTCCTTTCTCTTACTCCCAGTACATTTCCCTTTTATCCATTGACTCCATTTTTACAATATATTTATCTTCAAATTTGGCTCTTTCCTGTGTCTCATCTATAAAAGTTCCTTCTACCTGCTCTATTAAATGAATAGGTTTAAATGAAAATTATCAGTATCATCTTTCCATTCAGGAATGCAGTTCATCATCATTAAGTCCCTCATAATTTACCCTTCTTGTCCACCCTGTCTTTGCTTCACCTGTTGAAGATCAAACTTTCTGTTCAGCTCTGGTCATTTCACCAGGAACATTTGAAATTCCCCTGTTTCAGTCAAAGTTTATTTTTCCCAATGGAAGAAGATGTTCAGTTTTGCAGGGTAGTTGATTCTTGGTTGAATTCCAAGCTCTTTTGCCTTCTGGAATATTATATTCCAAGCTCTGTGAGTCCTTAATGTAGATGCTGCTAATCTGGGTAATCCTGACTGTAACTCCATGATATTTGAATTGTTTCCTTCTGGCTGCCTGTAATATTTTTCTCTTTGACTTGAGAGTTCTAAAACTTGGCTATAATATTCCTGGGAGTCATTTTTTTGGATCTCTTTCCACAGGAGATCACTAGATTCTCTCAATTTCTATTTTACCCTTTACTTTGAGGATATCAGGGCAATTTTCCTATAGAAATTCTTTAAAAATGAGGTCAAAGTTCTTTTTCTGATCATAACTTTTAAGTTACAGGTTCTCCTTTATAAAAATCATAATTTTTAAATTATCTTTCCTGGATCTGTTTTCCAGACCAGTTGTTTTTTTAATGATATATTTCATATTTTCTTCTAGTTTTTTTCATTCTTTGTTGTTGAATTATTGTGTTTTGATTTCTTGCAAAGTCATCAGCTTCCTTTAGCTCCATTCTACATCTGGAGGATTTGTTTTCTTCATAAAGCTTTATCTCCTTTTCCATCTGGCGAATTCTGCTTTTTAAAGCATTCTTCTCCTCATTAACTTTTTGAACTGTTTTATCCATTTGACCTAAGATGGTTTTTAACATTATTTTCTTCAGAAGTTTTTTGGGTCTCCTTGACTAAGCTGCTGACTTTGTTTTCATATTTTTTTCTGCATCTTTCTCGTTTCTCTTCCCAATTTTTCTTCTACTTCCTTTACATGATTTTCAAAATCTTTTTTGAGCTCTGTCATAACATGAGCTGAACTTTTATATTTCTTGGAGTTTTTAGATGCAGAAGCTTGGACTTTCTCATCTTCAGATTGTGTATTTTGGTCCTCCATGGACCTCCTCCAAAGTAATAGTCTATGGTCAGGTTCCTTTTTTTTTTTCTGTTCATTCATTTTCCCAGCCTGTGCTCTGGTTTTGGGGTGCTTCCTGAGTTTCTGAATATGAGACGCTCCTGAAAGAACCTCAGTGTGTGAGGATCCGACTCCTCTCCTGGTCTATGGATGACCACAAGCTCACTCCTCTGGGTCCCCAGACTGCAACCAGGGTCTGAATGTGGGCAAAGCCCTAGAGACTTTGTCTCAGGGATAGAGGACAGACCTTAGTGTTCTCCCTCCACTCCCTTACCTTCCCTGGTCTGAGCACTCAGGGAGAAGCTGGTGGTGGCTCCCTGCTGGGCGACTCCACAGGACTGCTTCCGTTTCCTGGGGTCTGGGCTGCATGCAGTCACCCTGAGGAGGGTCACGCTGGCCTGGGCTTCACACCTGTTCTGGCAGAGTTATCCTTGCTGATCTTCCAAGTTGTGCTTGGTGCTCCCTAAGGTGGCAGGTAAGGAAATTGCTTCTGCTGCCAGGAGCCTGGGCTCCCAGGGACCCAGGCACTCTGGGGCTGTTCCCAGAAGGCTGAAGTTCCTTCACTCAGGTGCACTGCCATCTTGTGAAACAGAGCCTTCCTACTATTTTCCAGGTTACCTTGGGTTGGATAATTGCCTCACTGGAACTTTCTGTGGGTTCTGTTAGATTTAGTTAGAGTCATAATTTTAAGGTTTTTGAAATATTTTGAAGAGAGCAGCTAAGAGAGGCTGTTATTCTGATGCCATCTTGGCACCACCCCCCCAATTTCAGTTTTTCTGCCAAGATAAACCCCAAAGGGCATCACAGTCATACACAACTGAAAAACAACTAAACAACTTTAAGAGTAGTAGCTTGGAAATCTGTGAGGAATATTGTTCATGCCAACAAAAACATTGTGAGATGATCAACTATGATGGACTTACTCTCAGCAGTAAAATAATCAGACAATTTTAATGGATGTGTGATAGAAAATGTCATCCACATCCAGAGAAGGAACAATGGAGTCTTGATATTTTTCAATTTAAAAAATTACTTTTATGTATTATGATTTTTCCTTCTCATTTTTAAAAAAGTCCCCTATTTTTTTTTTTTTTTTTTGCAAGTCAATGGGTGGCATGGCAAGTAAATATCAAGTGTCTAAGGTTGAATTTGAACTCAGGTTTTCCTGACTCCAGGGCTGGGGCTCTGATTTACTATGCTACCTAGCTGCCCATAAACCACATGTACTGTTGAATTAAAAAAAAAATAAAGTCATTATCTAATATAAATAACAATAGTAGCCTACATCTACATGACTTTGGAAGATTTTTATAGAGGAGGGCCTGTAACTTAAAAACAGGAAATGCTATAACTATGATTATACAGCTACTTGTTAACAGATTTTGATTTGAGACATCAAACTGATGATAATTTTAAAGAACTACTAACTACTATTCTGATCAGTAATACATTTTCCCTCCTTCCAAATGCTGTGTTTAGCCCACATGATAGGACTCCCAAAAGTACAAAAGGGATATGTGAGATGAAACAACAAACATTCCTGAAGATAGGAGCCCTCAGAAAACTATGCTGATAGTGTGCTTAAAGATAAAAGGGCATTCAGGAAGTATTTTAAATGAGATAAGAGGGCTTCATGTATCTTGCTGGCTCTGAGATAACTTTGTTCCTTTCATCATCATTATTGATTTCTTAAGGCTTAGCCACCCTCATATCAGTACCCAGAGGGCTCAGCTCTTGGGGCTCAGTTCTTACCAATGGAAAGTTGTCACTCTGAAGGGAAGAAAGGAATAACTAAGCCTACAAATAAGAGGGAAAGGCTTCAGACTTCAGTTGAGCTGATAAAATTTCCTCTCCCTGACATGACTACATTAATCCACTGAATCAATTTACTTAATCTGTTCTGGGTAGCAAGGTGTGCCACAATTTTACCCACCTTAAAAATACCATGACAGTTAGAATGAAAAGTCCTTAGGAAACATGGTTTCCTATGTGGATCAAAAAACCAGTGCGAACCCTTCACAACTGAGCAAAGATTAAATTCTCTATTGAGATTTATATAGGGATATTGGCCACTCCAATTTCAAACGGGATTGGAAGGAATTGATGTTAAATAGCTTTGTAAAACCATTTTTCTATGCTGATTTTCAGGTGGACTAAAACTACAAATGGATTACATGTTTTTGGTCTCCTTAGATGTCCAGTTTGCTCTAATCTTCACATAAAACCCATAATTTAGAGACTATAGCTCTAGAAATAAATCCAATTGAAAGCAGTCTCCACCAATGTTGTTTAAAATGTTCTTGTCACTGACTGACCCATCACCAGCAACAAAAGCAATGCCTGCATTAATCACACATCACTTGTTCTTGGATGGTTTCTCATTAGGAGCTTTATAAAGGTACAGAAATGTGCAAAATTAGTATAAAAATGATGATGGGTTGCTCTGGAGGGAGCAGTTGCAATCTTCAAGACAGTAAGTACTTTGAGAGGAAAGTACATATGTTTGAGACATTAAAATTATGCAGCAGCAGATTAAGGTTAACCTCAGCTTGCAGATTCAGTGTACAAATTAAGTCACAAAGCCTTTTCATTGCCAATTCTAGATCTGGAAGGTTTGCAGATATTGTCTCTAGCAAATTGTCAGAATAGTCACATTTTCAATTTCAGTTTCCACTAATTCTACAAAATGCTTTCACTTTCCCTCTTTTTAAAAATTTCTGTCTCCTGCAAATCTCAGTTTAGGTTCATTAACACTGAGAAGCCTTTACCATACTTGGATTTTTGCTTACTTTTCATTTTGGTTAAGACCAAAATGTTTTGGTTTTTATCTCTTCTCTTTGTTTCACTTCCCCTCTCACAAGACATTCATCACCAGACCTTGTTCTCCCCAAGAATGTGCAATTTGTCATTTGCCACCATGACACGAGAGATATTTCCTGCTTCATTTTCATTATCAGAAAGAGACACCTCTTAGAAGGTGTCATTTCCTTAACCCTGATAAGGGCTGAAACAAAAAAAAATCACTCCCCAGTTTCATTTTCTGTCTCTCCTCTGAACTTCCAACATATTATGTTGTAGTGCATATTTTTACATTGGCATATTTATTTGCTTACATTGTAGTCTACTTCTTTCTTCACTTTTACAGTTTAGACAAACTAATTGTGTTTCTTAGCTATATGAGTGAACTTCTCACTCTTGCACCCTTGCATACTCTGATGTTCACACTTGTAAAGTGTATCCTTTTCATATTCACCTTTAATGCCTGGGGTTTCCTTCAAAATTTAACTCAAGGGTCACACATAAGAATTTTTCTGATCCTTATGGATGGTAGTATCTTACCCTCTGCAACCCCCCCACACACACACACATCCATACCTTGAAATGACCCTGCTTTATTTTATGTGCATTTTCCTTTTTATTTAGATTTGTTCAAGATTTTCTCTGGAAGTTAAATCCTGCTTCATAGGTTTCCTCTACACTTGAAAGATTACATTGATACTAAATGTTCTCTGAAAAACTTCATGGTCTCCAAGTGTCTCGATCTCATTCCTTTTCCTTCAGTACTCCTTAGTCATGAAGAGGGCTGAATATACTCCTAATATTGCCATTACCCACAAGTGATCTACCTTTTACTCAAGAAATCTGAAATTCTTTTATGCAGTAACAACTTCTCATCATTCCCTCTCTTTCCTTGCCTCTTTCTTTTTCTATTCTCTATTTCAAATTCTCTTTTCTAATTTTCTGTTTTTACACTCTTCATTGCTTGATCTCCATTCACCTTTCCATGGACCTCTTCCTTTTTGATCACCTTGGCAAGTTTGGCAGTATTAATTATACTCTCCTGCAGAACACTGTCTCGTCTCTGTTTTTCAAGTTCAGTATTCTTGCCCTTGATTTAGTGTTCCTCTCTTCCCAGTTTTGATCCTACTGTTAACCAATATACTATTACTATATGTTCTTCTACTGTCACATTCATTACTTTTTTCTTCTCAATCTATTGCCATAATTCTCTCTTCCCTTTCATGGTCAGATACAAAACTGGCCATGTCTTCCCTCACGTTCCTGGGAAGTAATGGTTCATTAATGAATTACACCAAGCAGAATACTTATACTTGTGAAAAGATCATCACTGTTTGCACACTGTTTCCCATATAAGCTCCTTGAGACTATGTTTTTGTCTTTCTTTAATATCTCCAATATTTAGCATAGTACCTGAAATATAATAATAAATATAATATGGCATTATAACATAATATAATATGTATTACATTATATAATAAATAATGCTTAATACATGCATGTTGACTTGGGATCACAAATTCAGTGAATTGTTTCAGAGTAAGCAAGGAAATAAATCTTGTGCTTTGAGTCATAGACGTCCCTTCCGTGAACATCAATTTTTCAAATTTGATATTCCTGTTCTACTAATGTGTAGCTTCTGAAGGAATGCTAAACTCTGTAAATTTTACTTCTTGTATCATTTGCTCACAAATAACAGAGAAAATAATCAACTTGGATAATATTTCTTTTATTTGAAGAATTAGACATCATTTTGTAATGAAAAGAAATGTACCTGAAAGGGACATATGTCATGTTTTGCTATGCCACAGGATTAGGAGAGAGAGAGAGAGAAAGAGAGAGAGAGAGAGAGAGAGAGAGAGAGAGAGAGAGAGAGACAGACAGACAAAGACCGAGACAGAGACAGAGACAGAGAGAGGAATGACCATTTTGATTTTCTTTCTTTTTCTCACTGTCAATGACTTACAACTCTGGCAGTGGCGTTCTGTGGGTCCCCAACATCGGCCTGTGCAAGACTTGTGGCAGCGCCCACCTGCAGGACAGAAGGGAAAAATGTAAATTAGAATCATTCAATTCTTGGCCAGGAGTGATCATTCAAGGGAAACGACTTTCACTCCTTTATGAGAATCTTTATGCTGCACTAGAGTTGAAACATTGCCCATAAAAAGTCCACTTAAATAGGAAGGCCTGAATGTCAAATATATATAGGATTAGAACACCAACTCGTGATATTTGAAAACCTCCCATCATTTTATTTCAAAACAACAGAGAGTGAATTTGTAGAATTTCACACAAGTCCTTTTGGGGGGAGAAAAGGAAGGAAAAACATGAAAGAAGTTTTAATTTTGTCTAACAGATATACCTATGATCTTTTGGGGAGTTCCACCTCTACTATTAACTCCCAGTCAGGAAGAATGAAATTAATATTCAAATAAGCATACTGAAAACTACATAGAGAATAATAACATATTCTGATAAATATGCTTCTAAGAAGAAGATGTTCTAAGGATAATTCTCATATTTCTTTTTGTAGTGAAACAACATTACATGTTTTTTAAAAGCTATGGGTCTATAAAATCCAATTTAGCTTGCAAAATTTGATGTGGGAACTTTCCTATTTATAAATTTGCCCTTTATCCCTCCCAACTGTCTCTTCTCCTTTATGAGTATTTTATCAAAAGCATTTGCCTAAAGCAAATAGACAGCTGCCTCAAAGGAAGATTCAAAGAAGTCAACCAATGGATCTAAAAAAAAAAGAAGCTAAGGATATTCAATTTCTTTAAAGCTTGATATTTGATTTCTTGACAACTAAGCAGCATAATGGATAAATCACTGTGTCTGGAGTCAGGAAGACTTGAGTTCAAAATCTGGCCTCAGACACTTAGTAACTGTGATAAACCTGGGCAAGGCACTTAACTTTGTTTGCCAGAGTTTCCTCATCTGTAAAATGAGCTGGAGAAGGAAATGGCAAACCACTCCAGTAGCTTTGTTAATAAAATCCAGTAGCTTTGTTAATAAAATCCTAAAAAGGGTGATGACAACTGAACAATAATAAATCAATTTCTTCAGGCTCACTGTAATAATAATGTGGATTACTAAAGGTAGAAGGGGACCATTTCATCCTTAAGCCTTCATTCCAGATATGAGATAATGAGACCCATCCAAGTTTATAAGCAAAACTTGAGATTTGACAGTGACTTCAGAGTCCAGATTCCTTTACAAATGAGGAAATTGAGTTCAAGAGATGTTAAATAACTTGGCCAAGATGATAGAGGTAGTAAATGTGAGAAGAGAAATTTAAGTATATATCCTCTGTGTCCAAATCCAGTGCTATATCCATGGTACTATGATGCCTCCCAGTGACTTATCCAAAGTGACAGTAAATTAGAGGCAAAACTGTGATTATAATCTCAGTCTCCTAATACTTAGCTGGAGTATCTTAGAGCCTACTAACATACATGTTCAACTATATAATGTAGCTTCTACTTATTTATAAGGTGAAATCATCTCTATGTGAAATCTGTTAGAGTTTTCCTACCTAGTCCTTCCTATTAAACTCCATTTCATTCCAAATGGTCAGGTCTGAAAGAAAAGATACTGATAGAGATAATGCTCAGATACTATAAGCATTTAGCAAATATTTCTTGAAACTGATAGATATGCAATAACAAACCTATCAGAAATTATATGATTATATCAATAGATGCTGAAAAATCTTTTGACAAAATACAGCATCCATTCCTACTAAAAACACTAAAGAGAGTGTACGAATAAATGCACTGTTCCCTAGAATAATAAGCAGTATCTATCTGAAACCATCAACAAGCATTATATTCAATGGAGATAGACTAGTGGCATTACCAATAACGTCAGGGGTGAAACAAGGATGTCCATTATCACCACTACTATTCAATATTATACTAGAAATGTCAGCTTCAGAAATAAGAAAAGAAAAAGAAATTGAAGGAATTAGAATTGGGAAGGAATAGACAAAACTCTCATTCTTTGTAGATGACATAATGGTATACCTAAAGAATGCCAAAAAATAATCTAAAAAGCTACTGGAAACAATTAGCAACTTTAACAAAGTCACAGGATATAAAATAAACCCTCATAAATCCTCAATACTTCTATATATGACTAGCAAGATACAGCAGGGAGAGATAGAAAGAGAAATCCAATTCAAAGTAATCGCAGATAATATAAAATACCTGGGAGTCTATTTGCCAAGTCAGACTCAGAAAGTTTTTGAAAACAATTACACAACACTTTGCACACAAATAAAATCAGATTTAAATAACTGAGCAAACATCAACTGTTCATGCACAGGCCAAGCTAACATAATAAAAATGATAATTCTACCAAAACTAAATTACCTATTTAGTGCCCTACCAATCAAAATTCCAAAAAAATTACTTTAGTGAGTTAGAAAAAGTTATAAGTAAATTCATATGGAGAAATAAAAAGTCAAGAATTTCCAGGGATTCAATGAAAAAAATGCAAAAGAAGATAGCTTCGCCCTACCAGATCTAAAATTATATTATAAGGCATCAGTCATCAAATTTGTCTGGTATTGGCTAAAAATATAGAGTGGTGAACCAGTAGAATAGACTAGGTGCAATAGTAGGAAATGATTATATTAATCTGCTGTTTGATAAACCCAAAGAGTCCATCGATTGGGATAAAAACTCTCTTCAATAAAAACTGCTGAGAAAATTGGAAGTTAGTATGGAAGAAACTTAGATTAGACCAACACCTCACACCCTATAACAAGATAAGATCCAAATGGATACAGGATTTAGACATAAAAAACAATATTATAAGCAAACTAGAAAATCAAGGAGTAGTTTGCCTGTCAGATCTATGGAAAGGGAAGCAGTTTATGACCAAGGAAGAGATGGAGAACATCATTAAAAACAAACTAGATGACTTTGATTATATTAAATTAAAAAGCTTTTGCACAGACAAACCACTATTACCAAGATTAAAAGAAATGTAGTAAAACTGGAAAACAATCTTTATAATTAGTATTTCTGACAAAGGACTCATTTCTAAAATATACAGAGAACTGAGTCAAAGTTTTCAAAAAAACAAGCCATTTCCCAATTGACAAATGGTCAATAGATATGCAAAGGAAATTTACAGATGAGGAAATCAAAGTGATCCAGAGTCATATGAAAATTTGTTCTAAATCATTACTTATTAGAGAAATGAAAATTAAAGCATCTTTGAGATACCAACTCACAGCTCTTAGTTTGGCCAATATGACTAGAAAGGACAATGATAAATATTGGAAGCGATGTGGGAAGTCGGAGTTGTGAACTCATCCAACTTTTCTGGAGAGCTATTTGGAATGTTACGCCCAAAGAGAAACAAAAATTTCCATACCCCTTGATCTATCTATTGAGTCTATACCATGAAGAGATGATGAAAAAGGGTAAAAATATCATTGTACAAAAATATTCATAGCAGCCATGTTTGTGGTGGCAAAGAATTGGAAATTAAGTGAATGTCCTTCAGTTGGGGAATGGCTTAACAAACTATGGTATATGTATGTCATAGAACACTATTGTTTTATTAGAAACCAGGAGGGATGAGAATTCAGGGAAGCCTTGGGGGATTTGCATTAACTGATGCTGAGCGAGATGAGCAGAACTAGAAAAACATTATACACCATAATAGCAACATGGGGGTGATGATTAACCTTGATGGACTTGCTCATTCCATCAGTGCAACTATCCGGGTCAATTTGGGGTTATCTGTGATGGAGAATACCATCTCTATCCAGAGAAAGAATTGTGGAGTTTGAACAAAGACTAAGGACTATTACCTTTAATTAGGAAAAAAAACCATCTTATTATGTAATCTTCTTATATCTTATACTTTATTTTTCTTCCTTAAGGATATGATTTCTCTCTTATCACATTCAATTGGATCAATGTATACCCTGGAAGCAATGTAAACACTGACAAATTGCCTTCTGTAGGGGGTGGGAGGAGGGAAGCAAGATTAAGGGGAAAAATTGGAAAAAAATTATAAAATTGTAAAACTCAGATTAAATAAAATTAAATAAATAAAATCTTTAAAAGATAAAAAAGAAAATGGTAGATATGACTCAGACATCAGTCTGTGGTGTGATTTAATTTAAGAACCTTAGGCTTCCTTATTTAATTTAAAAAATATTTTCACTTACCAAATAGTTATTGTTTTCTACCTCACATCTGCCCCTCCCCATGGGAATAAATACCTTTTTTTATAACACAATATCAATTGTCCACAGTTGCATAGTCAACCAAAATAAACATCCCTGTTGCTAATGTCCAAAAACCCGTCATATTCTGTATCTTTAGTCTATCTCTTTTCTGGCAGGTTGTAACTGATAGTATTTTAATCCTCAACTTGGAAGACATATCAGTTACCTAATTTTTCATTGAGTCAGCTCTATTTGAACATATCATGCTTAAAGATCATTTGTTGAAAGTATATTGACAAAACTTCTCCACTCCTCCTCCTCCTCCCTACACATATAAGTTTTCACCTAACTCCTCCCATGTCCTTCAACTCAGCTGGATATAGATGGCATTACTGATTAGGTTATACAGTAATTATATGTACTATATTCCAGCCATCTTTATAAAAGCATCACATCCTTGCTGTATTACAGTTCATTTAAGGCAATTATGCCTGTGAAGCGCTATTGCTGACATCATCGCCGTATAATTTCCTGTCACTCTCTGCCATCTGTTTATTTAGATCACAAACACATTATAACTACATAATGCAAACTCATTCTGGCTGACAGGAAAAGGGCTCCATCTGGCATGAATAATATAACTTTAATCAGTAATAACGATAATTATTATTAAGAACCTACTGGAGTTCTTTTGTATAAAGCTAATAAATCTAAATTGATTTATAACAGCGGAAATTAGAAAAGACTGTGAGGAAAAATAGAAAATGCTGGAAACTTTTCATGGCACAAAACTTTTTTTTAAAATAGGAAAGTAGCTGTTGTGGGGGTTAATGGGAGTCTTGTTTCTCTAGATGTGCTAAAATCCATTAAATCGACCCATTAAGTGGTCAGTTAATTGCAGATTTCTGAAATGGGATGATCTGTCCTTTATTCTAACACTTCTTGATTTACATTTGAGCTAATAAAACATTTGGCTTTGTTCTTTATGGTTCTTTATGGTCAAAACACTATATCTATATTTATATCCATAACTATAGCTAGTTATCTATATCTATATCTATCTATCTATCTATCTATCTATCTATCTATCTATCTATGTGACTGAGAAAATAGGAAGGCTAGATTTCAGAACAGGTAACCTGACAATCCTTTTTTTTCCCTCCACTCCTCTGTAATAAGTCCTTTGAAAATTCCCAGTATTGTGGGTCCCTCTCCAAAACCCCATATGCCCATGAATTTTATATAATTCTCCATTTCAAAGTTGATTGGATAAGTTTTGATTTTTGAAGATTCTTGGTAAATAACTAACTATCCCTTGCCAAGTCCTAACTCCTTTGGAAATACAGGTTTAAGCATTTTCAAAAGTCATTAAGAAACAAACAAACTTAAACTTGTCCATTTCCTGTTATAGGACTACACTGGGGTAGCTCAGGAGATCATTTGCATTTATATGAAGATATTTAACAGTACCCCAAGGGAAAGCAAGTCAGGGGCTCCTTCTCTGATTGGGAACTGTGTTGGCATTATTCTTTTTTTCCCCTTCCTCAATTACAAAGGCAAAATAGGGAAGTGAGCATGTGCTCAGCACATTTCTAAATTAAATGATCACATTTAAAGTACCATGTATTAAACATTCTCAAATAAAATATCCTTCAGTACACTGTCATCCTGAAAGAGTAGCATCTGGAGGATTTCACCAGCTAAAGGGAATCCTTTTTCCGCTTGTGCTGTACGAGAATGGCAGCATCAGGTCTAAGAAAATCTCAATTTCTTCTTAGTTCTAGCACTTCTAACTACTTAAAAGGGATTGTAAACATTCTACATGGAAACAATCAAATAGATTAAGAATGTCAAATGTCAGTATTATGACCTGCATTTAGAAAAACAGCCCATTGGGTTAGCCTATCTTTGTATAGATACAGACAGGCTCCGAAGAGAGATAAGTAGTTGGGTACAGAACAAAGACAAGTTGTCAATTCCTGCCAAATCAGACTCCTCAATATCTCATTTCTATCTACTTCTTCACATTTATACAACTACCTCCCCAGTTTAACCTCTCATCACTTCTTACCTGGACTACTGTAATAGCTACCTACATGCTTTCCCTGACCCAAACTGGTTTCCTTTTACAATCTATCTCCCATTATAGCTAGATGCCAGATATATATATATATAAAGCACAGGACACTACATTACACAAGAAGTCTCAGGGGAATTCTCTTGCCTTGAGGATAAAATCAAAGTTCTCAGCATTTAAAGCCATTCACAAACTCTTTTCAGCCTACCTGTATCTGATTTATTATACCTTTTCATATAATCACTGTTTCACTCGTGTAAATGTATCTGTTACTTCTCTAATTATATAACATTCCATCTCCATTTCTGTAGAGAGACTGATCTTCCTTGGTTGAATCTATGCCTTCATCATTCTTCCATTCATAATCTCCCAATTCTTTCAAGAATCAGATCAAGTGCTACCTCCTACAACCAGCCTTTAAAAAGCAATGAATAAATCAGTTAGCAAACATTAATTATTCCTATATTTGTTCACTCACCCCTAATTTGTTTTAGAAATTTTACGTGTTTATATGTATGCATATGTGTGGCTTATTGTTTCCCCCAATAGAATATAAGTCCTTGACGTCAGGTTCAGTTTCATCTATGTGACTAACACTCTGGCTCCTAGCACAAATTCTGGAACTCAGTAGCAGTAATAAAACCTTCTTCTTACTTTTAACTCTTATTCTAGAAGTTATCACTTGGAGTACAAGAATCAAGAAGATATATAAAAAACTTATTAAGTGAACAAATACAATACTTAATAAGCAACTCTGTGCCCCTTATCACCATTATTATTCAATATTATATTAGAATTATTAGCTTTAGCAATGAGAAGAAAAATAATTGAAGGAATTAGAATAGGCAATGAGGAACCCAAACTCACATTCTGCAGAGGATATGATGATATACTAGGAGAATCCTAGAAAATCAACTGAAAAAAACTACTTGAAAAACTTAACAACTACAGCAAAGTTTCAGGATAGAAAATAAACCCCTATAAAACATCATTATTTCTAGATATCACCAACAAAGCACAACACCAAGAGAAAGAGAAATGCCATTTAAGTACCTGCAAACAAAATAAAAAACATAGGAGTTTACCTGTCAAGACAAGCCCAGAAATTATAGTCTATGAATGCAATTGCAAAACACTTTTCACACAAATAAAATTAAATATAAATAAGTGGAAAATATCAACTACTTATGATTAGACCAAGCTAATGTAGAAAAAAAATGACATTTTTAAACTAAATTAAATTATTTTTGCAGTAGCACACCGATTAAACTATTGAAAATTATTATATAGAGCTAGAAAAAAGGAATAAAATTCATCTGGAAGAACAAAATATCAAGAAAATAAAGGGAATAAATAAAAAAAAATGCCAAGGAAGGTTTCCTAGCTATACCAGATCTAAAACTATATTATAAAGTGGCAGTCAAAGCTAAGTCAAAACTATCTGGTACTGGCTAAGAAACAGAGAAGTGAATTATGGGAATAGATTAGGTACTAAAGAAATATTAGTAAATGACTATAGTAATCCACTGTTTGATGAACCAAAAAAGACTTCAGCTTCTGGACTAAGAACTCACTATTTGACAAAAACTGCTGGGAAAACTGGAAAAGAGTATGGCAGAAACTAGGCAGAGATCACCTATCCCAAGTTAGAGACTCACCTATATCAAGATAAAGTCAAAATAGATACAGAATTTAGACACAAAGAATGATACTATGAGCCAATTAGTAGAATAAACAATAGTCTATCAGACCTACAAAGAGGGAAGGAGTTTATGAACAAGCAAGAGATACAGGACATCATTAAAAGCAAAATGGATAGTTTTGATTACATTAAATTAAAAATGTTTTGCATAAATAAAACCAAAGTAACCATGAATAGAAGGAACACAGGAAGCTGGTAAACAATTTATTATAGACAGTGTTTTTAATCAAGGACTCATTTCTAAAATATATAAAAATTAAAGTTCATTACCTAATTGTTAAATGATCAAAAGATATGAATAATGGTTTTCAGATGAAAACTATTTATAGTCAAACTATTTAAAGCTATTTATAGTCAAAAATGCTCCAAATCGTTATTGATTAGAGAAAGGCAAATTAAAGCAATACTGAGGTACCACCTCATGCCTATAATGTTGGCTATGATGACAAAAAAAGGAAAATGATCATTGTTGGGTAGGGTGTGAGAAAATTGGGACAATAATGCACTGTTTGTGGAGTTGGGAACTGATCCTACCATTATAGAGACCATTTTGGAGCTATGCTCAAGAGCAAAACCTGTGCATACCCTTTGATCCAGCACTACCACTACTAGGTCTATATCCGAAGGACCATAAAAATGGTACAAGTCACATACGTTCAGAAATATGTATAGCATTTCTTTTTGCAGTGGTGAGGAAATGAAAATTGAGTGGATGTTCATAAATTGAGAAATCATTGAAGAAGTTATGTTTTATGAATGTTATGGAGTACTATTGTCATGCAAGAAATATGAGTGATCAGATTTTAGAGAAGCATGGAAAGACCTGCATGCACTGATGCTGGATGAAGTAAACAGAACCAAGAAAACATTGTACACATTAACAACAATATTGTGAGATGATCAGCTCTGATGAATGCAGCTCATCTCAGCAATGCACTGATCAAGGACAAACCTGAGAGACCTGTTAGGGAAAATGCCTTCAGAGAAAAAGTCATGCAAAGCAAAATATACTATGTTTTCATTTTTAAAACTTCTTTTACATATTTTTTGTTTATCATTGTTTTTCCCCTTAACTTGACTTCTTCTTTTATAACATGCATAATATGGAAATGTTTGAAATAATTATACATGTACAGCTTTTAGCAGATTGTTGATTGCTATGGGGAGAGGAGAAGGAAGGTAGGGTGGTAGAAAAATATGGAACTCATAAAGTTGAAAATGGATGAATATTGAAAGTTACCTTTGCATGTGATTGGAAAAATAAAATAAAATTAAAAAAACTAAAAATATTATTGTCATAATGGAGATCAAAGTATACTATTTTGCATCTTAAAAATTTGTTTTATGTTTTGTGCATTTTTCCTTTCATATTTTTTCATCACTAATATAAAAATGTTTAACATAGTTAATCTATATCAGGTTACTCAAATGGAGGGGAAAGGGAAAAGGGGGAGGCAGAAAAATGTTGAATTCAAAATATTACCCAAAAAATGAATGTTGAAAACTATCTTTGAGACATCTAGGTAGAACAGCGGTTAGAGTACCAGCCCTGGAGTTAGGAGGAACTAAATTCAAATCTGAACTTAGACACTTGATACTTTGAGCACGTTACTTGACTCCATTGTCCCACCCCCCAAAATAGAAATTTAATTGAAAAATTAAATAAATAATTGTAAATTTAAAGAGGAAACCTTTATAAATTAAAAATCCCCCCAATAAAACAACTATGATGTATTTCTTATGTGCTTATACCCAGTAAACCCTAAAATTTATTTTCATCATGTTGAATTGTGAGGTTGGCAGGTTTACTGAAACTTAAGGAGAACAGGAATTTTAAGGGTTTGGGAACCCTTCTCTTATGCCTATTAACTTCTGCATCAGGGAAACCAAAGAATAGTAGATAAAAAGGGGAGTATTTCAGTTGATTTTACTATCTGAGAAAAAATTCTCAGTGATAATATAAATATTATCAATTTGTAACTAGGAATAAATCTACTGAAAATCATTTGAAGAAATGATCAATAGTAATGGAGACTATTTCTTATTCACTACATGTTGTCTCAGATAAATCTCATAATTTCTACCTTTGTGACTGTGAAAACAGTATTGGGAAACTATTTGCCCTTTAGTTGGATTATCTATTCGCTCTCCATGCCTTACTGAATTTGATCACAAGAGGAAAATTGTCATTCCAACCTCTTACCATTTTATTGTCACTGCTGTTTCTTCTGTGAAAGAAAGAAACTAACAAAAATACTTTGTATTGGGGTCAGGTTGTGTGAGAAAGGTCCAGGATACAAAGATAGATATAATTAATCCAGGTCCTTGAGAAGTTCAGATTATAAGAGAGGAAACAACTTGAAAATAATCTTTTATCAAATATATATTTATATATATATCATATGTATATGTACACGTAATACATAAAGATATGTAATATATGTGTATGGATGTATATATGCAAAACATTCATATTTATATAAAAAATTTAGAGATAATTTGAAAAAGAAATAACTAGTATTAAGGAGGACCAAGAAATAGACTTCTTAGTGCATATGAGATTTTAGCTGATACAGAAAAGAAGCCTACAGCTGGGGCTGATGAGGAAGAGAATTCTATATTCTAAAGCAAGGGGGACAGTTAATTAAAGTGCACAGAATAGGGGATCACAGTGCCTTGTGCTAGGAACTGCAAAGATAGTGACCCTGGATCTTATAGTGTATAGATAAAAGCAGAATTTGAGTAGTCTAGAAAAGAAAAATAGGATCAATTTGTAAAGAGCTCTAGATGCCAACTAAGTAGCATAGTGGATAGAGTACCATCTCTGGAGTTTAAATCTGGCCTCAGATGCTTAATAATTACCTAGCTGTGATACCTTGGGCAAGTCAATTAGCCACATTTCTTTGCAAAAACCAAATAAAATAAAGAGTTCTAAAAATCAAAAAAAGATGTAAGTAATGTAACTATTTTCTTCTCCAGGTATCCAGAAGAGACTATAAAAGGCTTTATTGAGGAGGGAAGTGACATTGTCACATATGTGCTTTAGGAAGGTTCCTTTGACAACTAAGCGAAGGAGAACCTTGGGACAAGAAAATTAATTAGCAAGTGATTGTAATAATCCAGAGTGAGGTGATGAGGGCCTACAACAGAATGGTGGTATGGTTAAAGGAGAGAAGAGGTAATATGCAAGAGATAGCATGAGGTGACAAGACTTGGAAACGGAAAAGGTATTATGTATGAGAGAGAATATGTCACATATAATACCTAAATTGGGAGCAATGGTGACTAGAAGGATGATGGTGTCTTTGAGAGTAAAAGTAAAATTAAGAGGAAAGGAGGATTTGAGGGGAAAGACATGTTGAGTTAAATATATATAGGAGATATTTAGTTAGAAATACCCCAAAAGCAGGTAGAGATGCAAGACAAGAATTCAAAAATGAGATTAGATTGGAATAATAGATATGAGAATAATCTATGTAGAGCTAATATTTGCATCCATTGGAGCTGTTGAGCTCACCATGTAAAATAGATTGAGGAGGAAGAGAAAAGAGTCCAAGAAAAAGCCATAAGGGACACCCACAGTTTGTGGATACATCCTGGGCAAAGATCAAGCAAAACAGATCAAGCAGTGAGAAAGGAAGAAGATCCAGGAAAGAAGCTGTGAAAACTTAGAAAGGATAATCAAAGAGAAGAGGGTGATCTACCATATCAAGGTCTACTTCAGAATTAGTAAGGGTGAAGAAATTAGATATAGCAATTTTGGAAAGAGAATTTTGTGTTGAGGTCAGAAGTCAAACTCCAAAATTCAGGTACAAATTTCATAAAACACCTAAGATCTTCTAAAAGTAAACTCTAGTGTTCTTTTGATTTAATAATTACTAAATTGCCACTCAAAGCAGGGAAAACTATGTCTAGATATGAGTGAATGAGACAATCATAGGATTATGGAAAAAATAAATTGGGAGAAAAACCTTATTAGGTAAACATATTTTGATTTGGGGAGGGGATGTTTTAATTTTGATCATGATGGATTTGATGCTTCATGAAAATACACCAATGAAGTGGTGAAGAAGGGAGTTATGCATTAGGAAAATTGGACATGTATAACTTTCTTGCAAGTCCCAAGATTTTCCTGAAATGACTCACACACAATACACATTCAGAATATTTTTCACTAGCTCTCATGTGCTTTCTTTTTCAATGTCCACAAATTTGATGTAAAGAAAAGAAATGACATGGCAACCAGGAGCCTCAAGTATATGCTGAGAAGGTTGTGTTCATTCTTTCAGAGAGATGAGTCTTCAACTGGTAATTATGACAAGATTAAAAAGGACACTTTCTTCTTCTACCAGAGTTCCCATTGGAGATTAAATACTCATGTCTCAAAAAAAAAATCACCTTTTAAATAGGAGAGAGGAACTAAGATGAAAGGTGTTAATAAATATGGCACATTATTCTTTTTTTCTCACATGGCTCCTCCAGTAAAGATACAATATACTTTATAAAGTACAATATAAATGTAAACTATTTCTGCTACAAGGATTTTTTGAGCAAAAATATAAACATATGGAGAAGTGTTTAGGAGCTATTTTGATCTCTGGAAGAATTTTAAATTCAGGCTAGAAGTTTGGTTTGTCACTTTGACAATATCAGAGCTTTTAGGTGGCTTAATTTTGGTCATTGATGCTTTCATGTTGCCCATTAATAACATTGGAATGTTAGATGATTTTTAAAAATAGGAAGTTAAAAAAATAGGAAAACATTAAAAAACAAGTGTCATCTAACTGCCTCTGGTTAAAAAATTGCAAATGTATTCTTCCTGTTAATTCTAATTATTATTAAATCTATCAATTTTAACCTGCTAAAACTACTTTTTTAACTCATTAAAGAAGTGAGAGGATACTAGTTTCCATGAAGGGAAAATGTTTTTTTTTAATTTAAATTTATTTATTTATTTGCATCCATATATAGAGGTATATTTTTAAGTTACAAAATTTCCTCTTCCCCCCTCCCTCCATCAGCGGCAACAATGGTGAACAGTCAGGGTAACATTGTACAAAAATATTTTGATAAACTTGTTTACAGATTAGTAAATTTTGCTATAAGGAATTAGGATTAAGGAAAAGAGATACATAAGAGATAAATTTTATAAAATGTTCATCAGATTCTGAAGGGGTGTGTGTGTGTGTGTGTGTGTGTGTGTGTGTGTGTGTGTGTGTGTGTGTTGTTTTTCTTCCTCTGGATAGGGATAATGACTCCATAGCCAGTTTAATACAGTTGTCCTACTCTCTGGACCATTGAGAGGAGCTACTTCCATCATCTCACAATATTATTGTTGATGTGTGCATTGTTCTCTTGGTTCTACTCCCTTCACTCAGTATCAGATCCCCCAAGTCATTCCATGCTTCTCTAGAGTACAACCATTTATGATTTCTTATAGAACAATAGTATTCCATGGTATTCATGTACCATAACTTGTTTAGCCATTCCCCAGTTGATGGGCATCCCCTCAGTTTCCAATTCTTTGCCACTACAAGAAGAGCTGCTATGAATATTTTGGAAAATGTAGAACTTTTCCCTTTTTTTAAATAATTTCTTCTGGATATAGAACTAGAATTGGAATTGCTGAGTCAAAGAGCAGGAACAGTTTCATTACTTTTTTCAGTATAATTCCATACTGCTCTCTAGAAATGTTGAATACATTCACAACTCCACCAGCAATGAATCAATGTCCCAATCCTCCCACAACCTCTCCAACATTGATCATTTTCCCTTTTTCTCATCTTGGTCAATCTGATTGGTGTGAGATGATATCTCATTGTTTTAATTTGCATTTCTCTAATCAATAATGATTTGGAGCATTTTCTCAAATGATTTTATATAAAGATATATATATATGTATATATATATTTATGTCTTTAATTTCTTCATCTGAAGACTATCTGTTCATATCATTTGACCATTTATTAATTGGGGAATCCATGAAGACAAAATTTAAAAAGGAAAATAACATGCTTTAATAGCAGAGCATGATACTACTTCTGTCCATGATCCATTCAGCCATGAAAGTGATTTCCTAAAGTTGACTATGTCAAGTTCATATTCAATAACCTCCACTCATTCCCTAAGATAAAATCTACTGTTTAGCATTTAAAACCCTTCATAAGCTACTCTCCACTTTCCCAATCTTCATATCTACATAATTACATATATATTTACTTAAATATGCACATATATATATGTATATATATATATTTAAACATACTTACATAAACATATAAACACATGTTCTTTGATCCAGTGATACTGACCTCCATGTTATTCCTCAAATAAGAAACTGCTTCAAACTTTTGGGAAGTTTCTATGGAAGTACTCCACACCTAGAATATTTTCCCTTCTCATCTCAACCTTTTGGCGACTTTTCACTGAAAACTCTCCTTTCTCTAGAAAGGCTTTCCCAATTCTTCTCAATTCTTTTATCTTCCCTCCATTAATAATTTCCCATTCATCCTAAATGCAGGTAGGCTATTTTTTTCACTTGCACTCTTTTGCATTAACTGCACATTAGATGGTAAGCACTTTAAGAGGTGGCAGCTCTCTTTTACAGTTCTTTGTATGCTTAGTACTCAGTACAATTTCTTATATATGAGAGAGGTATGGCAATGACTTAATGAGTCATTGAATAAGCACTTTAAAGAACAAAAGATATTAAGATTTTATTTTTGGTTCTAGATTTAACCTGATTTATGGGTACCAAAGTTTAATATAAACCTAGATTAGAATATTTTCTCAATTTTTTCTCTCATTGATCAATATGTTACTTTCCCTACTTATGCAGACATTAAACAATTCTTTATTGAACAAAACTCATTTGAAAAGAAAATAATGATATAATTAAAGCACTGAGACACCATATTTGATCAAAAAGTTGAGGAATTTTTCCTCTCAGTACACAATACTTTCCATATACTTGTCTAAGAATTCTAAGGAAAAAGTATAAAGGCATTTTATTTAAAAGAGTCTAAATGTTTATATATATATATATATATATATATATATATATATATATATATATATATATACTTTTTTAAAGAAAGGAACCATATTTTCCATTTGCAATTAAATTTTATTTTCTCTTTTAGCTTTAAAAAATAGTTTCAAGGAGATGCTCATGGAAGTCAAGATTGCAGCACAAAGCTAACATGCTCCCAGAGCTTTCACTACCAAAGATAAATGAAGCCTCTATTTTGACATTCAAACTACAGATCACACTAAGAAACAAAAAAGAATCAAAGAATTTTCAATGGAGGATCTTCAGTGAAGTTCTGTCTCTTTGGGAGAAAAGGGGAAGTAAAGTCCAGGAGGCAGGAGAGCAGGAAAGCCAGTGTAAGGCTTTTAGCCACAGTGCAATCCAGGTCCCAACAGCTTAACAACAGCAGAGGTCCAGGAAGCTAGATAAGCAAGCCAGCAGGGAGGACTTCAGCCTCAAAAAAAATAGTCTGAAACCTTGGAGCACCAGGGTAAAAGGCAGGACTAGGTCGGGAACAAACCACTGCTAAGTCAGAACCTGGATATAAAGGAAGAAAAAAATCTTTGCAAAGGCCAGGCCTGGACTGCATAAGCAACATCTTGGTCAATGTCAAGCCAGGGATCAGACCCCAGCCCTAGCACACAAAAAAAAGCTTGGATCTTTATTCCCTATACTCCAGGAGCAGAGAAAAAAAAAACAAAGATGAGCAAAAAAGCTGAAATATTGCTCAATGTAGAAAAGTTCTTTACAGATAAAGATGATAACAATGTCATGTCTGAAGAAGAAATCAATGAAAAGTCACTCATAGGAGAAGTATCAAAATAGTCTATAAATTGGACTCAAACATAAAAGCTCATCGAAGAGCTTAAAAACTAATTTAAAAACCAAAGAAGGAAGGGGGGAAGAAGAAAAATGGAAAAAAAGAAATTAGAGTCATGCAGGAATATTATGAAAAATTGACCAGAGAATTCAACATCTTTAAAAAGGAAATCCATAAGGAAAATGAAGAAAATAAAACCCTAAAAATTAGAATTGAACAAATAGAAACCAATGAATCTATGAGACTACAAGATTCCATCAAACAAAATAAAAAGGCTGAAAAATTAAAGAAAATGTATAGTACTTTTAGGGAAAACAAATGAACTGGAAAATAGATCCAGAAGAAACAATCTATGAATTATCAGACTCCAGAAAGTCTAGAACAAAAAAAAAAACCTCAAAAACATCATGCATGAAATTATAAGGGTAAACTGTCCAAATCTGATAGAATAAGAAAACAATATAAGCACTGAAAGAATATACAGAATACCTCCAGAAAGAGATCCTAAGATCAAAATTCCAAAGGCTATTATAGTCAAATTCCAGAACTCTTAATTAAAGGAGAGAATACTGCAAGCAGCAAAAAGAAAGCAATTCTAATCCGAAGGAAACACAATCAGCTTACACAGGACCTCTCAGCCTCCACACTGAAGGATCAGAAGACCTAGAATACCATATATCAGAGAGCAAAGGATCTGGGAATATAACAACTCACAATGTACTATCCTGCAAAATTCAGCATATGCTGTTAATTAAAAAGATGGATGTCCAAGGAAATAGAGGACTTCCAGAATTTCCTGACACAAAGACAAGAACTGAACAGAGAATTCAATCATCAAATACAATACTCAAGAGGTGCATTAATGAATGTTAATGAAAAGGAGAAGGAACAAATAAAACAGAACAAAACAAAACAAATGTTGGTCAAGATCATAAAACTGTATAAAATCCTAAAAGGAAAGATATAATACTTCTAAATCTTTAGAATTTTACTTCTCTTAGGATAATTAAAGAATCAGATATAACTGAAGAGATTGGACTTAAAGTATATGGTTTTAGTTGGGTCTTGTCTCACTATTGAAGAGGTCCAAGATGACAACATTATGTTTGAAACAAAAAGTCCTAAAGAAAATCAAGGGTGTTATCTTTAAACTTAAATGTCTCATTATCCTTTGAGTCTCTTTAATTCTGCTGTGCTGACAAAGCTTAGCACATGGTCTAATGATGGTGTCATAAACTGGGCTGTCCTGAGTCAATGTGTCCCACAACTTGCAATCATTTGTAATTTCTCAGGTCAGATCTTCCAAGCCTCCCAGTACTTAGAGTTCTTTAAGATTCTTACAGTTAATTAGATCAGGGTTTGACTTAATCTATGTTTCACTTGACAAGGGGTTAATTACCCTGGGTGGGGGTAGGGTGGGGGGTACAGTATAAGAGAAAACAGGCCCAGGGGAGGGGCACAAATAGTTCAAGAATGATCTGGTTTTTGATGATACTTTGGATCATGAGTAGGATTGTATGTCCTTGGAGGGTACTTGAAAAGGGGGTAAGATAAATTTATATAATTATAATTTGATGTAATTTGAGACAATGTTGCTTATCAAGCAATGGGTCTGTGATAATACTTTGATAACAATATGAGCTTATCAAGCAATCAAATAATCAAACTTTGATTGATAACACTTAATTAACAGAACTAGAGAGATAACACCAGGTAAAGAGGCACAAAGATTTACAATTTTAGAGGGGAAAGGAGGGAGTCTGTGAATGCTGAGTAAATTCTATTCCATAGAGTTGGCCCAGAGAGGGAATAAGATACATTCCCACTTGGGTTTAAAAATTTATCCTAATCTACAGGGAAGGGGAGGACAGGGAAAGAAGGATTGATAAAAGGGAAGGAGAAATTAGTAGATTTTGTATCACGACCTTTCATGTATACATTTCTATTCAAACTGACTCTCACAAGTCAATGTCCAGATGTACACCAGAGCTATCATGGGCAATACTGAAAGTTACATTTTAAAAGAAAAGTCAAAGGGAAAAGGGAATAAAATTTTGGTGAGGAGGAATACAAGAAAAGAAAAGAGAAAAATATAAAAGGAAAAAGATAGCATACGGGGAAATATAGAATTAGTAATCGTAACTGTAAATGTTAATGGGATGAACTGTCCCATAGAATGGAAGCTGAGAGCAGAATGGATTAAAAACCAGAATCCTACAATATGTTGTTTACAAGAAACTCACTGGAACCAGAGAGAGATACATCCTGGGTAAAGGTAAAGAGTTGGAGCAAAATATAGTATGCCTTAGCTGAATAAAAACATCAGGGGTAGTGATCCTGATCCCAGATAAAGTAAAAGCAAAAATCCATCCCCATTAAAAGGGATAAAAAAGGAAACTACATCTTCTTAAAAGGCACCATTGGGATTGAAGCCATTAAAAGGGATAAAAAAGGAAACTACATTTTCTTAAAAGGCACCATTGGGATTGAAGCTATATCATTACTAAACAGGTATGTACCTAGTCATATAGCATCCAAATTCCTAGAGGAAAACCAGAGTGAATTACAAGGTGACCTAGACAACAAAACTTTAATAATGGGGGACTCAATCTCCTTCTCTCATAACTAGATAAATCTAGCCACAAAAATAAACAAGAAAGAAGTTAAGAAGGTAAATAAAATCTTAGAAAGCTTAGATATGATAGACCTCTGGAGAAGCTTAATGGGGATAGAAAGGAATATACCTTTTTCTTAGAAGTACATGTGATATATACATATGCATATATATATATATATATATATATATATATATATATATATATATATATATATACCAAAATTGATCATGTACTAGGGCACAAAAACCTTATAAACCAAAAACCAATTGGAAACTAAATAACAATTTTAAATAATGAGTGGACCAAACCACAAATGACAAAAATAAATAATAATTATATGTAAGAAAATGATACTAAAGAGACATCATACCAAAATTTATGGGATGCAACCAAGGCAGTTTTGAGGGGAAACTTTTTATCTCTGAAGGACTATATGAATTAAATAGAAAAAGAAGAGATCAAAGAATTCAGTATGCAACTAAAATAAGGTAGAAAAAAAGAACAAATTAAAGATCACTAATTAAATACCAAATTAGAAATTCTGAAAATCAAGGGAGAAATTAACAAAATTGAAAGCAAGAAAACAACTGGTCTAATAATAAAAATTAAGAGTTGGTTTTTAAGGAAAAGTTAATAACATAGGAAAACCTTTGGTTAATCAAAATTATCAGTTAACCTTTGGTTAACCAAATTTCCAGTATCAAAAATGAAAAGTGTGAACTAACCACCAATGAGGAAGAAATTAAAGAGATAATTCAGAGCTACTTTGCTGAACTGTATGCCAATAAATTGGATAACCTGAGTGAAATGGATGAATATTTCCAAAAATACAAACTGCCCAGATTAACAGTAGAGGAAATAAATTTATTAAATAACACCATTTCAGAAAAAAGAAAGTGAACAATCCATCAGTAAAATCCCTAAGAAAAAGTCTCCAGTTGCAGATGGATTTCAACTGAGTTTTATCAAACATTTAGAAAGCAATTAATTCCTATTCTGCATACATTATTTTAAAAAATAGGAGAAGAAAGAGTTCTGCCAAACTCCTTTTATGACACCAACATGGCGCTGTTACTTAAAGAAAGAAAAACCAAAATAGAGAAGGAAAATTAGAGACCAATCCCCCCTAATGAATAATGATGCAAAAATCTTAAATAAAATTTTAGCAATGAGACTATAGCAAGTTATTACTAGGATAATATAACATGATCAGGTAGGATTTATACTAAGTGGGCAGAGATGGTTAAATATTAGGAAAATACTCAACATAATGGAACATATCAATAGCAGAAACAAAAGAAATATGATTATCTTAATAGATCCTGAAAATACCATTGATAAAATACAACATCCATTCTTACTAAAAGACCAAGAAAGTTTAGGAATTGAGTTTTCCTTAAAATAATAAATAGTAGCCATCTTAAATGATCGACAAATATTATATGGAATGGGAATAAACTTGGAACATTTCCAATAAAATCAGGGGTGAAAGAAAGATGACTATTATCACTATTACTATTTAATATAGTACTTGAAAAGATAGCTGTAGCAAATAAAAGAAGACAAAGAAATTGAAGGAATCAGAATTGACAATGAGGAAGCAAAGCTTTCACTCTTTGCAGGTGATATGATGGTATACTTAGAGAACCTGGAAAATCATCTAAAAAGCTCCTTGAAACAATTAACAAGTTCAGCAAAGTAGCAGGATAAAAAATAAACCCACATACATCATTTTCATTTCTATATGTGAACAACAAAGCCCCAAAGCAAGAGACAGAAAGAGAAATTACATTTAAAGTAACTATAGACGACATTAAATCCTTGGGAATCTACTTCACAACATAAACCCAGAAACTGTATGAACACAATTATAAAGAACTCCTCATCCAGATCTAAATAATTGGACAAAATGTCAATTGTTTATGGTTAGATTGAGCCAATATAATAGAAATGACATTTCTACCCAAATTAAATTACTTATTCAGTGTCATACTAATTAAATTACCAAATAACTATTTTACCAAGCTAGGGGAAAAACCGTAACAAAATTCATCTTGAGCAACAAAAGGGCTAGAAAAGCAAGGGAACTGATAAAAAAAAAACTTGTAAAGGAAGGTAGCCTAGTTTGATCAGATTTTAAACTGTACCATAAAGCAGCAGTTATCAAACTACTGGTACTGGTTAAGAAATAGAGCAATGGATCAGTGGATTAGGACGGGTTCATAAGAAACTGAATTAATGACTATAGCAATCTACTGTTTGACAAACCCAAAGACATTAGTTTCTGGGACAAGAACTTGCTATTTGACAAAAATTTCAGGAAAACTGGAAAATAGTATGGCAAAAAGTAGGCATAGACCTATTTCACAGCCTATATTAAAATAAGGTCAAAATGGGTATAGGATTTAGACATAAAAAGTGTCAACATAGATAAATTAATAGATCAAGAAATATTCAATCTATCAGATCTATGGAAAGGGGATAAATTGATGACCAAATAAGAATTAGAGCACATTATACACTGCAAAATGAATGATTTTGACTTTATTACAAAGTTTTTGCTTTAATAAAATCAGTGCTGCCAAAATTAGAAGGAAAGCAAAAAGCTGGGAAACAATCTTCACAACTAGGAGTTCTGATAAAAGTTTCATTTCTAAAATATATAGAGAATTACATCAAATTTATAAGGTTACAACTCATTCCTCAACTGATAAATGGTCATTGGATATGAATAGATAGTTTTCAAATGAAGACATTAAAATTATATATAATCATATGAAAAATGTTCCAAATCATTATTGATTAGAAAAATGGAAATTAAAACCACTATGAGGTATCACCTCACACCTATCAGAATGTCCAAGATGAGAAAAAGGGAAAATGATCAATGTTGGAGATCTTGTGAAAGGATTAGTACATTAATGCATTGTTGGTAGAGTTTTGAATGGATCCATCCTTTCTGGAGATCAATATTGAACTATACCCAAAGAGCGATAAAAATGTTCCTTTCCAGAAATTGGAATTCTAGGCCTATATCCAGAAGAAACCTTAAAAAATGGGAAAAGCACCAAATGTTCCAAAATATTCATAACAGCTCTTTTTGGAGTGACAAAGAATTGGAAATTGGGGGTTACCAATTCAAGAATGGTTAAGCAAGTTATGGTACATAATACTATGAAATATTAATGTTTTATAAGGAACCATAAATGGTAGGCTGCTAAAGAAGCATGGAATGACTTACAGCATCTGATGCTTGAAGGAAGGGGGCACGAAAGAAGAGAACAATGTACATATTAACAAAACATTGTAAGATGATCAAATTGATTGAAATAGCTCCTCTCAGCAGTCCAGAGAACTAGGGCAACTGTATTAGACTGGCTATGGACAATGCTATCCCCATCCAGAGGAGGAAAACAAAACAAAACAAAAAGCAAAAAAAAAAAACCCAACCCTTCAGAATCTGATGAACACTTTATCGCAATTATCATTTATGTTTCTTTTTCCCTTAATCCTAATTACTCATCCTGAAAATGACTAATCTATAAACATGTTTATGAAAATATGACTGTTTTATATTACTGTGACTTTTTTGCCACTGAAGGAAAGGGAGTGGGATAGTATGGTAGAAGAAAATTTTGTATCTTAAAAATATATATGTGCATATCAATAAAAATATAAAGATGCTGCTCAAAAAATAATTACATGGAAATTCTCATTTCCACAAAATCATTTAATGAAATAAATTTCAATAGCAATATCAGCAATAATGATAATACTCTAAAAGGAGGCTGATAGACATTCATAGATCAGATATAAATCTTGCAGAAATTTTTTTTTTAAATAAGATGATCCATTACATTATTATGCAATAGAAAAGCTTGAGTAAAGGTCCATTCTGTGATTTCATTGAATAGATTTAAAAATGATTCACATAATTGGAGGGAACCAATAAAATGATTAAAATTCAAGAATAGAATCAAAAGACTACAAGAGTCACATCTACAGAACTGCCATAATAATATATACACAAAGAAACAAGGGAAAGTAACTGAATCATGAGAATTTCCTTGAGGGATTTGAGGGCCTTAGTGTGGTAACTCAGGAATGTAGCAGGGAACACTTTAGACATGAAGCTGATCTCCATTGGTTTTAGGTCACACTCTTTGGGGTAGGAGAAGGCTTAGCATGTAAAATGTTATTCATATGCAACGAGTACTATATTAGTTACTCCTTTGGGACCATCACTATGGCATAAGCATTTGGAGAAGACCTAGAACCAGGTGCTGAACCATTCCTCACAAACCACCCTTGTCCTGTCCACTGGAAAGGTGTTTAAGAGAACTTTCACTGAGTTTTTTCCTTCCTTTTCTTCCTTCTTACTCTTCTCCCTGTGAGATATAAGTGCACTCTCTCTGTCTCTTGTAAGACCTTGAGTTTCGAAACCTATGAACTTTTGCCTGAATGCCTGTAAGACCCTGAATGTCGAAACCTATGAACTTTTGCCTAAATTCTGCTCCTAAATCTCTGCCTGGTCAGCTCTTGGACCATGCAACAGGGGGGCTTCCCCAAGGACCTGCATCCAATAAGAACACGCCGCACCATCTCAAGACAACCAGCAAGCAGATGCTTGGAAATCCCCTACTGAACCATATATAAGGTCTCTCCTCACTTTACTTGGGCTTCCAGGATCCTAGCCCTATCCTAGGATAGAACCCTAGCTCGAGCTAATTTATTAAACCCTTGCTATTGCATCTCCATCTTGTGGAATGCCTCTGTTCCATAATTGGGGACTTTTCTTGGACCTTAACGTTTGGGGGCTCTTTTGGGATCCCCAGCAGTGGCCACAAGACGTACTTGGAGAGGTATCTGAAGTAACCAAGTCCGTGGGGCTCTGTATTTGGACTAGGCTGGCAAAGGACCTAGGTGGACGCAGCTACATTCTCCAGCGGGTTGTGGTCGAAGACGTTCCCCAACCCTTTGGGGGGGTGAGTACTGGAAGGACTGACTTTGGAAATGAGATAAGGGAACCCTTCTGCAGGTCAGGAATGACTGACGTATGGGAATGAGTTAAGGAAACAAGGTTAACTTGATTTTCTTTTAGGACCTGGCTGGCAACACTTAGTCCAGCTGGAAGGGAGGGATGCTGACTGGTTATCTATCACCTTTGCTTTTTTTGCTTTGCTTCTGCTTTGCTTATCACTCTTAATCATTTAATCAAAGTTCCAGCTGGGATGGGATGGACCCAGACCACTCCTTTGAGCCTGCTCCTAGACCACTTTAAGGAGGTCAAGGGACCATCCTCCTTGATTCTGTGCTGCCAGAGTGTTTTCCCCTCCCTCCCCCTTACAGGAGAGAGAGCTACTTCAGGAAGAATTAATAAAGTAAGTATTAAAAGGGACCTTATTTTGAAGATAAAGAAACAGCAAATATTACCAAATGTGTTAAACAAAGAAATCATAGAAAGGAATGCTATTTTAATTTGAAAATAGGGAAAATAAATTTCAGAAAGACAAGAGAATCAGGTTAATCCTAAAGTGTATAATATGGCTACCAAGATGCCTGTATAGGGGAAAATAAATAGTCTTTTCCCAGAACAATATGGCATCATTAGAGCTTTAGGAGTTTATCAATATGGATTCAGATATTTTAGTTATTACAGAAAATTATGGGACATGTAAGGGTTGAAGAATAGAAGACCAACACCCCCCCCCCCCCCCCGAAAGAATCTAGGATGGTCTTTCTTTCTATAAAAGTTATTCAGTTTACTCTATTTGAAGAAGGGGGGCAGGGAATGTTCTATTTGGGCTAGGGGATTTTTGAATGACCGCCTTCTCTGGAATTTTAGCAGTTGTATTCAAGAAATGTTACATGTTAAAAGCTTGGAATGGAAGGTGCATTGTGAAGAGTGGAATCATAGCTGTAGTATGAACTATGTGACTCTAGTTTGGAATGGTGTGACTTGAGGCTGGGGGGAGCTAATGAAAAGGAATGGTGGAATATGTGAGTTGTATAGTTTGAGTAAGAGATTCTGAAAGTACTGGGAAAGAAAATCCAGACTTAGAGACAATTGGGGTTTCTTTTGAACCATTTGTTAAGTAAGGAAAATGGTAAAAGTATGTAGACAAAAGATTTGAGCAGGGTTGACTCTACACCAAAGATAAATTTTGGGAACTTTGGAAAAAGGTGTACAAATCATTATGAGAAAAGAAGAAAGTATAGAACTGTGTGTTTATCTGAGATTGGGGTGATTTAAAATTTCATTAAATTGGTACTTTTTGCAATGTTTGGCAATGAATCGATAAGAAAAGCAATAAGCCCCATAAAGTGAAAAGTTTGATATGAAAGCGATTACTAGGTAAATGTTAATTTTATTAATGTTATTATCGATCCTATAATGTGCTAATCTAAAGATACCTGTAAATTGAATTAAGGGGTTTGTAAAGAATATATTTGAGTTTGGATTCTGATGTTTTATGGTCCCTCCAGAGTCATAGGAGTCAGGACAGACTTGTGAATTAGCTTTAGAATAACTAAACAAGAGGAAGTTAATATTTTACACTGATTGGAATGTGTATCATGTATTTGGGAAGAATTTGGAGTGAGTGAATAATGATAAACAGTAAAGGTAAAGAATTAGTACATATCACTTTGATATCTCAAATTGTGGAGAATCTCTCATTCCCAGAACATAGAATGTTCTAATATTAAGAAATGTTGGTCAGTGAAGATAGAAAGTTCTTATAAGTGAGAGCATTGAGAAGTTAGAATTGCACTGATGAAGACAAGAAGAATTTGCAAACTTTTTTAGGCTTTTGGAAAGAAAATGATTTAAAACTAATTTGAATGTAACTTTTGGAATTTAAGAGAAACATGAATAAAATCTTGTAGTCATAAGAAGGGATTTTTTAGCAACAATTAGTCTTAAGAATTCTTTGTATTTTAAAGATTTAGGGAATAAAGAGAACATACATGCAATTGAAATATGCTGTGTACAGTTAGTAAGCTTTGTATAAGAACAATTTAAACTACACTTTTTGATATTTAAAATTGTTTTGTAATAACAAATGAATTGAAGTTTCACCTATCACATTTGTAAAGATTTTGTTATGGGAAAAAAAAAAACCAACTAGAGAATACCTTGCCAATGGGTTATAGTTCTCAAGGTCCTTTTGGCCCAGAAAATTTGTGGAAAGGCTTTGTTTTTCACCTCCTGTTTATGAAAGGGAATATTGATATGTGAGATCAGTGTAGTTTATTATCTGTTGAAGAGGAAATTATACATATTGCTGTATTGTGAAATTTAGAACCCTTAGCCCCTGAATTTCCACACCCCATCCCCCCACCCATCACCAGGTCCCATCTATTCCCCCTTGGAAGATTCCTTTGCTAGATCAAAAGGGGGGAATGCAATAGCAGGGAAGGTAATGAACATTCCTAGACCTGGCTCCCCTTCCCCCCGAACCAGCCTACTCTCCTCTTGGCAGGTTCCTTCGCTGAATAAAAAAAGGGGGAAGAGGGTAGCAGGAGGATGGTGGGGAACTCGAAAAATCCTTACCTACTTAAGCCTTAGAGGGAAAGAACCCTCCACAGGTGGGATGTGTGCTTAGAAAAAAAAATTATCTAAGATCCAGGGGTTAAGAGACTCCTTTATTGAAAGGAAATCATGTTTAATGACTATTTGCTGGCCATGTGGCCCGAGTGATGACTCTCATTGTTTCTAAAGTTTGTGAACTGGAGTTTTGGGAAGCACACTGAGGGTTTTAAAAGAGGGATACTAGTGTTGTAACTTTCTGACAAAATTTGTACAGAATGGGAGGAATTAAATAATAACCTAGATTGTTAAATTAGTTCAACACTATTGTAACTTTTGCAAGGAGTTATGTGGTTTGGGATTTTAAACTTTATTGTAACACCTTTGGGTTAAAGAAAAGTGGTATTGGGTTACTAAGAAGAGAAACACCTAGGTTATCAGGGATGTTTACTGATGTCTTTTTGGGGAAAAGCTCTAATTGGTTTTAATGTTGTTTAATAATGCTAAAAGTATTTTTATTTTGGATAGAGCTTTTGGAATGTGAGTGCTGGATTCTCTGTATAAGGTACTCTAAAGTTTTTATCAAACTAAGCTGTTGGGAAGTTAGTTGAATTGTAATGACATTGAGATTTTAAATGTGTCATATGTATGAGATTGGATTCTGAGAATTTTGCTTTTGTTCCAAGGGAAATGAGATGTTTAAGGATCTTAATGTTTAATGTATATTAACAATGTATGTTTAAAGAAGTCAAGAATGTGGACTTCTCTCTTGATAACTGCAGATAGCTGATGGGGGGGCTCTGAACAAATTGCAATTGTGGGCCCAATTTTAAGGTTACATTGATGAATAAGATGTTTTTATCAGTTATGTGATGTTCTTTTGTAACTGCAAAGAGATAATATTTGCAATATTTAGCTATCTCTTGTGAAAATGTTTTTTTTAAATAATGTATTGTTAAAACCTGGGATTAATGTGATTGCTTTGAAGAGCAATAAGGAAAATATGAAAAAGTATGACACCTTCTGGGATAGATCTGTGGGTTCATGAATAATGTGATAATGGAGGAATTACTTTGTACAGTCTAGTAATTTGTGTGTTACTCTGTTACTCACAGAAATTAATAACGCATGTTGGAAATTTAAAGCTACCTAAGATGTTCTGATGGTTTTAAAAAATTCTGAAAAATAATTTGTATGTTAGGGGCGGCTAGGTGGTACAGTGGTTAGAGCGCTGGCCCTGGAGTCAGGAGACCCGGGTTCAGGTCAGGCCTCAGATACTTGGTGATTGTCTAGCTGTGCAACCTTGGGCAAGTCACTTCACCCCAATTGCCTTGCATGATTTCAGACAAAGGGATGTCTGAATGTAAGAGGTAGGAGATAGGCCTTTAGGGCCAGTCATAGTTAGAATACCAGATTTTAGGCAAAGACCCAGGAAGGATAATCCAAGCTTTAGGTAGGGGGTTTCATTAATTGGGACTCCATTAAGTTTATAATTGGAATTTAGTGAATTGTATTCACTGGAAGTTCTAACTAGGTAAATCAACTATTTTAGATCACCAGACTTTTAATTGATTTTCTCTTATGTCAGATACCAGGATGGTCAACAAAAAGGAAATGCCACTGGGTAAATGTCATGTTCTTGCAGCCAAGGAAGCCAAGATGTCAGGTGACTGGGATGGGCTGCCAAAAGGGTGACTTCTCAGTATAGCTGAGGTTGGACCCCTTTGACTTGATTTCCCCCAAATGACATTTGGATAATATCTCACCTAGAAGAATAAATCTGGCCCAAGACATTTGACTTACCCATGTGACCTCTGCCTGGACACTGACATTCAATACTTAAATCTATAAAGGAATTTTCCTTTAATGTCCTGGATCTTTATAGTTAATTACTAAGCAAAGTAGAAAAAAAAAAGAAATTTTAAGTGAATTGGATCTAATAGCCAGAGATAGGTTAGGTGTGTGACTCTGACATCTGCTAACAGTTACGATGTTACGATATGTTACGATAGGAATTAAGTTTCTTTAATTTTTAGAAGGGATATTTAGGTAAGAAGAAGAATGGGAAATCCTTAGGATAATTATAGTTCTAAGGTCTAGCTTAAGGAAAGGAATGTGAGTCAGATAAGTATATCAGGAAAAGGAAAATAAATGGTATATTTGAGAATATTTTGAAAAATTTCATTTTGGTTAAGGATGTTAGAGATATTATTGTAATAAGAGCAAAGGCTAAGATTGTTTTATTTTTAAACCATATGCTGGGTACTCTGAACTAAGATTGTTGAATGTAAATTGCAATAAGCTCCAAAATCTGATTGTCTTGTGAAGAAAACATGTGTTTTGATCTAAGTAAAACGTTAAGCAAATTCTTTACCAGAAGACAAAGTTTCAAAGCTGGAGAGAAGTTTTTGGAACCGATTTAGAAGATGCAGAAGGACATCAGAGGTCTCCAGGAGAGAAGAGAAGAGAGACAAGACACTGGACCAGTTCATCTCTACCATTTCTCACCAATGTTTACATTGTATGGTCCAGGGATCTGTTTTTGTAACCTCCCCTTGATAATGAGAACACCCCTTGCCAGAATAAGAAGGGAGCTTCTCACCACCCTAACCATAGCCACCCTGTTTGGAATAGGAATGATGGGAGCGGGTACAGGGATTTCCTCTCTCAACCTCCAACAGAAAGGTTTCGACTCCCTCAGAGCAGTGGTAGATGAGGATATTAGCAGAACAGAAGAATCAATCTCACACCTGGAGAAATCCCTTACCTCTCTGTTGGAAGTAGTTTTACAGAACAGGAGAGGCTTAGACTTGATTTTCCTACAGCAGGGGGGATTGTGCTGCACTGGGAGGAGAGTGTTGCTGACCATACCCGCGTAGTCAGAGAGTCAATGGCTAAAGTAAGGGAGGGATTGTCCAAAGGAAAGAAAGAAAGAGAACAGCAAGAAGGATGGTTTGAAGCATGGTTCGACCAATCCCCGTGACTTATCACATTGATCTCTACTCTGATTGGCCCCCAATACTGCTTTTACTCCTCCTAACCTTTGGGCCCTGCATATTAAACCGATTGCTTGCTTTCATTAGGAATAGGTCCAACACTATCCAACTAATGGTACTCAGGCAGTCTTACAACAGTCTCCCTGGGGGTTCTGTGCATCCCTCTGAGGAGCATGAGTGCTCCTGGATTGAACAAGAAGAGGAGGGAATGTAAGTCCCTGAGTTTCGAAATCTATGAACTTTTGCCTAAATTCTGCACCTAACTCTCTGCCTGGTCAGCTCTCTAAGTCTCTGCCTGGTCAGCTCCTGGAGTTTCTGCCTGGTCAGCTCTCGGACCATGCAACAGGGGGGCTTCTCCGTGGACCTGGATCCAATAAGAGCATGCTGCACCATCTCAAGACAACCAGCAGGCAGATGCTTGGAAATCCCCTACTGAACTGTATATAAGGTCTCTCCTCACTTTACTCGGGGTTCCAGGATCCTAACCCTGTCCTAGGATGGAACCCTAGCTCAAGCTAGTTTAATAAACCCTTGCTATTACATCTCCATCGTGTCGAGTGCCTTTGTTCCGTAATTGGGGACTTTTCTCACACCTTAACACACTCTCTCTCTCTCTCTCTCTCTCTCTCTCTCTCTCTCTCTCTCTCTCCCCTTTCTTTGCTCTCTCCTTCTCTTCCCTCTTTCCCTTTCTTCCTCTTTCTTTCTTTCCCTTTCGCTCTCAGCGGGCACCCACTCTTTCTCTTAATTAGACCTGCACAGTCTGACCATGCTTCTGGAACAATATGGTCCCAGCTCCTTGTGACTGGATCTATGTTGATCTAAGCTTCTGTTCTCTTTTGTCTCTTTCTCCCTTTTCTCATCTAAGCTTCTCTTTTGCCTTTGTTTTTTATAATTGATTATCCTTTCTGCTTGTAACTACCAATATGGTCCCAGTTCCATGAGCCTAGATCTATGTTTTTCTAAGCTTCCTTACTTTTCTTTTTCATTTTAAATACTTTTAGCCTTTTTTTAAAACCTCAACTTCTGCTAATCAGTCTGTTCTTTAAATAACTCAAATCTTGATGCTTCTCCAAAGAACTTTTTGTAGTCACCTGTGAACTTTATGTAGGAAACTATGTACTTTTGTAAACTATTTGAGGCACCGTGAATTAAAATTTAAGCCTTTCTTTCCTCACTGAATCAAATTAGTGGGTTTTCACCACCCCTCCCCCACCAAACAAGCCCCTATGGATAGATCTTTAAATCTTCCTCTCCCTGAGGGCATTTCCCCATCTTCAGGTAAAGAAGCATTCCATCAAAGAATAGAAAAGGGTTATTCATAATAGATTCCAGGTGTTTGAAAGAGCTATCCGTTCTTTTCCTGTTTGTATTAATGTTAAAATCTAGGTTTAGCTCAATGTCCATTTGTAACATCACACATTATGTGTGTATATTATGTAGTTTTGTATATAATCTGTCTTTGTGTACACAACCATTATATCTCTAGTTATAGATATTGCATACCTATATTATATATACACATGATATATGTAATATGTGCACATACATATTGATGAATGGTTACTATATAAGTAAATACATATCATACTCAGGACAACAATGCATCTTCATTCAAGTAATTTTTCTCTTATGCATTTTTTGTAGTGATTATAGATCTCATTTAATGGATTATGGATCATTTAATGTTTTGTACTGTGAAAATATTACCAGTTCTTAGGTAGATGCAGTTTTTTTTGTCAGTCAAACTTTTTTCCCAAAAAAAATTTGGGGGTTATATTATCAGCAGCATTATTTTGATGACTTAGAATTATGAGGAAACAATCACTTGATAATGAAAACAAAAGTCTGCACATATGAAATGATCTAATCTTCCATTCAGAGAAAGCAATTAGAAGTCATTAATTATCAGTGCTTACAGCTGTTAGCTCAGCTAAGGGTATGTGACGTCCCCTACTGTGGAAGAGAATTCGTTCCAATCAGTGTCAAATGAATTTCTGAAATAATGAATATGGTTTATGAACAAATCAGAAAAGCCTACTGGAAGCTTAGAAATTTTCTATTTGGTAGCCCCATCAAAAACCAAAACCACTTGGAATGTATTTGATGCAAACATTGTTTTTACTGCCACATCTGTTTTGTTTCTTGTCCTTTGCAATCACAAAAAATATTGAAGATAATCCTTTTCAAAATATTTTAATGGTGCCTATTAAATTATACATTTCTAATTTTGGGAGGAAAATCAATATTATTGAAATCTCCCTTTATTTTTGTTGCTATTTCACATCTTCCCCATATTCTACCCCAACTGGGGCACAACCTATTGAAAATCCCAGAAATTCTTTGGGTAACATTATAGTCTTGATGGAGAGAAAATATTAAGAAAAATGTTGTTGTGCTCACTTGGTGAATCCTGTGGGTATCTATTTTCTATCCTATTGTTATCTGAATGTATGGTCCCATTGTGGGCTACAGAGACCCTACCAAAATGCAAAAGCCTTAGTTTCTTTCTCAAACTCATCTATCTTTAAAGACCATATTAAAATGTAAATGTCTTAATCCATATATTTTTTTTTTTAGTTTCTTTCCCAACCCATCTGTGATATGTATGGTAGGAGCCACCTTTCTGAGCTGATGGGAATTGCCTCAAATACCTTTCCCCAACTCCTTGCCTATGCTTTTCCCACTTTTTCCGAACCCATGCACTATGCCCTTCTCCCCTATATAAATCCTATCATTACTGATGGGTGCTGCTATCAACCCAATCACATTTGCAATTGTCCCTAGTCTCTCTCCTATACTACTCTCTTTCTTTATACTATTTATGGGGGCTGCTACTATTGCTTCCCTGCTTCTAGCTATCTAAGTGTCCTGCTGTTCATGCCTTAAGGGATCAATTGTTTGTAATTGTTCTTACTTACTCAATCTCCTCTCTCCTTTAACTTCTGCTAACCACAATAATAAACCTTGTTGTCCCTGCATACTCCCAGATTTCATAGATACATCCCATTTGACCACACCCAAAATATTTCTAAACATTTGTTTGGTTATTCTTTTTTTTAATAAGGCAATGGAATTAAGTGACTTGCCCAAGGTCACATAGCTAGTTAATTATTATGTATCTGAGGACAGATTTGAACTCAGGTCCTCCTGACTCCAGGACTGGTGCTCTATTCACTCCACCATCTAGCTGCTCCCTAAAAAAATATTTTTAAACAGAATTTTAAAACTTCTTCAGTCTTGTATAATAAATTGTATAGGTCTGATCATGTCATTGTTCTGAGCCCTCTAGTGATTCTCAAGTGTTCAGATAAAAAATAATTTGAGTGTTTATCTGGATACATTTTTTTCCTTACAGTATTCTATCTTGAAGGAAGCACCAAAGTGAAGTGTGCTTGAATAGTAATCAAGAAAATTAGAGTTCAGCTGCATGATCTTGGGCAAATCACTTAACCCCATGGCCTTGCAAAAACTAAAAAAAAAAAATCTGAGTTCAAATGCTTGCCAGCTATGTGACTTTTGGAAAGTCACTGAATCTCTAAGGAACAAATAATGAGGTATAAAATTCTTTGCACATGTTGAAGCATTATATAAATTTCAATTATATTTTTATATTGTTATAATTATTCTATGTCATTCTTACTAATATATACTGTGGAGTAAAAACAATAATCTTTTTCATAGGAATGAGTTGTTTGACTGAAATAATTTTCTCTTACTCTCCCCGATCTGATATACACAAGTTTCCCCCATTACATAGAAGACTGAATCACAAAACTTGATTCTGTTCCATTTTGCTTAAGTTGAATACATAAAATTTTGGGATTTCATTCTTTAACTTCAGTGGATCCTACAAATGTTGTATTTATTGAATACTGTTTTAATATTATCTACATTTCCCCTCTGTATCTCTTCCATTTCCTTCAGACAGTTATTCGTTATTACAAATTTCTCTTTTTAAAAAGAGAAAGAATAGGGCGGCTAGGTGGCATAGTGGATAAAGCACTGGCCCTGGAGTCAGGAGTACCTGGGTTCAAATGCCGTCTCAGACACTTAATAATGACCTAGCCATGTGGCCTTAGCCAAGCCACTTAACCCCGTTTGCCTTGCAAAAAAAAAACCCTAAAAAAAAATAAAAAGAGAAAGAAGAAACTTCAGTCAAATACACAAATATATATGATAATGTATGTCATGGTTGACATGTGTGAACCCTCATCTTTGCAAAAGAACGAGAGTAGTAATTTTTTCATTTCTTTCTTTGTGTCCATACTTTATTATTATAATGTTGTCACATGTAAGGGCGATTATAATACAGTTGTCCTTTCTATTTACATTGTTTTAATTACTGCATATATTTTCAGAGTTTTCTAAGCTCTACTAATATCACTTGGTTTCTCTCTTTTTTGAATCATGTTTTTCCATTCTTAGTGGAATTTTCTGTCATCCAAGTACCACAATGTGTTTAGCCATTGCTCAGTTTATGGATATCTATGCTATCACAAAAATAAAAGTACCAAAAATACATTCTAAAATATTTTAATAGACACAATTAAATACTTCATATATTTCTATCACTTGGGGGGATTGACTTCAGGGTGAAATCCCAAAAAGAAAACCTGATTTGGGAATCCCACAATTATTAGGCTCATAAAATGTGAAGGTCAGAAAGGACTTCAGAGGTCATATTTCCCAGAATTTATTAACCTTTTCTGAATGTGTGTCATAAATACTCTTTGACAACCTTCAGAAGCCTTCTCAGGTCCCTTCTCAGAATATTACTTTTAAATGCATAAGATAAAATACATAGGATTGAGAAGGAAATCAATTATATTAAAAGCTAGTTATTAAAATGTTAAAAAAAAATGAAACCTTGCTGTTTTACATGTGAAAAACACCTGATCTGCCCCAACTCTAATTTTACAGATGAAAAAGTAAAAGCTCAGAGGGCTCAAGTGATTTTCTATTAATTGATTGTTAAATTAATTAAAAGTCATTGGTAATTAGCAAGCAGGATTCGAATGCACTTCTAACCCACTGTTATTTCTAATATATTAGGTCTTTAATCCTTCTTTTGAAATTCATTGTGTGTTTCTTAAGATGTGAAATTGAGATGTTAAAATTTAGTCTACTATGACAGTTGGGGAGACAGGACTTCACTGAAATAACAAAGAAAAATGGCTAAGAAATTGCAAAATATTTAGTAGGTTGGTGACAGTATGTTAAACAAACCTTCCTAAAGCCTATCAGCTGGAGAAGTTTTACATCTCACATGGCTAACATTCCATCATCTGGGAAGTTAACTGATGAAGAACAGAACAAACAAAACCTGTAAAATCTTTAGAGAAATAGAAAACCAACAGTATCAATGGTCCTGATCCTATCTCCACTATGAAGCTAAGGAATGGAAAGATCTTTTAAAAAATTAATGATATTTGCAATGTGATATGAAATGCATTATGATATTAGAAAGTACTTGCTTTTGAATTTCCCTCCTTCAAAAGTAAGAAGACTCATAGAATTTTAGGGATAATCTAGGTGGGGGTAATACTTTGTGATTTTTTTCAGATTCCATTGTGATAAAATTAAGACCATTGACACAGGAATCATAGAAGGGGTTCAAATTCTACCTATCAAACTTACTATCTATGTCACCTTGGGTAATCATTTAATCTACCAAAGGTCTAGTTTCTTAATCTATAAAATGAGGGATCAAGTTAGAATGGTTCTGTTGTTTTGGATGTTTAATGTATGACATTTAAAAAAGTTTGAGAGACAATTTCTGAGAAAATGATCATTTTATTGATAATTCTAGCATTTTAATAATAAAAGGTTCAGTAACCCTCTCAAAAGTCACTCACTCTTGGAAGAGTGAGTGTTCTGAGTGTTAAATGAATCATGAGGGAGAATGAATTAATATTATAGTGAGAAATAGACCTATTGTAATGAGAAGAAATACTGAGACACCCTGAAGGTCTTATTGAAGAACTTTAGAATTTTTTGTACAGCATGGGAGACACTGGCACAGGGTCACCCAGCATGGTGTGCCCACATCAGTGAGGGTGCTGCACTCTATAAGGAAAGCAGAATTGAAGCAGCTCAAGGGAAACATGACATTTGTAAGTTTAGAGTAAACACCCCAGGTGTTCACATGGACTATTTGTGCCCAACCTGTGGTAGAGTATTCTGAGCTCATATTGGTCTGATGTCATTTTTTGATAACTAAGGACAAGAACCAGTCAACCAACTTTTCTCTTTAATCATCATCATTCTGAGTTTCTACTCCTCCTTTTGGGTGGCTAGGTGCCGAGTCTAGTATCAGGTAAATTTGAGGCAAACTTCAACATCAAATACTTACTAACTATATAACACCGGGCCATTCATACAACCTTTGATCAGTTTCCTCATCTGTAAAGCAAGTTGGAGAAGGTAATGACAAACCTCCAGTATCTTTTCCAAGAAAAACTTAAGTTTTCATGAACCTAAGGTCATAAATGTAGTAGAGGAAATACTGGATAGAAATATGTGCTATAACTATTCTGTTCCCTCTACATTGATCATGTATCTTACATGAAAACTGATACTACACATTTTACTGTCCAAACTATAGAGAAGAGATCCATAAACTTTTTAGTAAAGTACCTAGACTCTGGCTGGTAAGAACTCAATAAATCCCTGTCCCCAAGCACAAAACTAGCCTCTATCAACAAAACAATGAATCCCAGTCCTAACCTGAAAGGATTAAAATTTTGAGCTACCACCCCTCATCTACATATCTCTACCTCATCTCTACTCCCAGAGATACTGTCCCCATCAACTTATGTCTAATTACCTCATCTTTCTTTAAAAACTCTGGCTCTATTCCGGTGACTTGCTTATCTTCCTTTGAGATGCTCTTAGGGTTAGGAGCATCATCCCCTAAATAAATTGTCCTGTCCCTATACCCTACTTTACTCCTTATCCTCTGATGACTCTTCTCCTTTGGAAAGTCAGCCTGCTTTGGGGGAGTGTGATTCCCCAGATGAACTCTCATACTTCAATATTCTTCCTTTACCATTTATTCCCTCATGGTAGCTGCTGTTACTTTTGATGCTGCTGCTAATCATTTTTCCCTTTAGTTTCTGCTAATTACAGTAATACTTAAATAAACATTTTTGTCCCTAAATTTTTCTGGGTCAGAGTCTTTTTTTTTTGTTTTGTCTTTAATTACAAGGTAATGGGGTTAAATGACTTGCCCAAGGTCACACAACTAGATAATTATTAAGCGCCTGAGGCTGAATTTGAACTCAGGTCCTCCTGACTCCAGGGCCAGTGCTCTATCCCTATCCGCTATGCCACCTAGCTGCCCTGAGTCAATCTTTTAAGTGAATTCTTTCACATTAGCTTGAACCCCTGAAACCTTTAATTTACACATTTTCTAGTAATAATGAAGAGAAGTCATATACAACTTAAGCAAACAACTATCCTCCACTTCTCTCAAAATGCTTAAATAACCCTCTTTTCCTATAAAATAAAATGTCGTTAAAGTACTTAATGATCCCATTTTAACCTTCCTTTATTACACACTCACCATTTTGCTTCCCATTTCATACTCTATATTTCAGTAAGAATGGTTGACTTCTTCCTTCTAAAGAATACCCCATTTTACTATTTTCCATGGTTTAGCACAAGAGATTCCTGGTACAGATAGCAAGTGTACATTACTAACTTCAAGATTTTAGAATCTCTGTGTTTCTCTAAGACTATTGAAGCCCAAGCTCCTACAACAGTGCCCTTCCAGAGACATGCAGCACCTTACAACCCCTTTGTTTATCTTTTATATTGATATGTTCGTGTATCTGCTACTTCTCCCAAGCAGTAGGCACATTTCTTGAGAGCAGGTTTTTTTTTCATTTTAACCTTTTTGTCTTCAAGTCCAGCACAGTGAGAGGTAAAATCACAGACTCTCCATAAATTGTAGTGAATGAATTTATACAATCATAACAGTCATTGGTTTGGGACTTGAAGGCCATTTAAACTGTCTGACTCCATTTAGGGTTTTCTTAGTAAAGATACTGAAATAGATTGCCATTTCCTTCTTCAGGTCATTTCACAGATAAGGAAACTGAGGTAAACAGGGCTAGGTGACTTGTTCAAGATCACACAGCTAGTAAGCATCTGAAGCTGAATTTTTAAATCAGGAAATTCAGTCTTCCTGACTACAAATTTCTATCAGCTACATCACCTAGCTGTCCTTTAAGCTTTTAGAATCTACTATTAAAATGCAAATATCTCTAAATAGAAGTATACTCCTTATCAGACAAAACCTTCCAGTTGATTTTTAGAAATTAAATACTAGTTAGGCTTAGGTGGGAAGAAGTTTTTGAAAGAAGTTGTAATAAGACAGGAAATTGGTAAAGAGTTAGAGATATACTTAAAGAGGAAAAGAAGCAAGAAATGGAATAACCATTTATATAGTGCCTACTATGTGCCAGTCACTAATCTAAATGCCATGATGATGATGATGATGTAATGCCAATTAAACCTTTCTTTATATAGTGCTTATGATGTGCTAAGTGATTTACATAGATTCTCTCATTTGAACCTTATAACAACCCTGAGTGGAAGGTATTGCTATTAACCCCATTTTACAGATGAAGAAACTGAAACAAAGATTTACTGGCTTATTCAAAGGACCACAACTTTTAACTATCTGAGACCAAATTTGAACTTTGGTATTCCTGACTTCAGGTCCAGAGCTCTGTTGACTGTGCCAGCGGGTTATTTTAAGAGAGACCACATCTGAGACATTTTCAGGAAAATAAATAAATAAATAAAAGGAGTCATAGTTTATACATAACTCAGAGTTCCCTCTAACAGGTTATTTCTTTTTTGTTTGTTTGCTTGATTTTGCAAGGTAATAGAGTTAAGTGACTTGCCCAAGGCCACACAGCTAGGTAATTATTAAGGTCACATTTGAACTCAGATCTTCCTGACTCCAGGGCCGGTGCTCTATCCACTGCACCACCTAGTCACCCCTAACTGGTTATTTCTCATCCACACCTATGTCACTAGATCAGGCCAGCATGCCTCAAAATCCCTATTTCATTTCATCAAAGGCAGAGTAACATTTATTTTAAAGATCTATTTCATAAGTCTTACCTTTCTAGAATGACATTGAAGTTGTTAATGTGTAAACTCTATAGGAAATTCTACTTAGGAGTTTAGGTTGACTTTAGCTCTGATATTTGACCCTGGATATCAAAAAATGTCATTCTTTTGACCAAATTCTTCCTTTGGTATAAATGGATTGAATATGTATGCATAAGCTAACCTTACTGAAGGTATCTGGGCCCTTATCTGAGCTTCTTTCATTTTCTGAGAAAAGTCATTCATTGTCCCTATATTTGAATCTTCTATCAGTGTGATATGTAAAATGAGCTTATAGTGATTTTTTTCCCCTTTTCTCTTAGCAAAAGTTGTGTCTCACAACAAATGCATATACTACTTATTAGTATCAACAAAAACTCTACCAAGGATAGAATAAGTTAGATGCAAAAGGGTTGGGCTTACTCTATGGCAAAAACAATTTATATTTTTTGGCCAGATTCTTTTGGGTATTTATACCCAGAAAACAGATGCTATGAATTTTCCCCCTTTTTTATTATTGCTACTAAATAAAAATAAGTATATAACTTGTTATGAACTGTATTTCTTAGAGTAGTTTATTAAACAGTAAAAATATGTTTATTTGAAAATTATTTTATTAAACTTTGAAAGGATTCATAGAAACCATTTATCATTTTAAAGACTTCCTTCAACTATTAAAATGTACCTATCTATTTTTCTTAATATTTTCATATTTACCTCTACTTATAGGAAATTACACAAAAACAGAAAGGTCCATATCAATCATGTTGCAGTAGATTCCCATATACCTTTATATACATACATATATATGCACTATATACAAAGTAATTCAATAAATATTTGTTATTCTATTAGTCAGAATAAAGAATTAATAGTTATATATATATATTACTTTATGATTTTCAAAAAAGATTATTTTATTTTCTCCAAAAATGGAAATTCTTTATTATTTTTAAAGATATATTTTGGGGATGTGGTTATGAAAATATTGTACAATGCTATTTAATTTTTTTTTACAAGACAATGGGGTTAAGTGACTTGTCCAAGGCTACACAGCTAGGTAATTATTAAGTATCTGAGGCCGGATTTGAACTCAGGTACTCCTGACTCCAAGGCCAGTGCTCTATCCATTGTGCCACCTAGCTACCCTATTTAATTGTTTATATTATATTATATTTTATATATATATATATATATATATATATATAAATTATATAGAAACAGAAGAAAATTTCAAGGAAGGAGATAGTTTGTAGATTGTCAATAAGTATTTATTGTGTCAGGCCTTGTTCTAATGCTAGAGATACAAGAATGAGAGAAAGGGAAAGAAGAAATGGTTATAAGAGCTTACATACATATGAATAATTAATCTTACTTTCCTGTTCCATTTGTTTATATAGCTCTGCTTGCCTATCTACAATATATATTTTGAGAACAAAATTAATATGTTCTGTACATTTTCTTTCCATGTTTATTTAATTCAACAAAAAAGGGAAAATATCTACTGTAAATAAGACCCTAGGAATACTGTGATAAAATAATGGTATAACTAATATAGCAATATTAGCAATAATAATAAAGCAAAAACACTCCTTGTTCTAAAAAAACTTCTATTTTAATGATTGGATACAGCTTCCAAAAAAAGTATATTAGGAAAACTGAGGAAGGAAAGAACATTAACATCTGGGGGGGGATTATATCAAGATTTTATAGAGAAAAATATCTCCTTAGATAAGCTACATGAGAAAAGTCAAAAATTTTGAAAGAGCCTCATATGAACAAAGTCCATTTTAGGAATTGTGGGAGGATAGTGAAGAGGAAACGGGAGAACTGAGTATAGAAAATGACTGGTGGTCTATTTTAGATGGAACATCAATGCTGTAATGAGGAAGAGTAGGAATTATTGGAGAAAAGATAGAGCCTTGAATGCCAGGCTTAGAATATTTTGCATTTTATCTTAGAGGCTATGGCAAATCACTAAAGGTTTTACGGTTGAGAATTTATATAATCAGGATGATAGTTTAGGAAAATTATTTTTGCACTTGTGTAGAAAATAGATTATTGAATAGATTCGGTGTGCACATGCATGCATAGAAACCATATCCACTATTGCTCATAGAGGTTTCTATAAACATGAAAAGATTTGTCCTTACCAGGATATATTGTGAATTTGCAACAAACAGCATGGTAACTTTCCTTTTATCTTTAGAAAAATAAATGGAAATTCAAACTATTTAAGACCTCAAATTTCCTTATTTTTTTTAACCTCTTCTGGGATGAGTGAAAGACTATTACTGTCTTTCCTACCCCATCTGATCACCTCCATTCCAATAAGATGTAAGCAGGAAACTCAGACTTTAGGTCTTGTTCTTTCTTTCCTCTTGGCATTAAAAGAGTAACTGAATTAAAACTCTTATACACCTGAGCCTGGGAAAGAAAAGATATGTTGGTTTTAAATATTTTCTTTTAATCAATTATACAAAACTTTTTCCTGATTCCCCCATAAGACTGTTCTCAAAGAGTATATTGCTGTAAGTTATAAGAAGTAGATGAAAAAAGGTAGTCTAATGAGCTTCCAGGAGCCAGTGGTCTTTTCCACTGTTTACTATGATTAGTTTCACTTTATTAAGGGGATGTGAGATTCTTGAATATTAATGAAGTTTACATTCTCTGGTGGCTTGAAGAAAACCCAGACACTTAAAAAAAATCTTTGTCCATTTTAGTGCAAACAAATCATAGAATAATGGTGGGAACAATACTGAGCAAATAAACAGTAAGGTTTTATTCATTTTCATCTTGATGAATTAAGTTCCCTGAACATCTTCACACTCATCCTATGCTTCCCCTTTCTGAATCTGCTGTGGAAAACATTTTCAATTGCTTTTTAACTCAGGTACAAAGTGAATATAATTTATGAATCTAGAGTTACTTTTAATTTGGTGAGGATGGTTCTCTCACAGAATCAAAGTCAAATTCAGTTGGCATGCTTATTGTTAAATGTCCTTCCCTTTGCCCCTCAGTACACACCAGATACTACCTGGTATTCTCAGATGGTCTCCCATACAAGTACTAACTAGACCTGACACCCCTTCCCCCCTTAGCTTCCAAGACCAGATGAGGTAGGTCACATTCTTGGAGTTGGGAGGACAAGGATTCAAATCCAGTCTCAAACACTTGACAAAAGCTTACTTAATTCTGATTGCCTCACATCCAGGACCATCTCCAGTCATCCTGATTCATATCTGGCCACTGGACCCAGATGACCACAGAGGAGAAAGTGAGACTGGTGACTTAGAACAGCCCCCCTCACTTAATCCAATTTGTGTGCTTATCATGGCATCACCTCCCTGATGTTGTGGTATTCTTTGAGAATGAAAGAAAAACATCCACTCCCCTGACCACTGTTCTTATGCTGCTGGACATACAGTTGCAGGTGAAACTTTGTAGTTGACTACATTGAAGTACATGAAACAACTGAGCATCTAATAAAAATCTGCAATAAAAATCAGTGTGAATCTTTAGATTGTGTGGTTTTAATGGTTAAAGGAAAAAAGTTGAAATTAAAAGACAAAAAATATAATCGTACTTCTCTCCTTTTTATTTAAAAAAAATGATTTATGCAAACCATACAGATATTGGAAGAAGTGAACAGAAGAGGTTAGATCTAGGAGTCAAATCAAAAGATAAAAGAGTCTCCAGTTTCCCAAATTCACAGCACAAGTGGTTGGGAATCCTCAATTCAGGAAAAAATTGTTTGTGGTTTCCTGTTCACCTCTAAAATTGGTACTGAATTTGCTGATTATTTCTGATAGCAAAAAAAAATAATTTCTTTCTGATTTCACAAACATTTGGGAACAACATAGAGTCATTTTATAGAACCTCTAAGAAGAACAATATCTTTGAGATCATTTGACTTTAAGCTTTCCTTCTTCAGAGTTTTTGCTTACTCTTTTTCCCCTAAGCTTTTATGATATATTTCCATGCCCAAGAAGAGCTAGGCATGGTGTAAGATCCTTTATGTAATGAGGAGGAAGCCTGGAGCATGAGATTGAAAAATAGGAGTGAAACTGGATTCAGGAGAAAAGACTCATGGGATGGTAATTTGTTTGAAGACAGCTTGTGTATCCTTTCTCTCTATCTGGGGGAGATTGTGATTAACTGGCTCTGTGCTCAGTCCTTCTTGGGCTCAAATGCAAACTAAGGGGGCAGCTAGGTGGCGTAGTGGATAAAGCACCGGCCCTGGAGTCAGGAGTACCTGGGTTCAAATCCAAGCTCAGACACTTAATAATTACCTAACTGTGTGGCCTTGGGCAAGCCACTTAACCCCATTGCCTTGCAAAAACCTAAAAAAAAAATGCAAACTAAGAATGTAACAGAAAAAGCAATGGGGACCAGAAAATGGAAATGGTGGCCACATCAATGTGAAATCAACCTTGGATGAAAACTGCTTACGCTACTCATACAACTCTCTGCAAAATGTTCTGAATTCCCAAATAACCAAAAATAAAATAGGCACTGACTTACCTGCCTAAAAGAAGTTAAAAAAATCATTGGAAAAGATTCCTGTCAGTTCCTTTGGGGAGAGACTGAGGGAAGCATTTCACATTATGACAGCTCTCTTCCTCTCCAGATTTATCTCTCTTCCTTTTTACACTGTCATTGTAAACTTACCATCTCTCAATGGTTAAATGATCATGTTTGTGTTTAAGATAAGGGCAGCTAGGGAGCACAGTAGATAGCCTAGACTGGTGGCAAGAAAACCTAATTTCAAATTCAAGTTCAGATACTTATTAAATATGTGACTTTGGGCAAATCACTTAACCCTATTTGCCTCAGTTTTCTCATCATGGAAAAAGAAATGGCAAATTGCTCCAGTGCCTTTACCAAGAAAACCCCAATTGAGGCCACAGAGATTCAGATATCATGAAATGACTAAGTAACAAAAAACTTAGGATTTCCAGATCGATATTTCTAGCCCTTCTTTCTCTCCTGAGCTCTATCTATTCTAACATTATCAACTGTCCAACAATCACTCAAGCAAAAAGCATTTAGTTATTTCTCCCTCTGATACTTTGCCCTCTTCTCCCTGATACTATCTTCTTTCTAGGTTTTTGAAATACTATTCTCTCCTGGTTCTACTCCTACCTGTTTGATAATTTTTTACTGACTCTGATTAATATTCATCCCAATCATAGCTACTAACTATAAGCATGTGCTGGGCTTTCTGCTCTTTTCCTCTTTTTCTCTTTTAATTAGTGATTGCATCATCTACCATGCTGATCTCTATGCTGATGATTTTCAAATCTACTTACCAAGATCTTACTTCTCCTGAACTTCACTCTTGTATCTACAAATGTTTTATGGGACATCTCAAACTGGATGCACCATATATATATCTTAAACTCAATATATCCAAAACTGAAATCCTCCTATTTTCCTAATTTTTTTATTATTATTATTGATAGTAACATCATGCTCCCAGTCACTTATGCTTCAAACCTAGATGACATCCTCGACTCTTCAATTCCATCACCATTTTTAATCTAATGCTATTTCCTATCTATTTTATTTTCTTAAGATATCTGCCATATACCTCTTTCTCTTCTCATACATTGCCATCATCTTAGTTCAGGCTCCACCACCTTATGCCCAAACTATTATAATGGCCTGCTCATTGATCACTCTGCCACAAGGTTTCCACACTCCAAGTCATTCTCCACTGTACTGTCAAAGTGATGATGTGTTACTTCATTACCATTACATTTCTTACTGCCACTTGATAAATTTCAGTAGCTTCTTTTCACCTTTAGAATCAAATGGGCAACTAGGTAGCACGGGGATAGAACACTGACCTTGGAGTCAGGAAGATGGGAGTTCAAATTCAGCCTCAGACACTTACTAGCTGTGTGACCATGGGCAAATCACATAACCCTGATTGCCTCCCATCCAGGGTCATCTCTAGTCATCCTGATTCATATCTGGCAACTAGACCCAAAGGGATCTAGAGGAGAAAGTGAGGCTGGTGGCTTAGCATAGCCCCCCCCCCCCCCGCCACCATCAAATCCAATTCATGTGCTTATCATGGCATCACTTCCCTGATGTCATGGTTTCCTTTGAGTGCGAAGGACAAGCATCATCAGAATCAAATACAAATTCTAACATTTGGATTCAAAGCCTTTCACAACTTATTCCCCCCTCCATTCCTAGTATTCTTCTACTGTATACCACTATAAATGCACAATAATCTAATGAAACTAATCTCTTGACTTTCTCAAACAAGATATTTCATCTAATTACTTCAAGAATTTTCACTGGCTCTGTCTGGAATGTTCTCCCTCCTCATCTCTTCTCTTTATCCTAACTAAAATCTTCCCATTCCCTTGATTCTAATACCTTCCCTTGCTTGGTTATTTCCAGTGTATCCTGCGCATAGTTTGTTAGTACTTACTTGTTTATATTCTGTCTGTTCCATTAGATTGTGAGTTCCTTGAAAGTTCAATTGTATCTCCAAAGCTTAATACAGTGGCTGGTATATACATATATATATATATATATATATATATATATATGTATATATATATATATATATATATATATATATGGTAAGCAATTAATATATGTTGATTGGATGACTCTCAGATGACATGAATTGCACTAGGTGTTACAGATCTAATTTTTTTTAAATTAAAGTCATGCTTTAGAAGAAACTTGTATTCCATTTTGAAATGATGACTTTGAAGGAATTTCACATATTCAGAATTTAAAAGCTGGTAAAAACTCAGCAATTTTGTTGTCCAATTCATACACAAAAGGAGTCTCTACTATAACATATTTGATAAGTGATCATACAGATTCTTAGGAAGATCTGGAAGGAGGAGGAACCCACCAATTCTGTATGAAGTTCATACCTCCTTGGAACTCTATTTGGTTTTATTTGTTAGGAAGTCTTTTATGTGAATGTCAAGTTCAAATTGGATTCTTTGCAATATTCTTTTATTACTTTTGGTTCCATTGTCTGGGGACAGATAGAACAAGCCATACTTTCTCACATTCTAGACCTTTAAATATTGGGCTTAGGTTTAATATCCCATCCAATATTTTCTTCAACTCAGATATTCCTCATTATTTCAAATTATATTGATATGATACAGAATCAAGGACTTTCAGTATCCTTTTTGTTTTACTCTAAAAGCTGAGAAATCACAGCTTATCATTGTCCTTAAATTATAGTACCCATAAAAGAACATAAAACATTAGATGAGGTGTGACAAAAGTGGAGTTCCATGGCACCATCACCTCTCTGCTAGTGGAATCTGTCTTTCTATATAGTCCATGGTCACATTTGCTTCATTAATTTCTCTATCAAACTACTGACTTATTTTCAGGTTGAGGTTCACCAAAACTTCTTTAAGAACAGCTGCTCAAATTCAATTTTCCTAAGCTATTCTATTGAAGTTAATTTGCTGAACACAAGTATAAGAAGTTACATTTATTTCCAATAAATTTCACCTTCTTTGGCTCATTCCAAGACTTTAGGTTGTTAAGTTCCTTGTTGCTACAACCTCTATCATTCAAAGTATTAGCTATTTTAGCATTGTACCACTTATAAATTCGATGAACATAAGACTTATTCCTTATCCAAATTATTGATAAAAAAAGTTAGTAACACTAGAAGACTAAGTAGAGAGGCCCAGGGTACTTTACCAGATAATCCCAATCACATTGATTTTGAGACTTTAAAAATGGTTTTTGAGTTTGGCTATATCTCTATTTATAATTCATTTTCTCCATATTTTTCATAAGAATAGTATTAGATAAACAAACCTTGTTTCCATAAAATCAGTCATTTATTAAATTAGTAATTCTACTACCTCCCCAAAAAGAAATGAACATAATTTAGCATAATCTGCTCCTTATGAATCCAATTCAGTTTTCTGAAATCAATTTCTTCATTTCTAAATTTTCATTGATAATATCTATATTGGTTTATTTTAGAATATTCACACAAATTAAAGACAAACTTACATTTCATATTAAAAGACTCTGTTCTCTTCTCTTTTTCAAAAATCAGTGCATTTGCTCTTGTCTATATCTCTGATATCTGCCATTTTCAATGATACCTCATTTTTTGTAAGTCTTTTTAGTACCCAAGGGATATATTTCACCTGATCTAGGTGACATGAATTCATCAAGGGCAGTTAGGCTCTTACCATCTCTTTGAATCACATTCTTTTGAAAAAATTTGCTTTAAAAATTTACCTTTAGGTGGAACCAAAAAGGAAGACTAGGAACAGTCACCTACCTGAAGTCTTCCAATATTCCCTTCCAAACAACTATAAAATAATGCCTCAAATAAAACTTTACAGAAAAAGAACTAACAAAAAAGTTGGGTGAGACATTTTCATACTCTAAGAAAACTTAAGAAACTTATTGGAGAAGTCTCCTAGTAGACTAGGGTGGAAGTCTGTCCAGACCTTATGCATGCATTAGAAATCTTAGAATAAGCAACAACAGCTTTGTGAGCATTCAGTCCAGAGATGGAAAGGGAATCAAACAATTAGTCAGAAAGAGATTATGGCAATGATTGTTAGCAATGAGTTTAGTCATTACTGATTAGCAACTCTACTGTCCATATGTAGTCATGGTTTCAGATCACAGTTCAGGGTGGATAGAAGCATTGGGTTGGTCACAAGAAAGCAAGGGCTCTGATCATAAATCCAAGGCAAAGAAATCACTAGATCTTACAGATGCAAAAATCAGGGAAACTTCATATGTAAAAGACCAGAACTAAGACCAGGGAAGCAATAACCATATCTCTCCCAGGAGAAATGGAAAGACCAAAAACTTGTAAACCCCCAATAATATCAATGAAAACAGCAGGGGGGAAAAAAAAAACAAAAAATCCCCCCCCCCAAAAAAAACCAAAAATTAAAGCCCAGAACCACATGAGCAATGCCCTACCTTAGCAGAAAGTGGAAAGTCAAATTACAGACTGGAAAAATGAGCAAATAACAACACCAAAATTAATTTGACCATAAAAAGCTACTATGATGGCAGGGAAGACCAAGACATACATTCAGAAGACAATAACAATGTATAAACAGTTACAAATGAAACCTCAAAAAATGCATATTGGACATAATCCCAAGAGGTATTCCTGGGAGAGTTTAAGAAGGAGAAGAGTAAGGGGCGGCTAGGTGGCATAGTGGATAAAGCACCGGCCTTGGAGTCAGGAGTACCTGGGTTCAAGTCTGGTCTCAGATACTTAATAATTGCCTAGCTGTGTGGCCTTGAGCAAGCCACTTAACCCCATTTGCCTTGCAAAAAAACCTAAAAAAAAGGAGAAGAGTGTAGAAGAAAAATTGGAGATAATAATGAGTGATAAAAGAAAATTAAGAAAACAGAACTAAAAGATTGTTAAGACAGGCACAAAAAATACTGAAGGAAAATATTACCTCAAAACCTAAATGCATTTAGAGGCACAGAAATTAAAGAAAAGAATTACTTAAAAAAACAGGCTATATAAAATGAAAAAGGAGGTAAAAATTTACTGGAGAAAAGAGCTTCTACAAAAGTGAAATTGGGGCAGTTAGGTGGCACAGTGGATAGAGTACCCTATCTGGAGTAAGAAAACCTGAGTTCAAATTTGGCCTCAGACACTTAATAATTACTTAGCTATGTGATCTTTGACATGTCACTTAACCCCATTGTCTAGCAAAAAGTAAAACAACAAAAAAAAGCAGAATTGGCCAAATTGGGAATAGAAGGAGTACACAATTTCATTGAAAGAAATATTTTTAAAAATTAAAATTTGGCATGTGGAAGGCAATGATTCCATGAGACATTAAGAAACAACAAAAAAATAAAAGGAATGAAAAAATAGAATAAAATGTGAAATACTGCATTGAAAAAACATCCAATCTGGGCAATAATTTAAAAAGATAATTAAAGAATTATTGCAGTATCTAAAAACCATGATCAACAAAAGAGTTTAGTTCTTATTTCACGAAATTAGGAAGGCAAACTGCCCCAATATCTTAGATTTAGAGAGTAAAATAGAAATTAAAAGAATCCACTGACACTACCTCTTAAAAGAGATCCCCAAATGGAAATTCCCAGGGATATTATAAAAAATTATAGAAATCCCAGGTGAAGGAGAAAATATATCCAGCTGATATACAAATACTGTGAATCCACCATAAGAATCACAAAAAATTAGTACCTTCATGCTTAATGAGTGAAGCATTTAGAATATCATATTACAGTAGGATATGGATCTGGGATTACAATCAAGAATTATCTACTCAGCAAAATTGAGTTTAATCCTTAAAGAAAAAAATGAATGTTTAATAAAGAATTTTCTTTAATTCCTGAGGGGAAATAGAAAATCAGATACTCAATTACAAGACACACGAGTAAAAAAAAGATAAACAAGAAAGGACAATCATAAGTGATTATTTAAAATTAATTTTTTTACATTTGTATTGGGAAGATGATACATGTAACTTCCAAGAATTTCATCATTATTAGGGGTACTAAAGGACTTTACATTGATAGTGGGAATGGATGTGTCAATATTTGAATGATTTTCAACAAAAAAGAAATGAAGACTTGAGAAAGATGTTAGAGGTAGAATGGGAAAGCTTTCTCACATGAATGAATTTCTCCAAGAACTTTTACAAGAGAGAGGAAAATGGTGGTTTGGTACCATGCAATGCTTGTGCACACATAAGCACACATACACACACACACACACACACACACACACACACACACACACACACACTCAATCAGTTATGTATAGAAATGTAACTTGTGGGGCAGCTAGGTAGCACAGTGGATAGATCACTGGCATGTAAGTCAGGAGGACCTGAGTTCAAATTTGACCTCATACACTTAATAATTGCCTAGCTATGTGAACTTGGGCAAGTCACTTTTAACTCCATTGCCTTAAATAAAAATAAAAAGTAAAAAAAAAATTGAGAAAAGAAATGTAACTTGTGAAATAGGAGGAAAAGGAAAATGGGAAGGATGATAAAAGGGAGGATAGATTAAGAGAGACAGTAGTTAAAAGTAAAATGATCTTTTTAAGGAGACAAGATAGATAGATAGATAGATAGATAGATAGATAGATAGATAGATAGATAGAAAGAAAGAGAGAGAGACAGAAATTGAGAGTAAGAGAGACAGAAGAAAGAAAAAAAGAACATAAATAAATGAAGGGAAATAGTAATCATATTTATGAATGTGAATAGATAAACTCACCCATAAAATGAAAGCAGAAATCCAATATTATGTTGTTTACAAGAGATACATTTTAAATGGAAAAACATATAAAGTTAAAATGAAAGACTAGAGCAGAATATATGCTTCAGCTGAACAAAAATAAAGGGCAGGAATAGTACATTGATCTCAGACAACACAAAGTCAAAAATGGACCTAATTAAAAGTGATAATCAGATAAACTAAAGTTTGCTAAAAGATGCTATAACCAATGAAGAAATACCAAAAATTTGCAAAACATTTTTCTGATGAAGTCTTCATTTCTCAAATATATATTAAGTATAGAACCAAGTCAAGTTTATTAAAAAAGTAAGAGTCACATCCACTTGGTAAATGATCAAAGGATATTAAACAGATATTTTTATGTAGATATCAAATATAAATATAATCATATGAAAAAGATGTTCTGAATCATGACTGATAAGAGATATGCAAATTAAGCCAACTCTAAAATACCATCTCACATCTATCCAAAATGACAAATTCTGGAAGAGATGAATGAAAAATAGGTACATTTATGAGCCACTCACTGGTAGAGTCATGAATTTTTCTGGATAAAAATTTGAAAAAATATTCAAAATGTTACAAAACTGTGCACACTCTGACCTAGAAATACCTTCACTAGATCTGTATCCCAAAGAGAACAAAGGAAATGGAAAAGGACCTATCTATGTAAAAATGTTCACAGCAACTCTTTTTTTGAAGTGGCAAAGAACTGGAAATTAAAAGAAAGGTCATTTTTTGTGGACTGGTTGAACAAGTTGTGGTGATGGAGTGCTATTGTGGTATAAAAAAATGATGATTTTTAAAATCAAGGCAAGATCTATATGAAAAGATGCAAAGTGAAGTTAAGGTGAACTGGAGGGTCATTGTGTACAGAAAAAAGCAATGTAACAATGATGATCAACTATGAAAGATTTGGCTATTTTTTTTTACAAGGCAAATGGGGTTAAGTGGCTTTCCCAAGGCCACACAGCTAGGTAATTATTAAGTATCTGAGACCGGATTTGAACCCAGGTACTCCTGACTCCAAGGCCGGTGCCTTATCCACTATGCCACCTAGCTGCCCCCAAGATTTGGCTATTATGATCAAAAATGATCTAAGATAATTCCAAAGGTCTAGTGATGAAAAACTACTATTTATCTCCAGGGAAAGAACTCATATTTTCTGAGTATGAATTGAAGTATAATTTTCTCTCTTTACATTTCTTGATTTCTTTTTATAAAAAAAGATATGGCTAATATGAAAATTTATTTTGCATGCTTTCACATGTATAATAAATATTATAGTGCTTGCCTTCTCAGTGTCTGCTTAAGGATATAGAAGGGAAAGAGACAATTTCGAATTCAAATTTTTTAAAAAATCTTTAAAATATAAAAGCTTGCCTATAAAAGTGAACTTAAAAAAACAAAATTGCTCAAACATGATCATAAGCATGATGTTGAAATAAAGTTTTTCTATTCACATGTACATATTTTTAAAGGATTTTCAGAAGAGTTTCACATTCTCTTCTTAACATACATTTTGCATGTATTTAGCTACATGCACCAGGAAAAACAGATTCAAGTTGTGTCTCTGTATGTAAGCATGTGCATATATTTAAGGAACATACTAATGAACTGAAATACAAGCATTATAATAGACAGGGTATTATCCAAAGCAAGATGACAAATTGAATGATGTTCTCTTATCACAAATGAAAATCTTCTATTATAAACAAATGATTTTCAGATATATCTCATTGGTAATATCATTTTCAATCTATCCAACCCATAACACTCCACTTCAGATTAGATTTAAGTGATGATTTTGTGGCAAGAAAAAGAGAGTGTTTTCAAAAACAGTCATTCCTGAGTTCTTTTTTTGTCCTGTTCAAACCTGTGAACTGTAATTTTACTAAGTCCCCATGAATTTGATCATAAAATAATTAAACCTGCTCTCACACATCTAAAGATAGCTTAAAGAAGAACTTGAAAATATCAACACATTTTTGAGTATAAGAACTAAATAGGTGACAATCAGAAAATATTGTTGCTCTGTGATATTCTCATCTAATTAAATATTCAGAAAATTTTAGGTGTTTATAAGAAATCAATTTAGTAACTTACATATATTTTCTTAGACTTATCTTAAACAGAAAAAACAAAGCAATGTGGTTTTCTACTGTAAATATCACCATGCCATCAATTGATTTAAATAATGAGACACCATTAATGAATGAAAATACAACCTGAACTCATTCGATTTTTCTAAATGGGCACCAGTACAGTTTCATTATTTATGCATATGATACCATTCAGGGCACATAATGTGCCAGGAAGTAAAGATACTTAACAGCTATTTAAAGAATAAAGCTTTGAGAAACATTTGGCAAGTTAATTTTTAAAGGACCATTGACCATGACATCCACTTTGCATTTGCAATTTTTGCACCTGCAATTATTTGCATGCAAAAAATTGCAGCCACAGTTGTCTAATTGTAGGCATAACCATCCAAATCTGCCCTCAAAAGGAGATTAACACAAAAGGGATACCATCTGTGATAGTTCAACAAACCCCTCAGACCTCTATGGCTTCAAAACCTGAGAGGCTGGTGGGCATCTTTCCCTCTTGGCTCAGGATTTAGATCTCATTCAAGCATTCCAGGCCAGTCTGATTATTTGGAAAGCAACAGTCCAATCCTTTCATCCAGCCAATCTGTCTTCCTACTCAGTTATTTCTTTAAAAAGGACTTTTCTAAATCTCTAACCCTTCCTCCAGGAGCCAAAGTGCAACAGGAGCAAATGATTTTGTCTTTTGGATCGTGAACAGGTTCAGGTTCTAATTCATTTCAATATTTTGAAACAAGAATTCACATTATGTATGTGTCTACACACTATATATATATATATATATATATATATATATATATATAATACATATATATCTTTGTATGTATAAAGCATATGTATTTATAAATATAAGCATATACACATACAAACATATAATACATATCGAATTGTCTATAAAGATAAAAACTCAGTTCAAACCTTTGCTGAAAGGAGTCATGAAAATCACTATTTTATTTTTAAGTTCTAGCCCTTTAAAATATGTCTATATGTCTATGTATGCATATTTGTATACTTATATTTGTAATATAAACTGTCACTTTTGATCAAGTGAATTCTTTTATGTTCCTATTATAATGTTAGCGCCCGTCAAGACATACAATCATTGTCCCCTGGCAGATGATGTCTTATAAAAAGTCATAATCCTCCTGCTTGTAATACAATCACAACTACGACAAATAATTATAGAACCATAGAAGGACAGTTATGATTTCAGATGGGGAATATATAAAAGCAGATGAAAAATATAAAATCAAGATTATCCTTTGACAAAGATGTTGTTTTCATACAAATGTCAGTGATAATAAATGTGGGGAGAACATAGTATATTTTGTGATGATGAAATTGAAAACAGAATATTTTGTCAAAGGTTTTGATGAGAATTGTGATTTTTTAAAGGTATATAACTCAGTAAAATTGGTATGTACTATAACTGAAATGAAATTCAGGTGCTTTTGGATAGAAAAATAAGACAAGTTATGGGGCAAACCAATGAAACCTATGAGTATTATTCGAGAATGGAAATTTATCAACAAGTTGCCCTTTCCATGAGATTTGAAATGCTTTCATAATTTTGTAATGAGCCAGTCAACAAGAATTTATTAATAACTAAACATGTGTTAGGCACAATGACAAGGAGTTTCAGTTATATACTTCAATAATAAACCATGGGATAGGAAAAAGATGAAAGAAGGGATTTGGTCTTTAGAAGAATTAATTATTTGATGGTAAGCAGAAAGGAGGGAGAAGAGGAGGAAGAGATGATTCATGAATATGAAAAAGTAAATATAGTTCTGAAAGGGGTCAGTAGAGCAGAGAGAATGAAAACTACAGGCAAACACAGAATTAGGGAAGGTCATTTTTTGGTTTCTACCTATAAGATTCTTAAGGAACAGTTTAAAATTTCAATATGCTTTTTCAGGCACTATGGAAAATTATAGGTTTCAATTGTTTTATGTTGCAAAAAAAGAATCTGACAACAAAGTAGAAAATAAAGTAATACTTACATCCTGAGCTACCATTGGTTGAAACAAGTGTAAAATTAGAAGGCCATGGATTGCGAACAATATCTTGCCAATGAATGGTTTCTGCATAACAAAGGAATTTGTTCTGGTCAACATATACTCCTCCATTTAAGATTTCTGTAAAAAATGAAAAACAAGGGATTTAATATTAATCTGGTGAATTTAGGGGAAAACATTGGGGGAATATGATAGTTTAGTTGGCACTAGTACAATGGTGATAATCCACACAACACTAATTATATTAAAGTGAAATTATGCAATGGCCATTAAATGTGAAACTTCAAAGACCCAAGAAGCTTGTAATCATTGGAAAACTAAAAATATTTATTTCATCACAGTATAGTGAAATGATTTTGACAACTTCATCAGGTAGAGTCAATGGGTATACCAAATATTTCTAATAGGAATAGGAAGGAAAATACATTAAAATTTCATTATGACAGTTCATTATGTTTGGATACAGATCTACTAAGGGTCAAATGACCTAAAACTCATATGGCAAAAGTCTTCCTTGGTTGCCTTTTATAAGCAAAATTGAGGACACTGCTTATAAAAGTTCTGAATTCACCAGTGACAATTATTTCAAAGATTAGAAAACCCTTTTTGCTCTTTTCTAAACAACAAAAATATATATCCTCTATTTTCTCTAAATGAAACATATCATAATTTATTTACTATAAGGAGAAAAATATTGATAAAAGAAGATCAGAAGTAATGCATATACCAGCTTGTGACTTGGGAAAGTCACTGAGCCTTAAGCTCCTTGTCTGAAAATTATAGTAAATAATAGTTCCATTATGTACTTCATAAGGCTGGCATAAGGAAGGGACATTGTAATGTTCTAAATAAACATGAACTGCCAGTGGCATTGACAATACAATTTGAAAGCTATATTTTACTTTAAATTTAATTTCATTTTAACCCTATTTTCTAACATGAGAACACTTTTGTGATGTTGTTTATTTCTAAAAAAAATAGAAAAAAGACTTTGAAAAAAAAAGAAAGTTCCTTGAAGATGTTACTGGAAGGTATGTATATAGAGAACACTTTTCAAGCCAGATTTGTATGATAAATAAGTAGTTATCCATCTGATATAAATGCAAGGGAATCTCATAGGAAATTCTGACTCAAAAATTAGAGTCAAGGGGCTTTGCTTGATGCCCGTTCTATTTTCTTATAATCTGTGTGACCTTATGTAAGTTTTCTTTTTCCTTTACTTCTTATCTAAATATTTATTTGATATAAATCTCTTTCAGAATGCAAATACTCTTAAGTAAGTCATTTTATTAAACATTAATAAATTAGTGTGGATGAATTTACTAAATAGCTTTTCTCCTTAAACTGAAGGATTTGGTAATAGCTTTGTGTTTGTTTTGAGGGTTGTCAGGAACTTTGAAGATGGGAGGACATGGCTTTAATTGGGATGTATCAGAGCCCCAGTACATTTGTATTCCTTAAACATATATCAACAATTGAGATTAGCATCAAGTTATTAAGACTCATTAATAGGCCAAGATGGAGTCAAGAGAAGAGCCTCTCTTAGGTTCTCTCTTCAAAATCTTTCAAAAGCCTTAAAATTTTGACTCTAACTAAATTTTCAAGAGACAGAACCCACAGAAAGATCCAGTGAGGGAATTCTCCGTCCCAAGGTAACCCGGAAAATAGGGGGGAAAATTCTGTTCCATGGGGTTAGCGGATGGCCCCACCAGAGGGAAAGAATTTCAGTGTCCTAGGAACAGCCCCAGGGCACCTGGGAGCACCAGCCCCTGGCAGCAGAAGCAGTTTGCTGACTCGCACCCCAGAAAGCACCAAGCACAACTTGGAAGATCAGCAGACCTCTGTCAGAACGCGTGTGAAGGCCAGGCCCCCAGCGCAGCTGTGGCACTCTGCGAAGCCCAGGCTTTCAGGGTGGTCACAGCACTCAATGCAGCCAAGGCAGCCCAGATCCAGGAAAGCAAAGCAGGCCTGTGGAGCTGCTCAGCAGGAGCCTCCAGGCAGCTGCGCCTTGAATGCTCCACACTCCGAAGGAAAGGGTGGAGGGAGACTTCTGAGATCTGTCCTCTGTCCCTGGAACAGGGCTCTGGGCCTCTGACCACATGCAGATCCAGGGACCCTCCCCTGCCCAGCCCCATGGCAGAGGGGTAAGCTTGTGGTCATTCACAGACCAGGAGGGCAGTCAGAACATCATACACTGAGGTCCCTGTGGGGATGTCCCAATAAAACTCAAAACCTCAGGAAGCACCCCAAAATCAGGCACAGGCTGAGGAAATGAGTAAACAAAAAAAAAGGCACTGGACCATTGACAATTACTTTATCTATGATCTCATGGAGGACCAAAATACTCAATCTGAAGATGAGAAAGTCTAAGTTTCTGCATCTAAAGACTCCAAGAAGTATAGAAGTTGGGCTCAGGCTATGACAGAGCTCAAAAAAAGATTTTGAAAATCAAGTAAAGGAGAAAGAAGAAAAATGGGACAAGAAATGACATAAATGCAGAAAAAATGTGAAAATGAAGTCAGCAGCTTAGTCAAGGAGATCCAAAAAAAAAATAAGCTTAAGAAAATCTCATGTTAAAAACCAGCTTAGGTCAAATGGACAAAATGATTCAAAAAGTTATTGAGAAGAATGATTTTAAAAAACAGAATTGGGCAGATGGAAAAGGAGATAAGAAAGCTCTCTGAGGAAAACAAATCCTTGACTTCCCAAGTCAAAGAGAAAATATTACAAGCAGCCAGAAAGACGCAATTCAAATATCATGGAGCTGCAGTCAGGATCACACAGGACTTGGCAGCAACGACATTAAGAGCTCGTAGGGCTTGGAATATGATATTCCAGAAGGCAAAATAGCTTGGAACGCAACCAAGAATCAACTACCCAGAAAAACTGAACATCCTTTTCCAGGGAAAAGATGGACTTTCGGTGAAACAGGGGAATTTCAAATGTTCCTGTTGAAACAACCAGAGCTGAACAGAAAGTTTGACCTTCAAGTACAGGACTCAGGTGAAGCATAGAGAGTGGAGGAGAAGGCTAAGTTATGAGGTGTTTAATGAACTGTATGTATTCCTGCATGGAAAAATGATACTGATAATACTCATATGAACCGTCTCATTTAGTAGAGCAGGTGTAAGGAGTTTTTATTGATGAAGCACAGGAGAGAGCTGAATTTAAAGATATAATGTAAAAATGGAGTCAATGGCTAAAAGGGAAAAGTACTGGGAGTAAGAGAAAGGAAAAGGTGAGGGGGGGGATGAGGGGACCTTTACTCTCATTAGAAATGGCTCAGAGGGGCAACAGCATACACACTCAATGGGGTATAGACATTTAGAGAAAAAAAGGAGAGAAGGGGGACAGGGAGAAGGGGGGGGAATGTGGGTGATAGAGTAGAGGGCAGATCATAAAAGAAGATAATCACATATAACATATTTTCTGCTTTATTTTTTGCAAGGTGCTGGGATTGGGTGGCCTGTCTTGGACCACCAGGTGGTTGCTGGGTCTCTGGGGTAGTATATGGGCTTGGGGCCTCTTGGCTCCAGAGCCAGTACCCTGTCCACTGTGCCACTCGGCTATCTTAAAGCACATTTTAGAAGAGGTACAGAGTGAAGGGAGAGAGAAAATATAATAGATGGTCGTGGGTAGGAATGGATGGAGGGAATTATAATCAGCAACAGCAACTGTGGAAAAATATAGAAGTAACTTCTGTGATGGACTTATGATAAAGAATGTGATCTGGGGGCGGCTAGGTGTTGTAGTAGATAAAGCACTGACCCTGGAGTCAGGAGTACCTGGGTTCAAATCCTGTCTCAGACACTTAATTACCTAGCTGTGTGGCCTTGGGCAAGCCACTTAACCCCATTTGCCTTGCAAAAATAGAAGAAAAAAAACGAATGTGATCCATCTGAGACAGAGCTGATGGTATCAGAACACAGACTGAAAAACACTTTTTTTTCTCTTTCTTTTACTTTAGTCCTCATAAGGTTTTATATTTTTGTGGGGGAGGAGGTATTATGTTTATTCTTTATAAGAATATTTTAGTAATGTTCAAAAAAAATAAGAAAAAAAGACTCATTGCTAAAGGAAAAAGTTACCAGAGGTAGCACAGCTACATTACCAAATAAACTCTATCACTTATCCAAACTACTCCATGCTCCCTTCCCTGAAGCAACATTTTGCTATCTTGAACACAAAAGTCAAACTTTGGTTATTATTTTTGTCATTGATCTAATTTTATCCTTTATGGCTAATTATGAAGTCTCCTACACACAATTCTCAGTAATATAGTCATCCTGTCACCCAGAATAGGGAGTATTCTCTGAATATATTGGGCAAAGAAAAGTATATTATCATGATACTAAGAGCCTATATTTTGCGAACTTTAAAGATCTCCAATTTTTATGTGTATTATCTCACTCCAACAACTGTATGTTTTCATTTCCATTTTACAAAAGTGGACTCTAAGAATAGGAGACAAATTCTGACAACTTGTCAAATTTTATATGACTATTAAGTATGTGAAGCAGGAGTTAAATTCAGACTTTCAGATTTGCAGGTAGTATAACACAGTAATTCTGTCTTTTCCACTATATTACCTGTGTGATGCTTTGGGTCTCAAAACTCTCATCTGCAAAATTTGACTAGATAGCCTGGGAGATCCCCTCCCTCTCATACTTTAGGATCATTTGACTTATTTTCCAAAGTATAAATTACTACAAACCTTCTGGGGACTGGATATTCTCAAATGATCCCTGGAGAGGATATAGGAGTTAGAATGATATTTTGACTTACAACTTAAAATCTCATCCCAACCCCCCCCCATCTTTAACCACAAAATCTTTACTGAATTTCAAGAGAAATAGAAAGGAGATTTTTGGAAATGGATTCTTACATTAATATTCCAGACTCAATTCTGATATAAAAAATACAAAAATCATGTAAGTCATCTTGAAATGATCTCACCCCAAAAATATCACTCCTTACTGTGATGAAAAATGCAAATTTGTACTACTACTATGAATAAAATGAAGGGTGATTTATTTTGCTTTTCAGTCTACATATGAAATTAGTTTCCCCCCAATTTATGGTAAAGAAGATGTTCTGTTATGGTAGTATCTAAATTTTATGGGAGACATACTTTATTAAATCAATAGCAGAGTAAATATATGAATAATTTGAAGATATATATATATATATATGTATATATACATTAAAAATAAAAGAAGGTACTCCAGAAAGAAATCATTGTCTCCAATTATTTATCAAAAATACATAAAATCAGATTATATTTGCATGAAATAATCTTACAAAAGCTCTTTTGCTTTAGCCCTTTGAATCAATCTAGGGATTATACTTAGTTCCTAGAAATAGGTGATTCAAAAGCTTGACTTTTACATGGAAAGGGATTAAAATTATATAATAATATCTTACTTGATAAAAATTTAAGTGAAGAGCACAATGGTGATCATTCTCTGTGATATTTTTATAATGCTCAGAATATGAAACATAGCATCTGTTAGTAATATTGATCTGAGAGAGTTAAAATCTTTTGCATATAACTATGGGCAATTTATGATTATTCTTTGTTTATTTGCTTCCTTTTTTCCCCTTTGTCTTTCTCCTACAAACTAGCTCCTCTAATCTTTACCTGGATTATAGCCAATCCACTTTAAAAAAAACCACAATGATATGAAAATGTACATTCTCTTTATTATTATAGTGGAATTGCCAAGTATTTATTATGTGTTCTTTAAATCAACTTTTATTTCTAAGTATCTACCAAAGAATATTTTTATTGCATTCATTCATTTACTTTTGACAATAGTTAATAAGAATTTTAACTTCCATTCAAGTCACATTTTTTTAAACCTATTGGAAACATAATTTTGAACTCAGGTCCTCCTGACTTCTTGGCTGGTGATTTATTGACTGCACCACCTAGCTGTCCCTGGAAACATATTTTGACAGGGAGCAGAGATGCCTATCTCTCTTCTTCAGAGAATACACAGTCTACTGTCCACAGATTTAGGGGTGAAGAAAAGACTTTTTATAGGCTTCTAAGCTGAAATTGAGTATGTATTCAAGGTGTTACAATGGAGAAATTTTGTTCCTTTTCAATTCTTCACTTTGGAAGGTCAGAGGTTTGGGTCCCCTTTTCTCCATCATATGCCACAAAGCAAGTCTGTTTCTGGAATGGAGCTATCTTTTGTATAAGGACTTCTGAAAACTTGAAAGATCATAGAACCAGATGCAATATCAACAGCTAAGATCAATGAGAAACACAAAGTTAGCCTTGTACTTTGTTTTCAGCAGATGGGAATTAGGGATTACATTTCTACTGGGGTTTCTGGTGTGCAAGCTTAGTTGCAACTCAGCAACCAATCAAAAGATATTTTCTCCTCTACTCTGTAAAACTCATAAGAAATAGTCATAAAATATCTGTGTATGTGATGAAGTAGAGAACCTGAAAATTGCATTTTTTGACAAATCAAACTTAGAGAAGCAGACTTAACAAATATCCATGTGGGGTCCCTGGTACATTCTCCCCCAAATAGGATCTCATTGGCCAGTAGTCTATTTCATGTGTCACTAGAGTTTGTTTTGCTCATGACCAGTTCATATATCTCAAAAGTTCCCTACTTCTAGGAAAAGACTGTGTGTGGAGGTAAGCTCTTATTAATTAGTTATATAGCTGGAAAGAACTATATCTTAAAAAGTGCCAGGATGGGAAAATCTAGCTCTTTTTACTTCTCATTCCCATTTAATTCAGTAAGGATGAAGGACTGAATTTACCTAAAGAGTGGATTCCATAAACTGAAAAGGTAAAGGAAGGATGAAGGTCTGTTTCCTTCCCTTCTCTCCTTTTAGATCTAGGTTTCTGTTTTCTTTAGTTTTTTTTTTAATGCTTTCTTCAAATTTTGGGAAAGTTGCAATGGCAACCTAGGAGTCAAGATTAACAGATTCCATGTATCATGGAAGCAGTCCATCCTCAGCAGGGAAACCTAAAGGAGTTTAGGTGCTGGAACTTGGAAACATGGAGAGGTGTAAGGTGTGGTGCTTAGACTTAGTGTTTAGACTTTGGAATTTTGAACTGTGATCTAAAGGAATTTAGCTAAGTACATCTAATCTCCTTTCCTTTCCCCTAGTAGGAGGTGGTACAAAAGGGGATTATGAATCATATGTTGGGAAGAGTGTTTATATACTTATGATTATAACATTTAAATAACTAAACCATTATAAAAGCTAATCCGACTAGTAAGTGGTTAAATGATTCCACCTCGACAATTGATAGAATTTGATCTATGGGAGTTGGAGACATTGACAGAATGCACAGAGATCCTCCAATAATAATTCATTATTTTGAAAATGATTTTTATAACTTTATGTGATATCAAAATATAAGTTGTTACTGTTACTAGACAGAGTCTAGGACAAATTTGAACAAGTTTTGCAATGTAACATGGGCAAATTTGCATGAAGCTAAACATAATTTTCAGAAATTATAATTCTAAAGTAGAAAAAAATAAGCTCCATATCCTCCAGACTTCAAGAAACCCAAAGAAATGAAAGCCTGGGGTCCCTGTGCAACCACATCCTATATGTAGATATAAATGTTCTTATCTTTCACTGATTTAATTTCATTTTAATTTCTGCATCATGGATGCTTTTGACAATCTGGTGTAGTTCATGGACTCCTATGCATACAGTTTTTTAAAATATCAAAGAAAAATATACAATCATAAAAATAAATTATACTATATTATGGTTATCTATATATATCATATACACATATACATACATGATTTCATATATATATACATATATAAATATATATGTGTGCTTTATATAATTTAAAGTTCATAAATGGCAGGCTAAGAGCTCCTAAAATAAGAAAAAGAAACAGCTTACTTCACACTAGATTTGCATGAAAATGAAATACCTTCTTTGTATACTGTATCACCACTTCTTCTGTCCCGAAAATATTTCCATCTGAGTGATTGATAGGTTTGCCCACCAAGTTGAGGGCTCAGAGCATTATCCAAATCTAAGAGCCCATTTACAGTGTTACATAAGTGAAGTTACATGTTTAATCAATACTGAGAGTTCTAGTGAACAAGGCTGATTGTATTGATTCATTAACATTTAGTTTATACCACAGAAACCACTGCATATAAATGTCAAAAAACCTAGTTTTTTAGACCTGTTTGTTGTTTAGAAGTTACATTGCCCTGTCTAACCTTCAAAATTTGTCTTTAAGAGCATTCCTATGAAACTGGATTATATAATAGAATGACACAGTCGGTAATACACTTTATATTTGAATATTATTTTTTAAAAGAGTTAGAAAGAAGACATTACAAGGTGTCTTTCATCACAGAATGATTTTTACTATATTTTAACTTTTAATAACTCTCCAAGGATTCCCTACCCGTTAGTTTTATAAGGCAAGAAAAGGTCAAAATTCCCTTTGTATTTTTCCTGTGCAAACAGATCTATAAACTAAGCTACATTCCAATCTGTCATAGACAGTATAAAAATTAACCCCTATATGTCGAAGAACAATATCTATATAGAACACAAATTTCACCATCCATGCTGGCCTTGCTATAAAACCTGACTAGTGTTTCTGAGATTCACATTATGTTATCACAAAAAATTCAGAAAAAAAAACATTTTTTTATTTATAATTTAATAGTCAGTTTTTCTTTCATTTTTTTCAGTCAAATCTATTGCTTATTATAGGAGTCCAGTCCAATCAAATCCAAGACAATATGGTAGTATTAAGTGTTTACTTTGTGCACCACCCAAGGCTGAAAAAGAGCTTAAGTTGGTGGTAGGAAGAAAAAAATGTCACAAGTTAAATACATAAATTATAATTTGAGGTAGGAGAGAATATTAACAATTAAAAGGATCAGTGATACTTTCAGAGTTCATGTGATTAGCTCTGAAGAAAAACATTAAAAAGGGGAGACAAGAAGAGAGTATATTATAAAAGATGAGGGAAGAAGTGGTTAGTAAAAAGGACAGTCAGTAGTCAGAATGTCACTTGGGGGGGAATAGTCTGGCTCAAATACAGAGTGTGGGTATGAAAGGTAAAACAATTGCAGTAAGCCTAGAAAGTTAGACAAGAGCCTGATCATGAAGGATTTCAAATGAAGTTTGCATATTATCCTGGGAGTCACTAGGGAGCCATAGAAAATTATTGAACTAGTATGCATTAGGAAAATGATTTGTGGGAAGAATAGGTTGGAAAGAAAACAAAGCCTGAGAATACCTTTCTATTCTTCCCCCCCAAAAAAAGTTATAGAGAAAATATCTTCTGTGATATCAATGGCTACAAAAAGAAACAAACTCCAGTATAATTTTGAACCACACACACTTTAATTCAACATTTCACAAATACCTACAATGTGTCAAATACTAAATTACTTGACTAACATTTGTTTGTTGAGGTCTATTTTTCGGTAATATTTATTATAACAGGAATAGACAATGCATTTAATTTGTTGACAAGTTCTTCACACAGCAAAAGCCAAATTAATTTCCCAGTAATTATACTTTTTATATAAACTTTATTTTCAACCAATTAGCTAACCCTTTTATGTATGTTGCTTAATTCTGAGTGCTTTTAAAAGAATAACAACAGCACAATTCCATATTGTATTTCTACCTGCAAATATTTTAATAAAATCTCTCTTTAGAAAGTTGCAAAGCGTTATTTGAAAGAAGACTCAGAGCTTCTGGGTCATAACTTTTTCATTTTCTCTAAGTTAGCTATTTGACCCTTTTTTTCCCTTTGATTTTCTTTTCCTTTGACTTTATATGGAAAAGAAATGACCATGTAAATTGAAATGACTCCTTTAGCATTCTTCATTTCTTTTTGAATACTGATTATTGCAGTGAATTTGGGCAGACATGGCTGCCCATTAAGGAAATCAGTGACATTTCAATAATAAGACAGCTCAACCTAAATGAGTAATATACACAATACTGAGATTCTTTTTTCCTTTAATTCTAAACCAAAACCTCCTGTTCTCTCATGTGAATGACTTCATAGATGAATAGTTTCTTCACTATTTCCTCAAGTTAAGGTGTAAAAATGTTGTTTAACTAATGCTATCATCATCACAAAAGCTAACATTTTAAAGTCAGCAAGTTGTAAGTGTATTACTTCACTGGTTACTTACAACATAACTGCTATTCTTAGCCCTATTTTACTGAAAATGGAACTGAGAAATGAAGATAAGTAACTTGTCTAAGTCATAGAGTTAGAGGTATTATTTGAACCCTGGTCTCAACTACTCTTAGTCCAATACTCTATTATCATAAGAAGTCACATTACCAATTTGTAAATTCCTTTAGCTCTAATGAAATTTAAGGAATAATTTACATTTTTGTCCATTTAAAATTATTTTTAATTGATTAAAAGCTGCCTCCCCCCCCAGTCCCTTCCATCCATTGAAAAAAAAAGAAAAACAAAAACATTTGGATAATTATGTAAAGACAAGAAAATCAAATTAGCACATTGGAAGTGTTTCAAAAGATGCATGCCTCAATTTGTTCTCTGGGCCTTTCTATGGAGATAAATTCCAAATATATTAGAATTTTAAATAGTTTTAAAGATATTATTTTCCAAGTGATTGCCTTAACATTCTTTTCTTCCCCCTCACCTAAAGTATTTTTTAATAATAATTCACATTTGAGATTAAATAGAGAACTGGCCTCAGATTCTGAAAAATTTAGATCCACATCTACCTCTGAAAACCCTATCTTGGTGACTTTGGGCAACTCTTTACTTCTTATTTCTCTATAGATATGGGGTCATTAAACCTTATGATCCTAATGTGCTGCATATTGAGATAAAAGAACACTTGTTACTTATTTCTTTTTTAAAACTAATGTCTCAACACATGAATATAAGACAGAAACTATCTTTATGTTTGGTTCAGGGTGGTGACACTCCATATTTAACACCTCTGTTCTAAGCAATTCTCTAAGAATGTAGATTGTACCTCTTTTGATAGTTTTGTCTTCTAGTTCTCCCTATTAAAGAAGTCATATATTCAGTGCCTACCTATACATTCCACACAGTAGCTAGGATATATAGTTTAAGGATTATTATCCCCATTTCACTGTTAAAACTGTAGGAGTGACTTGCCCATGATCGTAAAGTTGGTTAGTGTTTGAGACTGTATGTGATCTCACGAGTCCTGATTTTCGGTCCAAATTCAACTATGATCTCTACCTTTTAATCAACAACTTTATGTGTTATATTCAAGTGTCTGTCTTAGTTTTGCTTGAACTCTGTAGTTTATTTATGGAAACTATCAGTCTTCCCAGGTAACATGATTTTCTATAGATACTATGCCAAATGATCTAATTTCAAAGATGAATCGTCCCCAACTTTAATTTTTAAACTCAGGCCTTATTAAGCTTCCTTTAGCTGCCGTATCTCCTTTACTGTCATCGTAGCACATCTACAAAGCCTGCTGGCAGATAATGATGCAAAAATAATACAGTTCACACCATCCACCTGTGACTCTTAATACATCATCTCTGGAATGGCCTTGGTCCAGAGATCCTGGGTGTCTTTCTTCACCCAGACCTTTCAGCTGGGAGCACAATGAATGGATGCTACCCCACTGGGTCAGCCCTTTGGGTCCATTATTAATAAGTTGAAACTTTAAAGGCTAATGAGAACCGGTGCTTCAGGAGACAATGGCTCATTCATCATCAATCAAGCTTTGAAGTTTTTATACAGATGATTTAAGAAGAGTCGAAGTGTGCAAAATGGAAATGTCACATTTGTATTGGGAGGGGGGGTTACAGTAATGAAAATGAGTGATTTAACCTTCTGTATTTCAGCTCAATGACCACATTCAAAAGCTCATGGATGTGGATAGTGAATATCAGGAAATAACAGTGGATTGTCTTCTGATCTAAGTGAGATCATTTCAAGCAGGAATTATCAGGTCAATTAGTGGAAAACTAGCTCTAGGCTTGAAAAGAATGACACAGAGTACTTTCTTGATTTCTGTTTCATGAACTTTATTGATGTACTGTTTCTATGTAGTTCATTTATTTCATGCTTCCTGATATGCCACTAGCCTTCCTGTCCTAAGCTAACATGAACCCTGTCCCTCTAAGTGATTTCCTGGCTAGGTTTCTGAATTATAGTATACCTGGCTCTACTCTTATAACCCCAGCATTTCTTAGGCACTGCAGGAAGTTATTTAAACCTTGAAGTCTATCTAAGCTACAATAACCTTTTTCTTAATGAGCCATTTTCCCCAAAATGCTGAGTCATGATGCTTGTTGCACAAAAGGCTAATATCCCCATTTATTCTAACAGTTCAAACAAGTTCTTTGTGTTTCTTCATTGGTAAATGTTCTAGTGACTTCATGAATAGCCAGAAGATATGCTTTTTCATCTAAAAGGTTATTTGGATCCACTAATAATATCACTTAGAACATTTACTTTCTCCCTCATATATGTACATTTATAAATATGTGTGTATATATATTATATATTAGAGATAAAGTATATGTAAGGAAAATGTATAAAATACATAGCCATTATTATTTAATGTCATATTAATAACAATGTATCTAAATAATATATCAAAATGCAAAGTATATATAAACATTCACATATATTTATCCATATATATATATCCTCACACATATTCATATGCATAATATATTGGTGATATGATATATGCACACGTGCATACAGGTATATTTATGTATGTGTTATGTAGGCATGTATCTAAGTATCAACATTTGTGCTCACATGTGGCAGAAGAAATTTCTCATTAGGAACTCTTTATATTTATGAAATCAAAGATCCAATAACAAAAATAAATTTCAAACATATTTTGGTTCATTCTTTAGTTTAACTTCCAGAACACAAAATAAAGCCTCTAGTCTAAATGTTTATCGTTTACTTTGAGAGTCATACTGCTGATACAATTAGACTATACTTAAGATTACCTTTAAGTTCAATTATTATTTTCCCTTCCAGTTCCTCCTTCACTATCCAAGACATCCTTAAAAATACATTCTTTGAATCCTTGTTTAACATATTGGCAAGAAGGATTATAGATTTAGAAACAAATAGGACCTTAGTTGTCTTCCGGCAAAATCCCCTCAATTTACAGATGTGGAAAATATTATATGGTTTGAACCATTTCAAATCTAGAAGATTCCTTTTCTCCTCAGGTTAAATATATGTTTTCCAGTTCAGCCTTTCAGATTCTGCCCAATGTTGTTATAGTTTATAATACCAGACATGCTTCTTCTCTACCATCTATACAAACTGGCAAACCTACGAACCCTCATATACAGCATTTGATCCTCCCTCTCCAGACCAAGAAACTATAAAAAGATGATGAGAAGAGAGGAATACATTTCACCTCTGTATAGATAAGTGTCATTTGAGGTGGACTTTCAGAAGAAAGCAGAATGATGGGGAATATGAAGCCTTTCCATGCCCAGTTACTGAGGTTGATAAGAACAAGACTATGTATGGAAGTATGATAAAAAGGAGGATTATGGAGTGTTCTACTTTGACTGAGATATTGTGTGTATTTGAATAATGTTATAGTCTCATTTATATAGTATTTTATAGCTTTCTAAGTATATTTATATAATCCACATTTATCACATCAGGATCATATAGAATCTTAGAACTAGAAATGAAAGAGACCTCAGAAGTCATTTAGTTCAAACTCTAATTTTACAAAAGATTCAATTAAGTTCAGAGGTTAATTAATTTTTCCCCCATGAACATATACTTGATAAATTACAGAGCTGGGATTTGAACCAATGTCCTCTACATTTCAGTTGCCTTACCTGATCTCAGCTGTGTTTCTAATCTGAGGCTACTTTTGCTGACTTAAATTCCTAGCTTCTTTGAGTACTATTTATGGGCCCATGGGCTAATTCCACAACCCCTCTGACAGTCAGGATACTATTCTACAAAATGGAGATCATATTACTTGATTCATTAATTGTTAAAAAGAAACACATGCAAGAAATGCAAATTAAAACAACCCTGAGGCATCACCTCATACCTATCAGATCCGCTAAGATGAGAAAAAGGGAAAATGAATGATGTTAGAGAGGCTGTGGGAGGATTGGGACATTAATTCATTGTTGGTGCAGTTGTGAATGGATCCAACCATTCTGGAGAACAATATGGAACTATGCCAAACTGCACAATTTCATTCCCTTTGACCCAGAAATTCCAATTCTAGGCATATATCCAGAAGAAATTATAAAAGAATGGGAAAAGTTCCACATGTTTCACAAAATTCATAACAGCTCTTTTTGCAGTGGCAAAGAATTGGAAATTGAGGGGCTGTACATATATTGGGGAATGGTTAAACAAGTTATGGTGCAGGAAGACAATGGAATATTATTGTTCTATAAGAAACCATAAATGGTCGGACTCTAGAGAAGTTTGGAATGACTTGCAGGATCTGATGCTGACTAAATGGAGCAGAATCAAGAGAACAATGTACACTTTAAAACAACATTGTGAGATGCTCAACCTCTCCTCTCAGCAGTTCAGAGAGCTAGGGCAACTGTATTAGATCAACTATGGACAATGCTATCCCCATTCAGAGTGAAAACCAAACCAAACCAAACAAAAAATTTAAAAATTATCCTTTAAAATCTGATGAACACTATAAAAAATCTTTTTTATTTCTTTCCCTTAATCCTAATTCTTCATACTGAAAATGACTATTCTGTAAACACATTCATCAAAAATATATATGTACAATGTTAACCTGTCTGTTAGCCTCTTATGGTAGGTAGAAAGTCTCATTCAATGTATTTGTAAAATTAAAATATTAAAAAAAGAACCACATACTTTCATATTCTTATCCAGGATAACTTGAACATTAGCCTAAATGTTTCCAACTGTAAATTTATATTTTTACTAGTTTGAGTTTCTTTGGAGTTTTACTATAATCTCTGTAACTTGAATATATTAAAAATGCTCAAAATATTAGTTATTAATAATTTCCCTAATGTGATATTGCCATCCTATTCAACTTTAAAGAACATATATAAGTATGTAGACATGCATATGCAATAGCCATATGCATAATATATACAACTCTATTCCTATCTTCTCTTCCTAAAAGAACTTGTCTTTCAGGTTGAGAACTGTTTCCTAGGAATCCAGAAAAGGAACATCAAAATTCTTTCAAGTCACTAGCATATTATTTTTATGTTTTTAGGGGTAGGAAGAAGAGAAGCCAGAATGATTTTTTTTAAAAAAAGAAACCTTTTCAAAACATCTGAAAAGAAAGGAAAAATATGTCCTACACATATTCACTATGAATATTAATATGAATTATAGAAGGAAATATGAAAAAAATGCTTAGATTTGTATTCATGTTACCATATAGAAGATACAAGTTTGAGAACAAATGTGTCATCTCAGAAAATCAGCATATTACACAAATAGAAACATTCTACTAAACATTCTACTAAAAAAATCCATTCCTTCCCTTCTCTCTCTATCTCCATCTTATCCTGTCACCTGGATATGAAAGGTGAGTTTTTTAATTTAATTTGTCAGTCTTCCTTGCACTTCCCAGTCCATCCTACCTTGATTCTAATCTTCTACCTCCTCCCCTTTAGAGACTTGGAATCTTCCCCTGGAATAAACCATTATAGACAATATTTTGCTTTTATTGTGCTGGATTCTAGGTATACTTTCTATTTTCTATCTATTTCCTCACTTTTTCCATCTATTTCCTCATGTGGGCAATTTTTTTTTTTACTCCTCACCTCCCCAAGGTTTCTTTCTGTGTTGCCATTCCCCATTAGAATCTAGAGACTTTGCTTGCTTGTATCTGCAGTCAAATTGCAATATGCACATATCTATCTTCTTTCTTCTTTTTCCCTTTTCTCTACCACAGAGATTCTACTCTAGAAGGAAAGTAAATCTAAAGATACTGCCCCACATTTTTAAAAATGTGAAAGACTGAGTAAATATAAATATAGTTCAATAAGGGAATATTAATAACTAGAAATGTTTTGTCCCTTTTGTTTATAATTCTAAGTATAATACTCCTGGGATTTATATTAAATCATTCTCCCCTTCTCTTACTTAATGCATTTTTAATAACTATCCTTAAAACATGTGCTTGTCTTTTTTCTAACTGTTTCTTCTTTAGGGATTTCAGAAAATAATGGTAATACCAATGAATATAATGACATATAATAAAGGAATGGACTTATATTCTTTGCAAGTTAAAGCTTGTGAGGAAAAGATAAGAGTAGGAAAAAAGAGGAACTATATAAGAAAACAATATCATTTACAAATATGCATGATTTTTTAATGGACCACAAAAGTGGAATAAATAAAGTGAGGGGGATATGCTGTTCAACATTAAAAAATAAGTAATTGTTTTTTAACTCAATCTAATCAATTAGAAATTATTGGAGGTGGACAAGCATAGCTATTAAAGGGAGAAACAAGAAAGCTTAAAAACTCAAAAAATCAGGTCCTTTCATTTTCAATTTTAAAGTGAATGTTGGTATGACATGGGAAGAGATGAGTCCTTGGTTTCCTCATCTGTAAAATTAAAGGGGTTAAAACAGTTGAACTCTAAGAAGCTAGGTTCCAATCCCATACCATCCATTTCCTGGTTAAGTGACTTTGAATAAGTCATAAACACCATGAGACTCCCTTCATCTGTAATATGATGCTTGAACTACTTGTCATAACACAATGACAATTTGTGTGTGTGTGTATTTGAGTGTGTGCGTGTGTGTACAATAAAGTGCTATAATAATGGCAACCATGATTATGCTTGTTATTGTTACACTATTTGATAGTATGATTTATCTCCCCTTACACCTAAATTCTCAAAGTTTTGGAGCTCTCAAATTTGGAGTAACTAGAATGTATACCCAAAAGCTAGTGCTATGATGAATATCTCCCTTCTTTGTCTACAAAGTTATTTTCCTTAGTTATGATTCCTAAAGAATTGAAAATTCCTCGGTGGTTAGAATGAAATTAAAAATTACATCTCCCTTATACTAAAATTTGGTGGTTTAAGAATAGTGTCTTCAAACTCCTTTTAACACTGCATGAAAATTCATACCATAATTTTGTGCTATAAATTATTATTAATGCTAGGGAAAGGAAGGGAGAAGAGAACAATCTTTTCATGATAATCAAGGTTTACTGGGCTGAACTGTCTTCAATTATAAGAGAAAGAAATCTCTGAAAAAAAAAAAGACAGAACTAGAATCTAACCTCACTTTTAAATATCACAGGAGTGGTTTAAACTCCTTTACTTCTAGTATCCAATCATGTAGGAGACATCTCTCCCTGTCATGGGGAAACAACAATCAGGGAAAAAAAAACCCAAACTATATCTTTTCAGTAAGATGCCAGCATGTATCCCTTCAACTATGAAATATACGTTTTATGTCAAAATTCCATCAAACAGCAAGCAGTAATTATGTACCCTGTGCCAGGGTCTATGCAAGGGAATAAGGATACAAACACAAAGTGAAAACAATTCATGTCCTCCAAAAACTTGGAATCTAGCCAAGGAAGATCATACATGCATATGTACATGCAGCTACAGATATGAAAAATATCGTGTAATAAGAAGTGCTTGGTTTGAGCATTAAAAATCCTGTAATTCTGAGAAATGCATATCAGTACCAAGTCCTTTAAGCTCATTCAGTAGATTTCAGGGCATTGATCAAATTGATCTGGAGCTTCCCTCATAGCTGTGTAGTCTGATAGTCATAGGAAGAGTGCCTTAGAGAGGTGAATGGTTTTTAGGTAGACAGAGCAAGAGTAGATTTACAAATGAGTACATAGTAGTTCAAAAAGCTTTCCCTTCCCCAGGGTAACTCAATTATTAAGAGGAAAATCTGAGATTCACACTGTTTTCTGACTAAATTTCTTTATACTATACAAGCAATGCTATGACAACAAACTTGCACATAGTAACATTTTATTGCTCATCAAGCATTTGATAAGCACCCATTTTTAATCATACAGATTATATATATGTATATACACATACATACATACACGTATAATATAAAATTACTTGTTGGTATATTACTACTGTTATACTACAAAGTACTTCAAATGGTACTCTATATTCAAACAATTTATTTTCTATTTTGAACAAATAGTCTTCCTTAAAGTTCCTTTCCATTTTTACTTCATGAAAAAGGATCATGAATTCTCGAAGGCTCTACCATCTAGGTAAAAGTGATGGCAGATTTTTATAAAACTGGAAATCATTGAGAACTGGGTCAGGAAAAAAAAAAGACTATCATCATATTCAGGTAAAGTCAGAGAAGTGATATCATATTTCTCTGGGATGGGTTTAATTCAGGGAATATCTTGGTATGTTTGATACTGGAATAAAATTGAGGTGTTCATGAATAATTCAATAGTACACAAAAAGATAAACTATTAGTCTCAGCAAGAGGATATCCAACAAGACTAATGATTGAGGACACAAGGAGTTGATTCATCTAAATAGAGACCCATTGCTGAGTTGTAGTAGACCCAATTATCAAAGAGGGTCTAGACATTCTCAAGCTTGTTTTTCAGCCAAGAGACCAAAAAGTGATATCAACAGTCTAGGTTTTAATTCCTAAACTAGCTAAATCTCAATATAGTTGCAATACATTTTTTTCCCTTTTTTTTTGCAAGGCAAAATGACTTGCCCAAAGTAAATAATTAATTATTAAGTGTCTGAGGCCTGTTGTGAACTCAGGTCCTCCTGATTCCAGGGGACAATGCTCTATCCACTGTACCACCTAGCTGTCCCATTGCAATACCTTTTAAGGAAAAACTAGGCTAATTTGCACGATTGCAGAGATTTTGTTTTTATCTTTTCTAAAAAAAAAATTTATTTTCATCCACTTGTACATGTATATTTCCAAGTTACAAAGTTTCCCTTCACCCTCCCTTCCCACCCCCCACAACTCCCCTCATTTGGGAACAGTCAGGTTAGCATTTCACATACATATTTTGTTAAATATATTTACAAATTAGTAGCTGTTGGCACAAGGAATTAGGATTAAGGGAAAGAGACACATGTGATAATTTTTATAAAGTGTTCATCAGATTTAGTAGGAGTGTTTTTTTTCTGTGTATTTTGTTTTGTTTTTCATGTTTTGTTTTAATTTGTTTTGTTTAACAGGTCATCTTTTAAGGACTAAAAGGTTCCTAGTTAGAGGAAATGATACTTGTCATAATAAAAGGAGTAATAATAATAAGATTTAGATAAAATTTTAAGGTTTGCAAAATGATGTATATATGCACAATATGTATATTTGTGTTTATATTTATGCAAGCACAGAATTTATGTGTCTATTTGTACACATGTGCCTATATATTCGCATAGCACATACACAAATATATATACACATATTCATGACAATCTTACTATTATCACACTTATTTTCATAGATAAGAAAATTGAATGATAGTTTAAGTTATTTGCCTAGTGTCACAAAGCTCCCCAGAATCCAAGGCATGATTCTATCTCAGGTCTTTCTCTCTCTAAGTCCTAACTTTCACTAAGATGTTCTGTCATACATTCCAATGAATTCTTATGGTAATTTCAAGGATTGATGTATAGACTTAGCCAAGAAAATGAAAGAATCAATGAAAATATTTACTGATCAGTAAAAATAATAAAGATATGATGAAAAGAAAGATGAGTTTAAAATGTTTTCATTGTGTTGAAGGAAAATGGATGAAAACCTAATCATTCTCTATGGCTCAATATTTAAAGGTTTTTGAACTCAGTAAGACATGTGAGAAATTGTATTCTTGTAGCTATAAGCTTTGGAGAAATTTTATTGGAATAGGATATAAGTGGTCTGGCAAATTCAATTGATTAAGAATTCACATTGGAAGAACCAACTATGGCACTATGACCATAGTAGGGTCTATTTGTTCATATTATTTTGACATGAATTGTCTTGTAAAGATTGGTACAAATAAAATTACCCCAAAATATGTCAATGGATTAACATCAGGGATTTTTTGCCTGAAAAACATCTAAGAGAATTTAAATAACAGTTATAAGATCTAGCAATTTGATTTCATTTATTTGATTGTTTTTAGACAGATAAGCTTAATCATTTAGATACACAAGCATGTATATATATTTCTTTTATAAAACCAGGTTATTTAATCAATAAAATTAACCCAAAATGATAAACTTTTTAGTGGTAGAGGTGGTAGAGGTGGTGATATGTGGTGGTGGTGGTGGTGGTGGAAGTGGTAGTGGTAGTAGTAGTAGTAGTAGTGGTAGTAGTAGTAGCAGCAGCAGTAGCAGTAGCAGCAGCAGCAGCAACAGCAGCCATAGTAGTAGTAGTGGCTATAGTAGAGTACTAGTTGTGTTGACAGCAGCAAACAAGAAAGCATTTAGTCAACTCCTTAATGTTTGCAAAATTCCACAAATATTATTTCATTTTTGTTCTGAGAAACAGGTTCTATTACTATTCTATTTAAAGAATTATAATAATAATAATAAATAGATAACATTTATATAATATATTTGAAGTTTGCAAAGTATTTTATAAATATCTATTTTTTTCCCTTACTAAAACTTGGGGGAAGAAATAATCTTTTTTTAACAACTTTATGATACCTTAAACTATATTTTATTTCTCAACTCCGCCCCTATTGTGTGGATATAGGAGAAAGGACCAGTCTAAATATCTAGTTATTTGCCCTTTATTCCAGTTCTTGAGCTGAGTGGGTAGGCTTGGTAAGTCACTTTTTCACTGTCCTGTGAGTTTTCACTTCTAAAGTGAGGAAGGTAACCTCCATTGTGATAAAGGTCACTTCCTTCAGAGTTCATGAGTCTAAAAATCCCATTTCTTTGGGATAGACCTCACCATCATATAATATTCATTCTTATGAGTTATTCCCAATCTAGTCAGGAAAAAATAGATGATCATAATACATCATGATTCAGATTATATCAGCTGAAGAATTTTCTGAATCAAGGGAAACACCTTATTATGCATAGTTAAATAAATTCAGGATGGGGGGGGGACTTGGGTGGCACAATGGATAAAATGCCATTCTTAGAATTAGGAAGACTCATCTTTGGCCTCAGACACTTTACTAGCTGTGTGAGTCCAGGTGAGTCACTTAATCCTGTTTGCTTCAATTTCCTCATTTGTAAAATGAACAAGAGAATGAAATGGCAAACCATATCAGTATCTTTACCAAAAAAATTTCAGATAGGGTCATAATGACTTGAACATGACTGAAATGACTTAACAGCAACAAAAGACCTTTATTTTGTAAGTACTAGTTGTGAGGATTTAACCAAACCATTTAGTCTTTGTGGGACTTGGTGGTACTATATAATAAAAAGGATTGCATTTTTGTTTTGGCTTTACATATCTCACACCTAGCACAATGCTGTGTGTATAATGATTCCTTAATAGATATGTATGAGATTCTATATCTTAAACATAGAAACATAAATATAAGATATATTCATGTGTGCTTATAATTATATATGTATACATTGTAAAAGAATGGCATTTATAAAGAACATTTATAAAAAGTGCTTTGCATATTTAACTCTCCAGTATTTATATCTTTGATTCATTTCTAGTGTTCAAGTTTTCTTTTTCTCCTTATTTGAACATAAGAAAATGTACCCACATCTTTTACATAGCAAAAGTTATTTGTTCAATCAGTTTTTAATGAAAAAAATAATAAGAGTAAAATTTAATATGGGAACTTGCTATACTTTATTAGTCAAAATCTGTATTATTCTTGCACATGGGCTCAGAAGATAGACAATGGATAACATTCCATAAATTGAATTTTCTTCATTTTTCTATAATAAAAGAAAACAGAACTATTTGATTTTTAAAACTTCACTTTCAGAGCTTAAAATACAATTGTTATTGCTCAAAGGTATTAATTAGCTTTCTTCTAAGCCTTTTAATTTTTTCATAAAAATATTTTTTATTATAAATAGGATTGGCTTCAATTTTAAGGGTACATTTTTAGCCATCTGGTGTATTTATTTGCTCACCAGAGAGCTTTTAGAACCACATTTATCCACAGATTAGGAAAGCTCTATGAAAAAGGAGAAACAAGACTTTCTCCACATAATCCCAATTCTATGTCTAAAACTATTTTATGGTAATAGACCTTTGGAAGATATTGAAAAAAATCTCAGGAAGGGGAGTGAATAAAGACACTGATATCTCAAAAGATCACAAAGGATAGAATCTGTTGTTACATAATAAAACCAAGAAATCAGTGTTTCAAAAGTCAATAGACCAATTCATTATATAAGAAAGATATGAAAAACACAATTGATTGAACAAGACTTTAACAAAGATGGGGAAAATAAAAGGGAGTTTCATCAAAATTTGAAGCTTAAGTTTTCTCATACAAGAAAGTGATGAGTTGCATCCTGGTCCATTTTTACCACTGTTGAGACAAAATGTTCTTAATGACAGGAAAAAAAATAACTGAACTCCTATTATATGTTCTAAAACAAAGAACCTACTGTGTACAGGATAATTCTGTCATTTAGGAGGCACTGGATTGGGCTGCTTCATTTTAGAATTCAGTAAAGCTAACTAGGAGCAAAATTTAGTCCTGATTTGATTTTAACTTTAAGGAAAAATAAATAAAACAATGAACAGTATTGTGTTTGCAGAAATCAGAGAAAATTAATGATAGTTCTACTTCTGAAAATACATTTGTGGCATAAAAGTAGAGAAAACTTTGCAGTTTTTTTCTTCTTCTTAGTTTAATAGACTCTTTTCTCTAGAGCTTCAAGAGTTACCTTCTAAATTACATCTGAAGTCAGCTTAAGCTAGTTGATATGCACCTAGCTATTTCTGGTCTTCAAAGCCTACATAACATCTGCTTGTTGGCAGGTGTAATTAATTAGCTAAGTGGAAAAGACGGTTCCTTTTAGAGTGAATATGAGAAGAGGGAGAGAGGACTCAGAAAGCCAGCTTCTGCGCAGCCCCCGTTGGATGGGTGCCTCTGGGCATATCTCTGATACTGAAAGCCCAGTGAATTTAATGGTTCTTAATTTCACAAGATTTCTAATTACAGCCAGGATAATAAGATGTGATGCAAAAGTTGGAGGGAAAAAAGACACTTTTGAAAGAAATTCCTTAGGCACACTGGATGAGAATTTCAAACTGCAGAAATTCACTTGTTTATACATGTTATTGAATCATTCTTTGTTAATATACATCAAGTTGAAATCTGAGTTCTAACGATGTTAGAAAAATACGTGCAATTGCTTATCTAAGTTTTTTAACTTGAAGAGCAAGAAGTCATTCTTTAGCATTATGTCCAGTTCATGGGGATGAAAAATGAATTAACATAGAAACGTAGAATAAAAATATTCAAATTTATTTGAGATCTTATCAAATTGTTGATTGATTGTGAGACTTTAACCAAACCATTTGGACTTTGTGGGACTTGGTGGGACTATAAAATAAATAAGCTTGTAATTTTGTTTTGACTTTATATCCCTCTCAACTAGCATGATGCTGTGTATATAAATACTTAATATATCTGTATTAGATTGGACCTTAGAGAAATATAAATATGATATATCCATGTGTGTTTCTGATTATATATATATGTATATAATATAAGAACAGTATTTATTAAGCACTTTTATAAAGAATGCTTTGCATATTTAACTCTCCTGTATTTTACTCTTTGAGTTTTGCAGGTGACTTGAACTCAGAGCTTTCCAAATGACAGAGATTCTATATATATAGTAGTTGAATGTTATATGGAGAAATTTGCTGATTGTTATTTTTATAGCATAATTATGATGTTGAAAATAAATGCCTACATACATACATGCATTCAAACATATATACATAACTATACATACATTTGGTTGTAAATAGGAATGATAGAAAAGTAAACCATAAAGCCTAAGGCTCTTCTGTTATTTAGCAGGAGAAAAATAAAGCCAAATACCAAAACACACACCTTTACAATTCTCAAAATGGTGTTTCAGTCTTTAAAAAAAATTCTCATTGATAATTATCCTTCTGGAGTTGTTGCCTGATAAAAGTAAATAGGTCAATGGAATTATCATAAGCTTGAAGATATTGCAGCATGAAAGGACATTTATATAATCAATATAAGGGAAACCTGTTGGATTTCCAATTAAGTATGCAAAACTTTAAAAATTTAAGCCAACTTTAAACTTTTAATAATATTTCTGATATGTTCTTAATGGGTTAAAATTGGACCGAAGTATGTTGTCATTAATATTAATGATTAGAAATAATATAACTCCTCTGGTATCTTCAAATAGCAAGAGAATAGAAAGCTACTGCTCACTATCCCTCCCCTATAGTATAGAATGATAGGGAGAAGTTATTTTGCTGACAAATTAAGAAGTTATGGGAAGACATGGACAAAAGTCACAAAAGATAAGCAAGCATGCACAGGTTGCAATGTGCAGGATCAGAGGGAATGACTGTACCAATGAGATCACAGATCAAATTAGGTATTGAAGTTCCTATTATTTGGATGGAGTCAATCTCCCAGTGTACTGAATTTATTCATGGTAGTTTATCTTACATGACAGTCATATTTCTATTGGGGAATGGAATTAACTTCATAAAACATTGTACCCAACTGTGGAACAATTTTTTTCTCCCCAATACCTTTTCTAGAATAACTATGATGGTGGTAACAAGCAACAGCAGCATTTATACAGCTCTTCAACATTGGCAAAGAAGTTTATAAAGATTTTATCTCCTTTTATCTTTAAAACAATCCTCAGAGGGAGATGTTTTAATCATCTCCACTTAACAGATTAGGAAAGGTCAATAAAGGTTGGTCACATGGCTAACGAGTATCTAAGACCATTTTTTGAAACTAACTTCCTAACTCAACAATTTAGATATTGATTAAACACTTAGTAAGTCCTAGATCCAAGGCACTCTGTCTACAAAAGACACTAATTTCAAACAGTCCCTTTTTTCAATTATTACATATTATTGGATCTCTAGTCAGAATTCTGTGATGGTGTTTTAGGGATCATAGCAATAACAATAAAAATTGGTTTTGGATTTGGAATCAGGATGTCTTCGGTTCAAATCAGCCTCAGATAGCTACTAACTTGGTGGTCCTGGGCAAGTCACTTAACCTCTCTTTGACTCATTTTCTTCATCTGTAAAATATAGGTAATGGTGTCCCTCATAGTTGCTTTGATAACATGCAAAAGTACTTTGCAAACTTCAAAGCACTATAAAAATACTAGTCTTTTCATCTTTTTAATGTTATCTTTATCATTAACCCCTGACTTCTTTTCCTCCCTCAAAGAAAAATCGAATCCCTTCCTCTTAGCAAATATAGTCAAGCAAAATAAATTCCCACTTTAGCCATGTCTGAAAATGTGGCTCATTTTTCAATTCTAAATTTTCGCTTCTCTTCCAAGAGTTGGAATGTTTGATACAACTCTTGGAGGTGGCCTTGCTTGAGTTATTACTTTAATAATGTCTTTCACACTTATTTTTCTTTACAATGCTGCTGCTGATATATTTGTGTTATTTCAGTTATGTCTAATTCTTCATGACCTCATTTTGGGTTTTGGGGGCAAGGATATTGGAATAGTTTGACATTTTCTTTTCAAGCTCATTTTATAGAGAAGGAAAGTGAGATAAGCTGGGTAAAGTGACTTGCTCAGGCTTACATAGTAGTAAGTGTCTGAGACTAGACTTTGCATCAATTCATAGAAGTGTTCCTAGGTTTCTCTGTCCTTTTCAATATTTTTAAGGGTCACATAATATCCCATTATATTAATATGTAATAATTTTTAGCTATTTGTTGTAATTAGTTGTTCACTAACAAGATTTGTGATTTCAAATAGATAATTTAACTCTTCTAGAACTCAGTTCCCTTATCTGACAAAAAGTAATATCTTAGATTACTACTTCCAGATATTTGATTTCATTTCTATATACAAACTCACTCTATATAAGAAATGTCTCTTTCATTTTCTTCACCAAAAAAAGATAAAAAATCCAACTGGAACAGTTTTCAGAAAAAAAAAGTCTCAAAAGGTGTCTCCTCTTTTGCTGAGAACCTTGATTGTTCTAGAAAGGTAACCTTTATTAATTCTTTGTTATGTCCTACTCAAATTAACATATTGAAATGGAAATGATCCAGAAGATTCCGCTGACAAAGTTCAAGCAGTTTCTAATAAGCAAAGGAGCTCTCAAATAGATCCTCTCCAAGGATCAACCTTGCTAATTATGGATAGAATTATAGTCATAAGTTAAAACAGCAGATAGCTAATTTTGTGATCATCATAATCCATGAAAAGGGGTTTCAAAATATTATGACACCGTCTTTTTAACTTATTAAATTGTTATATGAGAGCTTTTGACCAAAAACTTTCAAATATCTACTTTATGATTTTCATATTAAGCAGGTAACTTGAGCTCCCTGGAATTCTCAGTGAAAATGCCAAAGTTTTTGAAAATTACTCTCCAGCACAATATATTTTTTTACTGACATCTTTTGTTCCCCATTCCTTTTTGTGCTACTTTTAACTCCCATAATTTCTGCAGTCTCGATTATTATTTTTCTTGAGTAGTATTGCCATCTTCAGCAATTCTCATGAAATTGGTACTAAAAACTACTCTCAAGATTTATAACATTATAAATAAATATGACTACTATGTATACCATTGGTATACATGGTACCAATGACTAGAAAGTTCAAGGTTGTTATGGGCATGACTAGATTTTATAAAAGTTTTAAAAAATGTTGGTTCTATCTTCATAGTGGTCAAATAATTCATAATATAGACACTGATCCAATATGCTTCTGGCTTCTGATGAATACTAAATATTTTCTAGTTGCTTGAAAGTGTTATAATCAATTGAGTACTCAGTTTATAATTAGAAAGATTTGGATTTGGATTCAAATCCTTCTGATGTACCTATCCCAAAATTTATCATGAGTCACAAATGGAATTATATATATAAAGTAATTTGTAATCTATAAAATTCTATATGAGTCAGTGATTACTATGGGATAGGAACACCTTGTAATCATAAAAATTATTAATTATTACTGAAAAATTTGATTATAAAATAAAATACTATATTACTATTATAATTCATAATTATATTAGCCTTTTTGACACAAGAAGATTTAAATTGAATATCAAGAGCAATTTCATAAATTGATGGACCCACTTTTTTCTGGAGTCATAGGTATCTTATTATGATCTACTACTGATCTTTTGAATCATAAAGAAAACTATAGTAGTAAGGACATTTTCAGTCTTAGGATTTCAGTCACCTCAATGACTGGATTGTATATTGTTCATTGGTTGAAAGTAGCTTCAATTTTTAACATGAAAAAGTATGATGATCACAAATATCTATCCTGAGATGGAAAGGTAAGGGGAAAAAAGAAAGTTAGAGAATATGCTAATGAAATACACCCAAATTATTTGGGAGGTCACAAATTGCAGTGACAAAAGTTATAGGGAAGGTTATTGGATTTTAAAAGAATTATTCAGAATTTCCTTAAAATTGCCCTTAAATAGCAAAAAAGTGGCAGGAAACATATTCTTAAAGAATGTCCTTTGAAATGTGAATCATAGACACTTTGGGAAATGAAAAGAACAAGAAATATTTGAAAATATTTAGGATATAATGAAAGATTATGATACTGATTTGAAAATTGAAGAATCATGGATATATTCAAAACCCCTGTCTCTCAGACAAATGTTTGTCTTACTGCAGTAAGAAAAAAATAAAAAAGACTTTTGAATGTAATTACCAAGAGCATCAGATAATAATGCAGAACTCTTAAGTAACCAAATTTTTTTTTTAAAAATTACTATGAATACTATTCCTGTAGTATTTAAATGATCTAATTATTTCTAGGAAATATAAAAATATAAAGATCTACTAGATAAAGAATACCTTAATACATGTTCAATTTTTCTTTTTTTTTTTCTTTTCTTTTCTTTTCTTTTTAGGTTTTTGCAAGGCAATGGGGTTAACTGGCTTGCCCAAGGACACACAGCTAGGTAATTATTAAGGGTCTGAGGCTGGATTTGAACTCAGGTACTCCTGACTCCAGGGCCAGTGCTCTATTCACTGCACCACTTAGCTACCCCCCCCCATTCAATTTTTCTATAAAAAAAATCTTTCTTCTACTACTTTGGATCTAACAAATTTTGAAAAAGGATAAGAACCCATGATTCTGTTTGGTAATCTTAATATAAATATTGGTTTATCTCAAATAATCTATAACCATTAAGCTGTGATCACTGTGTCATCACAAAAGAATGAATTTCATTCCTTCTAGATTTTGAAGAGGATTTACATTCTTTTACATATGATATTATTCATAAACAAAAAGTCAGTAGTATTTACTATGATTTTATATTTTTCTTATAAACTGTAACTATACAGAACTTTTCTTCAAAATATGGAATGAAATTCAAAATTTCATCACTTTTTAGAATTTTTTAAATTACATATTAATTTATGGAAAATACATAGGTTTCCCCAAATGTGAATGTCAGTGTAATAAACTTAATATTCTTAGATTCTTCAAATATATCACCTCTCTTGATCATTTGTGTTAATTCTCTTTTTTAATCAGAAATTTCCATGCCATGTTTTTTTTTTCTGTGAGACAGCTGGAAAGCAATATATAATAATATCAGAAACCATTACTAAAACAAATTGAATACAACCACAATCATAATCACAACCACCACGAAAACATCAAAAAATGAATAACTGAAGCTATTTATCCCTTAAAGAATTTCTACATTTTCAGCTGACTAGAAAATCTACCAATATTTGTCCCTGTTCCATTACATTTAACTACTAATAATATTTTATTTTTTTACATTGATAAAAAGGATGTCCAAATGAAATTTTACTAGAGGCACTTGAATCTGCACTGAAAAAGGTAATGGGGTGAAGATCTTAGAGAATTTATTTATTGCAGTTCTAGCCCTTTTTTGCATCTCTATCACCTCCTCTGTAAGATGGAAATAATAATATACTTTTTTGAAATCTTTAAGTTCTAAATAGGAAGCTGAAATATTATGATCAAATATCTCATGGTAAAATATAAGTAAAAGTTATATAAAAAGTTCTAATAAACACAAAAAATTAAGTTTTCTTAAAACAAATTATGATGTACGCAGTGTTAAAAAATCTGCAATAAAATAAATTATATAAATAAAGTATTGGTATGCCCAAGGATATTTATGAACATAGAAAAACCTATAAAATGGTTAGATACCTAAAACACTTCTTTGTACCAGTCAAAGAAGTAGGCAGTTGAATTAACAGTGCTGGAAGCGCATTAATAGTTAGTATTCATTTACTTGACAGAAAACTTCAATTAGTTAGCAAGCTATAATGATAGCAAGTCTATATTCCCAGAAGAACCATAATCTAGACGAGACTTAAAAGAAAACAAAATAAAATCTCTATTCTTCACCAAATACAATTATTATTATTAAAGATTTCAGGACTCCTTTGGGAAGAGGTCATATTTGCCTCAATACCCTACTCTAATTTCAACTGAGTTAATTACATTTCAGCAATACCTGTCCCTCTCTGTCTTGTTTTAATGCAAAGTATGATTATTCTGATTGCTAACATTGTTGGGAATCAACTTTAAAAATACAAACCTACCTGAAAATCCAAAATGGCAATTGGACTCCTTAATGATTATAAAAGTTTCTCCACTTCAGCACTTTAAAATGAAACCACCAAAAGCATCAGAAAAGATATATTCCTTAAGGAATAGTAAATATTTACTAAAGGATAGCATTCACTGCCCACAACCTGATCATAACAATATGCTTTTGTTTCTTGGATTCACAAGAAAAATACAGCTTTCTTACATTTTATTTTCACAACCACTGAGATGAACAATGTGTATTAATGAGACAATGGGTTGAATGAATATAGAGCCAGTTCATCAGGACACTACAGTTGGACAATAAACTAGGTTGAAAATTAAATAAGAGAAAAAACATTGACCTGGATTTCACTTGGGAAACTGCATTCTGTTTCAATAACCTCATTACATTCAGGGACAAAATCCTGACTCTTTAATATCAGTGTTTTTCTGGTAAAGCCACATGACTACAAATAATGGAACATCATAAAGTCCAAGTAAAAGAAAAACTAAAATTTCAAGTTACTCCAGGGACAATATAAAGATGCATTGTCAATACAAAAATGTTTGAGGACATTATGATCATTGAAAATATCACCAAAGAAATGAATGATTAGAAGAAGTTGATCTATTACCAAAACTAAGAGATAACAAAGCAATACTCTCCATGAAGAATGGGAAGCCAGATAAAGTCAAAACAATACCACAACATATTGTTTGTAGGAAACTTGCTGAGGACCATACATGGACAAAAATTGAAAAGCATAATAAGGCATTAATGGGTTAGGCAGGATATGCTCACATCAGTGAGATCACTGAAATGCTGAAAGTCGAAATTTGTGTCACCTAAAACAAATAAGTTCTTGGAATCTTTAGAATTCATACTCTAATATTTGTGCTTATAAGACTTTAAATTCCATGTATATAAAAATCAACTGATTTATAAATTTATTTTTCCAAGTTTCCACAACAGTAATTTTCAACAATCATTTTTGTAAGGTTTTGGGTTTTATATTTTTTCCTCCCTTCCTGCTTCCCTCCCCCCCGAAATCAGTCTAATATAGACTAACCATATATAACCATGCTAAATATAGATCCATATTAATCATTTTATAAAAGGAAGAATCAAATAAAAACAGAAAAAATGTATTAGAGAGAGAAAAACATAACATATAACATTCTAAACTTTGTTTTGCATTTAAACAAAGTTCCTTCTCTGGATATGGATGATAGTTTCCATCACAAGTTTTTTTTTAGGTCATCACAAGTTTTTTAGAAGTCTTTGATTGTCATTTTGCTGAAATGAACAAGTTCATCATAGTACCATCACCCTATGCTGCTTTTAGTGTCTAAAATGTTCTTCTAGTTCTGTTTACTTCACTCAACATCAGTTCATGAAAGTCTTTCTAGGTTATTCTGAAGTCTCATCCCTCATGTTTTCTTATAGAAAAATAGTGTTCTTGGACTTTCTCATTCCATCAGTGCAACAATCAGGGACAATTTGGGACTGTCTGCGATGGAGAATACCATCTGTATCCAGATAAAGAACCCTGGAGTTTGAACAAAGTTCAAGGACTATTCCCTTTAATTTAGGAAAAAAACAGATATGTTCTTGTCTCATCTTGTTATCTCTTATATTTTTTGTTTCTTCCTTAAGGATATGATTTCTCTCTCATAACACTCAATTTGGATCAATGTACAACATGGAAACAAAGTAAAGACTGACAAATTGCTTTCTGTAGGGGTGGGGGAGGGAAGTAAGATTGGCAGAAAAATTGTAAAACTCAAAATCGTTAATAAAAAAAGAAAGAAAAATAGTGTTCTATCACATTCATATGCCACAATTTGTTCAACCAGTCCTCAGTTGATGGGCATCCATTCAATTTTCAATTCTTTGTCACTACCAGAAGCTGCAATAAATATTTTTATATATGCTTTTTACCCCTTTTCATAATCGTTTTGGGATATAGACACAGTAGTAGTAGTAGTAGCAGCAGTAGTAGTATTGCTGGATCAAAGCAAATGCACAATTTTATTGTCCTTTGGGTATAATTCCAAATTACTCTCCAGAAAGATTGATTACATTCACAACTCCACCAACAAACCATTAGTGCCCCAATTTTCCCACCACTCCAACATTGATCATATTCCTTTTTAGTCATATTGAACAATTTGATAAATATAGATGGTAGCTCAGCATTGGGTTAATTTGAATTTCTCTAATAAATAATGATCTAGGGCATCTTTCCATATGAAAATAAATAACTTTAATTTCTTCATCTGAGAACTTCCTTTTTATTTCCTTTGACCATTTATCAACTGAGGAATTACTTTTATTTTTATAAAATTGACTCAATTTTCTATATATATTTTATAAATGATTCTACATCAGTAACACTAGATGTAAAAATTGTTTCCCAGCATGCTGCCTTTCTTTTACTTTTGGTTGTATTGATTTTATTTGTGAAAAACTTTTCAACTGGATAGAATCAAAATTATTCATTTTGCATTTTACAATGCTCTCTATCTCTTCATAAACATTTAATAATGTTATCTATATCTATCTCTTCACAAATTCTCCATTCCATAGATCAGACAGGTAACCTCTTTATTCTCCTAATTGGCACTCTTTAATGTCCAAATCCTGTACCAGTTTTGACCTTACTTTAGTAAAGGGTATGAGATATTGATCTTTGCCTAGTTTCTGCCATACTATCTTCTATTTTTTTCCAGCAATTTTTAATCAAAGTGTGAGTTCTTATCCTAGAAACTGGAATCTTTGGGCTTATCAAACAGCACCTAACCTATTCCACTTACTATTCTGTTTCTTAGCCAGTGCCAAATAGTTTTAATGGCTGATGGTTTATAATATAATGTTAGTTCTGATATGGCTAGGCTACCCTCCTTTGTGCTTCTTTTCTTTAATTCCCTTGATATTCTGAGTCTTTTGTTCCTCCATATGAATTGTTACTATTATTTCCTAACCCAATAAAGTAATTTTTGGAAGTTTGGTATGGCACTGCATAAGCATTAGAATTGTCATTTTTATTATATTAGCTTAGTCTCCCCATGAGCAACTGACATTTGTGTAGTTATTTAAATCTGATTTTATTTGTATAAAAAGTGTTTTATACTTTTTTGCAGGTAGAATTCCAAGTATTTTATGTTGTCCTTAGTTATATTAAATGGAATTTCTCTCTCTCTCTCTTGATGCTGTGTATTCTTAGTAATATATAGAAATGTTATTGGTTTATGTAGGTTTATTTTATATACTGCAATTTTGCTAAAGTTGCTTATTGTTTCAAGAATGATTTTTCTAGGGTTCTCTAAGTATACAATCATTTTATATGCAAAGAGTGAGAATTTTGTGTCTTCATTATCTAGTCTAATTCCCTTAATTTATTTTCTTCTCTTAGGCTAAAGTTAACATTTTTAATACAATATTATATAGCAGTAGTGAAAACAGGCATCCTTGTTTCACCCCTGATCATATTGGATATGTTTCTAACTTATTCCCATCACATATAATGTTTATTGAGGTTTTTAGACTGATACTGTTTATTTTAAGGAACACTCCATTTATTCCTATACTCTCTAGTGTTTTTAATAAGAATGGGCACTGTATTTTGTCAAAACCTTTTTGGAATTTATTGAAATAATCATTTAATTTGTTAGATTTATTATTAATATGGCCAATTATGCTAATTGTTTTCCTAATATTGAAGCAACCATTGCATTGCTGGTATAAATTCTACTTGATCATAGTATATTATCATAATGATAACTTGTTATAATCACTTTGCTAATATTTCATTTAAAATTTTTGCATCTATATTCATTAGGGAAATTGATCTAAAATTTTCCTTCTCTTCTTGGTTTACTTGTCGTCACCATAGAAGGAATTTTGCAGAACTGTTTCATCATCTATTTTTTTCTATTATTTTGTATAGAATTGGAACTAATTGTTCCTTGAATATTTGGTAGAATTAACTTGTGAACTAATCCTGGGGATTTTTCCTTTGGGAGCACATTGATGAGTTGTTCAATTCCTTTTTCTGAGATGGAGTTATTTAAATATTTTATTTCCTCTTCTTTTAAACCTTTTGCAAATATTCATCCATTTCACTTAGATTGTCTAATCTATTAGCATACAGTTGGGAAAAATAGCTCCAAATTATTATTTAATTTCTTCCTCATTAGTGGTGAATTCACCTTTTTTCATTTTTGATGCTAGTTTTATTCTTTCTTTTTAAAAACTAACCAAAGAAGGGGCGGCTAGGTGGTGTAGTGGATAAAGCATTGGCCTTGGAGTCAGGAGTACCTGGGTTCAAATCCGGTCTCAGACACTTAATAATTACCTAGCTGTGTGGCCTTGGGCAAGTCACTTGACCCCATTTGCCTTGCAAAAAAAAAAAACTAAAAAAACCTAACCAAATAGTTATATATTTTATTGATTTTTCATAAAAATCAACTTTGTTTTATTAATTCAATAGTTTTCTTTCCCTTGATTTTCATTAATATCTCCTTTAATTTTCTACTTCCTATTTATTTGATGGTTATATTTATCTAATTCTGAGTGAGAGAGATTGGGCCCCCCCCCCACAAGTAGTTTTGCTGTCTATGTCTTCCTGAAATTAATTTAGCTTCTCCTCTAAAATTTGGATGGTACATCCCTTGGTGCATACATGTTTAGTATTGAAATAACTTCATTGTCTATGGTAACTTTTAGGAAGATTTGGTTGCTGTCTTTATCCCTTTTAATGAGATCTATTTTTGCAGTAAGTTTGATTGAGATAAGGATTTCAATCCTTGCTTTTTTTCTCTCCAGCTAACAGATAATATATTCTCCTCCAATTTTTCAACTTTACTCTGCATTTCTCTGTTTCAAATTGTTTCTTATAAGCAGCATATTACAGGATTCTAGTTTTGAATCTACTCTGCTATCCACTTATGTTTTATGACAGAGTACATCCCATTCACATTCATAGTTATAATTATTAACTCTTTATCACCCTCCCAGCTATCTCCTCTCCACTTGTACCTTTTTCCCCTCCTTTCACCCTAGCCCTCCTCACTAGTGTTTTGCTTTTGAATACTACCTCCCTCAATCTGATATAAGCTACCCTCCCTTTTCTTCCCTCTTCCCCTTTCCCCTTTCTTCTCTTTCCTTTTTTCCCTTTCTTCCTTCCATTCCTTGTATCAGTCCCTCATTCTCTCCTCCTTCCTTTCACTTCCTAAAACTTGAAGAGAAAGAAAAATTTCTAAACCCAACAGAGTATATTTTATTCCCTCTGAGTCAAATCTGATGAGAGATTCAAGCATTTCTCACCTCTTCCTTCTTTTCCTCTACTATAACAGGTTCTTTTTACTTCTTCATGTGATATAATTTACCCCATTTTATCTACCCCCTCCTCCCAGCTCAGTACATTCTGTCCCATGTTAATTTTTTTATTTTTTAAGAAATCATTCCATCAAAATCAATATGGTCCTACTTTCAGCCAAAGTATATCCTCTATATAATAGAGTAACAGTTCTCAAGAGTTATTAGTGGCTCCTCAGTGTTTGAATTGCTGAGTACTTGCAGGATTTTCTCCTTGATCTGATCATTTTGGAGTTTGGCTACAATATTCCTTGGCATCTTCATCTTGGGATCCCTTTAAGGTGGTGATCAATGGATTCTTTCAATACTATTTTTCCCTCTGGTTCCAGGATATCAGAGAATTTCTCCTTGACTATTTCTTGAAGAATGCTATCCAGGTTTTTTTTTTTTCTTGATCATGGTTTTCAAGTAGTCCAGTGATTCTTGAATCAGCTCTCCTGGATCTATTTTCCAGGTCAATTGTTTTACCAAAGAGGTATTTTACATCTTCTATTTTTTCATTTTTAAAATTTAATTTAACAGATTCTTGGTGTCTCATGGAGTCTTTTCTTTATTTTTTTCTGATTTTAGTTTTTGCAAGGCAATTGGGATTAAGTGGCTTTCCCAAAGCCACACAGCTAGGAAATTATTAAGTGTTTGAGGTCAGATTTGAACTCAGGTACGCCTGACTCCAGGGCAAGTGATCTATCCACTGTGCAACCCAGCCTCCCCCTCAGTCATTTTTTTAAGAAAGTATTTTCTTGAATTAGTTTTTTGCACCTCCTTTTCCATTTGGTCAATTCTATCTTTAAAGGAGCTGTTTTCTTTTTTCCATTTGCCCAATTTATTTTCTTCTTGCATTTGTCAAATTGTATTTTTAAAGGATTTGTTTTCTTCTCTCACTTTTTGTGGCAGGATGTTCATTTTCTCTGGTATTTTCCCCCCAATTATTGCATTTGATTTTTAAACTCTTTTCTGAGCTCTTCTAAGAAGTCTTTCTGGGTTAGAGACCAATTTATATTCTCCTCTGAAGGACCATTTGTAGCATCAATTTTGCTTTCCTTTTTGAAACTAGTATTTTGTCCATCCTTATCTCCAAGGTAACTTTCAATAAACTCTGCATTTCTCTTATCTTTCTGATTCATTTCGGGATTTGCTACCTATCCCAAGCATCTTGTGTTGGGGCAGAAGCTTGCTCACAGACCTTTGGTGGTGAGAGCCCTACAGGGGCTTACTGGTCTGAGGCTATAGATATTAAGAACTCCAGGGAATTGTTCATTAAACCAACTAGTAAGCAATGCTTGAGGTTCTCATCTACACTGGGGAAGTCAGTCTCCTACTTCTTGGTTTCTGGGAAAGGTGGAAACACCTGGGCTGTTTGTGCAGAAGGGCAGTGAATTGCTGTCAGGTTTGGGTGTCTAGACCAGTCATGCTGCCTGACGGGGGTCCTATACTGCAGCTTTCGCAACCTACCTGCAGTGCAGCCTGAACTGAAAAAGCCTCTGCTCCCACAGCACAGGATTTCAGGTGAGTCCCAACCTTGCTCCACTGCTGGTTCACTGAGTTTCTGTGCTCTACCTTGGGTACACTCATGCTCCCCCCACCCTATCCTCCTGTGACAAACCTTTCTGGATGATGCTGCCCTCTGTTCTTTTGTGAGTTCTGTCACTCCAAAAGCTATTAAGATGCTTGATTAATGTCATTTCTGAGGGAATTCCAGGGAAGTTTAAGAGAGTTCTTGGCTTTTTTCTGCTACCTTAGTCAGAAGTCCTAAAAGTCAACTATGGTTTACAATATTTTCATTTATTCTAGGAGCACATAAGGAATGTTGACCAGTATGTCATAACCAAATTACAACCCAAGTTGTTGTATCAATGGGGTTTCTTTACACAGTGTATGACATATGAAAAATCGTATGTCTTTGGATAAAAAGAAATAAAATAAGGACAACTTAATTTTTTTTAAAATCTGGAAAAATATTTTTCACAAATTTCAATAGCATTGGAAATCTAAAAATGTTAAATTATGTAGCAGGCTTGTTTTCAATGGCAATGCTTATTATTTCTTTTCTTTATTTTTTTGGTTTTTACAAGGCAATGGAGTTAAGTGATTTGCCCAAGGTCACACAGGTAATCATTAAGTGTCTGAGGTCAAATTTGAACTCAGGTCCTCCTGACTCCAGGGTTGGTGCTCTATCCACTGCCACTTAGCTGCCCCAGCAGTGCTTATTCTAAAGTAGTTTTACATCAAAATCATCTATTAACAATATGTTTTTTCAGATCAACAGTAAGCATTAATAATTACTTATCTTCTAGAAACATATTTTTCCCTTTGGGTATTTAAGTGTAGTATCAATTCATAATAAATAAATATTAAATGAGATTAAGTTCATCAAACTCTTAAGTGTCAAACACAAAAACGAAATGGTTGCTGCCCTTAAAAAAGCTTGCTTTTCAGTTTTCAGATGAAGAAATTAGAATATAGACATATAAAAAATTCTCCAAATGATTATGAATTAGAGAAATGCAAATTAAAACAACTCTGAAGTACCATCTCACACCTATCAGATTGACTAAAATGACAAATGTTGGAGAGAATGTAGGACAGCTGGGACCCTAATGCACTATTGGTGGAGTTATGAACTTATCTACTTATTCTGGAGAACAATTAGGTATTATGCTCATAAAGCAATGAACTGTGCATTCCCTTTGATCCAACAAAACTACTATTAGATCTATATCCCAAAGAGATCATAAAAAGCGGAAAAGACTTACATAAACAAAAATATTTATCATAGTTCTTTTTGTAGTGACAAAAATTCGAAATTTAGAGGATGTCCATCAATTGGGGAATGGCTGAACAAGTTCTGATATATGAATGTTTTAGAGTACAATTGTTGTATAAAAAATCATGAGTGGCCAGACTTTAGAAAAGCATGAAAAGACTTGCATGAACTGAAGCTGAGTAGAATGAGAAGAACAAGAAGAATTTTGTACATATTTTGTATATATAAGATGATCAACTAGAATGGACACAGTTCCTCTCAGCATTCAGTGATCAAAGACAATTCTGAGAGACCTGATAAAGAAAATGTCATTCATATCCAGAGGAAAAAGTCTATGGAGTCTAAAAAGTAAAACATTCTAAATTCTTTTCAAAACATCTGTTATGCTTTTTTCTTTTTTCTCATATTTTTCCTCTTAGGTATAATTTCTCTTTCACAACATGATTAATATGGAAATATGTTAAATATGATGTAATCTATTTTAGATTGTTCAATTCGTGGGGTTGGGGGAGTAAAGAGAGGGTAATTGAAATTGTGGAATTCAATAGCTTGTAAAAGGATAAACTATCTTTGTATGTGATTGGAAAAAAGCAAAGTAAATTAAAAAAGAAAAAGAAAATTATAACAATTTTAAAAATCAAATAAAAAGCTTGTTTTCTAATGGAAATATTTTACTTTAACAGAAATAATAAAAGGAAGAACTAAATGAAAGGAAATTGTTACAAATAATTGCATAAAACACTTCAAATATCTCAATAATCTCGGGACAGTTAAGTAGTACAGCTGCTACAACACTGACCCTGAAGTCAGGGAGGACCTGAGTTCAAATCTTCAGACACTTAATAATTAACTGTGTGGCTTTGGGCAAGTCAATTAACCCCAATGCCTTGCAAAAAAGAAAAAATGAGTAATAATAAATTTAACTGGAAAACGGGGCATGATAGACTAAAATAAACTAGAAAAATTAGCCAACGATAGACCCTAGACTTCTAATTTCTTTTCCATGATTATAATCAAGGCATTAAAATTACTTAAAATGAAATTTCTTAAAGAAAGGAATGGGATTGTTTTTAGTACCTTTAGTTTATCATTTCCTCAAAATTGCATTGATTAAAATATGTAGTTGGAAAAAAAAAAGACTATACTTTGATAAAAAAAACAAATGCATCTATTTCATCTTCAAAATGACATTATTTCTTACAGTTCTACAGAAGACCCCCAACATATTTTCAGGTTGCGGAGTTGGAATCAAATATAAAGGCATAAACACATTGAATTCTATGAAGGCAGATTTAAAATAAAAAGAAATTGAATACTTTTTTCTACTTTTAGTGACGAAAGGCCTATTTTTAAAAACTTACATAAGTTCTTATATAAAAGATTCTATAAAATATGATAAACAAATGACAATATCATCTATATTTTATATATATATATATAAAATGCAAAAATCTATAAAATTTTTGTATTAAAATCTGTAGAACTTAGAATATTTCTTTGCTTTCTTACTGTAACATTGGATTCACATTTGTTTCTAAGTTTAAGAATCTAAATTATTAAAGCTTTCAAATTTCTACTTGTACTTTTTGAATTCAGAAAATTTTGAAGATTAATAAATAGCTGTTTTAACTGCTTTAACTATCAGTTTTTATTTTGAAGGCAAAAAAAGGAATTAAAAAAGATAGTTCCATGGAAAAAATAACTACAAGAAAATTCTCCCCTCCCCCAAATTGAAATAGTGTCCTTCTCTAATTGTTACTGCACATTGTTAGCTCTAGGCGAAATTATGAATTAAGTAGCATGGTTGAATGTAAAAAAGTATTGGAAAGTCAGAGACCTAAAATTCTATAATAACTTCTGCCATTGACTTTGGCTGTATATTTATTAGTGTGTACCTCTAGGCTAGTCACAACTTCTCAGACTGTCAAGAATTGGTGTGTGTTTGTCTTTGTATAGGTGTGTGGGTATATATGCAAAATAAGAATAATATTTGTATCATTTATTTTCAGCAGGGCTAGTTTGAAGAAGAAATGATAGATGAAGCCCTTTTCATTTATGAAGTGCTCTCTTCTCTCTCTCTCTCTTATTATAGACAGCTTACTTTTGATGTATTTAGGACTCTTGACTTCACTCGGGATAGATCATGAGCAATTGCCTTCATTTTATTCTCTGAATAACTAGAATCCTTTAGATTAATATCTCAACCAATTTTGCTCTTTAAAAAATTCTATCCTTCAAAAGACCCCTTATTGTATCTCTACTTCTAACCTTTTTACTTCTTCTTCATCCCAGTCCTCTTCATTAAGCAAATTCTCTATAAAACCCAGGACAAATACTTAGCTAATACTCCTTCCAATATATGTTCTTTCCTTCCCCCTCTTCACAGAAGTCTTTCCCTGCCCTAGATCTGGAATCTTGAACTCAAATCAATTCTTCCATTGTTCATGAACGGGGTGTTTCTGTAAGTCTCTAGTCACTATTCCAGTAATTTCCTGGATCCAAATACCACTCTTTTCTCTCTCTTCCTTGTATGTATAATTTTCCCCAATAGTAAATTCTGAGAGCAGGGACTACCTTGTAATCAAGGTATTTTTTTTCATTTTTTTTCTTTAATGATTGTAATTTTAAAAAGCAGTTATAGTAAACTGATCCTTCTTAAGATGTTAATGACCGATGATATATTTAATATGTTACTTCCTTCCTCACCAAAGTATGTGCATTTGATAGAGTATGCCTCCAATGTGATGTGATGTAAAAATGAAGTCAAATATTATAATTGGCCCAAATAGGAGATGCTGTTAGTTACTGACTTCTGACTTCCCCTCCATTCAAATCAAGAAAAACTGCCTATTTTTCTTGTAGTCGTATTTTTACCTATTTCTTTCTATCTATCTATCTATCTATCTATCTATCTATCTATCTATCTATCTATCTATCTATGTCAGATACTGATCATTTGAAGAGGGGCTAAAAAAGTTGTGGTACATGAATATTATTTAATATTCTTCAGGAAACAGTGAATATGGTGAGTACATAGTAACATGGTAAGACATATAAACTAATTCAAAAATGAAGTATGCAAGATTAGAAAAATTATATAAACAATGACTACAACAATGGAAATGGAAAGAATAACTGAAATAATTCAGTCTGAATGTTTGAAATAATAATGACTAATCTTGACTATCAAAGAAATGATATACTTTCTTGGCCAATAATATCTGTCTTTTTCAATGTTTGGGTTGGTTTTATTGGGCTTTTTCCATATATATTTTTTATTCTTTGTTATTGAGGTTGGCTGTCCAGAAGAGGGAAAGCAAGGGAAATATAATTGCTATAAAATAAAAAGATAGCAACTTTCAAAAAAAAAAGTGCTATGTTGTCAAATATTTCTAAATTACATTTTACTCTGATTCCCATGCTACATTGTAGAGTTTGAGAGATTACTTATCATTTGTGGTAATATCCAACATTTATGATCTAGATTAGTCCCCTTATTTTATAGATAAGGAAGCTTTGGCTTATTAAGGTCAAGTCTTTCCCAAGAATATACACACAAGTGATGGAGCCAGGATTCAAATCCAGGTTCTGACTCAAAAAACAGTGCAGTTTTCTACCACAACATTTTATTGATTTTTAACTATATTGAATTTAATAGAATACAATTATAGTAAATTAGATACATATGAAATTTTTAACAAAGAAAATACCAAATCTGTCTGATCTTGTTATCTCTTAGACTTCTTGTCTCTTCTCTAAGGATATGATTTCTCTCTCATCACACCCAATTTGGACCAAGGTACAACATGGAAACAAAGTAAAGACTGACAGATTGCTTTCTGTGGGGGGGGGTGGTGGAGGGAGGGAAGTAAGATTGGGGGGAAAATTGTAAAACTCAAATAATATCTTTAATAAAAATTAATTTAAAAAAAGAAAACACCAAATCAAGTCAACAATTATTTATTATATACTTACTGTGTGCCAGGTATTATATATATAAGATATATTAATATATATGTCTTTGAATTTATCTTAATTAACGGTAATATTGATATCCTGGGATAGTAAGATGAAGTTTCTATTTTCTTGCCATTTTACTAGTAATAATGTTATAATGATCATGCTGACAAAAGTGTAACTGATTCATTTCAATAATTTTAGCATATCAAAAATGGAACAAAACCATTGAACATGAATCAAGCAGGATGCCAAAGGGGTGTCAGCTTTTTTATACTAAAAAAGTGACTATTATTCATAGCATAAGGGACTGTATTTTTTTTAATATCATGATAACAACTATGACAAAACTGTTAAAATTACTGAATATTTTGAGCAAAATTAGAAAAATGAACATTCATCAGCACCAACATAATGATAATAATTAGTTAAAGATAATAGACATACTTGTACTTGTTTTCAAAGCTTTCATGAGAAAATACAATTCACAGCACATCATTATGAGCCCTTATTATTTCCTTAATGGAGCAACTCTGAAGAGGTTCAATGAATAGGATGAATGATGACATTTTATCAGCAGCCAAGAAAATCCATCTAGTTCACTTGCCTCCCCCTTAGCTGTAATAAACTTCCACAGCAACAACAAATATAAGCTAAACTAATTTATATGGTTCACATCCTAAGGTATGATTCCATCATAATGGACACTGTCCATATAAGAAAAATAGTTTGCAGGAACCAAGTGAGAATCCATTTGCCTTGTTCAATTTTTTTATTTCATACTTTTATAACTTATTTTTGATATTTGTTTTATGAATAAGAACAGAGAAAATAAAAAAGCAGTTATATTACACCTTGTGTAGGCACTTTGGAAAATATATCTTCTTGTTTTTACCAACAACATTGTGAAGTAGATTGTGAAAGTATCATTTCCAAGTGCAAAAAAAATATCATATTTGTATGAATTTGCATTATAGACTTGTTCAAAGTCAAAGTCATAATATATGACTGTCAAGAGAATGTTATAGGCTTCAAAGCAAAATTGATAATAAAAGATTAGTGAGATGAAGGTTAAGATAAGGAGAAAACAACCCAATTTATGCCAGTATCATCACATTTTATTATAAGAATCAGAAGAATCCAGATATTGTAGATATGAAGAGTTATCCACAATAAACCTTCTCCAAAGTAATTCATCCAATAGTGCTATTTGGAGACAAGGTACCAATGATATTATGATACTTCCCTAGATGCTATCAGGAGCAGTCATCCCTAAATGTAATCTACATAAAATGAAAATGTTATTAAAGCATGTGAAAATAAGGAAGAATGGTACTCTAATTTAAAGTACAGAGAAGGGTCATAATCTTCAGAAAGTTCAGAAAAGGAGAGATGAAGGATAAGATATTGTTCAATGAAGATATCCTAAACAATCTGAGGGTTGATCCTAGTCTGAAACTACCCCTATTTCATGGTACTTTTGTTCTGTCCTTCCTGGCCTATTACCCCCAGGGAGCTGTGTTGAAAGAACTGACTAGAGTTTTGAAGTTATCTTTTATTGTTAAAAGTTTTCCTTGTATAATTTTTTGCCCCTCTTCTATTTTCTAATAGAGGGGATACCTGTATTAGAATTCTAGAAAGTTTCATTTATACTATAAAAATGGGGTTGATTTATAGTTTTTCTCAATCAAGTAACCCTATTGCCAATTAAAGTAATGAAAAGATGCTCTATCCATCTATCTCATTCCCAGATTGTATACTGAATTTGAAAATATTTTTAAAGACATCACACAATGTAAAATACAGAAAATCAGTTCCAGGTGGTGGAAAGATCTCACCAGTACCCACTGAGTCATGAATAAAAGCATTGAGGTTGATGGAATCATGCAGTTCCAGAAGGTGCTAACCCAGGGAGGATAGAATATTTCAGTTACCCCCATGGAGTAATTACCTGGTAGGGGAAGGGGTGTAAAAAGGGTGCAGACATATCAATTTAAGCTTTGTCCAAATCTTTAGTCAGCCATTATCTCTAGGTCAAAGGAGGACTTAGTGAGTTTTGTAGGAAATAGAATACATTAGATTTCTACCTGTTGGTGTCCTAGTGTCATCCCCTGATCCAGTGATAACAGTGTATGCATTTTAAATAACTCTCTCTCCCTTTTCATTCGTATTGAGCATAAGGAAAGAGGAGTAAATTTTGTCCTAGTTCTCATGCTCCTTGCCTCCACTACTTACTCACAAAAAGAGCAGCAGACTTTTGCACCTGTTTCCATCTTTTATTTATCAGAAAATAGAAAGAGGAGATATTCTTTGTCTTACCCAATTCTTCTTTCTTCTAGAAAAGAGAAGCTTTTCCACTTCTTTGGGGTCAGAAAGCTATAGAATGTATAAAATCCTCATCCTTTGCCTTGCAGTACAAATAAATTTATAATCTTTTCCTTTATTTTGTTTTCTTTTCCTAGCTTACTGGTAACAGATTGAAAATTTCCATGGTCTCATGTCAAGATATGCAAGGGAAACAATTTATCCCCATAATGCATTCAAAAATATTTAAGTGACTTGCATTTTAGTTAAATTGTTAAGAATCCTATTTTCATTACATAAGTTTGAATAAATTTGTATTCTTTTGTAATGAATAAAAAAGTTTCCCATTATAGCACATCTGATTTTCTTAACTCACATTAACTAGGCTTGTTGAAGCTGCAAAGCATCTTGAGGGACAAGAAATTGGCCTGTATTAAAGAAGTCAAATCATTGCTAACACTTTGACTATTTCCTTCACCTAGACTCCAATATAAATAGTCAAGGACCTTGAGGAAAACAACCCTGGGAACAGTAATTTACTCCTAAACATTGATCCAGACTAATGCCATCCTTCAGGAGAAGACTGCCAAATTGGCAGAAGAATTTACCTTCTTGGTAAAAACCAAATGTTACTGTTGACTGAGCCCAAGAGCCCAAGCCCTAATTTGGTATTTCCCAAGACTACTGACCCTGCTTCCAGCCCAGTCCCAAGTGCCATCAGCTGGGAAAGCATCTCTTGTGGATAAAGGGTCAGTCAACCCCACCAACTGCCAACCACTTGTGACCTATTGGCCAAGCAATCCATCCAATTGGAAAAGTAAAACATACAAACATATATGTATCTATATCTATATCTATATCTATATCTATCTATCTATCTATCTATCTATCTATCTATCTATATATATATATATATATATATATATATATATAGAGAGAGAGAGAGAGAGAGAGGGAGAGGGAGGGAAGGAGGGAGGGAGGGGAGATAGCAAGCTCTAGGAGGTGGGATTTCAAACAGTTACTGCCTCGTTTGCCACTACCACCAATTATACTCTTGTGAAGACAGCCTGGTACCTTGAACTCCACAGTCCAGATTAGCAATTACCTCTAGTCTAGAACATCAGTAAGCTCTATACAATCATCACTGAGGGTGACAATTATTGTTGAGAATGGATGACTACTGAACAACTGTCACCTTGTGATGGCAGATCCAAGAACCCAGGGAAGAGTCCAAACCAGACAAGTCCTGCTACCAGTCTCTAAGACCTTCATCTCAGGATGCAATCTCTGTTTCTGATTAATTGTTCCTCTGAGAGTATAGCCCTTGCCTCAATAACTGCACCTTTGGAATACATGAAAAAAGTAATCTCCAGAAAAGTCATAGAATCATCTAATGATTTGATATCAAAAATGGATATGATTTTTATCAGTGGAAGTTACATTAAAGATGCTTTATCATTTTCTTTCCTATTGCACCCTAAGGCTCATGGGGATTTCTAGCTTACTTATACTTCTATATTTTTTTCTGTTCATTAGAGCACAGAAGCTCCTTGAGAACAAGGACTGTCTCTGCTTCAGGATTTATTCTCCAGACCTCAACACAATGCTTGCTTATACACAACATAAAAGTTTAAGGAATGTTTATATCATTCTTAGACTCTGTTATTTGGTACCTAAAAGCTGAATAACCACAAAATAATGACTGTTTTATCCTAAAGAATTATTTAATGAAAATCATCAGTTATATGAATTATAAAAAAAATTCTTAATGACAAATATGGAAACTGAATATAAATTAAATTCTATTAAACTTATATAACTATCTCTGAAATCAGGGAGGGATATAGGAAAGAAGAAAGAAAAGGAAAAAGAGAAAACATGAAGACAAATTCTTCCTTAATCAGTAGCTGGTGATACTAAGGAAAAAAGTAATAAACTCAGATCGGGACACTATAAAATGGTAAGCTAGTATTTACTACTATCTATATATAATTGATATTTATTTTATCTATTTTTCCATTGTCAAGGAGAGCTATTGGTAAAGCAGATAGAGCAGTATTCTTATCTAAAATATTAAATAACTGGAAAAGTCACTTAACTTTTGTTTGCCTCAGTTTTCTCATCTGCAAAATGGGGATAATAATAATAAAGGCTACTTTACTGATTTGTTGTGAGCATTAAATAAGTTAATATTTGTAAAATACTTTGAAAAATTTAAAGTATTATATAAATGCTAGCTATAAATTATTTGCCTACAAACTAGAAAGTCTTAGACTCAAGTCCCGTCTTTAACACATAAAAGTCTTTTATCACTTTCATGCTCAACTTTCTAAAAATATAAACTAGAGAGAAGCCATTGAACTGCAATTGAAGAGGAAATCTTTATTTCAATGAAATCGTGGGTCAAACTCCCGCCTCTATTTGGATCTGTATGTCTCCGAGCACTCTCTCTCTCCCTTTCCCTTTATCATCTTTCCCCTCCTGTCTTCTCACTCTATTTTCCTTCTTTATTTCCTCCCCCTCCTTTACCTTTTTCCCCTCTCTCCTTCCCCATCTCTGTCTGTCTGTCCCACCTACATGAACACAATGTATAGACACTGTTTATAGCTAGTATGATAGATATAGACATGGCCACACAGATACATCCCAATCTTTGTGTAGGAAAGATACTTGAAATAAAACAAAACAAAACAAAACAAACCTTCGGAAGATGATGAACACTTTATAAAAATTTTCTCTTATGTCTCCCATTCCTTTAATCCTAATTCCTCATACCCCAAAATGACTAATCTGTAAACATGCTTATCACAAACATGTATAGTGTTAACCTATTTTCAATTGAGGGAAAGGGGGTAGAAAGGGAGGGTGGAAGGAAATTTTGTAACTTAAAAATATACAAGTACATATGGCTCAATAAATAAATAATAAAAAAGAAAGATATTTGATAAGATTCTGTGACCCTAAACTAAATGATGCTAATCTAATTTTTAATTCAATGAAAAATTGCAAGTCAACAAAAGCATCTACTAAGTGCTTGCTATACGTAAGGTACTGTGCTAGACAATGGGGATATAAAACTACACATGTTGCCAGAAAGATGGAAGATTCTTGGAGTAAAACTTTAGGTTATAAACTTGTAGCTTCAGAGGAAGAATGAGAATAAATATATTGAATTGAGCTGACAGAAAGAATTGTAGCTCAGGGTCAGGTCACATTCCGACCAAAGTAAAAGGGGAAAAAAACTACCTTGCATATTGTTCTTCAACCATAACAAAATTGTCAGCACTCACCCCACCTTATGAGAGCATTAGTTATTACTTCTACTGTTCAACTATTTTCATAAAGAGTTTTGGTTTTTTTGCTTTGCTCACTACAATCAAAACTATTCCAACAATATTTGGTTCATAAAACATGTAGTCCCCAAAGAGTATGGTTTCCTTCACATCAATGATTTGCTCAAACTTAAGTTCTTTGAATGAATAATTCTTTGTCCTTCAAAAATATATTCACTTACATCAAAAGAATTTTTATTAAAAGTGATTTTCTAGATTTATGCAATCTCACTGAGCAGATTCACAGATGACCAATTTTAACATAATTTGGCCCATTTCTTCATGTACTGTTTCCAAATTTGTCTACATCACAGGCACATTTTGCATCCCTTTCCCCCTAAGATTAAATGTAAAAGAAACACTTCAAAACTTTAAAGAATGTAACATTTTACATCTTAAGTTTCATTGGTATATTCTGGGTCATGAAGTATAAGAAATAAGATGAGCCAGAGAAAGTTAGACTCTTGGGGGAAAATATTCTAGGACACTAGCATGGATGAAATTAGACACTGATGATTTTACATAAAGTGAGCATTTCATGGTGTTTGCATATACCAGTGGGATCTACACACCAGTATTATGTCAGCATTTATTAAAACTTTTATGCAGGAAAGGAAAGAAAATTTTAGCACTTAATCAATAATTTATTGTGTTTTTTATGAGGTTGTGGTAGTGTTATCTAGTTTGCCTCTTCTCCATTTCTCAGGAAAATATATATTCCCTAAATACCTAAAGTATTAAAGATGCCTCTACATACATTCTCTTACTTTGTCTGACAGAGTAGACAACTCATATATTTGATTAGTTCACTAGTTTTGTGCCAAATTGAAAGTGCAAGGGGAAAAAGGCTATGAGAGTGAATAAGAATAACTCCTATACTATCAGGGAAAGGTCATTTTTATTTTATTTTATTTAAGATCTGAAATTTTGAAGTCACGGATCCTTTGAATTGGAATGGAGGTCAGAAAGTGACACAAAGCACAATTAAATGAGAAATAATTTTGTAAGAAACCTAACTCATGGTCCTACAGTGTTTTTTGGGGGAGGGAGACCTACAAAATGGGAGAACTCACTATCTCTAGAGGCTGCCAATTCAACTTTGATATGTTCTATTAGGAAAATTTTGCTAATATGTTAAAACACCCTCTCTAGGCTACCTACGCAAATCAATACTCACAGACTTTCTTTTTTAAAATTAATTTATATTCATCCATATGTACATGTATGTTTTTAAGTTACAAAATTTCCTTCCACCTTCCTTCCCACCCCACCCCGTTGCCAGTGAAGTCAGATTAGCATTGTACATACATATTTCGATAAACATGTTTACAAAATAGTAATTTTTGGTATGAGGAAATAGAATTAAGGGAAAGAGATACATAAGAGATAATTTTTATAAAGTTTTCATAAGATTCTAAAGGGTTATTTTTTGTATGTGTTTGTGTGTGTGTGTGTGTGTGTGTGTGTGTGTGTGTGTGTGTGTGTGTTTTGTTTTGCTTTGTTTTTCATCCTCTGGATTGGGATAACCTTGTCTTCAGACGATCTAATACAGTTGTCTTAGTTCAAGGGACTGCTAAGAAGAGCTTTTTCCATCAAAGTTGTTCATCTCATAATGTTGTTGATGTGTACATTGTTTTCATGGTTCTACTCCCTTCCTCAGCATCAGATCCTGTAAGTCATTCCAGGGTTCTCTAGAGTCCAACCATTTATGGTTTCTTATAGAACAATAGTATTCCACAATATTCATGTACCATAACTTGTTTAGCTATTCATTCCCCAATTGATGGGCATCCCCCAATTTCTAATTCTTTGCTACTACACTCATAGAATTTCAACTTGCTTCCCTAGAATGGGCAACTATTATTTCAAATGAAATGGCACTATGTAGGATTACACAGCTAAAATAAGCATCTCTGAGAAAATAATTAAGAAATTGAAGTATGAAAATGTTTCCCAGACTGAATTGACAAAAAATTGACTATATATGTATATATGCATATACATACATACACATACATATATATATATATATATGTATATATAGTAACCTTTAACAAGTCACTGAGGTCACATGAATTTATAAAATACCTCCTACCCCATCAAAGACACACACACACACACACACACACACACACACACACACACACACCCCTAGGATGCAACTTCCCCCCCAAAATATTTGATCATTGGAGAAAGTGGGGACCAATTTAGAGTACATTGGTATTGATATGCATATATAGAGGGCATCATAGTGTGTTCATGCTACTCCCTCCAACTTTCCTCTTCTCTCCTTCTCACCATGTGAAGTGTCTCTGCTGGACTGGTTTTTCAGCTGGTCTGCCTCTCTACTTTTCTCCACATACTGATCCTTGACTAACAGAGGCAATATTCGCTTGAACCCATTGTCAGTCATCTCTCTTCTCTACTGCCATAGAACAAGCTATTTAAGGCTGATCCTTACTCCCCATCTCTGTTTCTCTTTCTGTGTTTTAAGAAACCTTATGGTAGATTGCCCTAGGACCAAATAGTATAGCCACTGAGTATAGGAGAGAGAAGTCCCTCTCCTGCAATCCTATGTTGCCTTCTGTTGAAGATGTAGTGATCACACTCCTCAAATTATTTTCCTTCTGAATTATCACAACTGCATACATGACACATGGCTTCTTAAAGCCTACGTAGTCAATCATCTATGAATAATAGCAACCTCTTTTGTCAACTCAATCAGGAAATTTTTTTCATATTTTATAAAATGATAATGTCATGAAACATGTATTTGCACATAGTTCAACTCAGATTAATGCTTCATCATCTCTGAAACTTTCCTCATTTCTTATAATTATGTTAACTGGGCTAGAGGGTAGGATCTTCTTTCCATTAACTGTTCCATCATTTGAAATATTTTTTGTTCTCACTATATCAACCAGGGTGCTTTTTGGCACATTTGTTCAATATACCTAATTCAGTGTTATTTCCAATATTGACTATTTGAATGACTTCTTCATTGCTTGTACTAAAGAGTCTTACCAAGATCCATGTTTCTCTCCCCTCCACCAAAATACACTAATTTCAAGCTAATTTTGCCTCTTTGTAATGATTTCTTTGCTCTTATTTCTACCCCAAGTACCATATGTCTTATATCTCTTGTAATCTTTTGGGTACTCAAAGAAACCTCTTTTGTTACCCTGAAGTCATTTCATTTGTAGTTTAAATATACTAGATTTTTCCAGTTGACCCTCACCATCTGGATAGTCTAAGTGTATCAGTGTCTTTCCTAAATATAGGTACTAATAATTAAAAAGAATAGTCCCATTGTGATTAGACAGGCACAAAACTATTGTCTCCATATATATAGGGATACCATTGTCATTTATTTTCTCTCTTTCTCTTTCTTCTTCTTTTTCTCAACATATTGTTAGATTTCCATGTGAGATTCCTAGAAGCTGGGAATATAGTCCTTGTCCTCAAGGATCATGCCAACTGGAAGGGGAAATAAGATGGACATAAATAGGCCAACTAGATAAAAATATTCAAAAACCCATAGACAATACACTAGAATAAATGATTTATATAATAAATTCCCTAAGTGGGTGAGAAGGAAAAGAAATTTGTTTTTTAAGTGTATTCAACATTCAGGAAGGCTTCCTAAAATAGATGGCACTTAAGGAACTCTTTAATGCCCATAAATTGGGGGATGGCTAGACAAGTTATAGTACATGAATATTATTGTTTGATAAGAAACCATAAGTGATCAGATTTTAGAAAAGCATGGAATGACTTGTGGGATCTGATGCTGAGTGAAGGGAATAGGATAAAGAGAAAAATGGGAACATTAACAACACTGTAAGATCATCAACCCTGATGGAAGCAGCTCCTCTCAGCAGTTCAGAAAGCTAGGGCAACCGTTTTAGACAGACTGTGGACAATGTCATCAAAATCCAGAGGAAAAAGAAAACAACAACAAAAAAATCAACCCTTCAGAGTCTGTAGAACATTTTATAAAAATTATCTCATGTATCTATTTCCCTCAATCCTACTACCTCATACCAAAAATGACTACTATATAAACACGTTTATCAAAAATATGTATGTACCATGCTAAGCTGACTGTCTGCACTGAGGGGAGGGGGGTGGGAAGGAAGGATGCAAGGAAATTTTGTAACTTAAAAAGATACATGTGCATATGGATGAAATAAATAAAAATCAATAATTTTTTTAAAAAAAGAAATAAGATCCCTTTAAAACAGTACCCATGTAGGATTGACCAAAGTGACATTTTTCAATTTTCTACCTTCAATGATTTATTTCTTTATTTGATGTACATATTTATTTATTTATTGAGTGCTCATTTAGTTCTGGGAAAACAACAATGTTAAAAAAAAGTATGACTAGAATATTTATAGATTAACTATGGCTAGAATATTTTAGAACTTATCATTTCTTGTATTCTCACCAAAGCCAGCTCTGTACCTCTTTGCAGTTTTACTTGAGAGTATACCTTGGAATCAGTGCTTGATCTGGGCACAGAACTGAACCAAATTTTGTTTCAAAATAAAGTTGAGTACACTTAAAAAATAAATTGGCTGCTTGTCCTTTTCACTCACTTATGGAATTTATTCTATAAACCAATTACCACTTGAAATATGAACTTTTTGCCTATCCTGTTATCAATATTTTTCTGGTTCTTAATTAAGGATTACAGATTTTTTTTTGGAAAAATCCTTAGAGTTAATCTAGTTTTACTTATTAATTTTACAGGTGAGAAAACTGAAGCTCAAAGATGTAAAATGACTTGTCTGATGATGAACTATTAATTAGTTTCATCAGTAAGAACCGAATATCTCACATTCCAGTTTAATTCTAAATTGAGTGCTAGCTGGGCTCACTTACCTGAACTCTTGATCTGCAGTTGCCTCTGATAATTTATATACTTTTTGATTTTTTTATATTTTCTTGATTTTTTTTCTTTTTTGTTGATATTCCTGCTATTTTGTTTGTCTCTGATTTCTAATAGCCATACTCCTTTGTCCTCATGTCAGACTCTACAAAACCTAGTATGATTGAATACAGTACTTGTAGGCAAGCCATAATTCAGTTAACAGATAATTTTGATGAATGAGTTATAGGAACGTATTTAATATAGTAAGAAGAACCCATAAGAAATAAGATTTCTCTTATTATGCACATTTGACTTATACTGTAATTGAGTTGTCAACCCATAATTAAGCTCGCTTTTAAATGTTTTTGCCTTTTAAATTTTGCTCCTATTTAGAGTATATCTTTGCTTCCTTGTACAACAGCTGCTAAAAATCAAGATGAATACAAGCAGAACACTTGAGAAACACAAAACATCATTACATCTCATTCCCTAAATGCAACCCATTTAGTACAGAAACCAAATTAAACACCATTAATATGTGCTTCTATGCAATAAAGATTTCAAGTTTTAATATATCACACTGAAAAATGCTCCTTGACCTGAGTATTGGATACCTTTTTAAAAATTAAATAAACCATCTTAAATTCAATAATATGATTATTAATTGAAAATTCATGTACCTTCTACCACATCCACCACTGTGAGACCATTACTGTATATTTAGAATTCTCTGTACTTGAGAAGTATGATGAAACCATTTGAATTGAATGGGCCCTTATTTCCATGATAGTTTTGATTCATAGAATCTGCTAAATTACCCCCAAAAAGACTATATAAAAACATGGTAATGCAAACAATATGGGGAGAATGTTTTTGTCATATGAAATATGTAATATGGGAAATGATTCAATGTCATAAAATAAAAATTTTAAAGTTGCACAAACAAATGGACTGAATAATTTCTCAACTTTTTTGTAAAAGTTTTTTTTTAAACTCACTTTAATAAATTAAAATCCTCCTCTAAAGTCTTATCCTGGCATGGAAATGATCCTTTGTACTTAAAGACTCTGCTAGCAGAGCACAAAGTCTGATATCCTACCCCAACACAAAGACTCACAGTAACATTTGTTCTCATTCTTCTTAGTTCTCTATGGTCAAGCCTAGCTATGATTAGAGAAGCTCACAACCAGATTGACTATGGAACAGCATGGGCTGTTACCAATTAATTAATTCACATCTGAGCTCTGGATCTACTTAAACCCTCTACCATTTGAATGTAAATAATTTTATGAAGTTACTCTTAAAGACTTCTGCTCAAGGCAGAAGGCTGGGATTGGTTGGGAAAAAAGATAAATCTCTAGGCTTACAGATGACAGAAAAAAAAAGATTCTAGCAGGGGCTATCCAACAACTACTTCCAGATTTAAGTTTCAGAAATTCCTGGAGGAGGAGGAGGATCTCTTGCACCTATAACAGAGGACAACAATATTGGGCATGAAAACATACTACACTGAACTCCCCTCTCCTCTTCCTCCTCACTTCTCATTCACTGAACATGCCTTTAGTGTGACTAGACTAGCAACAACATATCTGGAAAAGAAACTAAACATGCTGAGGAAAAGAAAGATTCAGGCAATATACCCTTTCTAGAGCAAGAAAAAGAAGTTCAGGACTTTGCTTGGATCCAAAGAGTTGTATATCTAAGAGGACCTTTATGTAGATTCCGGAACAGAAGAAGAAGACATCCATTCAATTAAGAACTGTGCAGTAGAGTTATGCCACATGAGTTTCCTAAATTTCCTCCCACTTTTCCTTGTATATTTATTTGTTGGAGAATGCACCTCAAACTTTGTAAGAGAATGTTTTATAATAATTCTTCTTAATATGCAAACAGTAAGTATCCCTAACTAAAACCAATTTAGGCAGCTAGGTGCACAGCGAATAGAGTGCTAGATCTGAAGTCAGGAAGACATCTTCTTGAGTTCAAATCTGATGTCAAACACTTAGTAGTTTTCTGACCCTGGGTAAGTCATCTAATCCTATTTACCTCAGTTTCCTTAACTGGAAAATGAACTAGAGAAGGAAATGACAAATCACTTTCTCTTTGTCAAGAAATGGCAAATCACTAGCATCTTTGTCAAGAAAACCCCAAATGTGATCACAAAGGGTCATTTATGATCAAAAAAACTTAATAGCAAAATCACAAAAGAAAAATGTCAAGAACTACAGTGCCAGGAAACTACAACTAACTTCACAGAGTTACTCCTAGAACCCTAAGGGGAGAAATAGTCATTCATTCACCTATCTGCTTTAGAAATCAAGATATTCCAGGAATATTATACCAGCATCAAGGATAGATCCCCAACTTCCTTATTCCAGAGAAAGATACCACCATTTCTTTTTCAGTTTCCCAGGTTCATAACCATGGCATTACTTTCAACTACTAACACTCCATCACCATGGACAAACAGAAAGATAGATAGGAAGGGCCCCAGATTCATAACCTTAGCATTACTTTCAACTTCTAACATTTCATCACTATAGACAGACAGATAGGGAGGCAGGGAAGGAGGCATGTAGGTATATAGATCAAATCACTTGATAAACCTTTCTATTTACCCATCCTTTCTACTAATCCTGTGTACATCACCCTGTTCTATTAATACAGTTGGACTTGTGTGGTGACAGAACAGATCATCTCTTGTGTAGAATATGTCAAAAACCTCTTTGGTCTTCCTACCTCAGATGTTTCCATGATTCAGCCCATTCTCCACATTGCTGCCTAGGTAATTTTCCTTACACCTACATCTATGCATGTGACTCCCTACTCAAGCAACTTGAGTATTTTCCTATTGTCTCTAGGATAAGAAAAAAAGCTCCTCTGTTTAGCTTGGAAAACCTTTAAAATATGTCTATTTTTTCCTAGCCTCCTTGAACATCACTCCCTATCCTTGACTCAGATCCATTCAAACTGCCTTTATTTCTGTTTCTCATACTCAGATCCATTCAAACTGCCTTTATTTCTGTTTCTCACACAATACTCATCCTTCTCTTTGTATGTGTCTGCATTAGCTATCCCCTAGTATTAAGATACTCTTCCTCTCCCCCTCAGTCTCAAATAAAACCTTTCTTGATACACACCAAGTTGATTCCCTTCTCTCAATCTGCCTTATATTTTAACTACTGTGTTCTCACTTTTATACAATATACATACTTAATTATAAGTATGCTCTCTATATTTATTCTGTGCCTATCGATATATATATATATATATATTGTAAAACAAAATTATATGTCCCTGTTGGAATGTAAGCTCCTTGTGAGTAAAAGTAATTTTTCATTTTATTTGTATTTACAGTACCTAGAAGAGTGACTGGCACAGAGTTGATGCTTAAGAAATATTTACTGATCAAAATTTCTTGGTAACAAATCTCTAATTCCTCATTTGTCTTCTTTTTTCTGGCTAATTACTCCAAAATGAAGTGACAAGGAGATTGAAATAATTTGAAATTCTATTTCACTTTGTTTAATATTTAAGTAAAAGACAGTTCTTTTAAAAATAGCTAATGTTGCTTCTCTATGTTCACACACTTAAAAAAAAGAAAAATACATTTCTGTTTCTTTTAAAAATAATCTAGCTAAAGCCATAATTCTCTAATCACAGGACAAATGTGGCGTCGAGCCAAGATGACACATTCATTTTTGTTCTGCCCAAGTATTTCTTCAGTTGTCTGTACTTGTAAATGGCATAGGTAAATAAATAACTCTGAATGTAAAAATTCATATCACTACAATAACTTTGATACCTCTCATGTCAAAGGACTTCAAATTACTTTTCCACGAACATTAACTATTATGCCTTACAGGACTGATAGGATCTCTATGAAGCTGAAATATAAGCAATAGATCTGAGAGGGGTGTTAATTACCATAAATAATGCATATGCGCAGACACTAAGCACCTTACATGTGGTATGCCATTACTAAGAAATGACAAATCTCTTTTAACTTGCAAATTAATGAGCAATGTTGAAAATATAGCATCAACCCAGCTTTTCGAATACTAGTTTTAAGATGGAAAATAAATCATTTTCCTTAAGAGATTTGCAAATAAAATATGACTAGTTCCACAATTATCTTTTGTTGTTTGGAAGTCAGACATAGCCTATAAAATTAATATTCTAGAATCAGTGCTATTTGCTTTCTTCATTAAAGAGAAGGGTAAATTCTTTCTGTTTGAGTAAAACACACTATTCCCCCATTTACAAATGGAAAAGAGAATTCCTTATATTCTTCTCTGCCTCCTCTGGCTTCCTTCAGCCAGGTTTTGGATTCTGAGAAAACCCTTTCAGAGTCCTTCTTAATCTTATTATCTTCCCTCTGAAATTAATACTAGGTTTTTGCTGTTTTACATCTAGCTTATATGTAGTTTTACCAGTTGTTGTCCCCGGTAAATCATGAAATCCTTCAAAACAGATACTGTAGTTGACCTTTATATCTCCACCAGTATGGTGCTTATCATCTATTAGATACTTAATCAATTCTAGTTGATTGACCTGTATTCTTTTAAGTTTCTCTCTCTATCTCTAATCAAAGTCTATGCTAATAGTTGGAGTAGTATCCTAACTGCTTCCCCACGAATGTTAAGTCAAGTTTCCCTTGAAAGGCCTGCTCAAGAGCCTAAAGATTCAGGATCTTGACTTGGATCACAAACTAGCCATAAGATTTCTAGTTGGTGTACCATGATGAGCAACTCAGAAATACTAGCTTTGATTTGTGGAATAAGCTCAAGGTACCTATCCTTGTCAACTTAGTACCTATCCTTGTCAACTATCTTTCTCCTATGTTTGAGTCGATCTCTTTGGTTGACTGTTGAATGATCTCATAGTGTCTCATTTTGTCTCCAAATCAAAACTAAACTACCATTGAAGTAGCCTATCTAAGGCTCCTTACAGATTAAAATAAATTACAATGTACATTTATATTCATTGTTTATTTCTGTTTTAATTCATAATTTTATGAGGTTGGCATAGCAGGTATTATTATCCTCATTTAATAGATGGAAACTGAGATTCATAGTGAATTGCCCATGGTTAAAAAGCTGGCAAACATCATAGACAGGATTTGAAAACACATCTTTCTAACTCCAAGAATACTGTTATGTCACCCTGTCTCCCTAAGGCAGATATATACTTCAACCAAATTTCCATTGGTTTCACTTTTTTCCACCACTAGTTATATATAGCATTATCCATATAAAGTCAGCAATGCTATTGTCCTGTAAATACCCATGTGTTCCCAATACAATTTTGCTGTGTAGGGGGAAAGGGGAAAAACCAGAACTGTCTCCCAGATATGTCGTCATTACTACTACCCTCAACCTCAGACTAAAAACAATAGTAACTGAAATGTACAAAACTCTTTATAGTTTGAAAATATGATCTGAATATTAGCTCAGTTAAGACTTGATTTCATGATTCCTAGTCCAATGTGTAGAAAGAACACAAAAAGAACACAAATCCTCCTTCAGATAATTACTGTTCTTGATTACAAATTATTTAAACTCTTTGAGCCTCATATCCTTTTGTGAAAAGTGTGGATATTGATAGTTGCCCTATTTCCTTTGTAGACTTGGAGGATAGGGGAGGATAGTTCTTTATAAGCCTTACTTAAAGCACTGTATGTATGAATAAATAGTTTTCAGGGCAGCTAGGTGGTGCAGTGGATAGAGCAACAGTCCCTGGAGTCAGGAGTGCCTGAGTTCAAATCTGACTTCAGACACTTAATAATTACCTAACTGTGTGGCCTTGGGCAAGAAACTTAACCCTGTTTGCCTTGCAAAAAAGAAAAACCTAAAAAATGAATAATTTTTTGTATTATATCATGTTGTCTGAAATGCTTGTACTTCCAAACTGAGTTCTTCTTCTCATCCTCCTAAATTATTATTACCATCCTTCCTCAGTAAATAAGTCAACAAGCATTCATTTAGCACCTTATTATAAGGCAGATAGGTGGCATGATATTGCATAGAGAGCTGATCCTGGACTCAGGAAGACATGAAATCAAATTCCACCTCAGTCACTCACCAGTTATGTGATGCTGGGCAAGTCACTCAAACAGTGTTCTGTTTGTCTCAGTTTCCCATTTGGTAAAATGTGCCAAAGAAGGAAATGACAATCCACTCCAGTATCATTGCCAAACACCAAATGGGTTCATGGAGAGACAGACATGATTGAAATAACTCAATAGCAACAAAAATGCACCAAATGAGAAATAAATTAAGGTCAAAATTGCCTCTAGTCTCAAGGAGTTCAAGGGATACCACAAGTAAAAATTAGGTATAAACAAGATTACATTGAGGATAATCTAGAGATAATCTTTGAGTGAAAGAACCAACATTATGAAGGACCTGAGAATTATTGCAGAAAGTAAGATGTTAGCCAAGCCTTGAGGGAGATCAGGAAGTAGAAATAAGGAGGAAGAGAATTTCAAACATGGGGGACAGACAGTTTGGTATTTATAGTTGGTATTTATTTACCTATGAGTCTATGTTTCCAATACCATTTACCCTGTTCCCCAAAGTATAAGCCAAAAAATGACTATTGCATCTGTCTTTGTATTCCCAGCGTTGTCAGCAAGGTCTGGCACTTTGATGGGGGCTCAATAAAAGGTTATGTATGAATTCAAGGAGTCCCATTACATTAATCATCCCCTCTCCTTCAGATTTATGTCTCAGGGAAATTTTAATGTAAAACCAGAGCTGGTAAGTGTAGGCTAACTGAACCCTTTAGCAAGAGACAGATTAGTTCTCTGAATACTGAGCACAAGCTAAGCACATTTTGAAAGTACACAGGAAATCAACAGTTCATGAACAACAGAAATTTTTGGACATATAGGAGTGTGGGGCTTTTTGTGGGTGGCAAAGACGACTGGAAAATCTTAGGGAGAGCAGGGGAAATCCTAAAAATAAGTCAGAATGTGTCTACAAGACAAAGATTGCCTATTTTGCAAATCTACCTGAGACTAGTGGGGTGGCATTTTAAAGAGAGATATTAAAATAAGAATATCTAATGAAATAAAGGGGGTGTCACTTGCAAAATGCACACAGGGAAATAGGAAAAAAAACAATTAAAATCGATATGAAAAAGGACAAAGAAAAGTGCTGTGCCTATATGATATGGGAAATGCAAGCTGATGTAAGGTAAGAGAAGATATTGCAAGCATTATTGCTTTCTCTTTATAAAATCTCTAGTGTTACATAAAAATTGAATTGTGAACTGGAAAAAGACAACACAAGTTTGGAGTGTCAGATACAGTAGTTAGAGAAGATAAAAGAAGGATAATAAATGTTCCAACAAGATAGGTACCTTAAATATGGAATACAGTCTCTTTCTCTTTAAATTTTGAATTCCTACCCCATCCTTTAAAGTTCAATTCAAGTACTGACTTTTCCATTTAGTCTTTTATACCTAACTGAAGTTCACCATCATTACCTCTATCTCTATCACCTCATCTTGTCTGTGTCTTTGTTATGTTTCTCTAATTAATCTATGATAGAATATTATGTTCTATAGTTCTGGGTGACTGTCTTTAGGGGATCAGGGACTTGTCAAAGACCTTAGGACACAAAGTTCTATGAAAGTAGAGATAATGAACCTTTGAGCTAAGACTTGAAAGATAGTTAGGATTTTGATAGTAGAAAATTGGTTATCTCTGCATATTAAGGACTGGAAGAAGATTACAAAGAAATTATAAAACTAAAGGTTCATTAGATAGAAATAAAACCAAAATAAAGAATATTCAGGACACAAAGTTGTATGATATATGGAGATAAGGATGATGAAGCTTTTAGGGACCAGACTGTGAAGGACTTAAAATGACAAACAACAGGTAAAATTTATCCTATAGATATAAAAAACAAGTATAAAACTCATGATAATTTAGAAGATTAAATATGGTCAAATATATATGATGTGTGTATGAAAAAGAGAATCCAGCAGTTCAGAGATGCATGTGAATTATACTACAATACTTTATTCATAATAGGATAATCCTGCATGGAAGAAAAATCATAGGATCAGAAGTTAGGAGACTTAAGGTTTTAAATTTTTTAAAATTTATTTTAGGCAATAGGGTTAAATGACTTACCCAAGGTCACACAGCTAGGCAATTATTAAGTGTCAGGCTGGATTTGAACTCAGGTACCCCAGACTTAAGGCTGATGCTCTATCTACTCTGCCACCTAGCTGCCCCAGGAGACTTAAGTTTTAACCAAATTATATCACTGCCTAGTTTTTTTGGCAGCAGCTAATAGTGCAATGGATAGAGAACCTGAGCAGGAATCCAGAAGATGCAAATTCCTGAGTTCAGATCTGCCCTCAGACACTGAATTAACTATATGTACCTGGGCAAAACCCTTAACTCTGCCTCATTTTTTAATCTATAAAATAAGCTATATAAGAAATGGCAAACCACTATGATATCTCTGGCAAGAAAATATCAATTGGATCATGAAGAGTTGGACACAATTGAAATGACTGACCAACAGCAAAGTTATTTGAACTTGGACAAATTCCTTCATCTCTATGTAACTTGGTTTCCAATTCTAGAAGATAAAGAGAATTCACTGGCTTTAAAGATACCCTTCTACTGGTGTGGTTCCATAGTAACAGTAATAGAACAGAAATAGAAATAAAGAGATAATAGTGAAAAATATTGTGAAGTTGAATCTACAGCAGGATGAAACTAAGGGAAGAAGGTAGGCAAGATAGGAAAAAAAATCATCCCAGAATTACAATATGTGTGATTTTGACGATGAACATTAAGAGAATCATAGAATGAAGCTACAGTAGTTACATAAAGCAGATGATGCCTGGCTCTCAGAAATCTTATATTTCTCTAAAACTCAGCTTACAAGCCATCTCCCTTTACATTTTTTTAATTACTTCTTTTATAATGCTTGTCTTACAGTGCTTTCTCTGATTTTATACTGTACCATTCTAGTAAGATTTAGATTCTTTGAGGGTAGACAGTATTCTGCTTTTCTGTTTGTATCTAAGAAACCCAGAATAGTGCTTTGAACCTGTTCATAGACTTTAATAGATATTTCTTGAATTTACTGAATGAATGTTGCCTGATGAATATAGCACTTTGAATAATTATGTCCTTAATATGCCAAAATTAAGTATAGTTATGGAATTAGTATTTTGATGTAGATGCAAAACAGAATCTCATATCTAAAGCAAAGCTATATCACAGATCCATTGGACATTGTAAAATTATATTTTAAATATAACATGATAACTTAGTTTGAAAATATAAAAATTGTAAAATATCTTCATAAATATACAATCATATATAATGGAAATTTGATCAATATAAATCAAATCTATTTGGATTCCTACCCACTGTGGAATGACTAAACAACATACTTTTTTTTTTACTAATTAATGTAATATTTGTATTATTTGTAAAAATATTTGTAACATTTATATTATTAATGTAATATTTGTAATAATGTAATTTTTCTATTTTCCAGCAGAAAAATATCAAAATGACCCTTCTCAGAGAAAACAAGGAAGAAACTGAAGGTGTGATAGTTACATGAGTAGTGCTGGAATATCAATGTATACAATGATAATTGCATTACAGAGACTCAATTTTTAAAGAGTAGAGAATTCTGATTACTCTAATGATAAACATGGATGTATAGGTCTACAGATGTAACATGCCACAATAATATTTTTTGTTTTCTTTTTCTAATTATCAAGGAGAGTATGTGACAGCATGAGGGATAGATAATTAGTTGTAAAAGAAATTAATAATTTTTTAAAGTAAATTACTCCTAATTATCCCCCCTTTCACTCATCCTCTTCTGTTGCTTCCCTAGTATCATCTCCTATTTCACTCTACCCTCTAAAAAAAGAACAAAAGTGTCATATTTCTTGATATGACAACAGTTAATTGTTTCAAAAAAATGAAAGACTCATTGTGGAAACACACGTGAAGAAAATATGCTAACTAATGATCTATTTCTTTGAATTATAAACAGTAGAGGCAAGCCAGTACCCTCAGGGGCTCACGAGTGAATCATTGAAAAAGAACAGAATTAGACTTGAATGTAACAACATCTTTTCCTGTATATATTGTCAACTAGAAAGCCTTTGTAAAAATAAAGCTGGTAAACTGCTTTTTCAAGAAAAAGGCTATTTTCTAAGCATTGTACTGTGAAATTTGCTTACAACTCAAAAAAATAAAAAAGATTTACTAACTGACTAAATCCAGTTAATTTCATTCTTACATGTATTCTTGGTACTTAATACAATGCAGATTCACATCTTTCCATTGGAGTTAGCTAGAAATTTTGTGTACCAGCCCCACAAATATAGAGGCAAAATTCAGAGAAACTAAAAGTACTAATATCCATCTAATCATTATTCTTTGTCCTCATAATATCTTCTTTTTGTCTTGAACTTTCATTGATTCATAAAAGAGTTCTGCACATGAAATAGATATGGATGACAAAGTAAGAATTAAAAATCTTGCCCTTAGGGAATATATAGCACTCAAGTGTCAGATACAAAAGAAATCTATTCTGAGCAATGGTGTACACATTGAAAAAGACATTCAAAATATATTGAGGTTGACACTTAACCCTCAAAACAAGAAAAATATCTTTCATCAGATAACAACACACACACACAAACATCTTCCTTACTACTGATGCATGTGGTTCCTTATAGTTTTATTTCTTAATCGTCTAACAAAAGCCATAACTGCTTAATTCTAGAAGGTATTCTAAATTCAGATACATTTCTTATGTCTCTTTCAATATGAAGTTTGTCAAACCTGTAAGTAATAAAAGATGTATAATTCAGAAAGCTCTTTTCTTATTGAAATTCAACTTTTTTCCCCATCATTTCCACTGAAAGTATAATTCTCATTTCGGTGGCTTCTTATAAGTAGAAGAGGACAAGAACAAGTTTTGTATTTTACTAATGGCTGAGTTTAACTGACTTCTATGTTTCTTCAGTATTCTAGCATCATTCAATGAAAACATGAATGTGTGTATATATATATATATATGTGTGTGTGTGTGTGTACATATATATAATCATATATACTCTGTGCTCAGTATTTTCAACTCTTGATAATCCATCACAAAGAAGAGAATAATGATATGAATATTCAAAAATATCAAGAAAAAACCATTTACATGCAACTTTGAATAAACTAAGTAGGGTTTTATTTTTTGGTTTGCTTTCAGAAAATTTACTAATTATATTGGGTATATTCAAATTTTAAAATTAGTTGCCAGTATTTTAATGGGCATCCCAGGAGTGTCCTGAGAAAAAAGCTGATCTCCAGTTTAAAATAAAAGTAGTCTAGGATGATCTACAGAATAGAATTATTTGTCCCTCACATCTAATAGCAGACAGACTTCTGATCGTTCAAAATCTGGGTCAAAGCTTACCAAATAGAGGAAACTTCTACTACTTTTATGGTATCCCCAAATGCTAAGCAAATTACTTTGTATTTTTCATAGCTTAGTAATAAATAAATTCATTATCCTGAATGCTGATTATTTTCCTGTTGTTAAAGCTAATTCTTTCAAGTAATCATGAAATAATTGGGTATATAATGAATTATCTAAGTATATAATGAATTACCCATCACTACATAGTAAAATGGTCTTCACAGAGTAGATGTTTTTAAATTTATTAAAAGGTTGAGTAAATTTTCTTAAACATCACATGGAAATAGATATCCAGTATTTTCAAATTCTGATGACTATAAATATGGTGAGATCATTATTTTACTTCTTTCTAGAGATTGAAACAAGCCAATTCATAAAACTACCAAATTTTTTGGCATAGATCTGCTAACCTTCAAATGTGTCAAGGCTTTCATACTTCAACATAGCTTTCATTTCATCTATTTGGGTTTTCTCTCCAACAGGCAGATCACATTCTCACCATACTTCCTGTTCATTTTTTGTCATTGGATGGGAAATCTATAGAATTTGTTGATTAATAAATCTATTAAAAAGTGTTAATAGAAAATGAAAGAGGTCCAGGATTTAGTAGGAAAAGTATGAACTTCAATATCTTTGAGAAACTGTAGAAGCATTTTAATGATCTTAAGCTTCTTCCTAAAACAATGATTTTTATTTTTTTACATTGGTATTATGGTGAGTCATAGCAAATGGCATAAGAAAAATATTTGGCATGTGAAGAGAAATTTAAGATTTGCAAATGTTTTATGTACATTATGCCATTTGAGAAAGGAAGGAAGAGAACATACATTTATATATTACCTATTATGTGCCAATCCTGCTTAGCACTCTTTTTTTTTTTACAAATTGCATATTATTTGATCTTTGCAACAATCTATGAAATAGGCATCATTATTTCCATCCTTTTATAGATCTGTCTACTTATCTAATGTTCCAGCTATCTCTATTCACTCAAATTTGGAAAATTTTATCCAATTAATGAATGGAATTTTTTTCAGTAAGAGCAGCTATCAGGTCTTTTTTAAAAAGTATGGATATTTATCAATTGCCTACAATATTAATTGCACTGCACATAAATTTCCAAAATCAGTAGCATAGAGTTGCCTGTGACTTTACAGATGGCATGCCACTATATTTTATTCCAAAGAGAACTGCAATTAAAAATATCTAAATAGTGACAATATCGAGTTATTTAATGAAAAACTTCAATTGTGGATCTTCTATTTTTCTGAATGAATTTATTTCAATTGAAGATCCAATTTTTCAACTTGAATTACCCTAAAATTATAAATTTTCTAAGTTTTTGGAAGAAGAATCTGTGTCCCTTTAAAAGGTCTACCCATTTTCAGAAGAGAGATTGATGTTCACATGGATCACTTATGAAAAACCAAGGAGATTCAAATATATCAATACTTGCACTAAAATTACCACCCTTTATATGAGCACTTTGTAAGTTTCACAAAATGTTTCAGTCATAAATTGACTTATTAAGCAACTGAATTTGATTGGAAATGCTATTGGGTATGAAGGGCCTGGGAGGGTAAAACAGGGGAAGGAATTGCTAAAATCCATATTACACCATCTGACTAATCAAAAATTTACCTAATCATTGACTCCTAATAAAGGACTGACACATTCCCACTGTTCAGTCTGCGAATGTATGGATAATGGGATGTTGAAAGTCATTAGCAAATCTGCAGTGCTGCCTAGGTGATTTATATACTGCCAATTGCAGAATATTGACATTTATAAAAATGAGCAAATACCCATTGCCCAATAAAACCTGAGAGGAAAAATACCCTAAAAGACTGTTGAGCTTCTAATCAAAGGCACTGAATGGAAGTAGAGGAAATTAAAAAACTCTTTCCTTAGGCATTCCTATGTTACTTTTATGTTTTTGTTATTCAGTTCAGCTTACTTCTACTCTCACTTTTAATGGTTTTAGAAGTTTTGACTTGCATAGAAATTATACTCAATGTACTTTAAAGTTATTTTACTTTCCAAATAGCACATTCATAGAACAGAATAAATATTGAACATACATAGCTCAAGCCCCTATTGTTGCCAGATACCAACCTGTGCTTTGTTAATTTATTTGCTAATGTTGCTTGATATACATATAAGCAAACTAATGTCCCCATTAGAGCTAAAAGAATCTCTGTGGACTTCAGAGCTTGCCCATTAGGCAAATGTTGGATATGAAGTCACAAGTCTAGCTTAAAATTCTAGTTCTGTCACTTACTGCCTGTGTACCTTTTAAAAAATAATGACTCATAGCCTTAGTTTCCTAAATTATAAAATGATTAGATTGGATTAGATGATGGTTAAAGTCTTTATCAAGTTGTATTTTTTTATCCAGTCAACATAGTTGCTGGATGAACTTTCATGCTTATAAAATTATCACTTTGAATACTTCAAAATCTGGTTAGCTTTAGTAATCAAATAAAATCATTAATAGCAGTGTCTGAAGCATTGTCATCTGCATACCCTTTCCCAATGACCTCTTATCCATCTAGTCAGTGGTTTCTAATTTCCCTAGGTTTTTCTGGTAAATGTGCTTATTATTCCTATATCTTCCTTTTTTATTCTTTATTAAAACTAATGTTTATAAATAAAAGAGCCATGAAGATTCATGAATATCAAGCCATACTAATAAGGGTGGTTAACAAAATATCATGATGCAGATAATTTTCTGAAAATTGCTTAAATCTCAGAAGTCCATTATAACCCTCTCCCTATATCACCCTTCTAAAAGAACTAAATATCACACAATTTTTTTCAGAATAAATTTCATTCTAATACAGGCCACTGTTAACAATTTTAAAAAGAAAGTTTCTTATTTTTCAAATTTCTAATGTTCTCAGATCAGTAGCTTTTCAGAGGCTCAATTCAGGGGCTGCCTCTTCCATGAAAGCATCCCTGAATTGACAACCTCTCATGTAAGAGATCATTTCTATTTTAAATTATTCTTTAGAATTCAGCTGAATTTTCTTTTGCATTTATCTTATTCCCTCTTCGGTCATAGGAATTCATGTACAACCCTCCTTCACATTATAAGATTAACTTTAGTTAAACTTAGTGTTTGACTTTGAATTCCCTGTGCTCAACAGTAATAATTTCCTAATAAATTCTTGTTGCTTGATTTATTCACAAAAACTTGATAGTTTCTTTGATCTGAACCTGTGGTTTCATTAGGGAGGGAATTTCCTGATGTGTGAATCACTTCCATCAAAGCAGATTAACAAAGTGTGTGTAGCTAATAGTGTTATAGAACTGCTTCATCAGTAAGACGTTATCTGATCAAGGTCACACAGTCAGAGACTAGCATTTGCCAGAGGCAACATTTGAACCTTGGCCTTCTTCTATTGTCCACCTGTATCCTCTATACCATACTGCCTTTCAAAGTAATGAAATGATTGAGTTAATATATAATATATGTATATATATATAAACACACATATATATTCATGAATGAATGATCTGATCTACATAGGTGAAAGCATTAAAATATATATATATATATGTGATGTTGTAAATGTTGTACATTTACAATAACACTTTTTCATCTGTTGCAATCTATCACATGTTCTCTAATATGCTTGGCAGAGAGCTCACTATACATTCAATCTGTTCCAAATGGAAAAATGTATTTACCAGCATGGATACATGTATAAACAATATCCAAGATTACTCTTAATTACTGGTTCCTTACTTAACAAAGTTTAGAACTACACCACTTAGATATGTAGCAAACTTGATATGGATTATCTAGTTTTTGACATGTGACATTAGCTTTGCTTACTATAAGTTAAAGATTGGTATTCTAATTTATTAGGCTTTTTTATTTTCCTTTTATCAAGGGGCACGAATAATACTTAGGAACTGAGTGTATGCAAATGATTTTTTAATCTTTCTATATGTTCCTGAGTTGTCGATTAATCTTAGAAATGAAAAGAAAAATAATTGAAAATCTTTTATTCTTAAGCAATCATCATTTTACTAGATTAACTGTCTTTCAATTATGGTATTGTTTAGTTTTCTTTCTTTTAAATATAATTCAGCTTGTCCACCTGTACAAAATAAAATCATCCCTGGGGCCTCTACCCCTAGCTCTTCTAGTTTTAGCCATATCACTCACTGAAACAGCTGAGATTAATGCTGCTTTTCAACCAACTTTAAGCAAGAATATTCAGATGCTTTAGCAGCTGCCCAGCTTCTTAAGAACTCACTAATCCTTTAATCTCCAGACACTTTTTTTTCATAAAAGATTCACAAGCAAAACAAATGCAATATGGATCAAAAAATTTAATCAGAATGCTTAAAATGCAATTACATTCATCAGGGTGTTCTGTTAGGCTGGGTATTAAATCTGGGCTTTATTCAATATCCTCCTTTTATTATAAAGCAATATTTTTCTACTCTGTAAACCATCTGATCCCTAGGCTAATGTCCTCTTCGCCTAAATATTAAAAAATGAGAAAGAGAGAGAGTGCTCACTATTAAAAAAATGAGCTGAAGAAAAACTTCAATGGGAATGCAAGAAAGTTCAAATAAGCCCCTGCTTGAAACCTTTGAGAATAATTGACTGGGTAATTTTTAGCACCTGGGATTCCATAGTTATGAGCTAAAATAGTAACTGCAAGATCTCTCATCTTCCTTGAAATGACAAACAAATGTCTATTTGATCTCACCTCTTCAAGAGAAAATTTCTCTAATTTAAATCGAAAATAACTGTCTATTGTTCCATATGTCATGTTTGTAAAGTTCATACAGAAGAACGCTGGCTTCTTCATGCAGAAGGTGGAGTTCTATAAGTCAAAAATTCATCATGATTATATCTCTTCAATTCACCATTTCACATCTAATATCATTGAAGTGTAATAAGAGCTTTGAAATACAACTCTGTCCACCATCCTTAGATTTGAAACAACTGATTGTCTTTTTAAGTCTCTACAGATTATTATACTTTAGTAGGAGTTTTGTAAGATATATGAGAGCTAAGTAAAGCAAAGGTGGGGTAGTGAGTTCTTTCAGTAAAAAGACAAATTTATTTCAGTTAAAGAACAAATGCTAACTGCACAAACAGCCTTAGGATTGTCAATGATTGATTAATAATTGTTTCTTCAATTGATGATGTATACTTCCAAAATTTTTGCTCCCCCAAATTTTCCCTGCCAATATGACCTTTATTTCATTATTATTTTTTAAATCCTGTAGTTTGGAGCAGTAAGATTAGGGATGATTATTTAACTAACAGCATTCAGCATCAAATCAATAGTCCAAAGATTCATAAGATGAAAATAAACTGAATAGTTAAACCATTTGCCTCACCTTTCTGCTCACCATCTTCCTTCATAAGGGATAAGAAGCAAGACCCTGTAAATTTCATAGGACCACTACTCTAGAGTAGAATCATTCAATGCTTTTTACAGATTAGGAAATCAAGGTTGAGAGGTTATATAGACTTTCCTAAAACATATGAATAAGAAGTTGCCAAGCCAATATTTGAATCCAGGCCTTCTGATTGTGTATGCAGCACCCTTCTCAACAACTTATACTGGCTTCAGGGAGACTAGTTGTAGAAAAGATTGAGTATTCCCCAGAATCTATTGCAATACAAATGAAAAGGAGAATGCTATTCAACAGCAGAATCATTATTTTCTTACCTAGACCTCTTGACTTCAAGTCAGATGCTTCATTTGATGGTTCTTGATGATGAGTATTTTTATTTTAGATCAAGCTCCAGAAATGCTAAGGATATGAGAAATGTCTGAAATAATTTCAAATCAGATTACAGAAACTATAACAGTTTGTTCCACTGGGTCTTACAGAGGAAAATCCAGTAAAGAGAGCAATAATTTTATGGTTGGACTGAACCCTATGTAGTACTCTTTTTAAATCCTTTCCACTGGGCCTAGGGTAAAGATTTGACAGAGAGTAAAGACCGATGCATTGATATAAAATGGAAATCTATCAAAGAGGAAAGAGTACCTTGTCTTGAGAACTTTTACGAAAAGACACTGAACTGAGTTTGACAATTGTCACACTTCAGTCTTTGTAGTACATCAATTTACCACCAGAAAAGTGATGAGCATGTCACTGAGTCAAAAGTGATTTTTCTCAGCAGGCTGTGGTTCTCCCTTTCTGACTATACTAATGATCCCCATACCACCAACCTCTTCATCCTTCCCTTGATATTAAAACTATGGAAAAATGTCTCTCTGCTGGTGACTGATTAGCACAATTCTGCACAAATATGGAAGATATTCAATCCTTTCCTTTGGGAATCTCTACATTTAATAAAAATATCACAAAACTCTTCCCTTAATGTAATATTTCAAAAGAATTTACACACCAGGCAAAGATCACTATTTTGAAATACAATTCAATGAAAAAGATTAAAATAATTTTAATAAAAATGAAACTGAGTTGTAAACATGCTAATATGAATATGGTTTCTACATCTTGCCTTCAATTTATAATTGTTCTACTTTTAAATATTGAAACTCACTTATGCCCAAGACAAATATTCTGTTCCCAAAAACTCATCACCCTATCAGATGCAGGATGGTATCACATCTTTTAGTATGTGTATGCATATATAGGAAAATATGTGTATATATTTATGAATCATATCTAAAACATAACTGTGATTATTTTGACATATAATGCAATCTACCACAAAGTTACTGAACATTCCTTTCATGAAATTATATTTTTCTTTAGTCCACAATACACTAAAGTATCTTTACCAAGGTCTTTCTGAAAATGATAGAATACCACTTTGAATAGGAGGCTTTTAAAAATTTTTTAGAGCAAATAGATTTGTTAAAAGGATGATAAGGTATAGAAAAGAATCAGAAATATTTGGAAGGTATAAAATATAGCAGTTCAAGAGCAAATATACTATTATGCTTTTACCTTTGGTTATAGAGAACAAAATTTACCTCAGTAAAAATTTTCTTTCTTAAACAGCCTCTTAACATTTTTCAGATTTATTTGCCTATATTCATAACTATCAATTCAATTTATTGATTCATTTAATAAATTGTTGAAACAGACCTGTGAATTCAACAATGCAGGGAATTCTTGGTAAAGGTTTTCCTCTACCAATGAAAATGGACACTTTCCCTATAATTGATGCTCCTAGGGGATATGGGGGCAGGGGGAAGGGAATATCTAGGTTCACTCTCTTAGTATGTACCAAAGGAAGGACTTCAAAGCAGGTATCCCTGACTCCCAGGTCATCTTTCTCACACACTATGTCATCTTACCCAAAATTTCTGAAAAAGTTCTCTAATTTTCCATGCAACTAAGAAGCATTCTTCCTTCATTATACACCACAAAAAAGAGCAGTTTCTTGGTAAGATCATTCACATCTTATAATGTACATACACATACAAACTTCAACAATAAAGGACCCAAATGGCAAGGCACAAAATTCAACAAAATAGTCATTTGGGGGGAAACTGGAGGTTCATTTAATCTCAACATAATTTGGACTGAAGATTCATTCAAATGGCATAACAACTTCATGAACTCTTTTATTTTTATTTTTTAGTTTTTTGCAAGGCAAACGGGGTTAAGTGGCTTGCCCAAGGCCACACAACTAGGTAATTATTAAATGTCTGAGGCTGCATTTGACTGGGTATTCCTGACACCAGGGCCAGTCAGTGCTCTATCTACTCCGCCACCTAGCGGACCCTCATGAACTCTTTTAAAAAAAAGTCATTTATTGATATTTTCTTTTTCTTACATCATCATAGTTCTCTTGATTATGTCTCTTTCCCTTCCTTTCCTAGAGTCAACTGATATAACGGATAATTGTTAGAGATAAAATAATTCATTAAAACTGCTCAATACATTGAAAAGGTAAAAAAAAGAGGAATTTCTAGGACCTGTGGACCCTGCATTTATGGAAGTGTGGGACAGGGGAGTATAGTAACATTTATCTTCTTTTGCTGCTTGATAGATCTTTATAATCTGTTATATTTAGTTTTGATATTTTTTTTGGTGTGTGGTTTTTTTTTTCCCATCTACATTATTGTAGTGACTGTTTATATTGTTTTCTTGGTTATACTTTACTTCACCCTATATCAGTTCCTATAGAGTTTTCCCAATGTTTCTCTGTATTCATCATATACATCATTTTCTTTTTATAGCACAGTAATATCTTTTAAATTCATGGACCACAATTTCTTTAACAATTCCACAATAGACTGATTTCTTTTTTATGTCCACTAATTTCCTACTTAAATTTTTTGTATGTATACAGGAATTTCTTTTTATCACTGGCTCCCACAGGGTATAAACCCAGTAATGTAATCTCTGTTTTCATGGATATCTAAGTGCCATCTAAGTCACTCTATTTGTATTATTTCAAATTTGTTTTCAAAATGGTTGTATCTTTTCACAGTTCCACTAAAATTATATTAATTTACCTACCATTCCACAATGTCCCTAAAATAGATTACTGTCCTTTTAATAATTTTTTTAAATTTAGAGTATACAGTGAAACTCCAGGGTTGTTTTGATTTGTATTTCTTATTATTATTGATTTTGAAAATTTCTCATGTGATAGTAAATATTGTGCAATTTTATAAGAATTTTAATTTAATTTCAATTCTTAGAAGGAACCATTTTTTATATCCTTTAATACCTTATCTATTATGAAATATCCATCCATCTATTTATCTATCTGATCAATAGTTCATAAATCAATGAAATCTGATGCAAAAATTGATTTTTCCTGTTGACTCCTTTCACTCTTATTGTTGGCAAATGAATTTTGGGTAGAAACCTTTTAGTTCCAATTAATTAAAGCTAAATATTTTAGCTCTGATAATTATTTTTATGTTTTCCTTGGTTATGAATACCTAAAAATTGATGATATATGATCTGGTTTTCTCATAATATTTTTATAGTTTCCTCTGTAATATTAAATCATATATCCATTTAATATGCATTATGGAATATGACATAGATGCTAGTTTAAAACTAATTTCTACCAGATGTTTACAATTTTCCCAGCAGTATTAATCAGATAAGGAGTTTCTCCCCAAGCCCTATGATATTTATGCTTTCCATTTTGTCAAACAGTACTGAATTCTATTTTTTCTGATCTGTCCTAGGCTTGTCTGTTCCATTGGTGTGTTTTTATCCAATCTAAGATGGTTTTGGTGATTGCAGCTTTATTTCACCTGAGGTTTAGAAGTACTATTTCACCTTCACCCCAATTCTTTTCATCATTTTCTTTGATAGACTCTTGATGTTTTTTAAAAAATATTTTGTTATTATTTTATAGCATTTACAAAGAACAATCTGGGTAATTTGATTGTTGGAGTATTAAATGTGTAAGTCAATTGCATAGCTATTATTTTAATTATAATTGTATGAAAACCATGAGCACAGATATTCCTACAGCTATTTAAGTTGTCCTTTATTTCTCCAAGTAGCACTTCAAAATTGAATCTACACAAGACCTTTATGCTCACTGTGCTTATGTTCCCTCTGATGATAGTTTCCTTAGGAGCAGCATCTCAGAGACTCAATTCATCCCACAAAAGAAAATTCTAGCCTGAATTTTTGTCATGATCCAGGGAAACTTCCACTATCTGTGGAGTCTGAATCTCCACACCAGCAGATAAAGGGAAAAAGAATTTTGCTTCATGGGTGGGTTTTGTTGTAAGTCTGTTTCCTGTCCTTGGGTCTTGCTAGTTCAGTCTCACTGCTGTTAGTGTGGAAGTGAGCATTCAAATAAATGAAAAACTGGTTCTCTGCTCTCATGACCATTTTTAAGTACAGAAAATTTTAAGTATAAAGATAGACAAAAAGCTTATAAAGTATTTAATGCTCAAATAAGAGCAATAAAAGAGGTACACAAAATTAGATTATGTTATCTTACTCACAGTAAGCAAATGTATCTAGCAGACAATGTTGGAACATATACAGAGCCCAAACTCATTTTGCCTAGCCTAACTCTTTTTTCTTTTACTTCCATGGCTTCTGAAATGGGGGATAAGACAAACCTTAAAATCTATATTTCTATTGGTCCATTTTTGTCCCAGCTTCCTATTGATTTTACTGTTCCTTGAACACCAGTTCATTCATAATATCTCACAATGAAGAAACAAATGACAGTTTGTCACTCCTTGGTTGTTTGGTATCTTTTCTCTTTATGTTATATATTTGTTTACTGAAGTAACATAAATGAGGGAATTAAAATGTAGTATTTCATCAGAAGTATAATAAGTTTTAAGTATGAATAAATATTACAAGTATAGTTCTGTCAATTTTTTTTCATCTATGGAGGGAATGAACACTATTGCCAATGCTTAGAAAATGCTGATGTGCAGATAACATTAAAAAATAGTATGGAATACAAATTTATGATTTCTACATTGGGCGACTGCCCAGGTGCCCAGCTTAGAGAAAATTCTAATTACAAGTGTCATTTTAACAACCAGTTCACCAATCTCAACATAAAATTAAGTATAGGGTTCTGCCACAACCAATACAAACTGACTGAATACACTATTGGGAGTGGGTGTACCTAAGCTTAGGATCAGTGAACATTTTTGGAAACTTTTGAATTCTGAATGTCTTTGACCACAGAGACAGCTGAAGTTGTTTTATATTTGGTATATAACATCCATTTTGGAGAAGTTGTGAGCCTCAGAATAATATCTATGAAGGTAAAATATACATTTTTATATTAATAAAAATATTAGAGGTTTGGAGTTAAGCATCTGCTCAATATGTTTCCACCTAGCACATAAAGGAACATATTCAAATAACAAGTTTGGACTAGGGCATGAAACACATTATTTTTTCTTATCATAAGAAAAGATAGTTATAAATTGTGGATAATCTAAAACGATCCAAATAGTTTGAAGGAGAGAATAAATCAAGATTTATTTTTCTCTTAATTAAACATTTGTTATCTGTGTTCTTCCCCCCATGGGTTTCTCTCAGCAAAGTATTTATAGTGGATATGTATTTTATGTCATATATACTCTCACAAGATCTTTAACCTGACTAAGCTTCTCCCCTCTTCTTTCCTCTAGCTTTTCCTCAGCATAGCTGTTGAATTTTAATCAAACATAAAAATGAGAAAGAACAAAAGGAATAATGGAAAATCCAACTCCCAGCTGAGATAGATGATGATCTCTCTTTAAGCTTCAGCAGTTTCTAGAAGACAACTTAGATGAACTGACTAATTATAACATACATTCAATGGACCTTAAATTGTTTCATTTGGGTCAAGTCTAGTTCCTGACAAAGACAAACATAAGCTATTGTCATACCCATTACTACAAAGACCCCTAAAGGCAGAATGCATATTCCATCAGTCACAAAAGGGGACTTGCAAAATTTTTCAACTGTAGATCAGTGATTTTTTCCCCCCTGGATGGAATAAATGTGCATGTGAGGATTGACACTACAACATATCTTCTTGGTACTTGCATAAAAGTATAAATGTAGAAGCTCAAGAACCTATGAAAAATGGTTGGTATTCAAAGATTGGTTTTATCTGTGTTGCATATTTTGTTGTCTTTCTGCTTTTAATGCTCAATGTAGCACAAGTATATAGATATTTTGAAACACAAGCAATATAAGCATGAAGGATGAACTAAAATGCAAGCTTGTATTTAGTTTCAACTTCTGTCCTCCTGACTATTTCATTAATTAATGATTTTGCATTGATTAAAAAATATTATTCTATTAAAATAGATGTTCTGATCTTAGTTCTTTGGGGCAAAATGCATATATTGAGGAATCAAAACATAATGCAATTTTACTCACTAAAAACATTTTTTAAAAAAATCCAGAGCAAATTTGGGCGACCTACTTATGATTAAGTTACATAACTATTAGTTCACTTAAGTGAGAACCAAAAATATAAAACAAAACAAAACCTGTCACCAAGGCCCTAGTAATAAATGACTAAACAGAAAAACATTTCATCGAGTAGTTTAATTTCCTTTTAACCAGTGATGATAATATTCAATATTCTTTCCTGAAGCATAATACAGATTGAGATCTAATTTCTATGCAACAGAGAAAGAGATTTTCTACTGCAATACATACATTAAATATACTATGCCCATTTTAAATATCATGAGCAGATAGTGCCATTAAATACAGTAAAATAATACCATTTTCCCACCTACTTTACAGATATACTGCTAAAAGTAATTAAATTTAATCTTTAAAGTTATAAATATTTCAATAGTTCACATTATCTAAATGAAAGGAATCATTATTGTTTCTTTCCTTTCTTTTGCAAGGATGGTCACTCTTCCAATAATAACCTCATATCACAAATTTATAAATTTGTGATGACAAAACCAACAGAAAAGGTATAACATTTTTAACATTCATCCATGTGCCACATTTCAAATATATTTGACAACATAATTTTATTACTTTATTTTCTAAAGTAATCTTGTAATTTTCCCACTTCTTAGCATTTTTTTTATGTTAAAAGACCTATGATGTCTTTATCTTAATGAACTCCACTGTAAATGCAATCTAGCATCTGATCTGCAACTTAAGAATCTAAGAAATTTTCCAGCAACACTGAGATATTAAGTACTTTCCCAGGGTCACAAGTCACTTATTGGAATGTATTTCTATTTAATCATTTATATTCTGTCTTGTACTTTTTAAAAGAATACTTAGATTATGAAACAATTATGTAACTCTTCCAGAGATTTAGAGTCAGTTAAGTAACACAGTCTATAGAGCACTAGATTTAAAGTTAGGGAGTTTTGAAATTAAATATGACTCCAAACATTTATTACTTATATGACCATGAGGCAAGTCATTTAAAAAAATATCTTGCTTCAGTTTTCCAAGTGGTAGAATGGAGAAAATAACATCTCCCAGGATAATTAAGGAAGATCAAATGATATAATACTAATAAAAACTTTTAGCAAATTGGTAAATAGAATTGCTATATAATTGTTTATTCCTGCCATGTTCTTTCCCATCTTGATGCTGCTACAAGTTTTCCCAGTTTTCTGTTATTTCTCAAACATGTCCAAGGCAATATTATTACTCAAGATTTCCTAATTCTGAAAGTGAATTTCTATCAACTATCATGTTACCTTATTAATATAAAAATCATTTCAATAAATTCCTTAGCACAAAATTGAATTTGATGTTTTATGAGATATACTTATATGTGCACATTAAAAAATTGATATTTAGTCATTTTACTTGTGAAAAATGTATATACTATAAATTCTTAGAAACAATTCAATTCTTTCAACTTGTAATGGCAGGGATGATGATTCTAAAGACTAACTCCTTTGGAACTCAATTACCCTTGACTGCATATGGAATGAATGTGAATATATATATATATATATATATGATAAGTGAGCATGTAGAAAATAATGATGTTGAGAACTGGGAATGGAATTATCAAGCATTATATACCAAGGTGTGAGATTGTATGTCATTTCTTCATTATATAATGGGTAGCAATTCAAAGCATTAATGTGAAAGGGAAATGTAGTATTCATCCATTTGTATTTGTATCAGAATAATAATAATACATTGGTAAATATTTGAAATGTATAATGTCAAAGGATATGACAAAATAATGCTGCTATGTCGAGTTTCTCTTTTTTATGAATACTCAGAAATACATGGTTTGCTTTGTGCCAGAATGGTTTGGCAGTGGTCCTAAAGTGTTATCAAAAACCAATTGGGTTTGGTAATCCAGAATCAAACCACAAATCAACTATTTCTGTGAGGCACATCCATGTCAAAAAAGTTCTTTCATAGTAAGAAAACAAAGATAGAAAGACTGTGGATTCATGTGGTGGACAAAGATGGAGAAAACTCTCTATAATGTTTCTCCCTGTTGTTTTTGTCATTTGACTAGTTCTATAGTTTTTAATTACCCCCAATTATTTTCCCAATTGGCTGGCTTGTTGATGATTACTTCAGAGCTATTTAGTCTTCAGTGGATGATAGAATTCAACTGTCCTTCAAAAACACAAAAGTCTGTGCTTATTCGTTGTCAGTATGTACCATGAAACTCATAAAACAAGTTTATTCATGTCATTTTAGATTAAAAACAGATTGTTCCTTTTATGTGTTAACAGAGTAGAAGCAAAATAATGTCACCCCAATTATCATTGTCTCTGGTTTTTATAGTGCATTACCCATCCAAGAGAAATAATTAACTACCCCTTCTAGCTTACTAGTTTTTCACAAGTTTAAAAAGTCTACAATTTTCTGCCTTTCTGCACCTTTGCTAGTGCAATTAAAATTGACTGAGAATAAATATTAGACATTTTATTTTCTCCACAGAAATCTCTGAAGGAAATACTGAAGAGAGGACACTTCAGGGAAAAAAAGAAACTCAAAATGTTTATTTACTATTGCATATTAAAAACAGCATGAACACATTAACATTAGAAGGATATTAAAATCCACAATGAAACTTGTAATTTGGCAGATAATATCTTCAGTCTAAAATTAAATAATATATATTATATATATTAACAATTGAAAAATAATTAGGGACTCAAGAAAGTAAACTGATGGAAGGCAAAAAATAGATATTTCTAAAGACAGGAACATAAGAAAATGACTTGCTATAACCTTAGCAAAGGCACTGCTTTTAAAATTTTATTTATTGGCAATATGAAGCATGGCTGCTTCCTCTTTGTCCACACAATAACATTATAGGGATGAATAACTTATATTCATCTCTATTTAGAAAATTTTCTATGGCACAAATACTACAGTATTATAAATACTGTGGAAACAAAATAAACATAAAATAAAATATTGAGTTGAAAATCAGAAAAATTCCTTTCCTTCTTTGCCATTTCCCTCTTATTCCTTTTTCTTTTCTTCTTGAATAAATACTTGATTTTATTGGTATAGGGATAAAACTTTCTCTAGCAGTTTAGATTAATTGGCATAGTATATATTCTTAGAGTTATTTGAGAAATTGATCAATGAAATTATTTGTTTAGAATTGTTCACAATGTGTCACAAAAAAGTATTTGAAATGAGTCACAGCATTCTGATTTGGTGGCCAACTCTATATACCCACTACTTCATAGTGATTCTCACACTAAATATTTCCCCAGAACTACCACTAAAAGCTATGTGATACTGGGAAGGTCATGTAACATTTTAGGCATTTAGTTTCTATATCTAGTAAAATTAAGGTTATTGGACAAAAAATGTTCTCCATGGTATCTCATAATTCTTTAGGATAAAATGATCTGATTATCACTGAATTTATATGGCTCACTCCCAAATCTATCTATCTATCCATCTAACTTCTCTGCCCTTGGATCTATTCTCATTTCAGTAACTGTCAATTAGACATCTCTTTTGTGATGTTCCATGGCCATATCAACTTAACATGTGAAAAACAGAACTTAATTATCTTTCACTCCAATTAATTTCCTCTCCCTTTCTTATTTCTGATTTTTTTGCAAGTCAATGGGGTTGAGATTTGCCCAAGGTCACACAGCTAAGTAAATATTAAGTGTCTGAGATTAAATGTGAATGCAGGTCATCCTGACTCAAGGACTGGTGCTCTATCTACTGCACCACCTAGCTTCTTCTAACTTTCTCATTTCTATCAAAGGTAGTAGCACCCATCTAATTAGAACAGTTTTCAACTTTAGTTCCAACTCTTCTTTCTCCCTCACACTTAGAGCTAACTCATTTCCAAGTATGTCAATTCTACATTCACAATGTACTTTCAATTCTACACCTTTCTCTGTAGTCCTAGAGTCATCACCCATCATCTCTGTTTTTTTTAATATCCTTCAGATTGATCTCCCTACTTCTAATAGCTCCCCTCTCCAAATTTATCCCTGATTCTAATAGTTCCACTCTCCAGATTTATCCAACAATCAGCTATTATACTGATATTCCCAAAATATACTTCTGACCATATTCACAACTCCACTCAAGAACCTACAACTGAAGGAACTTCAATAGCTACCTATCACTTGTTTTTGTCTTTTTTTGGCGGGGGAAGTCACTTGCCCAAGATCACACAGCTAGGAAGCGTCAAGTGTCTGATTCCAGTTTTGAATAAGGACCTCTTGACTCCAGGGCTGCTACACCTCACTGCCCCTCAACCCCTATCTCTTTTAGAGTAAAATATAAATTTTCTCTATTTTATACAGAAATCTTTTTAAACTGGATAGATATAAAAAGCCCTATCTATAATGTGCTTTGGGTATTATCTAAAATGATCTATTTAATATTCTACAAACTAGAAATTGCATCCCCTGTCTTCATGGCAATGCTCAAACTATGTCCCATGAATGAAATGCCCCCCTAATAATGTTTCCCTTAAAATCTATTCCTATTTTCAAAGTTCAGTTTAGTTACTTTTCCTTACAGAAAAATGTTGTTGATTTCACTTCTTCCCCCAAGTTATTGTTGCTATTTTTCAACTTCAAATTATTTTGTATTTATTTTATAAATATTTTGAATTTACCTATATCAATGGGTTGAAAACTCTTTGAGGTTTGTGTTAGTTTTGTTAAATTGCTGTGTGTATATGAGGTGCTTAATAAATGTTTAATAAACTAAAGAGAAACGGAGTTAGGATGATTTTTATCTGGAATAGTCAAGGGTGATTTGTGAATGGGGGATAGGTTTTAAATTAAAGGAAGAACAGAAATACTTTTCAAGGCAGATGGGATAAATTGAGAACTCCTCCATCACATACACATTTCAATTCTCATTGCCATCACTCTAATTTAGGGCCTTATTACTTTTCTATATTAATAAAATTATTTTCTAACTATACTTCCAATATAGCATCGTTCCTTCAAAAACACCATTTCATACAGTTGTCAAAGCCCTGAAAGGTTGATAATTCCAATTCCTAACAAGAAATTTTCTTTAACTCCCTATAAATATGGAACTAATCATATTCTCTTTACATTGATACTCCAAGTCTTTCATGGTCTAACTCTAATGCACATTTCACTTATTTAATATTAAAAAAAACTTATTAAGCACATAGTGTTTTTACAAGACATTGGAGAGATATTGAGGATATTAAGATGCATCAAGAAATTTACAATCACTTCAATTATGATCAGGGTCAAGAAAATAAATATGATAAAAGGGAAAAGGTGATAATTACAAAGTAGGCACTAAGGAAATGTGAAAAGGGAAATATATATATTTTGGTTAGGGTGCAATGAAGAAATGATCAAAGAAGACTTCAATGGTATACAATTTGAGATGAGCTTTTCAAGAAAGGAGGGGAAAAATCAACAATCATACCAAATAGACATGTTTGAACCTGGGAGAGACAAGAGAGGGTTAGATGACAGCAGGTGAAGAAGCTGAGTTATTATTGAATATAAGATCTATTAAGGGAAATAATTTGAAATAATGCAAAAAGGTGCATTTGATAAGGACTATGGAGGACAGTGAAAAAGAATCAAAGCACATGAAGTATTATTAAAAGTAGAATGAGACTCAAACAGTTTTGAATCCTGTATGTAGCCAAAGGCAATAACCAGAATTAAAAATTCAGTAACTAATATCTATGTTACTGAGATTTTTTAAAACACATCTTTTTCAACCTGTTTAATTTTTTTACATCATGCTCCAAACATCATATATATTAGAAATCAGCAGACCATATTTTGCTTTATTTCTGAGAGTCAACTATTTTTTTCTGCAAGAAACCCAAATTATTTGGTCACTGTCCCATACCTAGATGCACAAGTACTCAGTGGCAGTTCTTTAAAGTAATATTCTTCTTGTAATTGGGTCAGTTTCAACTCAATATTAGTGAGGTAAAATCATATTTAAGATAAATCAAAATATTAAGAGTAAATCTATGCTGTGTCTAGCTGCTGCTTATTGGTTTTAGTTGCTGTCCACACTTGCCATCTTAAAAAAATTTGCTTTATTTTGACAATGAAAGTAACTCATATTTTAGAAAGATATTCATTATAAAATTATAGGAAACAGAATTCACATCATAAATTCATTGGACCAAAAGAGCTTGATCTTTTCAATTTACTTTATAGCACTCTGATATTCTCACTTTTAGCTTAAATGGCAAAAATAGATCCCTAAATAACACAATATTATGAGATTTGCAGGATGGCAAAATGTATTATTCTATAATCTTGTACTTTTTTCATCAAATTTCTACTTATGTTGTCTATAATAGCATGTGGGACTACAGATTTTGCTTGTTTGATTGTATGTTTACTATTTACTTTTTAGGGGCCTTTGGCTAACCTTTATGAAAACAATGATCCATGGAGAAAACTGGTACCGGAAAAACATTTTCCCTCAGTGAAATCACTGCATTAGTAATCCACAAAGACCTGAAAAATAATTTCTATAAGCAAGACAACTTGTGCATATCAAGGGGAACACAGGTATATAGGACTATGAGTGCCACTAACATAAATAATAATAATAATAATAAATAATAATGTCACAGCATACAGAATAGCTTATTTCTACATGTATATAGTAAATTTCCCTTCATAGAATTTTTAACTATTAATACCAGCTATTCATTTAAATCAATCTAAATACCATTTTAGTTATAGATAAAATTATGTTAAGTTCTTTTACTGGAAAATGTTATTTTACGATCATGACAGGATGGATTGGTGGCACAGTGTATAGAGAACCAGGCATGGAGTCAGAAAGAGTCATCTTCCTGAGTTCAAATATCATCTCAGACTCTTACTAGCTGTGTGACTGTGGACAAGTCACTTCACCCTGTTTGCCTCAGTTCCCTCATCTGTCAAATGAAATGGAGAGGGAAATGGCAAGCCACTTCAGTATCTTTGTCAAGAAAACCCTAAATGTGATCATGAAGAGTTGGACACAACTGAAAATAATCTGGGGGGCCTTGGAATCAGTGCTTGTTATTTTTTTTTTCCTGAGCCCTTCAACCATATTGATTTGGAAACTAACAGAGACATCCAAAGCCCTTCTTCCTATGAGGTGCATTCATGCATGCATGCGTGTGTGTGTGTGTGTATACACAAATATTTATATAAAAATATATATGTATATACAAATAATGCTTTTTCCAATATCACTTTACATAATATGTAAAGTGGTATTGGGGATAGTATAATGGGATAAACATATACATATATATGTATGTATATGAACAAGTAATACTGGGGAAAGTACTATTCATTTAACTAAGAGAAAGAAAACCCAAGAAAGTTTCCAGAATTTACTGTGGTTTGCATTACAAGCACTGTGGGTTTGCATGGGTTGCAGCTACCCTTGTGCATAAAATCCTTACCTTGGAGGCTCCAAGGCAAACTTCTAAAGCACCATAAAGCACACATTTATCTATAATACCCACTTCAGCAATAAACTCACAAGGTCGAGCAACCTCTTTAAAGCTCGGGGTCCCAGGAGTTTCTTCAATCCAACATTGAATAATTACAGAAAATTATCAGAGCCCTCTGCTATATACAAACTCCACTTCATCCAAACCCTGAGGTTATACTGTATTCTGAAGTGGAACTGCAAGAATTGAGATATGAAAGACACTATCCAAAAATCACTTTCTACAACCTCCTTTTAAATTGCAATGTTAAGCACCATTTCCTAAAGCAAACCTCTCCTTCCCTAAAAAAACCAGAGTTGTCAATATTTGATATCTACAGGATAAGTCCAAGACCATTAACTGAATAAGACCCTCATTATTTCTCCCCATCTTAACACCTCCCACTAATCATAGTCCATGATCCCTTTGCTCCAATTCTTCTAGTCTTTTCACCATGATAATCTCCTTTATGGGAGGTTACTTTCATCACTACCTTACAACTCTTCATCCCTATCTTAATTTCTAAATGAACCAATTAAAAATTTTCTATTTCTTTTGATGGCTTCACTATCTTTCCAACCATCCATGTTTCACAAACCCAGAAATCAGATATCATTCTTCCTTCTCTTTCATTCCCTGACATATTCGATCAAAAAATGTAAGCTTCTTGAAGTCAAGATTATTTTTTTTTGCCATCAGTCAGTCAATAGAGAAGTATTTATTCAGAACTTAGTATGTGCCAAGCAATGTACTAATATGATATGAAAGTAAATAAAGAGGGGGAAGGTTCATATCTTCAAGCAGGTACATACAAACAGAAAAATAGGTATATAAAAATATGTAGAGTATATGAGATGAAGACATTAATAGCTACAGGAGCCATGGAAGACTTCTTGCAAAAGATGGCTTTGATTTTTTTCTAGCTGTGTCCCACAGCATATAAATAGAAGAGGAGACAGATGAATAAAGGGACAAAAATTTAGAGTCTAAAGAAACATTAGAGATTTTCTAATCTAAACACCTTTCTTCATAGTGAAAAACTGAGGCCAGAAGAAGTTACTTATCCAGGAACAGGCAGCAAATATTTGAGCAAGTAGTTTGACCCCAGGTCTTTCTGACTTCAAGTTCAGTATAACTCTATCCATTATGACATGTTAAGTAGTCAAGGCAAGGTAGAGTTTGGGAAGAAAGGATCAACAAAAGGACACAGAGCCAAGAGATTCAAGAGAAGTTTATAAGCCAAGGAAAGGGAGGAAACTATGACCCATGAAATATTGATGACCTGGGAAATAACTGAGGGATATAGTCACTGTGAGAATGAAGAAAGGATTTATGAGTCATAAGGCAAATACAATGACAAAGATTCTGATAAAGAAATCCAGAGTACATGAAAGTAGAACAATTGTGGTGATGACAATATCCAAATTATGACTATTTCCATGTGAAATAAGGTGGAGTAGAGGAATAGGGCAATAGGGCTTGAATAGGTGGAAGAACAAGAAAGTAGTGATTTTTGAACAATATGTATGTTGAAGTCCCCTAGTATGAAGTCAGGAATTAGAGAGAAATATTTTGAATAAAACAATTAATTGAGAATGAAGGAGAGTATTCTGAAAGTCAATAGTAATTAACCACTAGGAGCTAAAAAGGGGCAGTAAATTTAGAGGAAAGGCTTCTGAGTGATGGTGCTGCAAGTATCATTGGGGACCAGATATATTCTTGACATCTGCACCATAAGCCACTGAGTCAGGGAGTATTTAGTATCAGAAGAGTTCTCAAAAAGAAAAATATTTTCAGGGAAGAGCCAGGTTTCACTCTGTACAAAAAAAATGGAAGGAATAAAAAAGGGGAAAATTTAAGTTGAAGGTTTGACATTTTAAAGTTGATATTCCAGAATATAAAATAAAAAGAGTGTTTAGAGCTGAAAGACCTTGACTGTGAGGTAGATAAACTGAGGTGGATGACCTGAAGTGGAGAAAAGGAGTGGTATATTGGAAATGGAGGCAGACATTTGAAGTGATTTGTCTAAGATCACCTAGGAAATACCAGCAATGTCAATATTTGATTTAAAGTTCTGATTCAAAGACGGTATTTTCCCCATTTTATCACATTTAATCAACTTTTCAAGTCTTATTCATTCTACTTCTACAATATATCTTGTACTGTTGAACTTTTTCTCATACACACTCATAGACACCATTACAACAGCTCCTTAATTAACATGCTTACTTCAAGTTATTCTTCTCTGCAATTGAGCTTCCATAAACATTTCAAATTCTTAAAACTTAAGTCTAGCTATTTCACTCTCTTATTCAAAAATAAATAAACAAAAAGTTAGTAGTTGGTGTTTTTTTAATTCCTCTAGGATTATAAAACGCATTTTTGTCCTCATGTGACTAAAAAATCCACAATCTATCTACCACCTACCCAAATTTTCAAATTTACTCCATTACATTTAATTTTATCCATTCTATTTTTCATTGCAACTATATGTAGTTAATCCCTAAATTTGGCAGCTACTACTAAAGTTCAGTGACCTGAGGCTTAGTACTGGATGTCCTCTAGCCATGAAATGTATTCTGTACTAACTTTTAAATTCTCAGCATTGATATCTTCTTTTAAGATTCAGCTCAAGGGTATCCACTTTTTTTGTTTCTGTGATTTACCTTTACTTGCTTGTTTATTTATTTTATATTATTACTATAAACTTGTGAGAGTAATCCTACTCCCAACTCAAAGAAAGAGATGAGGATTCTCAAGAATAGTGAGAAAGAAAAAAAAATGTACTTCAGTTTGTGGTCAAATTCCAATGGCTCTGTCTCTGGGATGAGTTGCCTTCTCCATCATAACCACCAGAGAAGTTACTTCAATATATTTCCCACAGTTGCTATTACTAGCTGTATTTCCCTCCACTCTATCCTTCCCCACTCTCATTTATTCCATTCTCTTTCTTCTTTCACCCTGACCCTGCTTAGAAGTGTGTTGTATCTGAGTACCCTCTCCCACTATCTTCCCTCTCTTCTATAACCTATTTCTCCCCTTCCCTCCCCCCTTCCCCCTTATCCCATCTCTTTCCTGTCATTTCTCTCTAAAGCAAGTTAGATTTCTATACCCTATTAAGTGTGTATGTTATTTCCTCTCTGAGCCATTTCTGATGAGAATGAAGGTTCACTCATTCCACCTCACCTTACCCCATTCCACTCCATTGTCAAAGGTTCCTCAAGCCCTATGTGAAATTTCTTAGCCCCTTCTTTCTCTCCTTTCTCTTCCTCCCAGTACTTTCCTTTATCACCCATTGACTCCATCTTTTTACTATATTATACCATCATATTCAGCCGCTTTCTGTGCCTTGTCTAAATATGTTCTTTCTAACTGCTTTTATGAATGAGAAAGTTCATATGAGTAATTAGTATCTTCTTCCCATGCAGGAATACAAGCAGTTCAGCAACATTAAGTTCCTCATAGTTAGTCCTTCTTGTCCATCCTCTCTATGGTTCACCAGAGTCCTATATTTGGAGATCAAACTTCCTGTTCAGCTCTGGTAGTTTTAATAGTTAAGTTTGAAAGTCTCCTGTTTCATTGAAAGTCCATCTTTTCCCCTGAAAGAAGATGTTCAGTTTTGCTGGGTAGTTGATTTTCTTTTGTAAACCAAGATCTTTTGCCTTCTGGAATAACATATTCCAAGCTCTATGAGCCATTAATGTAGATGCTGCCAGATCCTGTGTAATACTGACCATAGAGCTACAGTAGTTGAATTGTTTGTTTCTGGAATCTTTTAGTATTTTTCTCTGACTTGGGAGTTTTGGAATTTGGCCATACTATTCCTGGGAGTTTTTCATTTGTGATCTCTTTCAGGAGGGGATTGGTGAATTCCCTCACTTTCTATTTTACCCTTTGCTTCTAGGATCTCAGGGCAACTTTGCTGGATTATTTCTTGAAAAATGAAGTCTAGGCTCTTTTCCTAGTCATTACTTTCAGGTGGCTCAATAATTTTTTAAATTATCTCTCCTGGAACTGTTTTCAAGGTCAGTTGTTTTTCCAATGAGATATTTAATATTTTCTTCTAATTTGGGGCTTTTTTGGAAGAGTTTTATTTCTTCCTGATTTCTTTCAAAGTCATCAAATTCCTTTAGTTCCATTCTGCATTTGAAGGAGTTATTTTCTTCAGAGAGCTTTTTTATCCCCTTTTCTATCTGGCCAATTCTATTTTTTAAGTCATTCTTCTCCTCATTTGCCTTTTGTGTTGCTTTTTTTCCATTTGGCCTAAACTGGTTTTTAACATATTATATTCTTCAGTATTTTTTTGCATTTCTTTCTCTAAGTTGCTGACTTGGTTTTCATGATTTATATGCATTGCTCTCATTTCTCCTCCCAATTTCTCCTTCATCTCCCTTCATTGTTTTCCAAAGTCTTTTTTGAGCTCATCTATAGCCTGAGTCCATTTTCTATTTCTCTTGGAGGTTTTGGATACAGAAACTTCAATTTTGTCATCTGAATCTTCCATGGGACCAACGTAATTTTCTATGGTCAGATTCTTCTTTTTCTATTGTTTGCTAATTTCCTCAGCCTCTGACTGGTTTACCACATTTCCAAGGCTTTGGGGAGGGGTTTTGGGGAAAATCCAGAGGGACCTTAATTCCTCTAAGATTTTATAAGAGGTTCTGCCCACTCTCCTGGCCTGTGCTCTGTTCTGTGGATGACCGCAGGCACTCCCCTCTGCCCTGGAGCTGGGAAGAGGGGCCCTGCTTGGCTATGGTGGTGTTGTGGGGCCCAGACTGCAACCTGTATCTGAATGTGGACAAACAGCTGAGACCTGCCCCAGGGAGAGCAGAGAGACCCCTGCAGTCTCCCCCAACCACTTTATCATCTATGGGCTGAGAGCTCTGGACATGCTGGGTGGCAGCTTCTCACTATAGGGCTGCTCTGACACCAGAGTTCTGCTCCACACTCACTCTGCTGCAGCAGAGTTCTCCCAACACCCCTTCCCACTGTCCCAGATTATCCCTGGACTAAGGGGTCTGGAAACCACCCCCTCTTCCAGGAACCAGCCAGGCTGTGCTGGACTGTGACTCCAGTCATGACTTTTTCCAACCCCCAAGTCCCAGTAGGATAGACCTTTCCTGTGGAACTTCTAAGTTGTCTTGGACTGGGAAATTGTATCACTCAGTCTTTCTGTGGGTTATGCCCTTCTACATTTTGGCTAGAGTCATAATTTGATGGCTTTTGGAGTTTTGGGAGGAAGGAATTTCCAGGAATTCCTGCCTTCATGCCACTATCTTGGCTCCACCCCCAGGGTCTCCTCTTGTAAACACCTTCCTGAATGTCCCTTCCCTTTCTCAATTTATCTTACATTTACTTCTGTGTCAAAATATTTTATTATCTTGCCTCCCACAACTTCCTTCTGGCCAGAGGTTACTAAACAATGTCTTTATATCTTAGTATCTAAGTCAGGGACTACTTTCTTATTGTTTATGATTTTATCATTATCAGGAACTTCCCTGACTAAATCCCCATTTACCAACATAAAGAGACAAATATTCTGCAATTTTATCTTCTTTAGAGATTTCCCAGAAATACTACAATTCCTCATCTGTAAGGTGAGTTGAGTAGAATCACAGTCACTAATTGTCTGATGTGAAAGAGAAGACCTTGAATTCAATTCTTCAGGTCTCTAAGATTCAATTCTCTATGAACTAATGTATCATGCAAACAATAGGTGCTTAATAAATATCTGCTTAACTGAAATTTGACTTAAAGTCAGCTCTGTTACTTATGACTTGAGTTAACATGGGAAAAGTTATGAATCTTTCTAGGCTTCTGTTTCCTGATCTATAAAAATGAGACAATTAGACTAAAGTCACTTCCAACCCTAAATCCTTTGATCCGGTGAAGAGCTTCTTAAATTTGGAATGGAAACTTTTTATTGTGTATGTACTTCATTCTTTTAATTATATAAAGGTTTTATTTATTTTTCCAATTACATACAGTGATAGTCTCTACCAATCTTTTTTTGCAAGGATTTGAGTTTTATAATGTTTCTCCCTCCCTCCCTTCACTCCCCTCTACCCCCACAAAAGAAGGTCATCTGATATAGGTTTTACATTTGCAATTATGATAAGTATAGATAGAAATTGAATGTTGTGAGAGAGGAATCAGATCCAAAAAAAGAAACAAAACATTAAAGATAGCAAAATTAAATAATAAATAAGACAACTTTAAAAATGGAAGATAATAAGCTTTGATCTTCTTAAAGTTCACAGTTTCTTCTCCATCCCAAATCTCCTAAGATTGTACCTGATTATTGCAGGTAGAATGATAGAATGAAAAAGTTCATCATGGTTGATCATCACCCCATGTTGTTAATGTGTATAACGTTCCTCTGGTTCTAAGTTCATCTCACTCAGTATCAGTTCATACAAATCTCTGCAGACTTTTCTAAAATCCTGTCCCTCATGAATTCTTATAGAACAAGTGATCTAACACATACACATACCACAATTTGTTCAGTCATACCCCAATTGATGGGCATCCTCTCAATTTCCCATTCTTTCCCACCATAAAAAGAGCTGATATGAATATTTTTGTACCTGTGGAATTTTTCAAGATTTTTTTTCAAGATTTCATCGACATACTGACCCAAAGGCTATGCACAAAGGAATGAGAACTTAAAAAACATTAATGGTTTAAAAAAATTGGGAGGCAGAGTCAAGATGGAAGATTAGATGCTGCTATCCAATTACCCATTGTACTTTCTCAATATGTCCCTCCAAACAACTTTAAAATAACAAATCAATTTTGGAGCAGCAGAGTAAACAAAAGGCTAGAGGGGAAAATTTTTCTAGGCTAAGAGAATTTAAGAGGTTGGCAGGAAAGGTCTGTAACACTGGTGTGTGTGGGGAAGGGGAAAGTCAAGTCAGACTTGAGCCTTGGAGATGGCTGAGACAGCAGTGATAGCAGCAGTAGCAGCTTCAGGTCAGAGATGATTATATTGCTGGCCAGAACCAGATTTCAAGGGACCATTGTCTGTTGTTGGGTACAGCTAGCATGGATTGGCATCTCCATTGCCCACACATGGTTCTGGGTATCCATTCCAGGCTGGAGAAGAGCAACTGGGCATGGTCACAAGGAGGTAGGGACCCCAGTCCAGGGATCAAGGTCAAGAGGAGCACCAGTAAAACAGCTCCAGGATGGTAGAGGACATGGTCATAATTTCTAAGTAGAGGACCCTAGTGATTATGACTGCTGGAGAGCAGGGATCCTGGATACAGTTCCAGGGTAAGGAGAGTGCTAACACTCAATCAGAAAGCTAGGTGAACAGTAACCATATCTTTACCAAGATCACACCGCCTTGGAAGCATCAACAACTTACGGAGCCCCAGAATTAGCTCTTCAAACAGCAGCATAACAAAGGTCATGCTTAGGACAGTCTCTTCTTATCCCCATTTCAAAGACAAGAAATAACATGAAAAAATGAGAAACAATAATAAAAAGAACATGAATATAAAAGTTACTATCGTGGCAGGGAACCAAGACATATAAAATCAGAAGAAAACAATATTGTTGAAAACAGCTAAAAATCTTTAAGCATCAAAGAAAAAAATGCAGTCAAAAGAATTCCTGGAAGTTTAAAAGAAAGAAATGAGTAGTAAAGAGGAAAAAATTGTGAAAGGAAATGAAAGAGATAAGAGAAAATGACTCCTTAAGAATTGTTCTCATGACAAAAGAGGCACAAAATTTACCCAAGATAAGAAATAAATTAAAAAACAGACCAAATGGAAAGAGAGAGTGAAAATTAACTTTAAAAAGTCCTTAAAAATTGAAATTGGGCAAGTGGAAGCTAATGATTCTATCTCATCAACTCCAAATAACTTTAAAATAATTCCCCAAATCAAAAGCAATAAAAAGCAAAAGATTGAAAAAAATAGAAGAAAATGTAAAATATCCCATTAAAAACAACTAAACTGACAATCAAGAAACAGTTAAAGAATCACTACCATGATTATGCCATTCAATGGCATGATTAAAAGAGAACCATTTAAAATTAAATTTACTAAGAAAAAATAAGATCATATCTTAAATTCATAGGGTAAAAAAGAAATTTGAAGGATCCACTGATACCACCTGAAAAAGATTATAAAATGAAAATTTTCAAGAATATTATTGCCAAATTCCAGAGGTCCAAGATCTAAGAGAAAAGGGCAACTACAAAGAAACAATTCAAATATCTTAGATCTATAGTCAAAATCAGGGAAGATTTAGGGGCTTCCACCTTAAAGAAACAGAAAGTTTAGAATATGATATTCCAGAAGGGCAAAGGAGTTAATGACACAGTCAAGAATAAGCTATCCAGTAAAAGTGAGTAAAATGGAAATTTAATGAAATAAAAAACTCTAAAGCAATCCTGATGAAAAGACCAGAACTAAATAGAAAATTGGACATTCAAAAATATGAGTCAAGGGAATAATAAAAAAGGAAACATGAAAGAATAAAGTATTTAATAAAAATTATTTATATTTTCATATGGGAAGATGATAAATATAACTCCTAAGACTTTTATCATTAGTAAGGCAGAAGAAATTATATATATATATATATATATATATATATATATATATATATAGAGAGAGAGAGAGAGAGAGAGAGAGAGAGAGAGAGAGAGCAGAGGTATGAATCAATTATACTAGGATCAACTCAAAAAAAAGAATTGATGAGAAACAGAAATGCATGGGACAGGGGGGAGGTAGAGATAACAGGGAAATTTTTCTCATGTAAAAAATGTACAAAAGGAGGCACTTTTATAGTGGATGGGAAAAATTGGGGTAGGGGTAGATGCTTGATTGGGTTCAAAGTATGTATGTACATTCACACATACATATACACATGTATAGTGATCTATTTATTATCAGGGTAAGGTATCATAAATTAGAGTGAAGATAACAGAAAACAAATCATACTTTTATAAAATCAAAACAAAATATAATTTTGAGGAAGGACAAAATTAAAAAATAGAAAATCATAAACAGAAGAAAATAGTATGAAAGGATATACAACTGTTAGTCACAACTGAATGTAAATTGAGTGAGCTCAATCATAAAACAAATAAATAGCAGAATGAATTAAAAACAAGAATCTGTGTTTACATTTGTTGTTATTTGTCCATCATTATTCAAGAGGACCAATGATATCAAGAGGGTATGATATTTTGTCTGTAGTAGAAACACAGAGTTGAAAAGGGGGAAAGTTGGAGCAGAATCTGTTATACTTCAAATTAGATAAAAGGTCAGAGGTAGTAATCATGATCTCAGACAAAGTAAAAGTGAAAATAGATCTATTAAATGTAACCACCAAAGAAACTACATTTCGTTTGAAAAGTAATAACTGGGGTGGCTAGGTGGCACAGTGTATAGTGCATCAGCCCTGGAGTCGGGAGTACCTGAGTTCAAATTTGACCTCAGAAATTTAATAATTACCTAGCTGCGTGACCTTTCGCAAGTCACTTAACCCCTTTGCCTTGCCCCCCCCCCAAAAAAACACCGAATAAAAACTAATATCAAAAAATTTTGCAAGGAAATTTCTCTGATAAAGGCCACATTTCTCAAATATGAAGGGAATTTAAACCTATTTATAAAAAGAGCCATTCCCTAACTGTTAAATGTTCAAAGGATATGAAATCAGTTTTCATAAAAAGCAATCAAAGTTATCAATAGTGTTATAAAAATGTTAAAAACCCAATACTGATTAGAGAAATTCAAAATAAAACAAATCTAAGTTACCATTTCATACCTAAAATGACAGATGCTAAAGTGGATGAAGGAAAATAGGTTGAATAATAAACTATTAATGGAATTATGAACTGGTCCAATTATTCTAGAAAATAATTTTGAACTAGGCCCAAAGAACTAAAAAATAAAAAAACTGCATAATTTTTGGCCCAGCAATACTACTACTTAATTAGGTTTATACTCCAATGAGATGAAAGAAAAAGGAAAAGTACCCAAATGCTTTTTTAATTTTGTGAAATACTTAATATGGAAATGTGTATAATTTTGTTTATATTCCAGAGAGGAGAAAGGGATAATGTCAAACTCAAAATTTGAAACGAAAAAAGTTAAAAAATAAATTTAAAAAACAAACAAACTTCTAAAAAATGACCTTACATTAAGGACAGTTTATCTAATCCAGGAATTCTCAAAGTGTGGGCCATAGACTCCTGAAGATTCTAAGACTATTTCAAGGGGTATGTGAGGTTAAAACTGTGTTTTGCAATAATACAAAAACATCATTTGCCTATAAAAATAATTAACCCTTCTCAACAATATATTTGTATGAGATTAGATTTTCTTCATGACTTTGACCAAACAAAAAATTAAATGTGGAAACACATATGATATAGTTAGACATCAAAGAAATTTGCAAAAAATATCTAAAACAATGCCACTCTCCTAATTTGTTTTTAAAATATAGATTTTTTAAAATGTTAAATTAAAGCATTTGATAACTATTTAAATATAATAGGCTTTCTTTTTAAACTTATAAATTTTATCTTATGCATTTCAAAATATTTTGTAAGCAGAGTCTAGAGGCTTCTATATGCTAACAAAGCTATGTTATCCAAAGTTTAGAACACCTGAGTCAGTGAAGTGAGTAATGAGCAATTATAAGGTTTATAAAGAAAATACATAAGAAATTTATTGACAGATTATTGTGAATGAAAGAAGATTTATCACAGTAGACTATAAGAAATTTGAACATATATGACTAGGAGAATAATGGTAATATTGAAAGCAACATGGAAGGATGATTTTTCTCCCCTCAGAGCTACAATGGAGAGTAAGGAGTATATATATATATATATATATATATATATATATATATGTATGTATATGTGTGTGTGTGTGTGTGTGTGTGTGTGTGTGTGTGTGTGTGTGTGTGTGTGTTTGTGTGTGTTATCTTTTGGATATTTTGAACTTTAATCAATATTAAAGTATCCAAAGTGACAATACTTAAAAAAAAAAAGATAAAGGCCTGAAACTTAGTAGAAATGTCTGGATTAGAGAACTGATAGTTATCAGAAAGAAGATAAAAGTTGAAGGTTTAAGACTATACTAGGCTGATAGAAGACCTGTTATCATTGAGGGCTTTACAACTAAATTAAATAAAGCAAGATTCTTGCCAGAGATAGAAGATATTGTGATAAATTCTAGAGACTGCTTTTTTCAGTGGTGAGAAAGAGAATAAATAACCCTAGATAGCAAAAAGGAAAACTCTCCACTAAATTACATGTTAATTATGGCAAAACAGAGAATTTTGGAAGTTCTAAAAATTAAAATATACAAGTGTGAAAAACATGAATATGTTTTCATCTATAAAAAAAGAAAATATGCTTATGCTTCTAAAAGTACATTTCTTAAGTTTATGATTTTTACCAAATATTTAACAGGTTTCAGCCATTCTATAAACTTTTATTAAACTCCTCCTAAGTTAAGTACTGGGGATATGAAGAAAGGCAGAAGATAGTTCCTGCTCCCTAGTAGGTCACAGTCTTATAGGAAAGAGCTAGTTTGGATGTAGTAGAACCATGCTGAGGGGAGAATAGTATTGGTCTAGCCAAACTACTTTCTCCTCCTTCCTTTCATACCTTTAAATAAAAGCAAAAAGAGTCCAAAAAAATATTGCCCCTGAAATTTGGATACCTCTCTGCATGGATAAAACTCAGATTACTGGTTTGTCTCAAAGACAAAGAAGATGATCCTATTGAAACTTGAAGGGACATATTTATAATCCTTTTAGACTATCAGGACAGAACTGAAGAACACGAAGACTGTTCAATATGTTTTAAAAGATGAATTTTTTTTTCTTGGTGTGGACCTATGAATTAAGAAACTGACCCTATCAATCCAGAAAAATAATTCCTTGGAAACAGTTTTAAAGAATTGCTTAGGGGGGGAGGGAGGAAGAAGAGAGGTCAAGACACTTAAGGGAGTCTTTGAACTATTGTTTCAAGGGCAGAACTTGAATCTAGTTCTTCCTAACGCAAAGACCAGTTTTCTCTCTACTAGGCCACCTACTCCTCTGTACAGTAAGGGAAATTGAGCATAAGGGGGAAAAGGGGTATAAAATATTTAAGTGAAAAAATAAGATATGGAATAAGGCACTAAGGTGAGGAATGATTTTTAATGTGCTCTTATGAAATGTTGTATCTGAATAGTTGGGTATGAGCCAATGCTTGCTCAATGTGATGGGATGGCTTATCTTAATATCCAATGAGAAAGAACTTTGCTAAGATATAGAAGATTCCAATATACAAGAGGCATCCCAAGACAGAGTATATTAGGTACGCAGTTCTGACTTGGGAAGAAGTTAGAGACCTTGAAGGGTTACACAAAGACAAGGAGAGAGACTACTGTTCATCTTTTCCAAAGGTTTTTGACTACTGGCTCTTCAAATAGCATCTATAGGGAACACTGCCCCCTCCCATCCTCCAGTATGGGGAAAAAAAATACAATTGCACATTTATCTTGATGTTGAAGTCTTCATTGCTCACAATGGGCAGCTCAGTTACAATGCCAGGGTCCTTTTCTTTCACAATGCTGTCCAGCTCCAGGTAAAAACCACAAGATGAATAGCACTCTACCAATGCTTGCCCTGCTACTGGCCAGGGCCTCCTACTAACTCAGCCCTAGACTCCCTAAGGCCATGTTGCATTTCTTTGCTGGACTGAAGCCAGACAGATAGGCTCATTATCTAAGGGAGCCTGGAGCTTGCAGATCTGCAAAAAGATGTTTTCATGTCCTTGTCTTCTTCTGAGTCTGAGTACTGATCTCCCTTGCCACCACAGTATATTATATGATCAAATTGTTTTGTTGTTGTGGTTGTTGGTATTTGATAATTTTACATCTCATTTCTTGACTGTGAATTTTATTTTAAAATTCTTATTTGTTATTTTTTTATATTTTAAAATAGGACTCTGATCACCTGGTATGTGGAAATACCGTACAAAGTTTAAGGTCTTTTGTTTTGCTTTGTTTTTTGCAAGGTTCATTTAGAGCTAATTCTAATGGTTGGCACACTTTTTTGATGCTTTCAAGATGATGTCATTCAAGAAGAGACATTGTCCCTGCTTTCCTACTCTGTTCTCAATTTTTTTATACTTATTCCCTTGAAATCACAAGTGATAGTATTCCATTTGATCCTGGAAGTGTGACTAGATCCTGAAAGAGCAGAGATTTTTGACAGGTTCCTCTCCCCCCCCACCCCAGGGGCCTATGTTACCCTTCTCTGGAAAAATTTTCTTAAGTGCATAAAATAATTTTATACAAGATTACAAAGGGAATCGCATATATTGAAATATATTTATGTGTGTATTAACAGATAACAAGTTTAAGGACTGATATACTGCTGACCACTCATAATATTTCTTATTGACAGATCACAATAGCGGGTTCAAATGTGTAGATTCAAATCTCAGCTCTCCTATCTATCTGACCATGAACAATAATGTCATCTTTCCCTAAGCTTTAGTTTCCTCATCTGTATAATGAGAGAGTGAGCTGATGGCTTTTGAGGTCCCCTTGAGCTCTAAGTCTTAGGAATAATTTCATTTTATAATTACATGGAGGCCTTCTGATATTAAGCTGTTATGTTTTTTAAAATCTTTTAGTCAAGAATTATATAACAATTCAATTTAATGTTTATTAAATAGTTAACATGTATGAGACTCTGTTAGCCCCAGCAAAAATAAAATGATACCAATAGTATTGGCAATAACAACTGACATTTGCATAATATTTAACATATATCATCTCATTAACTCTGAGAAGAAAATGTTAGTTATGATTTTCATTTTACAATTGAGGAAAGTGAACCTTATTTAACTGACTTGCCCATTGTCACCTAGCTATAGTTAGAGATAAACTTTAAATCCAAATTTTTCTGACACTATGTTCAGTATTTCACATGCAAATATATAATGACATACTCTCTCTTACATGGCTCACAAAACCTCAATTGAGTGGAGGAAAGATTCAAATAATCGCAAGACAGGATGTAAGGTAAAAACAGAAATTGACAAAATGTTGACTTTTTTCGTTCTTTTACTATAGATTTGACTTGTAAAAATTCCAACTTGATATTTTTAGTCTTCCAGAATGGTCCTTTATTATTCCTATTGATATAATTAAGCTAACCTTTCTATCTTATCCCTATTTTGGCAATGAGTTTAGAGCCCGATCTCTCTAAAGTTATGATCTTTGTTACAGCTAATATTGTTTCTCCTCGATTAATTTCTTGCCTATTCTGAAGCAAAGTTCATTGTTAAAACTCCTCAGTTTCCTACTCATTATGCAGAATTCAGTCAAAAGATAAGACATAATATAAGATATGTGGATGTTGGACACTACTGCACCCCCAGAGATCGTAAAGAAAGTCTGCAGAGATTTCTCTGATCTCCCTGGGGTAGGACTCTGCTGTTTGCCTACACTCACATATGGTAGTTTGGGTTTCCATACTAAACAACAAAGCTGGATCTATCCTTATAGCCCCAGGGCAGAGAGTAATGCTGTGGGCATCTACATATCAAAGCACAGGCTAGAGAACATAAGACCTTGGAGGAATAAAGGTCCCAGTGGGGTGTGCCTCCCCCAAAAAACAACCCCAAAGCCTTGGAAATGCTGTAAATTAGTTTTGGGCTGAGGAAATGAATAAACAACAGAAATAGAAGAATCTGACCATAGAGAACAAGTTTAGTACCATGGACGATCAAAGCACATACTCAGATGATGACAAAATCAAAGCTTCCATATCCAAAACCTCCACAAGAAATAGAAAATGGGCTCAGACTATGGATGAGCTCAAAAAAAAAGACTTTGTAAAACAATTGAGGGAGGTGGAGGAAAAATTCGGAGGAGAAATGAGAACAATGCATAAAAATCATGAACACCAAATCAAAAGTTTGATGAAGGATATACAAAAAAAAATATATTGAAGAAAATAATATGTTAAACATCAGTTTAGGGGTGGCTAGGTGGCATAGTGGATAAAGCACTGGCCCTGGAGTCAGGAGTACCTGGGTTCAAATCCAGTCTCAGACAATAATTACCTAGCCATAACCCTGTTTGCCTTGCAAAAACCTAAAAAAAAAAACATGTTTAGGCCTAATGGAAAAAGCAAAACAAAAAAAGGCAAATGAAGAGAAGTATGCCTTAAAAAGAAGAATTGACCAGTTGGAAAAGGAGTTCAAAAAGCTCTCTGAAGAAAATAACTCCTTCAAATGCAAAATGGAACTAAAAGAAACTGATAACTTTGCAAAAAAATGGGGAGAAATAAAACTCTACCAAAAAAAGCCAAAAATGAGAAGAAAATGTGAAATACCTCATTGGAAAAACAACTGACCTTGAAAACAGATCCAGAAGAAATAATTTAAAAATTATTGGGCTATCTGAAAGCCACAACCAGGAGAAAAGCCTAGACTTCATTTTTCATGAAATTAATACATCAAAATTGCTCTGAGATCCTAAAAGCTGAGAGTAAAATAGAAATTGAGAGAATTCACTGGTCACCCCCTGAAAGAGATCCAAAAAGAAAAATTTCCAGGAATATTTTAGCCAAATTCCCAAACTCCCAAAACAAAGTGAAAATTCTAAAACCTGCTAGAAACAAACAATTCAACTGCTGAAGCTCCATAGTCAGTATTACACAGGATCTAGCAGCATCTACATTAAGGGCTCGTAGGCATTGGAATATGATATTCTGGAAGGCAAAAGATCTTGGTTTACAACCAAGAATCAGCTACCAAGCAAAAGTGAACATCCTCTTTCAGGGGAAAATATGGCCTTTCAATGAAACAGGGGGCTTCCAAAATTTCCTATTGAGATCACCAGAACTGAACAGAAAATTTGATATCCAAGTACAGGACTCTGGTGAACCATAGAGGGAATGGAAGAGAGGGACTAACTATGAGGAACTTGATGTTGAACTGTTTGTATTCCTGCATGGGAAGAAGACATTGATAACTCATATGAACTTTTTCATTTATAAGAGCTGTTAGAAGGAGCATATATAGATAGGACATAGAAAGGAGCCCAGAAAAGTTGTGACTTACCAAAGTTGCCTATGTTTAGAAGTGGGCAATATGTGAATTATATTATTCCACATTAGGTTTCATGATGACAACAGTGATAGATTACATTAATTTTGTATGTTTTAAGGGTCAAACTTAGTTCTTTGCACATAATGGGTAATTAATTATTGTTTTTTAAATTGATTTGAATAGTACTTAAGAGTGGTAATTTGGATATAGTGAAGACTTGATAAATATTTATTCAGTCAAATTAATTTCAAGGGAGAAAGGATTATTTTTTAAGCAAAATTTTGGGTACCCCTCAAATCATACCTTATATGCAGCTACTAACTTGACCTAAATATTGGTCAAACTCAGAGATGAATAAGCTATTGCTGTTGATAGAGACCCAGGGCTGACTCTGAGTTAATAGTAGTAAACAAAGGGATCTTTCCCATGCACTGAAAAGCCTCCAATCCAGGTAATAACAGGATATCTGAAGGTGTCTATAGAACAGCAATGTTTCAAGGGCTTCTAATTGTCCTTGGCTATGGATGTAGCCACCCTTTTGATAAAGTTTGGATTTTTCTAGTATTATTCTTACAGTTGCAGACATGAGCAGACTCAGACATCCAACATTTTTTGTCTCTTGTACATATGACCTTTTTTGAAAAAGTAATCTTAATACAATCAAAATTAGTCAACCCATATTGAAGAAGGTATTGCTGCGATTCCAGAAGCAGGTATTACTTAGGCAGAAAACTTTTTAGAGAAACTTTCTTATAGTTATCTGACATGAGCTATGGCATGTCTATGTAGTTATGATAACAAAAAGATGGTGATTTTTACTCGGCTATATCAATATATCAAAGGATATTATTAAAATACAGATTTTATAGTAATTTATATTCATAAAATCCTTAAAAGTTGACCTTCAACTCAGTGTGAGGAGTAAACTGTCTAGAGATTTTGTCATTCTATTGTTTTTAGCTCTTAACTGATCTCAAAATAACATATATTAATAAAAAATTGTGAGACTGAAGAAAAATGAAATTTTAGTAAAATAAAAGGATCTCACATTTGGGGACTTTTCTTAACATTGCAGATTTTTTTTGCATTGCAGATAATTTTTTTTAATGCTAAATAAAATGGTAGGTCATATAATATCAGCATTTTCCCAGGCAATAATCAGCTATATATAATCTGATAGGGTCCTATCACTATAATGTTGATGGAATTATCAAGATGACAGTGATTGACTTGTCATATTTCAAGTTACTCTCGCTGTATAGTGTGTACCTGCAGTAAGAGAAAAATAATAGAGATCTAACAGCAAATGATTATCTAAAAGAAATAAAAAAATGTTCAGTTCAAAAAGTATCTAGAAGGCACTGAATTTCTGCCAAGATGCATTTCTTCTATTTTGTAAGAAAGAGTCAATGCTTATTAAAATAATTAGGACAGATGCATCTTCCTCATTTCAAGAATTTTCAGTACTCTAGAGATTTTTCCTTTTTAAAGCTATGGTAGATAATTTTGCCTACAAACTTCTCTGGAGGCAAATGAATTAGTTGTTCCAGTTGGTTAAAATACAACCAAATTCTCTTGAGATATAACAAAATCTTATGAGAATTTCTGTGGTGAAAAACAAAATGTATGACTTTTCCACCTGCAGCAAAATTCTAATTGTTTTTTTCCCAAAATACTGAATATGCAAACTTTATTGAATCATTAGATGATAGAATAAGTGGATTATTTGAAGAAATGTGGTTAAAACAATGTTATCTCTATGGTTTTTATATTTTAAAGTAGCACAATTTTATGATTTGGAAATCACAAATTCTATTGAGATGCTATTGTTCACCTCTGGTTTATTAATAGCAAGTTGAGTTTTTTCTTGTTCTTCATATAATTCTCTCTCCCTAAATAATAGAAAGCTACAGGATTCCAAGCTAAGTGAAACTGCTGATCTAGGATCTCAATTCAGTGTTTACAAGAAATGAGTTCAATCTTGGGAACTGGTGAGTAAAAAATTTTTCCTTAACTCACGTCCCCACACAGTTAGATCTTAGATAATACCTGAATTTGTTTTAGTTTTTCCCCTTGAACTACAAGGGGAAAGAACCTATAAAGTTTCCTTTGAAATACCTGGATTTTGTTCATATGTAAGTAGCCATAAAAAAGGAAAGAAGTCCTCAATTCTTCTGTAAGTCCTCAAATGTCCAACGAATAAAGATAATATAGTACCCAATGTCAATAACAATCAAGACGCATTTTTTCATTCTATGTCAAGCCCTACACTCTCCAAGATCCTATAGAGTGTTTTAGACATATTACCCAACCAAGAATTCCTTTAAGAGGAAACTACTTTCATTGCTTATGCATCAAACAACTATCCCCTATCCCCAATGAGATTATAGCTACCCCAAAGATCAATACATTTCTCTAGACTTATAGTCTGACTGAAGAGTTGAAATAGTCATGTAATCTGGCCCTCTATTAAACCACACAGTTCCCATTTAGTATAGGATTCATTCATCATTTAATTGTTCCCATTCCATTACTGTTGACAAATTATTCATCAAATCCTAGACTGGCCCAGGATTTACTTGCTACTATTTCCTTCATCCATTAGATATCTCTGGAGATATCTAGTTCCCTAATATCATGATTTACTAGAGAAACTGAGGATCTACATGGGCTTCTTGCTAAGTAAATAAATTTGTTGAATTTGCTGCCAATCAACCAATCAACATCAAAATAGTCAAAAGGACTAGCCAAATACATATTTCATTAAAAAAATTCACCTTGTCAAAGGAATTTCTCATGTCAGAAGAGAAAAAATATAATATCAGAACAAAATTTCTTTTAGTAGGCCAATGAGGACTTTTATACCCTTTACAGAAGATTCTTAAATCTGAGTCCTTACTTTAATTAGGATAAGAATACTATTTCTTTTCTGATGAGATGTGAAATCCTGGCACTTTTTAACTTGGTGACTTATTTGATATACTATCAAAAAGTTCACATTCCACGTATGCTACAAAGTGAAATTTTTTTGCTAAAATTTTATTTTACTAAAATTTCATTCTCTTCTTCAGTCTCACAATTTTTTACTAATATACAGTATTTTGAGATCAGTTAAGACCTAAAACAATAGAATGACAAAATCTATGGACAGTTTACTCCTCACACTGAGTTGAAGGTTAATTTGAAAGGATTTTATGAAAATAAATCTATAAAATCTGTATTCTAATAGTATCCTTTGATATATCGATATAGCAGCATAAAAAATCACCATCTTTTTATTATCATAACTACATAGACATGCCATAGCTCATGTCAGATAACTATAAGAAAGTTTCTCTAAAAAGTTTTCTGCCTAAGTAATACCTGCTTCTGGAATCGCAGCAATACCTTCTTCAATATGGGTTGACTAATTTTGATTGTATTAAGATTACTTTTGCAAAAAAGGTCATATGTACAAGGAGACAAAAAATGTTGGATGTCTGAGTCTGCTCATGTCTGTAACTGTAAGAATAATACTAGAAAAATTCAAACCTTATCAAAAGGGTGGCTACATCCATAGCCAAGGCCAATTAGAAGCCCTTGAAACATTACTGTTCTATAGACACCTTCAGATATCCTGTTATTACCTGGATTGGAAGCTTTTCAGTGCATGGGAAAGATCCCTTTGTTTACTACTATTAACTCAGAGTCAGCCCTGGGTCTCTATCAACAGCAATAGCTTATTCATCTCTGAGTTTGACCAATATTTAGGTCAAGTTAGTAGCTGCATATAAGGTATGATTTGAGGGGTACCCAAAATTTTGCTTATAAAATAATCCTTTCTCCCTTGAAACTAATTTGACTGAATAAATATTTATTGAGTCTTCACTATATCCAAATTACCACTCTTAAGTACTATTCAAATCAATTTAAGAAACAATAAGTACCTACTATGTGCAAAGAACTAATTTTTGACCCATAAAACATACAAAATTAATGTAATTTATAGCTGGTGTACTCATGAAACCTAATGTAGAATAATATAATTCACATATTGCCCACTTCTGGATATCGGCAATTTTGATAAGTCACAACTTTTCTGGGCTATAGTTTCTTCAACTATAAAATAAGGGAGATGGTAGTAGATGAATTCTAAGGTTCTAAATTCTAATAGTTCCAAAACTGTATTTCCAAAATTCTCCCAGTTAATAAACATTATACATAATGTTGAAGTATAAATATATTATCAGTAATATACAACATGTGCATTATATAATACATTCATGTGTGCAAAGTGTAAAATGTCATGTGTGTGAGTGTACACATATGTTAAATGTATCAGAGGGTATGAAACAAAATGCTTTCTTAGGTCCATGGTGGAAAAATGGCTATGGACAAAGTATACTATTCACCATCAGGTCACACACAGATTTTCCCTACTTGGTTACAAAAACTTCTTCCCTGGTACTCCTGAACACATTGGAAATACCCTCCACTTTCCGGTCTCTATCTCTGATTGACTGGTTTCTTACTGAATGTCCATTTTAAGGAAGTTACTTAGCTCTGCAATATCTTCTTACTTCTCCAAGGCATACTCCTTACTCCTCTTTAGACGTTTTGTACCAACCTTCCCTCGTCATTATCTCCCCATGTCACTCCACTTTCTCTTTTCATTTTCTGAGTGATCTTCCCCCATTTATACCTTAAACTGTTGATTTTGCTGTTTGTTATTAGCCATTGATTTTGCAACTCCCTTGCCTTACACATAAAAAAAATCAAGTCAAGAAAAGATAATTTCACCTCATTATGATGATGTTGGGTTTTTGATGTTTTTGTCCTTCATTCTCAAAGACCTTGACATGTCCAATTTCACCTCATTAAAAGAATCAGGATGTGAATCAAGGATGTGATCAAGGGTCTCATGAAATGTGGATCTCTTTCTACTAGTCCACACAAGCATACTTAGGTAAGAAAAACTTTCTAAGTGCTCTTGTTGGGTTAGTCACTTTTTCCCTCAGGCACTATTTCCAAACATCATTGGAAATAACCCAATACTTTGGCCAGGTCATATTAATATATTGACAGAGAATTGTTATCAAAATAAGCAATAGTCTAATAAACTGTAAAAGGGAATCTGAAGAATTGGGAGCTTATCTGCAATTGTTTTATAGTAAGTAACAATTATCAGCAGAAGTATTGCCAATAAATGCATGACCAGCTCCAGTTTCTGTGGGGAACCACAGATAATCAGAGATCCCCAATAGCACTTTGAGTGATTAGGATAGGGTTTACAAAGAGAATCCTAATATCATTCAGGGCTTGTTTTTATTTACAGGATGACAGTATATTTTCTTCGTTTGGGAAAAAAAGGTCAAATTTCCCATGCCCTTAAGGACCACTTGCTGCTATAGTAACAGAATAGATGAATGATCAAGCTCAGAAATCTGATGTCCTTGAGAAGTTAATGTTTTCTTCTCATCTGAAGTGGTACATCTAGGAAAGGTTGTCAATTATATAATAATTAGGTATTTGTTTCCATTAATTGATTGATTTCCATTTCAATTTTTCATTAAATCTAGACCTCTTTTTTAAAAAACTTTTTGCTTTCTTCATTTCACAGACTCCAATTCCTGTTTTTTCTGTCCGAATCTCACCTTGCAATTTATATTTCTTCTCTCTTCTCCTCAACAAATAATTCAGCTAAGTTTTATTATTACTACATGAGCAGCAGTACAGTATAAGGAATAACGAAATGACCTTGAAGACAAAAAAGATCTGAGTTTAAGTGTCCCCTCTGGCACAGACCATGTAACCATAGGTTCCTGAACCTCTTGGTGCCAGAAGCAACCTGCTGAGTCAACTAGATGGGGAAAAGTGGAGACCTGCTCTGTTAATGGAAGGGTTTTTTTTTTTTTTACTAAATATAGCCTATAGAACTGAAGTCACAATTCCTGTCATTAACCTATCACTGTTGGGCACAAAAATTACAAAATTTTAGTCAAACATCCCTGTCCAAAAATGGCTAATCTGTAAACATGTTTATTAAAATATGTATGTACAATGCTAACCTGACTGCTCACTGCTGAGGAGAAGAGGGTGGAAGGAAATTTTGTAACTTAAAAATATACATGTACATATCAATGAAAAGAATAAATAAATTTTTAAATATCCCTGTCCTCAAAGAATTTATATTCCACAGGTTTTTAATCATGGGCCAAAATAACTAAACATCATTTTAGCAATATTTGGTAGATGGGTAGTTCATAAAGATGAAATTAAAGCAATTATTAGAAGTTATTTTGCCCAACTATATGACAATAAAAAGGAAAAATGAAATGGATTAGCATTTACAAAGATACAAACTGTGTAGATTAATAAAAGGAGAATTAGAATACATATAAAATTTTATTTTATAGAACAAAATCAAAGAAGACAAAATGAGTGACTTAAAAAAAATTCCCAGGACAAGATGGATTTACAATTGAATTTTACCAAATATTTAAGGAAAAATTAATCCAATACTATGTAAAGTTTGTAAAAATAAGTTATAAAAGAGTTACCATATTCCTTTTATTATATAAATATTTTTTGATATCTAAACCACTGAAAGCAAAAACACAGAAAGAAAACTATGGCCTACTTAATGAATATGGGTACAAAAGTTTTAAATAAAATACCATCAATGAGATTGCCACAATATATCCCTGAGATTATCACATTATAACTAGGTAGGATTTATACCAGGAATGCAGGACCAATTTAATATTAGGAAAACTATAAGCATATCAATTACAAAAACAATGAAAGACAAATGATTAATTCAATAGATGAAGAAAAAAACCTTTGACAAAACATAAAATCCATTCCTATTTATAACACTAAAAAGCATTGGAGTAAATGAAATCTTTTTAAAAATGATAAGTAGAATTTACCTAAAACCAAGAAAAAAATTATCTTGAATAAGGATAAACCAGTTTTCCCTAAAAGGTCAGGTGTAAAGCAAAGATATCCATTATCATCACTATTATTCAATATTAATAAAACAAAAAGACAAGAAATGTACATGTAAATTTTAACTAAATTTAAATACAGATTAAAACAATTCCGAGGTACAACCTTATACCAATGAGATTGATTAACTTGACAGAAAGGGAAAATGCTGGAAGGGATGTTAAAAAATAAGAACATTAATGAACTGTTTGATGAAGTTGGGAACTAGTCCAATCATTCTAGAGACCAATTTGGAATTTCACCTAAAAGAATATAAAACTGTCTATCCCCTTTGAACAGCAATAAAGCTACTAGGTTTGTATCACAAGGATATGAAGGAGAAAGGAAAAGCACTTATTTAAACAAAAACATTTATAATTGTTTTTGTTTGTTTTAGCAAAGAATTGGAAATCCAGGGGATATCCACTACTTGGGGAATGGTTGAAAACATTGTCATATATGATTGTATTAGAAAACTATTATGCTATAAGAAATGACAAGCAATAGTTTCAGGAAAACCTGGGGAAACTTTTTTGAACTGATGCCAAATGAAATAAATAGAACCAGCTTAACACTGTGCAAAGTAATAGGAATATTATAAAGATGGAACTTTGAAAGACGTAGTAATTTTGATCAAGACACAGTTTCCAAGGACATACTGAAAAATACTGTCCACTTCCAGAGAGAAAACTGATGAATTCTAAATGAACAATGAAACACACTTTTTATAATTTATTTTTCTCATTTAGTTTTTAATGTTTTCTTTTGCAACATGACTAATATGGAAAAATATTTTACATGAGTTCACATACAAAATCAGAATCAAATTGCTATTTTCTCAAGGAGGAGAATTGAGTGGGAGAGAGAAAAGAAATAAAAACTTAATTTTTAAAAGATGATTTTTTAAAAAATTAATAAAATTAGGAAATCATAAACAATTTTTACAAAGATAATATCTTACATAGCCACTCCTACCCACAAGATGAAAAATATTTGGTGATCATCTTTGAAGGGAATATTGATGAAGATAAGATCACAGTTGTAAAGGAGAATCACCTTTATTCATGTTTTCTTCATTACCAAATGCATATTACATGAGAAGCAGAATGGCTTTGTATACATATTTCAGGAATAATTAATAATTATAATAATATATTAATAATACTAATAGCTGGCATTAATATTGAATTTTAAAGTTTACAAAGTATTTTGAGAATATTATCTCATTTAATCATCAGAATAACCCTGGAAGGCATAGTTAGAATTATCTTCAATTTCATCTGTAGATGGAAAAAATTGATGCAAAAAGGGCTAAAATGAATTGACCCAGGGTAACTCATCTGGAAGGTGTCAGATATTTTATCTGAACTTGGTTCTTCCTGGTTTCAGGTACAGTGATCTATACACTGAATCACCTAATTATCTTAGGGAGACCTCAGTTCAAATTGTGTCTCTGACATAGAAAGATTGTGACTATGACCAAGTCAGCTAGCCTCTCAATGTTCTAGGCCAGCTGTGTGAAAATCAAATAGATATGGGATCATTAATCCCTAAAGTGATCAGTATGTTGACTTAATTTTAAAATTACATATATTTTATTATATTTTCTTAAATATTTCCCAATTTTATTCTAATCAGGGTCTCCCATGTGTTTTTCACATCTTCTCTAGACTGCTTTGAACCTATAAATTTCAGGATAGGTCATCCACACTGGCACAGGGAATTTTCTTGCCTGGAAAAAACATCTATGCTTAAGAAATCATGGACTGAATCCCTTTTTCTAGGAGACAATGTGTTTCATCTACAGAGGGAATTAGTGTATCAGATAGTATTTGTAACAGATTTCTGATGTCTCATCTAAGAAAGAGATTTTACAATTCTATTAAAAATTTGAGTTAAATTTTTATAAATATAACTGCATTGCTATCCTCTTTCTTAATTCAGGTTCAAACTCAGTTGATTCAGATACCGTCTCAAGTTATGAAAGGCTAATAAAAACAGGGCAGTAAGATGGCATTGAGTTCAATCTGACTTTAGACACATATGTGTTATGACTAGCCTTCAACCAGTTTGCTTCAGATTCCTCAACTATAAAAATGAGTGGAGAAGCAAATGACAAAACTCTTCAGTATCTCTATCAAGAAAACCCCAAATGGGATGAAATGACAGAACAAGAAAAATTAGCCCTAAGATACAGAATAAGGATAGAGATCCTTGGATCCATGTTTCCTCAGTTACCCATAGAAAAATAGTATATAATGAGACTATCTTGCTTCTGGACCATTTTGCCTGAAATGCCATGCATGAAGTGGATTGGAATTCAATAAAGCTGGAAAAGCTGCCTTGAAAGGATTGTTATTGTGAAGGATTTTAAATTCCAAGTTAAAGTATTTGAATTTTATTCTTCAAATAAAGGAGGAAGAAAAGGATCTTTGTCATAAGATCATTATGCCAACTTTGGGAGGGATTGTTTAGAATAGAAAGAAATTAGTGGAGAGAGCTCCAACAACAAACATTTATTAAGCTCTTGCCATTCACCAAGTAAGTAGGAAATTTTTGCAAAAGTCACAATGAGACAGACCAGTGAGGGGAGAGAAATGAATTCTGCAAGAGGTATGAGAGAGATCGATTACTTGGGTTGGCATCTGAATGGTCTTGAGAAGCAAAGGAGAGGAGAAGATTCAAAGATTACTCAGAAATTTCAGTTTGGTTAACTGTTAGAATAGCAGTTCCATCAAGAGAAATTTGAAAAGGGAGGATTCTTCCTTGAAGGCGGAATTACACCATACTCTTAGCACACATTCATAAGGCTAATATATGTATATGTGTATATGTATGTATGTATGCATATATACCCCCAAAACAACTTTTTCCCTGGCATGTTTATGGGGCTAGTATAGATCAAGTGTAGTTTGATAAGAGAACACATAGACATGGCTCAGTGAACAGGACAAATAGGATTCACCAAATAGACTAAATAAATACAACCCTAAAAGATTATTCTTTTTGAAGTTAGACATACATTTTAATCATTTTCTTTAATGATTATTCATGAATGAATTATTAATTAATATTCTGGACTAAAAATATCTCTTCATGCTCACAAAAAATATTCTCCCAAAATGGAGAAAAAAGCCTTTTATTTTAAAAAAGACTAAATTCTTTCACATCATTAGTATTGCTGCAAATTCCCAGCATTTGATCTTGTTGTAATTAATGTCTACTTTGTAAGAACATTTCCACATCACAAATCTGAACATACAGGGCCATACAATGTACTAAAGGGAGAAGGGACAAAATATCTATAGAGGAAATGTTGTCGATGTCTTATTTTTCAGTGTGTCTGATAATTCTATTGTACGTGGGCAAATGTACATGCATACACAGAGGGAAGACCAGGAGGCTGCCACAGGAATGCAGCTTTTCATCACAAGCTCACTTGAAAAAGGAAACACTAATTGTTCTGAAACCCTGGGCCTCTGGTAATATGTTCTGAGTTATGAGCATAGAATCCCCAAGCTATCAGAGAGAAACTAGATTCCCAATATGCAAAAAAGCAATTTGTGATAGTTTTACTCAGTGGAAAACCTTCCCTGTCTTTCTAGGCCATGTTTATCTGAAAGGCCATTCTTGCTTACTAGCAGGTCAGCACATTTAAAAGTCAAACAACTAGAAATAACCCCAACGAACCACCATAATATGGCAAGGGATCCCTACCTTAGGTCTATTTTTTATAACACTCTCTCCATCACTTCCTAAATTTATCATTCTTCATATTGCAATAAGGTAATATGGATGCTATAAATCATCAACAGTTTCTCAGTTTGTGAGACATGAACCTTGAAATTCTAGAGATAAATTTCAAAGGGTTAATTTACCTGATTAATATATATATATATATATATATATATATATATAACTTTATGTTCACTAATCCCTAAATATAATTTAGTAGGTTTGTTAATTATTTAGAAATATCCTAAGAAAGGATCAAGGAGATTCACCAATCTTCCAAAGAGGTATCACCCCCAAAATGTTAAGAATCCTGCTTTAAATTATAATTTTTTTATGTTATAGATCTATACAAAATAGAAAGAGAACTATAATGGGAATGAAACTATGTTCATAGAAGGAAGGGACTATGATTCTCAGGACTGGATGGTTCCTCATCAGAAATATGGTAAATAGGGGCAGCCAGGTGACACAGTAGATAGAGCACTTTGGAGTCAGAAGGATCTGAATTTAAATCACATCATATTCTTAATAATTTCCTGGCTGTGTGACCTTTGGCAAGTCATATAACTCAATTGCTTTGCAAAAGACAATAACAAAAAAGAAATATGGTAAAAAGATTGTTTAGGTCCTGGTTGAATTATGCAACTTTAAAGGTTCAAAGTTAGAAAACTATGTCAAATGTTTGATTGAAGACTCATTTTGAGTATGGATTAGACTAGGGGACTCTGGGAAAGCCCTTTCAACTTTCCCTTCTCTGATTTGATTCCCCCCTCTTTCAAATCTGAGATTCTTCTTTTCTGGAAAATATCCTCTAGCAAAGTGGTATAAGGATATCACTAGACTCAATAATGAATAGAGTCAGTCTCATTTTAAGATTAAAAAGGTAGCTCTAGGGAAGAAGATCTGGAATTCAGCATCTTAGGAAAAGGCAGCAAAAATCCTGGTTTTTATAATTATAATCCTGGGGTTCAAGTCCCAGGTCTGTCAAGCTACATTTTTTTATCTTGGGAAAAGTGTTTCACCATTACAAATCTCAATTTCCATTACCAGTGAAGAAGAGACAATAATATGGGTATTTCTTAACTTGTAAGTTTCTTCTGGGGAAAGTATTTTATAAATACTTAAGTGTTATATGAGCTGAATAACTATATGAATCAAAAAAATAGTTTTTGAGTTTTTTATGATGGTTTTTCTTTAAACTTATTTGATGATCAATGAAAATTTATTTCATTGTTGAGAATCAGGTGAAGAAACTGAGTCTCAGAGATAGTAACAGACAGGCAGGTGGTTCCTTGCACATTAAGGGACTAGAACACAACTGAAGTTAGTTTGCTTTCAACCATGTCACAGAAGAATGAATGAAAAAAAAACTGTCTTCCTATGAAAATTTACAGGAGTTCACCTGATCATCTAAATATGTTAAATTCAAAGGTATAATGTATCAGAACCCTTCTCTCATAATGCACAGTTGTTAGAAACATGATGCTAAATCTCTTTTATTGTCTATTTTAGGTCATAGAACTGATTCAAATTACCTCCAAGTCAAGGTAATTCGCTTTTCTAAGGTCCATGTTCTCTATTTCAGAGTATATTGTGGTATTTTAGCAACCCGAAAGCCTTTCAGAGGGCAACAATCATTCCTTGCAAAGAAACATGCCCTAAAATAATAATGTGATCCTATTTGCATTTGCTATCTTGTGTTCCTTTTCTGTTTCATTGAGTATACTCAGCATATCATTAGTAAGTATTTTCAACACCTAGAACACTGAGGTAAGCAAAAGGTGAGAGAAAAAGTTATATCTTCCATCTTTGGAGGAGCAAAAATGCTCTAAGTTTAAGTAATATGATGCCTGGGTTTCTCCATAGTCCAAGTCCAGGCCTCTCTTTAGTTGTTAGTTATTAATATTTCATTAATTTTCAAGCTACAGCCATGTCCCCCTGAGATATCATTAATAAAATACTACCCAAATCAGCAAGATTACAGTCAAAATGACCAAACTACAAAACCTATTTAATTACCTAGAATTTTTTTTAGGATTGCTGAGCACTTGTTTTAATTTAAAGAACTGAATCATCTGCTACTTTGATGATTACAAAAGGTCATTACCTTATTCTGTTTTGTTAGCTATTTTAATTAATTCTCATACTTTTCCCACTTATGTTTATTTCTGTAGATATCCTTTTAGAATGACAATGAACCATTATTTAGAATGAAGACACGATTATGAAAAGCTTTTGAAATAAACTTAAGAACAGACATACTATGGAAATTAAATACAGATTTTCTCTTCTCACTACTTTTTATTTCCTGAATTTTGGTCAAAAAAGTAGACTCCATTAATTTAAAATGTTCATATATTCCAGGATGTTCAGTTCACCTGCATTGCTTAAATCCTCTAATGCCTCTGAGAGTATCAGTTTTGCTGATGCTAAAATAATGTGCAAAGTCCAAGAAGAGTTATTTTTGACTTAAAGGAAATTTCAAGTCTCTGGTATGTACTTGTGGATTTTAAAGGAATGCCTTCTCTATCTCCTTTTCTTACCCACATTTTAGCTCTGCCTCTGGTTCTGGCACCCAAATAAGGAAGAACACAGTGGAAGAAAGAGGGAATCAAATTCACTTTAATGAGTTACAGATGTATACCTGTCATCTCCCATCATTAGTTAGTGGGAAATCAAAGATTAACAAATAACCACATGGGTCAGGGACTGAGGATAAAATAATTGGGGTTGGTACTGGAAATTATTATGGCTCCTTTGGGAAGAGCTCAGGAATGAGAAGAGATCTAGGAAAGCATAATCCTAGGATATTGTTCTTAGCCAAATACTGAGAATACCAGTCATCAGCCCTCATCACAAGATGACCCTTGAGTCATCCCTCTTTTTCAATGCTAGAATTCCCTCCATAATATCTCTGACAAGTGGTCATCTAGCCTTCCTTCGAACTCACTACTTTACCAGACAACCCAACTCACCGTCAAAGGTGAGAAATTTTTTCTCCTTACATTGAGCTAAAACTTCTCTTTTCAACTACTGCAGAGGGTGGCTAACTGTGACATTTCAAGCTCCCAAAATGTTTTTGAGTCCTTTTCCACAGGACAGTCTTTTAAATATTTAACCTCTGCTTTTCATTTAGTAATAAAGAGGGTTCTGAATTTGAAGTCAGGAAGACCTATGTTTGAGTACTGGCCCATAGTAATTGGTTTTGTCATTATGGGAAAACCATTAAAAATCTCTGCATATGAGATTCATAAAATCTGTAGCCAGCAGGAAGTGAAGTCTCCAAGGCAGAGCCCAGGGGATGGAGATTCTTCCTCAGCAGCAGTCTACCTTCGAGTACTAGCCATGAACAAAACGCAGGGGACCACTTGCCATTCCTTTTGACCACTGCTGCCTGCCTGATTGTGCTATGCCTTTTAAGTGTGATCCAAACCCCTATATCTACGGTCAGCTTCAGAGACTTCTTGTCTCTGATGCAGACCCTGACACAGACCTTGCAGCCTACTATGAGTTTCACTTTCCATCCTAAAGCCGGGAGCACCATGGCCATTGCTCTGGCACCAGGGGGCTATGAATTGAACACTCACTGCACTTCTTGCATTGATAGCAAAACTGTCACATGCTATTAGACACTTTGTAATGGTGTGGAATATTGTTTAGAAAATGCAACCACTCCAAATTGTACTATTGTCAACAACTCAAGTAACTTCAAATGTTTTCTCTCATTCTCTGCTGCCCCCACCTTCTGCAGAGGGGGAGCAGAGAGGGAGAAAAGAAATTTTCCTTTTTGAAAGTTTGGAACTTAAAGCCATGTCTCAAAAGACTTATTTTAGAAATTAAGGGACCCCTCCATGCCTTCTTCCTGGTTTGGGGAAGGGTAGGGCTGGGCAATGATAATGTTTTTTCAATAGGCTATTGATTGGGAAGCTTCATGGTCAAATTAATTAAGAAAAAAGGGGAAGAAGACCTTTTTCTAGGATTGGGAAATTTAGATTTTGTCTTTTTTGAATGAAGCCTGTGCTTAAAGCTAATATTTTTTTGTGTATATGTGTGTGTGTGTGTGTGAGTGTGTGTGTGTGTGTATGTGTATTTAATCATCAATAGGACATTTTTACATCTTTCCACTGACCTAGAGAGATGGGAAAATGTTTCTATATTTTGAGATTTTGGTGCTGGCCAGGGTGTCCAACAATCTCACTTTGATAAGTTTGAAATACAAAAGAGTTGTTTTATGTGTTTGTGTTAGTGTCTAAACTCTGAAATAGGTAAAGTTAAATGCTATTCCTTTTAGTTTGAATTGTGAATTTAATTGCTTAAAGGTTAATTTAAGTTATTACTGTAGTTGGGATCTGAGCCCATCCACTTATACCTGAGATGTAATTGAATTAAGGAATTTTGCTTCAAAAAAAGACAAATGGAGGATATGTTAGGGACTATTGTATATGGGAGTACTGTAAGCCTTCTTCACCTGGTGTCCTTGAGCACCAGAGCCTTATTTTACTAAGTGCCACAGGAGTGGGAGTGGACCAGGGACTTAGGGAGGTTATTTAAGCACTTGTATTTTGGTACATAAACAGATATATCGGAGATCTCTTGTCTCCCATCCCTTCAATGTTTGCCTGGGGAAAGATTAAGTGAGTCTGGAAAGGGACTGAACACTTAGTAAACTGCAAATCTACTATACACAATTTTCTACTCTTTTCAAAATTACAATCAAATTATCATGTAAAATTAATTTTTTCCTTTTTTCTTTCACCTTCCCTCCCTAGAGATGTCTACTACTAGATACAAGAAGGTACATACATCTTCTCAAATGAACATTAGTTCTTTCTCTGAATGCAGAATGTCTTTTTTATATACTTTAGAGTAAATTTGAATATTTAAAATAGCCAAAAACTTATTCTCTCAAAATCATTGATATTGTTTTTTTCTAAATACATGTTATGAAAGTTTTTCAACATTCATCCATATGCATATGTATATTTTTAAGTTACCAAATTTCCTTCGACCTTCCCTTCCCTCTCCCCTCAGTGGTAAATAGTCAGGTTAATATTGTACATATTCATTTTTATTGGACATGTTGACAGATGAGTCATTTTTGGTATGAGGAATTAGGATTAAGGGAAAGGACACAAAAGAGAAAGTTTTTAAAAGTGAATATTATTTGCATCATATTCTAAAGGGTATATTTGGTTTTGTTTTGTTTTTCTTCTTCTATATGGGGATAGCATTGACCACCTCATCGTCATTCCTAAAACACTATTACAATTGCATCACATAATGATCTCTTTGTTTTGCTTATTTCACTCTTCATATTTTGGGTAACTCTTTTCATGTTTTTCTAAGATCATTGAGTTCATCATTTCTTATGTAACAGAAGTATTACATCAAATTCATATACCATAACTTTTTCAGGCATTTACCAATTGATGGACATACCTGAAATTTCTAGTTCTTTGCCACCACAAAGAGAACTGCTATAAATATTTCAGAATATATAAGCTCTTTTCTATTTTCTCTGATTATCTTGGTAATAAAACTAGCAATGATATAGCTGGGTCTAAGGATAAATGTAGTCCAATAACTATTTTGCCATAATTCTAAACTATTCTCTAAAATAGTTGGATCACTTTATAATTCCACCAACAATTAATTGGCCAATACATATTTAAACTTTTATAATCATATATTAGAATGACTTTAAAGGTAATTTAGCCCAAAGTTTCACTTTACCATGAACAAAAGTAAGTCTCAGAGATATTAAATGACTTGCTTAGGCCAACACAGGTAGTAATTAGCAGAACCAGGATTCAAAACCAGCTCCTCTGACACCAAATTCATAATATTTTACATTATACTACCATAGTGCTATGTGCTATGGGTAAGTGAGGCAAAAGAAAAAGTGTTTGGATAAATACTGCATAAGCCATGACCTTTGTCTTCATGTTGTATATAGTCTACTCAAATGAGCAATCTGAGTTGTTAATATCAGTTTTAGAATGAATTTCAAATCTTTAATTAATTCTTGTTTTATAGTTTGATGGCAAAAAGATGATTTCCATCTCTTTTCCCTTAAATAGGCGGAAATTACAGAAGAGTAAATTTCACCCTAGTATAATAAGCCTTCCCAATAAGTAAAAGTTTTAAAAAATGCAATGCACTAGTTAATAATAATAATAATAATAATAGTAATAACAACAGTAATATGACTTTAAAGTTTATGAAAAGCTTTACAAATATTATCTCATTTGTTCTAAAACAATTCTGGGAGGTATTTGCCATTATTATCTGCATTTTAAAGATGAAAGAAAATGAAGGCAGACAGGGATCAAGAGATTTGTCTAGGGTCAAACAACAAGCAAGTGTTACAGGGAAGAATTTGAACTCGGCTCTTTCTGACATGGAATCCAGGTCTCTACTGAACCACCTAGATGCTTCTATGACCTTGTAAATTTCCTATCACAAAATGCCTCGACATAGAGAATCAATGAACAGTTAGAGATTCAATTGAGAGGATACTTGGTTTGGGTTGTAAATTGTCTGAGATACTTCTTTACCCTTAGGAATCTGTGATTCTATTGTATATCAATTTAATATTATGAGTTGAAGATAATGCGTTTAGGATGAATTTGACTCTTTTTTGTCATTTATCTATTTTTCTTAATGATCATCATATATACAGTCTTTTTCTTTAAAAGATGTTTAAAATTAAGCCTCTTTCAAAGGTAATGAGGCTTTAAACATCTCCTCAATTTCAATCTAATCTTAATCTGCCAAGGAGGCTCTACCAGAGATTCTAATTTGTTACAACAAATAAAAGAAAAATGAAACTCATGTATTATAACAGAGTGAGGTCAAAAGAGTAACATTTCCTCTACCATGCCTGAAAGGAAGTCAATAAGTGACTCTCTGAAGCTTTCACTAGAAAAGCTGAATCTTTAGTGATGGTGAAGAAAATCTATCCTGAAATTGTACTGATTAGAAGAAAGGAGAATTGAGAATGATGGAAGATCTGTAGAGAAAAATTAACAAACAGTTTCTATGATCTTACTACTGTCGAGAGTGAATTTGATCAGCTTTAGTCACAGGAAAGAAACACAGTTCAAGTATGTCTTTATAAAATGTACTGTGAAGTTAATTTATGTATTTTATATGAAGTTTATTGAAATTTTAGATTTAGAAAATATTGAATTCATTGTAAAATCTATATATCAGATAATATGCCTATTTATATGAGGAGCAATATAACATTAATAAGTTGTTTTACAAACTGATCGTCATCATAAATTCCTTCATTTGCATAATCCTTTACAAAGCATTTTTACTGAGTTAACTCAAGTAATCATCACCCTTCTTGAAGGAAAGAACAAAGAAAGGAAGGAAGGAACAGATAAGGCATAGAAGAAGAAGGACTTGTCTGGAATTCAGAAAAGCTGAATGTGAATCTCACCTCAAATACTTACTAAGTCTGTGACTTTGAGAAAGTCACCTCTCATAAAATGGGCATAATTATCCATACTTTCCAACTCACTGGATTGTCAGTATTAAAAATGTGTTGAATTGAGCTGCTATTATATGTGGTGTTCCCTTGCTAACACCACTTTATAGATTAAAAGAAAACACAAAACTGAAGCAAAAGAGGTTGAACAATTTGGATCTGAGACTAGGATTCTGACTTACTAACTCAGATCTGATACTTTTTGTTTAAAATTTTCTTAAACATCATTATAATACAAAGGGAGATTAAAATTTCATGTTTCCTTTTTTAAAATTTGATTTTGTCTTCTTCAAACATATTTATACACATATCCCATAAAATGTATGAAATACTAGGCATAATTATCTTATTTTTATATTCTAAGGTAGTCATCATTACTTCTATTTTATAGATAGGGAAACTGAAGAGCAGAAAAGTTGTCAGTCAATTAATGAACATTTATTAAATATCTAATATGTAAGACAGTTTTTCAACCACTGAGGATACAAAGAAACGCAAAAGATAACCCCTATTCTCATGGTGTTCTCTGTCTAATGAAGGAGGCAATATGTAAACAAACTCTATATAAATAAGATATATACAGAATAAATTGATGTTATAACAAAGGAAGGGCACTCACATTCAAAGATTTCTTGTACAAAGGTGGAATTTCATCTGGACCTTGAAGAAAGTCAAGGAAGCCCAGGAGGCAGAAATGAGGAAGAAAAGAATTCCAGGCATGTGAAACAACCAGGGAAAATATCCAGAGTAGGGACATGCAATGTCTAATACTAGGAATGGGCAGAGAAGCAGCAAAACCCTGGAAGTGGTAGCCTACTGAGCTATTTCAAGTTCAGGTCTCACAACCAACATCTGGAGAAGAGTTTTTAGAAAAGGGGTCAGCCAGTCCTACCACCTGTGGAACTGCACATTTTGGGGGCAGACAAATTAGCCTAGCTATAGAAATAAAGAACTCTGAGAAAGAAAAAGGAAGCAGTATGCATCAAACTACCCCTACCACCTTGACTATCAATTCCTCTTCAGACCACATTGTTCTGAGCAGCACCCTGAGCCCAAGAGCCTTTGGATTAGCACTTCTTTCAGTTCAGTGTCTAAATACAACATCCTGGGAAGCCAATTCCCATGGAGATTTATACTAAATTCTTTCTGAAAGGTTTTACTTTGAAAACTCCCAAAAGAAGCTTCTTGATATGAGAGTCCTTAGCATGGTCAAATGATTCAGCATCTGAAACTTAGATGATTTTAGCAATGAAAATGTCATTAAAGAAGTAATATTCCCTTCTGCTTTACTTCTCTTCCCTGAGGATCATGAGACTTTCCCATCTGACTTCTGCCTCAAATCTTCTACATATGTTGACTCTCCAGTTGGAATGTGAGATTCTTGAGAGCAGGGACAGCTTTTCTTTTGTATTCACATCCAGTATTTTTGCAGTCCTTTTATTTAATAAGTACTTATTATTTTTTCATTCATTCATTTATTCTAAATTAATCTTTGTTCTTTGGCTTTTGCAAGGCAGTGGGGTCAAGTGACTTGCCCTAGGACACATAGCTAGGTCAGATTTGAACTCAGGTACTCCTGACTTCAGAGCCAGTGCTCTATCCACTGTGCCACCTAGCCACCCCCTAAATTAATCTTGATAGTATCATGGCATTAGTACTGGAAGGGATATTCAAGGCCATCTAGCACAAAACTTTCATTTTATAGATGAGAAAACAGAAGTCCAGAAAGATGAAGTTTCTTGCCTAGGGTCACAGAAGTAAGGGAGTATCAAAGGCAGATACTGAATCCAAAGAATCAGACTACAAATTCAACATCTTTTCTACCACACCAATTAGAGACCCCTCCATGAGCCTAGGAAAGGAGAGGCAGTCTCAATCCTCCACCAGGCTCAAATTTCACTTTACTTTCTTAAAGAGTTGACAGATAGACCACAAAGCTCTACTGGAGATCAGATTCCCTTTGATTTTTATCATAAAGATTCTCTTGACTGCTATGAGAATTATTAACTTCTTGTTCCACATGAGCGATAAAGATTTTCCTTGTAAGAAAACTTATATTTTGTCAATGTTTATTTTATCAGTAGTTTATCCAGCTAAATATAAATGTACTTTGAACTGAGTAAATCAGGTATACAAATTAGGCATGAACCACAGGTTTTTAAACCTTGGAAAATTGGGATAAGCTCACTGAAAACCAGCCTCTAGGCAACGAGAAATTCTAATTAAAGCAGAACCTCCACTAAAAAGTACTGGTGCTGAACTTCTTGAGGCTATGAATACTTCTAGGCTTCCCATACTTCATCATTATGACCTTGGTAGATGTGAGAAAAACTGTTGAATATTTTGTAGTAAATACAAATTTCCAGGAAATATCAGACTTTTAAAAATATTATAAAATCTAAAATAATTAGTTTTTTAGCAAAAGAATTAACATTTTGAACATACTTTGAATATTTAAAATTTTGTAAAATTGTTTATTTGGCTGATGATATTTGAGAAAATAATTTGACGCCCTCTTGCCAGCTGGAATAACATACTGAGGCATTTGGCTACCATTCAAGATACTGCCCCTAAAGGGCCCTTGAGTTGAATAATTAGGCTTGATAATATGCCAGTAATTAAGAATGGGGTGTTGGGGGTGTAGTTAGGTGATGCAATGGAAAGAATGCTGGACCTGGAGTCAGGAAGACTCATCTTCCTCAGTTCAAAGCTGGTTTCAGTCACTAGCTACATGATCCTGAGCAAATCATTTCACCTTATTTGCCTTAGTTTTCTCATCTGTAAAATGAGTTAGCAAAGGACAAGGCAAATGACTCTAGTATCTGTCAGTAAAACATCAAATGGGGTCACAAATAATTAGACTCAACTATTGTTATAGCAGCAACATAAAATTAAAGTTCTTTTTTTTTTTGCAAGGCAATGGGGTTAAGTGGCTTGCCCAAGGCCACACAGCTAGGTAATTATTAAGTATCTGAGGTAGGATTTGAATTCATGCCCTCCTGAATCCAGGGCGGTGCTCTATCGACTGTGACACCTAGCTGCCCCTAATTAAAGCTCTTTTTTTTTTAAAAAAAAAAAGGGGGGGGACTTTTATAAAAATATATGAGAAGAAAATATCAAACAAAAACACATCACCGAATTCTTAACAATTACAGTAGCCAACTGTTTTCTTCCTACATGTCTCTTCCTAAACTGTTTCTGCATCCTATGACTCATTAGATGACTTTGTCTGCTTTCATTGAGATAAGCCTATCTATCTTAAGTCCCTATCATAAGGGACTTTCTTCAAATTCTTTCTACCTAATTTTAAAACTTTTCTATCTTCACCTATCTTTTTCTTTCTTGTTTCAGAGATAGGACTAAATTCTTTCTTGAATTATATTTTATTCTTTTCAGCCAATGAAAACCCACTTACCCACCTTCTACCCCACCCATTCAATTGAAAAAAGAAATGAAAATAATACTCTTGCAACAAATATTTATTTGTAATTAAATATACACATATACATACATATACACATATATGTAGAGATGGTGGGATTGAGGTTTTTCAATCTGCACTCTGAGTTCATGTATAAGGAGGTAGGTAACAAGTGTCATTATGAGTAGAAGTAGCTCTTCTTCAGCTCAAATCTAACTCTATACCAGGGTTTGGAGTCCTTTTATCCATGACCCATTTCCTCTATATTCTTTTTTTTCTTCTTTTCTTTCTTACATCATCATTCTTTTCTTCTCTATACTCTCTTTGCCTCTTTCTACAAATACATATAGTTTTTATCATTTCTAAGGAATACACACATATATGAATTATAGTGTTTATGCATGTGTATATATGTTTATATATACATTTTATAATTATATTTCTATATCTTTATATATCTACTAGATGTTATATTCATTTGAGAAAAGAAAACTTCTCATTTATCTTTTTATCTCTTCATTGTCTTCCCATCTAAAGCTTTGGGAAAAATACTTTTTATTTAAAATAATCATAACATTTTTATAAACAATTGGATAAAGGCAATATGCAATGATTCACAAAGGAATCTACATTTCTGTCTAATTTGTGCCTATAAAACTGAATTAAGAAATTTTCTTCACTTGGAGATTGGTATTCCATAAAATTCACTAAAAACATATCATGTTCAAGTTCTAGTATATTATAAATGTGAACAAGTGACAATACATATGACAAGAGTAATTCACTCAGCTTTTTTCAATAATCTGCTTACTGCCAAATATTTAAGAAGTTTTTCTGTGTTTAAGTTAGGAAAACCATGCAAACTTGCCTGCACTTATATGACTCAGTGACTCCAAAATGAGTACTTTTTTAAGACCATATCTTTTCTAATAATTCTAGGAGCAAATAGTTAACTGACACTTGAATATTCAATAAATTAAAATGATAATTAAAGAAAATTATTAACTAATATATATCTCTCTTTCAACAGGAATAGAATTAATAATTACTTTCCTGTTGGAAGATCATGTGGTCAGTCACTTGCATCCAGATTATACATGTCTATTGGAGTTAAAGACATTTTAACTGCTGACCTTAATAGAATTAGAAGGTTCACTGAAAGGTTCCACAAATATTAAACCAGGTCATGTAGAGTCTAAAGATTAACCCAACTCAAACAAGTCTTTCTTGAAAATCTTTTTTCACCTTTAACTCTCTTTGTACTAGAAAAGATGTCCTTATTAATATTTTCATTATGATATCCTATAGCTCTTTCCTTCTCATAAAGTCACACTTGCAGGAAATGTTAAATTGATGAATTTGATTTAAATGAAATTGAAATTAACCAAATTTCTTAAAAGTATTTAAATGAGTAAACTTAAGCCTTTTAGACATTTGGTTGAAAAAGAAGCAGGTATGTGTGTGTCAGAGATCTCAGTTCTTGTCTCATTCCATTTGTAAAATTCTGTGTAATCACCTTGAAAGCTGAAACTTCAACTTTTTCCATAAGACATTAGACATTTACAAAGGGAACATATTCTTTTAACAGTGTCCTATTGTTCTTTGGGAGATGACTACAGCATGGTTTGACATTCCGGAGTTAATTCATCACTCTTTCTTCCATCCTGTTCCTCAAAGGCGTTAGTGCATTAACTGCCTTATTAAAGTTACATTCATTTTATTTCCACTCCAAAGTAATATTTTCCATTTGCATAATGCACCTATCAATAACATTCTGCAAGACATTTATTAAATTTCTGTAATTAAAGGTAAAGGAGAGATTAGGCTAAAATAACAAACTGCTAAAATGTTATCCAAGAACAGTAAACCAACCAAAGATCAGTTCATTAGAGTTTTGAAAATTATAATCCCTTGACAAACAGAGCTGTAAAAATTAGAGTATATTGTATTTCACTACATTTAATTTGATAAACAATCTGACAGTGTTTCTTCTAATACCAATAAGTTAACTGTCTGTAATTTCTGTGTGGCAAAGAGCTTTCCAGAAAAGTCCCCAAACTCAAATCACTATCACAAAAAATAGTTCAAGAATGAACTGTTATCTTCCTAGATAGAAGGATCAGAAAGGGAAAACATAGCCAAACATAATCCCCAAGTCCTGGAAAGGGAAGACAGATCATCTCTGTTTACCTTTATGACTGACTGCCAATACAAAAAGAAATCTCACTGGTGGTTTTGGAGTTTTCCATGAACTACCATTTGTTCCCTAATTAAGGACAGCTATTTCCCTAAGCAAAGTAATATAATACTATTAAAGCAATGGATGTTAGGCATAACACATCTGTCTTGATTGGTGAGTCAATTAAAAACTAAATAATTGATGAAAATTTCTCCCATAACAAGGTGGCAACAGTACAGTATGAATTAAACCTAACCTAGTCCAGCAACTATAAATGATGCTCTTTTCCCTTTCTGGCTGCAACTTTGGTGATATAAATTATGATCACCATTTTCTTTGGCTTTTCCTTAGGGAATCCAAGGTGCTGCAGTCTGGGTTCCAGAAGGGGATGCTCTCTTCCCACTAACCATATTTCAGAAGCCAATGAGGGAGGAGAGAGAGATAGGAAGCGAAAAGAGACAGAGAAAGAGACAGAGAGACAGAGAGAGGGGAGAGAGAGGGGAGAGAGAGGGGAGAGAGAGGGGAGAGAGAGGGGAGAGAGAGGGGAGAGAGAGGGGAGAGAGAGGGGAGAGAGAGGGGAGAGAGAGGGGAGAGAGAGGGGAGAGAGAGGGGAGAGAGAGGGGAGAGAGAGGGGGAGAGAGAGGGGAGAGAGAGGGGAGAGAGAGGGGAGAGAGAGGGGAGAGGAGAGGGGAGAGAGAGGGGAGAGAGAGGGGAGAGAGAGGGGGAGAGAGAGGGGAGAGAGAGAGGAGAGAGGAGAGAGGAGAGAGGGGAGAGAGAGAGGGGAGAGAGAGAGGAGACAGAGAGACAGAGAGACAGAGAGACAGAGAGACAGAGAGACAGAGAGACAGAGAGACAGAGAGACAGAGAGACAGAGAGACAGAGAGACAGAGAGACAGAGAGACAGAGAGACAGAGAGACAGAGAGACAGAGACAGTTATTCAAAGTTATTCCAGAGAGACAGAGAGACAGTTATTCAAAGTTATTCTTTAAAGGGCAAGGTGAAGGAACAAAGATAATATGAAAGTAAATGCCTTTTATATCCTCATTTAGAAATTCTCAAGCTAACTGGTTGTAATTTCTGGGTACACTATGAACATGGAAAAATAGCTGTTTCCACATTTTAAAGTAGTTCCAATTGAATGTTTAACCTTTTGGCCAACCACTGTCACTATCTAATGGCTATTTTACCTAGAATATGTAAACATGGGGAGCACACACAATTACCATTTCATAGAGCTCCTAATGGGCTAGATGGATGGAAGGGAAATCAACCCATGGCCTCTGTGGTAGAGAGGGCTAGATGAAGAGATGTTTTCAGTGATTTCAGAAGAAAAATGTCACACCAGTCAAACTCATTTTTCCTATTAAATGGCGGGTCCTTTCAAGTGACCCCATTTTAAATAATTAATGCTCTTTCCATGAGCTGCAGAATCTCTATAGATTATTCACAAAGAGGAATGATTATACTTTCTAATCCTGATGTTATATTTAGTAACTTACACAAGCCTGTAGAGGACATGAACCTCTTAGCACACTCAAAATAACCACCTCTCCCTCACATTCATCACATGTCCATTGTTGATAAGTAACAGTTTATTTACTTGACACCAGAAAACTCTTTCCTAGTAGAGACTCAATTACTAAAATAAAGATAATGATAGTGATAATAATAACCAGAATTTATATAGATCTTTAAAGTTTACAAAGCACTTTACATCATGTCATCTAATTCTCACAACAGCTCTGACAGAAGTCAACATCATTATCCTCATTTTACAGATGAGGAAACTGAAGCAAACAAAAGTTGAGTGGCTTCCTCAGAGTCTCCCTGCTGGTAATGTTTTTGATCCCAGATTTAAATTTGACTTCTTTTCTTCTAGATACAGTGCTCTATTTATTGTATTACTCTGTCATGGTATTGACAGCTAAGTTGACAGCTAAAAAAATATCATATCTGTTCCTTTCCTCTCCAAAGAAGTCACAAAATAGAACCAAGTCATTTCTTCCAGACCTTGAATTGAACTAGAGTACATCAAAGGCACACTGAAAATCTAGGGAAGGTTGAGATGGAAGTCATGGTACACCATATACATAAAGGAAGGGGAAAATCATTTTAAATTGAAAAACAGATTTTAAATCTACCCTCTTTTAAAATATTTTATTATGTTTGTTTTTGCCACAATATACACTGTTCAACATTGATAGTCCCTTCCCAATGCATACTCTGAAAAGAGTGAAGTGAAAACATCTAGCTATCAATCAGACAATGAGCATTTATTGTCTACTATGTATCAAACACTCAGTAGAAAAAAAGAAAGGTTAAAAAAGTTCCCTGTTCTCAAGGAGCCTACAGTTGAAAGAAGACAACTAGTAAATAATTCTCTACAAAATATATACAGGATAAATTGGAAATAATCAAAAGTGGGGAAATACTGGAACTAAGAAGAATCAGAAAGTTTTCTTGGAGATGAGATTATAGGAAGCTTGGGAAAATATCTGCTACTTTCCACTTTGTTAATAATACTAATTAACATGGATGAAGTGTTTGTCTATGCACTGTCAGGACAAAAAAAGATGAAAGTTGGAAGGGTCAAAAATAGAGCTCCTGGAATGTAAAAGGGAATTCTTTCAGATATAAAGGAAACACTCCAGAGAGAGTCTTGGAAAAGGCTTTAGGCATGAGCAACTCAGCTGAAAAACCTAGGAAAGTTAATGAATTTATCAAAAGGTACAGATTATCTCCAGATCTTTGTTCATAGACATTTATCTAGTTAAGGCTCCAACAAGAATCTAGAAAATTTAATTGTCTCATTACCATAAGTAAAAATGGCATTCCTCATTGAGTATAATTTGTTCTGAAAAAGGAAGAAAAGTGGTGAAAAGAAGGGTAGACTTTTTAATAGGGGTGACAAACTTCAATTCATTTCTGCCATTCCTAGGCTTAGTTTATGCATTTGTGGAAAAATTACTGTATCTGAAAAGACAACAGTCACACAATAGTGGGAATAGGGACTTCAGGTGATTATCAAATATGGAGCCTATGTATCAATGACAAACAGCATGGTCTAGGAAAATCCCAGAAGTCTAATGTAGTTCAGGATGAAAATCTCATCTTGACCTGCCTGACTCAATCTGGGAGAAGAAATCATCTGCTCAACTCAGCACAGTATTGTCTTGATCTCTTTGCCTAAGACACTCTTCCCCGTAAGGAAGGCTAGTTGGAACCACTCATCCTTCACCAGTGCCAATACCCCATCCTACAATAGACTTTATAAGGACACTCCAAAGGATGAAAGGATCCTAAGGTCCTGCTGGCCTAGAATGCTTTGAAGCATGAATACTCAGTAGATGTCCCTTACTATCATTATATGATAGTTAATGCCTATTCTTTTCCTTTTCATATAGACTATTTTTAGGAAAGAAAAATCCCTGATTGGGAAGGAAGGTGCATTATAACCATTGTTTCCACCTTGTCAGCTGATCAAATTGCCTTTTTCTAAAAGATGAATTAAGTGGCTGATTGGTAAGAAGTTCATTGGTTAGGACTCATGAGTTACAGTGGGTAGAACCCAGGGTGTTAGCTTTAAAACTCAAGGTGACAGTTGTCTTCAACTGGTACAGTCAATTGAAGAGAATGCTTCAAGTATTTCAATATATAGAAAATGTTTTCCCCACATTATTCCACATGATTATCACTGCTACTAAATGAGATAGAATTCCTCACTTTCTATAGCTTCAGGTTTGTTGCCTTTTAATTCTGTCTTGCTTTACATTATTGAAATCACTGGACCTAGTTTTATTTTGACTTTGTGTTCTTCAAATCATATAATTTCACCTAATTTTACCCATGCTTCTCTGAAATCCTGAAATTTGTCATTTCTTACTATGTGAATATATTCTATAGTATATCCAGATACCATTTATTCAACCAGCATCCTTTATTATTGGGTTTAATATGGAGTTAGGAAGACTTGAATCCAAATTTGTCTTCAGTCACTTACTAAAAGTATGACCTTAAACAAGTCACTTAACTTCTACTTGCCTCATATTCGTTATCTTTGAAATAGGGGGTGATAATAGAATATATCTCATACATTTGTCCTGAGGATCAAACTGATATAATTATAAAGTCTTGTTGAGTCTCTGTTCAGATGCCAATACTTGAGTCCCTTTCTGGACTCCCTCAATCTTTTCAAGCATTGAAGGGGTAGGAGACAAGGAAGACAAGGAAAACAAGTTACTCCCTATATACCAAGGTCTCCAAGTTCTTCATTTATTGATCCAAATACCAATGCTTAAATACCTCCCCAGTCTCTAATCCACTCCCACTCCTGTGGCAATTAGTAAAATAAAGATCTGGTGCTCAAGGACCACATAATTTACAGTCTTCCCAAACACAACAGTCCCTAACATATCCCCCTTCTTGCCTTTTATTGAAACAAAATTATTACATAATAAATGTTATAAATTGTAAACCCAATTTCAAAAATAGTATAAACAAATGTCAACCAATAGTAAAAAACAATATTCCCAAATTTCTTGAAATTCATTTTATCCCCAACTTCAAATAAAGATTAAAAAGTTTTTTCTTTTACCAACAAAAACCTTGCAAAGCAATCAGATTCAAAACCCAAACTAAAAGGAGTAACTTCTAACTTTACCTATGTCAGAGTTTAGATACTAACATAAATACAGAAAAAAATTCTTTTGTATTTCAAACTTATCAAAGTGAGATTGTTGGGCACCCTGGAGGGCAACAAAATCTCAAAATATAGAAACAATTTCCCACCTCTCCAGGCCAGTGGAAAGATGCAAAAAACATTCTATTGATGATTAAATACATACATATTATATATATATATATATGTACATATATATATGTACATATATATATGTATATATACACATGACATACCAGTTAAGACTGGTCAACAGAAATACAAGCCATAGGCTCAGGCTTAAAAATCTAAATTTCCCAATCTCGGGGAAAAAAAAAAATCTTCTTCCCCCTTTTTTTTTTCTTAACTAATTAACTACGAAGCTTCCCAGTCAATAACCTATTGACAATATAGTCATTGCCTAACCCACCCCCCACAACCAGGAAGAAGGCATGGGGTTCCCTTGATTTCTAAAATAAGCTTTTTGAGACATGGGTTTGAGTTTTGAAGTTCCAAATAGGAAGATTTCCCTTCTCCCTCCCCCCCTCCTTCTGCAGAGGGTGAGGGCAGAAAAGAATGAGAGAAAGCAGTTGAAATTACTTGAGTTGTTGACAACAGTACAATTTGGAATTATTGCATTTTCTAAACAGTAGTCAACACCATTACAAAATGTCCAATAACATGTGACACCTTCACTTTCCACACAGGAATTCACAGCCCTCTGCTGCCAGCTGTGGAGCACTTGATTGTATGCTGGACAGTGAAACTCATTGTGACTTCTGGAGTGAAAATTGTAAGCCTCAGGATCTGCATCAGCATAAGGGTCTGCATCGTGGTCTTTGACAACAAGAAGTCTCTAAAGTTGCCTTTAGGAGTTTGCATCTTGCTTAACATGATTAGCTCAGTCAGGCCGGCAGCCGTGGCCAAAAAGAGCAGCAAGTAGGTTCTCCACATCCCATTCATGGGGCTGGTATGAACTACTGCTGAGGAAGAAGCTCCTTCCCTGCAACATGGCCTTGGAGGCTCTTCTTCCTGCTGATTCCTCAATGCTAAGTACTATTTGTCTTTTCACTTTCACTTTACTTAATACTAATTTACTATCCCTGATTCCTTGATGCTGAATACTTGTTTGTCTTCTCACTTTCTCTTTACACCTCTTTGTTCCAGTTTAAAATCAGCCCCCAGTGACATCAACCTGTTACCTTCTCCAGAGTCCTCTGCTCTGGGATGTTGCCTGGTTCTCTTGATTGGATCTTCTGTGTCCTTATTCTGGACTTTACTCAGATAACTCTGCCTTCTTGTCTCTTGTGTCCCCATTCAGGCACCATATGTTGAGTCCCACTTCTGAACTTCCGCAATCTTTTCCCCAGGTGAGCATTGCAGGGGTAAAAGACAGACAAGTTTCTTCCTATACACCAAGGTCTCCATTTATTGATCCAAACAGCAGTGCTTAAATACCTCCCCAGTCTCTAATCCACTACCACTCCTGTGGCAATTAGTAAAATAAGGCTCTGGTGCTCAAGGACAACAGCTGTAGATAATTTACAGTGCTCCCATACACAGCAGTCTCTAACAAAGTCCTTATCATATTATATGGTAAGCACTTCTCTTTAATACATGCTTCCTTCCTTCCTTCCTTCCTTCCTTCCTTCCTTCCTTCCTTCCTTCCTTCCTTCCTTCCTTCCTTCCTTCCTTCCTTCCTTCCTTCCTTCCTTCCAAAAACACTTTACATGTTAAAATGCCAGAGAGTACCTTTTCTAGATACCTTAAAATTTAAACACATTTATATGTTAGTTTGGTCGAGTGAAAAGTCTACTAGACTAGGATTAAGAAACCTTGGGAGTCAACTCCATGTTTACTTTTTTTGGGGGGTTTTCTTTTAGCTGAGCAACATTGCAGTTTCTTCATCTGTAAACTGAAAGACTTGGATTAGGTGATCTCTAAATAAAGTTCCTACCCATAATAATTCTATATTTTACTGAGACAAAATAAGCTCATTTCTGTTTAATACATTTTGATGGGGGGGGTAAGCCTATCTTGTTATTTTTGATGTTCTATCTAACAAAAGAAATTCTGTAATATCCAAAGGATAAGATATTAGTGATTTGTTTGTGACTTTCAAAAGAATAAAAGATGATTAGGATCTCCAAATAAGTGCCACTTACGGGAAAGAGCACACTCAAGTGCCTTCTCTTGTCTCTTTAACGAGTACACTTTCTGGTAAATGGGAATTGTTTCAAACAAGAAAGAAAAATGCCCATTTAGCTACCTGTCCAGAATACCTCAGGGGAACATAGGAAGTGTCTGACATTGTACAGTACAGTAATGTTGATCATGACAGCAGTAGTATGTGACCTGCTGTCAGTGCAAACTGGGACAAACCAAAAACATGTTCCAAATGTCCTCACAAACACATTACCCACCTGGGGGATGATCTCAGCCAATGACTACTGAAGGATAAGTTTTGTCATCAACACATGGCTCACTGTGATCTTCTTGCTAGTCACAGAAGTTTTATCACATTCAAAGATGCCATCTGAGGCAATTTCTACCATCATAGCCTCACATTTTAGAGGCAGTAGTTCATGTCTGGGGTATTTATTACTGTGAATACATTAGGTATAATTTGATTCATCTACCAAAAAAAGACAGCTTCTGTAGCCTATTTATTTCTCACACATTTTTACCATTGTTTGGTATAAATTCAGTAGCTGCTGGCATGTGGGAGGATTCATATCGGGAAGCTGTATTCATGGGCATCACTTAAAAACCTTCAAGGTTTTGCTTTTAGAAAAAGAGTAGATTCAAACTACTTAATTTGATATCCTTTATTAAAATGCAAAGCTAATTCTGGTAGGCATTTAAGGATTCACTTCACTTAAAGAGATATATGGCAGCTAGGTGACACAGTGAAGAGAGAGCCTGGTATGGAGTTAGGAAGACCTGAGTTCAAATGCAGTCTCAGATTTTTACTAGCTAGGTGACCTTTACTCAGTTTTCTCATCTATAAAATGAGCTAGAAAAGGAAATGACAAAACACTCCAATATCTTTGTCAAAAAAAAAACGGGGTCAGGAAAAAGTCAGACATGATTCAAAAATGACTGAACAATGAAAAGAAACATTGTCTAGTTATATTCTTTGGGATATAAAAGATGGTATGTAAGGCAGTGCTAGTTTAAGGATGTAAAACATTGTAGAAATGCTTGTATGTATAATTCCTTTATTTTGATGCCCCAATCTCAACTGAACAACTAACACAGTATCTTTTATGGAGGAGAAAGTATAATTTTGAAGAAAAATGAGCCTTTTCTTTTTCTTCTTTTTGTTTCTCCTCTTTTTTTTGAGGACAATCCTTTTCATTTGAATTTCATCCCAATCCTGAATAAAAATCATTTCCATCTGCAAACACCTATTTGGCAGATTTTTTGTTCATATTCATATCAAAGATAACAAAAACTGCTTCTAATAGGTATTTAAAAGTTACAAGAAAGTGATGCTTTAAAAGACTATTGCAATGAAAGTCTAAATTAAAATTCACTTTTCCTGCAAGGTAATTTAAAAGAGGAAATTATCTCTCTATATTGAATGGATCTTCAGCCATTCATTCAGAAGTTTTTTTTTTCCTATCTATAAATACAAGATTTGCTCTACATCCATAATGCAAATAATTTATAATTGGAGAATTCTATAGAAAAAACATACAAATAAAATTAGCCTGCTGTTAAGGAGTAATCAGAAAATGGGCTTAAAAACTCACTCAATAAAATCATGAATCTTTATATCAAACAAATATAAAATTCATTCAAATTCATACAGTTTTATGATATTAATCCTATTTTTCCTTTCCATGACATGAACACCTCTCTAGGATAAAGCATTATTACTTCACATCTTGATAATATTTGTTTTTCCTCAAGGCCTCTAATCTTTCCTTTGTCCAAGGAATCCTACAAGTGGCTCTCAATATAATCTTTACTAAAACCCTATTTTCATCATGGAATTCTCCTACACAAAATCTTTTTAATACCTTAATAGTATTTATAAGACAAAAAAACCAATCTTCATTACTAAGTAGGGAATAAAATCCATATTCAGAGCCCAAACTAGTTTCCCATATCTTGTCTCCAGGAACCATTAATTCTTGCCAAATTTCATCTGTCCACAGAACATCCATGCTTATTATTTCTATGTTATTTTCCTCCCATTAACCTTCTGCTTTTTCCTTCTTTGCCATTGATGCAAATCCAATATACCCTTCAAGATAGGGTTCTAAATTTTTTTGGTGCTATTGCCCATTTGGGGATATAATATATCTTCCTTCTAAGAATTATTTTTCAATCCATATGTGGCAAAAAAGGAAAAATTATTTTAAAATAAAACCATATTTTTTTCTATTGAAGTTTATTAATAGACCACCTGAAATCTATTCATGGACCCTCTTGTGATCCATAGACTTCTACCAAAGAGCTAGATATCCACTTAAGATCCTTCCATAGTCTTAAATCCTCCTTGAAAGTAGCCCTGATAACTACAGTAGAGTGACTTCTCTCTCTCTCTCTCTCTCTCTCTCTCTCTCTCTCTCTCTCTCTCTCTCTCTCTCTCTCTGTCTCTCAAAATCCTGAAATGCTAATTAAGATGAATAACTGCAGTTTTATACACATGATGTTTATGTATGGAATGTAGGAAATACTACATATTTTGTTCATATGTATATGTCATTTATATGTTTATATACATATATACAATATCTAGTATAATATTTTTCACATAGTAATTGCTCTGTATATTTGCTAGTTATTTTGTAAATAGAATCATAGAACTAAAATTGTTCTTAGATATAATTTAGTCCAAAACTCATCATATTGCAGATAAGGAAATCAAGGCCCTGAGAGAGAGACTGGGACCTAACCAAAGCTAGTCATTGAATAAGTTTCTGAGCTTGAACCAGAACTCAAGATACTTCACAGACAGTTAAGTGTTCTTTCCTCTACACTACAGTGTTTCTCTTGCCAGAAAAAAGAGTCCTAGGGAGATGAAATCCAAGAAGAGTAAGGTGATAACAAGAGAGCACATAGCTGTCTTTGATTAGATCGTCACTAGATTCTACACAATTTTTCCCCTACATTGAAAGAACTGGTTGATTTGATAAGTGGGTCACCCTTACTAATCACTGAAAAAGTGGGGTAACAGACATGCTTCAAGAGGGAAAAGCAAACATTATCTCTATTTCCAAATTAATAGTGGCGATTTGAAAGTTATAAACTGGTAAGTGAGTGATTCCTGATGAAATAGAAGAAAATATTTTACTGGGGCTCTTAAAATTTTTTAGAAAGAGGTGCAGTGTTAACTAAGACCAAGAATAGATTTATTAGGAATGGAGCATGATGCACTAATTTATTTCCTTTCTTTACAGGATTACTGTACAGGCAAGTGAAGAGAATGACATCAATTAAGTATTATTTATGAGACACTTAAACACTGCCAAGCTTTGGGAATACAAGTACAAAGAATGAAATAATCCCCTACATATAGTCTAATGGAAAGAAACAGTATGAAATGTAAAAAATTAATATAAAATGTATACATCAGGGGGCAGCTAGGTGGTACCATGGATCGAGCACCTGCCCTGGAGTCAGAAGGACCCGAGTTCAAATCCAGCTTCAGCCACTTAATAATCGCCTGCCTATGTGACCTTGGGCAAGTAACTTAACCCCATTTCCTTAAATAAAATAAAATTTTAAAAATTTATACAGCATAAGTATAAAGTCAATAAATATGTATACATACATATATATCTGTAAAGTAACTGAATAATTACAAAGCAGTTTGGGAAAGAGGTCTTTATAAAATGGAGGGAGTAGTTAAAGGCTTCCTAAAATATATGGTGATTATGTTCTATCTTAAAGAACGAGAGACTTTCTGAGGTAGAGGTAAGGAAGGAATGCATCCTAGGCAAGAAAGATAGTCAGTGTATAGGCATAGATGAGATATGGATAGAAGTATTTACACAACCTAGAAGAGACTAGGTTGATGGGATCAAAAGTGTAAAAGGAGGAATAATTTTCAATAATGCTTATTTAGGCAGGATTAGACGAGATGGATCCTGAGGCCCCTCCCTACTCTGGGATAATCTGAATTTGCTTATATAGTCAATATAAAATTGATTAGTCAATTCTTTGATGATGTACATTTACTGAAGTCAGCCTAACCCTTTTAACAATCAACAGGGCCGAATAGAATCATAGGTCTAAATAGTACATAATTAGCTCCTGCAAACATTGATTTATAAAAGGCTTTAGAAGCCAAACAGAGAAATACACATGTTGTCATAGAGGTAAAAAAAGCCACTGGAGTAAATTGAGTAATTGAGTCACATGTCAGACAGGAAATTATGCAAAATTATTTTGATAGCTTGGTAGAATAAATAAAAACTTATCAGGTAGGCTGACTAGGAGGTTGTTGCAACCATTTAAGCCAGAAGATTGATAAAATGAATTTCTTTTAATCTAAATTTTAAATGTAGAGAAGCAGACATATGGGAGAGATAGAAAGATAATTTGTCAACTAAATGGACAAGTGGGGTGAGAAAAACAGATTAAAGGTGAGATTATGAAGACAGACATGGTTGACATGGAATTCAATAAAGCATCAAACCAATAACCCAGGAAAAAATAAAAGTTCAAAATAGCCCTCAGTCTTGTGAAGTCTTCTTTCATATCATAGTAACAGTGACCTGGAAAGAGGAAGGGGAGGGAGGATGCTAGAAAACTCATACAATCTGAATTGAATCTAGAATTGTTAAATCCAAATAGTAGTCATAAATACAATGCAGGATGCACTTCTCCATTCTTAATGTTCCAGCACTCTGTGGTTGGTCCTACTTCATTTAATAACACTTTCATCAATTATATCAATGAAAGAAGTTGCTTAGTAGTAAGTCTATTAAGATTTGTTATTATAAGTTCTGGGAATACAAGAAAGTTCATAAAAGATAGATTTTGATGACTTTATGGAGGAAATATATTAAATATCCTCTAGAGGGAGTGCTTGTTTAGGTATGATTGTATTCCGTGGCTCCTGAGGACCCTTCCTGTTCTGAGATTATTTGAATCTATTTATATCATCAGTGCACACACCATTGATTAGTTGATTCTTTGATGATATGCATGAACTGAAACCTGCCTGGTCTTCCAACTCATCACCATGACAGAATAGGAATCTAAATCAAAATAGTATATAATTATATTTTGCAAACTCCACTGAAAATTTATTTATTGTGCAGTTAATGTGTCAAAAAATTTAATGGGATAATGACTTTTATGACCAAAAAAATATTGAATTACCAATTCTCTTAATACTCACTAATAACGGGGCCACTAGGTGGCGCAGTGAATAGAGCATCGGCCTTGGAGTCAGGAGTACCTGGGTTCAAATCGGTCTGACACTTCATAATTACCTAGCTGTGTGGCCTTGGGCAAGCCACTTAACCCCATTGCCTTGAAAAAATCTAAAAAAAAGACTCACTAATAACATCTAGGTGGCACAGTGGATAGAGTATTGCTCTGGAGTCAAGAGGACTTGAGTTCAAATCAAGCTTCAGTCACCCACTTTAGTGACCTTGGATAAGTCACATAAGCCAGTTGTCCTCATATCCAGACCATTTCCAATCATCCCGATTCATATCTGGTCATTGGACCCAGATGGTTCTGAAGGAGAAAGTGAGGCTGGTGACTTGCCACAGTGTCCCCCTCACTTAAATCCAATTAATGTTCTTGTCAAGGCTTCATCTCCCGGAAGCCATAGTCATCTTCGAGAATGAAGGACAATCAACAATAGTGTATCATATTTGATCAAATTTTCCAATTCTTTTAAAAGTTATATTAAAACAGGGCTCTGATCAAAGCAATGAACAAATACAATTCTAGCTATCTAATGAAGAAACATGACACCCCTCTTCTCACAAAGATGATAGGCAAGAAATTGAGAATGAGACATTTCTTTTAAACATGTCAAAGTGGGAATGCTTTTTTCCTTGACTATTATATTCTCCAGAATTTTGTTTTTATTTGAGTAAGGATATATAAGAAAATGAAAAATGCAATTGTTAATTAAAAATAAATTTTAAAAAGTTGTTTTGGAAAAAAAATAAAAATACTTCAATTGGATGCATTATAATTAGAAGATAATCTATTAATTTTAATACATGATTTAGGGTTTAAAATACTTTAGTCAGAATAAATCTATCTCAATGTTTTCAAATTCCTTAATCTATCAGAAGTTTCTTTTGTAATATGATTTCTCTTTCTATATATATATATAACATTTGTGTAAAAATATACATTCATATATATGTTATATAGAAGAGATAGAGGTTAAGTTCCTTGTCTAAAATGCCATACTCAGTATTTTCACCATTATTTGAAAAACAGGACTTTAACTTCAAGATTCATGTTCTTTCTATCATATTACAGGTTCATGCTTTAAAGTAGACATGTAAAAGGTGCAACTTGTTGATTCCACAGGACAAATGATGAAAAAGACTTCCATCTTAATAAAATGGCAGGTGACTCTGGGTGGGAGCATTGAACACAATTCTACATATGGGTCACTATGGTGGTTGGTTTTATTCAACCTTTTTCATTTACTATAAATTTCTTAGGGAATTTAGGGGTTATTTGGAATAAATATGACTTTAAAATTAAAGTGATTAATTAAACTTTAAAAATTCTATTGGTCACATTGAAAGTCAAGTTCAGATAGCTCCTATTAGAAAGCTTAGTGCAATAAAGTACTCTATTCACAGGATTTAGAGCTGCAGAGGAACATAGAGGTTCTCTATTCTAACATTCTAATTTTATACAACAATGTCCAGAAAGGTGAGGTAAATTGTGAAAGATTACCAGATAATAATTTATATCTTCCCTAAATTGCCCTATCTATAATGGCCTTATTTAATCCCCATCTTTTCTTACTGCTCTGCAACCCTTCAAACTGTAAATCACCTTCACCATACTTCTCTATTGATTTTTGTTACAACATTCTTTCTTGTTTCTCTTCCTATGTGTTTGATCATTTGTCCTTCTTTGCTGGCTTTTCAATTAGCAAATGTCAAATATCAAGGATATTGTTCAAGGTTCTGTTCTTCATCCCATTTTTTTTACCCTCTACACTAGCTCATTTGTTGATCTCATAAGCTTCAATGCATTCAATCACTTCTAGGTAGAAAGTCTTATATCTACTTGTTCTGTCCTGTCCCAACTTTCAGTCCCACATCTCTTCCTGTCTTTTGGAGAATCTTGAACTAAATATCTCATAGATGTCTTAAACTCAACATGTATAAAACTAGATTTATCTTTCCTCCAAAATCCTATTTCCTACTTTTTCCTATATTTTCATATATATATATACATATATATATATATGTACATATATATATGTATATATATATGTGTGTGTGTGTGTATACATTATATATATGCATATATATGTATATATATATGTATATACCTATATTTCTTATATTTTCCAACTTTCCTATTGCTTTCAACCAGGCTTATATTTTCACAAGCATCTTTAATTCTTTACTTGAATATACCATACATAAGCAATCTGTTTCCAGGTCCCGTTCTTTGTTGAAACTACCTTTTCAACATTTCCCAATATATTAGCTTTTCTTCCACCCTAACTGCAGTTGTTGCATAGACCTTCATTTCTTCTCTTCTGGAAATTGGCAATAATCCTCTGCTTGATTTCTTTTTCTCAAATCTATAACCATTATCAACAACTCTTTTCTAGCTGTCAAAAGTGGGATTCCAAAAACACAGGTCACACCATGATATGAAATTTAATGTTCCCTATCACCTTCAGGATCAAGCGTAATGGTCTCTTTTGGCATTCCAAGTTCTTCGTGACCTGGCCTCTTCTTACTTTTCTACTCTTCTAATACTTTATGCCCTTCCACATATTCTATGATCTACTGCCATTGAACTTTTTTGCTATTTCTTGAACATATCAATACATTTTCCAACTTTCAAACACTGGATGTTCCCATTTTTATGCTCTTTCTCCTTGCTTTGGCTTCCTGACTTCTGTTGCCTCATCCTAGATAATGCATATCCTATATTTGGCAAGATCTGCCAAATGTGGATTTGCATTCTCTCTAAATGTGTCTATCCTGTATATGCATGGAATTTCTCCTTTCTGTTAGAATGTGGGCTCCTTGAGAGTTAGGATTGTTTTTGTCTTTCTTTGTATTTCCTACAATTAGCACAGTGTCAGGCAGAGGGAGAGAGGAAGGAAGGGAGGGAGAGAAGGGGGGAGGGAGGGGGGAGAGAGAGAGAGATTCTTGTTGATTTGAATACAACTTCAGTGTTTTTTCATGCAAAGTAAGTATTCAATAAATATCGCTTCACTGATTCCTTCTGAAATTAAACTCTTAAGGGAGATATCATATTTATTTTCTGCATGAGAGCTCATTTAATTTATTTCCAAAATAATGTATTGATCAGGAAAAGATACTTCCATGTAAAGAGTCTCTCTCTCTCACTTTGTAGTCATGATCGAAATGAATAAAACCAAATCTTTTCTTTTGCAGCTTACCTTTCAGGTTGCATAAGTTTTATTGGAGAAACCCATTCCCAATTTCTTGATCTTTCAGATAAATTTGATTTAGAATAGATTAAGTTATAGTATCCATGGAAGATGACAATAACCATGTACCAGAATATTGCCTGATAAAGTGTATTATTGGAAAAATACTCTAACAAAGAAGACGGACTTGCTCCAAAATAAAGGGAAATCATTGACATCAAAAGCAAGTAAATACTGTTCCAAGAATCCTGGCTAATACCTGCTGACAGTGGATTTTAACTGGATTTAAATTGTTGTAGGTTCAGGTTCACTAGCTGCCCTTGCACTACCACCATTACACACACACACACACACACACACACACACACACACACACACACGGAAACAAGTCATACACTGTGTCACACAGTCGAAACTAGTTCTTCTAAAATGTAGTGGAAAAAAAAACCCTGTAAACAATGCAACCTCTAACAGTAATGAGCTCATATAAATGCTTGAACACTAACTTGCTATCTCCTTGTGATTGCTTAACTCATTGCTGCCCTGTACTTTGATAAATGCATTGGATATTTATGGCAGACTAAAATTTAAGGCAGAAACTCTTCATAACAAGAATTCTATGTGAAGTTGTGAAAAGAAAAAAAGAAAAACAATTCACTTAATAAATAGAAGTGAGTGAATTTAAATAAACAATGTATGTGTGGGGGAAGCTCTAAAGAAGTTTCTAAATGGCTTTAATGGAAGAGTAAGAAAATAGGAGATTAAAACAATAAAATGATTAAAAAATCTTTATATTTCTATATAATGTCAAAGTTTACAAAGTATTTTCCTCAAAAATAATCCTGTGGGGTCAAGTTTAATTTATTAGAAGTTCAACTTTAACTCGCAAATGCAATAGACACATCACATTTCATTTGGTTTGACCACATAAGTTTTACTGTTACAGAGATGGAGATATAGTAGCCTACTTTATCTTCAAAAACACAACCATGTTTACTATAAAGTCCTTCAAGTAGCATTTCAGTGATGGAGTCATAGAATCCCTGGGGTGTTGTGGAAGGATTTATGAGTTCACCAAATAAAAATCTGTCCTGGATTCGTCTGGACAAAATTGCCAATGACTATTTAGCCTCTTCTTAAAGAAACCTAATGGTGGCAAGTTCATGAATTTAGGAGGAAGTCCATTCTCTGTTGGATGAATGTGCTGCCCACAAATTCTTAGAAACTTCTACTTATTGGGTAAGTTTTCCTTATCATGAAATAAAATCTACTTTAGATAAAATATATCTAATTATTTACTTTGAAACCTAGTAGAAAAGATATAATACCTTTTCCATTTTGAAAGCCTTAATATAATTCAAGACAAATATACCACATATATTAATTCATATATTACAAATATAATACATTTTGTTCCTTTCTTCTCCTTACTAATCATTTCTAATACTCAAGCATTGTCAAAATTTAATTCTGTATATAGTGTTTTTGTGTAGATTTATCCTCACTTCTATGTCCAGAAGAAAACAGACATTCATTTCCAGGATTTACCAACATTTACTGGAAAACTGATGTTGCTTTTGATGAGATACCAATGAGATATGACGTGATTTTTATTAATTCCATAGGTTAAATATTAATCAACATAGAAAATGATTATATTTCCAAAAATTTGAGGGAAACAATGACTTAGAAAAATAGCCAAATATATGAATTATAGTGTATCCGAATTATAGAAATAGAAACATATTAAATATCAACCAATTTTAATGATGGGGAAGTGAGAACCAAAAAAATGATGCTTGTCTAAAGACACATAACATTAATAATTTAAGAAAGATTATAACCAAGACACATTAAGTATTTAATGATATCTTTTTTTTCTGCTAAAATTCTCCTGTGGTTTAATGTCCACAGTATTAGTTAGCTCTTTTTTACTTTTCTAAAGCAACAAAGTGCCCTTATTAATAAGCTAGGACTTTATAGAAATCTAATCTCGTTTCTATCAACTGAGTTATTTCTAGAAATGAGAAGTCTACCTCATTCATCTTAGTCATTTAACAAATTTCTTGAGGACCCATTAGATTCAGGGTTTATAAATATCTGAAGGAAGGTGTTCTTTTCTGGATTTTTATTCTAAATTGAATAATCTTTTGCCAACCATGCTGTTTAGAATCTTTAGTTTCCTTCAGGACTTAGCTCATAGACCACTTCCACCTCCTAATTTCCCTGGCTTCTAGTTCCTTCCCCCCAAAATATTACTTTTAAAAAATACATGTAGGGTCAGCTAGGTGGCACAGTGAATAGAGCACTGGCCCTGGAGTCAAGAATACCTGAGTTCAAATCTGACCTCAGACATTTAATAACTATCTAGTTGTGTGGCCTTGGGCAAACCACTTAACCACATTGCCTTGCAAAAAACCTAAAAAAAAAATACACCATTTTATATCTCTATTATTTTTTAGGCTAGTCATTTCATTTCTCTATATTCAAGTTCTTCCTGAGGACCAGATGGAAATTTGGCTTTAAGGGACATCTAGTTAGAGCTTATATTTAAATCTAAATATCTTATATTTAGTCCTATGCCTGTAAATTATGTCTTCCCATGAAAATATAAGCTCTATGAGAACAGGGATTCTCTCATGTCTACTTTTATATTCCTTGTGACAATATTTAGTAAGTACTTTCTAAATGCTTATTGATTAGGTTATCACTGCTATGTGTGTGAGTCATTCCATTATGAAAGTTCACAATTTTAGGTATGATATTTTACTGATAATTTCAGCTGTAATCAAGTCATCAATTGTTGCCATACATAAAACCAAACCAAAAGGTCTTGGTGGCCAATTATGTAATTTTGAAACCTCATTTCTTATTAAGAACTTATCTTGGGGGCGGAGCCAAGATGGTGACAAGAACTGATCCTGTGTTAGGTGCTCTCTTATACATCTGCAAAACTAAGGATAAGTAAATTTTCGAGAGACAGAACGCACAGAGGGACCCAGTGAGGCAGTTCTCCTACTCAAGGTAACCTGGAAAAGAGCAGAAAGGCTCTGCTCCCCAGGGTTGGAGGGGTGGCCCGCCAGAGGGGTGGCCCGCTCAGCCTCCCCAAGGCAGCCCCAGGGCTCTGGGAGCCTCAGCTCACAGAAGCGGGGGAGTTTCCTGAGCTACACCCCGGGGAGCACCGAGCACAAAATGGGGGAAAAGTAGGGGGACTTCTGCCAGAGCGAGCACATGAAGTCCAGCCCTCAGGGCACACAGCAGGCAGCCTGGCCACTGCATTCCAGATCCAGGAAACAGAAGCAGGCAGAGCCCATAACCAGGAGCCCCCAGGCCATTAGCTGAGCCAAGGTCAGGGAGGGAAGAGAGAGAGAGACCGCTGAGCTCTGTCCCTGGAACAGGACTCTGGGGTTCTGACCACATTCAGAGCCTAATCACAGTCTAGCCCCCCCCCCCATAGAACAGCAGGGCCCCCCAACCTCAGCCCCGTGGCAGAGGGGGGGCGCTTATGGTCATTCACAAACCAGGAGGGAGGACAGAGCCTCACACACTGAGATCCTTGTGGGAGTGTCCCAAAAGCTGAGGAACCACTGTAAAAACAGGCTTAGGCTGGGAAAATGAGCAAGCAGAGAAAAAAGAGGAACACCACTGAGAAATACATTATCTATGAGCCGAAGAAGGATCAAAACACTCAGTCTGAAGATGAACAAGCACAAGCTCCTGCATCTAAAGACTCCAAGAAAAACAGAAATTGGGCTCAGGCTATGACAGAGCTCAAAAAAGACTTTGAAAATCAAATGAGGGAGTTAGAAGAAAAACTGAGAAAAGAAATGAGAGAGATGCAGGAAAAACATGAAAATGAAGGTAGCAGCCTAGTCAAGGAAATCCCAAAAAATGCTGAGGAAAATAGCATGCTAAAAACCAGCTTAGGTCAAATGGATAACACAGTTCAAAAAGTTATTGAGGAGAAGAATGCCTTAAAAAGCAAAAGTGGCTGGATGGAAAAAGAGATAAGAAAACTCTCCAAGGAAAACAAATCCTTCAGACAAAGAATAGAACTCAGGGAGACTGATGAATTTATGAGAAATCAGGACTCATTACTTCAAAACCAAAAAAATGAAAAATTAGAAGAAAATGTGAAGCGTCTCACTTAAAAAACAACTGATATGGAAAGCAGATTTAGGAAAGATAATCTAAAAATTGTTGGAATACCTGAAAGTCATGATCATTGACATCATTTTCAAAGAATTACTACAGGAAAATTGCCCTGACATCCTAGAAGCAGAGGGCAAATTAGAAATGGAGAGAATCCACCAATCCCCCCCAAGAAAGAGAGCCCCAAAAACCAACTCCTAGGAATATTATAGCCAAGTTCCAGAACTCCCAAGTCAAAAAAGAAAAATATTACAAGCAGCCAGAAGGACACAATTCAAATACCATGGAGCTGCAGTCAGGATCACATAGGACTTAGCATTAACTACATTAAAAGCTCGTAGGGCTTGGAATATAATATACCAGAAGACAAAAGAGCTTGGAATGCAACCGAGAATCAACTACCCAGCAAAAATGAATGTCCTCTTCCAGGGAAAAAGATGGACTTTCAATGAACCAGGGGAATTTCAAATGTTCTTGTTGGAATGGCCAGAGCTGAACAGAAGGTTTAATCTTCAGATACAAGACTCAGGGGAAGCATGGAGATTGGAGGAGAGGGTGAAAATATGAGGGACTTAATGATGATGAACTGCATGTATTCCTGCATAGAAAAATGACACTGATAATACTCATATGAACCTTCTCAGTTAATAGAGCAGGTAGAGGGATCTTTTATAGTTGAAGCACAGGAGAAAGCTGAATTTGAAGATAAAATATGGTGTAAAAATGGAGTCAATAAAAAAAAGGGAAATGTAATGGGAGAAAGAAAAAGGAGAGGGGGAATAGGCCAAGATATTTCATATAATAAGATTTTTCTTTATTACAATGAGCTATTTCAATGATATAGAAGGGGGGAAGACAAGGGGAAATGAGGGAATCTTCGCTCTCATCAGAAGTGGCTAGGAGAGGAAACAGCATATATACTCAATGGGGTATAGGCATCTGGAGTAAGAAGGGGGGGCAGGGGAAGGGTGGGTGTGAGTGATGGAGGAGAGGATGGACCATGGGGGGAGAGTGGTCAGATATAACACATTTTCTTTTTTACTTCTTGCAAGGGGCTGGCATTGGATGGCCTCTCCAGGACCATAGGGCCAGGTGGATGCTGGGCCTAAGGGGTGGTATGGGGGCTCAGGGCTTCTTAGCCCTAGGGTCAGGGATCTGTCTGCTGCGCCACTCAGATATCTTACAGCAGAGTCAGAGTGAAAGGAGAGAGAAAATGTAGTACATGGTAGTAGATTAATACGAAAGGAGGGAGTTGTGATCAGCAATGGCAATGGTGGAAAAATATGGAAGTAACTTTTGTGATGGACTTATCATAAAGAATGTGATTCACCCGTGACAGAGTTGTTGGTGTTGGAACAAAGACTGAAGCACATTTTTTATTATTATTATTTGTGGGGGGTGCAGGGCAAATGGGGCTGGGTGGCCTGCCTGGGGCCACATAGGAGGGTGATTGTTGGGTGTCTGAGGCTGGATTTGGCCCCAGGTGCTCTTAGCTCAAGGGCCAATGCTCTGTCCACCACCCAGCCACCCCTACTATTATTACTATTTTATTTTGGGGGGGTCTTTTTTTTCTTTATTTTTGTTTTTTTGCAGGGCAGTGGGGTTGGGGTGGCTTGCATGTCACATGACTGGGTGATTGTTGGGTGTACAGGGCTGGATGTGAGCTTGTGTGCTCATGGCTCCAGGGCTGGTGCTCTATCCATTGTGCCAACTGGCCATACCTACAATTATTACTATTATTTTTTAATTTTAATTTTTTTCTCTCCCCTTTACTTTATTGCTCAAGTGAGTCTATATTTTGGGGGGGTATTTTGTTTACTCTTAAACAACAAAATTTTAATGTATTAAAAACATTATTTGTAAAAAAAAATGTGCATACTCCTTGATCCAGCATACCATTCCTCAGTCTATACATGAAGAGATGATGAAAAAGGGTAAAAACATCACTTGTACAAAAATATTAATAGTAGCCCTGTTTGTGGTGGCAAAGAATTGGAAATCAAGTAAATGTCCTTCATTTGGGGAATGGTTTAGCAAACTGTGGTATATGTATGTTATGGAACATTATTGTTCTATTAAAAACCAGGAGGGATAGGAATTCAGGAAAGCCTGGAGGGATTTGCATGAAGTGATGCTGAGTGAGATGAACAGAACCAGAAAAACACTATATACCCTAACAGCAACATGGGGGTGATGATCAACCTTGATGGACTTGCTCATTCCATCTGCAATAATCAGGGACAATTTGGGGCTCTCTGCAATGGAGAATACCATCTGTATCCAGAGGAAAGAACTGCAGAGTTTCAACAAAGACCAAGGACTACTACCTTAAATTTAGGGGGAAAAAACCCTGATATCTTATTGTCTGATCTTGCTTTCTCTTATACTTTATGTTTCTTCCTTAGGGATATCATTTCTCTCTCATCACACTCAATTTGGATCAATCTTTTCCATGGAAACAATGTAAAGACTGACAAACTGCCTTCTGGGGGTGGGGGTGGGGGGAGGGAAGTAAGATTAGGGGAAAAATTGTAAAACTCAAAATAAGTAAAATCTTTAATTAAAAAAAGAACTTATTCTTGATTCATTGCTGGTGGAGTTATGAATAGATTCAACCTTTCAGGAGAGCAACAGGGAACTATGCCCAAAAAGCAATAAAACTGTCCATATCCTTTGATCCAGCAATTCCAATTCTTAGTCTATATCCAGAAGAAATTATAGGTAAAGGGAAAAGTCCCATATGTTCTGAAATATTCTCTTTGTGTAGTGGCAAAGAAATGGAAATTGAGGGGATGTCCATCAATTGGGGAATGGTTGAATAAGTTATGGCACATGAATACTATGGAATGAAATACTATTGTTCTATGGGAAACTATAAATGGTCAGACTCTATTGAAGTATGGAATAATTTACAGGATCTGATGCTGAGTTAAGGGAGTAAAACCAAGAGAACATGAGTGAGATGAACAACCTTGATGGAAGTAGCTCCTCTCAATAGTCCAGAATATTAGGACAACCATATTAGACTAGCTATGTACTATATTATCCCCATCCAGAGGAAGAAAAACAAAACAAAATAAAATGCACATGCAAAAAATCCCTTCTGAATCTGATACTTTATAAAAATTATCTCTCATGCATCTCTTTCTCTTAATTCTAATTCTTCATACCAAAAATTATTAATCTGTAAACAAATTATGAAAATATGGATATACAATCCTGTCCGATCACCACTGAAGGGAGGGAGGTAGAAGGAAATTTTGTAACTTAAAATATAGATGTACATAGGAATGAAAATAAATTTTTAAAAAAGAACAACATTCTTTTATAAATACTTTAATAAATATATCTATATACTTACACACCCATATTTGCACATATATTTATATTTTTGTTTTTTTTTAATTTTGAGTTCCACGTTCTCTTCCTTCAGCTCCTTCTTCACCCACTGAGAAGGGAAATATTATGTTATCAATCATATAAACAAACTCATACAAACAAAATTCGGTATTAGCCATGATTAACAAATATTTTAATATGCATTGGGGAAGAAAAATGATTATTAAGAAACCAAATGGATGAATGAGGCAGATATGAATGTAATGTGATACTATTATACCAGAAGCATTTTTGAATGTGTAAGATTCTGAGATATATGGAAAATCTGTATGAACTAATATCAAATGAGGAGAGTAAAATTAAGAGAAATTATATGTAGGAAAATAACTCGAAAAGACCTAGAACTATGAACAAGGAACTGAACAACCGGAACTTCAGAAGATTCTAACAAGAATGGCTGACAGATTAAGGCTTATCTGTCTTATTATTTTTCATTTTATAACTGACAGTAACTCTCTTTAGACATATTTATTATGTCTGTTACTTTAAGAAATACTACCATTTTTCCATTATGTCTGATCTCCATATGAAGATCTAGGTCCTGTATCTAATGACTGACTTTTTGGTTATATATATATATATATATATATATATATATATATATATATATATATATATATATACATACATATATATATGTATATATATATATTCTTTCTATATATATATATATTCTTTCTATATATATATTCTTTCTATATATATATATTCTTTCTATATATATATCAGGCCCTTTTTCTTATGTACACAGAGTTTTAGATTTAAGAGGTAAGGAGATAAATGCTTTAAATAAATTTAATCCATTCATGATTCCAATGCAGTTAGTCATCTAGACAAATATAGACCTTATTTGAGGTTGGTAAACATCCCCTTTTAAAGGAAATCATAGACAGAGATGATTGGATACATAGTTATTTCAAGAAACCAAAATAATAGTGACATGGAAGGATCCTATGTTTCTGATTTGATTTTATATTCTTCAGTTAGGCGTGTCTCATGCACACAAATGCACTTCTCTAGCCTCTCTATCATGACGTGTCAAGTTTCTTTTCAACTTTCAGAGAATAGCATACCCTAGAGAACTGAGATGAAGTGATTTTCCTAGGCAGACATAATACATATATGTCAAAAATGATCTTGAACCCAGGTCTCCTTGATAAGCTCTCAGTCCACTATGCCAAAGCTACCTTTCAGAAATCTTTAAGTCACAACATCTTTCTTTCCCTGCTTCAACTAAGATCATAGATTTGGAGCTGGGAGGGACCTCAGAAGCCAGATAATTTATCTCTTCATACAGTTAAGAAAAATAATGACCAACCAATGATTCCTTCAAGTCCCAGTCATAGACATCTTTTGACTGTGAATTCCCAGATCCTCTGATTCTAAGGTCTGATTCTCTTTCCATGTTACCACAGCAGGAAGACTTATATAAAAGTAATGGACCTTTATTATTATATTTTCTCTTCCACATCTATTGAAACATTTTGGCATGCAAACACTTGCTTAATAAGGTGCCTTAATAATCCAGCATGGGAAAAGAATCTATATAATTAAATGAAATCACAGGCATAACTCATGGTATATCAATGTGTATATACTGCATATATATGAATGTGCTTTATTGGGTCATGAATCTAAACACCAACTGATTGAGGCTCTTCCCAGATTTCCCCAGCATTTTATGAAACCTATTATTCTTATCTGACATAACTGTAATGTAACAGACTATAGTGACATTTGATTATATTCTCTTTTATTATTGCTTTGTAGTAAATTGTTCTCACCAATCAGTGATAAAACTACAGGGGTGATGATTGTGTTAACATGTGAAGACATCTTACAATTCTTTTATACATGCAATAAAAAGAACAGTCTAAAGAAACTTTGTCCATAATATACAGACTCATTCACTTCATTTAATCAAACCTCCCCCCTTCAGAAACATCACTTTTTTTGCATTATACACACTATATGAGGAAATGCATTCATTTTTTTTAGCTTCTTGCATGGCAAACGGGGTTAAGTGACTTGCCCAAGGCCACACAGCTAGGTAATTATTAAGTGTCTGAGACTAGATTTGAACCCAGGTACTCCTGACTCCAGGGCCGGTGCTTTATCCACTAAGCCACCTAGCTGCCCCTTTCTGCATTAGTTTAAGAAAATAATGCAAATAATTTCTCTTTTATATCTATTTCTTTCTCCTATAACTTGCTCCTCAACAATCTAAACCCTTGTTAAATAGAATAAATTGTTAATTTAGACATGGATTGAGTTTATAAATCTAGTAATAATTTTACAATTAGAAATGACAATTTTAATATTGACGACAAAATAATTCCAAATGGTTAAAAAATTGATAAACTAACTATCTTTTCTGTAATATTTTCAAATAATTATTGCTACTAATAATTATTAAGAGGATAAAAGTCATGCAGTTATTTTGCATTTTTGTGTTTTCTAAAATATTCATTCTCCCTTCAGCTCCCTAAAAAGAAAATTATTAGTAATTTACACATAGTATATTTCCTTATATGAATACTCTTGTGCACCTATTAAAAATTAATACCACACCAATACTTAAGACTCATTAAGTTTTCATCAATCTTTCATTCACACTCAGGAATTAAGAGCCAGAAGAAACCTCAGAAGCTATCTGGTCTGATCCTATAACTGAAAAAGAATCAATCTTCTTTCCTTCATCTAAGAAACAGTCTTCTCATCCTTTAACTAAAAGCTCTCTAATAAGGGAGAACTCCCGGATGCCATTTTTACATATTTCTAATGGTTAGAAAATTTTCCAGTGAAAAAGTCTAAATTTGCATCTTCATAATGACATATTCTTAACTCTAGTCCTTCCTTTTCCAAACAATGGATATTCAGTCAGAAAAAACATAGTTCAAATCATACTTTACATTCTTATTATTTGTATAATCTTGGGCAAATCGGTTTTCTTTGACCTTCTTTATCCTTTACATAGTATATTGTTATGTGTATGTACACATATACACATATAAGTATAAAAGACACAGAGAATACTTTATCATCTTTATACTGCTTCATATGTATAGATGTATGATTGTTTGTATGTGTATATGATGTTCCTTAAAGCTCTAGATCTTTGATGCCTTAGGTTCAAAAAAGTCTAAATAATAGTCCTTCAAATACTAGAACACAGCTATAATATTCCTTCTGAATCACTTCTCTAGGCTAAAGCTCTCCAATTTTTTTAGTCCAGTCTTTAAAAGATATCAATTCAAGGTCCTCCACTATCTTGTTTGCTCTCCTCTCTGCACTTATCAATGTCCATCCTAAAGACTGCTTCAGATGTGTTGAGTCTAGAGTTCAGAGTAACTATTCCCACCTTTTCTGGTACATTCTTTCTCTTAATGTGGCTAAAAGTTATATAATCTTCTTCCCCATATTGTATTACTGAATCATATATTTTGCAGGCCACTAAAATTTCTAGAACATTTTCAAATTTAATACTATCTAATGATGTCTCATCCACCATATAACTGAAATTATTACACACGATTATGGTATGCTATACTTTCTATATGGTACAATAGCTTGTCAAGAGATAAGAATTTTGGGGATCATGAATTTGCCATCAAGTGTCCTAGTTATCCAACTCTCTTAATTGTCCCATATTTATGCAATTTAAGAAAATATGATAAGCATGATAGAAATACTTCATCATCCTTGATGAAATTGTTATAAACCATATGGTTAGGTAGAGATGCCTGAGGCATGTCAGTAAATGTATACTTCCTTGACATCTAACATCCAATAGCTATGTTACATGTATCATGCCATTGAAGCAGTACCTGTACAGATCTAACTGTATTAGTTTTTAGTTCAAATCTCTCATGGGACATGCCAATTAAGGTATCGCTTGTAACTTTGGAGAGTTTTCAGATGTATGATGAGAGTAGAAGTCAATCATCCTTCCATTCCATTTATCTGCTTTTCAGGGAGCTGGGCAGCCCTATGATTTCTTCGATGAAAGAAATCCTAAAGTAGGAGACTCCCTTCACTGCTAAGGACCTCTTTCTCACCTATGAATTATAGTTTTAAGGAATTGCAGAGGAAGTGAGATGCTAAATGATTTGATGTTGGTCATCTCAACTGAGTACTCACTGACTGTAAAGTTAGCCTTCTCCCTGTAGTATGCCATATTCCTTCTCAGTACATAATCGACATGGGATAGCTATTTGGAAGCTTCAAGTGTTTGGGGGCACAGAAGAGATTTGCTTTGTTATGGATTTCCAACTGTATATTTCCATTGGAAAATTACACCATATATTTTATATATTCAAAATATTTGATTCTTGCTTTGTATTATTCCATAACAGAGTACACTGATATCACAACAGAAAAACAGATAACAATTTGTGACATGTGTAACACATAAAACACTACACCAAATGAAAGAGTCAGTGCTTTGATTAATCTGAGAATAAGCTCACATTTTAATTAAATCCCCTCTCATAATTTAGCATGCTGACAAATTCAGGACTTTTTTTTTTCAGAAATCTTTTGTTAATAACAACAAGACCAGTTGAACCAATGCTAAAAGGATTAAACAGGAAAGAGTTGCAACATCAGATTTAAAAAAAATAGAAACCAGAAAATTAAAGAGGATGTCAGTTTTAGCATGAGTTGAGGGGAAAAGAAAATTTGGATTTATAAGGATAAGAGTACAGGTTGGTAGTTAGAAGACCTGAGTTCTAAGCCCTCATCTGGACTAGACTCAACTAACTATAGTTAACTATAGTTATCTGATGCTTTTTTTAGAACTAAAATGAGCTTGGACTAGACATTTTCTACAATTTCACAGAGATCCAACACCTGAAATAATTCTGAAAGAGAGATAAAGAGAAATAAATGTGGTGGGATAGTTCAAAATACAAAGTAAAAATTGCTGAAGATTAAGACATCAGAATAGAAGCAACAGAATAAAAAATCAGAGGAATGAACAAGACAAAGAAAAAGTAACTGAAGTTATTTTAATACTAAAGAGAAAATAGTGATAGATGAATGATGGAAAATGAAATGGAATAGTAGCATAAAAACCCTTATAGTCTAGAAGGAAAATGTATAAGACCAGTGGAATGATTGATAATGAAAAGAAGATCCAATAAAAGGAAAACAGAACTAATGTGAAGTAAAGAAGAGGAAAAAATTCAAGTCTTAAATTACTTTGCTGGTGGAACTTCATTTTACAAGTCATATTTTTAATAACATACATTCCATTAAGACTAGAGTTTCCTTTATGATTTATATAGGGGCCCTTTTCTCTATGGTGAAATAGCTATTGAATATTCTCTTTCCATGTACTCAGCTTATACTAGCAACAATGGAAGTTTGGACAGATGAACAGGTACAAGGTAAATTGGTAAGAGAAGAATTGTTCTCTCTCTTCAAATTATTGACTCCACAATAAATAAGAACTACTAATCCTTGAGTAGGCTGTTTTTTCTTTTTCACATTTTAAATCAAAATGTAAATAAATAAGAAAACTGATGCATTAGGCTAAGGATTTTTATTAATAAAACAACGTAAATTAGAAAATTCTAAACTTTACAAGATTTGTTAATATGATTTCAAAAATTCTAATATTACAAAAATTAATAAATTATATTATTCTTATTTTTCAGATAATAAAACTGTATTAATTTTCAAGGCCATTTAGTTGCAAAGTTATACCAAAATCTTAAAATCTTGTACGATCTATACAGTAAATTATTGTAGTATTCTGGGGATTTGGGAGGCAAGAGTCTAATGAAGTAAGAAAACCAATGGAATTCCAATCAAAATTGAGTCCTACCTCTGATACATTGTATAGAGTTGAATTTGGTGATTACATTTTTGGGATACTCTTTCAAATTTTCCTTCCTTGACTTTTGCTCTGGGTTTGTAGCAGCTTGAAATTATGCACAAATTGTATTCTCTTCTGAAGAACTGATACAAGGAAGAGGCTAGTTCTTCTCATCTTCAGTGGGGTTAGAACTAGAAATAACAGGTCAAATTTGTAGAGGGAAAAATATTTTAACTATAGAGTTATAAAGATAAGCTGCTTAATTAAACAAAATAAAAACACTATCAAAATGGGATTCCAAAGGAGGAAGCAAAGTTCTTCACTCCTGAAAACTTTCAAGAATAGATTGGATGACCATACATCATCTATATCTGTTCAGACCAGCATTTGTCATTTTTAACTTGTTTCCACCCTCTTGTTCTGTCCTTATGATATGTTATGCCCATGAAGACTTGAAACCTTGGTATTATCTTTGGGTGTGGAGTTCATGGAGTTCACGGCTCTTACTTAAATTGTCTCACAATCCTTTTGTTGCTAAGGAGTTCATTTTTTTCCCTTCTCAGATTCTACCACCTTCTCAAAGCAATCATTTATTCCTTTCAATGATCATATTAATACGATTATGGCTTTGTTTTTAAATAGCACACAAGTCATAGAAGGTAGCCCCAGAGGTAGAAAGCTGAAAAACAACATAATCAATAATTATTTTTCAGTCTCATTCTTTGCAATACTGTAAAATTACTGAAAGTTATCATACAACAGAAGATTCTCATGACTCAGATATTGTTAAAAGTGACCAATCATTTTTTATTCGATTGGGACAGGCCTGGGCAATTTTAATAGGCACTCAATTTTTTTAAAGATCTTTTGCCCCAAGCTTGAATGAACTATCTAGAGTGGATTTAACTGTATATAGTTTTAATGCAGTGTTATTAGATTAGATGATAGCATTGATTAAATTATTCAAGTATAATCGCTTTTAAATGTTTGGTGGTATTTAATCTACAATCAATTACTTCGTCCTTAGATGATGTCTGCTTCTTGTTCAGAAAATGAGAATTTGTGTCATTTAAAAATATCTGTCTGATACTAGGCCATGGAATAATTTTGAGTTGGATTTTACTTGTGATTTCACTGACATCAGATCTTTCTTCCTACTCCCAACTTTTATCATTGCACCTTTCATACTTAATATCTCAAAGGCTTAGAGAGATTTCTTAGGCACTGAAGGAGTCAAATGACTTGCAAAGGATAATACAACCAGCATACCCAAAAACATAGGTATTGCTGACTCCAAGGTCAGTCTTCTATCTACTATATACTATAATTTGCTGCCTCAAGACACTGAACAATAATTGAACTTAAGTCTATAACTAATAATGGTTTACATATAGCATTTGGATTCAGACAGGAACAAGTCTGTTTTATACAAGTAGAGGATTCAGATTTTTCGATAAGCTAACCTTTCTATAAAGGTAATCTGGGTTGTTGATGACCATGATGATTTGTTGCATTGATGGGAGTAATTTAGGCAGGGGTGGGAAATATATATTGCAAACCACTTGAAAGTAGGTATCCAATTCTGTACCCATGAAGCATATAAAACATGTTCATCAAAAATTAAACCTGAAAAATAGAACACAGATCTCCCTGAAAACATTTTTCTTCAATGATTTTAGTGGCTTGATTTTCAGAGATAGTTTGGTGAGGAGTTTTAAGAGGCATTACACTTGGTTTTATGACATGTAAAAACTTAAATCTCAAATGGTTTCCTTGAAACGAAAAGAAAACTTTGATCAGCATCAAACTATAAGAGGTGGAAAATGGAGGTTTGGGAGTGCAGGAATTATAAAGAAAGGGCATGGAGGATAAGAGTGATTATCATATTTCTAGCAGAGTGTTGTCGGGATAGGCAATTAAAATGATTCTGTCTTGGTCCAGGTTGATCAAGAAATCTAGGATAGAAATTATAATACAACTTAGTTTCCTATTCACATTCTATAGAATTTAGTTGTTTTTTTTCTCATAAATCAGGAATTACAATGCATTTTTTTAAAGAAGAAAAATGTTATGCCTAGATTATCACATGTAAATTGATGGACAGTCGATTGATTAGACATATTAATATATCTATCTTGGATGGAAACTGAAGGTCAGTGATGATCTGGGCCTAGAGTAAAGTAGCTGGAAGCAAGTAGGTTGGACTGCATGGGGGAGTTTTTAATGATTTTCAAACTTCCACATTCTACATTTTAGCATCAATATCTTATAAATAATATTAGATGACTAAGAAGCAAAAATAAGCAAAATTATATGTAGTATATATCTTTACCACTGGATGAGAATCTTAATTCCCTACCTTTGTTCTTACCCCTTCCCCCCAAATCATTTTACACATGGAGAAACTGAGGACTAGTGAAGTGATCTCCCCAAAATTATATGGTTGGCCTCTGAGTTGGGATTCAAGAAAATAGGTCCTCTGACTTAAAATTAATGATCTTTCCAAAGTATTTCCTAAGTTAATTAACATGTCACTGAAAAGTGGGTGTGATCAGACAAAATGATAGCAACAGTTTGTGAATGAGAAGTTGGATAAAAACCAGGAAAGGAGGTGGAATATTCTTGTAGGAAGATTAAGAGGGAAAAAAAATAAACTGAAAAAACTAACAAAACAAGATGAGAGCTTTCAGCAAACTAGGTAGATCTTCTCTGGAGGTAGAGTAGTACAGGAAAAATCAACAACATTTTTTTTCTTCAAGGCAATGGGGTTAAGTGGCTTGCCCAAGGCCACATGGCAAGGCAATTATTAAGCATCTGAGGCCAAATTTGAACTCAAGTACTCCTGACTCCAGGGACAGTGCTCTATCCACTGTACCACCTAGCCACCCCTTAAACAACATTTTTTAAATAAGAGATCTAGTTTCAAATCCTTTTTCTCTTCTCCTAAGGTAGGAAGTTGCATTCATAGAGGCATAACTATCTAAGAAGAAATACTTTTGTATATCAGCTCTCTATATATCACACTCATTTGTAAGGTCCCTAATTGAGGCAGGTAAGTGGCACAGTGAATAGAGTACCAGTAGTCAGGAAGATTCCTCTTCCTGAGTTCAAATCTGGCCTTAGACATTTACTAGCTGTATGATCCAGGTCAAGTGATTTAATCATGTTCGTCTCCGTTTACTCATCTACAAGATAAGTTTAAGAAGAAAAATGGCAAACCACTCCAATTCCTTTGCCAAGAAAGCCCCAAATGGAATCAAATAGTCAAACAAGACTGGAAAACAACTTAAAAGATTTCTATTATATTTTCCTTAGTGGGAGTGGCATCATGCTAAGAGGTGGGCATACAAAGAAAGGTAAAAGACAGTTCCTCTTCAAAAGATGAGAGAGGAAATACAGAAACAACAATGTGCAAACAAGTCATATACAGATAAATTAGAGAAAATTAACAGAGGGAAGGCACTAATTTTAAGGGAAATAAAGAAAGGCTTCTTGGAAATGGTATGTTAGCTGGGACTTAAAAGAGTCCAGGAAAGTCAGGAGACAGAGATAAGTCAAAGAGTTCTAGTCATTGGTGTCCAAACAGTGAAAATGACTGAAGTTAGAAGATGGAAAATTTGGATGAGGAACCATGAGTTTCTCACCATCCCAGAGGTTGGGTATCCAAGAGATGTGTAGTTATAAGGTATAAAAGGAAGAGAAATGTTGCTGGGGCAGATTGTTAAGGGCTTCAAATGCCAGAGTATTTGATATTTGAAATTGGAGGTGATATGGAGCCATTGCAATTTACTGAGTGTGATATGATCAGACCTGTACTAAAGCAAGATTATATTGACAAGTAGAACTAAGATGAATCAGGAGGAGAGACTTTTGTCAGGGAAGCAGGCTATCATAGTTTTCCAACTGTGAGGTGATGAGGGGATGCATCAGGTTTGTGGCAATGTCAAAGGAAAGAAGGAGAAGTATATGAGAGTTATAAAGGTAAAATGGAAGTCTTTTGGCAATGGATTGGATATGGCAGGGGGAAGCTACTTCTAAACCTGGGTTACTAGAAAAATAATGGGACCCTCAAAATAAAATATACAAAAAGAAAAATATGAAATTGAGCAAACTCTAGAGAAAATAGATATAAAACATACATGGTACTTTCTGATTGGTACTACTAAAGAATATCAATATATATGGATATATGTATTTCTTAATGGCACGTGCCATTAGTTCTTCCCAGGGCACAGAGACATAAAAAAAATAAATTTAAAAGGACAGAAACATTTGATGCATTCTTTACAAATAATAATGAAAGAAAAATATTAATTTACAGAGAACAAAATGCACAATCCTAAATGGAAGCTTAATAATTAAAATCTATATCATCAATGGGCCAAAGAAAAAATTGTAGAATCAATTGGTAATTATTGAAATGCAGTGACAAGGTAATATAGCAAAATTTTTGAGATGTAAAATTGAAAATAAAAATATATCCTCAAAACAAATTAATAAAATAGAAAAGAAATAAATTTTTGAATCTGAAAATAAATTTTAGAGACAGAAATCAAACCAAACTAATAATGCCAAATTCAGTATAAAACAGGAAATCTTAAAAAAATTAGATGAGCAATAGAGCAATTGGAAAATCCAAAAGATCATGAAACTCATAAATAAATAAAAAAGCTATTTTTTAAAACACTAAAATAATTGATAACACTTTAAGCAACCTAATTTAAGAAGGTATATATTGAAACAAATCAAATAAAAACAGAAAAGCTGTAAATCAAATAAACCAGAATAAATTAAGTGTCATAATAATCTATAATGCCCAATTATATGTTAAAAAATCAAAGAAAATAAATGAAAATCATTACTTTAAAAATATAAAATACGTAAACTAATCTGAAAAAGAGATCTTAAATATCCAATGTCAGTAAAATAAAATATAACCAGTTCCATAAGACTATCAAAAAGAGAGAGGCAACTCCTATCCCTAATGGATTTTTAAGAATATTCCATCAAACTTTTAGAGAGTAATTAACACCCATTCTGAACAAATCATTATCAAAAATTGAGAAAGCACTCTGTTCCGTTTATGTGATAATTACAGCCCTAGTACTTAAACTAAAGTAGGCTAATTAAAAAAAACTTTAGACTAATCTATTAATGAATATTAAATAAAAATGTATAATTTTTCATCAAGCACACTATATTAGTTTATACAAGAAATATTTCTTTATATGAATTGTATATTTCCTATGTATATAAGAATAGTTAAAAATTAGGAAAACAACATAAATGAATTTTTAAAAATATATATAAAAAGTAAATTATCATAATAGAAACAGAAAATGCTTTTGGCAAAGTAAAAAAGCTATTAATGATATGAAATCTAAAAATACTGATATAGCAGAATATTTTTAATAATATAAAAGACTCCAAAACACAAAGCAAATATCATATGTAATGATAACTTGAATCTTTCCCAAAATATACAGGAATGAAAGATGTCTCCTACAACCACTACTGTTTGATATAGTTATAGTAATAGTATCAATAATAAATTGTAAAAATTAAGGCAGAAAAGCAAAAAAGAGACAAAACCATTTCTATAGCCTGATGCCATTATGGTTTATTTAGAAAACCCCAAAGAATCACCAAAAAAAGAAAAAGAAAAAAGAAAAATCTACTCAAGACAGTATCTTCAGTGAGTTATAAGGTTTGCCTTGGAGATATAAAAAATATATCTCCCTCTCTCCTTTCTATAGGTGGAGGTTATGTAAGTGTGGAATATTTCTTATTAATGTCAGATTATTTAGGATATACTGGGAAGTTTTTCTAATTTTCTCTTTTTTCTTTAAATTTTTTTTAAATTTTATTTAGGGCAATAGGGCTGAGTGACTTGCCCAAGGTTACACAGCTAGGTAATCATTAAGTGTCTGAAGCTGGATTTAAATGCAGGTTCTGCCTGACACCAGGGTTGGTGCTCTATCCACTGAACCACCTAACTGCCCCCAAAAAATGTGTGTGTGTGTGTGTGTGTGTGTGTGTGTGTGTGTGTGTGTGTGATAGTTCCCTAATAGACTAGAAGGGGAAGACATAGGAAGAAATTCAGATACTATAAAAATATAATAATCAATAAAATAAATTTTTAAAATTTAGTGTTCTGTACCCATATTCTCTGATCTCTACAAGGAAGAATAGGAATGATAGCTTTTGATTTGTCTTTTCTCTGGCCAAAATTGATAAAAATTTTACAGCATTCTTTTATTGCTAATCTTTTGATTTATATAGTTATATATATATATATATATATATATATATATAATATTTATTCTGCTTGTTTCCCAGTCTATTAGTTCATGTATCTTCCCATTCTTCTTTGTGTTCCTCATATTATCTTCATTTTTCAAAATTGGTTCAATGATTCTCCAATCAATACATGCCTTTTTTTTGCTTCCAACTCTTTTGTACTAAAAACTAATCCTATTAAAATTTTGGTTTTTATTAGTTTCTGTACAGACATTAGTCCAATTTTTTGTATAAGATAGCAAGTACCTTCTCATATGAAGGTAATTCCAGAACAGGACAAATCCTGGGAAAAGATTTCATTTAAACAGACATGTTGGAATGAATCTAGTGAAAATTTGAGCTCTATTACTTCAATTGAATTTAACAGAATTACAGTTAGGCTTGCCAATTTCTCTGAATGAGTGGGCAGTTTCCCAGAGACCCCACGAGTATGTTATTTTAAATATTGTTATGCTTCTTTCAGGGTATAACAAGTAGCAGGCAGGCATCAGCATAGGGAATATCATGTTCAGATTTCACTTGAGACAAATTAGGAAATACTTTAAAATAGTATAAGAGGCACTGATCTAAGATTAAGTTTGCTACATGGCAATTCAGAAATAATACAATGAGTTCTAGTTTCCTTTCTGGTAGACTGGGTCTAGGTACCATTCAAATGAGAAGAAATTGCCATTTTGGAAACATGAAAGGCTAAGAAGACCTCAAGTCAGGATTTCCTGATATTTCCCTTTCTGATATGAACATTCTTGAGTTAGAGGTTGTAGAGAATGGAAAGAAACAAAATCATGTCTTTTCCTTCTAACTATGTGCCCTGGTCATATTTCCCTAAATACCATAATGAATGGCCAGAAAACGGAACATTTTAAGCTGTTAGGGTTTTATTTTAAGTGACATATCTTTTTGCCTTCTCCCAATTTCTTGAATCAAAATCTTCCCAAACCAGACTTTAGAGTGATAGAGGGATTAAGCTTAATTAAAATACAAAATTTTCATTACAGCAAGAAATTTATAAGATGAACCAATCTAGACCAAGAAGTATCTTTCATAAGTGATTTTTAAAATATAGCTTCAATTCAAGTCATTTTTCAGACAATATGTAGGAAAATTTCTCACATTCATCAAAAGAATCTCAGTATTTTGTAGGGAACTCTGTCTCTCTATTTCTCTGTCTGTTTGTCTCTCTCTCTCTCTCTCTCTCTCTCTCTCTCTCTCACACACACACACACACACACACACACACACACACATGTGCGTACATTTTCTTTCTCCTCAGAGAAAAGAAATGTCTAGGAAAGAAATATGAAATGTAATGGAAAAGTCATTCTCTCTTCCTAAAATTAAAGAGAGATTAATTAAAATTAAGACAGATTTTCTGTCTTGGTAACACAAAAGGGTATTTCTAGCCACATTCTCCCTACATATACTAAAACACATTTGCACCCACATATAAACATATTCTTTATTTACTCTGATCAGCAATGATGATATTTATCTTTTAGGGTTATGAGATGGAACAACTTAAAATGGTCACTGGCCACAGGAAGGATTAGCACATGATTATCTTTTTTTTAATCCACACCATTTATGTTTTCGAGTTTATCAGAGCTAAATAAAAGTGATTAGTTCAGTAGCTCCTCAGAAGTGAGAGGTTGTTTATAGCTCCATTTCCATGCATGGTTTGTGATAAATAGATCACAGATAGAAGCTGAAACCTTGCCAAAGTAAGGTTTTTCAACACATTGATAGCAAAGGCAATAAAGAAAAATAAATATCTTGACCCAAGTCAAATTCTTAACTTAAAAACTTGCTAGTTCTAATATCAAACAGTCATCTCTCAAAAATGTTATTAGCAGAATAGTCATCACTTAGATTTTCAACATTTTCCCATTTAGGAACCTTTCCCTTACTTTGAGTCTCTGTCCCTAATATCCTAAATTAGTATGCTTTTTCCTCTTCCCTTAACTTATTCATAGTGCTTAGAACATTAAAGTCAGAAAAAAAGAAATATATTGTTACCTTTAAATTTGATTGATATAAGACATTTAAATATAAATGTTAGTGGATTTCTATTTCAAAAAGTCATTTTTTCAGTGTTAATTAAAATAGAAGGCAGAAAGTCCTTTCAGCTCCATTACTGTGTTAAAGACAAATAGTGTTTTACTTTTCTTCTATAAAACAGTTGCTATTATGTTTACATTGTAGCAGAGGCCTTTCACTTTTAATAACTACTCCCTTCCCATAAAATATATTTGGAGTAAATATTTGCATATATATTCATCAGATTAAGACAATGTCTTTCCTCCATCCTCCTCTAAGATTGGTAGGATTCTGCTCGATATGACAGTTGTCAGATCACGCAGTGAAATGCCTAAAGGTGGTACATGGCATCCTGTGCCTGTTTATTAGCTTCAACATAGTCTCAATTATTTTTTGTAATCAAAGAGTTTCAAAACCTACCACCCTGACATGAATACATTAGTACGGGCAAATTCTAGCCCTAACCAAAGTGCTAGTTCCTAAACATGAAGGCTCTTGTCTGTCCTTGGTAAATTCTCTCTCTTAAAAACTCAGAAAACAAAAAAAGTCAAATGCTGTTATTTCTGAGCTGTTAAAATTTCTTGGGGAGCTGTGAATTCTCTCCTATTGTTCTTGTTATATTATAATTTTCATCTGAAGGAAGTCAATGTGCTTTTATTTGTCTGGTGTGTTTTGTTTTCTTTATCTGCTTGCTGGGTGATATGTAATTAAAAATGCTTGTGTTAGCACCTCATGCAAAGATCACTTTGGATAACAGAGAAAAATGTGATAATCAAATGTTCAATATGGACTGCTGTAAACCTGGAAATCTCTTTTTCTGGATTACTAATGGTACTATCTACACATGTTTTCTCTCTTATGCATTGTAAATACATAAGGAAGTTATTAGTTTGTTTAATTTTTTGTTTTGCCCTTCATTTTCAAAGGCCACAACAAGGACAGGAATGAAATTTGAGTGAAGGACTACTATGTTGAGTGATCAGCCTCACTTTTTCCTCCAGAACCATCTGAGTCCAGTGGTCGGATATGTGGCAGGATGACTGGAGATGGCCCAACGTGAAGCAACCAGGATTAAGTGATTAGCCCAAGATCACACAGCTAGTAATCTTGAATCCAAGGCCAATGCTCTATCCACTGTGTCACCTTTAACCCTTGATCAGGAATCTTGTAGCTCTCTTTAAATAAGCATTTCATATCTCTTTATAATTAGCTCAACAAAAAATTCCATAACACTCTCCAGAACATTAATGATATTTATTTTTTGCTACTAGGTAAAGCCTTAGTGTATGCTCAGAGTATCTTAAAAATTCCTTTTACTTCTACTTATCCTTCCCTCAAGTCTTCCTTTTCATCAATCCTTCCAACTTACAGTTGAAAAGAATCCCCTCTATAGCTATTTGGAATTATGTTAACTTGCTCCTCAGAACAACTATCTTAGGTGCAAGTGAAATCTATAATTTCATAAAAGGAGGCACTGGAATAGTTTGGGTCTTTAAATAATGGTAATAATTAATAAAATGATGATATAGTTTGTTAACTTATTAAAGAATTGAAGAAATAATGTATTATATTTATTCTTATCTTTATCTAAACTCCTCCTTTTTAGATTTATGGGATAAATGTTTTAATATAGTTGTGATTTAGGAATTTAGACGTGTAGTCTTTTTTATAAGTCATTTTTTCAAGCAACTTAATTGAGGCAAGGTTTTTGGTTTCATGGTAAATGCAGAATACTATTTAAGAGGTAGAGTCCCATGGACTCAACAAGGAGTTCATTACACCAGTCTCTGAGGCTTGTAGATTATAAACATCTACAGGGAGACAAAAAAAAAAAGAAAGAAAAAACTTCACAAATGCAAAAATGCCCTCTTTATCTTTGATATGAAAGGTTACCTTAATTGGGGACAAGAGAGGAAGTCAAAAGCACAGCAATGGTAAGAAAGTCTGATAATTCCAGGTTATTTATATAACCCAAGGTGTAAAGTATTCACTGTAATTATCAAGTAAGGTATCTTCCTTGTGGAAAAAGATTGTTGTCTGGAAAGAGGCTAGACAAAATATTTAACATAATGGATCACTGGTTGAAGATAATTTTTTGCAACCATGTTAATAAAGAAACCATACTCCAGAACAAATTGGAAACAAATGACTTTCAAAAGAAAGTTATTTGTCACTATGGTATATAAATAATGATTTGTGTGTTTGTGTGTATAACCATTAGCAGGATTCTCTTATTAGTGTAAATAATAGAAGATTCACAACAATTCTAGAGAGATTTAGAGTCTTCAAAAGAAGAGTCATATGAATAAAGATTGACTATTGCACAATTTATGACATTCAATTTGATGGGGAAACTATTTAGGTAGTCCTTCAAAGACATAGTCTTGGTCAGGTATTGAAGACGAGAATGCTGTACCCAGAAGTGAAAGAAGGACAAAATTAGGCTTGTTTGCCTTTCAGAAATTTGGTGGGTATTTTTTATCACATGAAATTTGGTCTCAGACAAGAACCATAACAAACAGTGTTAGATTTCAATCTGAACTGTTGGAAGGCAAACTCAAATTGGTGTGGTCATGACTACATTAATGGATCAAAGTCTAAGTCAGCACTAAAGATGTAGCAAAGATTTATGATTTCATTGGCATATGGATTCACTCCATCTTTGCAGATAACACTCCATATGTATTCAATCAATCAATCAAGGAAAAAGCATTCATTAATTATCCTCTATATGAAACCAAAAAACACTCAGACCCTATTCAAAAAGAGTTTACATTCTATCAGTATATTTTATGTTATGCTTTAATTTCTAAGATAAATTTTAAAGTTGTTTGAGGCTCAGGAAGTATTCTTGCTGGTGCCACACATCTATGAAGTATCAGAGGTAGGACCTGAACTATAGTCTTTCTGATTTTGAGACTAAACACTCCATTTATTATGCAAACATGCTTCTCAGGATTAAGACACTGTCAATTAATTTTCACTGCTATCATTTTTAGATGGAATGTATTCCTGTTGGTAGCAATGATATGAATTGCTTAAAATGAAGAATTTTGTAGAACTATATCAGAAATATAAAGTCGTTACTGTGCTTTTGATTTCTGCTCTTGTCCCATTTAAAATAACCTTTGACTTCTATTGAAGAGAAAAAGGGCATTTCACATTTGTGCAATTTTTTTTCTTTCTTTCCATTTGCCTCCCTATAGAAGTCTATAATCTATACGCCTCAGAGACTGGTGTAATGAACTCCTTGTGGAGTTCATGAGACTCTACCTGTTCCTTTGCCTCTAAATAGTATTCTGCATTTACCCTGAAACCAAAACCTTGCCTCAATTAAGCGGAACCAGAGGAAATCGAAATGCTGCTCCAAGGGATTACAAGCACTGAAATGAGAAGAAAAAGGAAAGCCAAAAGAAAAGAGTAATCTTTCATGTGAGGAAAACCAAGGACTAGCTGAAGGGAGGTTGTTATTAAGCCAGTTGGGCGTGACTCAGAATGTCTGGGGCACTAAATAAGGGCTAGGTTTGATGAGGTGCCAATGCTAAAATAGTGGAGTAAGCTACATGTGTACAATCCACATACGCGCACACACATATACAGAAACATACACACAATTTCTTTTATCAAACAGTAATACTTAACTGCATACCTCTACTCAGATCCAGGGAATTATAATTATAATTATAAGAGTAAATAAACTGAACAAAACAGTTTTTCACATCAACTTAGATCATTCTACCTAAAATCAGAATGGGTCTGTATTGAGATCAAAACAAGTTACTACTCAACTAACACAGAATTTAGAACAAGAAGTGTCATTTTAAAAGTTTTATGTGATCTGAAATTATTCCAAATTATTGCCTTATGTAACAAAACAAACAAATAAAAAATTGATTCTAAAAAATTAAATCTAATTAAATCCCCTTGGTGGCAAGTTTTCCTGAAATTTCCCTGAGTATTTTCTGTGGTTCTCAGATGAACAAAATGTTTTGGAAGAGATTTCCTCTAAGGCTAATGAATATATGTGGAATTAAAAAAAGAATCAACAATGACCATTAGGGACCAAGTAGGGAAAGAATGTTTCTAGGAGGGAATTCTAGGAGGCCTAGAGACTGGAACTTTGGGGAAGCATCCCCAAAGGTAAGTCTCCTACATATTTCTGTAATCTAATCTTGATTGAGGTATCAATAATGTATTGCAAAAGGTTTTTTTTTCCCTTTTCTTGTTCTATCTCTCCTACCCTATTCAGTGGCTATTCTGCAATTTTTCTTCTCTCCTAAAACATCCCCATCCCATGTCTCCCTTACCATACTTCATAATGAAGTTTCTTACATTACAGATAAAATCAGTTAACTTTGGTAAGCTCTCTCATTTCTACTACTCCAAACCCTTCAAAAAACCCTACATCTTAAGTCAACCTCTCCTTCCCTACTTAAATGATTAAGTTGTCCTTCAGAATCTAAGAAGACCATGATATCAAGTGAATGATGACATGACATGCACATTATGTTGATTAAAGTGAGAATGTTGTGTGAAAATATCCTTCTCACTGCCTCTTCAAGGACCTTCTTAAACCAGTGAGCCAGTAATATAGAAAATAAGATTGCAGGTATGAGTATGGCCAGGCATGAGATTTACACCCTCTCCTCCAGATTTTCAAGGATCAATGAAATCTGCTATTTGCCAAGACCAGGCACTCTCTATATATGTGGCCCTACAGCATCCTCTTAAGGTAATGACTGATAACTAGTAATGATAACTAATTGGAAAGTAAATGGAGGCAAAGAGGGGTAGATAATGTTTTCTAGTAGTTGAAAGGTAAAAATAAAAGAAAAAATAAAAAGGACAGCTATAGGACAATAGATTTAGAGAAAAGCAGCATTATAGAATCTATTTAGAAGCTAACCCTATTTATTTATTAATTTTTTGTTTTTTTTTGCAAGGCAATAGGGTTAAGGTCACACAGCTAGGTAATTATTAAGTGTCTGAGGTCATATTTGAAAATCGGGTCCTCTTGCCTCCATTTACTATTATGTAACTGGCAATATAGAGCACTGGGCAGATTGGATTTGGTTTCACAGACTAGGATTCCAACTCATTGCCACTAACACTTCTTACAACCTAGGCATATCTTATAGTCTCAGTTTCCTTATTTGTAAAGGAAAGGGATTGGATTAAATGACCTCCCTTCCTACTCAAAATCTATGGTTCTAAGCTCCTATGTTTCTTTTTTTTTAGGTTTTTTGCAAGGCAAATGGGGTTAAGTGGCTTGCCCAAGGCCACACAGCTAGGTAATTATTAAATGTCTGAGACCAGATTTGAACCCAAGTACTCCTGACTCCAAGGCCGGTGCTTTATCCACTATGCCACCTAGCCACCCCTTAAGCTCCTAATGTTTCAATGGTTACTCACATACTTATTATTCCTTCTTTATCTCCAAAAAACTCAAGAGGCATAAGTATAAAAAGATGGGGACTTATCTAAAAAATAATAATGAAATCTTTTTATTACTTCATAATAATGTCCCTAATGTACATTTAAATTCTGATCTTCAAGGGAAGAGGATGTGCTCAAGCTAAAGATAGGATTCTAATGGTGGGAATTTCAAATGCCATAAGATGCCTCTGAAGAAAATTTGTAGATTCTAGTAGGCAACTGTCAAATCCACCTATCCACAATACTATCTTAGATTGGTATTATTTTTAAATGCAATTGCAATTATTTTTTGAAGTCTTAAAAATATAAACAGATAAAAATTGCTATTCTGTGGTAAGTACATAGAATCCTCAGTTTACATTTCAATGCCTGAATTTAGTTTCTGTACTGGAAGGGATTTCAAAGTCTTTACACATGATTTATCAAGTGCATATCAGAAAAAAAGAGGTTAGTTTATTATAAAATGCCAGCAAAATTAGACAAAATACATTGATTTAGGGTTTTTAAAGTACTAAATGTCTTTTTAGTGCTGAAGCTTCAAAGTGAACTAATTGTCATCCATTCTCCAAAAGCAAATTTGTTTCTTATTTCACAAATGATTCCAACAAAATAATGGGCTTTGAGAATTGGAAATTGTAGGGATTCTCACCAATTGGGGAATGGCTGAACAGGATATGATATAAGAATGTTATGAAATACTATTGTTCTTAAGAAGCCATGAGTGGTTGGACTTTAGAAAATTATAGAAGGAATTACAGGAACTGAAGCTGAGTGAAGAGAGCAGAACCAAGCGAACATTGTACACATTAACAACATTGTGAGATGATCAACTAGGATGGATGCAACTTCTCTCATCAGTTCAGAGATCAAGGAAACCCTGGGAGATTTTTTATGGACAATGCTATCCATATTCGGGGGGGGGGATCCACAGCATTTGAATATAAATCATATTTATGTTTTTAAATTTTCTCTTTTGTTTTTCTTCCTATTTCATAATTTTCTTTCTTTCCCCTTAAACCTTCCTCTTACACAAAATGACTAATATGTAAATAGGATGAATACAAATGTACCTGTTCAGCTTTTTTCATACTGTTTGCCACCAAAGGGAGGGGGTTAGGGAAGGGAGAGCAGTATAAAAAATGTGTAACATATAAATTTGCAAATGGATGTATGTTGTCATTGGAAAAACAAAATAAAATATCATTAAAAAATCAACTTTGACCAGGATATAAGAAGGAACTATATTATAAGGGCAACAGACAAGAAATTTGTTTTCATCTCTTCCCTAGAATATAAAAAATTAAATTCCATTCAATAAATATGTATCAAGTGATTGCCATGTATAATCTGCTGCAACGGCATATTCTGATTGTCATTTATATTCCATTATTTGCCAGTAAAAAAATTTGAAATGTACAATGACTATCTTTAGGCACTGTATAGAGCTGGGTAGAAAATGGTATTTATATGGTTCTCAAATTTTTGAAACATTAAGTGTCATTAAATCAGGAAACCTAAAGAATTATTTAAACTCTGCTTAAGTCAGCAGGTTTCTTGGAAATAATTAGGGAACATAGAGTTACCATAGGGTAGTGAATAGGGGGATAGCTTGGGAGGTAGGAAGACCTAGGGTAGATCCTAGGAAAGTCACTTAATCTCACAGTGCACTAATAAACTCTTTAAAATTGTAATTTATACTAAAGGTTATATTCAAAATTGGTAGAGGGATATTCTTTATTTAGAATTTACTCAATCAATGAAATCAAAAGTCTAATCTCCATCTCTGTTCTGTTTCATAAATAGATCAAACGTTATCTAAGAAGCAGAGTCTTGAACTTCAATAAGTTCAAAAAAACCTAAGTAAATCATGATCCTTGAAAAAGGAGACAGACATCTAGAATTTTTCTGCAAAGACTTTATCATTTTTTCCAAAACCAGGAACATATCTGGTTAACAGGAAACTTAATATAATATAATCCTTACTTAGGTCAGTGTAATAGAAATTGAGTCACAAGGAGCAAAAATAAGATGAGGATCTTCAAACATGTTTATTTGGCAAAACAAGATAAATTATTAAATAAAATTAAATTCCATGTCCTAAACTTCATCTCTATGTAAAATTATACTTTTGAATTTTTCATGAGAATAACCGTTTTAACCTTTTATCAACAGTGGGTCTGTTCTCTGCTGTTCCCCCAGGGAACAAACCTACCATTGTCATTTCTAGAAAGTGGAAATGTGAAAATGAGGCTGTTGCACCTGTTTGCTTACTGTTATCAAACGCCAGCCTGGGGGGCTACCCTTGGTAACACAGCTTTGACATCTCACCACAGAGTAACATAAACTCTGTTGAAAAATCTTTTGTGTGCAAACACAGGTTCAGCAGCAGGCCTCCTTCCTGGGGAAAAAAGGAGAGAGAGCCTGGCTCATACCATCAAGAAATAAGATTTCTGATTTCATTCATCCTCTAGAAATTGGAAATTTTGAATAGAGTCATGTTAATCATTCTGTGTCAGTTACTTAACTTTGGGTATATTTTAAAGGGGAAGATATTAAAAATAGCACCCCATCAAAAATGGTTTATTGGGGTTACTCCAAGTAAACCTAAACTACCTTTGGTTACTTACACCATTTTTATCCCATTGTCTTTTAAAAAATATGAATTTGCTTGATAGCTAGAAAAAGGTTAGAGAAAAAATACCAATCAATGTTCCCTCTTTCTTGATCAGACTCTTCTGACAATAGAAGCAAATATGTACTTTGCAACTCCTTAGACAATGACTGTGGGCACCCTGAGCCCAATTTGCTTGTTAGATCACTTAGGTAAGAGTAGGTGGGATATGCTGTCTTTCAAGTGTTCCCCTCTAAAGAGGGAAAAGTGGTAAACCTGGCAGTAAAGAACACTGTCTATTTGGAATGAAGAAAGGAATTGACTTCAATGATGCCCTTCCTTACCCTGCCCCCCAGTCACCATGACTGGTGAGCTATGGAGCTATGCTAATTATGACTGGCGGATGCAGCAGGTACCCCTCCTGAGAGGCCAAGAACAGATGAAGGTTTCTATCTTTCGAAGTCTCTCTCCTCTGTGTCTTTGTGGATAAATGAGTGAGTGTTTTCTGTGTGTGTGTGTGTGTGTGTGTGTGTGTGTGTGTGTGTGAGAGAGAGAGAGAGAGAGAGAGAGAGAGAGAGAGAGAGAGGGAGGGAAGGAGGGGGGGAGGACAAGGTAGCAAAGAGGGAAAGAAAGCATAGAAGAGAAATATGTCTAACGTTACAACAGTACAGATATTTTATTTGTAAATTACTCTTTCTTTTGGAAAGAGTGTTTCAAAAGAAACACGTGTTTTAAAGCATAGAAAAAAGGTAAGGGTACCAATAGAGCTTCATGCAAGACAGACCCTGGAGCAGTTTGAAAACATGAAAAAAAGCCCCTCTAGCAGGTTCTTCCCATGTGACACCTTTGTTCACTCATTCCAGCCTGTAGGCACATTCTTCATGATACACAAAAGGTTTTGGTGCTATACAGTCAGAAACAAATACACATGGATTAGTCATCTGCTAGTCTATCTCTCCAAACCTATTCAGTTGGCTATAAAATTAATTTCTATGGAAAACAATTCTTACAAGCAAAATATTGTTTCAGATCATAAATACAATGGGAAAGAAAAGTAAAGGTAATGAATGAATATAAGAGGATTATAGCAGATGTAACCTATAGCTGCTAGGAAAGATACATCTTGATTTCCGATATGCATGTATTTGTAGATATAGTTAACTCAATTTCTCTAGCTTTTGTCTGTATGATCATTCTTCCCCACTTGACAAAGTTAGCAAATTTCTAATGATCTTTTTCCCTTTTTTTTCTTTTATTTAAATAAATTATTCAGTCTGCCTCTGTATTTACTACATTTGGAGATTTGTAATCTGGGAACTTGAGGGTTGATATTTTTTCCTATTAATTCATATAAATTCAATCCTTCTATCTTTCTAGTTTTAAGATATTTGTCTGCCTTACAGTGACTCTGCTAGTTCCCACCTTCCAGACAAGATGGGAAGAAATCTAAGATATCCTTACACATGAGGTAACCATGAGATTTATAGTAATTATTTGCTTTCTTTTTCAAAATCCTAAATCTCACCTTGCTGAAATGGAAGGGTTATGGTAAAGCCTTTACGTGGTTGCCCAGAAACAGAGCAATCCAACCCCAGGCTTGTGATTCTCTTTTTACTTTATTAAGAAGTGGGGGAGGAGAACAAATATGAAATGAGTCTGAAGACATATAAAACACCACTGACACACTTTTCCTAAGCCTTTATCTTCTGACTAAAGACTCTAATTTTAGAATCCGACCCCTGAGCTTCATGCAGTTACTGAGTCTGGAAACCAAACCAAATCTCTGCGGGTGTTGCGTCTCTTCACTGTTCTGACAGTATACGGTTCACTTCATTTTCTCACACTGATGGAGGGATCCAGCTGTGTTATTGCAATTGACAGGCCACATACATGACCAGCAGTAGCCTAGCCTTTCTTCAGAAGTTAAAGTTCCCTTACAAAACAAATATTCTGAATGCTTTAATTATTTTACCAGAGTCCCCCCCAGAAATCTTGAAATAAACTTCCAATAAATTTATTTTGCAAGAAGTAAGGGAAGGGAAAACCAAATTTGATCTGTTATATTTTGTTTTTCATGCTTGCATTTTTAAGATAAATAGGAAATACTTAGGTATTCAAATTTTATTCTTCACTGTGCAATAGGAACTGAAAAGGAAATAATGATTAATGACCCTTCAAAAGGATGTTATAGTAATCTCCAGAGAAAGGATGTCCCAGCTGATTTGATAACTCTGCCCATTAGCAGGACTTGAGACTAAGAAACTGAGAAAGTAGCAAAGAAAGGGATTCATCTGACATTCAAATGGGGGTAACATTGACTTGCAATCAGAAATGAAACCAACTAAATTATTGTTTCTCTGAGCTCATTTTCCCATTTTCTCTTCCCTGAAAAAAAAAGTATTTGAGGTTTTAAAAGGGCTTCACAGGTTTTCTGAAGAAATTAAGCAATTTATCAAAAGGACAATGGAGCTCCCTTTCCTGACATTTGAACCCTTGATGCAAAGACTCTTTCTGCATTATTATAATTATAAGTGACCATTCTGTTCTCCACAAGTTGGCTTATCAATGCTTTGAAAAACCAGGGAAGTGAATTTCTATCAGACAATGATTTCTATTTAGATGACTACACAAAGATAAATACTGAAGATTATGTCCTTCAATAATTTATTTAAATTTATAACTCCATAGAGTTTGATGATGGGACTTCACTTCTTCTCAGGAAGCTTCTTAGAGATTAAAAAAATTGGATTCATCCTCACATCAAACTTTAGAATAGTCTATGGAAGTTGGGAAAAAGAATCATGGTTTTATTGAATAATCTATGATGTCCCGGGGTAGCTAGGTGGCACAGTGGATAGAGCAACAGCTCTGGAGTCAGGAGGACCTGAGTTCAAATATGAACTCGGACACTTAATTACCTAGCTGTACGACCTTGGGCAAATCACTTAAACCCATGCCTTGCAAAAACTGAAAAAAAAATCTATGATATCCCCATCTAATTAAAAAAAATAAAAAGGGAGTGAAAGGGAAATCTATGCAAATTGAATTACAGAGATGGGCAAACTGAAAAACAAATGATGACAGCTCATATTTATATAATATTTTGAGACTTACAAAATGTCTAATATTCATTATATCAATTGATCCTCACAATAGCCCAATGATAATTGACTTAATTGTAGTGATATAGCTAGTAAGTAGCTTTTTATCCTGGTTCATCTCCAGTCTTCCTAATCCATATCTGGCTACTGGATCCAAAGGCTCTGGAGGAGAAAGTGAGGCTGGTGACTTTGCACAGTGTCCCCTCACTTAAATTAAATTCACTTGCATGTCATGGCAACACTGTCTTGATAACATGGTCTTCTTTGAGAACAAAGGACAAGCAATGACAACAGGATTTAAACCTAGGATTTCTTTCCTCTAAGACTAATTCCATCACTTCATTGCCACTGAGATAGTTAATCTATGTTACATAGAATTAATATAAGAGACCCTTTTTTTCTTATTTTCTTTCATTACTATGGTCAATATTTTATGAAAAGAAAATAACTGTTGGTAAAGATAACATTTAGATCATTGATCTAATGATTGGAAATGGAACAAACCACCATACACACACACACACCACACACACACACACACACACACACACACACACACACACACACACACACAAAATGAAGAAACTGAGGAGTAAAATATTTAAATGACTAATACAAATCTCTTTAGATAGAAAATGGCATAGCAGAATGCATATTCCTCTGACCCCAAAGGCAGTCTTCTTTCCAGTAAATATGGTCATTAAAAAAAAATTCTCTAACCAGGAAAGTACAAATACCCTGCCTCTATGGGCTATATTGCACAGGAAAAAAATGAACAAAAGCAAAACATAAAAAGTGAGTTGAAAAGTGAGGGCAGGGAACAAAGATCATGTTCAAAAATTGACCGCTCCATTATTATGGAAATTGACCTCCAAGTCTAAAAGCCATAGACTGGAATCAAAACCTTAGGAAAGAGATTTACTTCTTCAGAACCCCTCACTTCTGTAAAAACTTGGCTCAAGCACTATCTTCTAACTAAAACTTTTACTGATCTCTCCAATGTATAGGTGTCTCCTAATAATCTGTTGGCTTTCTAACCTCAACACTTAACACAGCACCTGAACAAGAGTAGACAATTACTTACTATATGCTGGTTGACTTGATTTGACTGTAGTTAATAGAATGCTGGTTAAAAATTAGACCTTTCTATGTCTGTTTCTAACATGCTTTTATTATTTCTTTGGACTAAACTGGGCTTTCTGGAGTTCACTAGCTATGGAACTTTAGACAAGTCATTGATGCTGACAGTGATGATGATGATGATAGCAATAACATCCTATAGTACTTTAGAGTTTGCAGAACATTATATGTATATATATATATATATACATATATATGTACCAAAATGTGTGTGTAAGTATAAGAAATATATAGTGTGTATATATTACATATATGTAATATACATATGTTGTATGTATAGTATATGGTAAATACTATAATCATTCCTTTTAAATCTGAGAAATCCTTTTTAAAGCTGAGAAAACTGATGCTTAAAAAGTCAAATGAATTGCCCAGGGTCACAAAGCTAATAAATGTCTGAAGCAGTATTTCATTTCAAGTCTTCTTATTTCAAGTCCAGTCCTCTTATCAAACACAACACCTTGCAGCTATCCAACTTCTACCTTCTTCATAGAAATCCCCAGGAGTTACCATAGATTTAACTGAAGGAACAACACATCGCAACAGTCACTTAAAATGAGCAGTATAATATTTTTTTTAATGATCATTAACTAAAAAGAAAATCACATTAGCATTTACAATTGTTGTTCAACCTTTTCTCAGGGTGTCTGAATCTTTATGATCCCATTTTGGGATTTCTTTAAAAAGATACTGGATTGGTTTGTCATTTCTTTGTCCAGATCATTTTACAGCCCTTAAAAATTTCAAAGTATTTACAATACTTTTTCTCTATTTTCCTATCTCAATTACCTCTTCAATTGATAGCCTATGTGGAAAAGAGTATAACATTCCTATCCCAATATTTGCATATGAAAGAAATTGAGACTATGATTACTTGTTAAACAGTCACATGCTTGAAAAGAAAGAAATAACAGAGCCTGAATTAGAGTCTATTGGCTTCAAGTACGATGTTATTTTTTTATGATTCCACAATATACTTCAAAATAAGATTCTGCTATTTTTTACTATATTGTAGTGTTTTTTTCCAGTAGGAAAAATAATTACACAGTTAAATTCAAAGATCATCCACTAATGGGTCACAAATGAATATTAGGAAAAGTCATTAAGTCCAAGGCCATGAATTCAAAGAAAAAGAGACTAAAGCTGAAAGAAATTTTAAGTCCATGGTCATACAAATGTTTGGAGTTTGAACCCATGTTCAAACTTTAACCTTCACCTTTCTAAGAAGTATAGAGGAACATCGATATATAGGTAGAAGGAATATCTACACTGCAGAAGTCACCAGTCCTTAAGATAGAATTATCTTCATTTATTTAATTATTTTATTATTGATCAATTATTCAAATTACACATTAGATCTATTTGATATAAATCCATAGGAATATCAAACACTATGCTGTGACTTTTGAGATATTTATTTTCCAAATATGACAACTGATCTTTTTTTTTAAAAACATCATTTAAGCCTAGCAAAGATTCTTTATGCACCTTCCCTTAGCACCATAGGGCTATGTTTGATATATGATAGAGTTTTAATTGCGAATATTTATCATTATGACATGTAATTTCTAAGAACATGAAATGACAAAGCAAGGCATGGGTGTGAAAATCAGTGACACATTCCTTGTGTGAACAATGATACCAATGACAGTTTCTTGCCTCCCTATTTCAACTTCTTTGTTCACCCTTACTACTTACAAGAGGTTTCTGTAGCTCTTTTAAGTAGTACCTTATTATCTTTTCTTTATTTATCTAGAAAGCTAAATTTGACTGTGCCTCAATAAAATATTATTTCATTTGTAGGTTTGTGAAGAATTCTACTTGGGTTGGACATGACTCCAAAATTATCTTTTCCACTTGTGTCTTTCAATTAGCAAGAGTGATTTAGAAGAGAAATTATATTTGCAAGGTAATAAAGAAAAGTTAAATAACACAGTTACATATATGTGAGAATTAAAAATGCTTCTCTTAAAGAAAATTTTAAAATATTATTTCACTGTTTCCCATTTTTTGTTAGCTTCTGTAGTTGAACTTGAAGATCTATTCCAGCTACAAAATTCTGAATTGATTAGTACCTTTCCTTTCTCCTTGTCCTGCATTTCTAGAGTTTATTTTGAAAGATGTTTTCCCCTTCATTTTCTGATGCTAAATACTATATTTGCTAAAAATAACTGTTTTCTGATTTAGATCTCAATGGAAGGAACAGAAATTATAAAGAACCCTGCATAAAAACTATACTTAATATTTAATCAATATTAAATGTTTTTCCTTTTCCTGATAGTCATGCTAGGTTCAATATCCCAGTTGCCAACAAAAGTTTCTTCATGAATAATTATAAGATATTAATATTTTGGAAGGATAATTTATTTGTATGTATCAAGGAAAACCTTAAAAGTCCTATTTATTTTTTCTAAAATAGAATGAATATTTTAAACCTTAATTTTTCTTAATCTATAATCTCTTTTTTCATATTTTTAAACATTTACTATAGGGATTTTCACTAGTATAAGGAGCTGCTAAATGAGTAAATTCTCTTCATCAGTGATGATCAGTATGTTCTCTATAACTTAAAGTCTAGAGCTTTTCCAAAGGGAGGCAAAGCCAAGATGACAAAAGAAAATACACTCAAAATTCTCCTCCAAACAATTTTGAAATGATGTCTCAATTTGAACAGACAGAGTCATCAAATAGTCAAAGTGAGAATAGGAGATTGCAAAGAAACCTGTGACACATGGCCAGAAGATTACCTAAAGCCCATTTAGATGTAACAGGAGTGGTAGAACTATGTGGTGTCAAGAGAAACAATGTTAACTTCAGGAGTTTTCAAGCAAAAAGATGATAAGGAGAACTAGCAAATGTTCAGAAAAAAATTATAGGAGATCCATAATCTAGCACTCAAGATAGGAACAGACACTGTTTAACAAATATATTGCCTATACTAACTTTTTGAAAATATTTTAGTTCAAGAGAAGAGGAAAACACTTTCACTCGAAAGGAAACAGTAATTCTGAGATACAATATTGGTCACAGGGGATCAAGGATTCTGGGGAATAGTATCACTTTTTGTTCCAAGGGTCAGTGAAGAACAACATTAATTGCAATCATAAGGGATCAGTAAGGACCAGAGAACAGACGAAGAGATCTCTGACCAGACCTCTCCCAAGATTACATTACCTAGGAAACACCAAGAATTTCCAAATCTCCAGAACTCACTCTGAAAATGGCAGTGCAAAAAAGTTTGATGCTTCATAAAATGCCTCTCCCAAAGCCATAACAAAACCCCATTTCCACATAAAATTCATGGTAGAAAATATAGCAAGCAACAAGAAAGAAAGAACCTGACTATAAAAATCAACTAGGCTTATAGGGAAGATCCAGAAACAATCTCAGAAGAAGAAAATGAAATCAAAACAGCTTCAAGCAACATTTCAAAGGAAATATAAATTGGACTCAAGTCCAAATAAGAATTCCTGGAAGAGCAAAGAATGATTTTCACAATCACAAAAGAGAAGTAATGTAACACCTCAAGGAAAAATGAAAGAAAAGAAAGAAAATTATGAAGAGATATTTAACAGCTTGGTAAAAGAGGAACAAAATATACTGAAGAAAATAACACCTTAAAATAGAATTGGTCAAATGGAAAAAAGAGATACAAAAAGTCAAAACTTAAAACAACTCTTTAAAAAGCAAAATTGGTCAAATGGAAAAAGTGATATAAAAGCTCAATGAAGAATATACTTCTACCATATTGAGTGACTGTAAGCTAGTGACTCCAAGAGTCATCAAGAAATGACAAAACAAAATAAAAAAAATGAAAAAATAGAAGAAAACATAGACTATCTCTTTGGTAAAATAACTGACTTGAAAAATAGTTTGTTAGAAAATTTTTAAAATTACTAGACTAACTGAAAATCATGATCAAAGAAAAGTCTAGAAATCATCAAACAAAATGCCCCAATGCCCTATAATCTATTATGATTCAGCTGATATATAAAAAAAGTCAGGGTAACAATCATGATCTCAGACGAAAGGAATAAGGATGGAAACTATATCTTGCCAAAAATGGTCAGAAATGATAAAAAAAATTTTCAAAAACAAGTAAAAAATAATTCCTACCAAATTCATATTATGTCACAAATATGATTTTGCTAAAACCAGCAAGAAAAAGAAATAAAACAATCTAATTTCCATAATGAATATTGATGTAGAAACTCTAAATAAAATACTAGGAATGAGATTATGAGCAATATGTAACAAAGTTCATAGGCTGAAATCAGGTGAGAATTATCACAGAAATTATGAGCTAGTTTACTATGAGAAAAATATAAATATAATTCAGAGTAGCAAAAGTCACATAATTATAAAAATGGATGGAGAAAAAGCCTTTGGAAAAATACAATTATCCCTATTACAAACAATGGTAAATACAGGAATAAATGGATCCTTTCTTAAAATTATAAGTAGTATAATATATCTAAAATCAATGGCAAGCATTATCTGTGATAATGAACATGAAACCTTCCATATCCATTTCATCCTCTGCTATCCCCATTTTCAGTAGTACTGTTTTCTCATTGTGCTGCCAAAGTATTTAAGATTTGGCTTCAGTATTTTGACCTTCCAATGAATTAATTTCTTTAAGTACTGACTGATTTGATAGGCTTCCTAACCAAGGGATTCTCAAAAAGTCTTCTCTAGCACCACAATTCGATTCTGTGACACTGAACCTTCATTGTAGTCTAATTCTCATAGTCCATACATGACAACTTTTTAGTATGATGTCCAGATTTGGTGCTTTCCATCCACAAAACAAACATCTTTTAATTTTATGCTGTAGTTGCCATTATCAATGATATCTAAGCCTAGAAATACTAGTTATAGCAAAAAGATTGAAAAAAGAAATTCAATGAATAAAAATAGATAGTGAAAAAACAAAATTAGTACTCTTGATAGATTATATCATGGTAAACTTAAAGAACACTACAGAAATAACTCAAATGCTAATTGAACAATGGACAATTCAGTAAATTTGCAGGATATAAAACAAGTGTACATAAATTATTAGCTTCTACATCTACTAAGAAAATCCAGAAGCAAGAGAGAAAGAGGACACTTAAAATACCAGCAGACATGAAAAAAAGACATTGGGAGTTTACCTGCCAAGAAAAATCCAGGGATTATATGAACACACTTACAAAATACTTTTAACATAAATACGCAAAGAACTAGACAATTTGTAAGCTATTAATCATTCATTCATGGGTCAAGTCAGTATAATAAAAACAGCAATGCAACCATAGTTAATTTACTTATTTAGTGCCAAACCAAACTACTGAATAATTATTTTAAGAATTAGAAAAAATTATAATATAATGGATCTGGAAAAAATACAAGAATATCAAATAAATCAAAAAATGTGAAAGAAGACATTCAGCAATACCAGGATTCAAACTGTATTGCAATGTAGTAATTATTAAAATAATATAGTAATGGCTAAGAAATAGAAGGGTGGATAAGTGGAATAGATTAGGCATACAATGTACAATAGTAATGAACATAGTAATCTAGTGTTTAATAAACTAAAAGAGCTAGGCTTTTAGGCTAATGACTCAACATTTGAGAAAAACTTCTAGGTAAATTGGAAAGCAGCTTGACAGAAATTATGCATACACCAATATATCATATCACAGACCAAGATAAGGTCAAAATGGATTTAGACATATAGCTTAATATCATAAGAAAACATGAATAATATACCTGTCACATTTATGAATAAAGGAAGAGTTAATGACCAAAGAAAAGATAGCAAGGATTATAGGCATAATAATGGCCAGTTTCATTCTATGATATCAAGGATCTTTTGAATAAAGAAAACAAATTCAGGAAAAATTATAAGGAATGCAGCAAACAAGATAAAAACATTTTTACAAGAAATTTATTTAATGAAAGGCCTCTTTTCTCATAGGTGACTGGGTTAATTTCATAGAAATATGAGTTATTCATAAATGAGTAAATGGTGAAAGGATATAAGCAGGCAGTATTCAGAAGAAGAAATCAAAGCTATCAAATAGTCAAATTAAAAATGCTCTAAATCACTACTAATTAGAGAAAGATGATGTCACTTGATATCACCTCACATCAACTGGATTGACTAACTCAACATAAAAGGAAAATAACAAATTCTAGAGTAAATGGAAAATTTGCACACTAATCATTGTTGGAGTTGTAACATTGGAAAGATAAATTTGGAGTGGTGTCAAAAAGGTGGTATAATTTTTTATTTCCTTTAACACAGCAATACACTACTAAGACAGTATCCAAAAGAGATCAAAGAAAAGGTAACAGGACTTATTTGAACAAAAATGTTTATAGCTCTTCTTTTTATGAAGGCAAATAATTGCAAATTGAAGAGATCCCTCTCAATGGGAGAATAGCTGGATAACTTCTAGAGTATGATTGTGTTGGAATACTACTGGACTTTAAGAAATGACAAGCAGGATGCATTCAAAAAAAGCTGAATAGATTTATATGAACTAATGCAAAATAAAGTAAACAGAACCAGGAGACCATCACACATAGAGTAATATTGTAAGAAGATCAATTGTGAGGTATCATTTCTAAAATATATAGGGAAGATCAAATTTATAAGGTTATAAGTTATTATCCATTTGATAAATTGTCAAAGGATATGAACAGTTTTCAAATGAAGAAAAAAGCTATAAATAATTATATGAAAAATACTCCAAATTAATCTTGATTAGATAAATGCAAATTAAAATAACTAAGAGTTTCCATCACAGTACCATCAGATTGACCAAGATGAGAAAAAGAGAAAATGATCAATGTTGGAGTGGCTGTAGGAGGATTGGGACATTGATGCCTTGCTGGTGGAGTGGATTCAACCTTTCTAAGAGAATAATATGGAAACATGTCTAAAGATCGATAAAACTGTTCATACCCTTTGACCCAGCAAGTCCAATTCTATGTCTATATTCAGGAGAACTTATAAAAAAGGGAAAAGTCCTACATGTTGCAAAATATTCCTTGCAGCTCTTTTTGTGGTGGCAAAGAAGTGGAAATTGAGGGGATGCCCATAAGTTGGGGAATGGCTAAACAAGTTATGGTTCATGAATACTATGGAATATTATTGTTCTATAAGAAACCATAAAAGGTTAGACTCTAGAGAGGCATGGAATGAATTACAAAAACTAATGCTGAGTGAAGAGAGCAGAACAAAGAGAATATTAACAACAGCATTGTGATCTGGTCAACAATGGAAACAGTTCCTCTCACCAGTTCAAAGAACATGAGGAGACCTGTTATGGATAAAGCTATCCATATCCAGAGGAAGAACAACAAAACAAACAAACAAGAAAGCTACAGAATCAGAATGAACAATATATTCACTTTTTAAAAATTTCTCTTATGGGAGCGGCTAGGTTGCACAATGGATAGAGCACCAGCCCTGGACTCAGGAGAACCTGAATTCAAATCCGGCCTCAGACACTTAATAATTACCTAGCTGTGTGGCCTTGGGCAAGCCACTTAACCTCATTCCCTTGCAAAAAATAAATTTCTCTTATGTATTTCTTTTCTATCTCATGGTTTTTTTTCTTTTTCCTTAATCCCAATTCCTTATGTCAAAAGTGACTAATCTGTAAACATCTTAAACATAAATGTGTATGTACAATATCCACCTGACTGACACTGAGGGGATGGGGGTGGGAAGGGAAGTTGGAAGGAATCATGTAACTTAAAAATATGCATATGCATGTGAATGAATGTTGCGAAACTTTCATAATAAGTAATTGGAAAAATAAAATATCAATAAAAAGGATGATCAATTGTGAAAACTTAGTTACACTGATCAAGTCAATGATCCAAGACTATTACAAAGGACTTGTGATGAATAATACTATCCACTTCCAGAGAGAAATTGTTCAACTCTGAATATACAATGAAGCATAATTTTTAATTTTAATTTTTCCATTATTTTACTCTGTGAAGTTAAAAGGAAATATGCTTTACATGATTTTACATATAAAGCTAATTTCAAATTTCTTGCCATCTTAAAGATGTATAGGAGGGGAAAAAGAGAATTTGAATCTCAGATTTTTAAATTTTTTTCCCCAGTTACACATAAAAACACACTTTAACATTCATTTTTAAAACTCTTGAGTTCTGAATCCCTCCCCTCCTTCCCAGCCATCTGGCCCTCAATGAGAAAGCAAGGTATTTGATATAGGTTAAAATGTGGAGTCAAAGTCATGTCGTGAAAGTAAACACATCCCACAACCACCCCCCCCAAAAGAGAAACCTCAAGAAAAATAAAACAACAAAGAGTATGCTTCAATCTGTATTCAGACACCATCAGCTCTGTCTTTAGGGACAGATAGTATTCTTTATTGTAAGTCCTTCAGAGTTCTCTTGGGGCATGCACGTATGGATGAGAATAAATAAATTTTGATTATTAGAAGAAAAAAAGATTCATTTACTACAAAAGTGATTCAGGAGTGTTATGCTAATATAAAAGACAATAGGTTGACAATCACCATTTTTCTATCCAATAGTCCAAATGAATATACCTGAAAATATGCCTAATAAGAGGAGCTTTATGCAAATGAAAACAAAACTAAATCTATAAGGCTGAGAAGATAAATTTATTTTCTTCATTTTACGAAGAAAAAACTGATTCAGGGGTTAATTGGTTTTAGCAAAGTTTGGGTATCATGTCCTTGAATGCCAAGCAAACAATGTCAAGAACTTCAGAGTCTTGAGATATTTACCCTATTAGAATATCAGGTTGAGCACAAAGTGATTAATGTATTGTAGGGATTTATATTTAAAATTGTAAAGAACCTTAAATGTCGCTTATGAGGGAATCCATTCTTTATATTTTTGCAGATAAGGAAATTAAGGAGCAGCATCAAAGTCCTACTTCTAAAAATGATGTGTGGCAATGAGCCTCATTTACTGGTAGAACTCCTCAAAAGGTATCTAATAACACCATAGCCAAATATTTTCAGGTATATAATGAATATAAATTTGAATATAAAGTTCAAATCTGAGACTTCTTTCTGTTTTATTATAAATAAAATGGAATCCATTTTGAGCTTTGTAAGCCTGGATGCTTAGAAGGGGAAGTTGGTACCACCCCCAAAAGGGTTTCATATAGTGAATTTCCTAGATCCTTTTGGCACTAAACCAAAGAAAATATGGCATTCCCCCACAGAAAACATGGGTCATTTATTAAAAGATGGTACCTCTCAGTTCAAAGTTGGCATCTCCCTCTGTAGTATTTAATGTTTTGCATGAATAGAGATTTTTTTCAATATTAGCATATGCTATATAATTCTAGTATTTTTATTATGTAAATATTTTATTTGTTTTCCAATTGTATACAATAGTAGTTTCTACCTATCATTTTTTGGTAAGGTTTTGAATTTTACACTGTTTCTCGCCCCCACCACCACCACAGAAGGAACTCTGATAATTTTTACATTTTTACATTCCATGCTATACACTGATCAAAATTGAATGCGTTGAGGGAACAATCATATCCTTGAAGAAAAAACAAATATTAGAGATGGCAAAATTATGTAGTTCATAAGCCAACTTTTTTAATTGAAAATTGTTTAAGCTACACAATCCTTTCCTCTCTCTCTCTCTCTCTCTCTCTCTCTCTCTATATATATATATATATATATACATATATATATATGATATTCTCATCACAAATACCCTAAAATTGTCCCTGATTGTTGCATTGATGGAATGAGCAAGTCCATTAAGACTGATCATCACCTCCATGTTGTTGTTAGGGTTGTTCTGTTGTTCTGGTTCTGCTCATCTCACTCAGCATCAGTTCATGCAAATCCTTCCAGGCTTCCCTGAATTCCTAGCCCTCCTGACTTCTAATAGAACAATAGTGTTCCCTGACATAAATAAACCAAAGTTTGCTAAACCATTCCCCAGTTGAAGGACATTTACTTGATTTCCAATTCTTTGCCACCACAAATAGGGCTGCTATGAATATTTTTGTAAATGATGTTTTTACCCATTTTCATCATCTCTTCAGGGTAGAGACCCAGTAGTGGTATTGCTGGATCAAAGGGTATGCACATTTTTGTTGCCCTTTGGGTGTAATTCCAAATTTCTCTCCAGAAAGGTTGGATGAGTTCACAGCTCCACCAACAAGTGAGATGGCCAGTAAGGGATGCTGAACACTTTCTCTGGAGAATCTGTGACCTTGAGTAGTGGCCACTCCCTGGGCCTGGGTGGGGCGGGATGAGCAGCAGTATCCTGGCTATCCTTGAACAACATGAGCTGGGTCCTCTGTCTCGATAGTTATTCTCCTTAATCCTCACTCAGTATGAGGGAGTTCTGCTGCCCACACCTGAAACTTGGGGGGGGGGGGCTGTAGGGGGTTGTTATTGTATTTATTCTGGGAAGTCACTTTCTCCCATAGGGATGGGGGAAGGGACTCAACTGGAAACACAGGAATCTCACTAAAATACGGGGCTCTGATCCTGGTCTTCCAGACCAGCTGAGTTGACTGGATTGATGTCTAGCTGCACACTGTAACTCTCCTGCCAGCCTCACTGCAGCTCTCCTGCCTGTTGCTCACACAGCCAAAGCTTCCTTGGCTTTCTCAGGTTAGTCCCCAGGTCTCACCCCACCACTTCTGCACTGTTTCTATGCTCTTTTGCCCTGGCTCACCCACAATCCCCTAAGACAGTCCTTGGTGGTAGATGTTCTCCTAGGTAGTTTTTTTCTGGGTTTTGTGGATCCAAATTCTGTTTAGAGGCTTGATTCATATTAGCTCTGAGGGAAAGCCAGGAAACCTTAGGACAGTGCTTAGCTTCTCTCTGCCATCTTAGTCAGAAATCTAATTCTTGTATTTTATATAAAATATATGGCAGAAGGGGAGAAAAGAGAATGCTGACAAAAAAGGTGAAATACTATTGTAAAATCAGTGAACAAGCATCTATTCAGTATTATTATGTGCTAATCATTGTGCTACATGCTTTGTGATATTAAAAAACATCACTAAAGCAATTTGATCTCTATTTGCCCAATTCTATTATATATTGTAACTGTGACAATAGCTTGTGCACAAGATCAATGTCCTTACCTAGATTCAAGGTGGAAATGATGAAAGGTTATGTTGTCTCTTTCTGATTCCATTCTTTTATTTTGTTTTGCTTTGTTTTTGTTTTTGTTTTTTTCAAGGCAATGGGGTTAAATGGCTTGCCCAAGTCCACAGAGCTAGGTAATTATTAAGTGTCTGAGACTGGATTTGAACTTAAGTACTCCTGACTCCAAGGCTGGTGTTCTATCCACTGCACCACCTAGCTTCACCCCAACATTCTTTACTAATATCCAAATTATCCTCATGGTAATATAAAACATCCAAGACAGAATTTAACACAGGAGGCATCTTTGGGCTCCTTTTGATGGGCCTCACTCCAATTAGATATTGAATAAAACTATAATGAAAGAAAAAAAAAAACAAGAAAATGGACAAGATGATATGGAAAAGTTTGTACTGTCTTCATCCCCCATTTCATTTGTATTTCTTAGAAGATGTCAAAGAACTTAGTTTGTAAAGCAATACCTGTAAAATATTCATTCATAATTTTGGTGATATCATCAAGGACAGAGTAAATAAAAGCAATTACTAGACAAATATTCACAATGTGTAATACAAAGGGAAAGCTTTCATTTCTAACCACTTAATTTCAAGTTGCAACTATGAACAAATAAAAGAAAAAATGTTCTTGGTTGTGGCAGTCAGCAGGTGTGTTTGTTTTGGGGTAGATCCCCTGACATGTCTGCTGTTGCGTAGCTCATCAAGTAGTCATTGAGGAGGGGATGTGGAAGCACACTATTCCAACTACCTATTTTTGCTATACATGTGCTAAACCTTACTGATTCCATGTTGCTATATGACTGAAAGACCAGTCAGCATCCCTTAAATTTAGTTCATATCCATTGCTAACACAATCTATTTACATCTCTAACTAGATGATCTAACTATACAGTTCCTATACATGATGAGTAACATGAACTAAACTAGAAATTTCAAATCTGTAATTGCTGATCTCTATAATTTGACAAATATTGAGTTCAAATGGTTAAAAAGAAAGAAATATTATTTTCAAAGTCTTCATGTAAGTCATTCATCATATTATCTTCAAGCAGACTGAAATGTTATAGAATAAGCCTAAATCTTAATATCTTTTTTCAAAATAAGATTATGCTACTTTTAGCATTTCCCCTGAATATATGGTGTGATTTCTTTTCCCCCTTTGCATACTCTTTTAATATATTACCTTTTCAGAGGTTAGCAGAGTCTTATATTAAAATATGTCCCTGATTTCATAGATATTCCTGAATATAATACAATAATAATAATGTCAATATACCCATGATTTTTCATCTTTACATTGCTTTTTGTGTGCCAGTATTTGCTAGAAACCTAATATTTACTTAATGATTTCAGTTATATGATCATAGTTTGAGATTATTCAAATATTAAAGGAATAGCTAATTGGAAAACAACAGACAACAAATATTTGCATCAGCATAACATTTCTAAAAGATCACAGACCCTTGCTAATAAAACTGAGTTATGAGAAAACTGGTAAAACATTACTTTTTTGCATGGTCAACAGGACATAAAGGTTAAGAACTTAGTACCATTAATATTTTTTTTAATTGCATTCTATTAACACTGGAGTGAAAATGAGCTAATATGGCTTATCTTGCTACCAAAAATGGAATGACCTGTCTGCTTATTGCAGGCATTCTTACTTTTTCCAATTGCTTTGAGTTATTCAGTATTATTGTCATACCTCCCTGGCTTATAACCTATTATAAAGTGAAGGAAGAAGAAGAAGAAGAAGAAGAAGAAGAAGAAGAAGAAGAAGAAGAAGAAGAAGAAGAAGAAGGAGAAGAATCATTTTTGCCAGACATTGAGGAATCAAAGAATCTGAGACAGAGAAGAGACGTGACAGGTCTCTGGCTCATGAACCTTCACTTTAACATCCCTGATAAAGATTATCTAAAAATTACTCAGAGAAAGATACAAAGTTTACTAAACAAACTGATTCTAATCAGGAAGTTCTATATAAAATTGAATGCTGGATTTTCTTGATTATATTTAAACTCACACTTTTATATCATTGATGTCTATCCTTGGTGTTACAGACTGGAAATTTTATCCTCCATGGTTCCTATCCTGCATCTCTAAGACAGATGAAAAAGATCACTGGGTCTTTCATTTGTAACTACGTTCCTTATGTCCTAGAGTTGCTAAATTAATAACCGAATTTCAGAAAAAAGTAAGGGTTCTCCAGAAACTAGATGAAAAGCACATGGAACATCTTGCTCATCAGGACTCAGAAAAAACTACTGCTTTGCATAAATCTGTTTCCTAAAACACCTTTCCCTCCTCTTTATTTTTTTTATATCCCCAATGCCCTCCCATGAGATGCTGAGGTAGCACAGTACATGGAGTGGATAGTCAGGAAACTGAAATCAAATTCAGCCTCAGATACCTTTTTATTATATGACCCTGGTAATGTCAATTGATCCCTGTCTTCTTCAGTTTCCACAACTATGAAATGGGGCTCAAAATAGTACCAACCTCCCAAGATTGTTGTGAGTCTCATAATGACAGTCATATGCCACATGTCATAATGACAATAGTCTCATAAATGACATAGCATAATGTCTGAGACACAACAAGCAATAAATGCTTCCTCCCTTTCCTCCTTCATTCCTTCTTTTTTACCTTCTTTCCTTTCTTCTCTTTCCTCTATTTTTTCCTTCTTTCCTCCATTTTTTCCTTCTTTCCTCCCAGCCTTCTTCCCTTGTTTCCTTTCTCCCTTCCTTTCCTCCTTCTTTCCTTCCTTCCTTCCTTTTTGCCTTCATCCCTTGCTTCTTCTCTTCCTCCCTTCTTTCTTGTTTCCCTTCTTTCTTCCCCTCTACTCTTCATTCTTCCGCTTCCCTCCTTGCTCCATAATGAATAAAGTTCTGAGTTTAGAATCATGAGGACATGGGTTAAAATTTTCCCTTTGACATTTATTAATTAGCTACTCATCCCTGGGTAGGTCACTTAGGCTCTAGTTGCTTCAAACAATGCTGTGAGACATTTCCTCTCATTCCAGGGGGGGGTTGTTATTTGAGTTAGCAGAGGAAATTCCCACAATGCTGAAATGAGACAATACATGTAAAATCTTTATAGATCTTAAAGTTATATAAAAGCAATTATTATTATCCTTATCTTATACCTCAATTTATTAATTCTCCAAGGGATAACTGAAAACTACCTTCCTTGTGATATGATTTCTTAAATCTATTCACCAGATGACCTATATATTCAATGACCAAGGTTATCATTTTATTTTAGTTATCATTTCTTCCTCAGTTTCTCTCCAAATATACACATGAGCATCTTCTATAGGAACACAAATACCATGGTAGTCTCTTTCCTGTTAGTGAGCAGATGCTTCTTGCCTTGATAGCAACAATGTTATTAAAAAGCAAAATCAAACACCAGTTCTAAAATTTATTCTATCCACATAAAAACAATGCCTTCATGTTAAAAAGAGAAAAAAGAATTGTCTCTGACTGGCACCATTTGAAATCTACTATTTATATTTTCTGATAATTTTAGCACAGAAATTTCTCAAATAATTTCTCCTTAAAATGTGGGAATTGCTGGAATTATCACTAACATGATACTGGAAGATATTATGTTTCATTTCCAGTGAACAAGAGGCTTGTCCTTTTGTCAAATAGATTATATTCCACAGCAATCTCTGAACCAGTCTATTTAAACCCACTTAAGGGTTACTAAACCCTGAGAGTAGTTGAAGAACGTCTTCTCCAGTATCAAAAAGGGAATTCCAAGAATGAGCACATGTCTGTCATCTCGGTCAAGATGAATGTCAAGGTCAATGAAGGGTGAAATATGATGATAAGGGTCTGAAATGAAGCCCTGAGACGACAGGTGTTTGGTTTTTTTGTACCAATGTAAAGGAGAGAAGAAAAGTCAAGAAGGAGGAAAAATAAAAATGATAGAGAAATGGGGGGAAGGGAAAAAGCTCCAGGCACCTCCCTGTCAAGTAACACATTTTACATATAAAGTTAAATCAGAAGTGGCACTGGAAGGAGAAACATCTGTCTGACTAAATGAGTTCATTTTTAAAATCTAAGTGAAGTATCAGGACACTATTTGAATATTCATTTAAGGAAAGGGAAAAGAACTGCACACACACACACACACACACACACACACACACACACACACAGACACACAGACACACACACGTCCCCAAGGGGAGAATCAAAAGAAGCAGGTGGATGACAACAGCATATCAGTGATAAGCTAGTGATATGTAATAAAATAAGGCTGTTCCAACAACAGTGCTAATGGGGCTCAGTGGAGGTGGGGAGGAATTAAACAAACTTCAGTGAATCCCTTTAAGCTCTTAATTCACTGAATTTATGTACAACCTGGACCCACATCCCTCACTTTTTCCATTGTGCATTGCCTCTCATAGACAACTGGGCCATGGAGGCATGTGATGTGGTTTTGTACATTGCCTTGATTTTCTGACCTTACACAACTGGGTTTCAGATACCTATATGCAAAAATAGGATGTTGGACTTGATTTTCTCTGAGGAAATTTGCAGTTCTAATATTCTATTTTTATTTCTTAAAGTTCATCTGTTTTTTTAGCATTAATTCATAAGCACATGTGTGTTTTTAAGTTATAGAATTTCCTTCCACCATCCCTTCCCAAACCACTCCCCTTTAGTGGCAAATAGTCATGTTAGCATTGTACAAATATATTTTTGATAAACATGTTTACAGATTAGTCATTTTTGGTTTGACGAATTAGGATTAAGGGAGATACATAAGAAATAATTTTTATAAAGTGTCCATCATATTCTGAAGTGTTGGGTTTTGTTTTTGTTGTTTTTTGGGGGGGTTGTTGGTTTGTTTTGCTTTGTTTTTCTTCCTCTGGATGTGGATAACATTGTCCATAGCTTATCTAATAGCTCTCTGAACTGCTGAGAGGAGCTGCTTCCATGAAGGTTGATCATCTCACAATGTTATTGTTAATGTGTACATAGCTCTTTTAGTTCCCTTCACTCAGCATCAGATCTTGTAACTCATTCCATACTTCTCTAGAGTCTGACCATTTATGGCTTCTTATAGAACAATAATATTCCAAGGTATTCATGTACCATAGCTAACATTCTATCTTGATATGACTAATTTAAAACAATAAATCACTGATCTCGAAGTTTGCTAATTTTGTTAATGCCCCCTCTAATTTTTCTTTCCCTGATATTCTATTATCTATGAAATTTAGCAAGGAAGGTGAGAAGGAAGTTATATAATGCAGATTGTAGCAATCGCAGCTCCAGTACTTATCAAAATTTAAATTAAAATCTAAACTTCATTACCTTAAAGAACTACTTTAATTGGCAAGCTAAATAAATGATACCATAATCATAGAACCAGAAGATATAGGAGTCTTTTGTTTTTTCTTATTGTTTCTCCATGATAAAGTGAAATGAAAAAAAGAATTGGGTGACTCTTCACAAATTACTGCTTGCTACCCTTTCACTGAGGAAACCAGGGAAAAGTGATTTAAAAGCCCTCCCCCCTACACAATTAATTACTTAATTACTAAATTACTAAAGAAATTCTATAGAAAAGTCTCTATGCCGCATAATATCACACTCTAAAGAAACTGTTCTTAAAGCAAATGATTTATCAAGCTCAAAACCAATCAAAAATTGAAACTTTAATCTCTTATTAGCTCTCTTAACTATTACTTATTTTTCCTTGGTGTACCTTTTCTTTACACAACATCTTGGGCTACTTAGCCCCTAGTCAAATAGTTTTCTGCTTCAAAAGAACAAGCCAGATTATCACTATTATTTTAATAATCTGTACTTATGAAAGGGAAGCCTTATGTACATCTGTGAAGGGAAATAATTTGTATTCACTCTTCAAATTTCAAATATATATTTCTAAAAAACATATCTTCTCACATCCATTTCTTAACTCTCACTTTCCCCATATAAAAATTTATCTTTTTTCTATTTTCAATTCTCCAGACAACCCTAGTTTAAAACAAATGATAACCTAATTTGATCAAAAATCTGTACGACTGTATTTTCCAAATTATTATAGAATCATTTAACATTGCAGAAAACTTAAGTGTCAATGTAACTCATATCCCTCATTTCCTAGATTAACGCAAGATAGGCAAGAAGAGAATTTCAGGATGTTCAGATTAGTGGACTCTGCTATACTTATTTTTTCCATATCAATATTGTTGTGAAACAGGAAAGAACTGGCATTTTTCATCATGAGTCTTTTGGAATTGTCTTGAATCATTGTTTTGCTTAAAAAGAGTTAAGTTTATCATAGTTAATCCTCACACAATATTACTGTTACTATGTAAAATGCTCTCCTGGTTCTTCTGCTCCTTTTAGACAGCATAGTTCTTTAAATTATAGATTAAATGAGCAAACATGTATAAAGTGCTTTGCAAACTTTAAGAGCTATATAGATTCCTATTATTATTATTATTATTATTATTATTATTAGATTGAAACAATTTGAAACATTTGAACAATTGAACAATTGAAACAACTTGAAACAATTTATTGGATACATGAAAACATACAGTTGAAACTATCAATAAAGGACAGTTCATTTAGTTATAGTGAAGTCACAATATATAAATATTTACAGATAAATATTATGCAAAAATTACTTCTAGTTTAAACTTTGAGGCAATTTTTCTGTATCTCAAATATTTTAGGGACATGCAGATTTTTTTGAGTTGCTTGCATCACATTATGTATATCTAAATTTAGGAACAGATACACACTTATATCAAACAGAAATATTTTGAAGCATTTACCCAAAAAGTTTTTTTTCATACTAGGAAAAGCATATATAGAAAACAAGCTTTACATGTATATATATATATATATATATATATATATGTATATATATATATATATATAAAATGAAATGAAATTATTTTTATAATCTTGTTCCAAATAGTTCAAAAAAAGTTCTTTTGACAAGATACCTTCTACCTCAAATCCCTCAAAGATTTATTTCTATTTCATAAACACTGAAGATACTTTCTATTCTTCATCACAAACATCCACATACAGAACTAACAAGTCTGTGTCTTGAACTGAACATTCATTCTCTTCACTCATCCCATTCTCTCATCATTCACCACTTTTATAATATACTTTCTCTTCATCTACAAAATGGGAAGATAGGTAGCACAGTGGATAGAGGACGAGAGTTAGGAGGATAGGAGTTTAAATCCAGTTTAAATCCACATCAGCTATGTGACCTTGGGCAAGTCACTTAACCCTGACTGCCTCAGTTCCAGAGCTATCTCCAGTCATGGAGTCAGCATGGTCCCCCACTCACTCAAATCCAATTCACATCCTTATCATGGTATCACCTCCCTGATGTGATGGTCTTCTTTGAAAATGAAGGGCAAGCAACATCATCACCTAACAGAACTATTAACACCTTAGGTATAACCTCTTTAGTGAAATTTTTAATGAATTTTTCTTTCCTCCCCTTGGTGTTGACCTTTCTCCCTCTTCAAGTGACCTTGTATTTAATTTTTAGTGATTTTTATTTCTGTGATTCTTCTGTTTGACATTTATAACCTTTTACAAGCAGACCAAATCTATATTTCCAGCCTAATTGCATATAATTTCCATATACTCACAGTGTAGTTCTACCAGACTTCCCTTCTTGTTATTCTTCATAGGCACTGCCTAACTCCTTACTTGTATATGCCTTCCCACCTCACCTATACCTCACATTCCCTTATTTCCCTTAATTTTCAATTCGAAAGACACCTTCTCTAAGAAACATTTTTGCTTCCCAGACACTCCAGCTACTAGTGCCAGTAAAACCTTCTATGTATGGAGCAGCTAGGTTGTACAGTAGATAAATTGCTGGATCTGAACCAAGCAAGATTCATCTTCCTGACTTCAAATATCACCTCAAACACTTGCCAGTTCTGTGATCCTGGGCAGGTCACTTAAGTACATTTACCTCAATTTCCTTATCTGTAAAATGAACTGGAAAAGAAAATGACATATTACTCCAATATATTTGGCAAGAAAATCCCAGATGGGGTCAAAAAGTGTTAGACACCACTGAATGCAGGTTTTTGCATATGCCCATCAGGAAGAATTTTATGCTGATTAAAAACAAAAACCGTTTTAGCTTTTTGTTTAATATTCCCACTTAGAAGGTAGTTTAAATGTTTGTCTAACAGTTACTATACAATGTATGACTCTCTTGAGATACACATTCTGAGACTGTATCCGATGTATGTCTCAATTGTTTCAGAGTCCCTAGTCTGGCTAAATTCCCAGTCTGGTTTATTCTCAGCAATAGTATACAATTTGTTGTTTAGTCGATTAGTCACGTATAATTCTTCATGACTCCCATTTGTCAAAACCCACATTTGGGGTTTTCTTAGCACAGACACTGAAGTGTTTTGCATTTCTTTCTCCAGCTCATTTTGCAGATAAGGAAACTGAGTCAAAGGCAATCAAATGACTAGTGCAAGGTCACTAAGTGTCTGAGGTCAGATGTGAACCCCCTAAAAATGAGTTTTCTTGACTCTAGATCTGAATTCTCCCCATTCTATCTGGCACTATGAACCAATTGCATAAATCAACATAATAATGTTGGCATATATCCAGATTACTTATGATTTCACCTAACAATTCAATTTTACTTCCCTTTTTTTAATTCTCAAAGTGGGACAGTAAATAATAAAAATAAAGATGTTAATTATAATGATTATAATAATAAAAGACGTCTGCTTTGTGTGAATAACCATCTCATTCATTCAAGCATTATTCCTATGTCATCTGCTATATTTACTCTGAGAAAAAGACTGTAGGTTCCCTGAGCTTCAATAGAACAATGGAAATATGATTTTAAAACAATAGCTTTTGATTCAAGTGCCACATTACTGCAAAATTACCAACTCCTACCACTAATAACCTACTAATAACCTAATTGTGTGGGTATGTTTGTAATGGATGTATATGTTAAATTCAAAATACATTTAAGCCAGCCCAGTTTCAACCCTTTTCTGAAGAAACAACATCCATTTTAATAGTTTAGCAATATCATTATTGAATCTAGAAATTAACAAATAAGAGAAAACTTTAGAGGCAGCTTTGCTAAAAGGGAAGATTCTTCAATTAGCGCATCTTAAAACAGTGACTAATAGCTTGATTCAAGTGTTACAAAAGTGTGAACCTAACTCCATTCATTCCCACTGTATTATAATCAGAGAGGAATAATACAGAAAACAGATTGTTCTCCATACTGTCTTAACTAGATCTTATTTTTTTCAGAATCCTGATTTTATCCCTTAAGCTTTATCCCATTTATTCCATTTACAGACTGTTCTCATGCACTCACCCTACCTAACCCAGGTCTCTTTTCCACTTCAGGAGGAGTCTTATTGCAACAAAAGCAACATCAAAAAAAGTCTTTGAAAGGAATATAAACTGCAAATTCTCCAGGTAAAACCTCAGAGTTGGAGGAGATTTGGGTTATCTCTACCCTCATCAACTTTGGAACTTCCATTCTTATAGAATTCCACGTTATCACTATTCTCAATTCCTTTTTTTTGAAATGTTATCTGTCATCCTTATCCCTTTCACATGTGGCTGACAAAATTGTGTTCCAGCTCTGGTTTAAAAAATAACAGGATAAACAAAGACAATAATAACAATAAATTCCAGCAGCATTATATGCCCATAACAGAATGGAATAGAATTTTATTTTTAATGCTAAGATAATATTGTTGTGATGATATACTTTTTTTTAGGTTTTTGCAAGGCAATGGGGTTAAGTGGCTTGTCCAAGGCCATACATCTAGGTAATTATTAAGTGTCTGAGGCCAGATTTGAACTCAGATACTCCTGACTCCAGGGCCAGTGCTCTATCCACTGCACCACCTAGCCGCCCCTGTGATGATATACTTTTCCAAAATTCTAAAATAAAATAATACTTAATCTGTTTAATACATATTTCTTTGAAAGAATTTTTTTTTCTGGGATTCAGAAATGACATTATCAGGGCAATGCAAAAAAGTGGGAAACCAGAAGAAATCGATAAACATAGCTACATAGGTACCTAGGATAATTGATTAAGAACTCTAGATTCTAACTAACTTAATATTGTCATTTTATAGATATAAAAACTGAAGTCTAGACAAGTGTGACAGTGTAACAAAAGTCAAATGAGAATATCCTCATAAATTTTTAAAAATCAATTAATTATTCATGTGGGAAATATTTTTCTGCCAGGGACTAGTAATACATTAATGAATCAGTCTACAGAATCCAAAACTGAATCCAAATTGGAATAAATCTTAAGAAATCTTCAAATCCAACACTTACATTTTTTACTGATGAGAAAATTAAGGCCTAAAATGGTTGTAATTCACCTAAGTTCATACAGGTAACAAGAGATAGACTAAGATTTGAACCTAGACCCTCTGACTCTTAATATAATGATATGCTATAAGAACAATTATATTAATCCCTATCTCTGGAACCTTTGGTATTCTAGGTCATAGTGCCCATTCTTTTACTTTAAAATGATAGATAATGCCTCTAATAATGAAACTCTATGGATGCTGGATAGAGCATATAAAATATACATAAAACAATAATTGGAAATCTACTTTTTTACATACAGGTTATAAACTCTATAAATAATATGTCTTCACTAGAGTCCAATCATATCCTCCTCTCTTGTGTTTCCGTGTATTTGCAATGATTATCTATCCTCCCTTTCCAACTCCTAAAATTCTTTGCCTTCAAATCTTAACCATATACCAACTCCTCAATGATGCCTCTCCCTGGCTAGAAACAATTCCTCCACTCCTAATTTTTAAAAAATACTTAAAAACTCTTTTGGGTCTCTTCTATGTATTTCATTATCATATAAACTGAATTTTGGTTATTTTCTTTATAAGATTTCAAACATTGTATGGTCAGGACTCTATTGTTTTACACTGGTGCATTTCTAGTGTCAAATTTAGTAAAATTTTAATAAATCCTTGATGAATCCAACATTCACAAATTCTACAGAATTTAATCTAACAATTCCTGAGATCCTTAGGTCAGTTTAGAAAGAAATATATGCTCCTATGTTTAAAAAAATAATAAGATCAGGAATATTGATAAATTACTTGATGTGATTTTTAAAATGAAAATAAACATTTTAATTGAATATATATGCATATAAGCACATATGTATAAATATATATACATAAAAGTAAGAAATCTGAAATAAAATGAACATATTGTTAACACATGTATTTTAAGAGAAATATGTGGGAGCATCTAGGTGGCCCAATGGATAGAGCATTGGCCTTTGGAGTCAGGAGGAATTGAATTCAAATCCAACCTCAGACACTTAACTGTGTAACCTTTGGCAAGTCACTTAACCTCATTAACTTTCAAACAGGAAAAAAAAAGAGTATAATAAGATGAAAGGTGCATTAGATTTGAAGTTAAGAAGACCTACATTCAAATCCAGACTTCCATTTATTACCTCTGTGCATTTTAGTCAAGACATTTAACCTGCTTTAGACTTTATTTTACTTAACTATATAAGGAGAGGGTGACACTAGATTGTCTCTAATTTTATTTCATGCTCTAAATTTAGACAACTCAATAGCACAGTGGATAGATTGCTGGAATTGTACTCAAGAAGATTTATCTGAATCTTAGCCTCAGACATTTCCTAGGTAGCAGGGTGACCCTGGGCAAGTCTCAATCTCTATAATTTCCACAACTATAAAATGAAGATGAAAAAAGCAACTTCTTTACAGGGTTATTGTGATGATAAAAATTATTTTTGAAATTTTTCAAATAAAATATTTTCAAAAGGGAACTTGAAAACCCCAAATGCCTATTGAAATGTTAATTATTTTCTATTATTTGGAGATTAAATGATTTATAGTATATGAAAAATGGACAGGTTTCATAAATGATGAAAATATATTTTTCAAAGCTATAGTAATTGAAATACTAACAACAAAACAAGAAAATAGTTCAAGGAAACACAAGGTTTCATGTATAGCTAAACTTGAGCTGCCCTAAGGATAATAAGAGTAAGAGGTTTTATTGCTATGATTTGATGATACACTCTACTGTCCATTTGGGACCCCAACATTGCTTTCCTAAGCCTGTTTCATATTTTGTTTTTCATGGTGACTGAACATTTTCTTTGAATGTACCATTATTTGTCTGAGATATGGCATTATGCTATTTCTTAAATCTCACAATGTTTGAAAATAGGCAGAAGGGAATCACTTTTTCTATAATAAAAATAAATGGGTAACTTTATACTGCTAAGTCACAGTTAATAACGTATCTTATACCCATAATATGCATACCTACACCTCTTACAAAGTGACTCTGAATGTAATCTTCTATGTATATGTTTATATAGATCCACAAAATGGCATATCACAATAACAAAGGAAGACACAGAAGCATAAATAATGACTTGGCCATTGATGAATATTTTCTTACCAGTTAAGTTCTTCAGACCAAGTTCTTGCAGTCCAAAATTCCCATCTTTCCTGTAGTTTAAAAAGATTGCCAGTGCGTAGCGGTCCTCATAAAGTTTTGTTCCACGGATGATTCGCAAATTCTCCAGAGGCAGGTAACGAAACTGATTAAGAGCCACTAAAACATACCCAGTGACTTCTCGAATAGACTGAAAAAAAATAAAAAGATGTCTATTTTAAGAAAGAAAATATTCTAAGTATCAGCTTTTATGCACTCTTCATATCAATATCAAAAAAGTATTTTCATTTTATTTGTTCATTGTTCATCTTTCAACTGAACATGCACACATTTAAAAGTCTGTTACTGATGTGAGGAGCCAAGAAAATAAAAAAAGTTAAAATTTCATATATCATATTGATTCACTCTTTAAAAATAAAGACACAAAAATGACTGGTCATGAACAAAGCTTCCTTTACTCCCTAAAAATCAACAGACCTCTATGTGTGCCAGTATAACAATGGATAGGGAGAAGAGTGATAAAATACATACATTTGAAAGTAGATTTTAATTAAAGCAATCAAGGCCATGTTCACTGACAATCTGTACTAAGGTAAACACATATGGGCACAATATAATAATTGAAAAGTGTATATAGAAATCAAAGTGCTATATGAATCACAAATAAAACGAAGCAACATCATTTGTAGAATTTAGGACAGATTGAAAAGTGTTATTTGTGTTTAATGCTTCACGTATCAAGCAACATTTACCTCATTTTCAAATCCATCACTTCTCTAGGGAATATACATATTAACTAAACAAAGATTGTGATGCCTCCTACTGAAAATAATCTATTTAAAAATAATTTATGTACAGATTAAGTATCTATATATTCTAAATGTTTATGTAGAGACTAAGTTTTTAAAAACTAGTCTGTAATTTGTGGAAATTATCTTCAAATGAATTCTAGGGGCAGCTGGGTGGTGTAGTGGAAAGAGCACCTGGTCCTGGAGTCAGGAGGACTGAGTTCAAATCTTGACTCAGATGCTTAATAATAACTTAGCTATGTGATCTTGGGCAAGTCACTCTTAACCCCATTGCCTAAAATTAAAAAAAAAGAAGAAATACAATTCAAATGAATTCTAGCAATCATTTCAAGTTTTGTGGGGCATATGAAATAAACACGATGTAAGAAAAAAATTTAAGATTTTTGTACATTCATTTTTCTTCATTTAATTCATAATGTATATCATACAAATTACTGGTTTCAAAAAATAGTGAACCATGTAAATCTTATATTAAAATTGAAATTATTCAGTTTTTTATTTACAATATTGTTTGAAGTATACACAAGTTATTGTGGCAGTTGCCTAGGTAAATTAGGCTTGCCAGAAAGTGAGTCATTTACATTGATTAATCATAATTTCCTGCCTATAGAAAATCTTCTTAAGAGACTAAAGACAGTATATGATTTTCAGAAATTAAGGCTGCCCCAAAATGAAAGGACTGATTTGGAACTACTTTTTTTTTTTTGCATTTCACATACTAGGGTTGCCCCTGAGATGCCAGAACACTGTATACTAAATTCTAGAAGTCTCACTCCTCTGTGTTGACCTAAAGAAGGAAACAGACCGCATTCCCTTCCCATTTTATATACCTGTGTTTTGAACCTTTCTCACAGAATGTAGAAGTGAGGGGAGGGATTTATTCCTCTGCATCCCATCTAACTCCCTCCCCCAGTCATAGACTTTTTTGGGGGGATGGGTTGCAAGGTAATGGAGTTAAGTGGCTTGCCCAAAGTCAGTATCTTGGGTCAAATTTGAACTCAAGTCCTCCTGACTCCAAGGCCAGTGCTCTATCCACCTTTGTCTTTCTGAGCAAAACAGAACCTAGAGAACTTAGTGTAGAAGCATTTTCTAGAACAAGGCTTGCCTACAGAATGTGAATCTATTACCATTTCTTATTTAGATAATCTAGCTCCATCGGAAAGGTTATCTGTTCATTTGTTCCAAGGCTTGTTAGACTTCTAAGGGGAGCCCAAGATATAAGTAGCAATTACATTTCTGAGAGAGGAAAGTATAGAATTCTATGGTAAAGAGTCATTTCCCTGAAATGTTGTAATGCTGTCCCATTTGCAACTCGAAATTTGTTTCTCTATCAGGGTGTGATGAGCTACCTAGGGCTTTATGTGTTTTTTGTAACATGGCCTCACGGGTACCCAAGAATCTTTTAAACTTTATTTTCAGTAAAATAAGTATTATACTTTCTCTGATATAATTTGTTACATTAAATGCTTAGCCGAGATCTGCAAGAACCTCTACCAGTATCAACAAAATCCTAGACTAGAACATTTCAGGAATATTCAAATCAGGTAACACATGTAAAATATTTTAGACACCTTAAAATTATGATAGAGATTATTTTACAGATTAAACTCTAGGTAGAGGCATAATAAGATAGAAAGAAAATGATTATTTGTGGATAATTTTTGAAATTAATCCCAGTCCTTTTGAGCTAAAAACTTTGAAAAAAAATTTCTTCTCATAGAATAGTGTTTTGAGGTTATAAAGCACCTTTCTCATAAGTCTGTGAAGTAGTATAAGTAGTATTGGTCCCATTTTTATATCTGAGAAAACTAAGGCCCAGAGAGTTTAAATGGCATTTGTAGGTAGAAAGTGATAGAGCCAAAATATTACTTTAATTTACATACCATGAACCATGTTAGGTTTCAAGGATATAAAAATAAAAAGGAAATTATTCCTACCTACAAAAGTTCAAATTTCTGACTCAAAGAGCACTTTCATTCTTTAGCACCATCCTATTGGCCATCATATAAAGAACCAATTAAGTGCTTAGTTTATTCATTTAGTAAATATATTATTCCTTCAGAATAAAAGAAGCATGGGATAAAACAATATTTGATTGGACAGGTAAGATATTGCAAAATCTCTTATCAAAAAGTAGATTTATTTCTGGTTGGAGTTTGGGCAGTTTTAGACTTGTGATTTCATCAATGGAGAGAATTCCCACAGTAGAAACTTCCTCCTTAAATAAAAATGGCCCATTTGTCTATTACTATGAGTTGTCTGGAACAAAGAAGTCAAGAGATCTGTACTGTGAGCTTATCTGATTTACATTTAAAAAAAAACTAAGATACTAGGATTTGAGTTTATTTTAAAGCAATCGATATATACAAATAGGCAGATAAAAAGGAGCCAATGGAGAAGGAGTAAGAAGATGCAAGAAGGCAGTGATTCTTTATCTGAGATAGAAAGGCAGATGAGGAGAAAATACAGACATTTTGAGATATCAGAAAAGGAAGTTGGGGGGAATCACAGTTAGATGGCTGATAAAGAGTCTCAGTAATGTCACAAATAGCTAATAATAGCTAAAATTTATACAGAACTTAGTATATTCTAGGAAATCTGATAATCTCATTTGACCCTCACAACAACTATGGAAGGGAGGTGCTATTATTATTTCTGTTATACAGATAAGGAAAGTGAAGTAAATAGGATTTAATTGATTTGCCTAGAATCACATAAACATTAATTATCTGTAGTTAGAATTGAACTCTTCTTCCTAATTCCAGTGTCAATGCATTATCCATTTTGCCTAGATAAAGTAAATTATTGCCAAAAAAAACTGAACTAGGGAAACAGTGTAGTCTTGCACATCAAAGAATGATCTAGAAACAACCACTGTAAGAAGATCCATATGAGACAGTAAAAAGCACAGCAAAGAAAGGACTAACAAGTAGGATTCAAGCACAGGATATGGAGCAGAAAGAGGAAAATGAGCAATATAGTTTTCACTATCCTCCCTCTAGTCTCTGAATGGGACATTGGAAAATTAAAAGGATAAGATCGTGAGATATATTATAGGCCTTGTAGAGTACAAGAGGCAAGTAAGGACAGAAGTTGGATTTTGGCCTGAAGGAACAGGAAGGAAATGGAGAGGGATAGGAAGAAGTTATTGAGACTATTAAGAGATTATAAGAGAACAATGAGAAAAATTGTATAAAATGATAGGAGTGAAATGAGCCAAATTAAAAAAAAACTTCCTACACAATGACTTCATACAATGTAAATGAAATGATTATCAATGGGCAACTAAACTCAATGAAACTGAAAAATCAACAATGATCCCAGAGAACAGATAATGAACCATACTTCTCTCCTCTCAAAAGTGAAGAGATTAATGAGTCATTTTAAAAAATAAACTGTCAGGAAATAACCATACCATGGATTTTTGCTTAATTATTTCCTTTTTTTATGAGGGAGGGTTCTACTTGATAGGGGAGGATCATACTTAAAGAAATATTTAATATAAAAATAAAAAATTAAAATTTATTAAAATTTATAAAATAAATAGAAATATAAAAAGAAAAATTAAGTAGCAAAAGAAGATGAAGGATCACAAGAAAATGTTGAAATTAAAAGAGTTTTTCAAGTGACTGAGTGATGACTAGGTCTAAGGGGGCTATTTATCATACTTAAAAATTGCTTTGTGTTAACTAATTTTGGTACTTCTAGGCTTCTGTGTCAGTGTTTGTGTGTGTGTGTGTGTGTGCATGTGTATGTCCATATATATATAATATATATCAACATTTATCTGTGTTTAGGGATATGTGTGTAGATATAGATGTATGGGTGCATATACATATTATATCTTTTAAATTCCTAGATGGTTAAGGATGTGTCTTTTAAAATTTTGACTAAGTTAGACATAAAAAAGCTACTCAAAGAATTCACATGTAAATTATTTAATGAATTATTTTATTATGATGGTAGACTACATCCCCCTCATTCTCTAGACCTCACCTTCCTAATATGGGAGAAGTGAATGGGAGATGTCTGTCTGTCTTCCAAGGGGGATTGTTCAGAGGCATTTATGGATTTGAATGACTTGTAAGCACTATAGAAATGAAGGAAAGGGGGGAGATCACACTTTCAAGTAAAAGTCAAACATAAAACTCACTACATAATAAATGAAAGCTCTCTATACCCCATTTCCATCCCACCAAATTCTGAAAGGTAGTTTAGAATAGTTGACAAGACCACAAAGGTAGAAAAGCGTAAGTTTAAGGATTACCTCTGTCACATACTGACAGTGACAGCCTCTCAAAATCCAGGCAAGTCTCTAAGATTTCAAGTTATGGAGAAGGTGTCCATCTTCATTGCTAGAAAGAATTCGTGACTGGATATCCCTGACACTGATAATATGGATTATGGAGGTTTTTTGTTTGTTTATTTTTCCTTGAGTCATGTTCTTATTACTCCTTTTACACAAGAGACCATTACCATGGAAACTATCCTGCAGTTTTCTCTAGATATACATGATTGGTAGAAAAAACATTTATCAGTAATAATTAGGTAATGGTTCAAATTGCCTGGCTATCAAAAATCAATAACATACTTTAGATCTAATATTGGCAGATACTTAAACAATCATGGTGGGAAAATCATAATTCGACATCTAAAAATGAGACAAATGTACATTCAGATTCTAAGGGCTAAAACTCATTGTATGAACCTGGACCAGTTACTTAAACTTTCTGATCCTCAGAGTTCTCATCTCTAAAGTGAAGGAGTTGGCCCAATGACCTGTAAGACATTTTCAAACTCTAGATCTTTGATATTATAGACTAATGACTAATTGCATATCATTCATAATAATAATATTTATATATTTTTATATCAACCTACTATCCAGGGAACATATTTTAGTCAATATGACTAAAGAAGGGCTTAATGGAAGTATTAGAATATCTTAATGGATCTGTGAGCATAGCAATTTAAGTATACTCTCCAGTTTTGCCTTTCACAACCTAAATATACCTTCTCAAATTCAGGGATTTGTGTAGGTTCTCTCCTTATAAAATTCATAGGCACCTATCTAATGACATGTGTTAGCAAAGAAAAAAAAATTTCTCTTGTAAAAGCAAATGAAATGATATAAAATATTTTGACCTATCAGAGACACCAATGAAGAACTTTGATTCTCTTCTATATCATTCCATGTTTTCCTTTATTGCCAACATGATGTCATAGAGTGCTGGATTTGAAATCAGGAAAGTCAGCTATTTCACTATCTCTCTGAACCTTCCCATTAAGGAAATGAATAAGAAAAGATAGACTGGTCCTGTGGAGAATCAGAACTTCTCATAGGTTCCTTCACAGTATCAGGATTCAACAAGGAGGCCTCTGACTCAGATCTAAGTAGGTTTTCATGAGGAAATTTTGGGAAAAGATAGATGATTTACATAGAATGAGTGAACAAAAATATTACTTTTTTATTTATATCACTGAGGGGAACTCTCAAACTCATGAGATTAAAAATCCATTTGTGAGTGTGTATATGTATTTGTATGTGTACCTGAAGGACTGAGCATGTGAACAGTATTTTAAACCTGTGATCATTCCCTATTGAAAAATAGGAAAAGACTCTTTTATTTCAACTTGGTTTCAGGGAGTTTGGATAGTTTAATTCTCCAAAGTCTGAGTTCCAAATTAAGCAATTTTTTAAAATTTTTCAGTTTCCTTTCATATACAAACATTAATTTGATTTAAAATCAAATTTTTTTCCAACACGGTCTATACTGACTTGATCAGAGTTATGGATCTACATATATCAATTCAGAACACTTCAAAAAGAACTGAACCAGATTCTAATGGATAAAGAGAATTGAATATTAAATGGAGTTATTAGTGATGATCTGTATTTTATATAATGTCAGATTTATGGTTAATACTTAGGTCCCTTAAAGTTTGGAAGTTTATTATCTTTAAAAGAATACTGATTTTGTTATCCTGCATTTTCTAGTACACCATCTAATTATTCCCATGCATTCTTAGCAGTAGCAAATGATATGCAGGTAACAAAGTTTAAGAAAACATTAATATGAAATATTTTCAAATAAATCCAACACTAAACATCAAGCACATTGGAGGAATATTTGTAAGAATACTACTGTGTTGTTCCTTCCATTAAACTGCACTTCAGTATTCCCAAAGGCATAATTTGATATGAACATATTTTAAGAGAGCAAACAGCTTGATAGGATTTCACAGTGTCATTTGAAAACAGTAATATAATGTGTGAGATCTTATATAAAAGAAACTTTAGCCTATTCCTTTGAAAAGTTAAGGGGAGAGAATATCAATTCATATAATGATGCAAAACAACAGCTGCCTTTGTTGAAAAGCATATGGGAAACAGTCTTTGATGATACATGAGTTAGAGGTGATGGCTTCTCTGACTTGTCGATTGGTTTAAAATGGAAAGGGTGAAAGATTCTAGAAGTAGCAAATCCAAAGAATCAGAACTGGATTTGACAAGCTTTAAACCTGACAAACTGAACTTCAACATCTGTCTAAATATTTGACTTTAAAAACTCAAAATGCTCAATTTATTAAATTTATAAAGGGCAGATATGAGTCTGTCTTCTCTAGAGAAAACAAGCTTTGATGTTGTATGTGGTGTTAGTAGTTTACATACCTCATTTAGATTGATATCATTCTACATGCATCTCTGGATATTTCTGATGTGAGATATGTAAAGTATGATAACTCAGCAAAGTCCAGGGACTGAGTTTGGGATTCCCCCCCCCAAATAACATTTCTCTCAATTTCCCTATCTCTTTTGAGATCAAAGCCATCCTTCTAGTCATCAAAGTCAGCACCTTTAGAGATGCTGTCAATTCTTATATCACTTTCACTTCTTATATCTTATCTATTGCCAAGATTTTTCAATTTTATTTCCACAATATATTTTATTCTACTCTCCTTTCTACATTTACATTTATCATCCTGGTTCAGTTTCACAAAATCTCTCCTATACATTATGATAGCAGATTCAATAATTTACTTTGGACTCCTCTCCTTCACTTCATGTATCCTATCACGTGCCAAATCATCATACAGTCACCAGCTTAGTTCAGGTCTTCATTAGCTCTTATCTGAATTTTTGCAATAGCCTTTTAATCAAGTCTCTCCTCACCCCAATATCTTTTCCGAACCTGTGTCAAAGTGATCTTCATAAAGTACAACTCTAACATCATTCCTCTGCTTAATAAGCTATAGTTATTTCTATCACATCATAAATTCTTCTTTGGAATGTTTAAAATTCTTTACAATCTGGACTTAATCTTACTTTTCAAACTAATTATACATTACCACCCTTCTCAGACACTATGGTCTAATTCAAATTGTCCACCTTACTGTTCTTCATCTATAGAACTACATTTGTATTTCCAATCTCTACTCTCTTAAGATAATTTGTTTAGTTTTCTCTGTATAAAGGTATGCATAAATTTATTTTTCTTTAGTTTCCTGCTCTCCAAGTTCAAAGTCAAGGATTTTGTGGATATGTTTTTGTTTACTTTATTCATGTCTTTCTTCTTTACATGTCTTAAAATATTATAGACTTTGTTCATATTGATGACAGAGACAGGGACAGCTATGGTTCATTTTGGGAATGATGAAATCACCAACTCTGACTCAGGGAGGTTAAGAAAGGTTTAGATTTTAAATGACAGGCTTCACAAATTGTTTATAAGTTACCACAAAAAGTCTACAAACGACCAAAAAAGTTCATGTTAAGTCCTTTGGAGAAGCAGCTCAATAGTGAGTTTCTTTAAGAAGACAGTAGCTTTAGTTCCTCTCAGCAGTTCAGAGAGTTAGCTATGGACAATGCTATCCCCATCCAGAGGAAAACAAAACAAAAACAAAACAAAACACCAGTCCTTCAGAATCTGCTGAACACTTAGTAAAAATTTTCTCTTATGTGCATGCCTCTCCCTTAATCCTAATTCCTCATACTGAAAATGACTGATCTGTAAACATGTTTATCAAAAATATGTATGTACAATGCTAACTTGACTATTTGCCACTGAGGGGAGGGGGATGGGAAAGGGGGGGTGGAAGGAAATTTTGTAACTTAAAAATATACATGTGCATATGGATGAAAAAAATAAATTAAAATTAAATTTAAAAAAAAGAAGGTAGTAGTTTCCAAGACAGTAAGTTGAGAGGGAATAGCAAGGGTAAAGTCATTTTAAAAAGATAATTTCAGACTGGGAAAGGAAGTGAGTAATAAATTAAGCAAAAAGAGACTGTTGAGAGAGAGAATAGGAAAAATCTCAAGTTAAAAGGGAAAAAGGGAAGCAAAAGAAATTTAGATCAATATAGATCCATCTAGTCCTTGGAGCCAGGACCATATTGTTCCAGCAGCATGGAACCAGAGCACATGGATCCAGGTAAGAGAAAGTAAAGGGAGAAGAAACTGAAGCAGTCCAATTGTGAGTCAAGTAAGGAAAACTAGGAGCAAGTTGTGGCAGAACTTTGCTCAAATACATTTCTGTGCCAGGCAAAACAGGGCATTGTTTAAGAAATGGTTTAGCATCTAGCTTCAGGTCTTCTCCAAGTGCCTGGCTCATTGACTGTCCCCAAGGAGTGACTATTGACTAACACAGCAGTCAATAAAACAACCATGCTCCTCCCACAAAGAGTGTGACCAAGGTCAGCCTCCGCCAAAGTAGGAAATGGAGTTCAAAAAAGAGTTAACACAGGGGCAGCTAGGTGGCACAATGGATAGAGCGCCGGTTGGCCCTGGAATCAGGAGTACCTGAGTTCAAATCCAGCCTCAGTTACTTAATAATTACCTAGCTGTGTGGCCTTGAGCAAGCCACTTAACCTCATTGCCTTGCAAAAACTAAAAAAGAAAAAAGAATTAACACAGAATGGAGAACACTCCTCTCCTCACAGGACAGAAAAGTTCCCAAATTAAAAAGGTTACATTTTCTGTGCCCAGATTTCCCCTTCTTCAAAATCTCTTTGCAAGCTAAAAAAACCCCTAATCCTTTAAATATGTGTTCATACAGTAAGATTTCTCCCTTGATACCACCAATAAAACAAAATTGAACCACAATACTACCTATCCCCTATTAGACCTTGTGTTGTCTTTTTTCTTTTGTTTTGAAGGTATAGCAATCAGAAAATAAGACGAAATCGTCAAGATCCTTATTGTTTCATTTAATAATCTTTTGCTTCAGTCAATGAAATAGCACCCTATGATTCAGTGTTTTTTTCTTTTTTTTTCTGGAAGGTTCCTTAATTTCCTAAAATATCTGAGTGAAGAACACATTATTATGCTTAACTTGAGATATAGGAATCTGTTTACCTTTCTTCATATTTAAATATATGCACATAAAATAATATATGCATATTTGCCATATTGAAATATATCTATATGTTGTATTTCTGTGTGTGTATATATATATATGTCTTTTGCATTATTTTATTTTAAAATAATGTGAGCAAGCTCACTTTACAAGCTTTGAATTATATGAAGCTAAGTTCTCTCCTCACCCTTTCTGCTAAGAAAACTTTTAAAATAATTTAAAGTAAAGAGCTTAAACATAAAAATGAAAAGATTTCAGTGCAAAGTATCTCATGCCAGGAAATTTCTTTATCTGCTATGCACTTAGACAATATCTATTGAAGCAGGTTACTACTGGATGACCTACTACAGTAATAAGATTTTCAGAAGTTGTGCTAGTCCCTGTATCACAGAGATTTTTCAAAGATCTCTGGGTTACATTGTTTTATACAACTCTAGGCTTATTAGTATGTGGCAATTTCATTCCATTTTATCATGTGTAGAATTGAATTGGAGTTCTGTAGGATAAAAAACCCACACCCTCAAAATTAATTTTAAAAGAAATCCACTGCTAATGTAGCATTAACATAATCCATAAAATACTCAGAAGTCATGAATAAGAAATTTTGAAATTCCAATTGTTACATTAAGAACTGTCTCTTTAACTTGAACTTGTTGCCTTTGAGCAGTATTTCGTGAATATGCATACAGGGTATATTGATGTTCACCAAGATGATTAGATCACATAACAATAGAAGCCTTCTATTTTCTCCCTTTCCTCTAATATTGCTTTTAGAAAAGCTTTTTACTTTGATTCTTTTCATTCACCACAAAGAGATTCAAATATGCAGCTCAGAGGGACATTAGGTCTAACACTGTACATTTATAAACAAATGCTATAAGCAAAGAAAGCCAGATATTACCTTTCTAGGCATATATCATCACTCTGAGAAGTTCTCTTTTATAGGATGTAGTATGGTTTATGGTCTCAGCACTGTGCTCACTTAGTAACTAAGCTAATTTAAGGCTAAAAAAACTCCATCTTTTTTGCTGATGGAAACAAGTAGAAAAATGAATAGACATTCAGTTTTCCTTACTTTTTATGTATGCAGCAGATAAATGTTTGTGATATTCTTTTTAGTTATTCCCATTTATTGCATTTCTGTTAAGCCAACTGACAAAGATACATTGTGTTTTTCTCTCCTGAATCAACTTTCCCACCTTTTTTCTTGGGGAGGGATTTATTAATCATGTCCAGCTATGGTAGTAGCTGACAACAATGCATTACTCTCCTGTGGGGAGCTACTATGTTCAACATGTCTTCATTTAGCACCATAAGCATCAATATCCATCTCATCTTGACTGCCAAAAGTACCTAAAATCTCTTCCTCTTAATGCAATCTGAAATATGTTGAATGATGAAGTAGAATGATTAAAACATTCTGACACTTGCCTCCCATTGGAATGTAAACTTCTTGAATGAATGAAAAAAATATTTATTAAGTCCTTAGTATGTACAAAACTCTGTGCTAAACACAGGAGAATAAATGAAAAAAAAAAGACAGCATTTGCTCTACTAGGAGGGAGAGAAAAGATACTTATAGAAGGTTTGAGCTGCCAATCAAATGTAAAATCTCCCTAGTTCTTAGGATGCCTTTACTAATACAGGAATACTATTTCACTGTTATTCTAAATTATAAAATCACAAATTTTTCTTTCTTTATTTCTTTTTGGCAAGGCAAGCAAGATTAAGTGACTTGCCCAGGGTCACATATACCTTTTTCTGATGATGAACTATTGGACAGAGTCAAAGATTTTGGGGACAGGAACCATTCTACTTTATATGTGTGTATGTATATACATACATGTATATCTGTGTGTATATATATATATGTGCGTGTGTATACATATACATATATGCATATATGTATATGTATATGATTATATATACATATATGTGTATATATGTATATAATTATATATATAAAATCTACAGTTTATCACAATTATCAGAGAAGTGTGATAAGCATTGTAGATAAAAATTATATATAAAGTATACAGTAAGTACTTAATAGATGCCTTTCATTCATTTGTTCATTCATTCAGTCATTCATACATCCATTTCCATGACTTTGCCCTGGCTCTCCTACAAACTAGAACTGGTTTCATCTTTACCCCCCTGGTAATCTCTAACTATTTTCAAGATCCATCTCAACAACTTCCTACCATGTGAAATCTTTCTTGATCTAAATAGTTCTTAGCACTGTGCTCTTTCCAGGAAAATAATTTTATCAATTTCTGCATCTACTCACCTGTGTACATCTCCTTTTCCCTATATAAAATGTAAGATAATTGAAGGCAAGAACAGTTTCCTTTTTCCTGTTTAATTTCCAGTACCTGGCATAGTGTCTGTCATATATTATGTATTGACGGTCTGCTGAACTAACATGTGGGATTTTGAAGTAAAGGTTCACCAGAATCAATCAGTCTTTTACCAAATTGCAATATCAATGAAGGTTTTCCTTTAATATCTTCTGTTTCATTTCTGCCAGGGTTAATCCATTTCCTTTCTATTGGTGCCTGCCCTTTCTTTACCTCACAGGGTCCTTAATTGCTTAGTAGTTTCCCAGGTTTTCCCTTAGAGCATCTTGTTCAGGCTTGTTCTTTCTCAAAGACTGCCAAAAGAACTTAACATATATCCCATTATAAAACCTGGGTGGGCTCAGCTTTCTCTGCAACATTACTTGGAAATTGTGAGTTTCTCAATTTTTCTGCAACTCATGTCCTCCAAACCTACTCTATCTCCTTCCTCTGTTATCTCTGAAACTCCCTTTTATGGTTCTCTTTCTTTCAATATTTTTCTTTTGAACTCTTAATTTTTTTCTTCAATAGCTCTCATTAAGACCTTAGCATTTTGCCAATTGCATAGTAAGTGTTTAATAAATGTCTGATTGATTGATTGATCTGATTTCCCTCTGATAACACCAAATCCTCTCTCTAGGATTTCTAACAATGTAGTACTGAAAGAAGAATGGGTATACTCCATAAGCTTCACTTCCAGATCCAAATAGTATTTAGCAGTCTCTTTCAAAGAAAATAATTTTATCAAGTTTTGAATCTATTCACCTGTGCACATGTTTTTGTCTTTATATCTTCTCATTATATTCTTCCTTTCAAAGTCTACTCAATGAATATTTTTGCATATTTTGAATTGTAATTGTTATTTCATACAAGTTGTTTCTCTTTCTTTATCAATAATTTCAGAATATCACTCACCATTTTGCTTTTGGAGATTTCTATTCTCTGCCATTCTCAAGACCTCTAATTCTTTGACCTTTCAATATTTTGGGAAAGTCATGTATAACTGTTCTGTTTGAACTTGCATGCCTTTCCAACATCAACCCAATAGTTAAATATTTAAATTTTAGCTTTTTCTCTTCTCTTGAATCTCTTGCCTCTTTTTCCTATCGCTATGTTTTTCTTCTTAAATCTCAGTACTTGATTACCATTACCCACTGTTTCCTCCACTCTTTGGAATTACTACTATCCATTACCAGTTTTTAGACATTATACTTTTCTTTTGATGCATCCTGAAGATATGTTACTCTCCTGGACTCCCCAACACACTATTACCTAGGTATTGCCTATTACCTATTGCCTGGATGTTAGCTAGATCAACTGAGGAGAAACCTTAATTTAGAAAAGTAGAGGTCATACACTATATTCTGGGCTATCACCAGTCACGTTGACTTTAGTCTTATCACTAGACTTCAATGACTGAAGGAGAGAATAAAGAATTTTGCACTGTTCTCCCTCACTTAAACCCAATTCAGGTGCATCTCAAGACATCACCCTCAAGATGTCATTGAATGGAGGAAAAACAACTGGGGGGGGGGGTCAAACAACAAATTATAGAAATTATAGAAATAATCAACAATTTTAGTTAAGATAGTGACAACAATGAGACATCTTACCAAAATTTATGGATTGGAGCCCAAGTCATTTTTAGGGGAAGTTTTATATTTCTAAAAGCTTATATGAATAGAGTAGCAAAAGAAGATCAATGAATTGGGCATGCAATTAAGAAAACTAGAAAAAGAACAAATGTAAAATCCCTAATTAAATACTAAATAATAAATTCTGAAAATAAAAAGAGAAAATAATAAAATTGAAATTAAGAATACCATTGATCTACTAAATAAAACTGAGTTGGTTTCATGAAAAAAAAAACAATGAAATAGGCATTCCTGTGGTGAGAACCTGCAGCAGAAATTGGGGAAGCTAGTCTGTACCTACAGAGCACAGCCCACAGATGGTAAGGGGGTTGGGGGGAGACTGCAAAGGTCTCCCTGCCCTCCTTGGAGCAGGATTCAACTGTTTGACCATACCCAAATCCAGGTTTCAGGTTGGGCTCCTATACCACCATATTTGAGCAGGGACTCTCTTCACAGCTCCAGGGCAAAGGGGAGGCCCTGAAGTCATCCACATACCAAAGAACAGGCAAGAGAGCAGTCAAAGCCATCAAAGGACCTGGGAGGAATTAAGGTCCCTGTTGGGTTGTCTGAAAAAAACGCTAAAGCCTTGGAAGTATGGTAAGTCAGTCATAGGCTGAGGAAATGAGCAAACAAAAGAAAAATAAGAGTCTGACCACAGAAAATTACTTTAGTCCCATGGAAGATTTAGAAGATGACAAAATCTAAGCTTCTGTACCCAAAAACTCCAAGAGAAATATAAAATGGGCTCAGGCTATGAATGAACTCAAAAAAAAAAGACTTTCAAAAGCAATTAAGGGAGGCAAGGAAAATTGAGAGGAAAAATGAGAGCAATGCAGATAAATACTGAAAACCAAATCAGCAGCTTGGTGAAAAAACATTTTAAAAATACTGAAGAAAATAATATGTAAAAAAGCAGTTTAAGTCAAATGAAAAAAAAGCCTTACCAAAAGTAAATGAGGAGAAGAATGCCTTAAAAAGGAGAATTGGCCAGCTGGAAAAAGGACATAAAAAAAGCTCTCTGAGTAAAATAACACCTTCAAATATAGAATGGAACTAAAGGAAGCTGATGATTCTACGAGGAATCAGGAAGAAATAAAACTATTCCAAAAACCTCACAAAAACTAGGAGGCAATGTGAAATATTTCATTGGGAAAAAACAGACTTCAAAAACAGATCCATAGAGATAATTTAAAAATTATTTTGGTACCTGAAAGTCATGATCAGGAAAAGAACCTAGACTTCATTTTTCAAGAAATAGTATAGCAAAATTGCCCTGAGACCTAGAAGCAGAGGGTAAAATAAATAAAATAAAATAAAAGGAATTCACCAATCACCTCCTGAAAGAGCTCCCCAAAGAAAAACTTCCAGGAATATTAAAGCCAAACTCCAAACTCCAAAGTCAAAGAGAAAATAATAAAAGCTGCCAGAAACAAGCAATTCAACTACTGTGGCTCTATAGTCAGGATTACACAGGTTCTGGCAACATTTATATTAAGGACTCATAAGGTTTGTAATATGACATTCCAGAAGGCAAAAGATCTTGGTTTACAACTGAAAATCAACTACCCAGCAAAGCTGAACATCCTCTTTCAGGGGAAAAGATGGACTTTCAACGAAACAGGGGACTTTCATACTTTCCTAAGAGCTAAACAGGAAGTTAGGTGAATCACAGAGAGGGTAGATGAGAAGGACAAACTATGAGGAACTTAATTATACTGAACTATTTGTATTCCTGAATGAGAAGAAGAAACTAATAACTCATATAAATTCTCTCATTTATAAGAGCAGTTAGAAGGAGTATATATAGACAAGGCACAATACAGAGGTGAATATAATGGTATAATATAGTAAAAAGATGGAGTCAATGGGTGATAAAGGTAAGTACTGGGAAGAAGAAGCTAAAATATTTCACATACAAGTTAAAAAAAGTTTTTTCAATGCAGTGGAGTGGGGAAAGGCAAGGGGAGAATGAGCCTTCATTCTGATCAGAAATGGGTCAGAGAGGAAATAATATACACACTTAATAGGGCATAGAAATGTATCTTAGCCTAGAAAAAAATGAGAGGGAAGGGATGGAATAAGGGGGGAATCTTGGGAGGGAAGGGGGGGAGTAGACAATAGAAGAGAGGGAAGATAGTGGGAAAGTGTATTCAGATAGAACATACTTTTGAACAGGGACAGGATGAAAGGATAGAGAGAGAATAAAATAAATAAGAGTGAGAAGGAAAATAGATCTAGTAATAGCAACTGTGGGAAAAGATATTGAAGCAACTTCTTTGGTGGCCTCATGATAAAGAAGGCAATTCATCCCAGAGACATAACCATTGGAATCTGAACCCAGACTGAAGTACATTTTTTCCTCTCTCTCACTATTCTTGAGGTTTCTTATCTTCTTGTGGAGGAGGGGGGTTTGTGTACTCTCACAAGAAGATTATTGTAATAATATAAATTAAATAAAACACAATTAAAAAAAATAAAAAGAAGGAAAAAAACAAAAACAAAAAATATTCTTAGTAATTTAATTGGCATGGCATCGCAAATACCTTATCATTTTTATTCTATTGGCATGATCTAGTCATGAGTACTAAATGTTCCTCCAGCTATTTAAGTTATTTCTTATTACTTTCAGGAGAACTTTATAACTAAATCTATACAATGCTTCTTGTGTGCTTTAGTTAGTTGATCTCTAGGCATTTGGGGAATTTTTAGTTATTTGTAATGGTCTTATACTTTCTATTATTGATTCCTGTGTTTTGCTATTTGTTTATAAAAATGTTGTCAATTTTTGAAGATTGATTTTGTAGCCCAAAACTTTGCTGAAGCTATTGTCTCAACTAGGATCTGTAGATATTTCCAGGAATTTTCCAAATAACTCATCATCTCATCAGTAAAGAGAAATAGCTTTATATCCTATTTACTTATATGTATGCCTTCATATCTTTGGTGAGGCTGGGCATTCTTCACTCTCATATTTACTGGAAAAAAGTTATTTACATTCCGATTACATATGATGCCTCTTTTTTGGTTTTAGATAGATGCTTTTTACAATATTAAAAAGATTCCTTTATATCAATATTTGCAGTTTTTAGTATAAAAATGTTGTACTTTGTCAAAGTCTTTTTTGCATCTATTGAGATGATCATGTAGTTTTCAATGCTTTAGTTTTTTAAGTATCATTGTACTCAATGTTTTGGAAACCATCTTTGCATCACTAGTATAAATTTTACTTGTTCATAAAGATTGACTTTTTCAGATAAATAGCTATAGTGTTTTGACAAAATTTTGCTTAAATTTTTCAAATAAATGTTCAACAATATATTAACCAGTAAACAATGAAATAGATAAATCTTTAGTTAATCTGAAAGAAAGAAGAAAATCAAATTACCAGTATCAAAAATGACAAGGGTTGAACTGACCACCAATGAAGAGGAAATTTAAGTGATAATTCAGAATTATTTTGCCCACTTTTATGCCAATAAATTTGACAATTTAAGTGAGATTGATTGATATCTACAAAAATAAACCACCCGGATAAACAGAAGAGTAAACTAAATACTTTATAAGTTCATTTCAGAAAAAAAGCTGAATAAATCATCAATAAATTCCCGGAGAAAAAAAGCTCCTGGCCCAGATGTATTTATAAGTAAATTCTATTGAACATTTAAGATCAATTAATTCCAATTCTATATAAAATATTTTTTAAAAAACTGGAGGAATTCTGTCAAATTCCTTTTATGATACCAATATGGTACCTATACCAGAAAAAGTCAAAACAGAGAAAGAAAATTATGGACCAATTTTACTAATGAACAATGATGCAAAAAAATTTAAGTAAAATTATAGCAAAGAGATCACAGCAAATCATTACTAGAATACTACACCATAATCAGTTGGTTTATACCAGGTAGGCAGGGATGGTTCAATATTAGGAAAATCAATAACAAACCTAGAAAATCATCTATGGAGCTTTCCTTAAAATAATAATAAGCATCTATCTAAAATCATCAACAAGCTTTACATTAATAGGGATAAACTAGGAGCATTTACAATAAAATTGGGGTGAAACATGGATGCTCATTATTATCAGTACTATTCATTATAGTATTAGAAATGTTAGTTTTAGAAATAAGAGAAGAAAAAGAAATTGAAGGAATCAGAATTGACAATGAGGAAACAAAACTTTCACTCTTTGCAGACAATATGTAGGAATACTTAGAGAACCCTAGAAACAAAGCTTTCACTCTTTGCAGACAATATGTAGGAATACTTAGAGAACCCTAGAAAATCAACTAAAAATTATTTGAAAAAATCAACAACTTCAGCAAAGTAACAGGATATAAAATAAACCCACAAAAAAAAATCAGCATTTCCGTATATGAACAAAAAACCCAAGGACAAGAGATAGAAAGAGAAATTCCATTTAAAGAAAATGCAGACAAAATAAAGTAGTTGGGAATCTACCTCCCAAAGAAAACCCAGAAACTGTATGAATGCAATTACAAAATACTTTTCACACAAATAAAGGCAGATCTAAGCAATTGGAAAAATGACAATTGCTCTTTAGTTAGGCTGAGCTAATATAATGAAAATGACATTTCTACTTAACTAAAAGTACTTATGTGATGCAATACTGATCAAACTATCAAAAAACCTATTTTACAGAGAAATAAAAAATAGTAAAAAACATTTATATGGGGGCAAAAAAAGGTCAAGAATATCAAAGGAACAGATGGGGGGAAAATGGAAAGGAAAGTGGCTCAGTTGTACCAGATCTAAAACTCAATTATAAAGCTGCAATGATCAAAACTGACTGATATTGATTACAAAATAGAAGAATAGACCAGTGGATTAGGGTAGGTACCAAAAAAAAACCCAATAGTCAATGAGTATAGCAATCAATTGTTTGAGAGGTCCAAAGACATTAGCTTCTGGGATAAGAACTCACTATTCCACAAAAACTGCTTGGGAAAACTAGAAGAGATTATGGCAAAAACTAGGCATTGACCACATCTCACACTCTATACAAAAAAAGGTCAAAATTGGTACAGAATACTGTAAAAAAGATTCTGTAAAACAAAGATTCTGTATTAAAAGGTTCTGTTAAAAAAAGATTCTGTTAAAAAAATTAGTACAGAATCTAGAGAGAAAAGGTGATACCATATACCAATTAAGAGAAGAAGAAATACTCTCTCTGAATTATGGAGAGAGGAGAACCCAAACAAGAAATACAGAAGAAATTGCAAAATGGATGATTCTGTCTACATTAAATTGAAAAATGTTTTCACTAATAAAACAAATTTAGCCAAGATCATAAAGAAAACGAAATCTAGGAAACACGTTTCTAATAAAGTATGCATTTCTAAAATATAGAGAGAACTGAATGAAATCTATAAGATTATTTCCCAATTAATAAATTATCAAAAGATATGAACAGTCAGCTTTCAAATGAAGAAATTAAAGCTATATATATATATATATATATATATATATATATAGTCATTTGGAAAAAATACTACAAATCATTATTGAATAGAGAAATGCAAATTAAAGCAACTATGAGATACTACCTCATATCTATCAGATTGGCCAAGATGAAAAATAAGGAAAATGATAAATGTTGGAGAGGATGTGGGAAAATAGATACTTTAATGCACTATTGGTGAAGTTGTGAACTGATCCCACTATTCTGGAGAGCAATATGAAATTATGATCAAAGAGCATATTTGACCCAACAATACAATACTAGGTCTATATCCTGAAGAAATCATAATAAAATGAGAAAAGTTTTGCAGCTTAAAATTATATATAGCAGCTCTTTTTGTAGTTGCAAAGAATTGGAAATCCTGGGGATGCTCATCAACTGGGCAAAGGCTGAACAGGTTTTTATATAAGAATGTTATGGAGTACTATGATTCTATAAGAAATCATGAGTGATTGGACTTTATAGAAGCATAGAAAGAATTACATGAACTGATGTTGAGTGAAGTAAACAGAAGAAAGAGAACATTGTATTTATTATTAACAACATTGTTAGATGGTGGATGCAGCTCCTCTTAGTGGTTCATAGATCAAGTGCAACCCTAAGAGATCTGCTTTGGACAATTTTATCCACATCCAGAGAAAAAACTATGGAGACTGAATGCATACTATATTCAGTTTAAAAAAAAATTATGTTTCCTCCCTTTCTTATGTTTTTTTCCTTACCCTTAGCTAAAATTCCTCTTTTACAACATGATTAATTTATAAAATATATTAAATATAAAGGTTCATGTGCAACTTTTAGCAGACTGTTCCTTGCCAAGGGGAGGGTGAAGGGAATGGAAAGCAATAGGAAAAAAGTGGAAATAATAAATTTGGAAATGGATGAATGTTGAAAAACTACAACTGCATGTAATTGGAAAAATAAAATAAAATTTCAAATAAAAAAACAAGAAGTTACATTCATTCTTTTAAGTCAATAAATGAAGCTAGAGGGATTCTCACAATTATATGACAATGAAAAATTTATATTCTATAACATCAACTGGGCCATCGCTGAAACAAGTTAGTTCTTTCTTTTCTTCATCACTGATTCCTTCTCAATTAACTTTTCTAAACTTCCACAAGTCTATCTCTCTCTCCTCTCAGCTAAGAAACTTACTCTTATTTTAGTGAATACACTGAAGCCATTCCTTTTTTGTCATACTCTCCATTATCAAAATCCATTGTCCCTTTCTTCTATTCTTTCTCCATTCACCCAGATACTGGGTATACTTGATACCATTCTCTTCTATTTTCTCCCAAAGATTACTACTGCAATTGACCATTTTCTGGAATATTCAACCTTGTTCTATATCAACTTTTTTCTAACTGTCTTCAGACAAACATCTCCAAATCCTTTAAAAATAAAACTTTTACTATATCCTATTATATATATATATATATATATATATATACATATATATATACATATGTATACACACACACACCCTAGATCTCTTCTCCCAAACTTAGCATTACCCTGAAAAAAAGCTTCCTGTAATTACTGCCTGTATTTTATCTCTTCTAAATTACTTCTCACCCCTTTGCAATCAGAATTAGCAATGAAGTAGAAGTGATATTATGTACATACATACACACATGAATATATATTATATATTATTATGAGATTATATGAATCAAAAATTAATTTGAACACAATATGGAAAATATTGTTCAATAAAATGTTTTAATATATAAAAGGGTATGCTTCTCTCTTTCTTCCTTTCTGTCTGTCTCTCCTCTCTCACCTACACACACCCTATGACTTCCAATACTTTGGAGCATCATTGCTTTTGGAGATAAGAAATACAAGTAGGGAAAATATCTTCAAATTTGAGCAATGAGTTCTTTGGGGACACAGTTTATGGAAACAGTTTTCCTCATAACTTATTCTGAAGCCAACAGTACATCATTGTAGCAAAATACGATGTCAGTTTTAGTAAATTATAACCAAAAATATGAAAAATGTGGATTTCAATCCATATTTTATTCTAGGCAAAGGGATTCATCACAAAAATAGACATAAATGAAAATTCAGATTACAGTCTTGAATATGTTTGATACATGTATATATATATATATATATATACATTCATATACCTGTATATATACACATATATGTATACATGTATATATTTCTCTCAATTTCTTAGTGTTTTGAGCAAAATATTGTGGATAGATTCAATTGCTCCTCATAACAATCTATTTTTACATTTTAACCTTTTTCAGCTTATAACTAGCTAATTCTGAAAGTGACATTGGGATTTTGTGAAATGAATAAGGTTGAGTATCATTCCTTATTGTTCATTAGCTTTCAGTCATGTCTAATTCTTCATGACCCCTTTTGGAACTTTTTTGACACAGATACTGGTGTGCTTTGCCATTTCCTTCTCTAGCTCATTTTACAAAGAAGAAAACTGAGGCAAACATAGTTAAGTGACTTGTCATAGGTGACACAGTCAATAAGTATTTGAGGTCACATATGAACTCAGGAAGATAAATCTCTGCTTCAATTCCTCTGCTTTTTTTTTCTTTTCTCTCTTTTCAAGGACTTCATTATCAGTTAATCCAGATTAGTCTCTGTAATCAGTTCTTCCATTCTATTAGATGTTTCAAACTGGATTTCCCAAGAAGGTATCCAAAACAGAACTCATCATCCCTTTTCTCTTATCTATCCTTTATTCTAAAGTCCCCTAGTTTTTTCAAGGAGACCAGAATCTTTCTGGTCTCCTAGGTTCTACATTCTTTAGGAATCTTCTTGGAAGAATTTTTTTTAATTGTTGCTCTTGTTGTTGAGCACTGTGGACAAGTTCATTTACCTTGGCAGTGTTCTTTCCAGGGAGGTACAATGAGGTTGACACCTGCAAGTGTCAGAGCTAGCTCAGTATTTGGGAGGTTCACAAAGTATGGGAGAGAAGAGGCATTAAACTGACTACCAAACTGAAGGTCTACAGAGTCATTGTGCTGACCTCATTGATGTATAGCTGTGAAACCTGGACAATCTATCAGCACAATGTCAGGAAACTAAATCACTTCAATTTAAATTGTCTTAGGAAGATTCTGAAGATCACCTGGCAGGAGAAGATACCAGACACTGAGGTCTTTTCTCAAGCTAAATTGCTGAGTATTCAAACATTACTACAGAGAGTGCAACTATGATGGATTGGCCACATTGATAGAATGCCAGACATATGTTTATCAAAAGACTGTTTTACAGAGAATTCACACAGGATAAGCACTTACAAGGGGTCAGAAGAAGCAATACCTAGACACCCTGAAGATCTCTCTGAAGAGCTTAAGAACAATTGATTGTACAGCATGGAAGACACTGGCACAGGACTTCCCAGAGTAGCATGCCCTCATCAGTGAGGGTGCTGTGCTCTATGAGCACAGCAAATTGAAGCAACTCAAAGGAAATGGGAGAAGTTTAAGTTTAGAGTAACTGTCCCAGGTATTCATATGGACTATTTGGGCCGAAATTGTGGTAGAGCATTTCAAGCTCGTATTGGGTTGATCAGTCACTGTCAAACACATTGTAATTTGTCTGAAATATCGTGATATCGCTGTATATTCTATGCTAACAAAGCACAAGAACCACATTCGTTTAGACTCCTAAATCTTCCTCAGCCCTTGTATACAATCAATTGTCAAATTTTTTGTTTCTATCTCATGACATATTTCACATCTGACTCTCTTCTTGTTATCTGTCCTCTATACTATATAGAAAAGGCTTCCTAAGAGATCTTTCTTTTATGACACCTCACATTTTAATCTGCCTTACACAAAACTGCTAATTTTCCTTAAGAACAGACTTGAACATGCCTCTTCTTTACTCAAACACCACTGCTTTCCTATTACTTCCAAAATCAGATATAAATTGTTCTTCAGTTAAAGCCCTTTACAACTTGCTGCCAACTATTATATCGAATTTGCTATATATTGCTATCTTTTTCATACATACCCCATAGGCTAGCAAAACTGGCTTTCTTTCTAGGTCTCATTCATAGCAGGCTATTTCTTATCTCTTTGCATTTTCACTTGTTGCCTCTCATTATTGTTATATACTTCCTCCTTCCCTTCCCTTCCCTTCAAAGAATTCCATATTTCTTTGAAGATACAAGTCTCCTTTGATGTTGTCTTTGACTATCTCTTTATAACCTTTTGTAGAATTTCATGACAATCACCATTTTGAAAGCAAGGTTATGTATGTGTATCTATCTATCCGCTTCCTTGTACATAGTCACACATATTAATATATCCACATGTTTGCACATACAAACATACCATGTAGTATGTGCAATACAGATTGCACAAATGCATGTGTGCACACACATGTTTATATATGCATGAATCTATCTATATTTATCTCACTATCTGTAGTCATATACACAGCTAGGTAGTGAAAATATAGAACAGTAAACTTGGAATCAGAAAATTCATCTACATGAGTTCAAATTCCATGTCAGATCTCAGCGACTTACTAAATGTGTATCTGAGTAAGTCATTTAACTCTATTTTCCTCAGTTCCTCATCTGTAAAATGAATCAGAGAAGGAAAGGACAAACTGCTCCAGTATCTTTATCAAGAAAACTCCAAATAGGGTAAAAAAGATTTTAACACAATCAAAAGCAACAACAAAATATAGTATAAATCTTGATGTCAATAGCAGGAGCATATAATACTGTCAATAACCATAGCATTCTCAAAAAAAATGTAGGTTTAGGGAAACATTCGTGAGGACTACATTTTCAATCAAAACAGTTCTTTAAAAAAGGAATAAAGGGGGGGGCGGCTAGGTGGCACAGTGAATAGAGCACCGGCCTTGGAGTCAGGAGTACCTGGGTTCAAATCCGACCTCAGACACTTACTAATTACCTAGCCATATGGCCTTGGGCAAGCCACTTAACCCCATTGCCTTGCAAAAACCTAAAAAAAAAAAAAGAACAAAGGAATAAAGAAAATGACCACCTCCAAACCAGAGAAGATTTCATAAGGTTTGTGAGTCTCTATTTTATTTAGACAGTCTTGCCAATATCTAGCTTCAGTTTGGAGATGATTTTATTTAAGATTCAAATGGGATAGGCAGATCTTCTTGATAATAAAACGTATCGTAGTTTATATTTTTTTCACTATTTTACATTCATTTGTGTCAAACCATTAGACAAATTCTGTTTTCTTCTTTTGTTGAAAGTTAGCTCATGAGAAGTTTCCCTATTACCATAATGTGTCCTTTGCATCAGCTGTTCCATATGAGACTCATAACTAAAACTGAATCAATTAAAACAGATAAATCTCTAATAAAGTATAATTCCAAACTAGAATTTCATCACTCATTCCCTGGGGAAAGAGCAAAGATACCTGAGGCCAAATTTACTTAATTGTTCCACGATAAATCCTTGTGTTTAATCACAGACTGCTTCAAAGGCACTCCCGATAGTTTTAATTAATTAGCTTCATGCCTTTTTCTTTCATGGAATTGAAAATATTCCACATCTCTTATCTTAGCTGGCAAGCTACACTGCAGGATATCATAGAAACAGAAGCCATTCATACTTTGCATCGGGGATGCCAGCAAATCAGACTGGGTATTAGCAATGGAACATAGAGAAACCACTCTGACCTACCATGGCAGGTACAATGGTGAAAGGAAATTAAAGCTAAAACAATTAAATAAGGCCCAACAACACATAAGAAAGTATCAGGGTATCATTGTCTGCCAATTGAATATACAGGATTTATATCTCTCTAAATTGTCTCTATTTGGAGCAATAATACATTTTTTGTTATTTTTTCCCTTCAATTCATTTGTAGTCAACAGAAATATCTAAAAGGAAGAAAAGGAACAAAGGTCAAACATCTGAACAAGTACTTTAGACCCAAAATTTATACTCCCTGGGTCACAAGAAACAAGAAAGAGGAAATAAGCAGAATAACAAAGTCTATATATAGACTATTAGCTGAGTGTGTCTTATTTTTCAAGTCAGATCTCCAAAAGCCATCTCTCTTCCATCAAAAATCCTGTGGATGTTGGGGGCTGGAGGTTAAGACAAGTAGAGAATGTTTTCCCTGGTTAGAAACACTGAATAGAAAAAAGTTAGCATCAACACTACCAAATATGTCACTGAAAGCACCTGAACTATTTTCTGGTTTTCATTTTTTGGTTCTGAACACATTAGAGAAGGGAAATCTCATCCATACTATTCTTTCCCACTGGTTCCCCAAGGCACTCTCAACTAGCTGTCACTTTGAAAAGGAAACAGAAGAAGAAAAATCACAAATATATATTTAACTCATTGAACATTGAACCGTATTTTCTTCATATTTTCCTACTTGTAACCTTGCATGATCCATTACACATAATAGCTTAATAAATTCCAATTCCAAAATTCTATTCCACTTTGACTTCTACTATATGTTAAGCAATGTGACAAAAATTGAGAATGCAGAACAAAACAAAGACTATCTTCAAGGAACATATTCTCTACTCTGTTTCACAGCTCTCTTTCTCTCTCAGTGCAGAGAGAAAAGATTGTCATTCATATTCAAAGATAGCTTGCAAAAGAAGACCATATATACTAAGTCAAAAGTAGGTAAATATTCCAACCAGTTAAAATACCAGATATGATCTTAGCATAGCTCACTTAAGAAAACTCTTTCATTCTAGACGTGATGGAAAAGGAAAAGACCAAGGGAAAGGAAAAAACTAAGGATTTTCATGGAATCCTGCCAAAGATGAGACAAAACTGAAAGAACTAGCTTAATTTTTAGGTCTTGGCAAAGCATTGTCTCCCTTTTTCATGACTTTCTATAACATTAGCAATGCAAATGATGCAATCACCTCAAATTCTACATACATCCATTATTCCTTTTTTCTTTAAATGAGAATCACAAGGGAAATATCAAAAGCATATACAGAGTACCTGGGAATTACACCAATCAGAATATATCTTACTCTGAATTGATAGATATATAAATTAACCTGTGTCTTTGAATGGAAGGTGGGATATTGAAGCAATATGTTTGGGGTTTTTTAATAATATGAAACTTCCCATGTAATTGTCTCATTTACCTATCTCAACCCAAAAAAATGACTCTCTTCTTATGAATCGGAAAAATTAGTCACTGAGTTAACTTTTCCAATTATGAACATAAGAAAGCCTATAATCGTATACAGTAGACTTCTTTTCATATATTCCCTCTCTTAATATTTTTCATACATTCCATTTCATATATTTTTTTTACATTTCCTACATTTGGTATAAGTAACAAAAAAATACGACTCTTTAGCAGCAGCAAGTTGCTTACTATCTCTGTATTCTCCCTCTTCCTGTCTGTTCCTGCTCCTTCTTAAACTGAGTTTATAAATGACTTAGGAAGAGAAGCTCTCATATGAAGTTCATACAATGATTTTGATGCAATTTCCCCAATTTAAATAAATGGACCTTTGTTAATTTTCAAAATAATTTCAAATGGAAAGTAAGTTTAAAGGCAAGACTTCTTTGAAAAGCTACTGCTCCCATGTATCAATAATTACGACATTTATGCTGTAGGTTTAATAGGTCAGGTTAAGAAATGTATATGTAGATTGTATGCAGAAATGAATCTAGGATCTGTTCAATGTAGCAAAAAAAAATTAAGCAAGAAACAGTCTTATTCAGTGAATATTGAAGAATTTAGGATAATTTTTGTCAGCCCCCAAATTACACTTCCTTGATTTTACTTCATTCTGTTAAGAGTAAGTAGTAATATCATGGGATCAAACAGGGACCTTTTAAAACTCCCTGAAATTTGCCAATGGTCTCCCCAAGGTAGGCACATTCGGAGAATGTGGAAATAGGTTATCTTGACAATATTCATCTAATTAATGACTGAATGAGAAAGTTACAAAGAGTAATATTTGATGGGAACCTTGATTTATTGAAACTTTGATAAGGAAAAAAACATACTATCTATAACAAGACTTAAAGATAATAATCTTTTGTGTCCTCTTTTGTGTCCATTTTGTGGGAAGAATGACTTGCCTGGAAATGCCTGTACTAATACAGTTGAAAGATGGCATGAGAATACACATTTATATGGCACCATCTTGTGCTTTGACCAATAATCCAGTGGGAGGAAAAAGAGAACCTAAATGCAAAACTCAGTAAAAGAGATGCTATCCAAGTTTAGAACTGAGATCCCAGGAAATTATTAAGAATCACTAGAATTCTCCTGAAGGCTATAATTTTAAGTGTATGCATATGAATAGCTGAGTTAGTCAAACTGTGGATAGAATGGGGAGTGGTGAATTTTTTCTTGGGCTTGGTACTCTGACTAAAACTTTTCTTCTGAAAATATAGTACTTTATTAGTCAGGACCATACAGCATTCTCATATATATTTATTCAACAATCCTGCAGCAGAGGCAAAATGTGTGTCTTTGTCACAATACATTTAAATAAGCAACAGAAAGACTGCTCTCTAGGTGGATAGATTATGCCAACATGACAAATCTGCCTCCTTAATCAACTCATTTATTCTTTGGAAATTTCATGATAACCAAGTATTTGAGTTGCAACAGTTTAAGTGTTGATATTCCTCAATGTTCCTTGCAGTAAATTATTGCTCTCTTGTTGGCTTATATTGGCAGAGACGGAGAACCATGATGGTGTCCTGCAACAAAGGATAGATTGTATTATCCACCTTTTCTTTCTGCTTTGAAAACAAGTTGCTAGTTATAAAGTGCTTGTTATATGGGAAGTTAAAACTATTAAAACAAAATGGATTTTCCATTTTCCCCTAAGGCAAACAGTGGCAATAAAAAAGTCATGCATTTTCTAATAAATAACAAGTCTCAGACAAATAGAAAAATAGAATTTATTTTAAACTTGAAATTATACTCTGTAATGAATTATGACTCTGATATTAATAAATTAAATCTCCATGTATTTTCAATTCATAATAAGACTAGTTATATTCCTTTTTTCTTTTCATAGATGAGTTTTTTCTTTACTCCAAAAACAACAACAAAAAAATCTCATGTCAGATACTTTTAAGAGCATTTAAATTAGGAAATGGGGAAAGCATGGGGTCATAACCAAGCTAATTATGGATTCTTTTTACATCCCTGAGAACCCCAAATTTCAAGCATGAATCATGTTCCCGCATAAATCCTTTTTATACCAAAATTATAGTACTAGAGACCATAATACTATAATTAAAGATGATAATCTCTCTAACTCTTACAATATTATAATTATTTAATTTCTTCTGGTTTTTTTGGAAACATTTTACAAAGATTCTTTATTCTCTAAGTCTTAATTGGAGGACTGATGATGAAGGTAAGGACAGTATAAAAGAGAAGTATGAATTGATAAAAAGTTCAAATAATGGAATAATTTTAAAAGTCAATAATTCTATTACACTGAAATTCTATCAATTAAAACCCAACTCATGGAGAATTAGCCTGTTTTCATAGGAAACTAGATTATTTATGTTTAATAAATTAAATGAAGAAATATTTATCTCCTCCCACCTCTTCTAATATTAAAAAAGAAAAATACTGTAATAAATATGCTTAATCAAGGAAAAAGCAAATTATTTCTTTAACTGTGTCCACCAATAAATGACAAATTATTCCTTTAACTCTGTCCACAAATATATGTTGTATTCAGTATCTTGAGTTCTATCAGGATATGCGTAGCTATGCATAACTATGCATCACCTCTGAATCCTTCGCATTATAAGTGGTCATGAAATTGGTTAGAATTCTTATGTCTTTCAAAATTGTGAGCACAATGTTGCTATTATATTTTTCTGATTGTTCCTCTTATTTTGCCCTCTTCATACCCTTATAAATTCAAACAAGTTCCTAATTTTCTCTGAAATTATTCTTTACCCATTTTTATGATGAAATAGTATTTTATTACATTTATGAATATTGATCATTTAGTCATTCCTTAATTGAAAACATAGGGTTTTTTAAATTATATTTTCTATTTCAGTTGAGCCTTAAAAAAAGAAGTTATAAGCATGATTCTCAAAAATTCAACATGGAAAAAAAGATATGTTCAAGGCAAATAAACAGGGAAAATATATTATACATGAAGACAAAGTAGAAAATGAATGGATATAGACCAAGATGGCAGAGTAGAAGCAGCAACCCAGCTGAATCCTCTAAACATTTCCCTCTAAACAACTTGGAAATAACTCCACAAACCAAAATTTGAGAGATGAAGCCAATAAAAAGTCTGAGTGAGATATTTTTTCCAGCCATTTAAGATCAATAGAAGGTATCTATGATATCAAGTTGAAGGCCAGAACAAAATGTGTCAGGGACACCAACAGTGAGCCTTGGAGGTGAATGTAACAGCCTGTGAAGCAATAACTACTTCAGGAGATAATAATGGAATCAGAAAACTGATGAGAAATAGATTACAGGAGATCTTTTGCTGGCATTGTGTTTTGCTGATAGGCAACTCTGTTGCCCACAAGCAGTTCTGGGTCATAGTTCCAGAATAGAAAGAAACATTTATGATTGGTCATAATTCCAAGGCTGAAAAAAGCAGTAGTCCTTGCCAGAGCAAGGTTATTACATTTCTAGGTAATAACAAGTATAGACTGGGAGAGAAGTGACCATATCTGTTCTCAAATCACTCCACCTTGGCACAAAATTAAGGATTTGCAGATCCACACAGCTCCCAGAATTAGCCCTGAAAATAGTTTCACAAAAATATCTGAAGCTTGGGACAGTGTCTCAAGATTCCTCAGGTAAATTTAACTATATTATACCATATATATTATCATAATCATAATGCTCCAAGTCCATAAATAGGCTAGAAAATGAGCATTCAAAAACATCAAAAATCCACAATGGTGGGACAGCTAGGTAGCACAGTGGATAGAGCAACAGCCCTGAAGTCAGGAGTACCTGAGTTCAAATTCAGTCTCAGACACTTAGTAATTACCAAGCTGTGTGACCTTTGGCAAGTCACTTAACCCCATTGCCTTGCAAAAATTAAAAATCCACAATGGTAACTGGAAAGATCAAGACATAAACCCAGATAAAGACAGCAATGTGACACTAGCTACAAGCTAAGCCTCAAAGAACTCTAATAAGGCCACACCCAACAAGAATTCCTGGAAGAAATTTTAAAAAAAGATAATAGCAGTAAAGGGAAAGTTAACAAAGGAAATGAGAATGATGCAAGAAAATTATGAATAGAGAAGGAAACAGCTTGGTAAAAAGAAGTATAGAAATTCACTAAAGAAAAGACTCCTTTTCAAATAAAATTGGCAGAATCGGCCGTACAAAATCTCACTGAGGAACATAATTCCCTTAAAAACTACAATTGGGAAAGTGTAAGGCATGACTCCAGGAGGCATCAAGAATCAATAGTACAAAGGTAAACGAATAAAAAATAGTAGGAAATAGGCAAGAACTGATTAAAAACAACTGATTTAGATAGAGAGATAATTTAATAATTATCAGACTGTCTAATAACCATGATCAATAAAAGAACCTAAACATGATCTTTCTAGAAATTATAAAGGACCTTATACACATTTTTTGAAGCAATCAAGATTAAGTGATATAGCTGGCACACATCTGGTGACTGTCTGAGGCAGTATTTGATATTGGGTCCTCCTGACTCCAGGGCTTGTGCTCTATCCATTGTGTCACCTACCTGTCCCACCTTTTTATGAAACTAATGTATTCAATTTATTAAATAATTTTGGAAAGAAAAAAATTATCAAAGAAAACTGACTCAATATGTTAGATGCAAAGTGTCAAGCAGAAATTGAAAGAATTCACTCCCATAAAAGATCCCCAAATGAAAACTCCCTCTAATATTATAGCCAAATTTGAGGTCTCTTAGGTCAAGGAGAAAATATTGCAATTAGGAGCAGACAGAGGAGGGAAAAAAACAATTCAAATATATACAGCCAATGAAAGAATCACAAAAGATGTAACAGCTACCATGTTAAAGGAAAGGAACGCTTAAACTTTGAGAAGACAAAGGAACTAGGATTGCAAGATTAACCTATCCTTCAAAACTGATTATAAACTTTCAGGGGAAAAGTAGACATTAACTGAAATAGAGAACATTAAAGCATTCCTGATCAAAAGACCAGAACTGAATAGAAAATTTGGCATTGAAACACAAGGAGAGTATTAAAAAGTTAAACCTAAAAGAGTAATGATAAAAGCTTAATAAAGTTCAAGTGTTTTACATTCCTAAGGGGGTAGATGATACATGTAACTCCTAAGAACTTTGTCATCATTATGGCAGTTAAACAAAGATGACAGAAACAGAATGAATAAGCATAAATTATCTTGGTATGATTCACCCCAAAAAAGAAGGGGTGAGAAAGAAGTATGCATGGAAAAATGGGGAAAGAGGGAGATAGAATGGAGAAAATTTTTTCACATAAAAAAGCATGCAAGAAAGAACATTTATATTGGAGGGAAAAATCAGGTGTGTGTTGGGGGCGGTACATGAATCCTGTACTTTTTCAGAACTGGGTTGGGTATAGAAATCTATCTTACCCAATAGAGACATGGGAGGGGAAGGCAATAAAAGAGATGGTGGAAGAATTATAAAAGGGAGGGAAGATTAAGCAGATTAATAGTAAGATTTGAGGAGGAATAGAAGAAAAAGAGGGAGAAGAATAAATGGAAGAAAAGAGGATAGAAGGAAATACACAGTTAGCAATCATATCTGTGAATATGAATGGGATGAGTTCACCCATAAAATAGAATTGGATAGCAAAGTTGAAGTAGAATCTATTATGCTTCAGGTGAAGTAAAAAAAACAAAAGGCAAAGGTAGTAATCATGCTGTCAGGCGAAGGAAATCAAAAATAGAGATAATCAGGATAATTATGTTTTCTTAGAGGTGTCATATAAAAGAATCATCAAAAGAATTTATAGCAAGTTTCTCTGATAAATGTTATTTTGTAAAATTTATAGTAAATTTTATTTTAAAAAGAACCATTTACCAATTGATGAATGGTCAAAGGACATGAACAGTTTTCAGATAAAAGCTATCTATAATCATATGAAGAAATACTTTAAATATTAATTAGAGAAATTCAAATTATAAAAATTATGAGGAATTATTTCACGTCTATCAGAAATGACAAAAACTGAAAGGGATGAGGGAATATAGGTACCCAATAAAGCACTGGTGGAGCTGTGAAGTGCTTCAGTGCTAGAGTACAATTTGGAACAATGGCCAAAGGAGTAAAACCTTATATACTCTTTGATACAATAATATTGTTACTAAGTTTTCATCCCAAAATGAGTAAAGAAAAAAGGGAAAATTACCCATATGTACCAAAATATTTTAAAAGTTCTTTTTGTGATGGAAAAGAATTGGAAACTTTAGGGGATGTTTATAAATTGAGGAATGACTAAAAAAAATGTGGCATATGATTGCACTAGAATACAATTGTACTATTAGAAATGATGAAATAGATGGCTTCAGCGGAGGAGGGGAAAGCAAGGAAAGTACTATATGAAGTGCTGCAAAGTGAGTGAGAAGAACCAGGAGATCACTGTGACATTAATAGCATTGTTGTAATGATCAACTGTGACATTTTCAAAGAATATACTAGGAAAAATGTTAATCACTTCCAAAGTGAGAACTGATAAATTTTGATTATACATTGAAATATATTTTTGTTTTATTTTGTGGCTCTTTTTATGAAAAGGATAATATAGAAACATATTTTGTTTGTTTTCTATTATATAATTGATATAATTTTTTCTTGCCTTCTCAATGAGTTTTGGATTTGTGAGAGGAAGGGAGAGAACTTGGAACTCAAAATTTTTAAGAAATGATATTAATCTATAATTGCAAAAAGATAATGAACAAATGTCAAAGACAAATACATATTTATCAAATGACATAGCACCTAAGGTTCTTAAGTACAAACTAGCCCAAAGCCCCAAAAACATTCATGATAAAGCATTAATTAAAAGAAGTTTTAATGTTTCATTTTTAGAACTTGATAAATATGAAAGATAAACATAAAAATAAAAAGGACAGAAATTATAGTGCTTAAAATAGTATTGCAAAAAACAGAGATAGTGAACACATGATATTACTAGGTATCAAATTATTTTAAAGCTGTAATGATAGACTTTTATCTCATATTATATCAATATAAAAACTAGAAATATAAATATAAATATAAAAAACTAGAAAAGTAGAGCAGTAGAATAAATACATGTAAAAGAGCATATTGATCTTCTGTTCAATCTGATAAGTAACACAAAGGAAAGAATTTTTTTGACAAGAAGAATGCCTATGAAATGATGGGAAATTTTTTAAAAGTTTTAGATTATTATTTTACACCACGGACAATAATAAATAACAAATGGATTAATGCCCTAAATGTAAAAAGTTGTGACAAATAACAAAAATCAAGACAAACTAATAGGAGCAAATATATCCTTTACTGGATTGAAAAATTGTAATTAATACTTTGAAATAAATATAGAGGCCACTTTTATGAAATGTTGTTGAGAGGAATAAATGAAGGATTGAATAGAGATGTTGCTGCTCAAGGTTGCCAAGTAAATATAAGAAAATATTAATTATAGAATCAATAGCAATCAAAACATAAATTTTCCCATAAAATTATGTGAAATTTAAATGACAGAAAAAAAGTTCAGAGAATATCAAGAACTTGGAAAAAAATGAGTACCTCAAAATGATATTACTTAGCAATGATTACTTAAATTATCTATTAATAGAACAAAAAGAATAGAGAAAGAGATCAGTTATAATTAATAAAGATCTCATAAAGGTCCGATGTATATAAAATAATAGTATATGATAAACTATTATTTGAAAATAAATTATGGATAATAGAGTTATTATTTAACGAAAACATGCTGAAAAAAATCAGTAACTAAACTTAAAATGAAATTCCATGCCTAATATGGCAATTAATTGGTCGAGTTTATATAAAACATACATACAAATAGACATATACAAAATCCAATCATTCAATAAATATTTTAGTATTTTTCATTTGTTCAGCAAAATAAAATATATTTTTCTCAGTTATTCTCAATTATTTCTTCTCTCAACTTTTTTATCTACCAATAAATGTAGTAAATCCTCTTAACATTTTACTCACTGCAATATTCTTTAATCCATAGCCTCCCTACTATATTCTCAATAAGACACTCCATCTCTCAGCTTTGGGCATTTTCTCTGGCTGTTCACCCATGCCTGGAATGCTTTCTCTTCTTATCTTCACCCACTAGCTTCCCCTGGATTCCTTCAAATTCCAGTTAAAATCTCATTTTAACAGTCTATCCTAACCCAGTACCTGGCTTCTGTTTATATTTCCTATTTACCCTAAATACGGTTTGTTTGTCCCTATCTGGTTTTGTGTTTCCTCCCCAATTAGTTACTGAGCTTCTTGAGGTCAGGGAGTCTTTTGCCTTTTCTTATCCCTGCTGTTTAGCACCATACTTCTTAATTATCTCATATGGCTATCTTAATAAAGGGACTACCCATCTAATACAGATTAAAAGACAAATAGAGCAAAAGGACAGAGGGTCAAGTGGGCTGGAATTGAGATAATATTATGCAAATTCATTTTTGAGTAGGTATGAAAATAGTCATATTTCAAATATTCTAGAGTTTAGAATATTTAACATTTTTTACTTTCGGTTAACTAAGTATTTGGATTTTTCCTTTATATTTTCATATTTATATTGTAAGAAATAAGAATGACCTATGATTTTATGGGAAGAGGGGGACTCCTGAATGAAGGAATTTCTTTTACCAACGCAGGCTGGACCTTTTTCTACAACCTAAAGTATTAAAAAAGTTATTGAGAAGTAAAGTGACTGGGTCACAGAGCCAGTATCCTTTCAGACAAAAAAAACTTGAATGCAATGGATTACCATTAAATATATCAAATACAAATACAAAGGGGAGGATGGAAAGAAGGGAAAGAATTTTAACTCAAAATTTTTAAATTAATGTTAAAACTACTTTTTACATGTAACAAGGGTAAAAATTTTAAAAATAATAAATTTAAGCCAAAAAGAGTATGGAAATAATATTTATCTTTTAAAATTTAATATTCAGTTCTTTTTTCATGATAAATTATGATGATGATGATATTTGTTCTTCTTTTATGAAGAAGACCACGACATCAGGGAAGTGATGCCATTTCAAGCACATGATTTCAATTTGAGCGAGAGGGGGCTGTACTAAGTCACCAGCCTCACTTTCTCCTCCAGAGCCATCTGGGTCCAGTGACCAGATGTGAATCAGGATGACAGGAGATGGTCCTGGTTGCTAGGCAATCAGGTTATGTGACTTATCCAGGGTTACACAGATAATAAGGATCAAGTGTCTGAGGCTGGATTTGAACTTCGGTCCTCCTGTCTACAGAGTTAGAGGACAGAGTGCTGGACTTAAAGTCAAGAAAACTCATCTTCCTGGATTCAAATTTAGCCTCAGACATTTACTAACTATGTGACCCTGGGCAATCATTTAACCCTCAGGTCCTCATCTGTAAAATGATCTGGAGAAAGAAATGGCAAACCACATCAGTATCTTTTGCCAATAAAACCCCAAAACAAGGAGCTGAACATGACTGAAAAATTACTGAACAAAACTATTTCATGTTCAGATAGCTTTAAATTGCCACCTCTGCAGCTGAAGTTAAAAGTGGTTAATACTGGGGTGGCTAGGTGGTGCAGTGGATAGGCCTTGGAGTCAGGAGGACCTGAGTTCAAATTTGACCTCAGACACTTAATAATTACCTAGCTGTGTGGCCTTGGGCAAGCCACTTAACCTCCATTGCCTTGCAAAAAAAAAAAACCCTAAAAAAAGTGGTTAATACTGCTAATTCCTTAGTCTTTGCATATAGTTGCAGTTCTGTGCTTTCTGGTATCCCTTTGGTTTAGGAGATAAACGTATGTTCCATATTTGATGCCTGTTATACATGGATATGTTTCTACTTACTCACATTGGAGAGATTTGAAACAGGAGTCATAACCTATCTCAAAGTAAATCTCCAGTGGGATGGGGTAGGGGGGGTTAATGAGTCAGAGAGTAAAACGGGAGACTAAGCCTTCCCAAAAGAGACCAGTGCAGTATGTGTGGTGTGTTTGTGTCTGTGTGTGTGTGTGTGTGTGTGTGTGTGTGTGTGTGTGTGTGTGTGTGTTAGGGCGTTTTAGTTCCTTGGACCAGTAGTGTATATGAATCTGATTTTACTATTTTAAATTAAATTTTACATTTCAATTACTAATTATTTTTTCCTTTAAAGGAGATAGGGGTAGAGTCTTTGCAACAAGCAATCATAGTCAATCAAAACAAATTCCCACAGTAGTCATGTCTGAAATTGTGTTTCATTCTACATTATAAGTGCATCATTTCTCAATAGTTATTCATTTTAGACAAGAATGTCAGTTTCCAACAGACAAAGAAAACAAAAGAGAAGTTTGAAATCATTTTTTTCTTTTTTAACTGTGACTCTGTTTTCAATTTCAGGACCTGCTAGTACAGTAGAAACAATGATTAGCAAAATTAGATGAATTAAAATTATTATAATAAGATGATTAACATATTGCATGAGTTGAAATTTGAAGTGCAAGTCAATATTTTGCTATCGACAATATTTTTTGATGTGTGTGCCATAAGGATTTTTAGATTTTGATACTCAGTAATCAACAAAAAGACCTTTGAACATCATCATTAAATAGAGAAATGATTAGAAAAATGAACAATTCAGAGAAAACAATAGAAGAATTTGAAAATACTACTGAGTTTTAGAGAAAGAATGATATGCAGATAAAGTTGGTATTCTTTTTCATATTTTCTATTTTTCTTTATTTACACATTATTAAATATTCTTGTTTAAGAGTAAACATAATACCCCCTCCCCCTCAAAAATATAAAACCTCATGAGAAATAAAGTAAAAGAAAAAGGAAAAAAATGTGTTTCAGTCTGTGTTCTGATGCCATCAGCTCTGTCTCGGGTGGATCACTTTCTTCATCATAAGTCCATAATAAAAATTACTTCCATATTTTTCCACAGTTGCTGTTGCTGATTGTAATTCCCTCTATCCAGTCCTCCACTACCATCTATTATATTTTTTCCTCTTCTTTCACTCTGTCCCTCTTCCAAAATGTGCTGTGGGGAAGTCAATTGGCCCAGTGGATACAGCAGGGACGCTGGGGTCAAGAGGCCCAAAATGCACATCCCACCAGAGACCCAGCAACCACCCAGCCCCATGGTCCTCACAGAGCCACCAATCCCAGCACCTTGCAAAAAGTAAAAAAAGAAAAGCGTCTCCTATGATTTACCCTCTCCTTTATAACCCACACTCCCCTTCCCTCCCCCGTACCCCTTCTCTCCATTTTCTTCTGGAGTCCCAACCCTACTGAGTGTGTATGCTGTTTCCTCTCTGACCATTTCTGATGAGAATGAAGGCTCCCTCATTCCCCCTCACCTTCCCCGCTTCCATACCATTGCAAAAGCTACATGAAATTAAAGTAGGTATTCTTAAATGATCACAGATTTTATTTTAAATAGGATTTTGTAAAGTCAGACGTTGAAAATTAAAATCTAATAGTTTATTTTTACATTTGATATCTGCTTTTTCCTCACATTTTTCAAAATTCCTCATGTGTCCAGTACACCCCCCACCAGACTATAAATATTTGCTTTGAAAATAGACACAATCACAATATTTTTTTGCTAGATGGCAATCTATGAAGTGACTGAGTCCAATGAAATATTATATTCAGAAACTATGTCTATGAAGAAGGAATACAGTCATTTAATTCAAAGAATTAGAACCGCAAGTTAGTTAAAGAGGTATCTACAAGTATTTAGAAAGACGATAGTTATTTACACATAATCAATTCTTGCATTGATTTAGATATATTTTAGAAATTCAAGTTACATATTTAGGGAAAGGGGTAGCATGAAACAAAGATAGTGATATCTTTGTTTGGAGAGATCTCATTTATTCTATATTCAGATATATAAAGCTCTATAGTCAAAACAGCTCTGTAAATTAAGTGATATAATCATTAATACACACATTTTGGGTATGGAGAAAAACGCAGAGAGTTGAAGAGAATTTCCTTTGGTAACACAACTTCTAAGAGACTAACAAAATTTTGGTTCATGGGAAGTGGTAAACAAATGCTTGCTGAATCCAGTAGAACCAGCCTGACTGAGCCAGGAGACACCAACACCAATAATTACTTTTCTATTGTACCACAATAAAAATAGAAATATTGTCCAACTCAAGAGTGTAGTGATTAGGGGAAGAGGCCAATGTCATGGGTAAATGGGTTTTGGTAAGGTTTAAAAAAACAATCTCACCAACAGGTTGCAGGCAAAGTTTGGGAGCTGGTTTACAATATAAATTACTTAATTCATTAAACACATTTTACATGTGAGAAATAGGTAATCTTATGAAAAATTACTTGAGTTAAGAAATAGTTACTTTTCACAAATGCTATGTTATGCTTCCATAGCTTTGAAAAAATATAAAAAGCATTTAAAAGGAACACTGTATTTATACAACTAGTTTTTCATTGGTGCAGATAATGAATTCTGTGATCACATTAAAAAAATTTCTCATTGCTTTTTACATTGAGCTTGACCCAATTACCATAGTTTACACATTTATAAATCCAAGTAGTGACAATTCAAATACATGTGACTACTTCAGGGGAGTCATTATTCGCATTAATGAGGATCTACTGTAGAAACAAATTTTAATCATTTTCAACAGTTGCAAAACTTTAAGGTGACAAATTGCTTATGTCTTATTTCATAAGTCCACAAGCTTAACCACCACTCGTTAAAGGGAAAGAGTGTCATGGAACCGAATTGAAATCAGATTATGTTATTTATGATCTGCTAGACAGAACAGTGGATAGAGGCTGACTTGGAGACAGGAAAACTTGGGTTCAACTCTATCCTCTCATACTTACATAGTGATATTTTTTTTCTTAGTTTTCTCACCTATTAGATAGGCATGATAACAGTATCTATCTCCCAGGGTTGTTGTGAGGGTAGAAAAAATAGATAATATTTGTAAAGCACTTTGCAAATCTGAAAATGTTCTATAAATGTAAAAATGTCTATACAATGTTAGTGTACCTCACTGCACCGCTATTACTATTATTCATTTTGGATTGAATGACGTTGGACTAGAAAGTCTCTGGTGTGGTAACTTTCTATGACTCAATGATAATAAGAAATAATCATGCTGAAAGATTCTTTTGAAAATTTCCAATTTTATCAGATCATAACACTGATGATGATAATAACAATAATAATAATGGCTTCTTACATTTATATGTTCTTTAATGGTTGCAAAATGATTTTCACATAGTCTCATCCGATCACACAATAATTATGTTCTATTTTTAGTGTTCCATTTTACGGATGAGAAATCTGAGACTTTACAGAGATGATGTTACTTGTTTAGGGTCACACTGCTTGTAGTTGTGCCAAGATTCATCATCCTAGCTCTATCTACCATATCACACTCACTCACCATCTGAATATTTTAATCATCTGATTCTTTGATTATTCTCTGAATGTGGCAATGAATGGAAGAGAAAGTTATTTTTTCCAAGTTGTTTATTATGAGTTGAATCTTTTGGTCTATTTTGGTTTCATATAGTTAAATCACTATTCGTTCTCTGTCCATAATTCTGTCTTCTGTCAAGTTCTGTGAATTCAGGCACACCCATGGGACAATGCCCAAAATACATTTTATGGAATAATTCCAGAAGCTTATTCCACAGTCTATAACCATCTGAGCCTCACAGACTGAATTAAACTTTAGTATTGGACTTCACAGGTGACAGATAAAGATTACACAGTAGGAATGGGAATCATCACTATTAAAATGTTTAGAGTGATTTCTAAATAGAACTCATAATTCCCAAGGACTAATGATGAAAAATGTGATCCATTTTCAGAGAGAGAGAGCTGATGTCCTCAGAATGCACACTGAAGAATCCTTGCTTTTTATTTTAATTTTTGCAACACAAATAATATAATGTAGTTACATGATATCCAATGTATAATGGATATAGTGTTGCAAGTCTCTGTGTGTATGGGAAGGGGCAGGAGGGGAAAGAATTTGGAGTTCAATTTATTTTAAAAAATTTAAAAATAAACTTTAAAAAGTGATTTTAAAAAAAGAAATGCTAAATCAAGTGAAAGCTTACATTTATATTGAGAGACTAATTTCAGCCATGTGTTTTAGGAAAGGGGGTGGCAAATTCATCAAAAAAAGAAATACAGGTGAAACTTTGAAAACTATATTCTTAGATCCATAGGATCCTAAAAAAACTTTTACATTTTTTTCACCCAAATGAAAACGTTTGCTATGAGAAAATTGCAAGCACCTAACAACAAAACTCTGGAGCCTAGTTTTAGGCACTGCTATATCCGTCTGGATTTTTTTTACACAAAAATATGGCAAGACATTGACTTCTTATCTGTGAAAATCTGGGTGAAAACACCTTCCTATGAAATCAAAGCTTAAAATTGTCTGATGGGAGTGGGAGGTGGAGGAAATTGAAATTTATAAAAAAGCTACAGGGTACTTATAAACACTAAATATAATCTTTGAGATTGCTGGCTCACAGGATCCCCTGTGTGAGTCACTCTACAGAAGAATATTGACTGCTCCTTAATCCCTCACCAAATGACTCGAATATCTTTAGGGCTAGAATAAACTTGTTCTTTATTTTCTAGAGTATTAATAGTATTGCCCTTCCTGGATCTCTTTCTTAGAACTTTGCATTCATGATTGAACATAATCTTACCTGGAACTTCCCTCAGAATTTAAGACTTTCTTAGCCTGGGACATCTCCCTATCATGTCAGCTATCTTCTGTTATTATTAAATTTCTCTGAGGGTCTCTGCTTTAGGAAGGAACCCAAGCTAGGCATCTTTCATTCCCATCAGGGCTCTTGCTACTGACTTCCCATATTTTGACACAAGACCTCTTCACCCACCTGTCTCTCCACCCTCTCCCTTCTACTTCTCAGCTAATTTTTATGTATTGTCTCCTTAACTGCTTGTTGACTACATAATTAGATAAAAAGAAACCTTTGACAAGATTATATTAGACCACATATATTTTACTGATAAATGATGAAACAAAAAATGATAAAAATTCCCTCTCCACTGACAAAGCCTACCAAAAGAGTCTCAGAACATAGGGAAGGAGAAGGGAGAAACAAAACAAATTCTATTTCATTCCTACACAAACCTCTATATACCCAAGAAAAGGAAAATATAACTACATTATTTCTGTATGGTTTATAGTGATCATTTAGCAGGAATACTTAAAAAAAAAAGCTTTGAGAAATCGAAATAGAAATTATTTGATTTTTCTTCTTGTTATTTGTCCTTTGTTCTCAAAGAAAACCATGGCAAGCATATGAATTGGATTTTAGTTAGGGGGTTTTATGCTAAGTCAACCACTTCACTTTCTCATCTGGAAATATCTGAGTCCAGGGGTCAGATATAAATCAGGACAATTAGAGATGGTCTTGAATGAAGCAATCATGGTTAAGAGACTTGCCCAAGATCACATAACTAGGAAGTATCAAGTGTCTGAGAACAGATTTGAACTCGGATCCTCCTGATTCCAGGGCCAAAGCTCTATCCACTGCATCACCTACCTGCCCTTTGGATTCAGTAAATATAATTGATGTAACTCATTTATTATATTAAGTAATTCTTTTTGCCCATCAGGTCTTTTCATCTTTTCAACTTTGCTGGGATGAAGGAATTTACAAAGAAGAACTTTATGGGCATGGTAAGTGATGACTACTGACACATATATGTGTGTATGTATGAATATATATGCGTGTGTGTGTGTGCATGTGCATAATATATACACACATGGAAGATATTATGTGAGGCACTACTATTAGAGAAATATTAAAGTAACATTAAAATCATAGTCAAAAAATCTATTGAATGACCAAGTTGAAGCATGATTCAAAACAGTATCAAATAAATAAACTATGAATTTAAAATATAAGCTCTGAGACCACATCAGTGCTATTTCCTCCAATGTAAAAATATACCAATGAAAAGAACAAGATAAAAATAGAATAGCTTCAATTCTAAATTACAAGGATTCCAGTACCCACTACCCTGCATTTGGACAGAGACCAAATTCATTCCCTTAAAGAATGTTTGGAAGATAAGTTGGACTTATAAAAATAAAAGGACTTTAGATAATTTTAACTAGATGGTCTGTGATATAGGGTTACCAGCAGAGAGCTTGGAATCATAAACCCTGGGTTCTAATCATGACTCTGCCATTCTCCAATTCTGTAACCTTAATAATACAATTACTTATTCTTTCTGAGTTTTAACTTCCTCACCTACTAAAGAAGTTTAGAGAAGAAGCTTTTTGTGGACCCTTTCACTTCAAGAACGTTTTTTTCTATCTTAATAAAATAATGAAATTCAATTAGATTTTTTAAAAGATATCTCTTAAAATGAGTAAAGCCCTTTTAAATATGCAAGTCAATACCTTCTCTTAGAGAGTAGAGTATTTGCCCCAGATCTCACAGTCAGTATGTCAGATAGGGAAAATTAACATCTAAATGGTGAAATTTATTTGACACAATCTTGCCAACAATAAAGATGCTGAAATATCAAATAAAATCAGAGTAAGAACTTAAAAAGTCAGAGGGGAATTTCCCCATTTTTCTCAATTTCCCAAGTGACATGATATAAGTAGATCACTTTCTTGTAATAAGAGTTTTAGTTTGATTTAATACATGTAATTATATCATACTGGACTTCTAACAGTTTTGTAAATCTAAAAAATAAAATGCCAAATTTTGGGTAAATTCAGAAAGAAGATTATCACTGTTACTTTGGAGGATGAAATTAATAAAAGACTTTCTCTATCTCCCTTATAAAGTAGACCTAAGAATTTCCACAAGATATTATCTTCTTTTTTCTTTCATATTATTTTGGAAAATTTCCAGTTTGAGTTTTCATTCATCATTATAAGGAAGTATCAAGAGTCCTTAACTGACTAATTTTAAAGACTTGAAATTCTATGGGAATCATCCTTGGCTTTATATTCCATCTTCTCTATTTTTTTATATTTCTAACTGTAAACAAAGGTCATCAGAAAATTCTCCTGGCAGCCACATTGATTTCTGCAGCTGTTTCAACCTCTCCTTCCCTGTTAAAATGACTTGTGATTTTTCTGAAGTACTCAAATCTCCTATTTCAAGATTTCCTTTAGTCCATTTTATATATAATAGCTATCAAATCATATTTTTATTTTCTTTGAACTTTTGAAATCTGTTTTCCTGAAGTCTGCAGCATCAGTGATCTATATATCCTTCCTTGGTCATTAAAATATAATCCGACAAGCTGTTTTTCTCTCAAGATTCCAATTCAAAATTCCCATCGCCTATTTTTTTTTTCATTATTGTCAGAATTAAGCCTGGAGTAGCAATTCCTTTTCTTCCTCCCCCCACTTTATCTTCCAAGAGACTTTCTTTACCTTTCATGCTCACTCAAATAATATAAATCTAAAATTTTTAAAAATGAAAAAAGAATTACAAAACTTTCACTTGAATTTTCTAGTTTACCTTTTGCTGAAGGAAAAATCCCCTTAAAATGGTATCATGTAATTTTAGTCTTTCCCTTAACGGTTTTTTCCTATTATATTTTAGACATCTGTTTCTCCAGTCACAAAATCCAGCAAACACTATTATATTGCCTTCAGTGTCTCTTGTGTCTCATGCTTCAAATATCTGTCATCCCTACAGAAAAACTCTCACCTCACTTCTCACCTCTTTTTCCACACTCTCAAGAGGCCTAAATTGGATTTATCTGATAGATATTATTAAATGTGTGGACAACACTAATCAGTCTATTAAGGAAACTTTTTTTTAGGGTTTTTTGGTAAGGTAATGGGGTTAAGTGATTTACCCAAGGCCACACAGCTAGGTAATTTATTAAGTGTCTGAGGCCGGATTTAAACTCAGGTACTCCTGTCTCCAGGGCCTGTTCTCTATTCACTGTGCCACCTAGCCACCTAGTCACCCCTTAAGGAAACTTCTATTTATTTTTTTTCAAGGCAATGGGGTTAAGTGGCTTGCCCAAGGCCACACGACTAGGTAATTATTAAGTGTCTGAGGCTGCATTTGACCGGGTACTCCTGACTCCAGGGCCAGTCAGTGCTCTATCTACTCTGCCACCTAGCCGCCCCAAGGAAACTTTTAAATGGTGTTCCTGGGGCAGCTAGGTGGCGCAGTGGATAAAGCACCGACCCTGGAGTCAGGAGTACTTGAGTTCAAATCAGGTCTCAGACACTTAATAATTACCTAGCTGTGTGGCCTTGGGCAAGCCACTTAACCCCATTTGCCTTGCAAAAACCTAAAAAAAACCCAATGGTATTCCTTTCATTTCCTTCATAAACAACTTCATTGTATATTTCTATTGATGTAGTCAGTAAGTAAAAAATGATGTTTGTCCCTCATTCTCACAGAAGATCATGATATCAGAGAAGTGATGCTATGAAAAGCACATGCATTGGATTTGAGTGAAGGGTTGTTCTATGCTAAGTGACCAGCCTCACTTACTCCTCTGGAGTCATCTAGGTCCAGTGGACAGATATGAATCAAGATGACTGGAGATGGCCCTGGATGTGAGTCAATCAGGGTTAAGTGATTTGTCCAAGGTTATACAGCTAGTATCAGGTGTCTGAACCTGAATTCTGTACTCCAAGGCCAGTGGTCTGTCCACTGCACCACCTAGCTTCCCAATAATAAATCTTAATATGTGTGTTTTCAGTAAGTCAAAAAACATGAATTAAGAACCTCTTATGTTCCAGGAATTATTCTAAGCACAGGAGGGGTACAGAGAAAGGCAAAAGAGAGTCTCTGGTCTTTAGGAGTTCAAAATCTGATGAAGGAAGCAGCAAAACACATAACTATCTATAAACAAGTTATAAACAGGATAATTAAGAAATAACAGAAAGAAGGTCCTAAATTAGGAAAGACTGGTTAAAGATTACTGCATTTATTTTTCTCATATTAGCCATGCTTTATGTTTGAGGGGCACATTCAATTTCTTAATAGGAATTTAAATGATGGAATTAAGGTAAATTGATCCATTAATTTCTTAACTTGAAGTTACTATTATTTATACTGTTAATCATTATTATCCTGATATAACAGCTATTAGCTGGAAGTAGAATATTCTTCTTCCTATAATAGTAGCATGGAAAGAATGAAAACAATAAATATATTAGCACATATACTTCAAAATTCCTCAAATCTTTAGAGAAAAATAACATAGCCTTGTCAGATCTGTTCTAACCCTGAGTCTGCAAGCTACTAAACAATTCTAGTTTCTACCCAGGAAACATTCATGTAGATTTCAGTGTGGGCAATGAAATGAAAAACATTTGCAGCAATGTGCAGAGCATTATTATCATAAAACACCATAAAAATGTCTATGAGGTTAGCAGAGTTCAGACTGTGGGAGTTTTGCAAACTTCACTGTGCTTTTGGGTATTGTTTGCAGTGGAATTGTTTTCAGCAGAGCTCTATAGGAGTTTCTAGCCTATTACCTTAATCTTCAAACAATTTAAAAAGCAAAATGAAACAAAATACTAACAATACAGTTATGGAAAGATTCAACAATATATTTTTCCCTTTTAAATGGAATGAGTACATTATGCTAGATTTTGAGGGAACTACTGCAGAAGTATGACTAATATCAGTTAGACTGAGTTTAACCCTTACTCAAAAACTAAGGTCGTTACATTCACGCAATCAATTTACAGCATTTGTGGTAGACAGCAAAGATATGTCAGCCAACCTCCTTTGTGACAGATTCCACAGAAAACTCACATACTTAGTCTTAATCCACATATCCATATATCACCTTACCTCCTTCTCCTACTCCTAATATAAATCATCATGAAAAGAGCTTCTCTACACAGTTTTTAATAGGGTATGGAACAAGCAATTTCCTTTTTGGTCTTCCTCCGGCTTTCAAAGTGAAGCTAATATAGTACCATAATTACCCCTGTATATGAAACACCCTTTTCTGAAAAAAATTGGGGTCTAAAAACTGGGAGCATCTTATACAGTGGTTGTAGATATTTTTACTTGAATTTCCCACTTTTTCACGCTTATTGTCTTTGTGTTCCTTGTTTCTCATTTGTTACCAGTATATTCAGTTATATTTTGCTGTGTTCTGCCCAGAAATGGCTCAGAAAAGATTTTTGAACAGTACTGAATTCAAATGAAAAGTGAGCTGTTTTGTAAAAGTAAATGGAAATCGTTCTGCTGAACATCAACTTGGTCCACCTCCAAACTGAGAAAACAATCCAAGACTGGGAACAGGAAGAAGAAACCCTACTGAAAATGCTATGGCAGAAGAAGGCCAAGAGAGGCAAGTCAGCAAAATGGCCTGACTGAAAGACAGTGAATTGAAGATGTGGATTGAAGAACAAAGGGCAAATGAATTGCTATGTTCATAAAAATGATTCAGTATGAGGCAAGAAGAGTTGTTGATGGAAAAGAAGTTAATTATTTGAAAGGAGGACACAATTGGTGCTTCAGATTCATCAAAAGGAATGGACTAAGCATGTGTACATGCACCAGTCTTGTCCAAAAGATGCCTAAAAGTTATAAGCGGAAGGTCCTTGAATTTCATGATGACTAAAACTTGGCTACAATAAATTTTATATTTTCCAAATTTCAGGCCACCAAAATTAAAGTCCCTATGATATACATGGGGACATATGGTGAGTTGAGAAAGGTAATGAAAAAGTGGGAAAGCTAAGTCAGTGGCTGTGGATATAAAGTATCTATGAGGTAATGTTGCTTAAAAATCAATCAATCAATCAACCAACCCTTGAGAATTGTACTTCTACCAGGAAAGATAAAAGAAGTATATTTTGACAGAGGAGTTGTAGTTACCAGACAGGGCAAAGAAAGATTATTCTGAAAGGCTAGGTATTAGAAGATAAATAATAGCACATGAAGAAGCACAAATACTTATTATATTGGGGAAAAGAAGTAAGGGTGTGAACACTGAGTAAATCCTACTCTCAATAGATTTGGCCCAAAGAGGGAATAACAAAATCTATCCCACCCTACAGGGAAGTGGGGGGGGGAACTAAGGGGAAGCTAAGGTGAAAGAAGGAAATTGAAAGAAAAAGTAAAAGTAAAGTAAAAGTAAAAGTAAAACTTAAAAAGAAAAATTAAAGGGGAAAAGGAGAACAACATTAGTGAGGAGGGATAAGGGGAAAATGAAAGAAAAGTATAAACAGGAGAAGACAACATGGAGGAAAATATATTTAATGATCTTAATCATAAATGTGAATGGGATAAACTCTCCTATAAAACAGAATCAGATAGCAGAATGGATTAAAAACCAGAAGTATTGTCATTATTAAACATATATGTACCAACTGGTATAGCTAAATGAATTGGAGGGTGATATAGACAGCAAATCTATAATAGTGGGAGAACTCAACTTTCCTCTCTCAAAATTAGATAATTCTAACCACAAAATAAACAAGAAGGAAGTTAAGAAGGTGAACAAAATTTTAGGAAACTAAGATATGATAGACATCTGGAGAAAACTTGATGGTGGTAGAAAAGAATATACCTTTTTCTCAGCAGTACATGGAACCTATACCAAAATTGATCATGTACTAGAGCGTAAACACCTCACAATCAAATACAGAAAAGCAGAAATATGAAATGATGCAATTAAAAATGCCATGCACTGGGGGGGCAATTAGGTGGCACAGTGGATCGAGCACCAGCCCTGGACTCAAGAGGACCTGAGTTCAAATCCAGCCTCAGACACATAATTACCTAGCTGTGTGACCTTTGGCAAGTCACTTAACCCTTGTCAAAAAAATGTCATGTACTAAAAGGATATGAAAAGCTAAATGAAAAATTAATTGGAAACAAGATAAGTTAATTCTGAAACAACAAATCATAGAAATATCAATAATTTCATCCAAGACAAAGAAAACAATGAGACCCTATACCAAAATTTATGGAATACAGAAAAAGTAATTTGGGGGGAAATCTTAAATCTCTAAATGCCTATATGAATAAAACAGAAAAAGTGGAGATAAACGAATAGGACATGCAACTAAAAAAGCCAGAAAAAGAAGAACTTTAAAATGTCCAATTAAATACTAAATTAGAAATACTAAAAAATCAAAGTAGAAATTAATAAAATAGAAAGTAAGAAAACCATTGAACAAATAAATAAAACTGAGTTGTTTTTATGAAAATAATAGATAAATTAACTTAATCTGATTATAAAAAAAGAAAGAAGAAAACCAAATTATCTGTATCAAAAATGAAAAGTGTGAACATATGAGGAGGAAATTAAAGTAAAAATTCAAAACTATTTTGACCAATTGAATGTCAATCAATTTGAAAATCTAAGTGAAGAAAATGAATATTTACAAAAATATAATCTACCCAGATTAACAGAAGAGGAAATAAAATAGTTAAATAACCTCATTTCAGAAAAATATATTGAAGAAATCATCAATAAATACCCAAAGAAAAAGATCTCCAGATTCAGATAGTTTTGTGAATTCTACCAAATAAGGAACAATTAATTCCAATTCTACATGAGCTATTTTTAAAAATAGCAGTTTTGCTAAATTGCTTTTATGACAACAATATGGTGATGATTTGTAAACCAGGAAGAGCCAAAACAAAAGAAAATTATAAACCAATGTCCCAAATGAACTATTACAAATTAACACACTATGTTCAGGAAGGATTTATACCAGGTAGTCAGGGAAGTGGCAGTCATCATAACTGCTTGGTGTTGGTTAAGAAATGGATCAGTGGATTAGAGGAGGTATAAAAGAACAGTTGTAATCTATTATTTGATTAAATCTGTAGTAATATATTATTTAATAAAACCCAAGACATTATCTTCTGGAATAAGGAACCACTATTTGACAAAAACTGCTGGGAAAACTGGAAAATAGCATGGCAAAAACTAAGCATAGATGCATATCTCATACCCCATACCAAAATAATGTCAAAAATGGATTAAGGCATAAATGGTGATACCATAGACCAATTAAAAAAATAAAAAAAATACTCTGTCAGATCGATGAAGAACAGAGAAATTTATAACCAAACAAGAAAAAGAGAACAATATAAAATACAAGAAGGATGATTTTTGACTATCTTAATTTAAAAAACTTTGCATTAATAAAATCAATGAAGCCAGGATTAGAAGGAAGACAGAAAGCTGGGAAACAATTTTCATAGTTTGTGTTTTTGATAAAAGAATCATTTCTAAAATATACAGAGAACTGAATCAAATTTTTAAGATTACAAGTCATTCCTCATTTGATAAAGGATCAATGGAAATGAGCAGGTAGTTTTCAGATGAAGAAATTTAAAAAATCTATAGTCATATAAAACAAAACTCCAAAATATTTTTAAATAGAGAAATGAAAATAAAAGCAACTGAGGTACCACCTCAAATCTATCAGATTGGCTAAGGTGGAATAAAGGAAAATGATTAATGTTGGAGAGGATAAAGGAAAATTGTTACCTTAAAGGACTGTTGGTGGAGTTTTGCCCTGATCCATCCATTCTAGATAGCATTGTGTAACTATTCCCAAAGAGCAATAAAATTGTTCATACCTTTTTATCCAACAATACCAATACCAGTCTATATCAAAGAAACCATACATAATAGGAAATGTCTTACACACTCAAAAATATTTATAGCAACTCTTTTTTTGTAGTAGCAAGAATGGAAATTATAGGGGTTCTCTTCATTTGGGGAATGGTTGAACAAATTATTCCAAATGAATATTATGGAGTACTATTGTTTTCTAAGAAATCATGAATTGCAGGCTTAAGAGAAGCATGGAAAGACTTGAATGTATTGATGTTGAGTGAAGTGAATGAGTGAGGTGAGCAGAAATAAGAGAACACTAACAACAACATTATGAGATGCTCAACTATGATGGATGCAGTTCCTCTCAGCAGTTCAGAGATCAAGGACAATTCTAAGAGACCTACTATGGACAAAGTCATCCACATCCACTCCTGAGAGATGCTGCATCCATCCATAGTTGATCATCTCATAATGTTGTTGTAAGTGCTTACAATGTTCTCTTCCTTCTGCTCACTTCACTCAGTATCAGTTCATGCAAGTCTTTCCATGCTTCTCTAAAGTCTGCTTGCTCATGGTTTCTAAGACGAAGCAAAAGTGCTTTATAATATACCAAAACTATGGGGTCTGAATGCAGAGCAAAGCATATTAATGTTCACTTTTTTAAAAACGTTTTTGCTTTTCCTTTCTTTCTCATCTTTTTCTTTCACCTAAGTTCCAATTCTTCTTTGACAACCTGACTGATATGGAAACATGTTAAACATGATTGTACCTGTGGAACTTTTACCAGATTATTTCCTGCCATGGGTAGAGGGCAGAGAATGGAAGGTGGCAGAAAAATCGGGAGCTGATAAATTTGCAAATGGAAGAATGTTGAAAAATTATCTTTGTATATAACTGGAAAATAAAATAAAGTTTCAAATTAAAGAAAAAGAAAAAAAAGTGGGGAGACTTCCAGGGTGGAGCCAAGATGCAATTAACATGCTCCCAGAGCTTTTCCCTACCAAAGATAAATGAAACCTCTGCTCTGACATTCAAGCTACAGATCCCACCAATAAAAAGAGAAGACACAAAGAAATTTTCAGTGGTTAGCATCATGGAGGATTTTCAGTGAAGGTCTACCTCTTTGGGGGAAAAGGGGAAGTAAAGTCCAGGAGGCAGGAGAGCAGGACAGTCAATGGAAGGCTTTTAGCCACAATGTAGTATAGGTCCCAACAGTTTGACAACAGAGGTCGTGACAGCTAGATAGCAAGCCAGAAAAGAAGGTCCCAACCACAAATAAAATCAGAACCCTGGAAACACTGGGGTGAAAGACAGGGCAGGGTTAGGAACAAAACTCTGCTAAGTCAGAACCTAGACACAAGAGAGGAACTAAACCTCTGCAAAGGCATGGCCTGGACCGCAAAAGCAACATCTTGGTCAATGACAAGTCAAGGACCAGACCCCAGTACCCGAATAAAAAGCACGGATCTATATTCCCTATACCCCAGAAGCAGAGCTAAAATAACAAATATAAGAAAAAACCTAAAAGAACACTCACGATTGAAAATTACTTTGCAGATAAAGATGATAACAATGCCATGTCTGAAGAAGAAATCAGTGAAGAACTAAGAGGAAGTCTCACAGAGGAAGATTCAAAAGCATCTATGAATTGGACTAAAATCTAAAAGCTCATAGAAGAGCTTAAAAAATACTTTAAAAACAAAAGAAGAGAGGAAGAAGAAAATTGGAAAAAAGAAATGAGAGTTAAGCAGGAAAACTGAAAAATTGATTAGAGAATTCAACACCTTTAAAAAGGAAACCCAAAAGGTAATTGAAGAAAAAAAAACCCTAAAATTTAGAATTGAACAAATAGAAACCAATAAATCTACAAGATTAAAATATTTCATCAAACAAAAAAAAACTTGAAAAAACTGAAGAAAATGTAAAGTACCTTTTAGGAAAAACCAACAACCTGGAAAATAGATCCAGGAGAAATAATCTAGAATCATCGGACTAGAAAGTCTAGGGAAAAAAACCAACAAAAACAACCTGGAAAACATCATGCAGGGAATTATTAGAGAAACTTGTCCAAATCTGCTAGAATAAGAATACACTATAACCACTGAAAGAATACACAGAACCCCTCCAGAAAGAGATCTCAGTATAAAAAATTCCAAGGACTATGATAGTCAAATTATAGAACTCTCAAATAAAGGAGAAAATACCACAAGCAGCAAAAAGGAAACAATTTAAATACAGAGGAAACACAATCAGATCCACACAAGACCTATCAACCTCAACACTGAAGGACCAGAGGACCAGGAATTTCATATGTTGGAGGGCAAATGGCCTGGGAATTCAACCAAGAATTTGCTACCCTGCAAAATTCAGAAAATATTGTCAGGGGAAAAGATGGAATTTCAATGAACATTCAGAATTTCCTGACACAGAGATCAGAACTGAACAGAGAATTCAGTCATCAAATATATGACTCAAGAGAAGCACAAAAAAGGTAAATGCAAAGGGGAAGGAAAAAATAAAATGAAACAAATGTTAGTCAACACCATCAAATTGTATACAACCTTAAAAGAGAAGAGATAATACTTTTAACTCTTGAGGAATTTTACTTCTCTTAGGAAAATTAAAAGATCAGAGAATAATTGAACATTGGACTTAGAGGATATAGGTATAGTTGGGTCTTGTCTCTCCATTGAAAAGGTCCAAGATGACATCACTATGTTTGAGACAAAAAGCCCTGAAGTAAAGCAGGAGTATTAACTCCGAATTTAAGTGTCTCAGTATCCTTTCACCCACTTTAATTCTGCTCTGCTGACTGGGTTTATTTAGCACTTTCTCTGGAAGGTTGTAGGTCAGTGTCTCCCATAACTTATAATCATTTGTAAATTTCTCAAGTAAGACCTTCAGAACCTTCTCATAGTTAATTAAATTAGGGTTTGACTTAATCCTCACTTTACTTAACAAGAGGTTAGTACCCTGGGTGGGGGTGGGGGGAGTAAAATGGGGGAGAAAATGGGCTTGGGGAGAAGGGTAAAAATAGTTCATGAAATTATCTGGCTTTGGATGATACTTTGATTGAAGAGGATAGTGTGTCCTCGGAGGGTACTTGAAAAGGGGTAAAGTAAAAAATAATTATAATTTGATGCCATTCAAAACTCATGAAAAGTGTATTTCTATTGAGACAGAAGAGGGGAGTGTACTTAATGACTTTGAGACAATGCTCCTTATCAAACAAGTAATCCAACAGTCAATCTGTGATGGGACTTTGATAACACTTTGAGCTTATCAAGTAATCAATTTATGATTGCTGATATCTGATTAATAATACTTGAGTCATAAATAGCACCAAGTGAAGAAGAACAAAGATATAATTTAGAGAGTAAGAAAGGAGGGTGTGAAGACTGAGTAAATTCTATTCAAAAAATTTGACCCAGAGAGGGAATAAGATATATTGCCCCTGGGTTTAAAAAATTCTTTCCTACTCTACAAGGAAGGGGAGAGGGGGCAAGGAAATTATTAGGGAAGAAGGAACTGATAAAAGGAAAGGCAAAAGTATAAGTGAATATAAACTGAAAGTTAAATCTTAAAAGAAAGGTTAAAGGGGAAGGGGATTTAAATTTCAGTGAGGAGGAATAAGATGAAAGGAAAGAGAAAAATATAAGTGGAGAAAGCTAGCATGGAGGGAAATACAGAATTAGTAATCTTAACTGTAAATGTGAATAGGACTTTCCCATAAAACAGAAGCAGATAACAGAATGTATTAAAAAAACATAATCCTATAATATATTGTTTACAAGAAACACACTTGAAGTAAAGAGATACACACAGGGTAAACACAAAAGGATGGAGCAAAATATATTATGCTTCAGCTGAAATAAAAAAGGTCAGGGGTAGCAACCCGATCTCAGATAAAGTAAAAGCAAAACTCAATCTCATTAAAGGTGATAAAGAAGGAAACTATACCTGCTTAAAAGGCATCATTGGTAATGAAACCATATCAATACTAAACATATATATACCTAGTGGTATAATATCCAAATTCCTAGAGGAAAGCTGAGTGAATTACAAGGAGACATAGACAGCAAAACTTTAATAGTGAAGAACCTAAACTTCCCTCTCTCAGAAGTACATAAATCTAATCACAAAATAAAAAAGAAGGAAGTTAGGAAGGTAAATGAAATCTTAGAAAATTTAGATATGTTAGAATTCTGGAGAAAACTTAATATAATAAAAAAAAGAATATAACATTTTTGGCAGTACATAGCACCTATACCAAAACTGACCATGTACTAGGGTATAAAAACCTTATAATCAAATGTAGAAAGGCAAAAATAATAAATGTGCACCTCTCAGATCATGTTGCGATAAAAATTACATATAATAAAAGGTCATGGAAAGATAAAACAAAATCTAATAGAAAACTAAATAATTTAAATTTAAATAATGGGTGGATGAAACAGCAAATAATAGAAATAATCAATAATTATACCCAAGAAAATGACACTAAATAACATCCTACCAAAATTTATGCTATGCAGCCATGGCAATTTTGAGGGGAAATTTTATCTCTCTAAATGCCTATATGAATAAAATAGAGAAAGAGGAAATCAATGAATTGGATATGCAACTAAAAAAGCTAGAAAAAGAACAAATTTAAAAATCCCCGATTAAATACTAAAATTAGAATTTCTGAAAATCAAGGGATTAATAAAATTAAAAACAAGAAAACCATTGATATAATAAATGAAACAGAGTTTGTTTTATGTAAAAAGCAAATAAAATTGATAAACTTCAGTCAATCTGATTTATAAAACAAAAAAAGGTAACCAAATTACCAGTATCAAAAAGGAAAAGGGTGAACTAATGACCAATGAGGAGGAAATTAAAGAGATAATTCAGAGCTACTTTGCTGAACTATATTACAATAAATGGATCAGCTGAGTGAAATGAATGAATATTTACAAAAATACAAACTACCCAAATTAATAGTAGGAAAAATAAAATAGTTAAGTAACCCCATTTCAAAAAAAAAAAAAAGACATTGTAGGAAACCATTAACAGACTCCCTAAGGAAAAGTCTCCAGGTCCATTTGGATTTACAATTGAATTCTACCAAAGATTTAAGGAACAATTAATTCCTATTCTACATAATCTATATTAAAAAAAATAAGAGAAGTAATTCTACCACATTGTTTTTTTTTTGATACCAACATGATGCTGATACCTAAATCAGAATGGACCAAAATAGACAAAGAAAATTATAGATCAATCTCCCTAATGAATATTGATACAAAAATTATAAATAAAATTTTAGCAATGAGACTACAGCAAGTTATTACTAGGATAATACACCATGTTCAGATAGAATTTATACCAGGTAGACAAGCATGGTTCAATATTAGAAAAACACTCAACATAATTGAACTTATCAATAGTAAAACCAACAGAAATCATATAATTATCTCAATAGATGCTAAAAAAAGAATTTGTTAAAATACAACATCATTCCTATTAAAACACTAGAAAGTTTAGGAATAAATGGAGTTTTCCTTAAAATAATAAATAGTACATATCTAAAACCATCAACAAAAATTATATATGTAATGGGGATAAACTTGGCTCATTTCCAATAAAATCAGGGGAGAAACAAGGATGCTGATTATTACCATTACTATTCAATATAGTATTAGAAATACTAGCTTTAGAAATAGAAGAAAAAAAATTGAAGGAAAAAGAATTGAAAATGAGGAAGCAAAGCTTTCACTCTTTGCAGATGATATGATGGTATACTTAGAGAATCTGAGAAAATCATCTAAAAAACTCCTTGAGGGGCAGCTAGATGGCATAATGGATAGAGCACTGGCCCTGGAGTCAGGAGGACCTGAGTTCAAATGCGTTCACAGATATTTACTAATTACCTAAATGTGTGACTTTGGGCAAGTCACTTAACCCTATTGCCTTGCAAAAAAAAAAACCTCTTTGAAACAATTAACAAATTCAGCAAAGTAGAAGGATGTAAAATAAACCCACATAAATCATCAGCATTTCTATATATATATGTGAACAACAAAGTCCAAAAGTAAGTGATAGAAAGAGAGGTTCCATTTAAAATAATTGTAGGCAACATTAAATACTTGAGAATCTACAAAGACAAACCCAGAAACTTTATGAACACAATTATAAAGCACTTCTCACTCAAATCATTTCAAATCTAAATAATTGGGAAAATGTCAATTGTTCATAATTAGGTCAATCTAATATAATAAAAATGACAATTCTACCCAAATTAAATTACTTCTTCAGTGCCATACCAATCAAACTAATCAATAACTGCTTTAACAAGCTAGGAAAAATAGTAACAAAATTCATCTAGAGCAACACAAGGGAACTGATGAAAAAAATGAAAAGGAAGGTGGCCTAGCTTGATCAAATCTAAAACTAAAGTGGCAGTCATCAAAACCACCTGGTACTGGTTATGGATTAGGATAGATTCAAAAGAAACCTCAGTAAATGACTACAGTAATTTTATGTTTCAGAAACTCAAAAACATCAGCTTCTGGGATAAGAATTTACTATTTGACAAAAATTGTTGGGAAAACTGGAAAATACTATGGCAAAAATGAGACACAGACCCATATCTAACACCCTTTACAAAAATAAGGTCAAAATGGTTGCAAAATTTAGGCATAAAGGGTGACACCATAGATAAAAGACGAAGAAATGCTCTTTGTATCAGATTTATGAAAAGAGGACAAATTTATGACCAAACAAGAAATAGAATATATTATTAAACTGCAAAAATGAATGATTTTTTCTACGTTAAATTTAAATGTCTTTGCACTAATAAAATCAATGCTGCCAAAATCAGAAGGAAAGCAGAAAGAAGAAAGCTGGGAAACAATCTTCACAACTAGGAGTTCTGATAAAAGTCTCATTTCTAAAATATATATAGAGAGAGAACTAGCTGCATAAAATTTATAAGGTTACAAGTCATTTCCCAATGGTCAAGGGATTTATTTAGATAATATTCAAATGAAGATATTAAAGATATTAAAGCTATACACAATATATGAAAAATGTTTCAAATCATTACTGATTAGAGAAAGGCAAATTAAAACAACTCTGAGATATCACCTTACACCTATCAGAATAGCTAAGATGAGAAAAAGGGAAAATGATCAATGTTGGAGAGGTTGTGGGGAGTTTGGGACATTGATGCATTGCTAGTGGAGTTGTGAATGAATTCAACCATTCTGAAGAGCAATAAAACTCTTCATTCCCATTGACCTAGTAATTACAATTATATACCTATAACCAGAAGAAATTATAAAAAAAATAGGAAAAGTCACATGTTTCAAAGTATTCAAAGCAGCTCTGTTTATAGTGGTAAAGAACTGGAAATTGATGGAATGCCTATCAATTGGGGAATGACTAAACAAGTTATGGTACATGAATACTATAGAATATTATTGTTCTATAAGAATCCATAAATGGTCAGACTCTAAGGAAGCATTGAATCAGTTATAGGATCTGATGCTGAAAAAAAGGAGCAGAACCCACAGATCATTGTACACATCAACAACATTGTGAGATGATCAATCTTGATGGAAGCAGCTATTCTCAGGAGTTCAGAGAGCTAGGACAACGATATTAGACAGGCTTTGGGTTATATTATCCCCATCCAGAGAAAGAAAAACAATAAGACAAAACCAAAAACCAAAAAAACAAAAAACCCAGCCCTTCAGAATATGATGAAAACTTTATAAAAATGCCTCTTATGCATTTCTTTTCCATAATTCTAATTCTTCATACTGAAAATGACTAATCTGTAAACATGTTTATCACAAATATGTGTGTACAATGCTAACGTGACTATTTGCTGTTGGGGTGTGGGGAAGTAGGGAGGGAGGGTGGAAGGAAATTTTGGAACTTAAAAATATTCATATGCATATGGATGAATGTTGAAAAGCTTTCATAGCATATATTTGTAAAAATAAAATATCAATAAAAAAGACCTTCAACCTATCTTGCTGGTTCTGTTGTTCCAGGATTTGTTTTGGGGCATTTGGGCCAAAACTTTGCATGCTTTTTGAGGTAAATATGGAAGAGTTACTGCAATTTATAGCATTTTCCAACATTTCAGCTTTCAGAAGTGTTCTAAATGATACTTAAAAAAAGAATATAAAACAAATAAACCAAAACATTTCTCTACCTCAGTAAAATATCAATTGGGAAAGGAAAAAGAGGATCTGAACAAAGGACCATCCTGGAATGCTAAAGTCATCATATAGAATTTCTTATGTTTCTACTAAACTCTGGAGTGAGAAAAAATAGTTTTTTTTCAGCAAAAGTAGCATAATATGACATATGTGAAAAAGAATTTGCATGATTTTTTAAATGGAACACATTATGTAGTCATATATCACTTTCAGTAGTTAAGTATGATGATAAGAAAAAGAGGTGGGAAATCAACATTATAGTGTTGATTTGATTCATTATTAAAAGATTTAATGGAAGATTTGTGGATGAAAAAGAAGACTTCATTTGGAGAATGAGGCATATAATGTGAGTTTTCTTTCTTGTATTGAGTCTTCCATTTTTGAGCAAAGTATAGGACAGCAATTCATAAACTCTTTAGACTCAGGACCCAATATATTCTATTTTAAAAATTTATATATTTTTATCTTTTTTGTCCTTATGTATATTTTTAGTTACAAAATTTCCTCCCACCCTCCCTTCCCACCTCCCTCCCCTCAGAACAGTCAGGATAGCATTGTATATACATATTTTTGATAAAGAGATTTAGAGATTAGTCATGATCAGTATGATGAATTGGGATTAAGGGAAAGATAATTTTTATAAAGTGTTCATCAGGTTCTGAAGGGTTGGGATTTTTGTGTTTGTTTTTGTTGTTGTTTCTTTTTTTGTTGTTTTGTTTTGTTTTTCTTCCTCTGGATGTGGATAACATTGTCCATAGCTAGTCTAATATTGTTGTCCTAGCTCTCTGAAGTGCTGAGAGGAGTTGCTTCCATCAAGGCTGATCAACTCACAATGCCGTTGTTGATGTACACATTATTCTCTTGGTTCTACCCCCCTTTTCTCAGCATCAGATCCTGAAATGCATTCCATGCTTCTCTAGAGTACTACCATTTATGGTTTCCCATAGAAAAAAATTCTATAATATTCACATACCATAACTTGCTTAGCCATTCCCCATTTGATGGGCATTCCCTCAATTCCCAATTCTTTGACTCTACTAAAAGAGCTGCTATGAATATTTTGGAACATTTGGGACTTTTCCTTTTTTATGATTTCTTCTGGTTATAGGTCTAGAATTAGAATAGCTGGGTCAAAGGGAAAGAACATTTTTATTGTTCTTTGGGCAAGGTCCAATATATTCTGAAAAAGGAAGGACCCCAAAGAGTTCTCGTTTGTGTCCATTTAAAATATTATAAATTAAAATGAATTAGTATTTTATAAAATGTTTTTGGCATTTAAGATTCCCTACAGGATCTCAAATTACACTTTAGGGTATTTTAACCTAAAGGAATTCTTGAGAAGCATGAGTGGTAAGGGACAAGAGGATAGAGAATCTGACACAAATTGAATGATACTGAAGTTATTTTGCCATCTTTTAAATAAGGGGCAGCTAGGTGGCACAGTGGATAGAGCACCAGCCCTGGAGTCAGGAGTACCTGAGTTCAAATGCGTTATCAGACACTTAATAATTACATAGCTGTGTGGCCTTGGGCAAGCCACTTAACCCCATTTGCCTTGCAAAAACCTAAAAAATAAACTAAGGTAGGCTTATTATTTATTTTTAATATTTTATTTAAGATAAAGCTGCTGTTGACAACTCAAAAAAATAGGAAAAGTCTTCCATTTTTAAAACAGTTAAATTGAAATAGAAGAAATAGCTTTATTGTTACTGTTTAATTGTAAAAACCTGCAAAGAGAAAAAAGAAGCAGCAAAACAAGTTACTTACATTATCTTCCTTCAAACCATTAAGTGCCTTATATGAAGCCATATCTCCTCTATGATGTGTGGTAAAATTTTCTCAAAGATTAATGTTTCAAATTCCATTTTTATGATGAAGATATTCCTATGCATTTTAATTTTTTTCAGTGAAAGCAGATTTATGAAGAAAATATAAAGCTTCCATTGTATGTTATGATATAATATTAGATGCAACTATATGTGATTAAATGTCATTTTAAAATATTTGTATAACATTTAGAAAGAATTATGTTACATAGACTTATTATCTATAGTTGGTTAAATGTGGAGATTGATGAGTTTTCTATAAAATATTTTAGGTATCAAGCTCTTTGGAAAGTGCTGGATTAATCAAAGGAAACATCAGAAGTCTCCATTATTAGTAGAAGCAAAACAAATTGCTAGAAGCTGTATTTTCCCCTATCTGGATAATTTTCTCTTTTATAGCCAAGAGACTTCAAGGGCAGAAACTTAGAAACCAGAGATCCATATACTCAGGTAACTCTACCTCATCCTGAAGCTTTCATGATTTCTCACAGATCACTAAGAATAGAACAGATTTAGAATCATGATCATAGATTCAGTGCTGGAAGAAAAGGTTAAGGAAGTGAAAATAAGGAAATACCCTCTAATGCAATATGAAACTTCTGATAACTAAAAAGAAATTGAAAATAAAATATTAGACTAAATTTGTTTCCTATGTTTAAAGTATTCTATTTTGCTAAACATCCTTAAGAATGATTAACAAAGCTCTATTGTTCTTAAACACAACTTTGTTCTAAAACAGAAGTCCTATTTTTTTAGTCAATTTTTTTTACAAGATCTTTGATTTCCTTGGAAAACTTTTTTGACTACACCATTCAGCACATGCTCTACAATTTATCATATTAGTGCTGTCTTAGATTGTAGGTCAGTTAAAATGGTGCCATGTTACAAGACCAGAACAACTTAGATGTTACAAAGATCTTTCTGAGTCTAAAGTAGGAACGGTTTTCTATCTCTTAAGTTTCCTATCCCTCAGATTCATTTTGAAGATATTCTTTCAATGATATTGTATAACTTTTAGCCTTAGATATGAGGATTACCAAAGAGTAATGGAGAGGCAAACAAGTGTCTTTGTGAGTTGGCTTCAGTATATTGTGAATTAGTACTTATTTAGGAAAAACATTATAAAGGGTGTCATTAAATAACATTTTTGAATGAAATAGAATAAAGGTTGGTAGGAGCCAGAACAACTGATGGAGAGGCCAAATGAAATATTTTACTAGTAAGTTCCATGTAAACACAACTTGAGAAAGATCCCCAGAACATTGGATAATCCCTCTATGGGTCATATTAATGGTAAGTTATGAACATTAATCATGTAAGATTGTCAGGAATTAAATGGATATGTCCTTTATTACTGAAAAATGATGTCATCATTAATAAAACTATAGATTCATTTCAATGTAGTTTTCTTTTTCTTTATTTAAAATAAAACTGTACACCATAAGGAAAATTATTTATAATCTTGGTTAGTAGGAACCCGAGAAGAACTTAATCTACCACTGCTCTTGATCAAAAACCTAGCATTTTACTTATTATATTTTTTCTTTTAGAAAATAAAGTTAAATGTGCATACTTTAGAACAACTGAGAAAAAATGCAATCCACTGCTTTGGGTGATCATGGGATCATATATAAGCAGGGATTCTCCAAAGATTTGGAAGTTGACTTAAGAGACTATCAAGCCTAACCCTTTCATTTTTTTATCTAAGGGACTTGATCAAGGTCACATAAATATAGATGGTACCATCGAGGATTTGAACTCCAAGTTCATCATTCTTTCCATGGCACAATTTATATTCCATTTGAAAAAACAAATCACATTTAAGTAACAAAGAAAGAGCTAGTGAGAAAAAGAGACTGGCAGTCTTGAAACCAGGATTTCCCTGCTCCTGGTTTTACCATTCATGTGACATATGAATTTGTTTGAGTCACTTATTCCTCCTTTTTTCCATTTGCAAAATGGGATAAGACATCACTGGAAAGTGAAATCATGAGGAAAGTATATATATGAAAATATTTTCAAACTGTTGAATATCATGGAAATGCAAAATATTAGACGTGGATGAACAAGTTGAGTAATGTGATATCTCTATACAATTACACAGTAAAAAGACTAATGCTAAATCCAGAGATACTTCACATTCCATCTCTGGTTAGCTAAACTGTCATAAAATATTCTCTTATTAACCAATGGTAACAAAAAAAGACAATTGAAGTCATCACAAGCTAAATCTGACAGATAGACTGATCAGACTTTGACATTGGTACAACAACATGGTGGGAATGTTCATCTTCCCCAGGAACAAATATTGGTTTTAATGTGCATTCCGTGGGACTTCATTCTAGCAAATTTCCTGCCTAGAGACCTATGTTTGATACAACTCTTCTGGCACCAAAGAGAAAAGAGAAATTTAGCACCTTTCCTCCCCCCTTTTAATGTATTTTCTTTCATTAACTAAGTTTCTACGTTAAAACATTGCTCAAAAAAATTGAAGCATACTTATGAAATGTAAGCACAATTTCAATTATTCAACAATAATCCAAGCCTGGAATTAAGACTAAAAACAATCTTCTAGGTAAACAATAACCTTATTTGCTTGCCATCTAAAAATTATTCTAAAGTACTTTGGAGATAAGTTGGCATTTGGTCTTCAGTTGAGAAATTTTTGTGTGAGTTGGAGACACAAAAGTATGCATAGTAAACATTATAGTATCATTTTGTAAAAGTATATATAAATATATTTTAGTTGCTTTATGAAAAGATATTATGAATATATACAAATTACAACTATAGTTTGGTTTGTGACAATAATTCACCTTTTATAAACAACATGGAGACACACTCAGTGATCAGAATCACTAATACTGAAATTCATAAAGAGGGAGAACAAAGACTTTGAATTAGATATAAATAATGATTTTCAATATCCATGATACATTATTTTAAGTAAATGAGTAATTTGGAAATATATTTATTCTTGTATACTAAAGGGAAAGATCTCAAAATATGTATACATATGATTATTTAATAACAATATTAATATTATTACCTGTTTAGAATCTTTATTATATGGGATTATTAAAGGTTCACATAATTTTGTTATGTCTACAGTTTATCTAATTTTATTGACTTAATTAAAATGACTGGGAGTACAATACTAATTGATTTTGTGATAAAATAATTAATAGGGATTAATTCATTTAGAAGTCATTAGCATAAATAATTTTTCTTCCAGCTGCCAATTTCTGCCTTTTAAAATGCATGATGTTATCAAATGAGGTAACAACCTATTCAGCTTTCCTTGACTGACTGAGTATATGGAATGCTACTCTTTTTCTCAAAATGAACTCTGACAATATTTTATGTTTTGATCTCATTGAGTAAGAATTAAAAGACATTTTATTATATGGACTTGCATTTCAGGGGATTTAATATATCCACATCATTCCTCTTCTTCTACCTTTAATAGTTTTTACTTGGCCTACTAAATTGCATTTAAACTTCTCAGATTAGAAAATCAAACCCTCCAACAATCTGATACCAGTCTACCTTTCAATATGTGTCTCCTGGGGGCGGCTAGGTGGCATAGTGGATAAAGCACTGGCCTTGGAGTCAAGAGTACCTGGGTTCAAATCCGGTCTCAGACACTTAATAATTACCTAGCTGTGTGGCCTTGGGCAAGCCACTTAACCCCATTTGCCTTGCAAAAATCTAAAAAACAAACAAAAAAAAATATGTGTCTCCTATGATCTTCCTTCTTGGAATTAGAGAAATATGTATATGTATATGTATATGTATATGTATATGTATATGTATATGTATATGATGTATATGTATATGTATATATAGCTTAGAAGGCTTTTAGAGGTCAATAATCCAAACATCCCATACTGTAGATGAGCAAACTGAGCCCCAGGGAAGTTAAATGGTTTGTCAAAGACCATAAATTTAGTAAGCATCAATGATAGAATTTCATTCTGGGATCCACTGTTTTTTTTTTCCCTCTATACCATGCTGGAATTAAATATTTCTTTTCCCCAAACTGCCAGTAAATCCCTACATTTCCTTTAAAATCCAATTATCATTCTACATCCTCCTAGATGTATTCCTTATTTTCCTTCTGTCAATCATGACATCAAACTTCACAAAAATTTCTTAACATATGTCTTATTATGTATAGTAACTGACTCTTTACTTGACATACCTTATTCTCCAGTAGACTCAGTTCTATGAAAGTAAAGATTTTGCCCTATTTATTTCTTTCAGTTTTTGATACAAAGAAGGTTCAGAATGAAAAAAAAATTGAAAGACAATGTACTGATGTTTATAAAAACACTAAGAGAGCAGATATGGTAAAAATTAAAACTTTTCTACAAAATCCCAAACATTATCCAATGGATGCTTCTTTTTGAGTATTTCAAAAACACTGGTATGTACTAAACATATATACATATATACTCTCTCTCTCTCGCTCTCTCGCTCTCTCTTTTTCTCTCCATATATATATATATATATATATATATATATATACATATTATATATACACACATATATCTGTAAAATCACATTGCCCTCATAGCTGCTACAGGCTGAAATTATACATAGTTGAATTTAAGAAGAGCTGAGACGACTTGAAAAATCCATAAAGGATTATTATGTGGAAAGTAGTGATAATTAAGATATTTTGGATTATAACAGTTACACTCTCCTACAAAGGTATGTTGATGCAACTTTTAGTATATATTTTGACCAAAGTTGTTTGCAGATTCAAGGAAAACAACAAATCACAACATTTTTTTTTGCTGAATTTTTACTTTATGCTTTATGAGTGATTGTTGAGAAACAAATGATATAATAGAAAGTAGAATCATGGACCTGGAACCTAAATTCTATAATTTCAATACTTATAAAAAGGTAGTAAATGCACTTCTACTCCCTAACTTACAAGGTAGTAAAAGGGAAAATGATGCTATAATTATCCATAATAATAATAATTTAAGTTAAATAATGCCATTGTGGCCTGAAGGAGTTCATATAGCTTCCAATCCTATGTACTTTACAATCTCTTTAAGCACTGGTTCAATTAAAATTATAATACATTTTTTCAAAGCAACTACATACTTCAAGAAACAACCTCTAAATATTTTTAGATGCTTTAACTCTATTTATTTCCAGTAAGTATAAATGTATGCTGAAAATAACTTTGATGTATTATAGTAAAAATTAAACAACTGAACATTGAAAAAAAGATGGATTGATGATACCCATGTAAAATAGACATTTTCAGAGAACCAGTTTACTGCTGTTGAACTTTGCAATATTTATTTACCTGTTAAAGAAAGTCTTATAAAAATGAATTTCATTCCAATTTCTTTTTTTATATTTCTTTTTATTTTTGCATCCATATGCATATGTATATTTTTAAGTTACAAAATTTCCTTCCACCCTTCCCACCTCCCTCCCCTCAGCAGCCGTCAGGTTAGCATTGTATATACATATTTTTCATAAACATGTTTAAAGATTAGTCATTTTTGGTATGAAGAATTAAGATTTAAGGGAAAAGATAGATAAGAGATAATTTTTATAAAGTGTTCATCAGATTTTGAAGGTTTTTTGGTTTGAGTTTTTGTTTCATTTTGCTTTGTTTTTTCTTCCTCTGGATGGGAACATTTTAATTTTTTATGGTATATTGTATCAATTCCTTTGGGCTGAAATTTAATTGTTTCTATTTTCAAGCCATTGTTTGCTAACATCCTACCAGAAAATCTACTTACATTTTATTATGCTTAGATTTCTATTTTTGTAGATTTCATATTTTCACTATCTATATGGTTATGTAGGATTTATTTAACACATTTAAAACTGTTAAATTTTCATAAACTATAATCCAACTAAAGCAAAATAATAATTTTGAATCACAAGTTATAGGAAAATTAAATTGAAATTAGTTTGCATAAAATATTTTGAGAATTATGATGAAAGGGGCGGCTAGGTGGCGTAGTGGATAAACAACCGGCACTGGAATCAGGAGTACCTGGGTTCAAATCTGGCCTCAGAGACTTAATAATCACCTAGCTGTGTGGCTTTGGGCAAGCCACTTAACCCCGTTTGCCTTGCAAAAACCTAAAAAAAAAGTGAGGAAGACTTGAAAATTATGATGAAGTTGTATTGTAATAAAATAAAAACAAGTTTTGTTAAGGAAATTTTTTTCATTTTAACTTTTATAATCATAGTTGTAAAATGTATTTTGCCATGGAGATATCATTTTACTTACAATCAGAAGGCCTTGAGTTAACTGCCTTCTAATACTTCATCTGGAATCCTAGGAAAGTCACTGGATTTTTCATTTGTAAATTTAATTCTATTGAAATGACATGTCAAATGTATATACTATAGGAAAGATGTTGTATAAGCTTAAGTGGGAAAGGGAAAACAAAAACTGAGTATGACCTATCTTTGCTTACTTGGTGTTTATAGTCTGGTAAGGGGTATAGCACAGAAATATGTATAAAAATTCCATTTGTGAAGTGGTTTTACTTTGGAAAAATGCTTTACATAAAATATTTCTAGTTACATTGCTCTTAATGCTTATATTTGAGCAAGTTAACCAGATTTGAAATCAGAATTCCTTTTCTGGCATTTATTTTAAACTGTGTATGGTAAATATGTCATTTTTCCACCTTCATCACAAGTTCTAATTTTTTATATATATAAAAGGATTATTAAATGTAAATATAAAGTCATATTAGAACTAATAATAACTAGAGGTAATATGATGTGGATTATCATGCTCCTTCATCTGTGTTCCCTCATCTGACACATAATCAGCTTTATGATCATGGGCAAATCACTTAGACTCTTATTTCCTAGGTAACTATGAATTCAAAACAAATTGCTTATCTGCCTAGATAGACGGGCTTTCATTAGGAGTTCTCCACCCTGCAAACAACAAAGGATCAAATGAAAAATAACATAAGACTCCCATAATAACCTGTATTTTCAGCTGCTTCCATTAACCATGACCAGCAGCTATGTGACTTTCATCACCAGTACTTGAATCAAAAAAACTACCTCATGAACTTGGTGCTACTCAACCAAAGATGAAATTTGTAGAAAGTGATATTATAGTACCAGAAATGACAGGATCCTTTGCTATGTTCAAATTAATGTTTCCAGAGATGAGAAATATTTTTGTGTCAGTGGCTATCACTTTGGCAGATTTCCCAACACCTAACTGGGAGATATGAATAGAGAGGAGGAGGTAGTAGTACTGATAGGAGATGAGTAGTGAAAAAAAAAACCCATCCTGTGCTCCAAAGAGAAAGCAATAATTTTTTCTCTCTGTCATGACTCAACTCAGTGTAAATGAATGCTCTCCAGAAAAAAGTCACCTCATAAAAAAAATATTTCATCCTACCTGTCAGATTAGATTTAGAGACATGAAGCAAGTTTCTCAATCAAAAATTTAAATTGACTTAAAATGTGTTACCTGTAAGAATAATATACAAACCAATCTCAAATATGGATAAAACAAGGTTTTGACTTTTTCACCCATGTGAAAAAATCAAATGAGTTTTTGTTGTTATTGACTTTTTAAATTACAAGTAATAGTTATCTTTACATTTTTTCTTTTTTAAATTTTATTTATTAAAGGCAATGGGATTAAGTGACTTACCCACACACACACACACACACAGGCAATTCTTAAAAGTGACTGAGGTCGAATTTGAACTCAGTTCCTTCTGACTCCAGGGCCGGTGCTTTCTCCACTGTGCCACGTAGCTACCCTGTCTTTACATTTCTAATTCTCACCATACTTTGCATACATCAACCGTATCTTCCACCACTGACTTCATATATATTTTCCCTTTATTTGAAATTATCATTTTTTAAAGGGTCAGTATGATAGGACTACTAGTACATGGTTTTAGAAACCTCTACATGCTGTGGTAGATTTGATAGCGTTCATAAGGTACAGTTTGTTTCTCTGAGAATGTAATCCACTTTCAGTTCTCATTAATCATTCTCACTTTTATAGAAGACTGAGAGTTTTTTTTTCCTTTAATGGCCAAGGAAGATGAATTTATGGGTAAAATAATCCTTAGCTAGAGATGTTATTAGGAAAGTCTTTAGCAGCTTGTTAACATGGGAAGATGTGCATAAGTAGGTTAAGCTTGAATGACAAATTAAAAATTATCCATATGTATTTATATGTGTAAGTGTATATATGCATATATGTATACTTAGTTTATTTTTTATATATGCATATATAAATATATGTAATAAAAATGTCATTTTTTTGTCCTTATAGACACAAGCAAACAAAATAAACCCATAAATGATAAGGGACACTGTACTATAAAACTAAGAAAATTCCCAATGCAAGAAAATCTGAAATCTAGAATACTAAATAAAGATTGCTTCATGAAAAATCAAATTCTCATGAGGCAAAGAGTCATGAAATTCTTCCTATCAAAATAAAATATATAAAAAATAATCAATATGAACTGATGGAACTCGAAATTTAAATTATTTCCAGTCTCACTGTTAAAATAAGCCTCACTTTGGAAGTAGCAAATGTATACTCAGACATGTTGCTTAGAAATTATTCATGGATGTGAGCAGATAAATATTTATAATTAATAGATTTGAAATATTATGTTACAAATATGATAAAAGAAGAAAAGAAAAGGATATGTAGGCCAATGAAGATAGTGCTTCGAAACGGTATCAAGAAACAACTTCTTTTAAAGACTGGGGGAGGTTATGAAGAAAAAGTGGCAATTAATGGAATTAAAGTGAAATCACAAGGCACTTGTACAACTATGGTCAAGACTTGTTTAATTCCTTGGGAGACACAGTTTTCATTTGTACAAAGAGGCAATTGAACCAGATCAGCAATAAGATTCTAACTAGGTCTAATATTATGATCCTTGGAATTTACTCAGATGCTTTCTTTTTTTACGTATAATAATATCTCCCCATTTCTTTCCATTTTTACCCAAGTAAAAGCAATTTATTTACTGCCTTTCAAATAGTGAATCATTGTCCTCTTTCTAGTAGTCTACCATAAAACATCAGTGTAGAGTAGTATGTGTATTTTAATGTAAATAGATTTAGAGCTTATATAGGGGAAAATAGAAGAGTTGATTTTGGGAAAAGTTCCACATTCTACATTAGTCAACTAACTTTGACATTGTAAAACCAAAGAATTAAAAACAAACCAAGTGAAGTCAATAATTAGGCTTAAGAAGTTTGGAAAGAATAGAAATTAACAAAATCACCGAACAATCATTTGTCATTTGAAATATAAAATGCAATAAGTAATATTATTGTATATGATATCTCGTAATGTTAGCAAAAACAAATTTGGATGTGTACATATTTTCCTAGTATTTATCAATTTACAGTGTCACTGTGGCTTTTAAGACTCTCTAAATCTTGGGTCCAAACTGCCTTCTTACACTTATTTCACATTTCTCCCCTTTATCCACTTTATTTCCAAGCCAAGCAGGTCAATCCTCCGTTCTCTAAATGTGTGTGTGTGTGGTTGATATTATTTATCGGATAATGTTAATGCTATCTTTTAGAGATAGAATGTTGGTTCATATTGGGTCAAGATATTTTTTGATCATTGATTCATCAATAGAAGAAACATGTCAAAACTGATTATTTTGCTTTTGCATGACTCCATAGGTAAAATAATTATCATATCCCTCACTTTCTCAAAGGGTGTGAGAGGGGATGTAGGGAGGATGAGAATTTGAAACTCAACTTTTTAAATGTTAAATATTAGAACCAGAATCCTAAATTAGGCACTAGAGGAGATATGGATTTTAGTCATGACTATTCCTGCCTTAATGAAGCTTTCAGTGTGTAGGGTGAGAATGCACACACAAAAATAACCACAATGGAATGATGTGTCAATTTGTCAATATAGGCAAGGATTCCTTTGACAGATAGCATCCTGTAACCATGAAGTCCTTTAGACACATCTAATTAATTATTCCTATAATTCTTTGAGATTCTGTGATTTTATATATGTGGCCTATTTGTTACTAAGGCTCAATTTATGAATGATATCAACCAGTCAAGGTCATTTGTTTTCCTCATAAGACATTTCTGAACAATAATTCACTGATTAAAATATTTGATAGTTTCAGTGGAAGAAGCAAAGCTTTAGTTCGACAACAAATTAAAACATCATATATTTGGAATTCAGTTTACTCATGTGCTAAATTTTTAAAAGATCCAAGTTTACCATAAATGACATTATAGCTTTTTTCTCATTGCCTTTGTACAGATGATTCTCCTATACAAGTCATTCTCATCTTCTATCATTATGGTTCAGAAATTTCCTCCTTCAGGAGGCCTTAACCAATCTCAAGTGTTGGTATTCTTGCTCTTTAGCATTCTAAGTAAATATAAAATAATGTTTGTTTTGCTTGTTTTATCTGCATAAGATCAGAGATTTAGGTCAAGAAAGAATTTTAAAATTTTAAAACCCACTCCTTTTACATTTAAGAGAACTAAAGTTTAGATGGTTTAAGAGATTTGTCCAGCATATGATAGGAAATCATTTGAATGCCTGGAGTTTGAAGTTTTATCCCAATTCTGAAAGTCATTCCATTATACTATATGTCCTATTCATAGTGAACATCAGCTGCCTACTATAGTAATAGAAAAAAATTAGATAAGAGAAGGAAGAGATAGAGCAATACTAGTAACAACATTAACAAAGCGTTTTAACATTTCCAAGCTACTTTATACATGTTACCTAAATTTTATTATCTTTCTTTATATTTTCTTTTAGGTTTTTGCAAGGCAATGGGGTTAAGTGACTTGTGCAAGGCCACACAGCTAGGTAATTATTAATTGTCTGAAGACAGATTTGAACTCAGGTCTTCCTGACTCCAGGGCCAGTGCTCTATTTGCTGCCTCTTACTCTCTTTCTTAACAGAAGATTTTGCTTGTTCTACTCCAGCACCAATTGCAGCAATGTTCATCATGGATCCCAAAAACTGGAATACATTCAGATGGAAACAGAATTTAAGAAGATATAAACCAGGTTAGGATAGAACTGGTTTTGAATAACTGAACGTGTTTTTCTTTCTGCAGATCTTGTCCTGTAGAAGAGATTCAATTAAACTGCTTAGCCCTATTGGGAAGAAGCAGGACCAATGGGTAGAAAATGGAAGGAGACAGATAATCACTTAAGAAAATTGAAGATAGCCAGAATAGCCAGAACTGTCTTGAACTGAAATGGGCTTCCTTAAGAGACAGTATGTTCTTTAATAATAGAGATGTTTAGGCAGAGGCAGGTTAGTACATGTCCGTAATGTTGCTGCAAAGATTCCGTTATTAGATTAGGGGTTTGGACAATGATCCCTGAGATCCCAATTCTGAGATTCTATGAGCTTATCATTCTGATGAACACAATCTATAATTGCCTCAGGTCTTCTCCTATCGCTCTCTAAGGAGGAGGTTGGCAGAAGTGTGGATCCCATGGTCCTAAGCAAAGTCCAGTCGTCCTAGACAAAGGCTAGTTGATAATTGCCGAACAAGGAGCTGAAGAATATTTGTCTAAGTCAAGCATGCAACCAGAAGATTACATTCGGTAAAGTGGTTACTAAGGCTCAATTAATGAATGATATCAACCAGTCAAGGTCATTTATTTTCCACATAAGAAATTCCTGAACAATATAAAATTAAAATGCTTGATAGTTTCAGTAGAAGAAGCAAAGCTTTAGTTTGACATCAAGTAAAACATCATATATTATTTGGAATTCAGTTTACACATGTGCTCAATTTTTAAAAGATCCAATTTTACAAATAAAAGAGTCTCAAGGGGGTGGCAAGGTGGCGCATTGGATAGAGCACTTGGTCCTGGAGTCAGGAGTACCTGGGTTCAAATCTGACCTTAGATACTTAATAATTACCTAGCTGTATTGCCTTGGGCAAGCCACTTAAGCCCATTTGCCTTGCAATAACCTTAAAAAAAAGAGTCTCAAAAATTCTAGGATTTCAAAATTAGAAAAGGACCTAAGAGGTCATTAAGTCAAAGCCATATTTGAACAAGATTTCCTACATTCTTGACATCCATTCAGCCTTTGCAAGGAGATATCTGGTTTTGTAGATCTGGTTTTGTTTGATTCTCTGGTAAGGCACTCAACACCTATTGTTAGATATTTTATTTGCATTAAATATAAATCTTTTTCACAGTTTTCTACCCATTACTTCTCACCCTTTCCTCAATGATCAAGAGAACTAGTCTTTCATATGAAAATCTTTTATATGTTTGAGGACAGTTCTTGCATCCATCCTAAATTTCTCCTTTTTCAGTTAAAGAACGCCTTCAATTAATCCACTTGTGGCATGATCCCTGTGGTCAGTTTTCTCTATCTTTTCAATATCCTTCCTCAAAAGTTAAACCTAGAACTAAGGATAATATACGATGTTGCATAACTATGATAGATTACCATGGTACTATTAATCCTATATTCATAAATATAAATAGGATAACATTTATATATTTTTGCATGGAGTATAACATTTTGAAATTATTTTGTGCTTTTACTTTATAGAACAGATTTTTTTCCAGGAACTCTGTTTTTTTTTTTTGTCATACTTTCTACAGTTCCATTTGAAGAGATGATTGCTGAAACCTTCAGGAAGGACTACATTTTTTTCCAACCAAATTTCATCATATTTGGTGCACTGAAATATTTTAAGATCATGATTATCATTCAGTGTGTTCTCACTAATGACTAGTTTTTGGGTCTTTCAATCAATTCCAAATCTACGGGAAATAAAATTAGGGAATGAATTGGAGAATAAATTGATTCTTTTATTTGTGTGTGTGAAATCTGCAAATGTTGAAGCGTGAGTTTGAAATGCTAAAACTAATATTTTGGAAAGATAGTGTGCAGGACTGGGGTAGAAATTTGAAGATGAGAGAACAAGGGTAAGAGAGCCATGGAGCTCAGGGCCTACAGAAATGGAGATGATAATATAAAAAAATAGAAACTCAGTTGTAAATGAGAACACTATTTTGAAAGAAAGGTTCATAGGCTTTTGGGGAACTTTTTTGCAAGGCAATGGGGCTAAGTGGTTTGCCCAAGGCCACACAGCTAGGCAATCATTAAGTGTCTGAGGTCAGATTTGAACTCAGGTACTCCTGACTCCAGGGCTGGTGTTCTGTCCACTGCATCACCTAGCCACCCCGCATAGGCTTTTAAAAATATAAGTTCCTTGAGAGGTACTATTTTATTCTTTGCATTTATATCTTCAATATCCAGCACAGTATCTGGTACAGGGTGAGTGCTAAAGAAATGCTTGGTTGATCAATGGATTGATCAGTGATGACTACTTAGACATGAGTATGAAGGAAAAAAGAACAATAATAAAAATTTTTCCAATTGAGAAAGTGGGATAATGCAGCTACCCATGAAAGAAATAAAGAAATCAGAAAGGAAGCTTTAGAAACAAAATAATGTTTCGTTTTATATTCACTGAGTTTAAAGTAATTCAAACATCTTGAAATAACCTTTAAAAATTCTAAAAATTAAGGACTTGTCATTGGATTGTTTCAGTTTAACTTGCTAATAAACCTCATGTGTATCTTTAATTATCACTACCCTGTGAAAAATCCTAATGACTAAAATGCACATCTTGCCTCCTTGAAATTGCTTAAATCCTCCAGAAAACAGATATTTGACTTCTGGGTTCATCAGTGAACGGTGACTAGTAGGTCTTTTATTGTCTTTCTATTTTTAATCTAGGCATAATTTGTCATGAATAAGGCTTTTAGAATCAATGATCCATAATATTTGAGCAGATTTATGATCTTTTTTTCCTTATTCTATTTCGAGTTTACTGAGACATTCTGGAAACTGATTAAATATGGTGGCAGGAAGAACTTACATACTGCATCTTAGCTAATTGAAAAAAAATCAAATCAGTTGACAAACCCATCTCATGGACACAGAGATATAATGAAGCAGCAAGATACAGCAGTGTTTTTGTTTTATTCATTCAGAAGGTCTGTTACTTATATGAGAAAAAGTAAAAGATGGTGTACATGATCCTTGTTACTCAATGATGCAGAGACAGAAAGATGGTGGGAGTATTGTGTGAAAGTGAGAAACTTCCAATAATGGAGCATACAAGACAAACAGAAAAGTCAATAATTATTTAATTATGTTCTACAAAATAGTAACTGATAACCATTGGAGCAACAAGTCTCTCAGCGATTTCTGTCTATTAATTCCACTTATTGGCAATAATACTCCCCATTTCTCCAACCCATAATAATAACTACAAGATGATGTCCCAATAATCAAGGAAATGTGGATATTTCTCTAATTTTCTTTAATGCATATGCATACAGATAATACACGTAGTAATGATCTAAGCCCATCTATCCACCATCCCCAAAGCAGAAATTTCCAAGTACCTAAAGCTAAAAGTAGAAATGGGACAGCAGATGTAAATGTCTTAATACTAAAAAATTGTTGTAGTTATAATTTGTGCTTATATAATATAGTGCCCATTAATGACCTCAGTCTCTGTATAGTGTTTTAAGGTTTTTGGAAAGCAATATGATGCATTAATTAATTAATTAAACCTGCTGCACACTAACCAATGTGTCAGAGTTACAAGGCATTAGACAAATCTTATTCTTAAGGAGCCTACAATTTAATGAGCAAAGATATATAAATATGTACAAAGCACATTATATTCAGGATAAATAAGAAATAATAGTGGGAAGGTACTACATCATAGGATTAGGGGGAAAACTTAAAGTAAAAGATGATGGGATTTAAATGAAAGCAAGAAATTAGTAGGCCAACTGTAGGAGGGAAAGGGTGTCAGGCATAGGGGAAAACCAGAAAAAAGGAACTGAGTGAATTATTCCAAAACAATGGGGAGAACATTATCACTGTATCAAAGAGTATTTGACTTGGAATAAGGTTTAAGACTAAATAAAAGGTATAATATATCATCCACATTCTGAAAAAGAACCATGTAGTCCAAATGAAGACCAACACATACGATATTCCATTTGTAAAAATTGTTTTATGGTTTATGTATTTTTTCCCCTCTCATGGGTTTTGGTTTTTGTTCTGATTCTTCATTCATAACATGATTAAAATGGAAATAGGTTTTACATCATTATACATGTATAACCTATATCAGATTCCTTGCTGTTGAGGGAAGGGGGGGAGAGAAGGGAAGGAGGCAGAAAACTCAAAATGTTACAAAATCTTTTGTGAAATTCAAAATCTTACAAAAAAATAAATGTTGAAAACTATCTTTGCATGGAATTGGAAAAATAAATAAATTTATATTTAAAAAAAAAGACCTAGCGAGTAAAATTTGATCTTGAAGTCAAGCAAATCGGGATTCAAGTTCTGCTTTTGACACACATTTGCAGTCTTTTATTTGTACAGAACTACTTCTGTACAGGAATTTTCCCTTACTTAAGAGTCCCTCATAACAGGTCCTGTCACTATCTTCTTCCAAGTTTTTTTGCTCTTGTTATTTCATTATTTAGGAGGAAAATAGGACTGATGCTTTACTTTAGTCATTTTAGTTGTTTCCTATTTTTTGTGATTTTTTTTTCTGTGGGGTTTACCTGTCAGATATATTGGAGTACATTGCAGTTTCATTCTCCTTATTTTATTGATGAGGAAATTGAGGCAAAGTGGGTAAAGTAACTTGCCCAGGGTCACACAGCTAATAAGTGTCTTGATGAATGAAGGAACTCAACACTCCCTTGACAGAGCCACCTAAGCTTCTGATAACATTATATAGTGTTTTAAATTTTGTAAAGTACTTTGAACATATTTACTCCATTTATTTCCAAAACATTCCTGAGAGGCTGATGCTACTATTCTGATTTTACAGATGAGGAAACTGAGGTCAACTTTAGTTGAGTGGTTTACCTAGGTTCACACAGCTTAGTAAGTGTCTGAGCCTGGATTGAAATCAGGTTGCCTGACTCTAAGGTCAGTGATCTATTCACTGGTCCACTTAGCTCTTTTCATAAAACACTTTCTTTATATATAACAATCTGTGAAACAGATAGTATGAGTCTTCCTATTTTGCAAATGATAAAATCACAGCCAAACAACATTTACAAAATTGTCTAGGGGCAACTAGGTGGCAAAGTGAATAGAACACCGGTCCTTCATTCAGCAGGACCCGAGTTCAAGTTCAGGCTCAGATAATAATTGCCCAACAGTGTGACCTTGGGCAAGTCAATTGCCTTGCCAAAAAAAAAACACTAAAAAAATTGTTTAGAGTCAAATAGGAAGAGTTATTAGATAAAATCTGAATCTAGCTGTTCTGATCCTAACATTGGTATTCTTTCTACATGAAATTCTCTCTTATATGCATGTGTGTTCAACACTGTATACCTATGTGAAGATGGGCAGCTATATGGCACAGTGGATAGAGAGCTTACCCTGGGGATAGGAGAACTTGATTTCAAATCTGGTCTAAGATACTTCCTAGCTATATGATCCTAGGCATATCACTTAATTCTGTTTACTTCATTTTCTTTATCAGTAAAACAAGCTGGAAAACCAATCTTTGCCAAGAGAACCCCAAATGGAGTCATGGAGTCAGACATAACTAAATGGCCCAACATTTATGTGTGAATTTTTAGCTATGAGAATACTCAGAGGGAAAATGGCAGCTATCTTCAGGTATTTAATGAACTTCCATATAAAAGAAAGATGATTTATTCTTAAGACCTATAATTGTAGAACTAGGAAAAATGAATGGGAGAAGAAGTTTGGGCTTAATGAATTATAGAGGGCAAAAAACCTTAAATTTCTGAATTGTCCAAATATAAAATATGTCATCTCTGGAAGTTTGAGGCTGCTTTTCAATTAAAGTCTTCAAGTGGAGGTTGTATGACCCCCAAATCATATAATAGTTTTGTTAGACTAAGATATCTGCTGAGGACCTCTGAAATTCTGACTATGGTTATGTCTATACATAAAGGCAAATTTAATGCTCAGCTTTGGTAGAGTCCTGGACGTGAAGTCAGGAAGACTTGAGTTCAAATTCAAACACTTACTGGCAAGGTAAATTTAGGCAAGTCACTTAACTTTTTGGAGTCATAGTTTCTTCATCTTTAATATGAAGTTAAAAATGGTCCCTAGTCCCCAGAGGTGTTGCAAATTGCTATATAAATTGAGTTCTCCCTTTCTGTTTCCCTCATTCTTTCTTTCTCTCTGTTTCTCTGTGTAGCTGTTCTCTCCTCCCTCTCTCTCTTTCTCTCTCTCTCTCTCTCTCTCTCTCTCTCTCTCTCTCTCTCTCTCTCTCTCTCTCTCTCTCTCTCTCTCTTTCTGTTTTTCTGTGTCTCTGCTTCTCTATGTATTTCTCTCCCTCCCCTTCTTTTTCTCCCTGTCTCATCCAGAGAAATTCATTAAAAACTTCAGAGAAATTCACTGAATTGTGATTCTTGTATTCTAAGTCAAATTCCTTTAGAAGTCCTACTGCCTTTTGCTTTAACAATTGGGGAAGGGGTAATTGTTTATCCTACTATGGGTGAATTCTGGGAATATCTTTTCTTTGCTTTTTATGTCTTTGCCCGGATTAATTAGAGGCTTGTTTGTTGTGCTCCACATGGATACTACTAATTGTTATTTCCCTATTATATGTCTATCTCAGGATGGGGTTGTTATGGAGTTATTTGTAGTATCCCTGCATTAAACTGCCTCCTTGGCAGAAATGAATCTTGCTTTTTTCAAAACATGTAAACAATATAACTCGGGGCACTTATCTGAACTAATTTGAATAGTTATGTAGGAGGAAAAAAAGTACCTGGTGCTAAAGAATATAAAAAGCATTTAAGATTTTCAGTTAAGGGAGGATGATTTGTCCTTGACCAACTTATGCTTCCATACTTAAAGCAGTGGCAGGAAAGATATAAGTGAATAAGAATGACACCAGATCAGCAGCAACAGACTGTGACTCTACCTCTCAAGAAAGTGATAGCTTACAACATTTGTAGATCTGACCAAAGCCTTTGATACTGTCACTGGTGAGGGATTATAGAAAATTATATCAAAACTTGGTTGCCTGGAGAAGTTTATCAGCATTATATATCAATTTCAATGATGACATGCTTGCTCACATTCTGAATAAGGATGATGTTCTCATGGTTGTCCAGGCAACAAAGGAATGAAACAAGGTTGTGAATCTGCTCCCATACTTTTTAGCCTGATGTTTTCAATCAAGTTGTCATATATCTTCAATGAGCTTGAAAATGGCATCAAGGTCAGGTTAGCTACCATGCTAATGATAAGTTTATATCCACGTATATAAAAATATAAATTCACATACAATATATACCAAGATGATTTTGTGCAACCGTGTGTGGAATTAAGCTATCTAATATGCAAAGTGTCCACATGTATATACAATTAGATATTTATCTGTGTGTATGTATATAGACAGATATATTCTGTGTGTGTATGGAGGGGTGATAGTGACAGATGGCACAGTGCATAACTTGGTGTTAGGAAGATGAGTCTTCCTGTGTTCAAATCTGGCCTCAGACACCTACAAATTATATGATCCTGGGAAAATCATTTAATTTGATTTGCCTTAGTTTCCTCATCTATAAAACAAGCTGGAGAAGGAAATGGGCAATTGCTCCAGTATTCTTGCCATGGAAACCCCAAATGGAGTCACAAAGATAATGACCATGCTGAAAAAAAAAGACTGAACAACAAGAAGAAATATCTACCTATCTACATATGAATTTAGTATTACACACAGACACACATGTACAACACTTTGCAATTAAGTTACTTTCCCTACAATATCCCATTTGATTCTTACAAGTAGAGCAAGTATTATTATTCTGATTAAGGAAAATGAGCTTCATAAAGGATCATAGAATTTAGAGCCAGTAGCAACATCTTTTCTATTCTAAAATACAGATGCGGAAAATAGAGCACAATAAAGTGAAGAGTTTTGCCCAAGATCAGAGAAATTCTACTCATATCTACCTTCTACATTCAAATTCATGACTTCTAACATCAAATCTAGCATCTGTTCTCTTTCACTGTATTATCAATTTAAGTCACTTACCCAAGGTTAATTAGTCAATAAATGGTTAATTCTAGATTATTCTTTTAACTCTATCCATACTTCTTAAAGAACTCACTGTAAAACTGGGCATGAAAGAAGAGAGAAGTAATAATAACATCATTCTTTTTGGTCACTGGCTAAATGATGTCCACTTAATTATTAATTGAATATCTAGTTTCTTGCAAATTAATCAAAATACTGTTTTGTGATCTCTTTAATGGTGGTGCTATTAAAGTTTTTGTTATGAAGCTCAGCTGTAGAGAGCTTAAGCCTTGAAGATGCAAATAATCCCTCTCCATTTCTATAAATGCAGCTTTATTTATTGTATTTAGAAGCTATCTTTTTTAATTGGTGTTGTCTTTGTATTACTATCACTTAGCATAGTACTTTGTCCTTACTAGGAACATAAAATAGACTGTCATTCACTTGAATCTGATATTATATAAATGGAAAACAGATACTAATATTGGAATAAATAAAATCGAGAAAGAATTACTGGTTCCTTGGAAGTTTTTAGATTTATTTTTCTAGAAGTGGAAAAAAATTTAAAATCCTTAAAATGTATATGAAGACTGAATATATACAAGGTTTTAAAGAGAAGGAACACCTGGTCCCAGTTAAAATAAAGTTTGTCTCTAAAAAAAAAATACAGCAGTACTTTAATAAATGGTCTAAAATTACCACCTTGCCAAAGAACATCATAGAATATAAAGCGAATATACAGTACAGAAGCATCCTTTGGAACTTGAACTTTTGTCATCTTTAGAAGCTTATAAATTTCCCAAGTCTCTGGACCATTATTTATTTTAGAAAACAACTGCCCAAATAGTTGGAAATTCAGTGTACAATGAAGGTTTATCTATATCATTAAAACAGGCATAAAAATATTTTATATTCTCCTCTCCCATGAAGCTTTTCTTAAAAAATCATATTTCTATTTATAAATTCCTAAATATAACATTAAGGTTCATAAAAAAGTACTTAAAATGTGAAATATCCTACAACTCCATCTCATAATTATTTTTTCCAGCTAGGGTATACCCTACAGTCATAGAATGCTGCTGGACCAGTGGCAGAAAATTTCTTATCTACTGTAAATATACCCTGGCATCACACATACAAATGCCTTTATAGTTTTTGATTCTAGTGTGTTTTACTCCTTTGAAAACTTTAATGTGATATTGCAGAAGTATAAAAGATTAACCTAAAAATAGATATCCCCAGATAGTGGAAATTAACTTTCATCCCTTGTATCAAAAGTGTATATAAACAAGTTCTTCTGGAAGCGAGGTGGCACAGTGGAAACAGAATTGGACTTGGCATCCGGAGTTTATCTTCCTGACTTTAAATCTGGTCTCCAACACTTAGTAGCTGTTTGACCATGGGCAAGTCAATTAACTTTGTTTGCCTCAATTTACTCATCTAAAAAATGAGCTGGAATAGGAAATGGTAAACCATTCCAGTATGTTTGCCAGGAAAACCCCAAATAAGGTCATAAAGAATCGATTTTATTAAAACAACTGAACAACAACAAAATACGTTCCTCCACTTTTGGGTGCCTAGCACATGTGACCTCAGAATCAGTGCCAAAAATATTTTATTCCAAAGGAATCACCTAATAAATGCTTATTTCATACATTCATATTTCTATCACTGCATACTATAAATAGCAAGACAAGAGAACTCTTTTGAAGTCACTTTATTGGAATTAAGATTTCTTCTAGTTTGCAGAACCTATTTAATTTCCATTGGAAGGATCATAACTCTATACTCTAATATTTTTAAGAATCTTCAGCCTCTTCATTAACTTTAAAATAAGTTCTCTATACATGTATTTTTTCAAAGAGTTTTATCAACAATTAAATAAAAGTGGATAAGGCATTTTGTCAGTACTTCTTGTCATAGACTACATTCTCTTTACTTTTAACGTTTATAACTGACATGGATTTATTGCCAGGGGAAATAAAATGTATACTGATCACTGACAGCAGAGTTTTTTTATTGAGAAATCATACAGTCTTCATAAAGTTATTATTAATAACTACCATTTCCCAAAAGAGGAAAACATATGATAGGTTAAACATTAAAATTCAAGAGGTCCTTTCTAAGTTAGGTAAGCATCCTTATTAATAGAAAAATCTAAAATGAAAATTGTGTTGAGAATTGTTGAATAGAAAAATGAAATTGTTGAATAGAAAAATGAATCTTTTCTCTATTTGCTGCCTTAGAAAAGCAAACATTTTTCTCTCTTCTTAATCTGATATTAGACAACTCTCCTAGAGGGCAGAAGGAAATAAGTATACATTAGAAAATGTAGTGATATAAAAATAAATGATGGTCATTTAATTTTTATTTTTTAAAAATTCATCTTCCAGTAAGCTAGCTTTCTACAGAGGGTCAAAAAACAAAAGATCCTGTGGAGCCAGTTCAGATGGACTCAGTAGCCAAATTTTCACTGTAAACATTTACATCTCAGGAATCAGCAATTTCTTCATATTAAAACCTGATATGTTTTGTTGACTGAGATCCATTACCACCATTCATAAGCTTCAGGTCCTTGAATTGAAAAGGAAAAACTCAAAGGCTCTTTACCTGAACAGTGCAAAAAGTGGAACTAGCTGGGCAATTAATAAAATATCATGACTACAGATCAATGCATTGCTCAAAGATATATTCTTGTTCCCAATAGCAATTCTCGCTAATGTCTAAATGCAAGCTTTTTGTCTGACATAGGTAACAACATTAAAAACATTGAGTTCAGAAATTATTACTGTTCAGCAAAGACTAATTTGATGCAGCTGCAAGGGTGAGAAGCCATGAATCACTAAATCTGTGGTATTGAAGAAGGGGTGATATTGAGTTGAAATACCTAAGGAGTTGCATTATAAGTGCAGGCATTACTACTGAAAGTTTAAGAAGGCCACTAAAAATTGGTGGAACCAGGAAAGGTATCATATAAAAGTTGATACTAGAACTGAATCTTGAAGGAAGGATGAGGAGAGGAAAACATTCTAAGCATGGATGACAGCAAAGTGCAAAGGCAAGACAAGGAAAAGAGAGATTGAATATTGTGTTTATCTCATTAATCAACTTTATTCTTAGCTTTTTTTTTTGCTTCCCTTTTATTTTTGTTGCTCAGTTGTTTTCAGTCATATCAAACTGTTAATAACCCCATTTCGGTTTTTTTGGCAAAGATACTGGAGTGTTTTCTATTTCTTTCACATTACATATGAGGAAACTGAGGCAGAGTTAAATGGCTTTCCTAGAGTCATACAGCTCATACATGTCTGACACCAGATTTGAACTTGTAAAGATGAATCTTCCTGACTCCAGGCCCATCATTTCTATCCATTTGACTGCCCCCATCCCCAAATTTTTATTTCCTTGTGTTAAAATCATAAAGTCAAATTTATTATCCTTACAAATAGTGAAAATCTTTGGCATAGACATTAAATTTAATAGCTCATTCACTAGAATGGCCTAAAACCAAGTCTTACTCCCTATACTTGACATAGAGATGTGTAAGACCATTGATTCAGAAAAAAAGATCTGAGTAACACAACAGCAGGTGAGGTAAAAGTTACACACTTCTGATATAACTCAAAATCAGGTCTATGCTACTTCCATTCACCATATATAGCACACCCAATCCATCCTATATTTCTTTGTTCCCCTATTTTTCCTACTTGATCTTTCTTCTTTCCTCTTCTCAGATTAACTGCATCTTTGTTAATTTTCAAGGGACATATAAATAAATCTTAAAAAAAACCTTCAAAAGTTATTGAAGGTGGTCTGTAAACTCTCCTTTCTCTGATATCCTATAACGAATATTTTTTAAATTATCACTTTGCTAATTTTATTTCCTCATTTCAAAGATTGCAATCTTTTTTCAGGAAAAATTTAAGCTCCTTCTGGGCAGGGCCAACATCTTTATAAACTCTTGTTTGCATTATTTATAATGCAACCATTTGTGCCTAAAAGTTATGTATAAAAATAAAATGCTAAATAAAATGCCAGATGACTTAATTGGCTTTTCCTGTTCCTTCTGGGGTTGGCAAAAAGTGGAATCAGCTGGGCAGAAACAAATCTAATCATGAGAGTTGTCTTAGCCTCAGATTAAGATGTCCTGACTATCAGTTAATTCACTACTCAACTAGATATATTCATGTCCCAATAGTAATGTGAAGCCCCTTGAATCTGAGTATTTTCTGAACAGAGATGGTAGTGGCCCAATTGGTTCTGACTAGTACAAATTTATTTGCTGTTTGGTGCCAGCCACAAAGCCAGCTATGTGAATTGACAGCTGGGGGAATTAGAAAGACATTTTGTTGATTTTATGTTGACTCCAACGTATTTCCTTTGAATATGTGACCTTCTCCATAGATTTGTCTGATGAATTCAAATTTCATTGTCCAAAGATCTGGTGGTCCCTTTGTAATAATCCCCAAACCCAAACTTGGAATTACTCTTAAAATTATTTGAACTCAAATTTCAACTAATAAATGAATTGATTAGTTTTTTGAACATTTTTGTGACTTACTGAGGTAACACAAGTGAGATCTTATAAACAAATCTATACTTTCATTGTGCTTATATAATATTTCCAGAAAATCCTCATGGTTATGAATTGAAGAATGATTCAAAACAACTTGCTAAACTCAAAATACATCATGTTTATGATTAAAGTCTCCTTGCTTTTGGACAATATCACAGTGTAAAAGGCCTTAGGAACATTGATAGTGCTTTGAAGACCATAATAATTTAACAGTTTATGTAATTTGAGGCACTTTACATCCATTTATCAATACTATCCATATTCTTCTTTTAATTAAAATAACATGAAGAACACTACCCTCATTAAAATTAGTTATTGCTTGATACATGAAGTCTACCAGATAGACAGAGAGAAATGTTGGCTTTGTCTGAAACCCCTTGTTTCAGCAGTTATTATTCAGTGCATATTCTCTACCAGATATTTTTCCCAGCATTAGCTGAGATTTGTCCCAGGATTTTTGAAATTGTATTTTTCTATAGTAGATTGATAACTGAGAGCTAATTTTCCCCATTGTTTCCTCAATTTACTCATCTATAAAATGTAAATAAGATATACACACTTAGCAGGATATTATGAAGACTGAGTGAAATATTGTCAATTACTCTGCAAATCTCAAAGTACTATTTTTTAAAGATAAACACAACAGTGGATGTTTTTCTGCTGGTTTAAAAATATTTTATTGATTCTTTTAAAAACATAATTTTATCTCCCAATAATCAACCAAATATCCAAAGAAAATTGCCTCCTTTCCAACAAAAGAAGTACCATTAGGTAAAAACAAATATGAGTTGGCTATGTATGGCAAATATGCCTCATTCAAGAACAATAGTGTCTCACCTTTCTATCAAAAAGGGAGGTATGTATTTAATTATTGGTTTTCTGAAGTCAATAATCCCAATAGGATTTTTTAAATGAGTCTAAAAATAATGAAGTGTTTGATGAAGCAAAGGATATTAATATTCCCCATTCTTTTTTCACTTAAACACTCAATAAATACACAGATAAATGAATGAATGAATTTGTCTGTTAATATACTTGCAAGAAAGGGCATTCGGGCAAAAAAAAAGATATTCATTGGGGCATCTCACAACATTAGTTGCATTTTTATGTAACTATACCTTCCAATATGAGTAAAATAATCTAAAGACTATGCAGATTGACACTTGGCATGTTTAGTATCATCACAATATTGAAAATTTAATAGGTAAAACAGCTTCCAACTTGTCTAAGGATTTGGATAGCATCATTTTTTTTTTCTGGAGGGAAAATTGGAAAACTGGAAGTATACAAATGATTACAGTGATCCCTAGAGTAAACTCTGTGTAGTCAGACAGTCCAGGACACATAAAGCCAACAGCTGCAGCCACTTACTTGAGGGATGAGATGCCTGCCTGGTGAGACATTTGGCTTGCCCCTTGTGAGAGTCTTGGTTGATCAGTTATGTACTGACCAGGGTCATCTGTACATGATTTAAAAGCAAACTGCTATCAAGTTAAGGGAGGGGGAAAAAAAGAAAAAAGTAGTTTGCTTTCTGAAGGGACAAATCAGTGCAATATGCTTAAATGTAATAATATGATGATATTAATGGTACTATTATCAATATGCATATTGATATGATAATATAATAATGATACAATCCCTTACAGCATGAAAATAACATCTTAAAATCTGAAGTTCAATTAAATTAATTACTAAAAACTAAGAAAAGTCTTCTGTACCCATAAAATTCTAAAATGACATATTTTACTTGTTATTCAAGAGTCATGAACTTAAAACTAAAGGGAGTTCAGAGTGAAAAGATAATTTTCATTAATAATAAATTTATACTTATTTGAAAACCATTTATAAAGAATTTAAAAGAAATAATATCTGTTAGTATTTGCAAGGCAGAGGGAAATGCTTCTAAAAGAAAATTCCTACCTATTTATTCCAAAAGTACAACTCCAACTGGACAATGTGAGTGGTATGGACCAATAAGAAGGATTTCAGCAAAACTAAACCTTAGCATAGATTAAGATTTATAAAAATTACCAAAGATAACAAAAATGTTTTGTTTTAATACAAGGGTAGGGGAAGAGAATGGATCAGATACCATCCCTGCCACACCTGAGGTGTACAAATGATGGTTAATAGGTGGCAGAATCACTAAAAACTATCCTGTTTGGATATAATATAGTCTTCCAGTTCTAAATGGTCTCCTACCATCCTCAATATGCTAACTATCCCTGGAATCTCACCAATTCTGTGCTGCTATGACCACCCTTACCCCGGGTTTTTTTATTCATTTTTTTTTTGTTTTTTGCAAGACAATGGGGTTAAGTGACTTGCCCTAGATGTCTGAAGGTCAGATTTGTACTCAGGTCCTCCTGACTTCAGTGTTGATGTTCTATCCACTGCACTACCAAGCTGCTGTCTTTATTCCATTTTCAACATCTTTGAGTTGAAGCTATAATCAAATCATTATCATTATTGCTTTGCAAAGTGAATGAAGAGAAAGGTCAAGAGATCCCAGATGCCCTCAAAAAATCAAAGTCACTTGACCCAGATGGATTCATGGGCTTTGTAACTCATGAACTCAAGAGTCATAGATAACATTAATAATTATCTGGTCCAGCCCCTACATTTTGCATCTTCCAAAAAAATTGTGATGTTAGAAGAATAGGAACTTTCCTAAAGTCCCATAAGTAATAAGTAGCAAAGTCAGATTGTCTGAAATCAAATTCAGTAGTTTTGTATCTTCCTTCCATTTCTCCCCTCTCACCACCGTCAACACTCCCCATCTTTGGTATAAAGATGATTGAAAGAATCAGTATATGTAATTGTTCAGCCACATTCTTTGTTCTTCAGATTTGAGTATAGGGAAGCTATTGGAATGCAAAAAGACAAATATTACAATTTTAAAGAAGAAAAAAAAGAGAGATGAAGTAGATTCCATTAACCACAGATGGCATTCTGAAAATGTTGTTCAGTTCTTTCCACTTGATTTCTGGCAGGACACTGCAAGCTGAAGCATGTTCAGAGAAAGTTAGCCTGTATGGTGAGAGAATTCAATATCCTGCCACCTGATGACTCTTTGAAGACACTGAATTTAAGCAGGATTTTATCTCTGTCTTCATTTACTCATGAGTTCCCATACAGAAGTACCTATCTTACTGTGTGGTGAAAAATTTAGGGTCAATAGGTGAAGGTTACATGGATGTATATTTTAGGTCAAAATACAAAGGAAATTCTATTATTCAATTAAGGGACCTAAATGGGCTGCTACAATGTAATGTGTTCAAGGAGGAACTAGATGATTGTTTACCAGGGATACTATAGAGGGGACTGGAATTTCAAGAAAGGAGATGAAATGCATCCCTGAGGTCAGTTCCAACTTTTAAATCCTATAAAGATATAATTACCCAATACTTGTTATTCAAAAATTTGCTTGCAATACATACTATTTGTGTATATGTAGATGAGTATTTTTTTCCCCAGTCAACTTTCCTTTCTCCATAATCCTAATGAAAAATTTATGGATGAGAGAGTAGGATATTAATGTTCATAGCAACTAACAGAAAAATCCAAAACGAGTAGATTTTTGGAATTATCCTCAAACAGGAAACATTAAATAAAGCAACAGAAAAACATGTTTTTGGTTTTTATTCTCACACCACACTTTTCAGCTTACATTTTTGTGTTGTCTTCCTCATTAGAGTAGAGGCTCCTTGAGAACAGATACTGCTTCTCTTTCTTGTGTTTTTCCCCAATAAATATTTGTGAACTGTCATTTACTTTCTGTTAAAAAGCTTCATTACATATTCAAGGTCACTAAAATGGAATCATTAAGTCAGAATTCCTGACTTATTGAGCAAAAATCTGATACCTGAAATTATACTTGTCAATTGTACCATAGAAATATTGCCAACATTCTTCTCATTTATAAGAAAGAACTATAAGCACTTGAATTTTAGGATACTTAATAGACAATGCAGACTGATACTTGAAATAATCATTATGATCATAATATGATATTATTATGAAATATATAATATTATCATGCTGGTAATAAAAACAGTGGATAAGGAAATGAGCCTAGAGTCAGAAAAATTTGAATTCTAATTCAATCTCAGACACAGACTAGCTTTGGACAAGTCACTTAACCTCTCAGCCTGTTTCCTCACCTGTATATGGAAACAATAATAGCATCTTCCTCTGGGGGTTGCCAGGAGGACCAAATCAAGCAGCACTTATATAGTTAACACAGTGTGTTCTATGAATTATACAAATGCTAGTTGCTTTAGTGTTATTATCATTGTCATTCAGTTATCTTTAAGTAAAATTCTTACTCTATCTGGACTTAGAACATTTGATGTGACTTGGAATTATATATAAGATCACTGGGACTGGAGAGAGAAAGAATATAAACAGAGTGTCTAAAAAAACTTGGAGTAGTTTTAACCTTAAAAAATAGCTTCTGTTATGTCACATATGTAAATTTATATTGGATTTTATTGTTTGAATATGATAAAATAAAGAAATACAAGTTAGGTAATCAAAAGGCAGTTTGGGGGAGAGATCATCAACAATCAGTTGTGGGGATCTGGAAAGATTTCCTGTAAAAGGTGGAACATGGATTATGTCTTAGAAGTAAAGATAGATCTTTACAATCTAGGCATGGGTGAAAAACAGTGAAAGGAATGAAAAGAGCAGTTCATTAGATAGAGTAAGGGATGGTCAGATTTGCACTTAAGGAAAATCATATTGCTGTCTCTGTATAGATAAAGTATGGAAGGATGAGACAGGGAAACTACTTCAGAAACCTCTACAATAGTCTAGGCAGGAGCTAATGAAGCCCTGAACCAAAATGGCATACCTCTAAGTGTTGGCAAATAGAGAATAGTTCAAGAAAAGTTAAGAGAAATTCAGGCATAATTGAGGCAAGTAAGGCTCTCAGGGCTTATTATTAATCTCTTTGAGGTTGAAGATGACCTCCATGATAAGTTATTTCACCTCTATAGGACTCAATTTACTTACCTATAAATCGAAACAGTTGGACTGGATGACTTTTGAGCTCTAAATCTATGATCCCATGATTTTTATTTGGCTAGAGCATAGAATGGGTAGAAAAAGTAATATCTTTTCAATTCAAGATCATAGACTTTGACACCAACTTTGCTTAGAATAATTAGATGGATAGGCCATGAGTCTGATTCATTATTATACTATATTAGAAGCAGAAGTAGGCTGTAAATGAAAGTATGAGTATTCAAGGCTGGCAAGTTATTGTAAAGTAAGCAGTAGAATCAGGAAAATATAGTGCTTAGTAGGTATAGAAAGGACTAGAAGCTAAGTTTTAAAAATTCATCAAGAAAATAAAATTAAAATAATTAATAATAATAATAATAATAATAATACTTCAAAATATCTTAAAATTCATAGTCCTTTATTTCACTTGATCTTTACAACATATCTAAGAGGCAGTTCCTAGTCTGAACTTGGATTTCAACTCTGGTTTTCCTGATTCCAAGAATCCAGTTCCCTGTCATCGAGTGGGCTACCTGACTACCTCTAACAGAAGATCTTCAAGCATGGAGTCAAAAGAGAGAATCAGGAATTCAACAGAGGAACCCAAAGGGAACAAAAGTCGTTATCATGATACTTAACAAGGTGACCTGAAAGCTAAGGGGTAAATCAAGAAAATTGATCAATAAGGGATCAGAAACCTAGGTAAGGGAATTTATTTTAATGAGTCAGAATCTAACTTAAGGAATCTGGATAATAGGTACTGTATCCCTGCAATAAGAAAAGGACTGAATGCTGAAAAATAATTCTAATCACCATAGATGAGATTAATTTGGCATCTTACAATTTACCCTGGAAATCCATAAGGGTGCCAAGGACAAAAATTTGACTAAGAATTTGTGTGTGAGCAATATTGAAATAACAAGAAGAAACTGGTAAAAAATACTGGGGGGGGCGGAGAACAGAAAATTCAGAGAGAATAGGAATATATCTATGATCTAGGTATAGAATTCTTAAGTTATATATCCATCCTTTCAATTACAACTTTTATTTTTTTAATTTTTTTAATTTAAGGCAATAGAGTTAAGTTACTTGCCCAAGGTCACACAGCTTGGCAATTATTATTGAGCCTGGATTTGAACTCAGGTCCTCCTAACTCCAGGGCTGATGCTCTATCCACTGTGCCACCTGGATGCTCTCAATTACAACTTTTAAATGAAGAGTTTGTGGTTTTCTGAATTACTCTATTATGAAAATAATTCAACAAAATCCTACAAAAGATTCAGTTTGAAATCACAAAGCTAGATTCCTGAGGAAAGAAGCTATCTCCCCCCACCCAACTACTAATACTGGCCTATTCTTTACTCCTTCCTAAGAATCATCTTCACAAATACTTGTACAGTCAAATATAAGATGTCCATATCTCTGGTTCACAGATAATGAACAAAAGCAGGCTAGGTGATGTAGTATTGGACCTGAAGTCAAGAACACTTATGTCCTAATCTTTCCTCAGGATACTTTGGGCGATATTCTTTCTTCCTCAGTTTCCTCATCTAGAAAATGAGGATAATTGCTGTTGTTCATCCTCCTTTTCTGAAAAAGACCAATAGTATCACAAGAGATGCTTTGACTTGCACAAACTGGAGTTCAGTGAGGGAGAGTTGTGGAAAGTGATCAGCCTCCAGCTCTCTTCCTGAGCCATTGAAGTCCAATGACAGGACAAAAATCAGGAGACCTGGCAAAAACCTGGGATTCAGTGGATGACCTTCTTGTGCTTGATACCTGACCAAGCCATAAGCACTACAGCATTTTTTCACCTGCCTTCATAGCCATTAGAATACATTGTTTTCATTGTGTTTTTCCAAAATATAAATTAATTCATTACCTCTGCCTATTTACAAATTCAAGTGGTGCAGTTGAATTTAGAGTTAAAAATCTTAGATTTAAAAACTGGCTCGTGTAGTGACCAAGGACAAGTGGCAGCAGACCAGAGTTTTAGTGACCTCATCTATAAAAATGGAAGTAAGGTCCATGAGGTACCTGCCTAATGAGAACAAAGGTAAATGCTTTGTAAATCTTTAAAAGTCATATAAGTATAAATTGTTTAAATTATATCCTTTTCATGATACACATTGTGAGGGAGGGATAAGAAATGATGACTGCTTTCATGCAAGATGAAATATAAATGGGTATGTGAGGCAGGAAAAATAAACTTTTCAAAAAGAAGTAGACTCAGTAATAACAAAGGGCACCCAGAAAATGAATATGTAAACTTACTTTTATATAAATGTTCTTCTTTTTAAAGTTTTTCTCATATGAAAACTTCCTTTTTGAAAATGTTTTTTTTTTTAAAAATCCCCCACAAGCAAACTACAATGCCAACAAAATATTTAAAAGCCTCAAAATGGCACTTCATAGCAAAGCACTGTTTATGTCTGGGCCATTTCTGCCATGCTGATTCTAAAGACCTTGAGTGTTAATGTAAGACATTTTAAAACCATTAATATAGTGGCACCCATGAGCGCTGCTACAGTTCAGAGTTCTGACTACAGTTCTATTGTCAACATCATTTCTCACCTGGTTGGGATTCAGTCAGGAAAAAAAAATCATTCTAAAATGAAAGTTGACATGAAACTCATATTCAAAAAGTCATGATTTAATAACTGAATTAAAATAAAGCCAATCATATCAATTTATATTCTATTAGCAAAGACAACAACAAAATCTTCTACCAAGATAGAGCAGGAAAGCATTCTAGAATATATTTTATATGTAACCATCACTAGAGACAACTAGAAGGATTTAATAGTCTTAGAATTTAATTAAGAATAATCAGATTTGGACATGTACTTGGCCACTTCGCTTTCATATATTCCTCCCCCTCCAGAAATTCAGAGGTCCTATATAAATGTTTGCTTATCCATTTCAAAAAAGAAAAAAATGCTGCCCTGTCAATTCTACATCCATAATACTTTTCCTGGCTATTCACTCCCCCCCTTCCCATTGCCACCATCAGACCATTGGATCTCTTTACTGCTTTCAATAGCCTCCTCGTACCCATTTCCAACTCCAGGCAATCTCCATTCTAATATCTCTTTTATATCAATGCCAGGAAATAATTGTCTCGAATAGATTTGTTCAAATTATTGCTCTGTTTAAAACTCTTCTATGGCTGTTCTAGTCTAGTCCTCTCAATTTACAGATGCGTAAACAGAGGCCCATAGGGGGAAAAATAATCTGTCTAAAAGTAGTCTAAATTTGTCTAAAGTAGTTAGTAGCAGACTTGAAATTCAGACTCAGGTTCTCTGATCCCAAATTCATCACTTCTTCATTATTGCATATAGGTTTTTGTTAGTCTCTGCCCCAGTAATTAGTTTATGCTTAAACTCATATTGTTTTCTATATTTGGAAGTTTCTCTAGTTCTCTTCAAATGTTGAATCTTATCCTTGAAGGTTTGGAAAAAATCTCTTCTCTCTCTCTCTCTCTCTCTCTCTCTCTCTCTCTCTCTCTCTCTCTCTCTCTCTCTCTCTCTCTCTCTCTCTCCCTCCCTCCCTCCCTCCCTCCCTCTCTCTCTTTCCTCTTCCCCCAAATTAAAATAAACTTCAAGAGGGTACTGAAAATCACTTCTCAAATTCATACATTAGGTATATAAGTTTCTCAATGTGTAAGGAATTTTGGAAAGATAAAACAGCTGAAAAGAATGATGAGGAGAGGGAAGCAAAAGCAAGATTAGAACAAGAAGAAAAAATGAGAATAGTGGAAGGTTGGTATGATAGTATGAGTCCTGTCCCTTCTAGATAAGAGGTGTGAAACACTGATCTTTTCAATTCCCTTGACAAGTCACAATAGCCTAAAGAGCCTTCTCTGTCTCATTGCAGGTAATGACATATTCCAAGACATTTAGGTCACCCTTAAATGCCAGAGGCCTCACCTGTCTATACAAAGTAGGGGGTGACTTCAAAGCTACCCAGAATTTTATTAAGGAATCAGTGCTCCAGATAGATTTCAGCTCCGAGGCAAGGCAACATGTCGTTCCCTTTCGGATAGACACATATGGATACTCTCCTAATCATAAGTAAAGCACGTAGTTGACCACTCTCATTTTAGTTATTTCATGAAGCCCAGATGGCTCTTTGAACAGAACAGTATCTCAGAACAGATTATGCATATAGCAATAAATTGTATGTTTACAAGAACAAAACTCAGGTTGATAAATTACTGCCTCTATTGTGATCTCAAAAATACTTCTCACTTTTTAAAGGGTCAAAGTGTGTTGTAAATTTATGTAAGTGTGTTTTAAAGACTGAAAAAAATGGAGGCATGTAAAATTACAAGAACATGGTAACAAAATAAATTAGCAAAAAAGTTAGAATAGACTTCATCTTCCAAAATTCAGCCCCTTGACCTCTATCTCAAATGGATCAGATGAATCAGAAAGATACAATGCAATGGATATCTTTTCCTTTAAATCTTATCCACAAGGAGTCAAAGGAAGGATTTGCAGGGATCTTGTAAAATGGATGGAGAAATGCATCTATATTTTACAAGACTCAACTGAAATTTAGAATTTAGTTCAATCATTTAAAACATTATTCTGAGAGGGGGTTCATGGACTTTCTCATAATGCCAAAGGAGTCTGTGTAATCAAACAGGTTATGGAACACTATTTTAATAAATGCTGGCAATTTCAATTATTATATTAAGGACTACTACTTGAAATTATCTTCATTTCAAAATTGTGAAGTGAACTTTATTTTTGATCAAATATGCTAAAATCTAGATGTGACCAATTAGAAAGTAACTGATCCAGTCTAGCTATTTGACAAGTTAGTAAGTCCCAGTAAGGAAACCTATCCCAATGGAAACATTAGAGCCTGGAAGAGTGTATTAATCGTTCTGTTCAGAATGGAAGAGGCAGGCTAAATTTTGAAAACCCCCATATTTTGTAGAAATCATGATTTCATGTAAAATGTACTCATAGAAATAGATCTATTATCTCATACCCTATAAACTTTTACTTATTCACATAATGCACTGTATTACCAAAGAGCTTGTAAATGATGATAATTTAGAAGTCAGACTTTCCCTTCTGCCTTAGAAGGAAAGATCTCTAAAGGCTAACAGATAAGACTTTTTAAGAACATGTCCTTTTCTGTTATTCAAGTATTAGAATAATTAAACACAGCCTCTAAATATGACTAGCCTTGATTGCTCTACTAAATAATTTGAAACCATGATGTTTTTACATTTGCTTATTGATGTCAGTTTTAATAGGAATTTTTTTAATTCTATTAAACTAGTTGAATAAATCCTCTTAACAAAGGTCATTCAAGCCAGCAGAAATGTAGAAGCAATTGGGAAGACCCATTGATCTGCAAGACTCAGGCAATTTTTACAAAAATCTGTAGTAGTAGTAATAATAATAATATCTACATTTACTTTTCTTAATTTCATCTTGCCAACTCAAGTGCACTTTGATTTATAATAAAATCAAATTAGCAACAGAGAACTTTTTTGGAAGAAAATGTAAAGTATATTTTAGGGAAAATAAATATCCTGGAAAATGGATCCAGGAGAGACATTTTACAAATTGTCTGACTGCTAGAAAGCCTGGATCAAAAAAAGAACCTGGAAAACATCTTGCAGGAAATTATAACGGAAAACTGACTAAATCTACTAGAACACTATAATCCTTGAAAGAATACACAGAACCCTCCAGAAAGAGACCCCAGGATAAAAACTCCAAGTCCTGTTATAGTGAAATTCCAGAACTCTCAAATAAAGTAGAGAATATTGAAAGCCCCAAAAAGAAAACAATTCAAATATAAAGGAAAAACAATCAGACACACACTGGATTTATCAGGCTCATCATTCAGCAACAGAGAACTTAACATTGAAAGGGATTTTAAAATTCATCTAATCTTCATTTTGAGGAAACCGAGGTCCATACTAGGGAGATAAATTTCTCAAGGTCACTCAGTTAATAAATAGCTTACCTAAAATGCCAAATTAAAATTAAGTGTTAGTTTTATGAAAAGGCCAAAAAATAGACAAAGCTTTGGCTAATCTGATTCAAAAAAAAAAAAAGAAGAAAGAAGATAACCAGAATACCAGTATCAAAAAATGAAAAGGGTGAACTAACCACCAACAAGGAGGAAATTAGAGAGACAATTCAGAGCTACTTTGCCAAACTAATATGCCAATAAATCGGATAACCTGAGTAAAATGGATGGATATTTATAAAAACACAAACTGCCCAGATTAACAGAAGAGGAAACAAATTACTTAAATAACCCCATTTCAGAAAAAAAAGAAATTGAAGAAACCATCAAATGTCTGCAGGTCCAAATGGATTTACAAATGAATTCTACCAAACATTTAAGGAACAATTAATTCATATTCTACATAAACCATTTAAAAAAAATAGGAGAGGAAGGAATTCTGCCAAACTCCTTTTATGACACCAACATTGTGCTAATACCTAAACAAGAAAGAATCAAAACAAAGAAAATTACAGAACAATCTCCCTAATAAATATTGATGTAAAAATCTTAAATAAAATTTTAGCAATGAGACTACAGCAAATTATTATCAGGATAATACACCATGATCAGGTTGGATTTATACCAGGTTATGCAGGGATGATTCAACATTAGAAAACACTCAACATAATTAAACATATCGATAGTATTACAATTTTGCAGAAATTACATGATTATCTCAATAGATGCTGAAAAAGTCTTCTAAAATACAAAATCCATTCCTCTTAAAAACACTAGAAAGTTTAGAAATAAAGGGAATTTACCTTAAAATAATAACTAGTATCTATCTAAAATCAAGAAATATTATATTTAATGGGAATAAACTCAGAGCATTTCCAAAAAATTCAGAGGTAAAACAAGGATACACATCATCATCATTACTATTCAAAATAGTATTGTAAATGCTAGCAGTAGCAATAAAAGAAGAAAAAGAAATTGAAAGAATCAGAACTGGCAATGGGGAAGCAAAACTTTTACTCTTTGCAGATGATATGATGATATACCTCGAGAACCCAAGAAAAATCATCTTAAAAAACTCAGCAAAGTAAGAGGATATAAAATAAACCCCCACAAATCATCAGCATTTCTATATATGAACAAAAAAGCCCAAGAACAAGAGACAGAAAGAGAAATTCCATTTAAAATAACTGTAGAGACAACATTAAATACTTTGGAACCTACCTCCCAAGACAAACCCAGAAACTGTATGAACACAATAATAAAACTCTCCTCACCTAGATAAAGTCAGATTTAAATAAGTGGAAAAAAAATATCAAATTCTCATGGTTAGGTCGAGCTAATAGAATAAAAGTAACAATTTTACCCAAATTATATTATTTATTTGTTAGTGATCCTTGAGGACCACAGCTGTGAGATAACAAGGACAAAGCTCTCCAAGACCCTCTTGCCCATCTGTTTTTTTTTTTTTTTTTTAGGTTTTTGCAAGGCAAATGGTGTTAAGTGGCTTGCCCAAGGCCACACACCTAGGTAATTATTAAGTGTCTGAGACCAGATTTGAACCCAGGTACTCCTGACTCCAAGGCCGGTCCTTTATCCACTAGGCCACCTAGCCACCCCCCCTCCATTGTTTTGCAATACTGCTGGCTCAGTATCTTGGGATATCTTCATTCTCCTACTTTTGTGTTTGCCCAGGAAGGGGCTTATCCTGAGGTAACAGGATTATACCAAAACTGTATAGATAAGGAAGTATGACAAGAATTTGGGCAAGCAACTTTACAATCTTTTTGTATGGTTGGCTCCCATTGATTATCTCACAAGATATATTTGTGCTGTCCAAGGACATTGGGAAGATATATAGAAGTTAAGGATACTCAATAAAGTGGTCTTTTGGTTTTTTGTTCCTACGAAAAGAGGCTGGTGTCTTTCATCCTTTCACTGTACCTGAGAACAAGTTCTTTGCTGTTCAAAGAACAAGGTTGGTGCACCGTTTCATTTCACTTATTCAGTGCCATACCAATCAAACTACCAAATAACTAATTTACCAAGCTAGAAAAATAGTAACAAAATTCATCTAGAGCCACAAAAGGGCAAGAATAGCAATGGAACTGATGAAAAAAAAATGTAAAGGAAGGTGGCCTAGCTCTACAAGATTTAAAACTATACTAAAAAGCAGCAGTCTTCAAAACTGCCTGGTACTAGTTAAGAAATAGAGAAAGGATCAATGGATTAGGAAAGCTTCAAAAGAAACTGCAGTACATGACAACAGCAATCAACTATTTGACAAACCCAAAGACATCAGCCTCTGGGATAAGAAGTCACTATTTGGGAAAGCTGGAAAATAGTATGGCAAAAACTAGGCATAGATCCACATCTCACATACTATACCAAAATAAGGTCAAAATGGGAATAGAATTTAGACATTAAAAAGCAATATCATAGATAATTCAATACACCAAAAAAAATACTCTATCTGATATATGGAAAAGGCATAAATTTATGATCAAACTGCAAAATGAATGATTTTGACTATATTAAATTAAAAAGGTTTTACACTAATAAAACCAATGCTGACAGCATTAGAAGAAAAGCAGAAAGCTGGGAAACAGTCTTCACAACCAGGAGTTCTGATAAAGGTCTTGTTTCTAATATATATAGAGAATTGCATCAAATTTATGAGGTCACAAGTCATTCCTGAATTGATAAATGATCAAAGCATATGAACAGACAGTTTTCAAATGAAGAAATTAAAGCTATATATATAATCATATGGAAAAAATGCTCCAAATCACTATTAATTAGAGAAATGCAAAATAAAACAACAATGAGGTATCATCTCACACCTATTATATTAACCTAGATTAGAAAAAGGTAAGATGATCAATGTTGGAGAGGTTGTGGGAGGATAAGGGTGTTGATGCATTGCTGGAGGAGTTGTGAACAGATCCAATCAGTCTGGAGAGCAATATGGGACTATGCCCAAAGAGCAATAAAAGTGTTCATATCCTTTGATTCAGCAATTCCAATTCTAGGATTTATACAGAAGAAAGTTTAAAAAATGGAAAAAATCCTATATGTTCTAAAATATTCATAGTAGCTCTCTTTTTGGAATGACAAAGAATTGTAAATTGAGGGGATGCCCATCAATTAGGGAAATGGCTAAACAAGTTATGGTACACGAATACTATGGAATATTATTGTTCTTTAAGAACCTATAAATAGGGAGCGGCTAGGTGGCACAGTGGATAGAGCACTGGCCCTGGAGTCAGGATAATCTGATCAAATCCAGCCTCCAACACTTAATAATTGCCTAGTTGTGTGACCTTGGGCAAGTCACTTAACCCTATTGCCTTAAATTAAAAAAAAAAATTTAAAAAAAGAAACCATAAATGGTTGGACTCTAGAGAAGCATGGAGTGACTTATGGGATCTGATGCTGAATGGAGTAGAGCCAAGAGAACAATGTACATATTAATAACATTATGAGATGGAAAACCTTAATGGAAACAACTCCTCTCAACAGTACAAAGAGCCAAGACAATTGTAGTAGACTGGTAATGATCTACATTATCCCCAACCAGAGGAAGAAAAACAAAACAAAACAAAAGACAGAAAAAATACTTCTACCGAATATGATGAACACTTTATAAAAATTATCTCTTATGTATGTCTTTCCCTTAATCCTAATTCCTCATGCCAAAAATTACTAATTTGTAGATATGTTTAACAAAACATTTATGTAAAATGCTAACCTGACTGTTCCCTACTGAGGGGAGGGGGGTGGAAAGAAAGGGTTGAGGAGAAATTTTGTAACTTGGAAACATGCATACACAAATGGATGAAAATTAAAAAAAATAAAAAATAGTATATCTAAATTACAAACCCAATTTTTACAATTTCAAATCCAGTTTTATTGATAAACCACTGTTACTTTATTAAAAATCAATTTCTTGGGGATAGAGAATAGAAATTTTAGTGAAAAATAAATGTATGCAACCCACTTCATTTTTATGTTTTCTTGTCACTTTTCTTCATAAACATGTTTTTGAACTTCTTAAATATTTGTAGGATCTTCATTTCAACCTACGTACTGAGAAATACTGAACCAATAAAATCCAAAAATGATCTTCTATTGAATATTGAAGCATAAAGTTATAAATAGAATGATAATGATAATTACATTATGACATATTTTCTGGTTTACAAAGCACCTTTCTTCACAGCAACTCAATGACGTATTGAACGTGAGTCACTATTCCCCCTTCCAGGTAAAGAAAGAGAGGCTGTGGAGGTGGTCACCTCTTCATAATCTTAAAGCTGAGGATCACGACAATGAATATGTTCATTAAAAAGTCATTGCAGGACTGATTAGCAAAACAATGTATTCTAATTTTTGATTGGGAAAATGGGTTTTCCGTAGTTATAAAGTTATAAATAAAACATCATGTAATGAAAAGAGCTCAGTACCTAGAATCAGTTTGAATCTTATTTCATATTAGCTATGTGGTCATGAGGAAGTAACAAACCCCATGGTCTCTCTTTTCTCAACTGGAAGTAGGAATAGCCAAAGTACTAGAAGATTTTGAAGTTCCTTCCTATTTCTAATAGGATGTGATTGTGTAATTTGATATCAAGATATTTCAATTCAATGACTTATAAATTAATCATCCCACTTGTCTCTCCATGAGGCAGAATTTTGAGGGGGAGTTCCTGTCACCTGTGACCTTAATCAAGTTACCTAACCATTAATTTCCTCATCTGTAAAATGAGGGGATTGGATTAGTTCTTCCACCTACACATTCCCTTTAGAAGTGGCTTAGGGAGGTATTGTCTTTTGTGCAACTGCAGGAAGAATGATGATAATAATGGCTTATGTTTAGGTAGATTTTGTATTTTATAAAACTCTATTATATCCCCATTTTATGGTTAGAAGTAAAAGAAATACTATGGGTCTTAGACTTAAGGTTTGCCAAAACATTGTGAACTTCGGATTTCATCACTTTTGGAAACTTTCAGTTTACAAACTACTTTTACCAATTCAAACTGAAATCTGTTTATAATTTTCTTGAAAGATGGCTAAACATGCTAAGTGACTTTTCCAGTGCCATTGCACTAAGTAAATGTCAGAGGCACTATTTGAACCTGGAATGCCCTAACTCTAAAACTAGCTGTTTGAGAACTTGGAATTTTTTGTGGGTTTTTTTGTGTTTGTTTTTTGTCCTTTTTTTGGAAACCCCAGCACTTGGCCTGACCCACTGTAGGCACTTATTAAATTCTAGTTCCCCTGTGTCCAGAAAAAGGAAGGTGACAGTCTTGTTATAATGTGTCATAATTAGACCACAATTATAAAAAGTAATTCTATAAATATATTCTGGTAGCTACATTTTAGGAAGATTATTCATAAAATTAAACATTTCTGGAGAAAAGCTATCAGGATGGTAAATTAGTTGGAAACACACCATAGGAAGATGGGTTGAAGAAACTAAAACTGCATAAGAAGGAATCATGAACCTTTGGACAGCCACGAAAGACTGACTTCAAGTATTTGAAGGACTGTAATGTGAAAGAGGAAGGAAAGGCACAGATATTAATTATCTACTATGTGTATATCATTGTACTTTGTAAATACTATTTCTTCTTGAAGGAATGAAGTTATTTTGCTTGGTCCTAGAAGGTAAGTGGGAAGGGGGGAATGTCACTAGTAAAAGTCAGAGGCCTGCTAGATGGTGCATGGGCGGCTAGGTGGCACAGTGGATAGAGCACCAGCCCTGGAGTCAGGAGTACCTGAGTTCAAATCAGTCCTCAGACACTTAATAATTAGCTATGTGGCCTTGGGCAAGCCATTTAACCTCATTGCCTTGCAAAAATCTAAAAAAAGAAAGTCAGAAAAAAGTTAACAAAAGATAATTTTATAGCTCTATATAAAGACAAACTTTCCAACAATTACAATTGTCCCAAAATGAATAGAACATGCTTCAAGAAGTAATGGGTTCACCACCATGGGAAAAAAAAAAGACAACTATTTGTAGGGTATGGATGATAATTCTTTTTCATTAGATTAAAGGTCCCTTCTTAATTGTGAGATTTTATTCATCTTCTTGACTTCATTTTTCTTTATCCCTTTCCTTCCTTGTGAATATGGTTAATAGTGTCTATCAGTAAGTCCTAACACTTAATGTGTCATTTATATGTCACTTAATCTCTTTAGCTTTAGGTTCCTTAGTTGTAAAATAATAATAAAAATACTACTACTCTCCTAATAACTTTAGCATGAGGAAATTAGAATTCTGAACAATGGATAAAAGGAGAAAAGAGAAATATTTTGTATTATAATTAGAATATTCTTAAAAACAAAAAGGAGCTTATCACATTGGGAGGAAAAAAAATGAATAGAAAAATTTAGGTTTAGAGGAAATTTAGATAGCCCTAAGGAAATTGTCTGGTCTAACACTTGAATGTGGCAGATGATATAACTGAGGCCTAAAGAATTAAATGGTCTCATTTGTGTTTATGTACTGTTTGTGTATTAGAGATAACCAATATGGTCTCGCCCTTAATATGGTGCTGTCAGGAATAATTCTATAGAGAAAATAAGATACAAAATGCCTCCAATGGCTAAACAGTTATTTCATTTTGACAATTGCTTGTGTGTGTGTGTGTTTTTAAACTTTCAGCTTTTCAATTTATATACCCCCTACTTATTTTTCATCAAGTTCACATCAGGGACACCCTCGGATAATCAGATGGAAACAGGTTCAGAATAAGAAAGACTCAATAACCAGTGGGAAGCAGACCTAAATCCACAATAACCAATGAAAAACAGACTCAAATCAAGGTAAATCAACAAAAAATCATAAAGAAAGAGGAGACAATTAAAGATAATCACCGATAATCACAGAGAAACAAGTTTACATCAAAGAATGAGAAGAACTGTTCCAATTTAAGAGATTCCCAGTGAGTACCCTGAGTTTTCATTAAAATTATGAAAAATAATCCTGCATGATTCCCTAGTAAAAACATTTACAAATATAAAACATTAATTCTCAGGATGATCATCTTTGTTCTATAGTTCAAATGGAAAATTTCACGGATCTTCTTTTGACTTCTAGAATTTAAAAACTATGAGAAAACCATTCTGTGGGAAAATGTTATAATTTGTTTTCATCTAAAATGACTCATATACCTATAAAACAACCTTTGTCTAATACATGGGAACTGGAGTAAGAGATGTAGTATATCTGTTAAGACAGGGAAATCTTCTTGACTTGTGTTTTCATTTTCCCTATCTTTCCTTGTGAATACAGTTACTTTTTGAACTAGCAGGCATGACTTCCTAAGAAGTCCTAGCACTTAATCCATCACTTTATCAGTCACTTTATCTCTTTGAGCCTCAGCTAAAAATTGGGAATAACAATAGTACTATCCACCTCACAACTTGAACATGAAGAAAGCACTTTTTTAAACTTCAAAAAGCTATATAAACAAGATGGTCTAAAATGTTTAATACAAAGAATATATTTTATAATAAAAATAAGTACCCACAGTTTACCTCGTAGGTCAATTTAAAAGTTTATAAGGATGGTTTTCTTAAAGTAGGAGGTACACTTGCCTTGGTCCTAATCTGACCCTTTGGGCAGCTAGGTGACACAGTGGATAGAGCACTGACCTTGGAGTTAGAAGGACAGGAATTCTAATATGGCCTCAGAAACTTGGAACTAACTTGCTGTGTGATCTTGGGCAAGTCATATAAGCCTGATTGCCTCACAGCCAGGGTCATCTCCAGCTGTCCTGATTCACATCTGGCCACTGGATCCAGATGGTTGGAGGAGAAAGTGAGGCTGAGGCTGGTGACTTGGCACAGGACACCCTCATTCAAATCCAATTCGTGTGCTTGTCGTGGAACTACCTCCTCACCCCCACCCCACCCGATATCAGGGTCTTCTTTGAGAATAAAAGACAAACATAACCATTATCAGCAGCAGCAGCAGTAGCATCATCAGCATCAATCTGACCTTTAATCAAACATGCAGCAAACCTCTGGCACTTTCTCTTTATTCTCTTTTACTTCCCATGGTATAAGTATAATTCAGTTGACACCATATGTTTTGGTTGAATAGAATGCATCTTTCTACCTTTTTTCCAGCACCACACTGATATAAAGGTCTCAGAAAATTAGCATGCCAGCTATAGAGGACTTCCATTCATAGTTATGAAAAAAATAAACCCCAGGCAGTCTTTTCAACATCCTTGATAACAATCCAGTTTTCTTTATCTTCCATGGTTCATCAATCAAAGAAGACAGTCATATGGACATTTTATGTTATATTTAACTTAAGACCAAACCATCTTTAAATTTTACAATGAGATTTATCAGTAAAGAATAATAAGGCTGAAATACTCTATGCAGACAATAAAAAAACACTGTAGATGTTCCTAGACAAAGGAAAAGATGGAATTGAGGGTTTATCTGTATGTCGAGTTATCTCTTCTGCTTAGGAAGAGTCACTGAAGTGAGAAGAAAATGTTCCAAGTATTTATATAACATCTATTATGGGTCAAGCAATGCTTTTTACAAATATCATCTCATTTGGTTTCTACAACAACCTTACGAGGTAGAGATCTCACAGTTTAATTATCCCCATATTACAGTTAGGGTAGCTGAAACAAATGGGGAGAATAGATCTGCCCAAAGACATACACCTATTACATACCTGAGGCTACATTTAAACTCAGTTTTTCCTAACTGTAGGCTTATCAGTCTATCTGTCACCCACACTACCAACAGTTTCTGATTGTTAACTTTTACTGCTCTGAGAAAAATAACTTCGGTATAAGACAAGGAGGCAAAGCATTTTCAACTGATTTAACTGGTCTAAACTCTGGGTTTCACTTAACCCTGTTTACCTCTTTTTCTTCATTGTAAAATAGTTTAGAGAAGTAAATAGCCAACTACTCCAATATCGTTGCCAAGAAAATACCAAATGGAGTCTTGAAGAGAGAGAAATGGTTGAAAAAAATGTAATTTTACCTTTCAAGTGAAATATATACAATTTTGTGTGTCTGTGTGTATATATATATATTCATATATGTGTATATATATATATATATATATATATATACATACAAGTAAAAATGGGAAGGATCTATACAATTTTATTAGTTTAGAGAATTTGTGTGGGAATTTTTCCCACAGGAGGGAAGGCATATCACAACTCCTCTATGACTTAGTAGATGACTCCTCTAGTGTTGCCTGAGGCATTCTGAGGTTAGGTTACTTGCCTAGAATCTCTGAGCACAGATATGAACTTAGAAGATTCAAACTCTATCATGTCATAGTGCCTATTGTATGAATATCTTGCAGCAGGTCTATTCCAAAACTCTAATATTTGATCTTGGGATTGTAGGTTTTATTTGGTTGACACTGGCTACTTAAAAGTTATATTGGATAAAATATTGATATAATAATAAAAGAAGAAAGTTATATTGGAAGACGAATAGTTCTGAGTCTAGAGACTATATTTGACTAGAATTCAGGTAGATAAAAGTCCTCCACCAAAAGATTAACTACTTCACTATGAACTCTGCCCTTTGTGAGCCATGTGATATATGTAATGAGTATTATTTGAGTTTTCATAATGACAAAAGAATTAGACAGGGCTAAATAATTTCAGTCCAGTTACACATATTAATTAGACCATTTGTATACTCAATAGGACAGCCTTGTCTAAAAATCAAAATGTTATTGCTCTACAGAGGAATCAAATCATGTCTCTATTATCATTCTTGTTATATATAAAACAATATGAGGAGATAACCACTAAAGAGAAGGGTAACATATGCCTGCTCCTAAAAGAGGTAAATAAAGTAAACATGGTAAGGACATGGAAATGAGAAACATTATTTCATGGAACAATTGGTCATTCTGTCTTATATTACTCATATTTGAGGAAAAACAAGGAAGCTGACATCAAGATAGTTATAGTTTATATACCAGTTATCTCTCAGACAGGCTGAAGAAACATTGCATTAGGAACTTAATGAGATTCTTCAAGTAAATTCATAATATTCCCTGACATTTCAAGGTAAAAGTGGACAGAGGGGAAAAAAATCAGAGACCAAAAGTCTCACAGAAACATCATACCTTCATATTATGAATATTTTCTTCCAAGCTAGGATTAGAAAATACTAGAATGCCAAGTGACAAACAATATGAATCTGGCACATAGAATTCCCAATAAGGAAATTTCCTCTGTAGGTATATTTGTTCCTTTTCTGTGATGTACAGTATCAGAGAGCTGACTGGATCACTGAAACTAAGTGATAATCTCAGGGTCACTCAGTTGAATAATCAGAGAAAGGACTAGAATCTCATTTCAACTCTGAGGGCAGCTCTTTACCCTATTCCACAGATCTCATGGAAAGGTGGTTACAGCTATAATTAGAGGTTCATGTCAAAATCATCTCCTATACAACCAGCTTATTGATTAAATATTAAAAGAATATCATGGACTTCTGGGGCAGAGCCAAGATGGCAGCATGAACCTAGCATACATGCAGAACTTTCCCCCACCAAAGGTAAATGAAGCTTTTACTGTGACATTCACATTACAGATCCAATCAAGAAAAAGAGAAGATTCAAAGAACTTTTCAACTGTAGACATGGTGGCAGATCTTCAGTGAAGGTCTCTTTCTTTGGGGGAAAAGGGGAAGTGAAGTACAGGAGGCAGGAGAATGGGGAAAGCCAGCAGGAGGTTTTAGCTACAGTGCAATCCAGGTTCCAACAGCTTAATAATAACAGAGATGCCAGCAGCTAGATAGCAAGTCAGTAGAGAGGATCCCAACCCCAAACAAAGTGTGAAACTTGAGAGCACCAGGGTAAAAGACAGGATGGATTGGGGACAATCCTCTGTTAAGTCAGAACCTAGACATAAAGAAGGAAACAAACCTCTGGAAAGGCAAGGCCTGGACTGCTTGGGCAACATCTTGGCCAATGACAAGCCAGGAATCAGGACCCCACACCCCAGCAAAATAAAATCTTCAGTCTATACTCCATAAACCCCAGGAGCAGAACTATAACAACAAAAATGATTTAAAAAGCTAAAAGAGCACTCACTATAGAAAAATACTTCACAGATAAAGATGACAGCAATGTCATGTCTGAAGAAGAAAGCTTTGAAACATCACTCACAGGAGAAGTATCAAAACAGTCTAAAAAATGGACTCAAATACAAAAGCTCATCAAAGAGTTTAAAGAATTTAAAAACTGAAGGAGAGAGGGGGAAGAAACATATAAAAAAGAAATGAAAGTCATGCAGGAGAATTGTGACAAGTTGACCAAAGAAATCTACTTCATTAAAAGTAAAAACAACCAACTGGAAAAGGAAAGACAGAAGATAATTAAGGAAAATAAAATCCTAAAAATTAGAATTGATCAGTTAGAAATTAATAAGTCTACAAGATTCCATCAAACAAAATAAAAAGACTGAAAAACTGGAGAAAATGTAAAGTACCTCCTAGGGAAAATGAATAACCTGGAAAACAGATCCAGAAGAGACAATCTACAAAGCATTGGACTACTAGAAAGCCTGGACCAACAAAAGAACCTGGAAAACATCATGCAGGCATTTATAAGGGAAAAACTGCCCCAATCTACTAGAACATGATGACAATATAACAATTGAAAGAATACACAGAACCCTTTTAGGAAAGAGACCCCAGGATAAAAATTGTAAGGGCTGTAATAGCCAAATTCCAGAACTCTCAAATAAAAGAGAGCATATTGGAAGCAGCAAAAAGAAAACAATTCAAGTACATAGGAAACACAATCACACTAACACAGGACCTATCAGCCTCAACACTGAAGGATCAGAAGAACTAGAATAGCATATTTCAAAGAGCTAAGGACCTGGGACTACAACACAGAATTTACTACTCTGCAAAATTCAGCACATACTTTCAGAGATAAATGATGGATGTTCAATGAAATACAGGACTTCCAGAATTTCCTCACACAAAGAACAGAATTGAACAGAGAATTCAATTACCAAATACACTACTAAAGAGTTACATAAAAAAAGTAAATGAAAAAGGGGGATTGAAAATACAAAATTGCTTTAAACAAATGTTGGTCCCTAAAAAGGAAGATATAACAATTCTAATTCTTTATAACTTTACTTTTCTAAGGAAAAGCAGAGGGTAGAATATAATTGAAGAGAATGAACCTAAAGGATATGGGTATAAATGAGTCTTGTCTCTCAATTGAAGAGGTACAAGATCACATCACTATGTCTGAGACAAAAAGCTCTGAAAAAAAAGCAGGAGTGTTAACTTTAATGTCTCATACTTTGACTCACTTTAATCACAAGGTGCTAAGCACCTTGTCTAATGAGGACATTATAAACTGAGAGGACCTGAGACAATTTCTCTGTTACAATCAGATCCTCCTAGTACTTAGAGATCTGCAAGATTTTTACAGTTACTTAGATCAGCATCCAGTATTTCACTTAACAAGGTGTTAAGTACACTGGGGGGGGGGTGTAAAAGAAAAGATAATAGGCCTGGGAGGAGGGTGCAAATAGCACAAGAAATGATATGGCTTTGGATGACACTTTGGTTTATGAGGAGGATTTTGTGTACTTGAAAGATACTTGAAGAGAGGTAAGGTAAAAAATGAGTATAATTATAATTTGATCTAATTTGAGTCAATGCTCCTTATCAAGCAAACAATCAAGTAAACAATCAAGATGACATCTTGATAACAAGAGTATCATCCAATCAAATAATCAAACTGTGATTGATGATACTTGATTAATAATATTAGAGTACCAAGGGAAGAGGCACAAAGATTTATAATTTTAGAGGGAATAAGGGAGAATGAATGCTGAATAATTGTATTCAATAGATTTAGCTCAGTGAGGAAATACAATAAATTTCCACTTGGGTTTAAAAATCTAACTTAATCTACAGGGAAGGGGGGCACTGGGAACAGGAAAGATAAGGGAAGAAGGGATAGGTGAAAATAAACTGAAAGTTAAATTTCCAAAAGAAAAGTCAAATGGGAAAGGTAAACATTTTGGTGAGGAGAAATAAGAAAAAAGGAAAGAGATAAATATAAATGGAGAAAGATAACATGAAGGGAAAGAGAGAATTAGTAATCTTAACTGTAAATGTGAATGGGATGAACTGTCGCATTAAACAGAAGCATATAGCATAATGGATTGAAAACCAGAATCCTACAATATATTGTTTACAAGAAACACATTTGAAGCAGAGAGATACATACAGAATAATAGTAAAAGTTTGGAGCAAAATATATTATGCCTCAGCAGGAGTAAAAAATATCTGGGGTAACAATCCTATTCTCAGACAAAGTAAAAGCAAAAATCAATCATGTTAAAAGGGACAAGGAAGGAAATAACATCTTATTAAAAGGCACCATTGGTAAGGAAGCTATATCATTACTAAACATGTCTGCACCTAGTGGTATAGCATCCAGATTCCTAAAGGAAAAGCTGAGTGAATTACAAGGATACATAGACAGCAAAACTTTAATAATGGGAGACTCCAATTTCTCTCTCTCAGAACTAGAAAAATCTAAGAATAAAATAAACAAGAAGGAAGTTAAGAAGGTGAATGAAATCTTAGAAAATTTAGATATGATAGACCTCTGGATAAAACTTGATGGGGATAGAAAAGAACATACCTTTTTTTTGGCAGTACATGTCACCTTCACCAAAACTGAGCATGTACTAGAGGACAAAACACTTAAAATCAAATGCAGAAAGGTAGAAATAATAAATGCATACTTTTCAGACCATGATGCAATAAAAATTACATGTAATAAAGGGTCAGGGAAAGATAAACCAAGAATTAATTGGAAATTAAATAACTTTATCTTAAGTAATGGGTGGATCAAGAAGCAAATAATCAAAATAATCAGTAATTATATCCAAGAAAATCATAATCATGAGACATCATACCATGCAGTAAAGGCGGTTTTGAGAGGAAACTTTATATTTCTAAATGCCTATATGAATAAAATAGAGAAAGAGAAGATCAATGAATTGGCTATGCAAATAAAAAAAATCAGAAAAGGAACAAATTAAACAAAATCAATTAAATACCAAATTAGAAATTCTGAAAATCAAGGAGGAGATTAATAAAACGGAAAGCAAGAAAACCATTGATCTCAAAGATAAAACTAAGAGTTGGTTTCATGAAAAATCCAAAAAAAATTGATAAACCTCTGTTTACTCTGATTTAAAAAACTAAATAACATAACAAATTACTAGTATCAAAAATGAAAAGGATGAATTAACCACCAATGAGGAGGAAATTAAAGAGCTAATTCAGAGATATTTTACAGAGCTATATGCCAATAAATCAGACAACTTGAGTGAAATGGATGACTATTTGGAAAAATACAAACTACCCAGATCAACAGAAGAGGAAATAAGTCACTTAAATAACCTCATCTTAGAAAAAAAAGAAAATCAAGAAACCATCAAAAAAACTATGTAAGAGAAAGTCTCCAGGTCCAGATAGATTTCCAAGTGAATTCTACCAAACATTTAAGGAACAATTAATTCCTATTCTATGTAAATTATTTTTAAAAATAAGAGATGAAGGAGTTCTACAAGCTCCTTTTATGACACCAACATGGTGCTGATACCTGAACCAGGAAGAACCAAAATAGACAAAGAAAATTGTGAAAAAATATCCCTAATGAATATTGTTGCAGAAATCTTAAATAAAATTTTAGCAATAAGACTGCAGCAAGTTAATATCAGGATAATACACCATGATTAGGTTGGATTTATACCAGGCAGGTAGGGATGATTCAAATTAGGAAAACACTCAACATAATTAAACATATCAGTAGTAAAACCCACAGAAATCATATGATTATCTCAATGGATGTTGAAATAGTCCTTGATAAACTATAACACCCATTCCTTTTAAAAATACTAGAAAGTTTAGGAATAAGAATTGACCTTAAAATAATAAATAGTATCTAAAGCCATCAATAAATATTACATTTATGGGAATATACTCAGGACATTTCCAATAAATTCAGGGGTGAAACAAGGATGCCCTTTATTACCATTACTATCAAATATAGTATTGGAAATGCTAGCAATAGAAATAAGAGAAGAAAAAGAAATTGAAGGCATCAGAATTGGCAATGGGGAAGCAAAATTTTTATTCTTTGCAGAAGATATGATGGTATACCTAGAGAACCCAAGAAAATAATCTAACAAAACTCCTTGAAATAATTAACAAATTCAGCAAAGTAGCAGGGTATGAAATAAACCCACATAAATCATTAGTATTTCTATATATGAACAAAAAAGCCCAAGAATAAGAGAAAGAGAAATTCCATTTAAAATAACTGTAGACAACATTAAATACTTGGAAATCTACCTCCCAAGACAAACCAAAAACTGTATGAACACAATTATAAAACTCATCTCACCCAAATAAAGTCAGATCTAAACAAATGGAAAACTGTCAAATGCTCATGTTTAGGTCGAGCTAATAGAATAAAAGTAACAATGCTACCCATATTAAATTACTTATTCAGTGCCATACCAATCAAACTACCAAAGCACTAATTTACCAAGCTAGAAAAAATAGTAACAAAATTCATCTGGAGCAACAAAAGGTCAAGAATAGCAAGGGAACTGCTTGAAAAAAAATGTAAAGGAAGGTAGCCCAGCTCTACAAGATCTAAAACTATACTATAAAGCAGCAGTCATCAAAACTGCCTGGTACTGATTAAGAAACAAAGGAACGGATCAGTGGATGAGGATAAATTCAAAAGAAACTGCAGTAAATGACAACAGCAATCAACTATTTGACCAACCCAAAGACATCAGCTTCTGGGAAAAGAACTCACTATTTGACAAAAAATGTAGGGGAAACCACAAAAAGTAGACATACATGTACATCTCACACCCTTTTACCAAAATAAGAACAAAACGGGTACAGGATTTAGATATAAAGAGCAATACCATAGATAATTCAATAGATCAAAAAAATACTCTATCTGTTCTATGGAAAAGGCATAAATTTATGGCCAAACTGCCAATTGAATGATTTTGACTATATTAAATTAAAAAGGTTTTGCACTAATAAAATTAATGCTGCCAAAATTAGAAGAAAAGCAGAAAGCTGGGAAACAATCTTCACAGCCAGCTGTTCTGATAAAGGTCTCATTTCTAAAATATATAGAGAATTGCATCAAATTTATAAGGTCACAAGTCATTCCCCAATTGGTAAATGGTCAAAGCATATGAATAGACAGTTTTCAAATGAAGAAATTTAAGCCATATACAATCATATGCAAAAATGCTCCAAATCACTATTGATTAGAGAAATACAAATTAAAACAACAATGAAGGATCATCTCATAGATTAGCCCAGATGAGAAAAAGAAAAATGATCAGTGTTGGAGAGGCTGTGGGAGGATTGGGACATTGATGCATTGCTGGTGGAGTTGTAAACAGATCCAACCTTTCTGGAGAGCAATATGGAACTATGCTCAAAGAACATTAAAATTAACTGTTCATACCCTTTGACACAGCAATTCCAATTCTAGGACTATATATATAGAAGAAAGTGCAAAAAATGGGAAAAGTCCTACATATTCCAAAATATTCATAGTAACTCTTTTTGTAGTGACAAAGAATTGTAAATTGAAGGGATAACCATTAACTGGGGAAAGGCTAAACAAGTTATAGTACATGAATACTATGGAATTTTATTGTTCTATAAGAAACCATAAATGGTGGACTCTAGAGAAGCATGGAGTGACTTATGGGATCTGATGCTGAGTGAAGGGAATAGGGCCAAGAGAATAATATACACATCAACAACATTATGAGATGAATAACCTTGATGGAAGCAACTCTTCTCGACAGTCCAAAGAGCTAGGACAACTATATTAGACTGGTATCCCCATCCAAAGTAAGCAAAGCAAAACAAAACAAAACTCCTAGGGGAAAAAAACCTCCCCTACTGAATCTGTTGACCACTTTATAAAAATTATCTCTTAAATATCTCTTTCCCTTAATCCTAATTTCTCATGCCAAAAATTACTAATTTGTAAATATGTTTAACCAAATATTTATGTAAAATGCTGACCTAACTGTTCTCTATTGTGGGGAGGAAGGAGAGAAGGAAATTTTGCAACTTGGAAATATGCATGTATAAATGGATGAAAATTTTAAAAAATAAATTTTATAAAAAGAACATCAATGGGGAGGAAAGAATGAGGCAATAGCACTGAATATAGCTGTACCATTCAAATACAAGTTTTTAAACAAGCTAGAAACACTGAGAAAAATGTAAATAAGAATATTTACTAATTATTTCCATTTATTATACAGCCATTAAATGTCATCTCAATGAATAGCCCTGAAATACCAGAAACCATATTAATCTACAAACTTTTTTTTTCTCTGCCAAGAAAAAAAATGATAACCAAGGGCAATACCACTATACATTCTGAATTCCTATATAAAAATTGCAAAGAATGGAAGAACTTAAGAAACAATAGCTCAAAAACATTGAAAAACAATAGAGAGAAGTAAACCTGCAGAAAACTTGACAGGTCACCACATAATCTCAATCATCCATAGGGCATATGCAGATTAAGCAATAAATGAGATAATAAATAATAGAGAAACCAGAGAAGGTTTTGCATAAGAGCCTATTTTCATCATTAATCACACCAGAACTAGCTCCATTAGATTTTAATGCCTTTATTCGATTACTATATAAAAAAAAATGAAAACATCTTTGAAACAAAAGAAATTGAGATGTGCAAATGAACTTAGCCATATTTTTTGTAGAATAAATCCATGCTAGAAATGAAAATTCAAAAAACACTCAAAAACCAATTTTCCATACATCTCGAAGACAGAAAAATTTAGAACAATTAAAAAAATGAAATAGTTATATTCTTTTTGTTATAATCATATAAGATAATCAACTCATCTTTACTTATTTCAAGAAAATATTTATGAGAATAGTTTATGAATATATTGAGGTTATGTTGACTTCAAATATGTTATTTTCCATAATATTTATAATCACATATTTATAATCATTCAACCAACTGATATAGAAGAGAAAATACAAGATCCCATTAAGATTATAATTTCAAAAAAATTCCTTAACTCAATAAACATCTCTAAGATTATTATTTCAAAAAATTCCTTAATTAACATCTCTCATAAAAGGTATTTTCTATAGTGAAATCATACAAGATTCCTTGATATATGTAACTTTAGAGAACACTTTTTTAATGTTCCTGTAATAATGAATATCAAGAAAGGTATAAGTGAGTAAGGAATCCTCCAAAAGTATTCACCACTCCAATTTAGCATATTCTAAACAAAGTTCTAATGAACTTGGAAGCACATTTCTTTAGAAAACATTGCACCAGTTCAGTTGACTATATTAATACACCAGGCCCTATTTAATTACATCTATAATTATTCAAAAATCCCAATAGGAAAACCCAATGAATGGAATTTGTGCCCAACTAGTAAAATCATAGCTTTTTTAGTAATGTCTTTATGAGTGTGTCCATGACAGTGTCCTGGGCAGAAACAGAATGTAATTCTCTCAAAAGAGCTCCTTTCAGACAATTTTGTCTCTTCTTTTTTTCTCTCTCTCTTCTCCTTTCCTCCTCCTCTGTCTCTTGCTGTTTGTCTTTCTCTTTATCTCTCCCTGTCTCTCTCTCTCTCTCTCTCTCTCTCTCTCTCTCTCTCTCTCTCTCTCTCTCTCTCTCTCTGCAAACTAATTCAAATTATTTGACAAAATCTATTGAAGATTATAGATTCCGGACACCAACCTGGTCAAATTCTCCCAATAGTCCCCTCCAACCAACTTTAAAATAACTTCTCAAATCAAATTTTGTAGTGGTAGAGACTACCAAGGCCAGGATGAGACACCATTGACATTGGGGCAAGAATGACTGTAGCACAAGTATGTCATGGAGCAGCTTAAGGAGTTTTTAGTTCAGAGATGTTAAAGGAGTGGAGAATTGGTTATAAAAATATTATAGAGGACCATTTGTGGCACTAGGTATAGCTGGTATTGACTGACAACTCTATTGCTCAAAGAGCATTTCTGGGTCACAATTCTTGGGTAAAAATATTCACAAATTATAATTTCCCCACACTCCTATACCCCCCAATCAAGCACACTAATAACTATTACTAAAGAACTGTCAATGTTTCAAAATTGGTCTGTTTTTTAAAATTATTATTTTTTTAGGTTTTTGCAAGGCAAATGGGATAAAGTAGCTTGCCCAAGGTCACACAGCTAGGTAATTATTAAGTGTCTGAGACCAGGTTTGAACCCAGGTACTCTTGACTCCAGGACCAGTGCTTTATCCACTATGCCACCTAGCTGCCCCTTGAAATTATTTTAATTAACTAATTATTCCAATTATATATAAAGATAATTTTCAACTTTCACTTTTATAAAACTTTCTCTTTCCCAACCTTTCTACCCACATCCCAAGATAGCAACAAATTTGATGTTATATATGTATAATTTTTCATAAATATTTCCATATTAGCCATGCTGTGAATAAAAGAATCAGAACAAAAAGGGAAAAACCACTAGAAGGAAAAAACAAATTTAAAATAGTAAAAATAATATGCTTTTATCTTCATCCAAATTCCACAGTTCTTTCTCTGAATGTGGATGGTATTTTCCATCACAAATCTTTCAAAACTGTCTCTGATCATTGCTAAGTCTGTCATGATTGATCATCACACAATGTGGTTGTTAGTGTTCAGCTCACTTCATTCAACCTCAGTTCATTTAAGTCTTGGCAAATTTTCTGAAATCGGCCTGTTCATCATTTCTTATGGAGAAATAATATTCCATTTCATCCAAATAGCACAACTTCTTTTGTCATTCTCCAATTTTTTTGCCACTTCAAAAAGAGCTGCTATGAATATTCTTATACATGTAGATCTTTTTTAGTGTGATCTCTTTGGGGTATAGAATTAGTAGCTGTATTGCTGGCTCAAATCATATATATATATATATATATATATATATATGCATATATATATATATATATATATATATATCTTTATTGCCCTTTGGGCATAGCTCCAAATCCCTCTCCAGCATGATTAGATCAATTCACAATTCCAACAATGTATTTGTGTCCCAGCTTTCCTACACCCCCTCCAACATTTGTCATTTCCTTTTTCTAGCAAAATTTAAAAAAAATTAATGTGAAATTTGTTTTCTTAAGTAATGTATTACATTTAGTGTTTATTTCTGAAGGGCCTTTGTCTTATTTATATACATAAATACAATGAAAGCCAATAATATACATACTATTGATCAATTAGTCATCATATGTGCTTTCAAAATGCATAGAAAATCAATTTCTACTACAGAAGAATTCTAAAATGCTCACAACATATTGTCCAATTTTTAGAACCCATAATTATGCTTTCCATAAGTGAATGACCCAAATGAGAATTATAGCAAAATTCAGGAGCCATATATTCCAATTCACACAAAGAAGTCTTTGCTTGTATACTTTTATAGAAGCAGCTCATTTCACTTTTGACAGTTCTAATTTCTAAACTTTTCCTTGAATCACACTTAAATCTTTCTTTCAGCACTCTTTTAATTCTCTCAGTTCTGCTCTTTAAGGTCAAAAAAAGGTGATTATGAGGGGATGGGTGGGTAATTTGTCTTCTATATGATAACCTTTCAAATATTTGAAGACCTCTATCTTGCCTCTTCTTAGTATCCGCTTCTCCAGATTGAGCACCTCCAATTCAATCTTTGTATGACAAAGATGGGAATCCTTTTCACCAGTCTGATTGCTCTTTTTGGCACTTTACTACGTGTCCAATATAACTCCAAGAACTCAAAACAACACTTCAAAGGTCATAGGTATAGGATAGAGTACAGAAGGATTATCTCTCCTTTTTCTTCCCTGAAAACTTGTCTGATTTTAATGCAATCCAAGATCTTACTCCATTGATTTTTGACGTTTGTCACTGTTAAATCATATTGAACTTTTAGTCCCCTAAAGTTAGAGAATGTATTATGTTTTCTTTTAAGTTAGAAGAATCAAAAGGTCAGATCTACAATTATTAGAACAATATTATTAATTCAGAAAAGCAGAGTAGCAATATCAAAAAGAACCTTTTAAAATCAAGAGATACTTAGGCTAGAATACTATCCTTGATATTTAATAGTTATATAAACCTTGCTAAGTTATGAAATATCTCCAATATTGTTTCCTCATCAGTAAAATGATAAAGATTATCATAGAACATACCTCACAGAGGTCACTAGATTGGTGCTTTGAGCAATTAGATAATCAAAGTCCTTTGTGTACTTTAAAGGGCTGCACACATACCAGCTATATTAAACAATGTTCTTACTTTTAGGGATTAGACCACATAATTTATGTGGCATCTCTATTATCACATGTTTAGTCAAATTACTGTATTTTATTGAACATCTTCTATGAGGTCTATCTTCTATGTGCTATGAATGGTTGGGGAACAAATTCATATAATCATTAGATCTCTAAAATAATCTCTAAATTTTCTTCCAGTCTTTAATATATACAATCCTACCTATTCAGGAAGGTACTATTTGCATCCAGAGAAACAATAATTAGTAGAAGGATATATAGAATTACTTTATACACATATATGTATATATAAATAATTGTAGTTCAAAAAAGAAAGAGCTCATTGAAATTGAAATAATTGTGGAAGGTTGTGTAATGATGTTAAAACATGGGTAAGACTTTGAAAAAGGGAAAGAATTTGGAGAATAGTCCACAATAGAGCTAGAGCAAAATCAAACAATGGATTTGATTTGATTCCATTTGATGCAAACAGTTCAGTATCTCCTATGTGCATGACACTGTGCTAGATTCTTCTTGTCTGATTTGATCTAATTAAAAGCTTGGAGTTGAAGCTGGCAAACTACTGTTGGAGAGGCAAATCCTACCTGCAGTCTGTTTTTGTTTGACCCTCAAGCTGAGAATGTTCTTTACATGTTTAAATACATTTAAATGCTAATGAATACTAAACACACATTGATGTATGTAATATAGGTTTAAATTATATATGTGAGCATGTATATATATGTGTGTGTGTGCGTTTATATGTGTGTATACACATATACACATGCACACATATTTAAATTTAATTTTTTAAAAACACAGTTTCCTGCAAACCAAAACAGAAGGTGGACTAAATTTGACCCTAAAGGCTGTAATTTTGCTGACCCCTGCTGTTGAATAATTGAGTCATTAAGTTAACTAGCTTTTCAAGCACATGTGTCAGACACTGTGCTAAACAAATCAAAGAAAGAGGGTTCTGGCACTCATGGAGCTTAGAGTCTAATGAGGATGAGAGGTTTTTTTAATAGGAAGAAAAAAACATAAACATAAAAATCTTAATATTTTTAAAATATTAAAATATCAAATATTATGAAGGATTTCTTGGCAGACAGTCAAAAACTGAAAAAAAAATGATCACCTCAACCAAAAAAAGAAGATGCAATATAGGAGAAGAAAAACACTGCCTAAATGAAACAATAGCCAGAGTATTCCTGATATTAGCAGATGGCTTTCTCACATACTCCTATCCCTAGAAGTTTGGTCTGCAAAATTATTTTATTTTCTCACTGTAACTTTTTCTTCTATATCCTTATCTGCTTTAACCTATTTCCTGATTATTGCCTTCCCCTACTAATAAAGGCTTATACTTGAAAGAAGTAAGGTTTTATCTTCATTTTTGTTTTTTTTTTTCCTTGCGGAATTCCTCTTCTAAAACCAGATTTTATTTTAGGTAATAAAGGACCCTCTGATAAAAATAACCCTACTGACAACTGCAGAAAATTTCCTAGAAAGCAAAGATAGCAATCCTGTAGTTAAGATGTGACTAGGAGCTCAGAAATAACATGCAGAGTTTCTGGGTATAATCCACATGTAGAATATTTTTGAAAGGTAACATTTCTGAGAAAAAGAAATAGAACTAAAATATGCCCAATAGACAGCTGTGAAGGTAAAGATAAAAGTGGAAGCCTTAGAAACAGACAATGAAAAATAATAGCAAGAGATAAAAGATCATAAAACAAGATAATTATCCAATCTAGCAAGCATTTATTACACACCAGAAGGCAACATCCCACGTTAGGTACTGGAAATGTGAGGAATATGATTTCTAGATCTCAAGGTGTTTGCATTCTATTTGTGGGTTGTGATATGTGAATAAGCAGATAAGTTAATAAATACATATATGAATAGGGAAGATGATTTCTGAAGTGGTTATATTATTCAAATTTTCCCTGATGATTTAGAACAAATTATCACATGCTACATATAGGGATAACTTCAAATAGGGCATATATATATGAATAATGTTACTATTTTTTTAACTTTATTATTTGCAATAATCAAGATCTAATTTATCATTACCTAGTAAGTAGATCAGGAAAGGCTTCCCAGAGGAGGTGAGGTGAGAATAGAGCCCTGAAGGAAGAGAAGGATCCTATGAGCTGAATGTGAGAAAGATGTGCATTCCAGAGGGAAACCCCTATGCAAAGTTTTGGAGGAAGAATATGAAATGTTTAGTGATAGACTTCACCCAAAGAAGTCTGAAATAGAGATCTGGGAAATAAGATTCAAAAACCAAAACTGGTGAATCTGTTATGATAAGCCTATCTCTGAAGGAGGATTTACTGCAGTAAAGGATCCTTCAGGAGTGCATTGTGACTTCAAGAGGCATCTAATAACATAAGGTCTCCAAAATCTGGTACAATCAAGAGTTAACTATATATCATCTAATTAGAAATAAGCATCTTTCTATGATTCTTTACCTGCATTGTTTCCAAATAATTACTGATTTGAAAAACAGAACCAGACAACCCACTTAGTGTTTTTCAACCACACTGAAAGTGACCCACTGCAAACACATCTTTCACAATCCTGACAGTTGGTCAAAGGCTTTCTGGGAAATAAAACTGCAACTACTTTTCAAAAAACCAATTCTCTAGTTAAAAAAAAAAAAGGTAAAACATTTTGCCTAAAAATAACCCTAAAACAACAGTGAATCCCTTTAAATCAGAATAAACTATTAGAAGAGTGGCCTGTCAAAATATTACCATATGTTTTCCACTGTTTTTGTTCTTACTATATTTGGTAATACCAATTATTTCATTTTTAGTTCATTTATCGTATTCCAGAATTATATTCTCTTAGTGAAAGATAGTCAAGAAAGTTTCTATTTTAAATCCCTCTAAATTTAACTAATACAATATTATATAAATATGCATAGACACACACACAAACACACATATATGCAATTTTCATAAAAGGTAGTAAAGTGTACTGAATAGGGAACAAGCCTTGGAGCCGAAAGACAGGGGTTCAAGTCTACTCTGTAACACATAAACACTTAAACTAATAAACTCTATAAGAATTTATGATAGAGTGACTGATTTTCATTGGTGGTAAAAAATTTCCATACCAAGATTTTCATACAATGAAGATATTGAATTTCAGGAATCCACAAAAATGTACTTCCATTAAAGCTATTAAGAATTGTTTGAAAACCACATAGTATGTAGCACTATCTAGTGCTAATCTTATCTAAGATAATTAAATAAATTGTCAACAAGAAAAATTATGTAGGAGAAAAATTTGTCTAAGGATTTTTTGCTAAACCACATTATTTCAGTGACCTTCCTTTTTCCTCAAACTTAATATATCCAGTATCCTCAAGCAAACCTGTTCAGGAGAAGAAAATTAATTCATTTGAACTAATATATAAATGACTAAGATGATCTATTACCTTTTCATGAAGCATTTGTATTTTAATAATGTGAAAATGGTGAAAATTGGTTTGTCTGGTATAAATCCATCGGGTAGAATGTAGATATGTCAAGGTTAATAAATCCAGTCACTAGGTATTCTACCCCTCTCCCTGAATCTCTTAGTGGATTGACACAAGTAGAGTGAAGTTCTGTATGCCCCTACCTCCCATTCCTTACTCCTTACTAGACAATTTAGGAAACACCTAGGATCATTTCATTGGTCTTAGTTATACTATCATCTTTTCCATAAGGATAATAAGTCTTTAATTGATACCAGATAGTTCGTTGTCCAAAACTGTATGTAAGTTTGAGCCCTTGAGTATAAACCAGAGTATGTTTCCACATCTAGAAATCAACCCATTGTATTCTGACCCTGTCAGGGGCCAAGGTGCCATAAGGATTCCACACTTGTTTTTCCCCATGGGTATTTGCTCTTCATCACTTGTGAATATTAATAAAGTTATGTCAATTACTATTTTTGGGGTGATTCTGTTACTCTTCATCTAAATTCTCCTATATTATAAACAGTAGACAAGAAACCTTGAGTTAAAATATTGAACTTTGAATTTAAGGAAGAATTTAAGAACCTATTTATATAACTATATAAGTATATATATATATATACATATGTGAATAGATATAAAATTTTTGAAAGTAGTAAAGTAGACTGAATAGGAGCAGAAAGTCAGGGGTACCCATTTTAAGGTTTTAAGGAACTCCTAGAATGATCACTGGTCTGGTACTGAATAATATTGGGATATTATCTATATATGTTTTGGAAATTTAAAAAATTTCTCTGTGTCAATTTATAGAATTACTATTTAGAGAAGAAGGAGAAATGAATGAATGAAACTATTTTATTATGTGCCTGCAATGCGTCAGATGTTATGGTAGGCCCTATTTGTAAGAGAAAACATACAGAAGGTATTGATGGTCAAGAAGGAGAGTTCAGGTACTAAAAATCACAGGGATTGTGATGAAGTCACTGTGCATTAGGTTATACTAACTTTTTCTTCATTATATATTTTTTATATTCTGTCACATATATTTGATTTACCAAGCAAAGAAGGTAGAACTGATTTGAATTCAATGATCTTTTCCATAATTTTTGAATAACGTGCTTCTATCTATTTTATCTTGGAATTTTTGCTACCTGATCTTTCAATGTGTCAAAAATCTACCCCCCCAAAAAATCTAAAAACATTTAACTGGAATAAGTGAATAATAGTGTCTGTGTATAAGATAAATCCTATTGTTTCATTGCGGAATGCTAAAAGATGACTTCATCCATCATCCCAATTTTACTGACAAGGAAACTGAGGGCTAGAATATTAAAGGGACTTGGAAAATCAAATATATAAAAAGTAATAGGGCCACAAGCACAGCATCTCAATGCTGAACCCTGTGCTTCTTCTACCATAATATATTTTTATGCATCTTATCTTGCTATAGCCGCCATGTCACTTATGTGTTCTTATTTCACCTATATTTAGGTAGGTCCTCAAGATGAAATTTTGATGAACCATTCCCTGCCATTGAGGTTGCTCCACTTGGCAACTGAAATCCATTCACACCTCAGAAACTGGCAAATACTACAAAAAAAAAAGACTTTTGTTTATGAGCTAAATGTAGTTTTAAAATTGCTAAATAAAGCCTAAAAACTATTCTTAGCCCCACCCCCAGACCAGCTTTAGTCTTCTGGGCACAATTTGCCAACCATTTTCTATATTTAAGAAAGTGATAGAGAAAATGTTAGCATGGTAAGTTAAACATAAAAATGTTTTTGTTTGTTTTTTTCCCCTTTAAAAGGGTCAGTATTAAACATCTCCTAGACCATCTCGGGAACCATGTTTCACAAGATTCCTTTTAAATGGCAAAAATAGAGACATAATTTATCAATTATTCACTATGTTCTTACCATGTACCAACTAACTCTATAATTAGCAACAAACTGGCAACCCTAGAATTAATAGCAAATGGTAAGACTGTCTCTTCCATTCTATTTAATTTATCTATTAATGCCCTATCAGATCTTATAATATGTTACTATTACTGTAAGTTGCATGTTTCCTAAAATTCAGATGCAACATTAAACTTTTAGATGTTTCTAAACAGCTAGATATTTTGACATTTTGCACATAAAACATCTGAAATTTTGCGTGGAAGTTACCATCTTGGCCCTGAGGTTCAAATATATATACTTATCTAAGTACACATTACTTGAGACTATATTAAATCATGCAGCTTGGAATGCACCAGTCTTCTTCAGATTGTTGTTCTAAGGGAAATAGTCCTTAAAGCTCTTTTGCAAATATGAGATAAGCTCCTTATGATTATTTTAAGACATACATCATCCATCAGAAGTAATCATTAGGGTTAGGATGGAAAGTCTCCATCCATTTCTTGTCTCTTTTACTATCCATAAGTGAGTGAAAAGGAAACAATAGCTAGGGCAGAAGAACTGGAGATCTTGCTTTATTCCATAGCACTATTTAAAATAGAATTAAGAAATTCTTCTGAGTCTTTGATATTTTTAAAAATGAACTTGAAATTCAGACACAGACTCAAATTGGAAAGTATGAAATTTTAGAACATGTAATTTCACACATAGCATTGATGTATGCCTTCTCAAATAAAACTACAGAATATTGAGTCATAGATGACTTTTAGTAAGTGAAATATTTTTTGCCTTAATGTGCTAATTGCAAGTGACACTGTAGATCTGTGTGTTTATCCTGTGGTGCCATGTTGTGGGTATGATGGAAAAGTGAGAAATACTGAAAAACATCAAGTGCATGTGTGAAGTTAATTTTGCACTCCCTCTTTCTCAGGCTGATTAGTAAAAATTAAATACCTCACAAATCAACTCGTTCAAAAGTAATGCATAAGTACCATATTTCTGATTGTGAGCAAACCAAATTCAAGCTACTAATGCAATGTATTCATGTATAAATAAAATTCCTTCAAATCACTTAAGGTGGAAATTGTAAGAAAAGAACCAATATGTAATAGAAGGAAGCAATGTTTCCATTTATCTGTTTCTAGGATCATTTGCTCTAACATTTAATTGTCAAAATTTGAAATTTTTACACATATATATTTATTGTACCTTGAAGAAATTACCTTGGTTAGGTATTTTAACAAGACAAAAACTGATCATGTTCTTGAAACTGCAAATTATGTATACATTCCATTACAAATTCTGTACAGAGAAAAAAGTGACTATGTTTAACACATATACCCATGTACTTATAGATATACATACATGTGTGTATGTTGCACATGCATGTGTAAAATGTATGAGTGTGATTTTGTGACATCACATTGGAAAGTAGTCTGAGTTATGAAATGTTATGCAAAAATATGGTCAGAGATAAAAAAAATACCCCTAATAAAATAACCCTAATACAACCGAAAATCTGAATGGATACTATGTTCACTTGAAAAAAAACCTCATGTTTTTCCTTTCTATCTCAAGCTTTTCTTTCTTTTCCTTTAATCCTAATTCTTCATACACAAATGTCATGTAAACATGTTAAACACAAGTGCAATAGTACAAATTTTATCAGACTGTCTGCCACAAAGTGGGGAGAGAGGTGGGTTGAGAGGAAGGGAAGATGGTAGAAAAATGTGTAACATAAATATGCAAGTGGATAAATGTTGAAAAACTTTCATAATATATAATTGGAAAAATAAAATAAAATATCAGTACAAAAGAACTTTTTGTGGAGATGGAAAAAGTGAATGTTTTTCAACTTGGGAATGTCTAAACAAATTGTAGTATGTGAATATTATTGTGCTTTCTTAAATGAATATGATGAATACAAGGATGCAAAGGACAGTAAGTAGAGTCAATGATACAATGACTACAATAATATAAGTGGAAAAGTAAATGGACAGTTTATCAATTGTAAAATAAGGTTAATAATAGCATCTGTCTTCCATACTTGTTGTGAGGATCAGATGAAGCAATATTTGCAAAAATAAAATGGTGTTTATCATTTATTTAACATAAAATTATATTTATATTTAGCAGAGAAAAAAATTAAGCAGAGGTTGCTATTTTACTTCCACCAGGTAAATTTTTCCCTTCTCAGTATTTTATTTTTGCCCTCAGATGCTCTATTCTAAATCCATGAAAACAAAGTCACAAGTTTTTTAGCCATAAACTGTTTCTGGCAAATAACAGGAAGTATATAAATGCTTATGCTTTTTCCTTTACATCATAGTTGAAAAGAACAAGCATGCCACCATCCCAAAGATGAGACATAAGAAGCAACCCCCAGGTCCTTCCTTTGGAAAGGTGATAGGTCCAGAGGTGTAGCATGCTGCATATATTTTCAAATAGCTTTGATGAATTGGTCAGGCTTTCTGATTTTTTTCTCTTTTTCCTTAAAAAAAAGTAGTTTTTGCCATATGAGCTAGTTATATGGGAAGATAAAGGGAAGTCATAAAGGAAGACATTTTGGACATGGAAAAATACAACAACAATAAAAATACCAATAAAATGTGTGTACGATTTGATTTTTGGATAATCATTATAATTTACCATAATGAAGTGTTACTGTCGGGATACCTAAAGAATGATCCTTTTTAGTAGTCTGAAAGCAGTTTATAAGTGAGGCTTTTGGAAAGGAACTGTAATTGGTGCCAATTAAGTTATAAAAGTGACCAATTCAAAGATTTGACTGAAATGTACAATTATATTAGGGAACGAATTTTCCAGTCTCAAATCTGATTCTTATTTGTTATTTCATTATGTTTGTGATATCAATTTCTTTCTTAATGAAGAGACTGTCAATCTCCCAGAAACTAATTGAAAATTGAGCATTTATCTAATAATTTGTATTATTAAAATCATATTGTGTCACAGTTAACAAAGAGGTTCAAAGTAACTTTTAAGTATGAAGAAATATTGATAGTTCATATTAACAAAGAGTACATTTCTCAAAAGTCTCAAACTAAAACAAATTTTAAGTACAATGTTCAGTCTGTGGAATTTTGAGACAAATCTGAACATTAAGAAATTACTTAGATGTCAAAAGAATCTGGCACATTAAATTTATGAAAAGACTAAAAGTGAAATAACCTATATCACTGTGAATTAAGTAATAATATCAGAGGACCTATCTCATCAAATGCTGAACAAAATAGAAATCTAGAAATAACTTACAATTGTCACTAATATCCTAAAATAATGATAAATTGCCTATCCTGGTAAATAAAAACACACTTTGAAATGATGCTAAAAAAAGGATAACCTTAATTCTTTGACTTCTTTTGGCTTCATATTAGAAACATATTTACTTTTTAATACTATGTGTGGACAAGCAGTTACTAATTTGGATTGAAGTTCATTTGATTTTTGTTGGTTGTATAAATAAGGAGAATAATTGCAAACATAGTGAAGCAACTATTTGTGTCAGGTTAATCTTTTTCTTCTTGCTCCTTTTACCCCCAGAGATATTTTACTGTAGTAAATATTAATTATGAATTTTTCCTACCTACACCTACATTTGTCTTCCTCTTTCCATTTATTACTTTAGGACAGCTCGTGTTAATCTCCTAGAGAGAATATGAGTAGAGAAATAAATATCTAATAAATAAATAAAGGGGAATTAACATTAGATTATGGCTTTACTGACATTTTTATAAAAGCATTCTCTAATTATTTTCTTATTCCACAAGGAGTAGCCTGCCTGATTTTTCTCTTACTAATGTAAATGAAAACTATTCTTTAGAGGTATTGATGGATGGTGGAGGAAAAAATAAAAGATCATTACAAAAGATTTCATTTGTTTCTTAATTCAGTATAAAAGCTATGAGAATACAAATTCAGCCTCAGTTGTGCAGTTTGTTTATGATTTTAAAAGTTCATAGGAATCAATCTAAAGTATATATGTTGTGTGTAATTTTTTCAGAGAAATGGACATTGTATCTGGCTAGCTAAAAAGGAAAATAAAAAAATCTTTCTGTGAGCATGACAATTTATAAATCAAAATATATACAGCATTCTCCAGGTCTAATTTTCCAATTTCACAGGGAGCAAAATATCGATTGCCTATCAACATGTGGCCTAAATTCTGTGAATATTTTGTCCCCATATCATAATTAAAATAAAAAAATATAAAATAATGCAAAAAATGAAGAGAAAAATATTTCTATTTATTTATTATAAAATTATATTCATATTTATCAGAGAAAAAATTAAGCAGAGGTTTCTATTTTACTTCAACCAGGTAAATTTTTCTCCTTCTCAATATTCTATTTTTGCCTTCAGATACTCTAATCTAAATCCATGAAAATAAGGTCACCATTTTTTTTATCCATAAATATGTTTTCCACTGAGTAGCATCTATCTTGGTATTTTTCTAGAACGAAGAATGGTTCTATCCAAGTACTAAATCTTCAGAATTTAGCACATAATTAACCTAATTCTCCTTTTTTTTGTTTCAAAAGGGCAACTCTTTAAAAGAGGTTTGCGTTCTATTGTTTTCTTTATATTTCTTTTACTGAATCTTCCCATCAGTCCACTACAGATCAGAACAAAAGAAACACCCTTAAAATATTCTCTGTATTTCTGCTACTGAATTACCTCTTGGCAACTGAATATGGTTGAATAAATGGGGAAATGCTCGCTAACAGAATACATGGCAGCAAATACACATTCAATGGTTCTCCTGCACTTCTTCCTATTTAACATTTTTTCATTAAGGGGTGAATTGAGGCATTGACTGCATGCCTTTGTAATTCATGAATAACTTCAACTAAACAGAAAAGTTAATATGTAAAATGAATTATGATTTTAAAAGTTCATAGGAGTCAATACATCAAACTAATAAGATGAAATATAATAGGGATAAATGTAAGGTTTTTTTCAGTTAAGATAACCAAAAGTTCAAATACAAATTTTGTGGAAACAAGACTACACTGTAGTTTTTATGAAAAAGATCTTTGTGGGATGCAAGCTCAATTTCAGGCAATAGTTTGATATGGAAGCAAAGAAATAATAGTTAATGTAATCTCAGGTAGCATTAACAGAATGTTGTCAGGCTCAAGGGAAATAAGGGTCCTTTTGTATTCCTCACTGGTTAGATCATATATCAAACATTGTGTTTAGCTCTGGATGTCACAGATTATAAGGATGAGTTGTAGCACATGCAGAGGAGAGTTTCTACCTCAAAACAATGTCAGAGATGGAATACTTGAAGGAATTGCAGTGATCACTTGGGGGTGGGGGGTGGGGAAGCAACATCATGAAAAAGGATGGAAGCCTCAGGAGCTACCTTCAAATATTTGAAGGCCAGAAGGTAGAAGATAGGGTAAAATTAGGAGCATTGACTGGGATATTCATTTATTACAAAAGGTTAAGCTACTTGACCCATAAGGTCCTGAGTCTCTGGATATAAACAAAGCTGAGCAAGACAGGTAGGGATGCTGAGCTCCAACCTGAGCAGACTTATCTCTAGAAAGTTATAGCTAGGTCAGAGCAAGAATCCTATGTCAGGTTGGGGATATAAGAGGGGAATATTGATCTGGAGTCTTATTACATGGAAACTTTAACATCTGAATTTTAAATCTGGGCAAGTATTTAGGACACTGGGACTAGTACTGGAGCCAAAGATTTGCTGAAATCTATGCATGACATGGCTCCACACTTGTCATTCATTTCAGGTATTTATTTTTTCCTATTTTTAATTAATTATTTTCTTTTTTTAAAAAACTTGCATATAAAATAAGGAAAAAAACTATTGCCACATGTGCAGAAAACATGAGGGGATTCATAATATAAGGCAAAAAGTCTCACTTCAAAAAAAACCTATAATAACAAATACTATGATTTGTATTCAAAATTGTCCATTTTTTGCTTCCTTGTAGGAAGTTGTGCACTGTTTGTTTTTTCCCCTCTTCTTCTCCCCCAAAGACAACAATTGTGTATGTGAGTATGGATATATATACATATATATATATATATATATATATACACACATATGAACATACACATATATATATACAAATATGTGTACCCATGTATGCAATGTATATTTATATATATTTGCCCACATACATAGGTAGATATTAACAGATACATATAAAGATACATACTCATAGATATCTGTATATTTGGTCTGTGTGCATTTCTTATAATTAGAATATTTCTTGGGGTGGCTAGGTGGTGTAGTAGATAAAGCACCAACTTTGGAGTCAGGAGTACCTGGGTTCAAATCCAGCTCAGACACTTAATAATTACCTAGCTGTGTGGCCTTGGGCAAGCCACTTAACCCCATTTGCCTTGCAAAAAGTTAAAAAAAAACTAAAAAAAAAGAATATTTCTTGAAAGTAACAATCCCTCCTCACTCCTCTATTTCATTTCTACTTGCTAACTTGTCCTCCTATTCCTTATCCTATTGCCCTTCCAAGAATCCTTCCCTTATAGACCCTCCTCCCTCCCCATTGAGCTATACACCATATATATATATATATATAATCCCCTTATCCTATTACCTCACCCTCTAACTCAATACTCTCCCTATGCCCCTTTTATTTCTTTCTGAATTTAAAAGGTATATGAGAGTAGATTTCCCAAACTAATAGCCCTTCTTCTCCATATAATTTCTCTATATCAGTTCTTCCTCTCATATATAATTTGTATAAGATGATCATTAAATATCTAATGATAATAGTAATTTTTCAGTATTCTAGGTTTTTTTCTACTATATGCTGTTGTCTATATAAATAAACTTTTAAACAGTTTAGAAAAGAATCCTAAAACATCCACAGAGACATCTATCCTCACCTCCCATTGATCAGGTAAGACAACAGATGAGAAAGCACATTGTAAATGATAAAATACTAGGCAAATTTATTTTTACAAAATATCAAGAAATTATTCAACATTTATCTGATGCCTTCTGTGTACAAGAACTATGTGAAACCTAGGCATAAAATAAAAACAAACAAAAATCAGTCACCCAAAACACACATAACCATACACATGTCCCTGCCCACGAGGCAAGCTTAAAATAACTATCTTCTTGGTCAAACAACCAGCAACTAGGGCAGCTAGGTGATGCAGTGGATAGAGCACTGGCCCTAGAGTTAGGAGGACATGAGTTCAAATTCAGCCTCAGGCACTTAATAATTGCCTTGGGAAGACACAACCCCATTGCCTTAAATAAATGAAATTTTAAAAAAATCTAGCAACTGTTCCACTAACTTATTCAAATGGATGGTGCAGAATAAAGCTCTAGAGAAAAGTGACTATGCATGCTCTATCTTTACTTAGTAGGGTAGATATCCCCATGGTTACCAACACTGGGCAAGAGAGAAATCAAACAGTGAAGACAAAAAAGTTTAAACAAATTACTTTTATAAAATATGCTTGCTAGAAATCTTATTTTTATTCCATCTCGTTTAATCCATTTCTCAAAACAATTACTAGTTGTCCATGCATCCTTTTTGTTCTTTTTTTCCCCCTCATTAAATAGAAGAAAGTTTTTTTCTCCCAAGTTCCTTAGTTTCTCCTGATTATGGAAGTAAGTTAGACATTTGGGCTCTGTTTATTTTAAGAAGAAGCCTTGCTGTCAAAGTCATGTATTGAGTGGACACTCAATATATTTGTGTAACGTGTATAATCATGCCTTTCCATGGTCAAGTGGAATTCTGAGAATGTTGGTTCTTGTCCTTTGTTATTGAAGAAGACCAAAATGACATCACAATGACATCAAGAAGAATGTATATATGAATGAATTTACTCAAGGAAAGTTTACTGGGATTCCACCATTCTAATAGATGCTTGCTTTCGCAACATTGGTGAACTCCAATTCTACAATCTCGCTCACGCTGCATCTTGAAACAGCTGCCAGATTTTGTCCTTTCCACTTCAAGATTTCCTGAATATATCAACACTCTCATCATCTCCTATCTAAACTACTGAAATATCTTCCTAATTGATCTCCCTGAATCAGGTCCAAACTCCACAAATGAATTTTTTCTCAAAAATGCAGGATTGGTCATATCCATAATTAAGTGCTAGAGGTCCATTCAAGCTCCTTACCATATGACCTAATTTAATAACTTCACTATATATTACTTCCCTTTAAACCTACTATTCCTTCAGCCCAGGATCTGATTTTCCATCTCCATGCATTTACACTGACTATCTACCAGAGATGCCATTTCCAACCTCTTTAAATCCTTTTTCTCTTTAATGAGAGCTTCAGGGCTAAGTTCTATATCAATGGTTCTGATTCCCAGTTACCAGTGCCCCTCTGGTAAAATCACTTTGTATTTGTTTGTATAGCCACACACACACACAGACACAGACACACACACACACACACACACACACACACACAATGACTACAGATGTCATTTTTTTTTATCGAATGCCATATGTCAGATTTTTTTTTTGTCATAGCTTTATTAGATTTGTGAACTGAGTGAGCGAGCCCAGACCTAACTCTAACGGATTGCTTCATGGTTGTCAGAGTCTCTAGTGTGTATTATCTTCTAAGATTACAACCAATATAAGGGAAAAAAATCATTAAGCCAAGAGATGCTAAAACGTGCCCAAGTATCCCAAGTATCTTAAGTAGTGTCAGGTCAGAGTCCACTTCACTCTATCCTGGGCTGGTTTGGCAACACGCCCAAGGAAACAAACTGGCATCAAAATTAAAGCCCCATTCCCCTCCTTTTTTTACAGGAAAGCTACACTTTCAAAGTCTCTCTTCCCTCCCATACTAAGTCTTCATTATTGGGCAGCTTGGTGCCTCAGTGAAGAGAGTACTGACCTTGGGATCAGGAGGACCAGAATTCAAATCTGGCCTCAAGCAACTGATAATAACTAGCTGTGTGACCCTGGACAAGTCACTTAACCCTGATCGCCTTGAATCCAGAGCCATATCCAGTCATCTTAATTCATATCTGGCCACTGGGTCCAGATGGTTCTAGAGGAAAAAATGAGGCTGGTGACTTAGAACACCCCCCCCCACTCAAATCCAATTCATTTGCTTGTCATGGCATCAACTCCTGGATGTCATGATCTTCTTTGAGAATGAAGGAAAATATTATTATGTACTTATTAAAGGAGGTATAATGGTGGTTATCATAGACCATGGTAAAGGAAGAGGAGCCTTCTCACATGGCTCCTTGTTTCTGGAGCTAAAGCTAATGGCAACTATCATTCAAGACCCACACCATGTAGCTGAAGGAGGGTTCAGGAGTGGAAGTAAAATGAGACCAGTGATATAAGGTGAGCTCAGTGTCCTGTCTTCCAAGCGTGATGCAGGTAAACTGCCTCTAGTTCCAGGTAGAGTTTATTTATCACTAATGATACTCCTTCTTAACACTGTATGGAGGGAAGTAGGATTTGTAATGGAGAAAAAAGGGATGATAGAGCACCAGATTCATTCAGAGATTTGCCAACATGACTGCTCTATTATTATGCATATATTCTATATATATTTATATATTCTATTACCCAGCAAAATTCCCTTGAGTAGGGACAGCAGAAAGACATGAACAGTTGCTGCCAGAATACCAGGAAAAGTGGGTGGGGGGAGTAGCAACTAGGTGGTAGAGTGGATAGAGCACTGGCCCTGGAGTTACATACATACATGCATGCATACACATATCTATTTTTATGTATTCTCTCTATATATATGTATATATGTATATTTATATAGTGTTTCACTTCTCTTGTATTTTCATTGCTTAACACAGTAATTTATACATGATAGATACTTAATATGGAAAAGGAAATGGCAAATCACTCCAGAATCTTTGCCATGAAAACTCTAAAGGGAGTCACAAAAAGTTGAACATGTCTGAAAAATGACAACAGGCACATTAAATGCTTGACAATTGTCTACCTACATGCATGCTTATGTTAGGTAAAGACTTTTTTTTTCTATTTGGGGGACAAATTCTTATAAAAGACTGATTTTTCCTTTAGTACATTAGAATTGTTCTATATAATAAGAATATTATTCTAAAAACTGTATTAGTGTGAAAATGTGAAAGAATGTAATAATGACCTTCCTTTCTCTTTTCTTGTGGATTGGATCTGTAAATATTTGAATATAAATATATTTATATATATAAGTAATATAAATATGGTCAGTAGAAAGGAAAGATGGAATTGTCAAAAAAAGTTTCTATATTTTTATGATTTGCTAAAAATTCTGTAAAAGAACTTGATCAGGGAGAGGTACTAACTTAATTCAAATCTGAGTCTTTCTTCTAAATGTATTAATGTGCTCGATCCACAGCACATTTTTATAGGTATGGTTGCACTATGTGCTACTTATAAAGAAAAGTTTCATTTGCAATGCTGAATACAGCTTGTCATTGTTCTTATTCCTTTAGGTGTGTCAGCTATCCTTAACTAATTTCTGACATTTGTAGTTGAGAATTGGTTCTGAAAGATCAATCAGGTTGCTCTATATTGGCACATTGCCTCATGCGTAAAAGAAGAAAGACACTGGAATTTGAAAAAGTTACCAGTACTTTCATGACTATCATCTTTATTTAGCTGTTAGATAAAAGGCTAGGACTGAAATGACTATGATGGGATTATTCTACAATAACTCAAGGGAGATATAAAAAAGAATAATTATCTCACACAATTCATATATAAAAATGATAAATTGATACAGAAGGAAATAGTGGTGGAGGTCAGGTGGTGAGGAGGGATATGATGAGGTGAAGAATAGAGACAGATAATATAGGAAGGAGGAAAATACAGAACAAATAATTATAACCAAGCATGTGAATGTGATGTATTTACCCATAAAATGGAAAAGGATAGCAGATTAAGATCATTCAAATTTTCTACTTAAGTTAAAAATAAAGTTTAAAATAAAGTTTAAAAAGAAAAAAAAAGAAAGGAGATGTATAATGTCATGGAATTTTCCACAACCTTAAAGAACTTTTTTATTAAATAATTATATATCATATAGAAACCCTTGCTAATATAAATGGATGTGTTGAAATTCGGTGGGGTTTTCTTGATCAAATTAAATTATAGAAATATGAGTTCATGTGAAGCCAGAAACATTATTATTGCTATGCCTTGAGAAGCCACAAATTTTTGCCACATGTGGTCCAAAAGTGAGGTTATGGGTTCATTTTTTTAATGTCCTTTTTCCTTCAAGAACAAATAAGATAAATCGTAAAGAAGACAAGATTGAGATTATTTTAAGCCATGGATTCAAATGCATTTCCCATTAATTCACAGTGAAAAATGACTTTTGATAAATAACATCCTATCTCTGATCTCCTTTTTTTCATGACCAGTGAATTGTGGGAGATTATATGGCATCTAGGGACGTTCCCAGCTATAAAATACCATAACTACCCCCTTTTATTTTTCAAAAGAAGAACAATGGGAGAAAATCACAAGGGGTAAATTATTTTACATGAAAAAATAATCATAAAAGAAAAATTCTAGATCTAAAGAAATTAAAATAAATATCACATAGTAAAACTCTCCTAACTATACATTGTTAATTCTGTTTTACTTATAGAGAAAAGTTTTCATATTTTTAATGATAATCAACATTAAAAGCATCTTGCTCTCATTCTAATTATACTAAAATATATATTTATGTTTTGTTTTACATCTGCCTGTAAAAAACACATTATATTACATGAATGTAGACATTGTATTTTGCATTTTTCTGGATGACAACATTTGGCTGAAGCTACCTCTTTATTCCTAGAGTATGTTTGTTATTTCATTCTACATGACTTTTTGGGTTCCCAGGGCAAACCAATACAACTTTTTTTTTTGTAAAATACAAATGGGAAAATATATAAAGAATATGTCAAAGGATTAGCACCAATTATTTTGCTGCCTACCATCTCAATAAGGAAGATAAAAGCCCCTTCAGGGATAAGTTAAGAAACCATAGCCTAGATAATTACAGCAGCTAAGGGGATCCATTGGAAGAGTGGTGGGTTTGATTGGAGAAGGAAATGGCAAACTATTCCATTATCTTTGCCAAGAAAAAATTCCAGATAAGGTCATAAGGAGTCAGACCCAACTGCCATAACTGAACAACAACAAACAACAGCAAAAAATAAATAAAGTCCATAGATACAATCTTCTTTATGTTTAGTTGAAAATGAATGAAAATGACAAGGAATCTATCATTTCAAACAGATATTTAAATGTAATTTAGATCCTTTGATTTTACTAAATCATGGCATTTAAGCTAAGAGAATGATGAAGGTTTGTTTGTTAATACTTGAGTCTAATGTTCAAGGTCTTTCATAGTTGCTTTTTTCTGCATCCTAACTTTCATCAATCTCCTAATACACATCTTTTGTTCTAGTCAGTCTATTTTTTGTCTTTCCTCCACCTCTAAAAACCTTCTGTTTTACATTTTTCATCCCTTCACTTATATCACTCCTCATATTCCCTCTCTGTCTATAATTAATACATCCTTTAAAAAGCAATGCAAGAGGTGGCTAGGTAGTGCAGTGGATAGAGCACTAGCCCTGGAGTCAGGAGTAGCTGAGTTCAAATCCGACCTCAGACACTTAATAATTACCTAGTTGTGTGGCCTTGGGCAAGCCACTTAACCCCATTGACTTGCAAAAAAAAACTAAAAAGAAAAGCAATGCAAAGCCTTCTCCTTTATGAAATTTTCCTAAAACATCATATGCTCTCTCTGTATCACTTGTCTTGGAATTTGTCTGTAGTCCTCTTAAATCCAACAATGAGGATGCAATCACCTAGTTACTCTGAATTATGCTTTCCCATCATTTAGTTTGGTAGGTGATATTATTCATAGCAGTACTGACACATTTTTAAAACAAGTATCCATAAAAATTCACCTTGAAGGTAGTCTTATTTATGATGAAATCATTGGTTAACCAGAGCAAAGATATCTTGGGGAAAACTGCTTAAAAATGTTTCTGATAATTAGCTCAAATAATTTCATTATTAACAAAAATTAAAATTAAAAAAAATTTCAAAACTGACCTAACTAAATCTATAGTTAATGAAAAAAATCACAGCACCAGGGATCACACAATATAAATATTTTAAACTCCAGCTGCACCTCAAATTGAAATAGCTATTTTATTTTGCAGTACAAGTGGCAGAAAAATAATAAATTATGAAAAAGGAAGCTGAGAAATAACAGTATCAATATAGAATACCTCTCCTCCAACAAATGCTCAAAGACATATCCAGAGTGTCAAAGGCATGTCCTTCAATATTTAACTTCTTCACTCTTTGTTCCCCATCTCAAGTTGAACAATACGTTAATTACCCGATGAAGCATTCTAATTACTCTAACAGCTCCACTCTTACTTATAATTACTGCATCAACACTTTCTTTTTCATATGCTTCAATCTATACCTATTACATTGTCATGATGAAGACACATTAACATTATAATACCGTATAATTAGCTGATGAGCAATTAAATTATTCCACTGCTCTTGTTCCTCTTTGCCAAGAGGTTGGCTTCCAAGTTCTATTATCTCTCCTTTCTCTCCAGTTTGCTTTAGAGGTCCTTTTTTTCCCCCAAAAAAACAAAGAGCCTCATAAGCTTTATTTAAAGCATTTTGATTTCAAATTCAAAAAGAATACTCACTTAAGTTTGTGATAGTTAGAAAAAATGGGTTGGCATTTTAAATAAATTTAAAAAGTATTTTCCTTTGCCCTGTAAGTTAAAAAATGATTTTAAAAATCTTGAAAAACAGTGAAGTGTAACAGGGCAATCTTTTTAACATTATTCCTTTTAATATCTTTAGCATCTTGATGTTTATACAGCTGTTGTCCTTACTCTTCTGTCATTTCGGTCATTTACAACTCTTAAGGAGCCAATTTGTATTATTTTTTCAGTGAAGATACTGCAGTGGTCTGGCATTTACTCCTACAGATTATTTTACAAATGAAGAAACTGGGGCAAACAGGGTCAGGTGACTTGCCCAGGGTCACATAGCCACTAAGTATCTGAAGTTAGATTTGACCTCAGGTCTTTCTGATTTCAAACCCAATCTTCTATCCAGTGTCACAAAGCTTTTTGTATACAAAGAGAGACAACAAAACTTATTTCACATTCATCACAAAAATGTTTTCATTAAAATCATAATACATTAGTTTATTGTTTTTTAACCCATTGAAAATAAAGCAGGAAAACAAAGGCAGGTGCATTAAAAGATATTCATTATGGTTTCCAACTCCTTAAGAGGTCAGACATGCAAGTAAATAGGGATTATTTAATCTAGAGAATTTTCAAAATATGGATAACTCTTTGATTGGTGTCAGGCCTTCAATGTTTTGTGTCTTGTTATCTCTTTGGTGTTCTGAACCTTTCAGTGAGATAATATATCCTTGAATAAAGAGTTATTTTACCCTCATTAAGAGTCTAAACAATTTGAAATATAGATGGCACCAGAATGCTTTATTTCTGGGAAGTATTGTGATAACTATTTTGAATCTATATAAACTTTGATATGGTTATTTTTCAGTCAGTATAAGTGAACTAAATTATCTTTAGATAATTGTTCTCAAAGATCATTATGAACTGGGGTGAAAAGGAGAAGGGGGTACTGGGACTTGTTTTTTAAGACAAAACAATTTCAATAAAATGACTTTTTATAATTTCAGTTTTATCTAGTTACAAGGCAAAGGAATATATGTGTGTGTGTATGTTGTTTATGTATATATATACATATATATGCTGTTTACCAGAAAGTTCTTTGTTATAAATTTTGTTATATATATATATATATATATATATAATATATTCATAACTGCCTATCCATATTTGTATATCTGTCTAACTGCATCTGCACCTGTATCTCCATATTTGATTCTATTTCTACTCAAAAAGTCTGCATTTAGGGTTTCACTCTGACATATACTCAGATCCTGGGTCATTTCCATAAATGAAATGGCCTTTTCTTTCTGCTTTTCATTCCCTTACAAATCCCGCCATCTGAATTCTGGTCACCCTAACCAACTCAGCCATTGACCTCATACCTTGGATTCTGAGGTTTTAGGAGTTCTTGGTATTCAGGCATTTCAGTTGTATCTGACCTTCATAACCCCATTTGGAATTATCTTGATAAAAATAATAGAGTGACTTGCCATTTCTTTTTCCAGAATTTTTTACAGAAGAAGAAACTGAGGAAAGCAGTGTTAATTGACTTGTCCAAGATCACATGATTAGTATTTGATGATGAAATGGAACTTGAATGATGAGTCTTCCTGACTCATCATTTAGGCATCACATTCATAGAACGAAGACAGAAAAATAAATGAGGTATCTATAAAAAACACTTAAAAGCACCTGATACATAGGAGGTGCTATATAAATATTAGTTTCTATTTTTCATGAATAATAATTATTATTATATGGCCTCTGATATTCCTCTGGGCTCTAAATTTTTCAGCATCATAAGTAATTTCTAAAACACTAACTACCTTTGTCACAGAAAAGTAGCTATTTATGGTTACATGAGAAAGAAGACTATATCACATTTTCTGTTTTGGTCTGAAAAATTAAATTCTTCTGAGACATAGTATTAGAACACAAAGAGAACAGGTTTTGGTGTCCAGGAATTAAGTCCAATTCCAGTCTCTTGTCACTTAATAGCTTTGTGACCTTGAGGAACTCTGCTAATTTTTCTGAGTCTCAGTTTACTCCTATGTAAAATGGAGAAGTTGATCTAAAAAATTATCCTAAGGTCCCTTGACACTTGAAAATACTTTAAAACACTGTCCACAGTTCTTTTAGGAGTTTCTCAGTCCTTAAAAGAGAGGGATAAAGAGACATCAAAAAGTTATATTTGAATAACAGCTCAGCATATTTCTATAAAATGTAAATCAGGTCCTACACTATAAAGTGAGGGAAAGATGAAACAAAAAAGTTCCCAAGTCTTTGTTTGTATGCAAGTAAGAGAGATTGGATATGTTGTTATTGTGACTTCAGGGAGGTGAAACTGTGACATGTGGGTGAATTCTACTATCAGAGGTTATATGAGTTTGTGGAGCTCAGAGATGTCATAAATATTAGACCCAGAATCTGAACACAAGTCTCTTGACTATAAGTCCAGGATTTCATTCCATTCTACCATAATAACTCGCAAATGCCAGAAATTTTCCCATGGAGTTTTAAGAAATTATAGACTTCAAAACAGAAGAATCACAATGTCAGAATCCAAAATTCACTGTGCAGCAATAGCTTCATTATAAGGTTACTGGGCATTGGTCACTCACTGTGCTACTAATCATGAACCTACTATGTACAAAGAATTGTACTATGGCGATATGCAGACCTTCCACATTCTATGTATTAAACAAAAATTACACTGCATCTTCTGTAGACTCTATTCCAAATATAGCAAACCTTTAGGCAAAAATCACTCAAATTCCCAAATCATCTACTACCCAAAATACCAAAAGTATTGGAAATTAAAGAAAGAAAAGAAAGGAAGAAAGAAGCAAGCATGGAGTAGAATTATGGTTGCAGTATTGAATTTGAAGTGTAAGTGAAGTGGTTTGGAACCCAGGCTCAGCCTCTTATTAGGTATATGATTTTTTACAAGTCATCTTAATTATTTTGATCTTAGTTTCAGCTACAAAAGAAAGCAATTGAACTATTTTTAGTTCTCTGTAATATTTGATATTGTGGTATATGTATAAGGATGTCTTCTTATTCTTGCCATTATCAAAGCAGTTCCTTTTAGTTCTTATATGACTACTAGAAGTTAAAAGTCACATGTGTTTCATGTTGGATGCTTCTAAGTGGAAACACTATTTCCATAAGATACAAATGTTAATGAAGCTCTCTTACAATAAACTAATGTCTAAATTGCTACAGTTTCTACCTGCTGGCATATGACATAGTGGACTAAGGAAAATAATGGACAATTTGGTATTCAACCAAAGAATAAATTAAAGGATTCCTCCTTTTTTTTGAATGATATGGGCCATAAAGTAGCAAATAATGGCTTTTCCCCTGTCAAGTCAAATTAGCTTTCTTCTATATAATTTATTTTACAGGTTTATGTAAAGTTGATCTGATTTGAAGCAAAAGTTCAAAATGGATTTCATAAAAATCATTTCAATAACTGTATCCATAATTTCTATTTACTTAAAATTTAAGTAAGAAACAGGGACAACAGAAATATAACAACATTTAATTAGTATGTGATATTTATATAACATGGCAATATAAAGAATGAAAAATAAATTTTAATTATATCTACATCATTAGTGGTTGCAATTCTGGCAATGTTATTCTCAAGTTCCTTTTTTTTTCTATTTAGAGTGCTATCATGCAAGTTGGTCAGTTTCCCCCAAAATATATATATATATATATATATATATACATATATATATATATATATATTTTACCATTTTCATCACTGTCTAACACATATATTAATTGCATTTTAAAAATCTTCTATAAATGTTACTTCTATTACAATTCATGCAAAACATTTGAAATGTTCAAGAAATGAATACAGATTTCATCATTTAAAATTATTGAGACTATAACTAATATGGTAATGCTGCATTCTCATGCAAAATTATATTGAGTTCAACATAATCTCAGTAAGAGGAGCTACTGATTCAATTTTCTAAGTCTCATAAGATGAATTAAAATCATTTTGGCCAGCAATGTTCCTATTTGAAGCATCAGAATGAGGGAGTGTTTGCATTTTTATGGTATTATTAGAGTGACTAATGTCCTAACTAATAAGAAAAGTAGTATTCTTCAAAGAAATGTTCCTTAATTCATGATTATGTAGTAAAGTAAGAGGCTATTGCTAAAGTATTATTTTCATCAGCTCTTCAATTGAAGTGCCTATTGTCAGCATCCTTTGCGACCCCACTTCCTCACACTGACCTCATCAAAACAAAGCTCTTAGAAAGTCTAGTGCTTTCAATAAATGAATAGTCATCACCACTAGGGGGTCACTGGTAATGTTTGTCCTTCATTCTTGAAGAAGACCGTGACATCAGGGAGGTGAAGCATTGATAAATTCATGTATTGGCTTTGAGTGAGGGAAGACCATGACATCAGTGAGGTGAAGCATTGATAAATTCATGTATTGGCTTTGAGTGAGGGAAGACCATGACATCAGGGAGGTGAAGCATTGATAAATTCATGTATTGGCTTTGAGTGAGGAAGATGGTATGCTAAATCACCAGCCTCACTTTCTCCTCTGGAGTCTTCTGAGTCCAGTGCAAGACAACTGGCAATGGCCCTGGATGTGAGGCAATCAGGATTAAGTAACTTGTTCAGAGTCACACAACTAATGTCTTGTGTCTGAGTCTGGATTTGAACTCTATCTACTGAGCTATCTACTGCACCACCTATGACCTTGGAGTCAGAAGGATGGGAGTTTGAATTTGGTCTCAGACAATTGATACTAGCTGTGTGACCTTGGGCAAGTCACTTAACCCTGATTGCCTTGTATCTGGGAACATCTCCAATTGTCCTGATTCATATTTGCCCATTGGATCTAGATGGAAGAGAAAGTAAGGCTGGTGACTTAGCACAGTGCTCCCCACTCAAATCCAATTTATGTGCTTTTCATGGCATCTTCTCCCTGAAGTTGTTCCCCCGCCTAAGAACAAAGAACAAGGAGCAGCTAGGTGTTGCAGTAGACAGAGCCCTGGCTCTGAAGTCAGAAAGACCTGAGTTCAAATCCAACCTCAGACACATAATAATTACCTAGCTGTGTGACCTTGGACAAGTCAATTAACCCCATTGCCCTGCAAAAACAAAACAAAAAAGAACAAAGGACAAACATTATCATCATCATCAACAGACTTCACCACTTCCATCCTGTCATAATGAATTGTGTTGAATCAATCATTAAATGACCAAAAGTAAATTTTAATCAAAAAAGCTTATGTGAACTTGAAAAATAGCTAAAAATAATAAATTCCCTAGATAGGAAAAGTTCCTAATAAAATGGAAAAAACTACTCATTTTGAAAGAACATAAAAACTACAGACAAATCCATCTTCTCTAATAACTATTAAGTGCTGGGGTCCCAGTGAAATGGAAACTAAACAACTACAAATAAAAAAGAAAGAAACTGTGCTAAGAAACTTCATAACATCAGCAAGTGAGATCTCTGGTTCCCACCATATCCTGTCAGTCTCTTCAGTATTCTTCACCAGAAAGTGTATGCTAAATCCAGAAAGGATTTAGCATACACTGCAGTGCACCTAGAATTTTGTGATACAAATCAAACTGTATTCATTAACTAATTAGAAAAACTGAATAAATAAAAAAGCAATCTTTGAATAGTATTATTTGTGAAGACTGAGAAAATAATAAGGAGATAAAAATAATAGAAAAGAAAGATTGGCAAAGAAAAACGGGAAGCTCCCAGTATATGCTAAACCTTCTGGGAAAGAAAGTATCAATAGTTTAAGATGTAATATTCTTGGATAGGATATTTGGTTGAACTTGCAGCATTTGACAATTTGTTAAATAAGATCCATTAGGTTCTTGGGCTCTCATAGCACTGTTAGGTATCATATTGACTATTTATCCTATTGTTTTATTAAATTATTCTCTCCAGATAAATAGACTACTCAATAATTTATGTGCTTTGTAAATCTTAAAGCATAACATAAATTTGAGCTACCATCATTATAATTATTTTTGTGATTTTTTTTCAGATTTCCATATTGGTTTAGCCTACTAGAATGTCATTAACACATTCTCTTATTTTTCTCCCTCTAATCTTTCAAGGCCGCCTATAAAAATGATATTTTCATATTTATAAAAATGTATATACATTTTTTATTAATATTTACCTCTTTTTTGGAAAATATACTAAGCACAGATGCATTTAAGGGGAACTATAGGTTATTCCTTCAGGATATGTGAATGGTAATTCAAATTTTAAATTGATTTTGAAAATATACAAATTCTAAATTGAAAAAGAAATCCTCACACATTGTGAAGTTATTCAAATACCTTTATTTTCAGGTGACATTATGATAAAAGGAATGGGTTCTGGGAAGCTAGACAACTTCAATAAGAGGTTTACATAATGAAAATGTAATAAAAACAAAAGGAATGAAGTATGTATAATTCTAGATAACAACATGTAATTGAATGAGCAGGCTTCTGAACTCATTCAAGAAATACCTCATAGCATACCTTTTTTTTTTTAGGTATTTTGCAAGGCAACGGGGTTAAGTGGCTTGCCCAAGGCCACACAGCTACATAATTATTATTAAGTGTCTGAGGTCAGATTTGTACTCAGGTATGCCTGACTCCAGGGCCCATGCTCTATCCACTGTGCCATCTAACTGTCCCATAGCATACTTTTAGATAAAATGGTGAGATACTGTTTCACTCGACAATTCAGATCCAGTTAGCTGGCTAAACTCGAAGAATAATTAGTTGTTAATGGTTCGATGTCACTATAGCAAGATGTCTTTAATAAGGTATCCAAAAATCTATACTTGTTTCTCAGTTGTTTAACATTTTTAAAATCAGTGAATTGGACAATGTAGATAAAATAATATTGCTGTTGTTGTTTGTCCTTTGATTTCTAAGAGGACCATGATATCAAGAAGGAAATGCCATGACTTGCAAGTGAATTGGAATTAAGTAAAGGGAGGGCTGTGGATACTCTCCAGCCTATCTCGCTTCTCTGAAGACACAGAATGATTGGAAATAGCCCTGGATACACCGGGAGACCTTTGACTTTTCAAGCTAAGGTCTTTCCCAGTTCTCATTTTTACTGAACCAAAACTCATTCAGTGATTAAGGCTAGGTAAGAAATGAGGCAAAGAATATCCTCTTTTTCTCAATTAAAAAATAAACAATCGATTTAGAAGGGGAAGAGCCTCAGGGTTTCTGATCCAGGTAAAACAATAATAATGAAAAAGAAGATAACCTATTTATATTTCACTTTTAAGTTTTGTAAATATTATATGATTTGAGCCTTACAACAATTTGTAAGGTAAGTGCCATTAATATTGCCATTTTATAGGGGGAAACAACTGAGAACAAAAGAAGTTTAGTGACTTGCCCAGGATTTTAGAGTTAAATATATGAGGGCATGTTCAAACTCTTTCTGACTTTATGTCCAGGTCTTAGTGTTCTAACCACTGCTGCACTTCTCTGATTCTGAAAATGTAGGAGAATAACTAATATAGATGACAGGATTCAGAGGGTCTTAATAGGCTAGAGATTTAGACCAAATGTAAGATGAAATTCAATAAGAATAGTCTTTCATTTAGGTGGCAAAAAACAAAATAAAATAAAACACTTCACAAGTGTTATATAGAGGTTTTCCCCAAAATAGGGTGTTTAGTGGAGCAATTGCCATGTCAGTCATGAGACTGACATGGCAGTCAAATGAGCTAATTCAATTTTCAGGTGCACCAAAAAGGACAAAATTGCTAGGGAAAAGGAGGTCAAATTGCCACTCTGTACCATGGGCTTGTTAATATCTTGAACAGTGTGCTTGCCTCTTTTCACCAAAGTCTATAAAAGACATACATAAGTTGAAGAGTTTCCAGATGAGATATTGGGAAAGTGATAGAGTGAATATGGTTCAATCAGGAAGATGAATTCAAATCTGAACTCAGACATACTGACTAGTTCTGTGTTTCTGTGATAGTCATTCTGTTTGTTTCAGTTTCTCTATTAAAATGCTGAATAGTACCTAACTCACAAAGTTGTTGTGAGGATCAAATGACATAATATTTGTCAAAAGACCTGATACATAGTAGGCACCTTTTAAATGTTTATTCCCATCCTCAATTCCATTCTCTCACCAAGTCACCAGGATGAAGATGGACCTTGAATCCATAGTACATGGTACCATGATATCTGTTAAAGCACTAGGACTAGTTTAGTCAAGAGAAGAAAAGACTTAATAGGGACAGGATAGCTGTTTTCAGATAATTTTCATATCAAAGACCTATTCTGAGACTATAACACAGAGCAAAGGATCTAAGTTGTGAAGAAAAAAAATTAGGCACCATATCAAGAGGAGATTGCTAACGACCTGTCCAAAGATGTAATAGGTTATCTCAATTGTTAATGGATCCTCCCTTCTTAGTGGTCTTCAATCAAAGCCTATGTGATTTATCACTTCTCAAGGTACACCATAGAGAGAATTCCTATCATATATGAGCTGCAGTAAATGTTTGATGAGATCCTTTCCCACATTTTCTGGTGCTCTCCTCAAAGGACATCATGTTAGTTTGGACCTTTATCACTTCTCACCTGGATTATTATTATTTATTGCAATAGCCTCTCGATTAATCTCCCTTGATTCTTTCCTCTAATTCATCATCATCTATAAAGCTACTCAAGATTTTCTAAATTCCAGGTCTGATTATGCAGTTTGGTCTCCCTTAGGCCATAAAACCCAATGACTTTCTAAGGCAACTAGAATCAAATAACTCCTGTAAAGCTTTTAAAATCATTCATAATGTCTCATATATGACTACCTTTCTGTACTCTGTGATCTCATTAAACTGACTTTCTAGTTGTTCCTTATTCATTAGATTTCTCTCATGCTTACTCCCCTCATCTTGAACTCTCTCTTCCTTCTCACCTGCACTTTGTGGAATCATTGAATTCCTACTCTACCTTCTACACAAAGTCTTAATCTGATCTATTTCCCCATGTATGAAATTCTATTTCCCCTTAAAAAAATAAGTATCTTGCTATATAATTTGTATATGCTTTTGGATATATACATCATCTCCCCAATAGAATGTAGACTTCTTAAAGATAGGCATTGTTGCATTTCTCTCTGAACAATTTTGGAAATGATTATGTGCTACAGAAGACACTGGCAAAGGACTACTCAGCATGGCATATGCCCATCCAAGAAGGTGCTGTTCTCCATGAGCAAAGTAGAATTGAAATAACTCAAGAGCAAAGCAAGATGCTTTGAATAAATGTTCATAGAATATATGTTACCATCAATTAGAGTATTCAACCCAAAATTCTCACATGGACTATTTGTGTCCAACTTGTGGAAGTGCTTTATGAACTCTGATCAGTCATAGAAGGACAGACTGTAACTTCACTCTATGATAGTGATGTCAATTTAGACATCTTAGTGAATGAAGGGCAACCAATCAACCAACCATTGCTTCAATTTTGTCTTTTTGTGATCAGGGTCTAGCATGATATGTTACATACTAGTTGATTTTTGATTATTTTAAGTTAGCCCCAGAACATTTTAAAAAGCTCAAGACATAGAACAGGGATAGACCTAAAAAAAAATTTGAGGAAATGGATGATACCACCATTTAAGAAATCTTTTCTGGGCAAAATATAATGATGGAAACCAAAGCAGTCTATTGACATTTTAAAAATATTCTCTACCTCCCTCTCTGTCTCACTGTTTAGTCCTCTAAACTTCTTTCTATTTAATTGCATTTCCAATAAGATGGAATACAGATTCAAAGAGTTTTTAGATAAGAAAGGGATGTAAATACTATCATTTAACCTGAGTCAGGACTATATAACTGTAAGAGAATTTCAAAGTATGTAAAATAGCTGAGTCAGTAGGAATGTCTTTCTAGGTCTGGACTAGAGAAGGTATAATTCTGAGAACTCTGGACATTAAGAGAATGACTCACATATATTTAAGATGCATTTCCAAGAATAAGTAGAACAGTATTTGGCAATAAGAAGATGCTGAATGATCAGAGGTGCTTCAGAATGCCAACAGATTTCTGTTTCTTTGAAATACTTTCAATATTATTTATTTTCTATGATTTTCTTTTCTTTTCTTTTTTTTTTTAGTTTTTTTTGCAAGGCAAATGGGGTTAAGTGGCTTGCCCAAGGCCACACAGCTAGGTAATTATTAAGTGTCTGAGACCAGATTTGAACCCAGGTACTCCTAACTCCGGGGCCAGTGCTTTATACACTGCACCACCTAGCCGCCCCGTTCTATGATCTTTCTAAAGAATATTGTTATACTTTTCATATGAGAATATCGTCCTTGATCACTTGAGGATACCATATTCTCTTTTCTTTGAAATCAAGTGGCTCTATTACTCATTTCACAATCAATCATCTATAGAAATGTTACATTTATTAAAGGGAAATAATATACCTGTTCAAGTATGAGCAAATACAATAGAATTAGCAGGATCAAATTCATTGGTAGATTTCAAAGGAAGAATTAATTCGAGTTTTCATTACTTAAAATGTCTTGTAAGCTCATTTATAAAAAGGATTTGAATTTATACTAACCTGTAATAATTCAATTTTCAAAGAGATTAAAGGGTTAGTTACATATGCAAAATTAGCTTCAATTGTGCATATGCAATATAATATATAGAAAAACATGATATAAATTCTGTAAATAAAATATATACTGTAATTTTTATCAATATTACATACTATATAATTATATTAATGTGATAATATAATACATTTACAATATATTATATAGGATTGCTATATAATTATATTTGTGAAATATAAATAAAATGTATGTATTATCATTGTTATCAGTCAATAAAAAGTATTTTCAATGATGATTACATTGATGTAATATTGCAATAATATATTATATTGATTATATACATTTCCTGTCTTCTTAAAAGGAGGGCACTGGTCATAATTTGACCTTTTCTTTGGATGAGTCCAAGTCATTAGAACTATAATGATATTTTCTGCACAAAGGATAGAAAGTTAGACTTAGATTAAGGAAAATTAAAATCTATTTTAGATATTTACCATCATTGTAACCCTGGACAAGTCACTTAATCTCTGTCAGCCTCACTTTTCTCAACTGTAAAATGAGAATAAAAATAGAACCTACCTCATAGAACTGCTGTAAACATTAAATGTTATCACATATATGGCAAGATTCAAATCTTTTAGTGCTATGTAAACATGTCTAAAATTGATATCTAAAGCTTTACCTTTTGAACTCTCCTGTAGAAGTAAAGCAGAGGGAAAGCATGTACTAATATGCAGAAGGATTTAAACTGGTACTTAGAGATCATTGAAATCAATCTGCTTATTTTATGAATCAGTAAATGGAGGACTGGCCAAAATCACAAAAGCATTGTAACTACAGAGACAGGGTTTGAGTCTAGGTCCTTTGGTTACAAATCCTACATTCTCTTCATTAAACCATCTTCCCTCTAGCCTACCACCATTTTGTTGATATAATATAATTTCCTTCCATATGCAGGCCATTATATGCACTAGCTATAAAGAGAATAGGAGTAGAATGTACAAAAGAAGACAAAAAATAGTCCCTGCCTTCAAGGATTTTACAGCTTAATTGTAGAGACCAGAAGTAAATTGATAATCAAGCAAAATATAGAGTAAACATAAGGCCTAACATTCAAGTATTGTTCTGAGGATAAAATGAGAATATATATTCCATATACCTGCTAAGCTATAGATATAGTATAAGTAGTATATAAAAACATATATATGCCAAATAAATATTAGCTTATTTTTATTATTATTATTATAGCATTTGAGGGGGCATAAGGCTATCTTCTTCAGAAGATTTTGTTTCAGCTGATTAATCACCAAAATGTAAAAAGGAATTGGCCAAAGATCCTCTTCATTATAAGTATGGATTTAGTGTTCAGTTGATGCAATCTCTACATGGATTTCGTAACAGGGACAGAAATTCTGGAACTGGCTCAGGGTGATGAGGAGCTGAACTTCTATTAGGATGTGTAGTTAGAAGTGGGGTACATTCAAAAAGACCCTTGCTGATCAGTGACACTTTGGGCACAGGCTAATATATTGGAATTACTAGCACTGGAGAGGACAGAAGAGCTTCTGAGTATATATGGGTTCAGTAGAGATACTGGGATCTTTCTTTGCCCTTGTTGCACCTTTAAGGCTAGTATCTCAAGCTACTTTATTAGATGACATTATCATTCCTATTTTATAGTTGACAAAGCTATGATGAAATCTATAGTACAGGAATCTCAAATTACTTCTCTCTTTGTTGGTTGTATTTTTTTCCCCTGTTTTCAGTAAAGAAGACTGGAGATAATTATAATTTTGTGAGCTTCAACATACAAGAACAAGCCCTCCAGAAGGTTCAAGATCACAGCTCATACTGGGTGTTGTGTGCTGTGGTCAGTCAGGCTAGCACTGAATCCCAAAGACTGGCCTTCAGAAGCAAGTCAAAAGTATCTGAGACACAATCTCATACACATTTGAAAGTAAACTTTCTGGAACCGAAGCTGTTTAGAAGTTCCATTATGTCTGAGTATACTCTTTCCAGGTAGTGAGCAATTAGGTGGTTCAGTGAAGATGTCAGACCTAAAGTCTGGAGATTCATTTTCCTGAGGTCAAATCCAGCCTTTGACACTTACTAGCTATGGGACCTTGGGCAAGTCTTTGAACCCTGCTTGCTTCAGTTTTCTCATCTATATAATGATCTGGAGAATGAGAAGGTAAACTACTAGCCATGTGACCCTTGGCAAATCTCTCTCTTACTCTTTTTTTTTATAACAAGGAAATGGGTTTAAGTGACTTGCCCAAGATCACACAGCTAGGTAATTATTAAGTGTCTGAGTTCAGATTTGAACTCTAGGGTATCACCTAGCTGCCCCCTTGGCAAGTCTCCGAACCTTGTTTGCCTTGGTTTCCTTGGCTGTAAAATGACCCAGAGAAGGAAATGGCAAGTGACTCCAATGTCTTTGCCAGGAAAATCCCAGGTGAAATGAAGATTTGGAGATGACTGAACAACAAATGCCTCCAGTTGTTGGGGAGGGTGGATGATTCTTGATAAGTTTTTAAGTGAATCTCTTTTTGTAAAAGCTAAGCAATGTTAATTACTAAAGTGGAATTAGGCTGATCCTTACTGACTGCCAAAAGAAGGAAGAAGGAATACACCAGTATGGGGACTTGAGCCAATAGATTTAAAGAAAGACCCTTGTTCAACCACTTGGGAACATTCTTAAGTACCAAATGGAGGAAATAAAGTCAACATTGACTGCTCTGAGAGATTGAAGTCAGACTATCACTATTTAAAGTCCAACTGTTCCAGATTTCTGTGATTTAAACTTCATTTAACTTTCTGGGTTTTATAAGAGATAAAAAAACCCCAACAACAACAAACAAACAAACAAAAAAGAGACCACAGAAGAAGCTAAAGAGGCTTCAGTGAAAGCTATGTTAAGAGGGTTTACCTTTCTAGTTTTCCCTGATCTCTATGTTGTTCCGGCTGCTAACTGTAGCTCCACTCTAAAATTGTACTCTTCAGGTTTCACAGGCAATAGAACAGGGGCAGAACCCCCCCACACACAATAGCAGATATTTGTGCTCAAATAGCCAATAAAGATGCATCTGAAAATTGCCACAAAAGAAATCAAGCCATGCAAAAGGACAATCTACAGAAGTCAAGGAATCCTGTAGCTGAAATGACAATCTGTCTCCCAGAGAACAAAGGCACTGCCACATTCAGCTGAGAATCAAAGTGTTTGCACTTTGCCGGCATGTTCCATGAACACAGAGGAACGCCTAAGTACAGACTCCGATATAAATAATGGCTATTTCTCCCATTCAGTAGTCAGGAGATAAATCTCTGAGCTTTGAAAAGTAGTATTTGAGCAGCATTTGGGAGCCTTGGGTCTTATTCTCTGTTCTGCTACTGATTTGCTATTGATGGACAAATCACTTAATCTCTTTGTGCTTCAGCTATAAAATAGGAATGATAATGCCATCTTATAAAGTAGCTTGAGATAGTAAGATTAAAGGTGGAACAAGGGCAAATTGTTAGCAACTGAGTAAAAGCTTTATTTAAATAGCATGTGCTTATTATGCCATAGACTTCTGAGGAGGGGGTGGGGCTTGAGGTGTGTAGGGAACACTTTCCATCAAACTGGATATTTAAGGAAATATTTCTTATTCTCCATATAACAGTTTTTGTAATACAAGGTTAAGCTTTGCAAAAAAAAAAAAGATGCTAGCTATCATTGGCCTTTTTAACTGGCCTCTCTCTTACCTATGGGAGAGAAAGATATCAAATTATTTCATTAGCCAAGAAATCAAATAAAGTCCTTTCATTCAATACAGCTGTTTAGCAAGATAGGCTATCCAATTAAAAAGAAAATCTTACCTATTTCAACTGAAATTGCACATCTTCAGTCCCATCAAAAAGAAAAAAAAATATTTCTTTTTGTCCTCCTTTCCCTTTCGTCAAACCTTGATGCTTCCAATGTTTATATATCCTTTTATAGGCCCCTCATAAGCCAATATGGCTATGTTACTATTATATAAATTTATATATATAAATATAATATAAATGTAAAGTAAAGATTTAGAGAAGCTCTGACTTAAGCAAAGGTTTACAAGTGGCAGAGTTCAATGCATTTTTTACCTCTTTTTGGAGGAGGGGAATAAACTCAATTTGTGATTTCATTCAACCAGAATTTAATTTAAGCAGATTAATGTTTAGCAGTTTTTCAGTCATGTTTGAGTCTCCAAGACTGCATTTGAGGTTCTCTTGAGAAAGATACTGTATTGATTTGTTATTTCCTTTTCTAGTTCATTTTACAGATGAGGAAACTGAGGCACACAGGGTTTGCTTAGAGGTTTAAAACTAGTAAATGTCTGAGGCCAAATTTGAATTCTGGGACTTCTGAATCCAGACCTTGACTTCTGTAGATTGTCCTTATCTACTATGGTGCAGTTTAGTTTCCCCAGATTAGTCTGTTCTACAATTTATACTTTTGAGCTTCCTGGACCACTGAGATTAAGAGACCTACCTAGGATCATACAGTCAAAAAATATCAAAGAAAGATTTTAAATCTAGGTATTCCTGATTGAAGGCTAGTTTTCTATTCACTATAGCAATGGTACTCTTTTTACTACATCCCTCAAATTTAAGAGGTATTGTGATTTTTTTTCATATTCACCTTGTTTTTTATAAAAATCTACTTGTATTTTCTCTTGGTCTTTGTCATTATTGTTTTTTCTGTTTCACCTGTTCCAATAGTAATGTTGAATGTTTGTGCCATACATTTGGTGATTACTCAGATATCACGTTCACCTGTTTAAGAATAAAAATATAATTACCAAGCTCCAATTTTGGGTTGAACTCTTTTTGGGGGGCAAGGAAATTGGGTTAAGTGACTTGCCCAAGGTCACACAGCTAGGTAATTATTATGTGTCTGAGGCGGCATTTGAACTCAGGTCCTCCTGACCCCAGGACGGGAGCACCACCTAGTTGCCCCCTAGGGTTGCACTCTTGAGAGGACTTTATATTTTATTTTAATGAGAAACAGCAGTACTTTGAAACTATGTCTAATGCTAATGATTTGTGCTTTCTGCATCACTATTTTCAGCAGCAAACTCAAACCCAGGATTCTTTGATGATCTAGTGAATAACTTAACACCACTCATTCTCTGATGTTTGTTGAGATCAGAGCTTGTATATAACACAAAACCATTTTTAGAATGAATATGCCAAGCATTTTATTTTTATGCTTTTCTGAGTAAGGGAAATGTGAATGAGCTCTATACCTCTATACCAGGTGGAATTGTCTTTTGGAGCAAGTCTTTTGACAAGTAACCTATGAAGATTTTTCATCTGAAAGTCAAATTCCTATTCTTAGCTGTGTGACTTTGGGCAAGTCACTTAATCCCATTGCTTTGCAAAAACAAGCCAAAAACAAAGAAACAAATAGATTAAATGATATGTAGTTTCTATTTAAAACCAAGAGAAATCATTATTTAAAATCGGAATAAATTTGGATCATTCCCAATAAGATCAGAAGAGAAGCAAGGATGTCCATTATCTACATTATTATTCAATATGTACTAGATATGCTAGTTACAATAAGAAGACAAGAAAAATAAATTGAATGAATACAACTAGTCAGTCTGAGGAAACAAATCATCAATTTTTACAAATGATTTAAATGATATAATTAGGGAACCTAAAGAATCAACTAAAAAAAGTAGGTGAAACAGTTAACAACATGAGCAAAGTTGTAAGATATAAAATAAACCCTCATTGCTACAATAAGACCTTCACATAACTTCTATGTTATGTCAAGGGGAAGATGTATATATAGGCTTCCTTAGAAGAGTCATCACATCATAAAATGATAGAGCTTTAAAAGATCCAAAATTTCATTAGATCCAATTTCTTTCATTTTATGTAAATGTAAAGAAATTGAGATCCAGGACATTTTCCTAAATTCAAACAATTGATAATTTCAAAGCTTCATTAGTACCCAAATCTTAGGGTTTTCAAACCAATATCCTTTGTCCTTAAATGTATCAATGAGTTATACTAAACAATGAGGTGGTTAAGTAGCACAAAATATAAAGTGCTGAAATAGAGACAGAAGACCTAAGTTCAAATCCTTCAAATACTAATCTTATGACCTTGGCCAAGCCAGTTGACTTCTATATACCTGTTTCTCCAACTGTAAAACAAAGATCACACAAACACCCACCCCTCAGAGTTGTTGTGAAGATAAATGAGATATATGTAAAGCATTCAGCAGGGTCCCTATTTCTACTAATGCTAGCTGTTATTATTATTGTTGTTGTTATTATCATTAGTATTTGAAAGAATAGTTTTTTAATTTTAGTTTTGCAATATTTCAGAATATCTCCAAGTTATTCGGAGCTAAATTTCAGAATACAAGTTCAAAAATAAAATTAAAAAATAAGATAAAAGAAAACAAAATAAAAAACAAAAATAAAATTAACTTTAAAAAGTCACAAGTATTAAAAAAGGAGTGAAAGGTATCATTCTCAATCCTCAATCTAATGGCACATTAATGTAGCTTCTCACAGAAGTTTCAATACTATATCCCATGAATTGGTGGCTATCCATATGACTTCTCAAGTTCCAATATTCCTGTTTCATAGATACCATTAGTTGTAGTAATTTCTAATAACCAGAATGCAAAAAGGATAGCGTACTAGATTAGGAATCAGGAAGATGAGTCTGAATTCTCTCTCAGTCACTAACTAGCTGTGTTACCTTGGGCAAGACAAATCTTTCTTTGCTTCAATTTTTTCATTTATGAAATGGAAATAAAAGTCTCTTTTCCAAAGTCATGTCTCCAAAGAGACACAATTTTTTAAAGAGTTTTGTAAAACTTAAAGCACAATATAAATGTTTGGTATTTTTTCCATTATAATATCCAAGTCACTTTATGAAATGCTTCACCCTTTCCTTATGACACAGTTTCTGAATCATACCTGTTTCTTAAATTCTGAGGGAATTAAAGTAAGGAGGAAAAGAAAAAAAAGATGCATATGTTGTTTATCCTTGATCCTTGGCTTATCTGAGATGCCATAAGAAACCTTTAGATGTGTTAAGATTCAAAACTGACAACAAATGGAAAAACTTCATGAAAACTTAAAATAGAGGCAGCTAGGTGGTGCAATGGATAGAGCACTGGCCCTGGAGTCAGGGGGACCTGAGTTCAAATGTGACCTCAAACACTTAATAATTATATAGCTATGTGGCCTTGGGCAAGCCACTTAACCCCATTGCCTTTTCTTTTCTTAGATTCACCTTTTTTTTCCTTAACCCTTTTGTATTTACTTTGCATTTTAGTCATCCTCCAAATTAAATTAACCTCTCTAATATTTTATTTTTACAAGGGCATTGGTTCCTTTACGGGGGTTACAAAATTTAAGTACAAACCTCAAGTCTATGATAATATTTATGAATCTAACAGGTTAATTAAAAGTTTACTATGTTAAAGAGGAAAGAAGTTGTAGTCCTGCTCTAATATTTTGACTTAGACTATTTGTGAATTCATCTTTTCATAGTACTTGAAATTCAGTCAAATTTCTTATAAATAAGTCTGAATTTAAAAGACAGTTTTAAAGGTGGGTAAACTGACTTTTTTTGCTAACTTCTGAATAAGGATATTAGGACACATACTTAAATAAAGTTAAATACAAACCTTTATATAATTTATCTAAATACATTATATGATGTGTTTAGATACATTATATAAAGGTACATATTTAACTTTATTTTTACATATGTATCATAATCATAGAAAGAATAGAAGTTTTCACATGGATATAAATAATTTTGACTATGAGATTGTAGAATAGGACAATCCACTGGATATAATCCAATTTCACAGTTCAATGGGATTTATCTGGTATAACAAATCAAAATAAAAGATCTAGAGATGGGCTTTTGCCAGTATTCACATTTATTTGCCAGTACCCACAGTACCTAAAGTACTCATAGTACCTACAATATCCACAGTACATTTATTGCTGGCAATTCTCATCTCAAAATTACATTGAAACTGGACCTTCAGAATCAAATTTATAGTAAATAACCATCATTTAGGCTTCTGTATATTATCTGACCCTGTTGCTTCATTCTGAAAATGATAAGAGAACATCAAATCTTTTAAAGTCCCATCCATTTCTAAACATATGAGTCTACAAGATTGTAAAAAATAAGCATTTATTTACAGAGTAGAGTAATGGTAGTGTCTCTCCAAGGAGTCAGAACAGAATGTTCTCTAAGACTTTGTTTCCTCAAAATTGATTTCAAAACTATAAAAATTCAATGAATGTATATCTTAGATACATCAACTCTGTGATTAGTAGGACTTTGGGTAATTTTATTAATATATTAATTTAATTCAACAAACATTTATTAAATACCCACTATGTGTGTGAGGACTCCTAGGATAGAGTGGGTAGAGTGCAGGACTTGGAGTCAGGAAGATTCACCTAAGTTCAAATCTGACCTCAGACATTTACAAGCTGTGTGACCTTGGGCAAGTCTTAAGCTTATTTGCTCAGTATTTGTTTCTATATAATGAACTGAAGAAACAAATGGCAAACCATTCCAGGCAAACTGGGGTCAAGAAGACCCCAAATAGAGTCATGAAGATTTGGACATGCTCTAAACAACCAAACAACAAAAACATGGTGGAGAAGGGTATATTCAAGGAAGAAGGTGAGGCATACAAAGTCTAAATGGCATAACTGACCCACATTGACATTGTAGTTCAGTAGCAGGGATAACATACAAATATATAAATAGTTATACTACAAAATATCATTCAACCAGGAAGCATTTAATAAGTGCTTATTTTATATATAAGAAACCATAAAAGATATGGGTGATACAAAGACTAGGATAAATAGTCCATGTCTTCAAAGAATTTATGTTCCATATATGATTGAGATATGTGTAAGTATATAGAGATTAAACAAAACTATTACAAGTTAATTTTAGGAAGTAAGAAAGGCACAACAGCTGGAGCGATGAGGAAAGTATTTGTGAAGATGGTAAAGAAAAATGTTTGAGAGAAAGGCAAATTGCTATATATTAAGAAATTGTATGCATTTTGTTTATAGTTACAAGTCTTTGTATTCCCATGAAATAGAAGCTTTTTGAGGGCAATGATTGCTTCATTTTTTTCCTGAATTATTCATGCTTAACACATAGCCTGATGGAGGGTAAGTAATGAATGTCCATTGATTGAGGGATTGGTTTAAGGTTCAAGGGTCAAAAAGATCATTGATTGAATGACTGATTTAAGATTCTTGGGTACAAAGATCATTAATGAGAAGGGAAGGATGTATCTAGGAAGACTTCTAAGGAAAGGTCAAATTTAGCTTGTACTTTAAAGAATAAATAGAATTCCCAATAATGGTCAGAGGTTAGACTTTAGATGGATTTTCTTTGGTCAGTTTATAAATATATATATATATATATATATATATATATATATATATACATATATATATCTTTGAAAAGTCTAAAAAAGACTAACATCACAAACATAATTTTTTTGGATTTTTATATTTTTAAAATGTGGGTTATTTATATCAATCAATATATTTGATAATCCAAAATTAAAGATACTAATAAAACTATCTAATAAAGCATACTCTCAAGCCAAAACCTCAAATTAGCAAAATTTATAGAAAATAATTCTCTTTAAAATTCACTACCAGCTTCCCATTTCAAAGTCAAATGTGAGCTTTAAAGGTAATGAGGACATATTTGGCAAGACTTGAGAAAAAAGAAAGGATCAAGAAACTGGAATAAAATTGTAATAAGGACTTACAGAAATTACATATCATTAAGATCCCTCTGGGATATCAAGGTCAAAAGGACTGAAGATACTCACTTATCATAAATGTAAGTCAGGGAACAGATAGCGGCCACGTTTGAAGAACCATTACCCAACCCCCACAGAGTCAGGATTAATTTAGAAAATTTAATGCTTAGTTGAAATAAAAATGTGCTTGTTCACTGAAGTGAGGATGAAGGTGTCTGTAACAATTGTAGATCTGTACTAGAATTATTTAATAAGCAGTCTACTTTGAAGCAATTGGTCTCCTAGGAATGTTATGCCATTTCCCCTTCAATGTGAGTTAAACTTTATTAGAAAAGATCTGTAGCTGTTAATGACAAAATGACTTCTGCTCACCCCTCCCTCCCTCCTCACCTTGATGCAAATTGATCTCATCATTCCTATACTAAAAAAAAAAAACCTTCGATGGCTCCCCACTGCCAATGAAATGAAATCCTAATGCATTGTCCTGGTAAACTGTTTGTATTATTTTACTTTCCTCCATTAGCATGACAAAAGTAGCTATATCTTAACTTTTAAAATCATATTTTCTAACATAATGTAAATACTTAAATATTTTAATATTTAAATTAAATAATGCTTTTCCATTATATAGACCCTTCTTCTATCCCCAGTATTTCAAAGGAACACTTCTTCTGTTAGTCACTGAATATATCTTGTCAATCAACATAGTTAGAAATCCACCACCAAAGACAGTTTCTTCCTTTATGTCTTTGTTTTCTTCTGCCTGGAATTCCCTGTTCTCCTCCTTTCTTATTTTATATAAATCTCTTTCAACTTTCAGGATAAACCCAAATACCAACCCACACTTTCATGATTCTTCTTCTCATCAACCCAACCAAAAATGAAGTCTGCTTTCCTCAGGATATCAATAGCATTTAATTCCAACTATTTGTATATAATTGATTATGTAATGTCATATACTATCAAGACATATATATATATATATATATATACTATATATATATAATGTTATAAGACATGATTAAAAATTAAGTGACATAGAAAACAGTTCAAAGAGAGGTATCTCAACGGCCTGTTAATAATCTGAGAAAATAGAGGTGCTATTTGGTCTGGGGCTAAAAGGATGAATTAGATTTTTTTAAAAAAATAGACTAAAGGAATTTTGGTGGGTAAAGGAGAAAGAGGATTTTAAGGAGAGGGAACCATATGAGCAAAGCCACAGAAGTGGAAAAGAATATGAACAAGATATTGTTCTTATTTCAGGGGAAAATAAAATGTAATTTCATTGAGAGTTGTCTGCTTTTATATCTTAAGTCTACCAAAATAATTGGCTATTAAAATTTAATTGTCATATGATTAATAATAAACAGATGATTTAGGTTGGGTCACATTAATTATGTAAAAGAAAATATATGTCATCTTGGGTCAGAACTGACCAGGCTGTTCCTATCACTCAAGTAAGATTTCAGAAACTGAGACATTCCTAGTTCAGCTAATAGCTAACAGAATTTACTTCTCCATAGTAGAGGAAGGCAATTCAGATCACAGAAAAAAATTCATTGAGGATATCATCTGATTTATGATTCAGCTGATTTGAGCTCCCCTGTGATGATGATGATGATGACCAGGTTTGCAGGTCTGCTATCAAAAGTCTTAGCAAGACTTTGAACAGCTTGAGTCCTAGATGTTTTTGTACTAAGAAAAGCAAAAAACATTGTGACTAGTTTTATCCATAGTCTCCTGATAATTTTAAATCTCTAGGACGATTCCAATACCTTTTAAAGAAAAAGATATTTAAATTGAGTGAGGGCTTAGGAAATTGTTTAGTTCACATGAGTGATATATAAGGTATCTTCTTGAAATTAGTCTGATGAACTCTGATAATGGCAATTAATCAAACTTTGATATTACATAAGCCAAACAGTTTAATTAGGTGATACAGTGAATAAAGCACTGGGAATGGAATCAGAAAGACTCAAATGAGTTCAAATCCAGTTTCAGAAACTTACTCCCTATGTGACCCTGGGCAAGTCATGTAACCCTGTTTTCTTCAGTTCCTTAGATGTAAAAATGAGCTGGAGAAGGAAATGGTGAAGCATTACAATATCTCTGCCCAAGACAATCCCAATGGCGCCGCGCAGAGTCAGACTTGAGTCAAGACAAGAGTCAAACCAAGAACAACTGAAAAAGAATTTATGAAGCATTACCAATGCATACCATATTATAATGGACTTGGAGACAGGTAGTTGTGGGGTTAATACCTGCCTCTAAAACAAAGAGGCAATTGATCTAGAGAATTTTATTTTTCAGTGTCCTAAGGCAGAAGGCCACACACAGTCCATAACACTCCCAAATCTAACAGGTATAAGATTAAAATGTAATTGGGAAAATGTTTAATATGATGGATAAATTATGGGAAAAGTGTCACATGTTCAAAAAATATTCATAGCAGTTCGTTTTCTAGTGGTAAAGAATTGGAAATTGAGGGGATGTCTATCAATTGGGGAATGGCTGAACAAATTATAGTATATGAATGTTATGGAATATTATTATTCTAAAAGAAACCACGAATTGTCGAACTCTAGAGAAGCATGAAATGAGTTACAGAATATGATGCTGAGAGAAGGGAACAGAACCAAGAGAACATTGTACAAATTAACAACATTGTGAGTTGAACAACTATGATGATTGCAGCTCCTCCCTTGCAGTTCAGAGAACAAAGATAATCCCTGGAAACCTCTTTTAGGCAATGCCATCTACATTCAAATGAAAACAAATAAAACACACACATACACACACAACAAAAAATATGAATAGATATGTTCATTTTAAAATTTTCTCTTATGTTTTTCCTTCCAATCCCAAGATTTTCTTCTTTTCCCCCTCTAATTCTGCATACACAAAATGACTAATATAACACAAAAGTACATGTACCACTTTCACCAGACTGTTTGCAGCTGAGGGGAGGGAAGTGGGAAGGAAGTGTGGTAGAAAAATATGGAACTAATAAATATGCAAGTGGATGAATGTTGAAATACTTCCATAACATGCTACTGGAAAAATAAAATATCCATTTAAAAAAGAAGATAACCTTACAAAATAAAATACAAAAAAAAGTTACATGTTAAAACTAAGTCAATATGTGGACCCACAGAGATCCTTATATACTGATTAGTGGCCTTGGTTTTATATGAGTTTGACACTACTGCTCTAGGCAACTCTAAGAATATAAACTGCAGCAAAGATGCCAACCTGAATTAGAGTTTCCTCATCTGGAAATTCTCTATACTCAAGAAATCACAAGCCTATTCTTATTCTGATGTGCTAAGCACTATGCTGGATGTGATAACTTTAGTCTATTCAGGAAAACAGAAGGAAATTAAAATAACTAAAATGAAAAAGAAATATTTAGGAATTATTTTTCTATCATCTAAACATAAGCATTTATTAGTCAAAGTTCTTGATATAACTTAAAACTAGGGTGACCTTGCTTAACTATTTTTCAATTCACTAAGAACAAAGCTAATTTTCCTCTCTAATTCTCGAGCAATTTGATACTTTCTGGGATATTAATAATCAAGCTTTTGTATTTCAAATAAGTATTAATTGCCTTTTGATTTTCTGTAATTACATCACAGCTCATGACAGTTGTGCATTGCCGTGATGGATTTTTTTTAATTTTATCAAGCTAGGTATTTTTCTTTATTATATAACAAGATTTCCAACACTGGCTAAGACTTCTAATGATATACGTCTAAAACAGATTGTCCTAGAATTTGTCTATGAAAGTTCTAACCTATTTTGTAGAAGGCTTTTTATTGTTCTCTTTCTAAACATCGTGGTGATAATAATATGGTACTCAAATTCAAGTTATCAATCTATTGTTTCACAATGATCTTACATGACTAGCTTACTATTATATTCTCAAATATGTTCTCCCCAGTATCTTCTAAGTCTTTTCTCATACACATCTTGAGTTGGTATCATAGTACCTACCCTACTAAAATATCTGTCATGAATCTGGACATTTCTCTTTAGATAATTTGTACTTATACTTTTTTTCCTGGAATAATTTTATTATATGATTAACAGCACATAGCATTATCAGGAGAATACTGCTTTTGCTGCAGGAAACAGTTCAAAATCATCAAAAGATTCAATCCAATATATTCCTGTTTTCTGCTCAGTTCTAGGCATAATTCATCATCCGTCTATATATAATGCTTATCCAAGATTCACCCACTCAGGGACTAAGTTGGGTTACCCATTGAATTGTGTTATATAGTCAGGAAACCATGTGATTTTTTTATATACTTACTTTTTCTACAATTAATAGTTGGACTAGTAGCTTTTGCATTACTATGAGTTTCTCTCTGGAGGTTCTGGACCAGATAAAATTGCAATGACATTATTTGTAAATAGTAGTATTAGAAAGCCAATAGTCTATTCTTCTTTGTTCAGAACTTTTGGAACTCTTCTTCTGTGACACTGTTGATCTCCCTGCTTAATGTCTTTCTTTCTTTTAATATTTTTTAAATGTATTTAAGGCAATGAGGTTAAGTGACTTGCCCAAAATCACACAGCTAGGCAATTATTAAATGCATGAGGTTGGATTTGTACTCAGGTCCTTCTGACTCCAGGGTCTGTGCTCTATCCACTGCACTACCTAGCTCCCTCTGCTTAATATCTTTCCTGATGTCAGAGTTCAAAGGATTATTTAACAAATTATCACTACAATTGTAGAGACTATTTTTTGATATGGAGGATGGAAATATTATATTTGAGAAGAGAATTCATTGTTGTACTTGGTGCAAGCACAAGTGAAACAGCTTAAATAAACTGTATAACACATTCTTAATGATGCAGGCAGTGTTTGACAGATGTTAAAGGAAATTTGTAAACATATCACAACTAATTCAAGCTTTAAAACACTTTTCTTTCTTTACAAAATTTTTTTTTCAGAAGTCAGTAGGAATGGAAGCTGTAAAGATTTTCCTATGGTTTTGGGGAAAGGGTAAAGTAAACTTATGAGTCAAAAAAGAAAAAGAATAAGCATAAACATCATGTCTACAATACCCCAGGTGCTTGACAAATATTTCATTTATGCCCCATCTCAAACATATTTTATTAGTAAATATATATCCAAGTCATTTTTTTTAGGTTTTTGCAAGGCAAATGGGGTTAAGTGGCTTGCCTAAGGCCACATGGAACCCAGGTACTCCTGACTCCAGGGCTGGTGCTTTATCCACTATGCCACCTAGCCAGCCCTCCCAAGTCATTTTTTAATCTAAATTCTCTTTTTCTTCATTCTTCTTTGTTGGTATCTCATTTACCTTTCCCCCAAGTATAAATGACAAAACACTGAACTGAGAGAGTAAGGAGAACTGGTTTCTACTACATAGCCGTACAACTGGATCACAGTATAACTCTGACAAAATTAAATCTCTCCCAATCTCATCTGTAAAATGAGTTATTGATCCTCTTGATCTACTAGCCCATCCTTAAGATCCCTTCTGTCTCCATCACCCTATGAATGCCTCAATATTTCAATAGAGTCAAAATTGCCTCCAAAGGGAAATCAAATCCCTTCAATAGTGAGGATTACCAAAAAATAGAAGCTGCTTCTTCTGGTATGATTCTTCTCCATGTCCTTGCATAAATCGTTCTCAGAAATACATTCAATGGGCTGGGCTTCTTCTTATTCCTCTTAGCTTTACAATACAAGGTATTACTTATCCATTAATTTCATAGCATGATTTTAGATTTCTTTATACTATGCTTTTCCTAATATTTGTGCATTTAATTCATCATTAAGAATATGCTGCAATTTGTTTATGGTGTACTAAAGATTGATTTACTTGTGGGGGGAATAGGGTCAATGGAAAGTACAATCCAATCTACTCTCTTCCTGGGACTTTCCTAGGATCAATTCATTGTTCATTTTCAGAATCTAGATATGATTTAATATTTGTATTAGCTGCCTAACCAATTACCTATCACAATCAGGACAATGGATATTCTTCATCGACTAGGTTGTTTTTGGTTTGTTTTAATTTGTTTTGCTTTATTCTGTGAAAGAAGGCCAAGTATTTATGAGCTTAGAAGGGTCAGCAAATATTATTAGACAAGGATCTCACAGTAGGGAATTAATAGTTAATATTTATAGTCACAAACATGTTAAAAATGATCTCACTTATTGGCAAAAGAAATGATCATGATGAGGTTTCCCAAAGTTCATAAGAGAAAATTCAGAAAGCAGGCATCATCTACACTGGCATCACATTCTAAGCCTATCTTAGAATCATAGTACTCATGTAGACAGCAGATAATTGCACCATATAAGTAATACTCTAGCAGCTAAGCCTTGTAGATCCTAGAATCATTTTCACATCAGGATGAGGTATCAGAGTATGATTTTTTTGGAAGATCTTCACTTTGGTTCTTTAATATAAAAATTCTATGGTATAATATGATAAAAAATGCATAGTAAATATATTAACTATATGATCTATGGGACTACTCCATGACTATGTCATCACTCCACTCAGATTTTAGCATTCTCATCGTTAGCCATATATGTGTGTGTTTGTGTGTTTATATACATATGTATATATACATATTTACATATATATGCATGTGTGTATATATGTAGGTATATATACATATATATATGTATTATGTATATATCCAATTTTAAAATACAGGCTCTATGAATTACATCTCCTTCCAAAAGAATGACAGCTAAAAGGTAAGGACTCTGTCATCTCAATCTTTTAAGCTCAGTGCCTTGTGTTTAAATAAGTGCTTTAAAAATGACTACTGAGTTGAATTGAACATGACATAGATAATACTCCTTCCAAACATCAAATATTTGATTAGTACTTATGATTATTTATATTATCCTTACTAAAATCATTGAATCAATTTATCAGGCAACCAAATGCTAAAGAAGTATATTTTGTTTGATTTTTATTGATAATAAATCTATAAAGAAATAGAATTCATATTTTTCCCTTTGATTATGCTTTATTTATTGGGACTTCTTAGTAAAACCTATTATGGAATATTTTATATAATTGTCCAACCTTAAAGAGGTCTACCTCTTTTACCAGTATATATATATATATATACACATATATATATAATATAATAATCAGGTTGGATAATAGGTGAGTTGTGGTAAATATTAGTAGTTTGGCAGTATGGTGGAGCTGATGGAATTATTCTAGGCAAGGCAAAGTAATCTGGAGTTTGTGGCTATAAAACAATCTCCAAAGTCATCTGATAATGTTCATAGAGATCATTTTATAAAGTAATACTAGATGGCCACTCATTTTAGATTAAAACTCTCATAACATATACTTAATTACTATTAATTAGTATTATAAATTATATTTAACATTTCTGTAGAGATTTAAGTTTTCAAATTCCTAAAGCACTATATATACTCCTATGTATAAGACAGATAGAAGGATAGATGGATGAATAGATAAATAAGGTAAACATCATTCCCATTTCACAGTTAAATCAGATCCGGATCTGCCATATATATATATACAGTAAATTATTAAGCTTACCGATATTGAATCATAATGACACAATCATGATGAGAGAATAATCCAGGCTGCATAGAAACATCTACTAGCAAAAATAATAATAATAAAAAATTAATAAAGTCCACTAGCCTGGAAATCAAGAAATCTGGGATCTAGTCTCAAGTGTATTAGTTGTGCAGCTCTAAGCAAGTCCTTGCACCTCTGGGCATCTGTCCCCTCATGTGAAAAACAAGAAGATTAAATAAACTATATGTTCTTTCCGGTCCCTTCCATGTCAAAGTATTCTACACTTCCACTTCCACAAAATAGTTATTTTATGTGTAAAAGTTGGTAAAGTGGACAAATGTATACCATCTCTAATCATAATTTCTGGTATAATTTAGCCTAGAAGTCAGGAGCTCAAAATGATAGGGAGAAGGACAGGGAGAGGGAGAGACAGAGAGAGAGACAGAGAGAGACAGAGAAAGACAGAGAGAGAGACAGAGAGAGGGACAGAGAGAAGGACAGAAAGAGGGACAGAGAGGGAGAGAGAGAGAGAGAGAGAGAGAGAGAGAGAGAGAGAGGTATTACAAAATTCTCAGTGTTCTCAGGTATATGTGCATGCAAAAGTAGTAATAGAGCAATATGAAAAATGTCATTTTCAACTCCAGAAGATGTTAATATTCCATCAGTGCCTAAATTATTATACACTATAAAGGGCCACATTAGAGCTTGTAGCTTTAGATAATGTTCAATCAGAATATTTGCTCATGAGACAGAGAGCACTCTAAAAATAGACTCACAGTGTGTCATTTATCTTTTTTGGTTTCTGTCATGACAACAGTTTGCTGTTATAGTGAGGTTGTTAGGAAGAAACAGATGACATCTCAAGTCATTCTTTGCATTAGCTAAACATTCTTTTCCAAAGCACTTGATCCATGCTGTGGTAATAAATGCCTATTTTTTCCTATCAAGTTGAGGTATTTCATTGATTGGGGCATAGTTCTAATGAGGCCAATCCTATCTGTGTAAAGTTAGTATTATTCTGAATTGTTTTACTGGAGTCAGCCTTTACAATTTCTTTCCATTAATTATAAGGAGAATGAAGTATAGACCTTGGCAGAGTCAAGTCTAATCCATCATCACTACTAGAAAAATCATACTTAAGTAAGACAAGAAGACCATGTTAACCCTAGGCTCTAGTTCATCTAGGGTCATTTTTACCTGGGAAAGGAAATTATATTATCAATTTTTTTACTGTTCTCAGTATTTAGTAACTCAGAGGAAACCTATATTAACTGATTCCCATTAAGTCAACATGTATTTTATCAAGTGATTATTATGTGCTAGCATCATGCAAAAATGTTGGCCATCAAATAAATACAGAAAGAAAAATAATCTCTTCTCTCAAAGAAATTTATTTTAAGGAGCTGAAAGGTAGGGAGAGATGAAGGTCTCAAATGAGGGGAAATGGTAAAGTCATGAGAAGATAAGTCAACTAGGGGAGGAAAGGAGACCTGGTTAACCTCCTCCTTAGAAGAAAAATAAAGAAATTTCAGGGGGAGCTAGACAGTGAGATATGCTGCAAGAAATGAAAGCAATTTCAATATGAAAATTGATCCACAGGTGTAGTGAACTTCCAGAGTGAAAAAGTTCTCTGTCATACTAGATAAAGTCTTATGTCTATGAGGAGTATAGCTATAAGGATGCTATTGGACATTATATAATATTACTATTCATATTATATGTGTTGGTCATTTTAGGATTTGCAAAATAATAGGCATGCATCCACACAATATTGCAAGGTGTTATTATGCTCATTTACAGATGAGGAAATGAGGTAAACAGAGATTAAGTGATTTACCTAAGTCACAGAGATAGTGTGTAAGGCAAGATTTTAATTCAGGTCTTTCTGATGCTAATCTGGCACTCTTTTTTACTTGGTCATGTAGCTACTTATAATAAAGTAGTATTGATAGAAAAATAAAATGGTTAAGATCACAAGTGACTACAAAGACAGGAAGACTTATCACAAACACAGATTCTCTAGAGTAACAAATCATTGGTATAAATTAATCACTACCCTCCCTTAGAATGAGAAATATTACAGAGTGAGAAGGAAGAAGTCCCTGGTAAATGAAATCCTCCATAGTTGTTGCTATTCCTCTTGTTTCTTTATTTCTTAAACAACAGAGTTCTAAAATTACAGGAAAGATCACTGGAAAAGAGTGGCATATTATTAGAAGACCCCTCACAAAATTTTATAGATCAAATGTCATTACACAACACTTTATAGTTTTTTTTAACAGTCTCTCTGCTGCTGATATTAGACTGCATCCTCAGTGTTTGCTACTCTGAGTATATCCTGACCCTCATTATTCAAACTACAATACTGTGGATAGAGTTTTAATCTATAAACATGGAATTCTGAGGAAGATGCTGGGAGATGGGAGGTATTATTTCATTAGGACAAGATATTCTCTCCACTATTGTAGATCACTATTTGGCATAAGACTCACTATCTCAGAGGTTAAGTGATTGGCTAATAACTACACAGACTATATATGGATCAAAGAAAGGACTCCTACTTAGTTTTTCTTGATCTCAGTCCCCCATTTAATCAAACATACTAGTCAGTTTAACTATCCATAATTTTGGGAGGTCAGTTTTTAAAATAAAGTTTTATTTTTTCCAATTGCATGTAAAAAGAGTTATTAATATAAATTTTTATATATCTTGAATTCTAAATCCTCTCCTCCCTCTTTGTACTTCCTTCTCCATGAAACAGTGATCAATTTTGGATAGATTATATATGTGCAATCATGTTAAACATATCCTTATTTATCATGTAATAAAAGAAATAAACTTAAAAATGAAATGTAAAAAACATTATGTTTCAATCTGTATTCAGAGTCCATCAGTTCTTTCTCTGTAAATGGATAATGTCTGTCATCATAAATACTTTGGAATTATCTTAAATTTTTAAGAAAAGAGGACTTTCATAGTTGATCATTGTACAGTGTGGCTGTTACTGGGCATGTTAACCTTGGTTCTCTTCAGTCCACTTTGCTTTTCCAGGTTTTTTTTGAAAAATCCTGCTTATCATTTCTTATGACACAAGAGTACTAGTCCAACCCTAATTAGCTTGGCCAATATCACAAAGGTAAAGATTACCAAAAAGCATTGATGAATTGTCTAGCTTTAGATTGATGATCCTGTGATCTATTTTTTTTATTATTAATCTCCCATTGGTCCAATCAGTATGGTGGAACTGCTCAAAGTCTTTGAGAACAAAAATGCATTCAAACCAAGAAACTTACATCTTCTAAGATAATGGAACACATGCACAAGTTAATCAACAGAAAATGAAGACAAAATAATTTGGGGAAAAATTCAAAGAAATAATTGAAATCAGGGAAGGTGTTAGGGGTGGTTCTGTCTCAGGCAGTTATCCTGTTAGAGTTGGTGTTGGAACAAAATGAAATACTTGAAGATTCAACAGTTAACAAACAGAGGTTTATTTAGTCATAACAGAGAAAGGATATTTAACAAGGATAGTCTAGAACTTAACTTTAACAATGAGCTATAATGTAAGTTAAAAAAGTTTCCCACAAAAGGAATAGAATTAAGGAACTATGCACAATAAATTCTTCCACATATTATTTTTTGCCTTTTTTCAGAAGCCATGATCATTTATGTCTTTAAATCTTAATCTTATTCATAAGAAATACTGTATTTATTCTGTAAAGAATGCTTTTCCTTGCATAGGCTGTTAAGGGTTTAGTCATTTGGTTACTGTCTAGAAAAAAAAGAGTTTTATAAAATTGAATACATATTCATTATGGTACAAAGCAAAATAGATGAAAGGGAGGAATACAATTATATAAACACTGTATTAATTATATGTTGAGCATATTTTTAAATAGCTTTCAGCATTTTTCAGTATTGCTGGGTCAACTGAAGTGAAAGGCAATGTGTCTTCATTTCATTACCTTCCAAGTAGTATCTCAGATCTAACACATAATTTTTAAAAATTGAGGTTGTTAAAAGAATAGATATTTATGAGCTTTTTCAAAAAAATTATTAAATTCATTCTCTTCTTCTTCCATAGATGTTCATATTATGTATTCCTCAATGGTGGAAATTGCATTTATGATAGCAACTCAAATTTATATAGTGCTTTAACTTTTGCTGAACATTTGCCTTACAACAACCATTTAAGTTTGGTAATACAAGTATTAATTATTATTCCCATTTTTCTTTTTTTATTAGCTTTCTATGTATTTTCATCCTTATGCACAAGCATATTTCTGAGTTACAAAATTTCCCTCCACCCTCCCTTCCCACCCCCCTCCCCTCAGCATGAAACAGTCAGGTTAGCATTTTACATACATGAAACATGTTTCCAAATTAGTAATTTTTAGAATGAGTGATTGGGATTAAGGAAAAATAGATACATAAGAGATGATTTTTATAAAGTGTTCATCAGATTTGGAAGGGTTAGTTTTTTTATTTGTGCATGTTTTTGTTTTGTTTTGTTTTTCTTCCTCTGATTGGGGATAATATGGTCCATAGTCAATCCAAGACAGTTGCCCTAGCTTTCTGAACTGTGGAGAGTAGCTGCTTCCACCAAAGTTGTTCATCTCATAATGTTGTTGTTGATGTGTACATTGATCTTTTGGTTCTACTCCTTTCAATCAGCATCAGATCCTGTAAGTCATTCCTTGTTTCTCTAGAATCCAACCATTTATGGTTTCTTATAAACAATAGTATTCCCTAGTATTCATGTACCATAACCTGTTTAGCTATTCCCCAGTTGATGGGCATCCTCTCAACTTCCAATTCTTTGCCACTACAAAAAGAGCTGCTATGAATATTTTGGAATATGTAGGACTTTTCCCACTTTTTATAATTTCCTCTGGATATAAACTTAAAATTGGAATTGCTGGGTCAAAGGGTATAAACAGTTTTATTGCTCTTTGGCATAGTTCCCTAGTGCTCTCCAAAAAGGTTGACCCCATTCACAACTCCACTAGCAATGCATCAAGGTCCCAATCCTCCCACAACCTTTCCAACACTGATCATCTTCCCTTTTTCTCACCTTGGCTAATCTAATAGGTGTAAGATGATACCTCATTGTTGTTTTAATTTGCATTTCTCTAATCAATAGTGATTTGGAGAATTCTTTCATATGATTTTATAAATATATATATATACATATATATGTATATATATAGCTTTAATTTCTTCATTTGAAAACTGTCTGTTCATATTCTTTGACCATGTATCAATTGGGGAAATTATTCCTATTTTTTCAGATGAGAAAACTGAAACTCTGACAGAATAACTTGCTTATTGTCATAAAGTAAGTATGGTTCTGAAACAATATTATCATTCCTTCTTCCTTACTAAAGGTCCAGTACTCTTTCTACAATGTCATGCTTTCTGTGAAATTTAGAAGTCCATTAGAGTTATATATTCTCCCCACTACATATTTGGAATGACAATACATACACACATTTGTTTGGGCATAAAATAATAGCTACCCATCTAAATATTTAAGCATTCTCTGGTGTGGTTCGATATTTATCTCCATGTTTTTATATCAATTTCTAGCAAGGAAAATGCTCTTGACAACATCTAAAAATAGTCCAGAGAACTCTATTATTGGACACGAAAAGCCAAAATTTCTGACAACTCTGAATGCCTCTATTAGTATGCAAAATAATATCTACCCATTTGGAATAGACTAATAAAGAATATGCCACTGTTTGATTGTAATTTAGGTGGACTGATTTAGCTAATCTATGAAGAATCTGCCAGACAACTTAATAATATAAACAACACAAAAGGATACAGGGACTAGAGCTATTGTGAGCAAAATGCTTTAGTAAAAATAGTGCTGTATAGTTCTGAAGTATCATTGTTATTATTGCTTAAAGTGGTAAAGAGAATTGAACTTTTACATACTTTATAGTGATCTCTTTAGTAATTGTGATGTTCCTCTTCAGCGATTCCTATTTATTCTTTTTTTTTTTAGGTTTTTTTGCAAGGCAATGGGGTTAAATGGCTTGCCCAAGGCCACACAGCTAGGTAATTATTAAGTGTCTGAGGCCATATTTGAACTCAGGTACTCCTGACTCCAAGGCCAGTGTTCTATCCACTGCGCCACCTAGCTGTCCCAATGATTATTTATTCTTTTTTTTTAGGTTTTTTTTTTTGCAAGGCAAATGGGGTTAAGTGGTTTGTCCAAGGCCACACAGGTAAGCACATTCCAATTCTTATTTATTCTAAAAAAAAAAATTCCTATTCTTTGAGCAAGTAGCAATTAATATAAACCTAGTTCAAACCACTATTCAAATCATACTCCTTTAATCATCCATCCCAGTCATCTTCTTGTCATCTTCTCTGATGACACATCCTCCAGAACACCTGACCTCCAGAGACCATTCCATGAACTTAGTTCATTCAACTTGGGAACTCCTACCCTTGGCCCCATCTATCTGATTGATAGCTGGGTGAACAAAAATTTATATGGTCTACTATATTTAGCTGGACCAGACTTCAAAATCCATTCAGCTGTTTATCCCAGGCAGTTTTTATAATCTATCTGTCACTGTTTGCTGACATGCTTTTCCCTTTCAACTTTCACTCTGAGAACTATAGTGAAATCATTTCTAACACTGCTTTTGAAAGGGGCATATCACTTGTTTCTCCTTTGATTGCATTGATCATCCCTGCAAACTTCTTATCTAGAAAATCTTTCCTCCTCCACTACTCCCTATATATGCTATCTTGATTGTGCATTCAATGCACCCTCTGAGTTTGAGATATACCAAAGTATGGATTGATGCTAAACATCAGTTGTAGCAAATGGATAAATTCTGAATACTGTGAATTATCTTGGTAGTATACTTTCCATGGATGTCCATATATATCATGAGGTTGATACATGAATTGCCAGAGTAGGCTCAGTGTATGAGAGGTTCCAAAAGAACATGTGAGAGAGAAGATGTATGAGATTGTCTACAGAGCCATTTTGCTGACCTCATTGAAACCTAGACTGTATACCAGTGTCATATAAGGAAACTCAATCACTTCCATTTGAATTGTCTCAGGATGATTCTGAAGATCACCAGGAAAGATAAGAGATCCAATAATGAGGTCTTTCTTGAATTAAACTGCCAAGCATTAAAACTCCACTATAGAGAACAGAATTCTGATGGTCTAACCACATTATTTGAATACCAAAAAGACATTTACAGAGAATTTAAAAAAAGATTAGAGTTTACTTGGAGGACAGAAGAAGCAATACAAGTACACTCTCAACATTTCTCTGAAAAACTTTGGAATCTAATATGAGACATGAGCAACCTTGGCACAGGACCACTTAGCATGATATGCCTTCATCAAAGAAGGCACTGCGAGTAAAGTGGAACTTCAGTGAGTCAAAAGAAAAGTCAAGATTCACAAATTTAGGCACATCTCTACTCCAAATGTTCATATGAACTATTTGTGCCCAACTTGTGGTAGAGCATTCCAAGTTCATATTGATCTGATCATTCAAAATTGGACAAACTGCACCTTTATCCCAACATAGTGATGTCAAGTTTGGTCTTTCTGAGATCAAAGGACAACAACTACCATTTGTATTATCTAATCTGACTAAAATTTAAGCTCTTGAAGGAAATGAATCTCTAAGCATTTAGCAAATTATTTTCATTCATTTATGCTACTGACTTAAAAATAATTTCATTGATGTCCTTTTTAAAATATTTTAGTATGTAGATGTTTTATTACTTCAATTGTTTTACTTCCTCAACAAACATGCATTGAATATCCACTGGATACAAGGGATAATAATGAATACAAGATGTATAAGACATAGTTGCTGCCTTCAATGAATTCATGAGTAAGATAGATGTCCACAATAGAAAATAATGCAAAATAATTGAAACATAACAATTACAAAATACTTTTCACACAAATAAAGCCAGATCTAAACAACTGGGAAAAAAATGTCAATTTTCCATTGATAATTCTACCCCCAATTAAATTAATTATTCATTGCCATACCAATAAAATTACCAAAAAAATTATTTTACAGAGATAGAAAAATAGGAACAAAATTCATCTAGAGCACAAAAGATCAAGAATATCAAGGGAATTGATGAATAAAATGCAATGGAAGGTGGTCTAGCTGCATCAGATCTAAAACTATATTACAAAGCAGTAGTCATCAAAACCATCTGGTACTAGTTAAGAAATAAAGTAATGGACCAGTGAATTAGAGTAGTTACAAAAGAAACAGTAGTAAATGACCCTAGTAATCTATTATTTGACAGATCCAAAGACATTAGCTTCTGGGACAAGTACTCACTATTCAACAAAAACTAGCAGGAAAACTGGAAAATAGTATGGCAGAAGCTAGGCATAAACGCACATCTTATACCCTATACCAAAATAAGTTCCAAATGGGTATAGGATTTAGACATAAAGGATGATACTATAGACCAATTAAAAGATCAAGAAATACTCTGCAAGAACTATGGGAAAGGGAGAAATTCATGATCAAATAAGGAGTAGAGAACATTCTAAATTGCCAAATGGATGATTTTGACATTAAATTAAAAAGGTTTGCACTACTAAAAGCAATGCAGCCAAGATTAGACGGTAAACAGAAAAGCAAAAAAACAATTTTCATAGCTAGTGTTTCTAATAAAGGACTCATTTCTAAAATATAGAGAGAAGTGAATCAAATTTATAAGAGTACAAATCATTCTCCAATTGATAAATGGTCAAAGGAAATAAACAGTCAGTTTTCAGATAAAGAAATTAAATCTATATATAGGTAGATGAAAAAATGTTCTATACCATTATTTATGAGAGAAATCCAAATTAAAACAACTATGAAGAACCACCTCACACTATCAGATTGTCTAAGATGATAAAAAAAAGGAAAAATGATCAATGCTGGAGAGGATGTGGGAGAATTGGATATTAACATACTCTCGGTGGACTTATGAACTGGTCTAGTCATTCTAGAGAGCAATTTGGAGCTAGGCCCAAAGAGCAATAAACCTGATCATACTCTTTGACCCAGCAATACCATTCCTAGGCCTCTATTCAAAATAAATCATAAAAATGGGAAAAGTCTCATATGATCAAAAATATTTATAGCAGCTCTATATGTAGTGGCAAAGAATTAGAAATTGAAGGGAGGCACATCAATTGGAACAATGAACAAGTTATGCTATATGAATGTGTAGAATACTATTGTTATATAAAAACAATGGTCAGAATTTAGAAAAGCATGGAAAGAATTACATGAATTTATGCTGGTTGAAAGAAGCAGAACCAAAAGAATATTGTTCACATAGCAACATTGTGAGATGGTAAGCTATGGTGAATGAAGCTCCTCTCCACAGGACAACCCTGAGAGACCTATGAAGGATAATGCCATCTGCAAAGCAGAGGAAAAAAAAATCATGTAATATAAATGCATATCATAGGTTCCTAACCAGAGGTGACTTTTCAAGGTCATGTTCAACCTACATCTAGAAAAAAATCAAATTTAAAAGATTTTTTGACTAAAGTTCTTTAAATGAAAAGCCTTATCCTTCCCTTTGTTAAAAAAATTTCTTTATTTAAGGCAATGGGGTTGAGAGTAACTTGCCCAAGGTCACGCAGCTCAGTAATTATTAAGTGTCCAAGGTCAAATTTGAACTCAGGTCCTCCTGACTCCAGGGCTGGTGCTCTATCTACCATGCAACCTAGCTGCCCCTAGCCTCTTCCTTTCTTGATATGTCTTTAAATAGATTCCAATTTAACCATGTAATCAAATTTAAATGTAGGTGTAAAACATATTAAATCATGTAAGAGTTGTAGGCAATTGTGAGGAAAATCACTTTCATCAGATTAGGCTCTTTTTCACTGAACTCTTAAACTTGTTTTTAAATGCAAATAAATTTGACTATTTAAAAGGAAGTATGTAATATCCAAATAGGAGATAGTTTGAAAAATAAGGGTTTTTTTGGCAAACATGAAGTGAAATGCATTCTGGCATTCTTCTGTCATACTTATTTTGACACTCTAAAGTTAAGTTTGTGGTTCCTTAGCTTTTCCTTAGAATCTGGGTAAAATCAAAATAGTTCTAAACAATAGATATAAATCTAGTTTTATAAAATGGCCTCTAGACGACTGGGTGAAACAGATATGTAAAAATCTTAGCATTTTCTATTCAATCTATCGGTTACAGTTTGAATTTGGCACTTTATGCAAAAGCAAATTAACAATACATTGGTATCTTCAGATTTAATTGTTTTTAACAAGTTGAGAAAAGAATAAGGCATCTATGGACAAGTTTAATAAATCTTTTCAAGATGACTTCTGTGCAAAGGGAGGGAAGGAAGGGGGGGGGGGAGAGAGAGAGAGAGAGAGAGAGAGAGAGAGAGAGAGAGAGAGAGAGAGAGAGAGATCTTCTAGATATCATTTTCAGCCTTGGGCTTGGCACAAATTATGAATGTTATTCTACTATGACTTACTGCATGAAAAATTACATTTATTTTTTTTTAGGTTTTTGCAAGGCAAATGAGGTTAAGTGGCTTGCCTAAGGCCACACAGCTAGGTAATTATTAAGTGTCTGAGACCAGATTTGAACCCAGGTACTCCTGATTCCAAGGCCAGTGCTTTATCCACTATGCCACCTAGCCGCCCCCTGAAAAACTACATTTAAATGAGAATTTATATTCTTTAAAGAAAAAAGATTGTCAAAATTTTGACAACCTAAGGGAGTCTATCCAAAAACTTCATAGTTGATGACTTCAGTTGAATCTCTTTTTTATTCGAATATAGTTAAATAGATAGCAATTATCTTATATGTTCAAAATTCATGTAAAGCATTACAACATAAGCTTAGGTAAACAAGATAGGAAATGTTCTCTTTAGTTTTACCTCTCAGAAGGTGTGTAACACTTCAGAGTCATTTTAGGAGATTCTCTTCCCCAAAAGAAATGATAAAATGGTGAAAAGCATCACAAAAATATCTCACCTACCAGGTTATAAAGCAGTTTTTAAAGTTGAATACTATTCTGAGTATTTTATCATTTTTTGATGAGTTAAAGATTGTAGCATTCTGTTATTGTCTGTTCTTTTCATTTTACCATAAAAATATCAAATTTCAACATATAATCTACTTTGGACAATATTTGTCTAATCCACATCAGCCTACCTTTTCTTATTTCTGTCATTTTCTGTCATAGGACAGTATTTTTCTGTCATGATTTCCATATAAACTATAAAATGTTTCTGACATTCATGACTTTTAAAGTCAGAGTTTCAAATAACTGCTGAAGGTTATATTGATTAAGCAGAGACATTTTCTATAAATATATAGCTTATCCAGGAATTGGAGGGAAAGTGGAGAAGAAAGTTCCACTAAATCATTATTGAATATAGAGTATATGGGAGCTGCAAACCAGCTGAATGACTGGTGTTGGAATGGAATTTCTTAGAATTTTCTCTTTTCTGCAATGTTCAGACTTCAATGGGAAAGAGAAGAGATTTTTTAATTCAATTATATATAAGCCAAGAGAAATAGAAAGGTTATATCAAATAACAGAAATAGGGAAAAATCATACAATGACACTACATTAATTTCAAAGGACAAATCACTTTAAAGTCCTGCAAACTTATAACCAGACTTTTATCCTCTGATTAGTTTTAATTTTAAGCTTAAGTTATTGGGCTCCCACTGTGCATGACTTTAACAAATTTATTGACTTAAATGACAAAAGTCATCACTGGGAACCAAAATCATCCAGAAGCTAACTGTTTAAACATCCTCCACAGTCTCCTACTAATGCAATACAACAAGAAGTGGCTTGATTTATGTGATGGTAAGGCTTATAGGCTAAAGCCTATTTAGATTTGCCATTCTTTTCACTAAGAAGACTTTACCTTTCCTGAAAATTAAATGTTTCATCCTTTTTAAAAGCTGAGAATTTTAAAACCAAGAATTTTCCATGTACCTTTCCAGCAGGTTTCAAAGAACAATTATAGTATTAAAGAATGATTCTCTTGAATATTAAAAAAAAGGCAGGTGATTTTTCACATTTATGAAGTCACTTTTTTTCACTAAACGGCAACCATTTGGATGAGTCATGGATAATCACCATGCTCTTTTAAAGTACAGAATTTTATGTTGAAAGGAATTCTAGTTGATTCCTTCTGTATAAATAGAAGCACCTAATTTCACATTGTGGATTTAAGATTATGTAGATACATAACTTTATTCATATATATTATGTTCAAAGCCTTCATATCAGCTTGTATTATTTTTAAATACCCTATTTCCTTTAAGATATTTTACATGTTAAAAAAGGTGAAGAGATGATTTCATTGTTTAATATATTTGTGTCAATATTACTCAAAATAATACTATAATAAAAAAGGCAAATGCAAAGCTGAGCAAAAAAGGATGAAACAAAAAATGACATTTCTTTCAGAAGTCATTCATTTGAGAAAAGGATTAATATGACTCTAAAGTAAAACTAGCATTTATGTATCATAAACAATACGCTATATGTAGACTTTTTTATTCTTATAAATGTTGATTTTATATAAATTAATAACAAAATTAATAAAATTTCATGTAACAAGCAATCATTAAGCACCTGTTTGAAAAGTACTTTTTTTTCTTATTTACTAGTAATTATTTAGGGAAATTTGTGAAAGATAAGAGACCCCAGGATTTTCTTTAAAAGAAGAGATATTAAATAAATGAATAGATACTAGATAAAAATGGAATAGAAACTTGAGAAAACTAATATTTGTTTTCAAATATTAAATTCTCAAATTAAATGTCTTAAAGTAATATCTATTTTAAAATACTTAAATTCAAAATAAGAATTAAAGAGTCATGTATAAGAAAAATGATTTCTAGTCTAAAATTTGAATGACCTAAATTCCAGTTCTAGGTCTATTTTCTACCATAGTCTTCGTCAAAACATCAAATTCTCCTAGACTATGATTTTCTTATCTCTAAGTGGTTGGAGCAAGAAAATCTTTAAGATCCTCTCCAGCCCTATACTAATTTAAATATATATGTATATATATATGTATGAATAAAAATTCTGAAAGAGTATCTACTGAACCTAACATCATATTTTTCATTAATATCAAATCCTTAAGATGAAACATCTGCATATATAGGAAGGATAAGAGAGTACCCATGAGAGAGTAATACATAAGCAACATGGATTTATAAAGGATAAATCATTCCAGACAAATCTGATTGCTTTTTTGATAGAATTATGAAATTAATGGATAAAGGAAATGCACTACAAGTAATATATTTGAATTTTCATAAAGTATTTAATACAGTGCTTCATGAAATCTGACTTGGAAAATGAATTCAAATTGCCTTGGATATGATTATTCTCAGATGGTCTGAAAACCATTTGAAGGACTGTAAACAAGGGGTAATGATAAATGGCAACAGACAGAGCAAGGATGGAGGCAGGAGCTGCCACTGAGGAGGGACTGATTTAGGTCTGGCATTTTAGCATCTTCATTATTGGCATGGAAAATGGAGTAAACAGCCCAGCCATGAAATGCAGAAATGACACCAAATTGCAATGTGCCATAAACAGGAGGGCAGTAAAATATTCAGGAGGATGGCAGAAGAAAGCAAAAGACAGTTCACACTAAGGAATCAACTGTGTATTAACAAACACGATTTGCAAAACAGGTTATCCCCATCAAGTAAGTAATGTATAATGGAAACAATTTTAAATAGGCATAGACAGTTTCCTATTCCTGCCTTTATCCTGCCATATCTATAACACTGAAAGAAGCCTAGGGCTGTCAGTTTGACGCTTTTGTTTGATTTGTAATGTAGTAACCAAAACAGGGCAACACTTTCCATTATTCAACACAAGGAAGAAATCTTTCTTTATAAGATCAGCTCTCAATTATCTGCATGTGTATAATGTATCAGCAATTAAAAAACAAAACAAAAAAATCTAATTTGGCATTTCTCCTATCCCTGGGCATAGAAGACATAGATTTCTGCCTGCCTCCTCTTAGCACTTCCTCAGTTGGTGTTTGTGTTCAGGGAATGCAAACTAAACAGAAAATCAGGAAGGTAAATCTACTTCAAATTACTTTTGGATTATCCATGGCACAAGCTCCCCCCTTCCCTACCCTCAACAGTGCAAATCACTGAGTTGATTGTATACACACAGAGAAAGATAAGTAGGGAGACAAATGACTTTCAGTGAAAGATTGTACTTTCCTCCATTTATCCCATTCTATCAGAAAACCAGACAAATTAGAATGAATTCATGGCATTGTAACACAAATGATAAAGGGGGGGGGAAGATATCTACTTATGAGAAAGAATTAAATGGGGTAACCCCTAGAGTGCATTTGACAACTGTGCACATATCCTCATAGGCAACACCAATTTAAAGGCTGTAAATATGGAAAAGAGGGAACATCATTACTAGACCATAAACAATTTTCTGTTTCAAAATCCTATGTAGAATAAACTTCAATTAAGAATTTTTTTTTCTGCTTGACTTTACTCTTTTATGCTACAGAACTGTTTCTAAAGTATAGAGGCACATTGTCAACTCTGGATTATCAATGTTAGTGATAGGTGTGGATTTTTTTTTTTTAAATCATAATATAGTATAAATTATATATGAGACTGTTTAAATTATATATTATTCACCTCAAAATTTCTACATTCTAGCATGACTCAATCAAAATTATAAACATTACAATAGTAAGGTGAACAGGTTTTATTTTCCTTTTGTCTCTAAAGGGTGGGGATAGGGATAAAGAGAGGAGGAAGTAAAGAAGTAAGGAAAGAGGAAGGGAGGAAGGCAAGAAGTAAGAAAAGAGGAAGGGAGGAAGGATAGTTGTATTTCTGTAGGACTATTTACTCATTTTGCAATCATTTATGACTCTTCATAATGCCATTGGGAATTTTCTTGGCAAAGAAATTGGAATGGTTTGGCATTTCCTTCACCAGATCATTTTCAGTGAGGAAATTCAGACACTTATTAGCTGTTGGACCTCCAGGGTCTGAGGTCAGATTTGAACACAAGAAGATGAGTCTTCCTAATGCCAGGTCTGGCACTCTATCCACTGTGCCATCTACTTACTTGTTAAGAACAAGTTAACAAAAAGGATTTTCCCGATATTAGCTTGGAGTATTCACACTCATAAAAACTCTCTGAAGCTATGGTTCATTCTACTTGTCCTGGGCATTGTTGATGATACTTGTAAAGTAAAAAGTTCCTACTTACACCTGTCTTCAGAGGATCATAGTCTTTTTTCTCTTTTTTTAATAAAGATTTTATTTATTTTGAATTTTATAATTTTTCCTCTAATCTTACTTCCCTCCCCCAAGCCCTCACAGAAGGAAATTTGCCAGTCTTTACATTGTTTCCATGGTATATATTGATCCAAATTGAATGTGAGGAGAGAAAAATCATATCCTTAAGGAAGAGACATAAAGTATAAGAGATAGCAAGATCAAACAATAAGATATCAGTTTTTTTTCTAAATTAAAGGTAATAGTCCTTGGTCTTTATTCAAACTCCACAGCTCTTTCTCTGGATACAGATGGTATTCTCCATTGCAGACAGCCCCAAATTGTCCTTGATCATTGCAATGATGGAATGAGCAAGTCCATCAAGGTTGATCATCACCCCCATGTGGCTGTTAGGGTGTACAGTGTTTTTCTGGTTCTGCTCATCTCACTCAGCATCAGTTCATGCAAATCCCTCCAGGCTTCCCTGAATTCCCATTCCTCCTGGTTTCTAATAGAACAATAGTGTTCCATGACATACAAATACCACAGTTTGCTAAGCCATTCCCCAATTGATGGACATTTACTTGATTTCCAATTCTTTGCCACCATAAACATGTCTGCTATGAATATTTTTGTACAAGTGATATTTTTACCCTTTTCAGAGGATCATAGTCTTAAAGATGGAACCAAATTGCAATGTGCCACAAACAGGAGGGCTTAGGTTATATAGCTAATATACATTTGAAACAGAACAGGGACCCAGTTTTCTTGATTGTAAGCCAAGTGCTCTACCTACCATTTCCTGTTAACTCTTATTAAAACAGTCCTCAGATAATTACATTTTAAAATAGAAGTCTATTCCTAAAAAGCACCTTATACCATGCCAAGTAGGGAAAAAGTCCTTTAAAATTAGTTCCTCATACCTTATTGACCCATTACTGTGGGGAGTAACCTACTACATTATCTGTAATTCTATGACAACTTCAATAAAATGTCTCTAAAAGAATATGTCAACTGTCTAAAAATGAAAAGGAATATTTTATTTTTTATTTTTTAAACAAGTTACATTTTTTTTTAAGTTACATAATTTCCTTCCACCCTCCCTTGCTACTCCTCTCCCCTCATTGGACAACAGTCAGGTGTATATTGTATATACATATTTGTGTTAAATTTACAAATTAGTCAGTTTTGGTATGAGGAATTAGGATTAAGGGAAAAGAGAGATGAGATAGAAAAATGAGATAGAAAATAAATAGAATTTTTTTAATGAGATAGAAAATAAGAGAATTTTTTTTAAAAGTGAATGTAGTGTTCATCAGATTCTGAAAGCTCATTTTTTAATGTGTGTATGTGTGGTTTTTTTGGTTTTGTTTTTCTACCTCTAGATGGAGATAGCATTGTCCATAGCTGATCTAATAGGGTTGTCAATTTTTTTTTTTTAAGAACAAAGGATGGGGGCGGCTAGGTGGCACAGTGGATAGAGCACTGGCCCTGGAGTCAGGAGTACCTGAGTTCAAATCTGGCCTCGGACACTTAATAATTACCTAGTTGTGTTGCCTTGGGAAAGCCACTTTAACCCCATTGCCTTGCAAAAAAAAAACTAAAAAAAGAAATGAACAAAGGATCTAGAACTGTATAGAAATTTAAAGATCAATTAATCAAACATTTCATTGTGTATATAGAGGAGAATACTGTGACCCAGAAAGTTTGAGTGGAAATGTCAGTTTTATAAATTTAGAATTAAAACACCACTTCTTGTGTTTTTGTTTCCCCATCTGTAAAATGATGACCTACTTTCATTAAGTACCCCATAGGCCTATCCTAGAGAAAGTTCTTTGTAAACCTTAAAAGGCTTTACAAATAGGAATGATAATGATGATAATGAATGTTTAACTTTCTCAAAATAAATTACATAGATGAGGACTGTCCAAAATAAGACCCAAGGTTCTGGAAGCAGCCCACAGTACAATTTATTTGGCCTGCCTATCAGTTTTAATTTTCATGAGAGAAAAAATAGAATAATAAATGCATGGAATGCATATTAGATTTTTTTAATTTCATCATTAAGAAATAATCTTGTTGATGTTAATTTTCTTTGGTATTTTTAAGCATATTGCATGGAATTTTCAATCTGCAGGCTGCTTTCTGTCTGTGCAATGTAGCCAGTATGCAACTATTTTAATATTGTTGTGTTGCCACTTTGTTGTTCTGTGTTTGCTGTCTCAATTCTTGCCTTGTCTATCATATTGATGACTCTTGTTGCCCCACTTTCAAAGAAGTTAAAAGTACCATGATTTCTCATAGCATTTGCAAAACCTAACTAAGGTAAGACAACAAATTAGAGTACTGCATCTTTTTTTTATTCTGGGTGCACTCCTCAAAAAAATTATTTTATCTTAATGTGGCTTTAATATAACCTAAGGTTGGACAGTCTTAATATAGATTGCTAGGGGGAAAAAAATCAGGAATTAATTCGTTTTCTAACTTCAAAGCCTAAAGAGCATTCTCATAATTGAACTGCCTTTTTTCCAGCAAGACAAAAACAAAAACAAAACATAAATATATGTTGCTTCACTAATTTTCTCTATATTAATGATTAGGAATCACCTCAGAACTACCAAGCATTCAAGGTCTCCATATACTGAGTATTCATGAGCAATGGAAATTTTTGCATTATTCTTTCCAATGCATCTTTTTCCATATTTTCAGAGAAAAATCAAGGAATCATGGAAGAAGCCATAGCAAATGGTTGTTTTAAACCCTTCATTTTACAGAAAGAAAAATAAGGCTCAGACATATAAAATAAGTTAACCTAAGAGATATAAGTAGTTTTAATCATAAAAAAATAAATTATTTTCTTTCAATTTAAAAAAAATCTCAACAGGTAAAGAGCTAGAAAGACCCTTATACCAGGTATCCCTAAAGTTTTAGTGCAGTTTTATGCTAATAAAGCTTTTAAAAAAAAACTAGGAAAGGAGGGTATCAACAAAATATAAAGAAAAAGGAACTTTCTTGAACTATCCCAAATTCCCTTCTAAACAACTATTAAACCATTTTCCAGACCAAGATTACTTAGAAGGTCAGTAGAAAAGTCTGCTGAACAAGGGTAGCACAGTCCAGTTTAGGCAAACCTAGCAAGGTTCCTGCAGGCTGTCTTCACCAAACAGCAACAGGCATTGGGGGCCACTGAATGAACTTCAGCAGCTACCATAACTCTCAGTCCACAAATGGAAAGGGGGTCAGAAAGCTAAAAGGAGAGTATAGGGGTCCCTTTGCTGACTCAAAAGTCCTGTATTCAGGACTCTGATGTATGATAGATAGATAGATAGATAGATAGATAGATAGATAGATAGATAGATAGATGATAGATAAGTTGACAGATCTAGTTCATTGTCCCAGGTCATGTCCAGGCAATGAGGAACACTAATACCAGAGTTTGTGACTATAGGTGAGTAAAAAAACAGTTTAATTGGTCCCTCACAAAGCAAACAGCACAAAGCAAGAGAAGCAGTGACCACATCTCTCTTTTTAGAACAAATCACTTTGAAAGAACTAAAACCGTTATAAACTGTCAGAACTAAAAGTTCAGAAAACAGCTGTACAAAAAACCTGAACTTTGGAATAATACCCTCTCTATTCTAGGAGCAGAATTCAATTTTAACATAAAGTTAAAAGTCAAGAAATAGATTGGGAAAAAAAAGAGCAGACAATTAAAAAAATAATTTGGCCATCAAAAATTACAATGCCAACAAGAAAGCTCAAAACACAAACTCCAAACAAAAAAAAACACATCAAAACTCATACATCCAAAACCTCAAATAAAAATATGAATGGTCAGAGCCCAGAAAGAATTCCTAGAAGAACTCAGAAAAAATGTAAGTATCAAATAAGAGAGGTAGTGGAAATTTTAGGAAAAGAAATAAGAATGATGCAAGAAAATTAAATTTGAATGGTCCTCAGAATCAAAAAAGGAAATTCCCAGAAGAGCTCAAAAAGAAATTTAAGTATCAAATAAAAGAAATTGAGGAAAAATTGGGGAAAAAATAAGAATTATGCAAGAGGGGATGGCACAATAAATAGAGCACCAGCACTGTAATCAGGTAGATCTGAGTTTAAGTCCAACGTCAGACACTTGATACTAGTTGTGTGACTTTGGGCAAGTCACTTAGCTCTATTGCCTATAAATAAATATTTTTTTTAAAAAAATGAATACAATAGCTAGGTGGTACAGTGGATAGAGCACCAACCCTGGAGTCAGGCCTTAGACACTTAATAATTAACTAGTTGTGTGACCTTGAGCAAGTCGATTAACCCCACTGCTTTGTCAAAAAAAGGAAAAAGAAAAAAGAATGATACACGAAAATCATGAAAAAAATCAACCATTTGGTTAAAAAAGGCACAAAAAATACTGAGGAAAAAAAAAGAGGTTCAAAAAAAGACAGACTAAGACAAATGGTAAAAGAGAAACAAAATCCTAAAGTGAAGAAATCCTCAGTGGAACTGATTAGATGAAAAAAGAGAAATAAAAGTTCTCTGAAGAAAATCATTCCTTAAAAATTAGAATTGACTTCATGAGACATCAAGAAACAAACAAAAAAATCAAAAGGATGAGAAAATACAAGAAAATGTGATAAATTTCTTTGGAAAAACAACTGAGCTGGGAAATAGATTCAAGTAGATAATTTAAGAGTTAAAGACTACTTGAAAATCATAATTAAAAAAAGATATTTTCTATCAAGAGATTATCAAGGATATGCTTTTTCCTCTCAACACATTCAGTTTTGCTATATGCATATCATGGAAACCAATGTAAAGACTATCTGATTGCCTTCTGTTGGGAGGAGGGGAAGGGAGGGGGGAAATTGTAAAATTCAAAACTTTACAAAAATAATTTGTAGAAACTACTATTGTATATAATTGGAAAACAAATGAAAATTTATGTAAAAATTTAAAGAAATTATCAGGGCAGCTAGGTGGCACAGTGGATAGAGCACAGGCCTTGGAATCACAAGGACTTGAGTTCAAATCTTACCTCAGACATATTTAATAATTGCCTACCTTTGTGACCTTGGGCAAGTCATTTAATCCCCTTGCCTTAAATTTTTAAAAAATGGAAAAAAAGAAATTATCAAGGAAAATAACTTTGATATTCTGGAACCAAAGGATAAAAAAAAAATTGAAAAAATCCACAAACCACATCCTGAAAAAGATACAAAATGAAAATTCTCATGAATTCCAGAGCTCCTAGGTCAAAAAGAAAACACTTCAAATAGTAAGAAAGAAACCATTCAAATGGTGTAGAGCCACTGTTTCAACTAAATAAGATCTATCAACTTCTACTTTAAAAAGTCAGAGTGGGGTGGCTAGGTGGTGCAGTGGATAGAGCACAGGCCCTGGAGTCAGGAGTACTTGAGTTCAAATCCTGCCCCAGACAGACACTTAATAATTACCTAGCTGTGTGGCCTTGGGCAAGTGACTTAACCCCATTGCCTTGCCAAAAAAAAAAAAAAAAAAAGAAAAAGAAAAAAGAGAGAAGATAAAAAGAAAAAGAAAAAAAAAAAGATCAGAGGGCTTTAAACGTCCAGAGGAAAAAGGAGCTAGGATTACAAATGAATCAGCCAGAAAAACACTGTAATCTTTCGGGGGGGTGAAATGGGTATTTCATAAAATAGGGGAACTTTTACCGATTCCTGATAAAAAAAAGATCAGAGATAAATAGAAAATTTGATTTTACAATGCAAGATACAAGAGAAGTAATTTAAAAAGTCAATAAAAAACCAGGAAAAAGTAATCATAAGGGATTCGATAAAGTAATTCAATAAGGGACTCAAAAGTAATCATAAGGGATTCAATAAACAGTTAAGCTGGATATATTCCTTATTGGAAAAATATTTGTAACTCATTTATCATTATCATTATTATGGCATAAGGAGTTTGCATAGGTGTGATTGAATATGATGCCATGATAACTAAAAAAATTTAAAGAATGAGAAAATGGAATACATTGAAAGTAGAAAGGGAGAGATAGAATGTGGTAAATTTTCCCATAAATAAAGATCTTTTACAATAGAGAGAGTTGTAGTGAGGAGAGCTCCCATTCACACACTTTTTAAAAAGCTTTTCAAAGCATTTTCCTCCTAATAATTTTGTGTAGTAGGTAGTTAAATATTATTATTACCATTTTAAAGATGAGAAAATTGATGTATAGAAAAGATAAGTGATTTGCCCTGGATCATACAAGTATTTAAAGTGAAAGTCAGAAATTAAACCGAGATCTTCTGAATCAAAAGGCAAGTATTTCTCCTTTATATTACAAAGCTTCTATGAATTTGTGCAATTTATTAAAAAAAATAAGAAGTTACAATTGATAATACTTAAAAAAATATCCTCTAAGTAATGACTATAGCCTTTTCACCAGTGTTATTTTCTCCAAAGAACCAAGCACAGGATTTTGAAAATAAGAGATTTTATAAATATTTGTTGAATAAATCTAAGAAAATACATTAAATATCTTTAACCCTATTGGAGGCCTCTCTCTGACCTTTTTATAAATCCAACCATCCTCACTGTCCACAGCATGGTGAAAGTTATCTCCCTGGGTGAAAAGAGTATTAAGCTGGGAAGATAGAGCTGAAGGCTGTAATCTTGGCTTTGTATGCAGCTCTATATGGCCTTAGGAAAAAGTTTTCATTTTTCTGCAACTCTAGTTCTTTATCTGAAAAATGTGGATGCTAGGAGAGATAAGCTTTTAGTTCTCTTCTTTACTTCTTTCAAGTTGTATGACTATGTCTTCTGGTTCTAGGGGGGGATTCAGAACTTTGCTAATCCAGATAATATGCATTCTACAACTACAATTCATAACTTTGATTCTACCTAGAATGGAAAAAAGAAAACCACATAGAAGAACACCAAGAGATCACATTAAAGGCTGAAGGGTAAATCGTCACTAGAGCTGGTGGGAGGATGTATGCAATAAAAGCTAAAATAAATATAGACTCCCTATTCCTATTACTTTGCTTTGTGACATTATTCACCAGTTGTGCTGCTACTATTAAAGTCCTTCAAGGACAGCATCTTTCTATAAGCAAGAATTCTAAAAAGTGGGAGATAGATATAATTTTTATTGCTTCCTAAGAGCAGAGATTATTCACCCTGGATTCTTTGATCTTTTTCAAAAAATATTTGAATAACTGTATTTCAATGTAGCCAGTTGTTTTTAATAGTTCAGTGTATTTTATTTTATGCATTTAAAAACATTCAGAGGGGTAGCTAGGTTGCACAGTGGATAGAGCAGTGGCTCTGGAGTCAGGAGTACCTGAGTTCAAATCCGACCTTAGGCATTTAATAATTACCTAGCTGTGTGGCCTTGAGCAAACCACTTAACTCTATTTGACTTGCAAAAGCCTAAAAAAAAAACATTCAGAGAAAAGGTCCATAGGTTTTATCAGACTTCCAAAGGGGGCCATGACATAAATACATACAAAGGTTAAGAACTCATGTCTAAGAGCAATTATATTCTATCTTTTCCATCTATCAATTAATCAATAAACATTTACTTAACAACTACTATATACCAGATACTACACTATCCCTAATAGCATCTTAAGAAGAGGGGGAAAAAAGACCTCTTTCTGAGAATGCCGTTTCATGAACATTATTGGAGCCAACCCATAAATAAAAACACTAACAGATATTAACTCTTGATGGCTTTGCTACTAATCTCAATTGCATTAATATTCAACTTCTCAAATACATTATGAATTTACTTTCCTGTGAACCAAGAAGTGTTGGGGTAAAGACAATCTAAACATTTTTATGGCAAAATAGGTTTTGTTTTTTGTTGTTCTTTACCTTTAAGATGCTACAAAAGTTTTAAGGTAAAATAATTTGGTGACTAACTTCTTGGCTCTGGTGGATTTGACAAATGCTTATAAATATGTAGACAAGTATAAAAACTGATTCTTTTTGACGACCATCAACAATGAAGCATTAGAAATCACTAGATTTGGAGATAGGTGTAAGTGGTGTAGTGGAAATTTGCACTGATCCTGATGTGAGGAGGATCTGGACTCAAACACTTAACATGAACTGTGTGGCCTAGGTAAGTCATTAACCCTGATGACCTCATATACATATATGATCCTTAATTTTTCTAATTGTAAATAAGGTAATTTGAGTAAATGACCTATAGGATCCCTTAAACTTCTAAATCTAGACTACTATGAATTTGTTTCACTCATAAAGCCCTCAGATGGAAAAATAAAATGCTTTTATAAATAAAAGTTCATAAAGAATGAGACAATGATCAAGAAATACTCTATCTATCAGATCTATGGAAAGGGACAAATGTATCAACAAAGAAGAAATAGAGTAAATTATAAACTGCAAAATGAATGATTTTGACTATATCAAATTTAAAAGTTTCTGCACTAATAAAATTAATGCTGCCAAAAAAGCAGAAAGTTGGGAAGCAATTTTCACAACTAGGAGTTCTGATAAAGGTCTCATTTATAAAATATATAGAGAAATTGCATCAAATTTATATAGTTACAAGTCATTCCCCAAGTGATAAACAGTCAAAGGATATGTATAGACAGTTTTCAAATGAAGAAATTAAAACTATATGTAATCACATCAAAAAAATGTTCCAAATCATTATTGATTAGAGAAATGTAAATTAAAACAACTATGAGGTATTACCTCATACCTATTAGATTGGCTATAATGAGTAAAAGGAAAAATGATTAATGTTGGAGAGGTTGTGGGAGGATTAGGACATTGATACATCGCTGATGAAGCTATGAATGGATCCAACCATTCTGGAGAGCAATATGGAACTATGCTCAAAAAGCAATAAAAATGTTCATTCTCTTTGATGCAACAACTCCAATTCTAGGTCTATATCCAGAAGAAATCATAAAAAAATGGGAAAAATTCCCAGAGGTTACAAAATATTCATAAAAGTTCTTTTTTGTAGTGGCAAAGAATTGGAAATTGAGGGGATGCCCGTCAATTGGGGAATGGCTAAACAATCTGTGATATATGAATACTATAGAATATTATTGTCTGATAAGAAATCATAAATGGTTGGACTCTAGTGAAGTATGGAATGAGTGATAGGTTCTGATATTGAGTGAAGGGAGCAGAACCAAGAGAACAATATACACATTAAGAATAGTGTTGGGAGATGATCAACCCTGATAGAAGCAGCTCCTCTCAGCAGTTCAGAGAGCTAGGAAAACCACATTAGACCAGCTATGGACAATGCTATCCCCATCCAGAGGAAGAAAAACAAAAAAGACAAAAACGAAAACAAAAAAACCCTTCAGAATCTGATAAAGAATTTTCTAAAAATTATCCCTTATGTATCTCTTTCCCTCAATCCTAATTCCTCATACTGAAAATGACTAATCTGTAAGTATGTTTATCAAAAATATATATGTACAATGTTAACCTGACTGTTCACTGCTGAGGGAAGGGGAGTGAGAAAGGAAGGAGGTAGCTTAAAAAAATACATATGCATATGGATGAATGTTGAAAAACTTTCATTACATGTATATGGGAAAAATAAAATATCAATTATAAAAAAAAAATGAGATAATGATTTTTATCACACACAAGAATTCATCTTAATCCCACAAAATGCATTTTTATAAAGTATGATTCACTAATGCCAAACTATCTGAGCAGTGATCCCACTATGAAAAAACTGGGTCTGAAACTGATTTCTATAGAATACTAAGCAACTAAGACTATCACCAAGACGTTACTTCAATTGTGGCTGTGCCAAATTGAACGTGAGAAGGTAGTACGGTGCTTTCAACATTGCTTGGAAAGCTACAGTACTTGAAAGAAGCACAATATTTGGAAATAGAAGACTTGGGTTTGAATCCTGTTCTGCCAAATGCTAGATGTGTATCCTTAGGGAAGTCACAACCTCTCTAGATCTCAGGTTCCTATCCTCAAAATGAACAGATTAAATTGCATGAACTCTAAGGTCCTGTTCAAATAAAAATCCATTATTCTTTAACACTAAGTATATTTTTTCTCCAAAAGAATGAGAGTATTTACAGTGAGTCTCATATTTAAAGTAATGTATGTCACTGCTACCAGGGTCACTAAAATCCTAAATATATTAATAAATGTGTGATCATGAAAAAGCACTTGCTCTTTGCAGATGCTATCAAGGTTGCATGGATCCTACATAGTACACAGAGGTAGGAGAAAGAATGAGAGAATTATATTTCTCTATTTACTAACGAGCATATTTGAAAACCTTCAGTGAAGATTCTACAGTTTTCTTAAAACTTTAAAGGAGCCCTCATTTTCTGATATATAAGATCCCTAGTGCTTAGAGTGGATAAAGGAAATGAAGGAGTTTCATATGTGTGCTAACTAAAGCATTTTTATTTATTTGTTTGTCTGTTTCTTGGGATAACTAAGAAGCTAGCATTCAAAAGTGAAACCCTACAGGAAAATATTCCTCCTGAGTGAATAACTCCTGCTCTTATAGGGCTTTAACTACAAAATAAGTCTTTCACTACAAAAACGATGTCTTTCACATTCAGTGCCTAGGATTATAATTCTAGGCAACTTTTCAAGCTTTTAGACAAAAAAAGAGAATGATGCTTTAAATGTTTTTCCTACTGTTCACAATTGTGTATTAACATTAATATTGTATAAAATAGATGACCTTTATTGGATATACATAGATAGATAGATAGATAGATAGATAGATAGATAGATAGATAGATAGATAGCCAGCAGACACACTTATTCAGAAAAGTTTCTTAACCCTCACTGAAAATGAAAGGACAGTGTGGTGGCATAGTGAAGAGAGTACCAGGACTACTGTCAGGAAGACGTTTTCATGAAATCAAATCTGGTCTCATACTAGTTCTGTGGCTGTGGATAAGTCATTTAACCATGCTTACCTCAGCTTCTTCATCTGTAAAATGAGCTAGAGAAGGAAATGGCAAAATCATTACAGTATCTCTGTCAAGAAAACTCCAAATAGGGTCATAAAGAGCTGGGCACTACTGAAAAATGACTGAACAACAACACTAAGATAAAAGTCAAAGTAACACAGTAACCAGGCATTGTGTTTGAGTATTTTTTTTGTAGTGGATGAAACACTTGTTTGGGAATTGAAGTCCTGATTTTGCCATTTATTAACTATGTGACATAGAATAATTCACTTTATCACTCAGCCTCAGTTTCTTCATCTGTCAAATGAAAATAGTCATTCTAATGCTGCCTACTTCACACAGTGCTGTTTCAAAACTCATACTGACGCAATATCTATAAAGTTCTTTATAAGTATAAAACACTATGAAAATATGTTACTGTTATGGCTTTTGTTTTCTTTTTTTTTCCTGTTATAGGATCTAACAGTGATTTTGTTTGTGAAGGTTACTTTCAGTGAGGAATTACTTAGGGCACATCAGCAGTAACTTTGTCTTAAAGAATTTTGAGTAAAATAGCTTGCCTTGAATCACACAGAAAGCATTTATCAAAGGTTGGACTTGTAAGCAGGTCTATCTGGCTTTAAGGTCAGCTCTGGAATCACTCTGCCATTGTTGCTTCTCTGTTATCATATATATATATATATATATATATATATATATATATATATATATACATATATATGTATATATATGTATATATATAATAGGTATATATATTTTAAATATATATAGCATTTTTTATTTTTAAATTTTTTACCAATTGCTTGTAAAGATAGTTATCAACATTCATCCTTTTGCAAGATTTTGAATTCCACATTTTTCTACCATCTTCTTATTCTACCTCATTACGCAATAGAAGTGAGAAATCATATATAGGCAGTACATGTATAATCATGTTTAACATTATTAGTCACATTGCAAAAGAAAAATTATAACTAAGGAGAAAAAAAAACATGAGAAGGTAAGAACAAAAAGAAGTTTTAAAAAAGTGAACATATTATGCTTTGCTCTGCATACAGACTCCATAGTTTTTTTCCCTCTGGATGTGAATAGCATTTTCTATAACAAGTCTCTCAGGATGGTCCTTGAGCACTGAACTGTTGAGAAAAGCTGTGTCCATCTATATGTAAAAGTATTTCAAGGAACTGTGATTTCATCTATGACTGGTGAGACAGAAAGTCCTTTATATTTTAATAGATAGTCTTCAGTATTTGTGGTTGTAAAATAAAATCACCTTTGTCCTGCTCTCATGGTTCTCCCATAATGTCCAAAATATTTATATTAACAGTTTTTGTGGCAGCAAAGAACTAGAAACAAATAAGATGCCCATCAATTAGGGAATGATTAAACAATGCTTCAATTTCCTCAACTGGAAATGAGGAGAATATCTGCACCTAACTTGCAGATTGTTGTAAGATCAAATGAAACACTCTCTGTAAAACACTAACCAAAGTTCCTGGCCCATAATAGAAGCTATATAAATACTTATTTTAAGAGACAGCTACATGATGCAATAAGTAGAACTTATGATTATGAAGTTAAGAAGACCTGAGGTCAAATCTAGACTCAGAAAATAATTTGTTATAGGGCTTTGTATTAGTCACTTAACCTTATTCTCAATTACTACAAAAATATAAGTAGAATCAAAGACAATAAAAGTGCTATACAAATGCCTATTCACTTCCTCTTCCTTTCTCCAAACAAAGGAAAAAAATAAAGAAATTGAAAGTGATTGCATAAAATTACAATGAATCAAAATGGCAATTAAAAAGAAATATGAGAAGATTTCTCCCCCAAATTCTCTGCAAATATAGTAGGCCCATAGGTATGGAAAAGTGCATATATTTGTACTCTTTTTTAAAATCACCTTTGATGATCATTTTCTTTTCTTCCTCTTTTTTTCTTTCTAAAGATATTCTTTGTTATAGGGAATATTTCTCTATATGGGGACTAAATGGATCTGCTAACATATCCAGTTCTGAAAGTCATAAATTTGTTAATCTGGAACTAGAATCAAAAGTCATTTAGTTTAAAACTCTCATTTTATAGATGAGGCAACTGAGATCCAGGTTTGTTAAGTGAACCTAAGATTCATTTGCTTAAGGTCATATAAGTAGTAAATGTGTGAGGCTGAATGTTAGCCCAAGTCTTTTGATTCTAGAATGGCTATTCTCTGCATTGTAGTCTACTGTTTTTATTTTTAGAGAAAATATTTTTAGAAAAAGAGGAACCAAGATGGTGACAAGAGCGGATTGTGTCTTAGGTGCTCTCTCATAAATCTTTGAAACTAAGGACTCCAACTAAATTTTCGAGAGACAGAACCCACAGAGGGACCCAGTGAGGCAGTTCTCCAACCCAAGGTAACCTGGAAAAGAGCAGAAAGGCTCTGCGCCCCGGAGTCGGAGGGGCGGCCCGCCAGAGCGAAAGAACTTCAGCCTCCCAGAGGCAGCCCCAGGGCACTGGGAGCCTGTGGCTCACAGCAGCAGGGGAGTTTCCCTGACCTGCCCGGAGCACCAGGCACAAATTGGGGGAACAGCGGGGGACCTCTGCCAGAGTGAGCACATGAAGCCCAGCCCTCAGGGCACACAGCGAGCAGTGTGGCCAAAGCAGTCCAGATCCAGGAAACAGAAGCAGGCAGAGCCAGTAAGCAGGAGCCCCCAGGGCATGAGCCCATTGAGCTGAGGGAGTGAGGAAGGGGAGTGAAGAGAGAGACTACTGAGCTCTGTCCTCTGCCGCTGGAACAGGACTCTGGGGCTCCGACCACATTCAGATCCTGATCACCGTCTAGGCTCCCCCATAGAACAGCAGGGCCCCCCCCCACCTCAGCCCTGTGGCAGAGGGGGGCGCATATCGTCATTCACAGACCAGGAGGGAGGACAGAGCCTCACACACTGAGATCCTTGTGGGAGTGTCCCAAAAGCTCAGGAAGCACTCCCAAAACAGGCTTATGCTGGTAAAATGAGCAAGCAGGGAAAAAAGAGGAACACCATTAAGAAATATTTTGCATATGAGCCCAAGAAGGATCAAAATACTCAGTCTGAAGATGAGGAAGCACAAGCTCCTGCATCTAAAGACTCCAAGAAAAACAGAAATTGGGCTCAGGCTATGACAGAGCTCAAAAAAGACTTTGAAAATCAAATGAGGGAGTTAGAAGAAAAACTGTGAAAAGAAATCAAAGAGATGCAGAAAAAACATGAAAATGAAGTCAGCAGCTTAGTCAAGGAAATCCAAAAAAATGCTGAAGAAAATAGCATGCTAAAAACCAGCTTAGGTCAAATGGATAAAACAGTTCAAAAAGTTATTGAGGAGAAGAAAGCTTTGAAAAGCAAAATTGGCCAGATGGAAAAAGAGATAAGAAAACTCTCTAAGGAAAATAAATCCTTCAGACAAAGAATAGACTCAGGGAGATTGATGAATTTACCAGAAATCAGGACTCAATACTTCAAAACCAAAAAAAAAAAGAAAAATTAGAAGAAAATGTGAAACATCTCACTGAAAAAACAACTAATATGGAAAACAGATTTAGGAAAGGTAATTTAAAAATTATTGGAATACATGAAAGTCATGATCAGTAAAAGAGCCTTGATATCATTTTCAAAGAATTACTACAGAAAAATTGCCCTGATATCCTAGAAGCAGAGGGCAAAATAGAAATGGAGAGAATCCACTGATCCCCCTGAGAAAGAGATCCCAAAAAAACAACCCCTAGGAATATTATAGCCAAGTTCCTGAACTCCCAAGTCAAAGAAAAAATATTACAAGCAGCCAGAAGGACACAGTTCAAATATCGTGGATCTGTGGTCAGGATCACACAGGACTTAGCAGCATCTACATTAAAAACCTGTAGGGCTTGGAATATAATATACCGGAAGGCAAAAGAGCTTAGAATGCAACCAAGAATCAACTACCCAGCAAAAATGAATGTCCTCTTCCAAGGAAAAAGATAGACTTTCAATGAACCAGGGGAATTTCAAGTGTTCCTGTTGGAATGGCCAAAGCTGAACAGAAGGTTTTATCTTCAAATACAAGACTCAGGTGAAGCATAGAGATTGGAAGAGAGGGGGGATATATGAGGGACTTAATGATGATGAACTGCATGTATTCCTGCATAGAAAAATGACACTGATAATACTCATATGAACCTTCTCAGTTAATAGAGCAGGCAGAGGGAGCTTTTATAGTTGAAGCACAGGAGAAAGCTGAATTTGAAGATAAAATATGGCATAAAAATGGAGTCAATAGAAAAAGGGAAATGTAATGGGAGAAAGAAAAAGGAGAGGGGGAATAGGCCAAGATATTTCATATAATAAGATTTTTCTTTATTACAATGAGCTATTGCAATGATATGGAAGGGGGGAAGGCAAGGGGGAATGAGGGAATCTTCACTCTCATCAGAGATGGCTAGGAGAGGAAACAGCAAATATACTCAATGGGGTATAGACATCTGGACTAAGAAGGAGGGGGGAGCAGGGGGAAGGGGTGGGATGTGAATAAAGGAGGAGAGGATGGACCATGGGGGGAGAGTGGTCAGATATAACACATTTTCCTTTTTACTTCTTGCAACAGGCTGGGATTGGATGGCCTTTCAGGGACCATAGGCCCAGGTGGATGCTGGGCCTAAGGGGTGGTATGGGGGCTCAGGGCCTCTTGGCCCAAGGACCAGGGATCTGTCTGCTGCGCCACTCAGCGACCCTACAGCAGAGTCAGAGTGAAAGGAGAGAGAAAATATATAGTACATGGTAGTGGAGAAATATGAAAGGAAGGAGTTGTGATCAGCAATGGCAATGGTGGAAAAATATGGAAGTAATTTTTGCGATGGACTTATCATAAAGAATGTGATCCACCTGTGACAGAGTTGCTGATGTTGGAACAAAGACTGAAGCACATTTATTATTATTATTATTATTTGGGGGGGAGGTGCAGGGCAAATGGGGCTGGGTGGCCTGCCTGGGGCCACATAGCAGGGTGATTGTTGGGTGTCTGAAGCCGGATTTGGACTTGGGTGCTCCTGGCTCAGGGGCCAATGTTCTGTCTGCCACCCAGCCACCCCTACTATTATTACTATTTTATTTTATTTTGGGTCTTTTTTTCTTATTTTCTTTTTTTTTGGTTTTTGCAGGGCAGTGGGCTTGGAGTGGCTTGCATGTCTCACATGGGTATATGGGGCTGGATATGGGCTCAGGTGCTCCTGGCTCCAGGGCTGGTGCTCCATTCATTGCACCACCTGGCCATACCTACAATTATTACTATTTTTTTAATTTTAATTTTTTCTCTCTCCTTTACTTTATCGCTCAAGCAAGTCTATATTTTTGGGGGGAGGGGTATTTTGTTTATTCTTAAACAAGAATATTTTATTAATGTATAAAAAACATTATTTGTCCAAAATGAGAATAAATAAATAAATATTAAACATAAAGAATAAAAAAAAGGAACCTACTTAATTATATATTGATTTATGATTTCTTGAAAGATTGCCCCAAAGGTTATCCCAACTTACACATATTGATGATTAATTACACTTAATAAATCTTGCTCCAAACCACCTATTGTACCAGCTCTCTAAAATTGAAGACAGACAGGATCTATTTTCAGAAAAACCCTGTTAAATTAGCATGTTACTTGGGAGAAAGACCCTAGTGATTTTCTCCTCCTTTGAGCAAAGATGATTCAATGGCCAACATATAACATTAGGGACATTTCTATATTACATAGCACTTTCAGTTTTGTAAAGTCTTTGAGCATCATAGTACTGGCATTAAAATTCCCATTTTGTTGATGAGAACTTGACACTGGATGGTTCAATGACAAATCTATGTTTGCACAGGTAGTAAGTCAAAAGCAAGATTTGTGCTCAGGTCTTGCTGTCTCAGCTCTCTACCCACTACCACACACAGGCTGATCAAATTCTTTAAACTCTCAGAGTTTTGGTCTTTACATCTATAAAATAAGGACAAAGATACTTTTATTTTTGTTCCCTTGTTTCAGTCCAGTCCATCTCTTTGTGACCCCATCTGGGGTTTTCTTGGCAAAGATACTGGAAAAGATTTCTACGGCTCTCTCATTTTACAGATGAAGAAAAAGGCAGAGTTAAGAGACTTGCTCAGGATCACACTACTAGTAAGTGTTAGAGGCTGAAATTGAACTCAGAGCTTCCTGAATCCACGGTCAGCAGACTATCTACTGTGCTACCTGGTAATCCTATAAATATACTGCTTTACCTCACCGGACTATAGAAAATTGCTTTTTTGAAACCATATAACAAATTGCTGTTGTTGTTATTGTTATCATCATTCCAATAAAATCTTAGAGCACTTTGAAACAATTAAATATCTTTGTTTTCCCTTATATCTAAGAATGGCAGCTAGGTGGCACAGTGGGTAGAGTACTGGCCTTGGAATCATGAGGATGTGAGTTCAAATCCAACCTCTAACATGTACTAGCTGTGTGACCTTGGGCAAGTCACTTAACTCTGCCTCCTCCTCCATTCATTGTCCCTGTTACATATCTGGCTACTGGACTCAGATGACTCTGGAGGAGTGAGGCTGGTGTTATAGCACAGCAGCCCCCAATTAAATCCAATTCATGTTTTCCTCACGGATGTTGTAGTCTTCTTTGAAAATGAAGAACAGACATTATTATTATACATAAGAAATAAAAGGAATTTGGGGAGTCAAGAATGTCTCTTTTTCCCTGAAGCATTTCTACTACTATTCAAAAGGGATCACCAAGCTTCATTATTTTTTAAAGCCTGAGATGTAATAATGATAATGATAATGAGCCAACCTAAACACTGAAAATTGTCAAGCTTCAAGGAAGGTCTCATTGGACGACTCTTCACAGAGAAGAAAAAGAAACTGGCATTTGTCTGTGTGTTACTCTAAGCACCAGAGGCAAGCGATTACAAAACAACTGTTCAGTGTTATTCGCTTCTTATTGAATCAATTTTATTAAGCTTGTTCCTGGACTGGTTTTCCATAGGCCAAGTTCTCTCCTGAGATCCTTTTCTGAAGGATTCATAATGGAGGTGATAACTTTTGATGGGTACATTAAAAAAAAGTTCTGGAACTCTAATAAAGAAATCACTGTTTAAATAAACTAAAGAAATCTCCAAAGTTATCTGAAGGTTCTGAGGTTACATGGGTTGTACAATCCAAAAAAAGCATATGAATAGTAATCCTTCTGTGACATAAATCAAAAGGAGAGAAAAGAGAGGATCTAGTCATGCCAACTACAACTTTCACCAAATCCATCTCTGGAAAATTCACTAGAATTTTTTAGTTTCAGCTTAAAAGTTATTTCTTTCAGGAAGACCCCTTGATCCCCTTGTCAACAATTTAACTTCCCCTTAAAATAAAACATAGTCCTTCATTATTTGCATTTCTCTCCTCCAGTTAACTGTAACAGAATCATTTTGTAGTTAAATGTTTACTATAGAAAACTGTGATGAAGTGAAATGCTGGAAGAAGACATTATTTCAAATCTTGTCTCAGGCACTTACTGGCTGTATGTGAGCAAATCACTTCATCTCTCTCTTGATCTCATGTTTATTATCTGTAAAATGAGCTAAAACTGCTGTGAGGATCAAATGGAAGGTATGTAAGAAGGTTTTTAAGCCTCAAATGATATAGAAACGATAGTTTTTGCTATTATTATTAATTATTGCTTTATTTATATCAATTAATTTAATATTTCTATTTGACAATAATTATATTATGTCACATAATGCATGTCATATATAAAACATACCATATCTAAAATATATATTATATCAATGAATTATATTCTAATAATTTTTTAATTATTTTTAGTAACTACACTAATTGAGTCTGATTTAATTTGAGTGTCTCGTCCAGCATGAACCATGGTGTTCTTTACACAGTAGGCCCATCTAAAAGTATTTTGAAGTTATTAATTCCATTGCATTTTGAATCTATTGAATTTCAAGATGAAATCAATCTGACATACAATGGACAGTTATTCAATGGGAAGTCAGGGCTATTGTCTCTGTGTCTTAATATTGTGACAGAATTGGAAAGAATGTTTAAAGATTAAAAAATGATAGGAACCAATCTGTAAAAGCTGCTGTTTTAAAATGACAGCTTCTAAGTAGAGCACAGTCAACTTAGAACTAGGATACAGCGTGAACTGCTCATAGTTTTAGCAAGATGGAATAATTGAGAGATTATAAAGTTAGTCTAAAGGAGGAAAATGAAAATTTGTTTTAGATAGGTTAGAAACTAAAAACAGAAACTGGGAAAAATGATGAAAAGCCTATGTGATAGATGATGACAACAGGACTTCCTATATACTAGGAAACATCAGTATCTATTTTATGAGTATAATACTGAAGTCAGGAAGAATCATCTCCTGTGTTCAAATCTGGTCTCAGACACTTAGTAGCTCTGCGAATCTGAGGAAGCCCCAGTTCTTCATTTGTAAAATAAACTGAAAAATGAAATGACATAGCACTCCAGGATCTTTGCCAAGAAAACCCCAAATGGACTCATGAAGAGTCAAACATGACCAAAATGACTGGACAGTTATCAAAAATTTAAAGCTGACAGAGTTTTTAAAAAGTGGCCAAAATCCTAGGAAATCTAGTTTCAAATTGAGCTTTTGACACCTTCTAGCCCATTAACTAGTTGTCTTTAATCTTTCTGATATTCAATTTCTTCCTTAAAATGATAAGAATACAAGTCGTAGATAGCTGGAAGGATGATGGAAGATCAAAAAAGATAATATAGGTAAAAGCATTTTGCACATCTTAAAGAATAATAAAAATGTCAGCTATTATCAAATATTGTCAAATGAAAAAATATGTCAAAGTGCTTGAGCCAAACTTTCCACACACAGTAGGCATCTTATAAACGCATATTCTCCTCCCCACTTCCCTTATTCAATATCACCATTTCGGTCACCAAAAAAGAATTGCAACGATAAGCAACTGATCTAAATCAATTGAAATTATGACTGAATATGAGCTCAAATTGCTGAAATCTTGTTCAGAATTTAACTCCTTAATCATATAACACATTTATCATTAGCTAAAACATGACAGCTTTACATCTTCAAATTAAGTAATTTATTGGTGTCAATTGTTTTGTACTAATTTTTCCAGTATACAAAATAAGCTTCTGACTTGAATGACTAGGAGTTCTGTTATACAGAAGAGAAAATTGAGATAATGAAGAGATTAAAAAAAACACCTAAGATGATATAAGATGACTTGAAAAAATAAATAAAAGTTTGGAAAAGTAGAGGAAAAAGTAGATGGCTTGTAAAGATCTTAAGGATGACAGGCCTTTGTTTGGTAAGGACTTAATTTCAACACTAACTACACTACATCATTTTACTGAGTCTCAGTATTCTCATAGCAAAATGTTCATACTACACATTGTTTGGTGAAGTTATGATACTGATCCAACCTTTCTGGAGAACAATTTGGAATTAAACCCAAAGGGCAATAAAACTGTGGATACCCCTTGACACAGCAATACTGCTAGTAGGTCTATATTCCAAAGAGATTGTAAAAAAAGGGGGGAACACCCACACATATAAAACTATTTCTAATAACTCTTGGTAGTGGCAAAGAATTAGAAATTGAGGGACCATTCATCAATTAGGGAATGATGAACAATAATGATATTGTTCTGTAAGAAATGTTAAGCAACCTTGACTTTAGAAAAGTTTGGAAAGACTTCCATTAACTAAATGCTGAGTGAAGTGAATGGAGGACCAGGAGAATAGTATACACTTTCACAGCATCATTGTGAAATGATCAACTATGACAAACACAGCTCTTCTCAGAAATTCAGAGATCAAGCACAGTCCTAAGAGAACTGTTATGGAAAAGGCTTCCATATTCAGAGGAAAAAACTGTGGAGTTTGGGTGCAGAGCAAAGAATATTATGTTCAGTTTTAAAAACGTCTTTTAGCTTTCTTTCTCGTGTTTTTTTTTCTCCTTCAGTTCTAATTCTTCTTTTACAATATGACTAATATCATGACCATACATGTGCATCATATATCAGATTGTTCCTTGCCATGGAGAAGAGGGAAGGAAGGGAGAGTAGGAAAAAGGTGGAATTCAAAAGCCTTAAAAACAATGAATATTGAAAACTATCTTTGTATGTAATTAGAAGAAATAAAATTAAAGTTTTATTGAAAAAATAATGTTCAAACTTTATTTTTGCAGGACTTATTAAAATCAGATTGTGAGCAAGAGAAAGACAAGTTATGACATTTCTCTCTAGGATTTATTACTCTGGTTGTTGATTTAATAAAAAAAATAATCATTAAATAATTGGAATGTGATTAATAAATAATAATAAATAATTTAGTTAATATTCACAATAATAGATATTACCAATAACTCCTTACATTTTCTAATATCCCATGAATTAAAAAACTACAGGTTTTCATTTTACACTCTCAATATCTTGACAATGAAGACATTTTTATTCCCATTTTACTGAAGAGAAAGTTGAGGACCAAAGAGGAAAGATGATCCACCTAATACCACATAATAAAGACTAAAGCAATAACTCAAATCTACCCTTGTTTTCTGACTTAGTACAGAGCATTTTACATGAATACACTGCTTTTGACTTACATTTATTGTGCAGGATGTCAAAAGTAATTAATATATCATATAGTTATTAGGCTATTTAAAATAATTGATATTATTTTCATAAGAACTAGCAATATTTTATTCATTATTATATTAAAATGTCCATATAGTTTTCCAAATTATTATTGCAATTGTAATGCTTTGGTGATGAATGTGTTCTTTTAATTACTTACAACCATGGTGAGTTTTAGTACAGTATCCTCTGAGGCCAGGGAGGCAAGGCACATGTAATGAGATGCCATCAGTTTGCTTGTAACAATTACAGCTGCAGACTGATGATCTCTATAGAATAGGAAAAACATGTCAATCCTGCCTTCTTACAAGTCAAGTTTTTTCTGACAACATCAACTTTGGGTCAAGGGCAATGCCAATTTAGAATTCTACTACCCATTTAAGAAAACATTAATCTCTTTGGACATTTTCTATATAGACAAATCAAAATCACTTGGGAAATATTACATTTTTAATCTAAAAAGAAATGTCTAGTATTTGATAATCTTTAAATTTCCAAGTTGCTATTTATTTCTACTAGTCATCCAGGTAAGGAGAGTAGAGGAGGGAGAGGGGAAGATAAAGGAGAGAATTTCACCTTAAACTACTCAGCATTTAACGAAAGATCTATGGATTTTAGGGCTGTTTCAGGGATAATGGTGATCTTGTTGACAGCTCAAATAAGTAGCTCCAATCAAATCCATGCATCAGGTGAAAAGATGAATAATAGGTAGTTTGTGGCTTACAAATAGCTCGTATATTGAGGATGAATGATTGTTTCCATATTAAAGTAAACTGCTGGCAAGGAACTATGTATCAATGGTCTTAGAGTCATTACCAAGTATTAGGGCACTGTTTTTGTAACCCCAGGATAAATTGATGGCCTGTAATAGATCTAATTGACAGCATGGCTGTTTTCAGCTAATGGTTTGTTACATCAATGAACCTCATTCTGGCCCCAATTACAGATAGCAGCATTCACTGCAAATAAAATGTGTTATGATGAGTATTGAAGGTGGTAAGAAAGACAATAGGAGAGTGAAACAGATTTTCAGCCACAATCTAAAGCTTGAAATGCTACTTCACTATTTAAAGGTAAATGGCTTTCAACTATTTCCAAGGCAGCTAACTTAATTTTCACAAATATTAATTCTGTTAGCTTGAAAAGAATGTGAAATTCAACATGGTTTAGTGTCTAGAGAGAGCTTAGAGAGAGGGGAAGATTTGGTTTCATGTTTTTTCTCCATTGTTATTGTTTGTTTATTTGTCCTTTTTTATCAGAAGATCAATGACATCATGAAGCTGATGTCTTCATTTGTGTGAACTGAATTTAAGTGAGAGAGAGCTGCACAGCCTCATTCTCTCCCCTACAGTCATTGGACTCCAGTGGAAAGACAAGAGTGAGGGCAACTGGTGATGACCCAGAATGCAGTGGGTGACCTTGGCCTTTTAATTTTTTTTTTGGCAAGACGATTAGGGTTTAGTGTCTTGCCCAGGGTCACATAGTTAGTGCTTTGTCAAGTCTTTGTTCAGACTTGACTTCATCCTGAGGTCATCCTGAGGTGCTCTATTCATACACCACCTAGCTGGCTTGGCCTTTTTAAGTTAAGGTCTTTCTTGATTGTAACTACCATATTCACAAACTCTGAAATAGCCCTAAAAATCCATAGATCTTTCAATAAATGTTGAGTAGTTTAAGGTGAAATTCTCTCCTTTATCTTCCCCTCTTCTCCCTCTACTTTCCTTACCTGAATGACTTGTAGAAACAAATACCAACTAAGGTCTTTTTAAATTAAGGTCTGAGGCAATACCCATTCAAAGACATGAATGGCTAGGAATGAGGGCACTAATGCATACTGATAAAGGACCCTAAGTTAAAGATAACCTCTTAGAACTTCAGGAAATGCTTTAAGACTCAAGCAACCAAATTGGTTTGATTGTTTACCACTCACTGTGAGGTTCCAAACCAATGAAATCACAGGTGCTGCTAAAATTAAAGAATAGAATACCACCACTGGTAGAAATGAGAAGCAGGAGTTGGTTTATCTTTCTCCATTTTTCTCTCTGATTTAGGCTCGGAAATTTGTCCTTTGTAAATAGAAGCTCTTATTTGCTTTAATGGGTTTGACTTACCCATTTTATAAAGTACTAAAGGCCTGATTGTCTCACAAGATTCATTGTTTTGTTTATTCTGCTTAATATAAACCAGTAGTAATTTGACATTTGCATTGCTAATTACCTGCTTTTCAAGTGTGTTGACACTTTCCTAATTTTTTTTTCTCATTTAAAAGGCTTTAAACATTTCACCATATTTCCAGTGGACCAATTTGACAAGTGAGTACTAGGAAGTATATAGGGGATAGAGCACTGGCACTGAAGTCAGAAGGATCTGAGTTCAAATATGTTTTCAAACATATTGGCTGTGGGACCCTAGACAAATCAATTAACCTTGTTTGTCTCAGTTTTTCCATCTGTAAAATGAACTGGAGAAGGAAATATCAAAGCCCTCTGGTATCTTTGCCAAGAAAAGACAAAGAGTGTTATAGAGGGTCAGATATGACTAAAATGACTCAACAGCAATGACAAACTCAACATGTCCCTAAGAGATAGGTCTTTTTGCAAATCGGCATGTTCTTTATTACATCATAAACCAGATAATGTATAGCTTAGTTCATTTGTGTGTTCAATGTTATGACAAGGTCAAAGCTTCAATAGAATTCAGGAAAGCTGATAAAATAACATACTGAGATCTATAGTCTGATGAAAGGTAACAGCCTATGTTCTACTCAGAGACTACCCTCTAACTGAAGAGGTAAATAATTCTCCTCTCTTCAAAAGCTCTCCAAATCAATGCCTTCTAGAGATGAACAAATTCCAGGCTGTGTCCTCATAGAAAAGTAGCAATGAGGAATCAATCAAAAGGGCTACTGATAGAGCTGTACTCCTCTAAAGAAGAAAGTAGACACAGGATCTTGTACTCTGATAGAGATAGAGCCTTAGCAGTCTGAGAAGGTGTAAGGATGGCAAGAATGGGAACAGGAATGAACTTCCATATTCACACACTCTGAAATTGCTTTCTATCATCATGGTCTGTGGTCATCCTTTTCTCCTTGCCTTGCAACCTCTAACCCCATCCATCTTCCTCTCCATGACATCTAATCTTCTATCCCTTAACTTTTTTCTCAGATAAAGACCTTTCCTCTAACTCTATTTTCCTCTTTTTCCTCTATCTGGTCTCCATGGTAAGCCATTTCAACCTAATACTGTCCTCTTATCTTAAATCTCTTGCCCATGTGTTCTTATGAAGATGTCACCCTTGCAGACCTCAATATTGGAGTATTCCCACCATTTTCTGCCTTCTTGATTACTCATATACTGCTAAGGAAGATGGAGAAAATCATGAAACTTTGTTGACTGGGTCCAAGTTGTGTTGCATAAACTGAAAAAGGACCTCACTATGGCAAGACAATCCTTTTATATCACCCTAATAAATTCATCATAATAGCATCTCCAGATCTTTTCACTCCCCTGCAAACCTTCTATGGCTCCTTCCTTCAACCATCGGCTTTGAATTTTGTCTCATATTTGACAGGAAAATTTTTTTTAAAAGTCATTCATTCATTGATAGCATCATCTTTCTCCACACCTTAACTCCTTTTACTTAGATATCTTTCTTCCACTATCTGCTCCTTCACCCCATCAGACTGGAAAAGTCACTCCTTCTCCTTGCCAATGTTAATGACTTTCACTGAATAAGTGATCCTGTTCCATCTTGTCTTCTTCAGCAGATTTTCTCCTCTGTTATTCCCATTGTCCCACTGATCTAGTATCTCTTCAGTCTAGTGATTGCTTCCCTTCTGTCTACAAAAAAACTGATTGATGATTAACTCTCTCCTAAACCCAATGTATTTGATATCTTCCAACTATTCTCCTCCCTTTCCTGGATAAACTCCTTAAAAGTTGTCTAAAATTGGTGCTTGGAACTTTTCTCTCATTGTCTTCAAACTCTCTGTAGTCTGAATGAAAATTCAGCTGAAACTGCTCTCCACAGTTATGAGTGATCTCTTAATTGATAAACCAATGGCTCATCAGCTTCCACTGATATTTTTGTGTCTGTTTCTAGCAACCTTGTCTTCCTCCTTAATATTCTGTTTTCCCTTGCTTCTCAAACTTTTCTGGAAGCAGGTCAAAAGTTAAACAGGTCTCACTGTGAAGAGAAAGGATCCTGGGACCCTGAAGAGATGGAGTTGCTCTAGGAAGGTGTTGAGGGCCTTCCAGGGAGTGGTGACCTTTTCCATCAGAGATATGTATGTATTCTTGCTCATTATATGGATTTGTTGATTCTCCAGTGAATGCTGACCTGGGACAATCTGTGACTTGGGAGGTGGTTGTAAAAGGTTTTTCTGATAGAGAAGTATGCAGATTTCTAAGAACAAACAATGTGAATTTACCCAGGAAATTGTGAAACTGGGTCTCCTTTAACCAGTCATTCCTGAGATAAGTTTTTGTTATAAAAAGTCTGAGATTCCAAAAATAAAACCAGTAGATTCTTGCATCATGACCTTGCATGTGTGTACGTTTCTAGTCAACCTGACACTCCTTTAATGTACAGACCTACACCAAAACTATCACAGTGGTAGGAAGGGGTCAGGGATATTTCCCTAGGTCTAGCAGTCATTCCCAAATGGTCCAAGAGAAGGTTAAGGGAAAATAGTTCAGACATTTCAAGCAGGGGGAAGCCTTGAATTCTTAGCCCCCAACTCTCTGTTATAGAAAGATGCCTTGCTTGTAATGGCTCCTTCTCATCTATCATTCAATATCTTTTCATCAAAGCTTTTTCCCACTCAAGCTACTTAAATTTTGAAGTTATGGGCTAATATAAAGAAAGATCTGAAGACCATGGCTCCTTGCATAGAAGCTTTTTTCCTGAGTCAGGAGATCTAAATTTCTACTTTGAAAGACTGGATTCCATCTTTCTCAAGAAAGCTAAAATTTGGGCAGCTAGGTGGCACAGTGGATAGATCACCAGCCCTGGAGTCAGGAGTACCTTTGTTTAAATCTGACCTCAGACACTTAATAAGTGCCCAAGGCTGTGTGAACAGCCTTGGGCAAGCCATTTAACACCATTGCCTTGCAAAAACTAAAAAAAAAAATAAAGCTGAAATTCAACAATATGAATGAAAGAACTGAATGCTATTTTTTATTCTGACACTAATTCCAGATTGTTTTCTCATATCATAAACAAGATGAGGCTAGTAGTAGTCTCAGTACTGTTATATTTGTAGGTTTATATTTTTGCTTTTTTAAGATGTTGATATCAAGCACTTTTTTAAGCCCCTCTTCAAAAGCATTTTTTTTCTTAAATAAGGCATAATACTCTACACATGGCCACATCTATATTAGAAGCAACTGATCTTTGTACTTGGTTATCAAAAGTAATATCAAAAAAAGTTTAAGTAGGAAATTGTCACAGTTACTGCTAGTTAGGAGGGACAGACTGCCTTCAGTATTTTGCCCACCTGATGAATTAAATTGAATTTTCCTAGGCACTAATATGTAAGATACAAAAAAAAGAAATATAATACATTTTCTAGCCTTCTTGAATTGAATTAAGATATATTTTAGTTCCAAGAGGGAATAATGTAGTACAATAAAAGGCATAATTGTTTAGGAGTCAGAGGATGTAGTTTTTAAGATGCAAATTCAATATTTATTATATATTTGACCCTGAGTAAATGAATGAAGTATCCTAGAGCTCAGTGTTCTAATCCATGAAATAAAAGGAAGACACTCTTCTAGATCTAATGACATGAGATTTTTCCTTTTCCATCAAGGTTCCCTTTACACTGAAAACATTCCTTTTTGCTTATAATATGTTGTAGTCTTAGTTCAAGATTTAGTCAAGATTTTATGCAAAATCATTGGATAATTTCACTACTGGAAACAGAGGAATTAAACAGTATTCTTAGTATGGCTTATTGTTGTGAATCTTTTATCAGAGATCTCTGTCTAGCCAATACAGGATCCAAAAGTCTTAATGTGACTCTACTAAAAATGAAATACAGAGTTATTGTTGTATTGAAATACAAGGTCATTTGACTGTTTTTTTTTGACATTCTATTTTTATAATTTACAAGGGAGACTTCTTCATTTTACAAAAGATATAAAGTTTGTGCTTCTCCATATCTTTATCTCATTGCTTAGCTAATTAATAGCATTTTATAGGATTCTAATAGATTAAATGAGAGTATTCCCTTTAGTAATTCAGATATCCTGAGTGATGCTTATCCTGTTTTTCTATAAACTAATCAAATGTGTTCCACCAAACATGCGGAGGAACTTCTTCACCATCTCTTACTAATAGTAATAATGATCTCTTACTTTATTGAGTGATTCCTTTGATGTAGTAAGTATGTTGTTCACTGATTTGTTTTAGTCATTTCCAACTTTTCATAACCCCATTTTCTTGGCAAAGAAACCAGAGTGGTTTGCTATTTCCTTCTGCAGAGCATTTTATAGATGAAGAAACTGAGGCAAACAGAATTAAGTGACTTGCTCAGAGCCAGACTTGGCTAGTAAGTGGATGAGGCTTCATCTGAACTTAGGTTTTCTTGACATCAGATCCGGATAGCACTCTATCCACAATACTATCTTGTACCCCAAGGTACTTAACCCCAAATGTGCATTTCTTCTCCCTTGATCTCAATACATAAACAATCCTTCTTTTCCAGAAGTTATTTTTTTCATTGCTATCCTTTACATTTCCTTCCTAGTGTAAACCCTTGTTTGTAATTGATTACCCAGCTCATATTTATTCCCCTCCAAATACCTCTCCCCTGTAATAGGTAACCCTCAACCTCAAATCTTTGAAGTCCATAGTGTTCTATGATTTGCAAATATACATTAATAAGTTATTGATTACTAAATTCAGGTCCAGTAGGGAGTTATTTTGTGTCATATTGAACAATTCACATCTTTTCTCTAGGCATCTATGGAAGGAGACAGAAGGTGAGAGACTAGATAAACTTTAAGATCCCTTTTGAAAAAAAAAAGAAAAAAAAAGATCCCTTTTGACTCAAAAGCTTCATGCCAGATATTTTATATATATATATATTAAAAAAGGTTCCTCTCTGTCCTTTTATCAATTAAATGAAAAAGTAATCTGGAGGGAAAAAGCCAGATATTTAAAGCTTAGTATTTCACTGGTGAATTATATGTTTGAAATTTGATAAAAAATTCAATTTGATTTCCCTCATGTATCAGCGAGATTCCATGATGTTCCAGGAACACTGGCCTAAAGTGCCAGTATATGATTTCCTGGAGACAAATTGGCGACTACTCATATATCCAAACCTGTCTCTCTATCTGGATGGTGTAAAATATATTGAGCAAAATAAAAAATCAGTGGATTCAGATATAATAAAAATGCAAAGAAAAGAATTTTGCTTCAGAAGCATATATTCCTCTGAATGGTTTGAAGGTCAAGAATAGAGTTTAGATGAAAAAAGCTTTAGTACTCCTTAAGCCTTTGATGTTTAATTTATGGTCATGCTTTAACATCTTATTGCATCATTAGAGATTCTCTGTTCTTGGTAACTTCTAGCCTGATCTGTTCTCCTACAGAAGGAGAAAGGATACAGACTTTGAATATCTGTTCCTTTTATTCTCCCACTATTGCTGTCTTTGGAAGGAAAATATAATCTCTTTTTTAAGTGGTCTGGGAATTTTGTCCACTAATTAAAAAGAATCACATCAAAGTTCAAAACAACAAAAGAAGAGAATTATGGAATTCTATAGTTTTCACATCACTTGAATGCAATAGGTGGTGTTATGGGAAAATACCTGTGAAACATGTGGAAAGAAAACAGTCTACAACCTTTAAGATTGCAGATATCATGGGGCAGCTAGGTGATGCAGTGGATAGAGCACTGGCCCTGGAGTGAGGAGTACCTGAGTTCAAATCCGACCTCAGAACTTAATAATTAACTAGCTGTGTGACCTTGAGCAAGCCACTTAACCCTTGCAAAGCCTTGCAAAAAAAATTAAAGAAAAAATTAAAGAAAATGATTGCAGATGTCATACCCAGAAAAAGTAGCTCTGCTCCCCCTCCTCTCCCTAATAGATCCAAAGCTCTTGAGCATATTGCAATAGTTGCATTCTGCCCTGCCAAGTAACAGAAAAAAAGCCATTCTAAACTTGTCATCTTCTTATGGTCTGCCAATTTATTTTCTACCTGATAAGCCATGAATAATTCAATGATGGAGGAAGTGGGGAAGCAATCCCTTTGTAGAAGAGTAGGGAGCCTCTCCTGGAAAGGGTCCCCTGATTCACTGCATTTGGAAGTATTCTATGGACAGTTCTAGTCTTATTCATCACAGGACTGCTAATTGAATGCATAGTCAGAACTGTATTGCATTCAAAAGGTAATACTAACCACCCAAAATAAGTGGGTCCTTATTCCTGACTGGCTGTGATCAATGACAGAGATAAGGTATAAGCCCCTGGTAGGGAAAGGTACTTGAGGCCTTCTCATCTCACCTAGCCATGTGGCCAGTGAGGGTTCTGTTGTTGCTTCTATCTCTGTTGTATTTATTTCATTCTTGTTTTTAGATTAAGAATAATGGATATGGCTACAAGCTTTTGAGTCACAAATAGTCAACAGGGTCAATCAACCAGAATTCTAGGACTCAAACTCCATGTCAGAATTTCCCAGAAAGTTCCAAGTCAAGTCAGAAGCAGATAGACAAATTCATCGACAGATCAGTCATTCTACATTTGGACATACATTGGGTGGCATTACAGTTCATTAGAAACTGTATTTTCTTGAGTCCACTTTCCCTAGGGACCAAGGTGTTATTAAGATATGTCCTCAAATGTATGGGTAATTTTCATATTTCTGTTCTTGCAATATCTTCAAAGAAAATAATTTTCTATAAAAGCTAATTTACTACAATTGGTTAAATGGGCCTGAGGCTAATCATTGACTTCAGGTAGTATGGATGAAGCATGAACATGCAGGGAGATATATATCCCTTGAACTTTTACCCAATTTAAGGTAGTTTTTATTTCAAAAGAAGAATATAAGTAGGGGAGGAAATATTGGACAGAGAAATATGCTCTATAATTAATTTTTTCTGAGTTGACCTTAAATTTAACACTGACATCCATCCCGTTGCTAAAGGCTATGAAATAGCTAGCTTCTGTGCCCCTAAATTCATCTTATTGTCTGCTTTATGGAAACCACTAGGAAGCCGCCCACACAACTCTCATTGCCTATTTTACAAATACCACTGCCCCTCATTCTAGCCGCCCCCCCCAGGACAAAATCTTGGGCCCTTTCCTGGCCTGAAAGTCTTCATCTACAAGTCTTTAATTACCTCATTTGTTCTTTGAGCTATACCCCTCATCTACATATCCCTAATTACCTCATCTCTGTTCTCTGAGCTATTGCCTCCATCTACTTATCCCTAATTATCTAATTTTCCTGCTCCTTTAAAAGCTTACCTCTCCTTTGAGTTTCTGTCTCCCTTTGGGAAGCCAGTTCTCTCTTAGGGAGCAGGATTCTCCCAAATAAACTTATGCCCCTATATTCTTCTTTACTGCTTATGCCCTGAAGGCTGCTGCTGCTGCTGCTAATCCCCTTAGGGGATCATGGCTTTCCAGCTGCCTTTATTTTGTTCTCTCCTATAGCTTCTGCTAACTACAGGAATACATAAATAAATCTTTTTTTTTCTCCCTAAATTTTTCTGGGTCAAGAGTTGGATCTTTTAAGTGAATTCATTCAATTTCAAAGTCTTTCAATTGATAACAATTTATTTCAGTTAATTCTACTGAACTAAGTTAAATTCAACACTTATTAAGTATTGAGCATCTAATGTAAGGGACTTAATAGACTAAGTACCTGAATGGTGAATACAAAAACAAACAAATAAACAAAAATAAGGATTCTTTTTCTTCAAGAAGCTTATAATCTATTTAGGTGCAAATTCCTAGAGAAGAGAGACTTTTACCACTTTTGTTATCCCTAGAGCTCAACATAGATCACAGAAAATATTTACTTATTATTATTTATCTAGTATTATTTATTAATTATTCATATATTAAATTAATATTTATTATTAGTAGTAGCATTGGTATTATTATTATAAGTATATATACATTTATTTATTTATTTATTTGTTATTAATTGATTTGGGGCTATAAATTGGGAAAAAAGATTAGTCCTGGTAAGATAATTTAAAAGTAAAAGGATAAAACTAAAGGGATCAGGAAGGTTTCCCCTTTAGAAGGGACATCTAAACTGAACCTTGAAGGAAGATCTGGATTCTACAAAAGTAAAAGTAAAGATTCCAGACATAAGACACAGCCTCTTTATATGCACATGAGTAGGAAAAATAATTAAGGAGTAGGTCTGGCTGGAATATATAATACAGTGAAAGGTAGTAATGAAGTAGAGAAAATATTGGGTGGAGAAATATGTTTTTTAATCACTAATCTGTATCCTCTGTACTGGTCAGGTATCTTCCCTTATCCCCAAACCATTGTTCAAGTTATCAAGATGAAGGCAATGAATTTTAATCAACTTGCCCCTCCCTGAAACCCTATCCACAAAACAATGGTACCTGCCCTAGCCTGAAAATATTGTCTTTTAGTTACATTCCCTCATCAACATATCTCTTATTACTTCATCTCTGTTCTCTGAATTATAGCCCCCCCATCTCTCTATGTCTCCCCATATCCTCCTGAAAAGTTTGCTCCCTCACTCTAACATTGAATGGTTTGTCTTCTTTTGGGAGACCAACCTGCTCTGAGGGAGTGTGATCCCCCAAATAACCTCTCATACTTCTATGCCCTTCTTTATTACTTTCCCCTGATTGCTCCTTATTCTTTGGGAGGGCAACCTGCTTTGCAAGAGAGTAACCCCCAAATAATCTCTATTATCATCTTGCTATAGAAATATGTTTCCTTATTGCTCATCATTTCATGGTGGCTTAGGTTGCCCAGGCTGTTTAGATTGTTTAGGAATCAGTGTTTTCCTGCCTTTAGTCTTTCTTTCCCTTAGCTTCTGCTAATCACAGCAATACTTAAATAAATCTTTTTTTGTTCCTAACATTTCTTCTAGAAGAGTTAGTCTTTTTTACAGCAATTCCTTCCTAGTCTGCCCAGACCTTTAATTGGCTACATCTTTCCCTGGGACCAATAACAAAAACTAAGTTTTGAGACCCAGGTTGGGGGTAGATTGTAAAAAAGTTTTAAATGCCAAACCAAAGACTGCTGCTCCTAAGGATCATCATCAGCCAAGATCCAGGAGCCACAAGTGAAGCAGAGAAACCTGGGCATTGGAGCAATGAGATCAATTGGAGACAAACTTTGTAAATCTTTTGTTTGTATTATTAAGGGAATCTTCCTACTTCCTTTATCATCTAATCTAGCACCTGAGGGCCTGAACTTCAATCTGATTTCAATTGCATGATGTCCTGCTGGTGCAGTCAGGGAGTGCAGGTGCTTGAAACACCCAAGACTACTCAAAGGAGATCCCTCCCCAAAAGGCAAAATCTCCAGTGAAGGACTTGGGTCACTCCCAGCTCACCCCCCCCCCCCCATGGACTCTGGGGGAGAATTTAAGGAGATTGAGGAAAAGGGTTTACTCTCTTCTACCTTCCAGCCTCCTGCTGAATCCTGGTCAGCTGACCTGGACAATTCAATCAATAGTCCATGTGGTCTTCTCTTTAAACTCTTTTTTTTTAACTTTTTTATTACTTTCTTAATATGTTGTAACTTCCTTTGATTAATCTCTATTTTCTTTCCAAAACCTGAATTCCTGAGTCTGAGTCACAATTCATCACAAGGCAAAACTGAACCCAAGAAACAAATCATAGACAACACAATGAATATTCCATTGTAATCTTGTGACTTATTCAAGATCATATGATTAGAAAGTAGAAATTCTAGGATTTGAACTTGGTTTGTCTGCACTGAATACTTAAACCCAGGCAAACATGGAGATAAAAGAACTGACCCAGATGTCAGAACAAATGGATCTCAAAGGAAGGAAAGTAACTCTTGACTAAAGTCATGGCAAGATCAGACATTACATTTTTGGGGGGTACAAAAATAGATGTCCTGAGCTTGACATTGAATATAAGGATGTGATGATTTATTTCCAATGGGAATAAAAAGAGAAAGATAAAAAGTATTTTTTCAAAGTACTTTTTAAAAAAGATAGCGTGTCAAGCACATAATTTGTGCATATAGAGGTATGTGGGTATATTTTTATCAGTCTTGCAAATAAACACTAAAAATTTATCAGCCCTCCCCCAGGACATGCTTAGGTAGCAAGATGAATTAAATCAGCATTCTTCCTGAATCACCTAGCATATATTGCTACTCAGACATGTCTACTTTCAATATATTTATTGCAATGAAGATAAATATGTATATGTGTGTGTATGTGCAGAGAAAAAGTTATCTGATGCCCAAAGTGTTTTAGTGATTGAAATATGTGAAGATATAGCTACAGCATAAAACTAAATGTATTGCCTTTTGGGCCATAAATGAAAAGAAAGATACTAAGGAGAATGCCTTTTCTGACTTGTGGTTCGGTTAATAGCCTTCTCTCTCTTTTTAAAATTTTTTCCTAGTTGATGCTACCTTTTGTTTTCAATTTTCCCCAAACATCAACATCCCTTATGATAACAACTGCTCCTATTTGGAAAGCACTTTATAATTTATGAAAGACATTGCCCATGACAACTCTATGAGGTAGTTCAACCAACTGTCATTGTCTTTATTTTACTGATGAGAAAGGAGACTGATGCTTTAAGAGGTTAATGGCTTGCCCATGGTGTCAAACAGCTAGCAAGCCTTCTGGTTTGTTTCTGCTGTTCATAAATCTCTTAACTGAAAATACACCTTTATGAAATTTGATTGAATTTATGCCATGCTTTCATGTTTCCCCTCCTTTTCTTTTTCTCTGATACTATTGTCAGAAAGCAGAAAGTCATATTATGATAAGATCTGAGACAGTTCAGTTCAAGCAGTCAGAATTAGTTTCTCCAAATGTGGTAACATCGATTCCCCATGAAAGTCAGTCTGATCAACTGCCCTCAGAGAGAATTTCAACAGACAAATTTGTGTAAAGTCAAAGAAATTTTATAAGAGATAGAGGAGAGATTTTTGGAAGTTTATAAAGCCAAATCTGAGCCTTGGCAGGAACTTCTCAATGCTTCCTTAGATAAAAAGGGTTAGGAAAGGATGAATAGTTTCCTTATTGGAGTTTTTGTTGTTGTTATTTCCCCCATACTGCCTCCGGTTGATCTATTCTTTCCCAATCAGATATCATCTTCCTCCTGTTCCATGGCAGTAGCTTGAGAAATATTTTTTATGGGTCAAGAAGCTACTGGCTTCTCTGCTAATGTAATACTGAACATGACCCAGTCCACAAGAAAGGAAGCAGCTCACTGCCTTCATTTTCTCTTCCATTAACAAATGAAACCCTGGGAATCAGGGCATTTAAGAAGTCACATTACTAATGGGTTGACACTTGCCACTCAAAAGGAAAAGAAATGAAAGGGGAAATATAACAAAGGAATCTGCCTACGGGATTTTGGTTGGTTTATTTTGTTAAAGAGAAAACAAGAGGCACAAGGCAAAATAATTGCCCAATGTGGAAACTGGGTCAGAGTTCATATTCTCTTTTAGAATTATTAAAATAACTGCTATCCCCTTGTAGAATCCCAAGTCAATCAATCATAATTTTTAGTGGTATTCTGATTTCATTTTAAGATGGCAGTATGTTTAAATCTAGACTAATTAATGTCAAATATTAACAAAATGACCTTTATTTCTCCCTGTTTTCACCTGGGGGGGAAGCTAAATGACAGGCAATAAACAAAACCTTTCACTGGTTTTTTGAAAGATGCCAAGTGGTGATTTTATTTGGATAACTAGCCTTGTAAACATAACATTAATTTTGGGGATAGCTACCCAATGGAATGAACTTAAGCCTCCTTAATCATTCACTTGTCTTATTAAAAAAAACCAACTAGGTGGAGCAGAGATAGAACACCAGTCTTGGAGTCAGGAGGATCAGAGTTCAAATCCTACCTCAAGATTCTTGAATCATCCTAGTTGTGGGACTTTGGGCAAGTCACCTAAACCTGAGTACCTCACATCCAGGGCCATCTCCAGTTGATCTGATTTATATCAGGCCACTGGACCCAGATGTCTCTGTAGGAGAAAAATGAGGCTGGTGAACCTAACACAGCACCCCCTCACAATTCTAATTCACATGTTTGTCATGGCATTACCTCAAGAAAGAAGAACAAACATTATTATTGTTATTATAAAAAACAAGAAAAGGCAAAATATAATCTAAAGTGACTTCAATGATTCTGATTTTCATCTGGAAAATAATTAGAGATTGAAAATTTCTTCCCCATCTATTAACCTTTTGAAGTCTTGCTTATGTGCCAAACATTTATACAACTGAAAAGTATTCAATGATATGTAATTTTATCCTTTGAAAAAAAATTTTTTTAGGTTTTTGCAAGGCATTGGGGTTAAGTGGCTTGCCCAAGGCCACACAGCTAGGTAATTATTAAGTGTCTGAGTCTGAATTTGAACTCAGGCACTCCTGACTCCAGGGCCAGTGCTCTATCCACTGCACCACCTAGCTTTCCTTAAATTTTTTTAAAAAAAGAATATTCCCTAATTTTTCTGAATCTTGATTTTAAAGTAAACTACTTTTCCATTCTTGAAAAGGAATGCTTTAGCAAAGCTCTCTCTAGTACTTTTCATTATTGGAAGTTCAATTCTCTTAATCACAGCAGAATTGAATTTCAATATGATAGCGTATGTACCTAAAATTATATTGAAAAAATATATTAGAACTTTTAAAAAATAATAAAATCTGGGTCATGAGCTAATGAAGAACAGAATCCTTTAGGGAAAGAAATCAGATAGAAAATTTTAGATCAGCAAGAGACTGGACATACTTTCTCCTCAGTCTCCTCAGCTCTGAAGCCTCTGAGGATATAGCAGCACCAATTGCAATAAGGGAAGCACCACAAAGATCATCTTGAAACTTCTATTTATCAGCCTTTGCTAGAAGACTTTTCCTCATCTGCTGATAAGCATCTTGGATTCTTTCCCCAATGGTTAGTTACCATAAAGTCATCTCCCCCCTTTTTTAACACTGCATTAATTTCCTCATCTCAGGGATATATGATCCACCACTGTTAAAGAAGGAACTCCTCTGTACAATTCTGAAATACAATTCCTAAATATTATCTGCCTCAACGCTGTTTCCTCAGTGTCACATTGGATTTAATAACAACAAAATAGCAGCTACACAACACTTTAAAATTTCCAAGCATTTTATTAATATCTCATTTTATTCTCACAATCCAGGAGGAAAGGTGTCATGATTATGCCCATTTTACAGATGAAGAAACTGAAACTAACAGCAGTTACGTGACTTCACCAGAGCCACACAGCTAAGTGTTTGAGGCTTGATTTGAACTCATTTGCTTCTGATCTCAAGTGCAACACTCTATTCCTTGTATCCCTAAGATCTGCCTGCCTTTTCCATTGACCTCAATGTCTTCTTCCTAATTAACAATACTTTTTATCTTGAACCTGTTTTCTTATGACTATACCTCTTAAAATCCCTTGCTTTCTTTATCAATACATGGAAATCCTATTACAGAAAGTTTTTGCTGATCCTCAGAACTATTTGTGCCTTCTTTGAATCCACTTTTATTTACTCTAATGGGTGTGTTTTACATACTGTAACTATTAATGCACATATACATGCTTTTTCCTTCACTAGATTGCAAGCACCTTGAAGACAAGAGCTGTCTTTTGTCCCTTTTTGTATCCCCAGTGCTTAGCACAATGATTTGCACTTATCAGATATTTAATAAATGTTTATTGATGGATGGTTCTACTCTCTATGTTATCTATGTACAGTAACTCTTAATATACATGCTACATCTTCCATTAGTCAATTAAGCATTTTAAGCATGATGACTATTTTTGATTTTTATTTGAATGATCAGTGCTTAGTATAGATGCTGGCACAGTGTTTAATAAATGCTGATGCTTGATGATCTGATAGGGATTTACATTTTTAAGAGAATTTCTGGTGAGAACCCCATTGGAGCAGCACTTCATCAAGTTTGTAAATGGTGCCTTTTCACTGCCATGCTGTTTCCCCTTGCTCTTCTCTCTTTCTTCCCTTTAGTCAGCATATTATCCTAGTTCTTTTCTTTTAAGGTCTTATTCTCAGCTGGTTTTCAAAAGGTTAACATATCTGAGAAATAACCTCTCATGGGGATTTGCTCTTTGATGGCAAAATCTTAAAATTTAAAAAAAAAGTTTGCCTGACATTTTTGTTTTAAAGTAATTTTTACTGATAGTTTCTGTTTTTTTTATATCACTACATTTTCTCATGAATCATCCCCCCCTCTTACACTTCCCAAGGAGTCTTCTCTTTTGACAAATGATATTTTTTAGAGATTTAAAAAAAAATTCAGCACATTGAATTTATATGTTGAAAAGGTCTAAAAATATTTGCAATATAGAATACTTGTGAAACTCCCACATCTAGGAAGGGGAGGATTGTCATATATTTTCCCCATCAGTCCCACTTGATCTTTGGAATTTTGTTACATTTACTTTTGCTTTGTTAATGTGACATTTTTTTCCCTTTTGCTGTTGTAGTTACTATGTATATTGCATTGTTGATTTTGCATTAATTCATATAGATCTTTCCATGCTTCTTTGTATTCATTACACATTTCATATAGTACAATAATAGTCTATTATAAGCATTACCCTAGTCTTTCCCCAATGGACATCTACTTTGTTTTTAATTCTTAACTATTAAAAAAAAAGGTGCTATTCTAAATTTTTAGAATATGTGTATATTTTTTTCCCCTTAGCTTTGGTTTTGTTGGGGTATAAATGCTGTGATGGAATCTTTGGCTCCATTTAAAGAAAACTGTTTTTCCATTCTTGTCTGAAAAGAAATACTTTAACAAGGTCCTCTCCAGTATTTTTCATTATTCTCTTAATCGCAACAGAACTGAATTTCCATGTCACAGTTTTAGTCACAGTCATAATTAGTCACCTGTTTTGCATAATTCAAATTGTTTCCCAAAATGATTGTTCTATTTCACAGTTCCACCAACAATGTATTAGTATGCCTATCTTTTCATTAACTTACAACTTTGTTGCTTTTTTTTTGGCATTCCATGCTCTAAAGTCACAATAGTAATATACTGTTGAGGTGAGTCTAAATTTTGTATCTGCCAGTACCCCTAAACTGGTCTCTATTGATAAGGCCAACTCTTTTTGTCACATATAAAGGGATTCCACAGTTAGAAGAAAGTATAGTGGTAACATAAGTCACTTTACTATTGTCTAGGAGTATAATATCAAAGTCTAATTTCTATTCTGTATAACAACTTTTCAAATATTTGACAACATCTGTAACATCTCTTTTAGTGTTTTATAGTATAAATGATACCAATTACATTCAAATAGTCTGTAGACTCCTTATCATTCTGGTCACCATCCTCATATCTTAAAAAGTGGGAGCAATAATTAAATGCTTAATTTAAGATGACAGGACTTAAACCCCTTGATCTATTTTCTCTGTTGATCTATAGCCTAGATAAGCTTAAACCATATGATGCCATACATTGTGGCATCACTCGTGTCAGATTTATATATGTGCTTTTAAATAAATTGATTGTTTTTGTAGAGGTGCAAGAAAAATAAGACATGACTCAAATAGTTTGAGAATAAAAGAATAAAATGCATTTTAGTTGGTAAATATACTTGAATTATTAATTTCTTGATTTTCTTCTATCATATCATAAACCACCATGAATTCTGCAAAGGTAGATGAAAGGCACCAAATGTGAACTGGGCTTAATTGTCATTTGTTGAACTTTGTTATAATATTGATGAATTGAGCTTTCAGGGAAGATCACAGGTTTAAGTTCTGCCAACATTTGGATGCGTGACCTTGAGCAATTCACTTAACCATCCAGGATCTCCATAGCCTCATCTGTAAAATAAAACTCCCCCATCTCACAGGGGTGGCCAGAAAAGCTAAATTAAAAAGACAAATTGTACTAAATTCCAAGATCCTAAGGCAAAAGGTGCCTTATAAATCTTTAATGGAAGAGTCAAAGGTCTATAAGGTACAGCTAGCCCATTCGTGCAATTAAAAATCTAAGCTATCTGGAAAGTATGGGGAACGACTCTTAGCAGTATATCTTTTATTAACCATTGCCAGTCATTTATGATAACTATATTCTTGTACTCCTGGTTTCCTCTAAGCAATCCAACCCCCTCCCCATTCTTCTTATTAATTGTTTCCTCCTCTCCCCAGTTATCTAACCCTGTCCACCTCCTACTTTTCTTAGTCTCATCTACTTGTTATCCTTGACTGCCCTCTGCCCCAATTTGTGCCAAGCTTCTCATTATGAATGATGTTGGATTGCTGACCCTGTGGGGGCTGGTTCCATGCCAACAGATGTGCCCTGGAGGTTGATGTGCCCACAGAAGCGAAGCTGCTGCTGCTGCTGCTGCTGAATTGTAGGCTATCCAACTGAGAGCCACTCCACAGAGGACAGGTAAGCATTTAGTGACATTGCCTAAGTCATTAACTAACAAGAACAGGGATCCCAGGTGGGGCTTTCCTGGGATTTACAGATCATCTGTATTGTTTATCAAGGTAACAATTTCCCTCATTCTGGAGAAAAACACACCAACAAAACAGTATGCATGTCCCAATCTTTATTTCAACTGTTATAATTAAGGTCAAAAAACAGTAAACTAAACACAGTTCCCAAGGGAAAAGCAAAGCCCTTGAGAGGAACGATTTTTGGAAAAATCCAATTCAAACTAAATCTTTTATTTGCTGATATAATCTCCTTTGTTGAACCTTCTTATGGCTTTGGAAATAGAAAGGAATTTAGAAAATGATCTTTGCAAATGGCAGTTAAATAAATAAAACACTTTATCAGTCTAACATCTACATTCCCTTACTTAGCTAATTTCTGAATGGTTCATGCTAACCTCCCACTTTTAATCACTTTCAGGGAGTCAGTTCTTAACTTCAACTATTTCTATGTCCAGGGAAGTATTCTCACCAAAACAGATCCCTATCACATACACACACACACACACACACACACACAGGCACTTATGGTCTAGGCCATTATCATCTTATATTTATAAAACTACCTCAGTTCCTCTGTTCTGTCTGTAATCTACTTTGTCCACTGCCACCAGATTACTCTTCCTAAAATATTATTTCTTCCTAAAACATTCCTGGGGAAACTCAATTGACTTCCCGTTTCTTATGGAAATAGAGGAAATGTTAAGAGAAATATGTTCTAATCTATTCTCTCTGCACTGATCATTAACACTGATCCCTTCCCCCACCCCATCTCATTATTCAAGTTATTGAGATGAGGTCAATGAACTTTTTTCTAAGTTAGCCCCTCCCTCACAAGGATAAGCCCCTATTAATAAAATGGATCCCTGAAAGAATTAGTCTTTGAGCCACAGTCCCTCATCAACATATCCCTCATTGCCTCATCTCTGCTCTCTACTTTCCTTCCCACCTATGTTAACATTTCCCTATATACCGCTTAAAAGCTCACTCTCTACCCAGTTAAGTTGTTTGTCTTCTGGTGATGCTAGCCTGCTTATGAAGAATGGGATCTTCTAGGTAAACTTTCATGCTCCTATATCTTTCCTTACTGCTCTCTCTTGTGGTTGCCTATGTTGCTCCTGTAGAAGATGCAGCTGCTGCTGACTGACATCTTCATCTTCTTTAATCCAGATTTTGTTTATTTAACCTTCTACCTCTGCCCATGCAATCTCTCTGGCTTTGCTTCTTACACTGAGGGAACTGAAATTCTGCTCATCCTTCAGGTCCAACTCAAATCCCATTTCTCCCAATGAAGCCTTTCCTGACTTTCCAAGACAGATGTGAATTGTTCCTTCTCCTAAATCTTGTAGAAAATACTGTCATCACTTATTTGTCATTTGTCATTTATTGCTTTTGACTGCTCATTATTTGTTTTTGCTTCTCAAACTGTGGATATTTTGAGAATCAGTGTTTTATTTCTCATTTCTTTAACATTCCTTTAATATGACTGACACAGAATAAATAGTAAGCATAAATTTACAACTTACTCTTTTATTTATATTGCTCTATAGTCAAAATATGTAAAATTCACAATATGTTTTATATTAATTTTTTTGGAGGCAATTATGATTAAGTGATTTCCCCAGGGTCATGTAACTAGCAAGTATCTGAGGTCAGATCTGAACTCAGGTATTCCTAACTCCAGGGCCAGGGCTCTCTCCCTGTGTCACCCTGTTGTCCCTATCACAGTCATTTTTTCATGATTTTCCTAACTTTGATGACTATTCCCTACTATGATCTCAAGCTAGGCCCTGGCTGGCCAGGGCCTTTTACCATCCCTTCCCTAAATAAGAAAAACAAAACTTGTGAGTTGTAATCATAAGGTAAAAATGGTTACCACTACAAATCTGTGCAAGGACTAATGCTGATGTACTCAACATAAGAAGTATGCTATATATTACTGACTCAAACAATTTTATAATAAACAGAAGCTGAAGAATTTGATAGAGAACAACCTTTTTCTTTGTCTCTACCATTGATAAGAAAAACAAATAAAGTGAATCAGTTCTTATTGAATTGATTTTTCTTGTAAATAGAAAAATATAGAACAAAAATTGTATGTCACATCCACATATTCATCTCTCCTCCAAGAAACTCAATTTTAGGTGAATTTTTTTTCTAGCATTTAGTTGCATTTTTCAACTTTTTTTAATATTTAAATCCTTCTAATATTTTCCATCATATCTTTTCATTTTAAATAACTTTTCTATACTTCATGGGACCCAATACAAACTTTTGTACCTCTACAGTAGTTTTGCTTTGTTATATATTGATTGCTGTTTTTGAAAAATTATTTTTGACATTGAGCAAGGATGTAATTATTAAAATTTTAAAGCAAAATCCTCAAGGAAAAGGTTTTTAATGTGTGTGGGGCGTGGGGAAGGAAGAAGTAGGAAAGCATGAAAGATTACTGGGTATATAAAAAGAAAAGGAGAGAGAGGAGAAGAAAAAGAAGAGGTAGAAGGAAAGCATCTTCATTTTTTATCAAGAACTATTTTTTCAGCTTTCTTATGGTTATAAATTTCATATACTACAATAAATTGTTAGTCTTAAACTGGAAATTGGACATCAAGTAGAATATTTCATGCAATTCATCAGTTTTCCCACTTTATGGTGATGTGTCCAACACAAGTTGTGATGTAATAAATTTTCAAAGAATTTTTAAAAGATATTTGCTTTCTTGAAAAAAAATTCAGGAGTTTCAACTTTTTCATATCCCCAAAAGGGAAAAAAAATGATGCACTACTTTGATCTTCAGGGTAGAAAATGCACTTAACTACAAAGGCAAAACTGTTTCATTTAGTTTTGATGCACACTTTTAAAATCAGAAGAGTGGCTTCCTGCCAACATACTTTGTCTTATCCTGAGGACACACTCAAGAGTATCCTTTGCTAGCTCTTTCTGAATGCAGTTGCTTGTTATTAAGTGAAAGTGAATAAATAACCTTTATGCATTGAATTCCCTTGAGCAAAGGATGTCAAAGAACCTTGGAGTGAAATGGGCATGCTATTTGGATTCTTGTCTAATTAAGGTTGAGATAAGACTATAAAACTCATTACACTCACCATTTAAGCCAAATTTAAATACCCCAGTTCCCAGAGGTTCAAAAGAACTGTTCACATCTGTTCTGTATCCTAATGCATCCATTTTTAATTTAAATGAATTTTCAATAGGGGCATTTTGGACATAAGAGTATTTTGAATTTTGAGGTTTAATATTGTTTTTAAAAGCACTCATTAAGCTTTTAAGGTCTTTTTCTTTGGAAATACCATAGAGTCAAATCCATAACTATTACTGAACTTCTGTCATTAGAGAATAGCCATCAGTTTTTAATCAGCTCTTTGTAAACCTTAAAACGTTATGTGAAAGTGTTGCTATGAATACTATTATTAACAATAATGATATATAATATTAATACTACTATTAAATAATGTTACATAATAAAGACTTGAATACACATTTGGCTTCCAGTCCTATTTCAGACAAAATGTAGTTGGGTTACTCAAAGCAAGTCATACTCAGAGACTAGGCAATATTCTAAGACTAGGTAATAGGTGTCAATTCACAATATTTCACTATACCAAAAAAAAATACAGGATAATAATAATAATATAATGATAATAATAATAATTATTATTATTATAACCACATGGTATCATTCTGAAGATGCTAATTCACTCCTCTCCCTTCCCCCTCTCAGTCTCTGTTTCTGTCTCTGTCTCTCTGTCTATATGTCTCTTACTCTTTCATTTCTTTTATCTTCTCTTCCTTCCTTTAAAAGTTTTTATTAATAAGTATTGAGATTAAAATATAAATGAATGTTAGATTCATTTCATCTTATACCCACATATTTGTAGAGAGAAAAATCTTAACCCCACAGTTATTTAAAAGTGCACCTTGAATAATTAAAGAGAAAGATAGATTTAAACATAATAGGGATCTTTTAGTATCTCAAATGTGATTTCCCTCAATGCAGCATGAGTCTCACTCAATGGATAATGTTTACAGATCATATACTATTTCATCAAATAGGAGGAAATTATCTTTTTCTTCTCCAATTGTAAATTGAAGTAATGACTCTCATTTTCTCTTAAATAAAAATAGTTGACTAGAATTAGTATAAGTGCCAAGTTCTTCACTTAAAAAACCTATTGTAGATAAATACAAAACAGTATTTGAATTGCACATAACAATCTGACAGATTTCAAGAAATATCAAGCTTTTGAAAATTCTATTGACTCACAAACTCTGCTTAGACTCCATTTTTACAATAACCTTCCCATGTATTAAAATCCAATTTCTTCTGTTCTCCATCTGATTCCAAAAAGAAAGGATTGTAATCATTCTGAGTTTCTCCCTAAATAATTTTACATGGAAATCAAAAAAAGAAAATGAATAGGTAAGACAAGGATTCAACTCTCAGTTTTTTTAATGGCCATTTTCAAGATTGCCGAGTCTTCAGAGATATCTTTTCTTTGATCCAAATAAGGTAACGTTATAAATGTACAGCTAGGTGGCACAGTTAATAAGAGTATTAGATCTGGGGTCAAGAATACCTGAGTTCAAAATCTGACCTTAGACACTTATTGAGTGACCCTTGGTACATTTAACCCAATTTCCTCATCTATAAAATGAGTAGGAGAAGGAAATGGCAATCAATTCCATTATTTTTGTTAGAAAACCCCAGATTGGGTCATAAAAAGAACACAACCAAAAAGAATGATAAAGCAAAATACATACCCACAAAACTTTAAGGCTTTCTGTTTTATGTGTTCTGATGAACAACATGGAAGACCAAACATTCTGAAGAAATACTTAAGAAAATTAAACTTGAAATGTAAATTCTATGTCTATAAATTTTGTTAAACTATAAAAGATGATCATTTAATCCATTTTTGATGTTTGTGTGAATTATTATTTATTATTTTCAAATATTATTTTCATTTAGCTTTATGTGACTACAAAATAACAAACCCAAAATGCTTATTGTAGAGGGCAGGCTACCTTCAGGGTTGTTCCAGGGTAGCCAGATGATTGTAAGGAATGCTTAGATTCTAATAAGTGATTGGAGTTCTCTCTCATTCTTGTTTGGTCCACTCCAAAGCTTGTGTTTTGGGTTCCTCCAATAGACTTGACCTCTCTACCAATATATATTTCTTTTGAAGACTACTGAGTGATCCAATCAGACAAATTTGCTTATACTTTTGTATGACTCTATATAATATAATCTCACAATGATTTCATGAGGGAATCATCTCTTCTTTCCAGCTCTCTCTTTCGACTAAACAATCTGATATTTTTTTTCTAGAACTACTTCAGATCTGGGAGATTGTTTTCATGAACAATACTCACAATGATTCCTTGTAACAAATTTTAATTCACCTTTATTTTGTGCTAAATACTAAATATAGAATCATAGATTGTTGGAAGTAGAAGGAACACTATATAGTTCAAATACCTTATTTTATAGATGATCAAATAGAGTAAATGGATGAGCAAATGGAGGTTCAAATTGTTCATTTAGTCACCTAAATCCACACTCTGCTAGTGTTACAAAGACACTTGCTAGTGTCAAGGACTAGACTAGAACTCAGATCTCCATAGGGATGGTCTTTGGGACACAGAAACACTCCATTCATTTGCTGGGCAGGACTCTGAGTCTGGCAGGAGAAAATAGCATTGATTGACTAACCTAAAAGATCAGGTCCATAAACTAATCGATTTTTTGTTGTGACTTTGTGTACCCTACTATGCCAATACTGTCCATAATTCTTTCTTGGGGGTGGCTGGGTGGTGTAGTGGATAGAACACTGGCCCTGGAGTCAGGAGGAGCTGAGATCAAATCTGACCTCAGACACTTAATAATTGCCTAGCTGTGTGGCCTTGGGAAAGTCACTTAACCTCATTGCCTTAAATAAAATTTAAAAACATTTTTAAAAAAGAAGGTATGGCAACAGCAAGACCTGAGTTCATAATGCTTTCTTGTTAAAGATATTGAATAGGTTTGCCATTTCCCTTTCTAGTTGATTAAGGAAAGCAGAAGCTAAGTGATTTGTTCAAATGAACTGTATGGAACCACACAATTATCATAGTCTGAAATACTGTCTATAACAATCCAAATGTGTCATCAATTCATCAAAGAATCAAAAACCCCAAACAAAACCTTAATAAAAATGTTTTCATGGGGCGGCTAGGTGGGGCAGTGGATAGAGCACCACCCCTGGAATCAGGAGTACCAGAATTCAAATCTGGCCTCAGACACTTAATAATGACCCAGCTGAGTGGCCTTGGGCAAGCCACTTAACTCCATTTGCCTTGCAAAACAAAACAAAACAAAACAAAAATGTTTTCAATGATGTCACATCCCCAAAACATCCAAACTCACAGGCAGTAAAGTTTTTAAATTATAGAGAACTAGCTGAAGAGATCATAATCCTACTGCCAGAGAAGTATCAAGGATCCTTTCAGTGACAAAAAAAAAGTGATTATTTTATCTACCTGGTGAATATTCCCTGAAAAATTACTAAAAGGATTCCCAGGAGTATAGTTATTTGTAGTAGGTCCTGTAGGAATTTCTACATGGATTCGATTGAAAGAATGAGAAAACTACAACCATTATAAAATTTAAAGATATTACTAGAACTAGTCTTATCTTTTAGTGCAATACAATAAGGATATGTGATTACATCAATAATATGAAGGAATAATTTGATATCTTACCTTTTAGGGCTATTCATTACTCTAATGGCATGAACTTTGAGCTCTCAGTACCACCTATTATCAGTAGCATAGGTAATTTGTACTATTTCTCTGTCATTAATACTTTATCTAATTGAAAATATATTCTTTCTCCTTCACTAATTTGTGCTCTTTTTAATGCCTTAATGTTGATGTTTGGCCACAGTTTTCTCAATGATCTTGCTCTATTCTTTCTCTATGCCCTTCACTTGGCTACATTATTCATCCCTAACATTACCAATACTTCTTCTGAGCTAAGTTACTATTCCATTTTTCTGACCTTTAGTTCTCAAGACCTATGTTTATTCCTGCTTATAGGACAATGCATTGTACTTGCACAAACACATATTTACCTTGCAATATTGTAAGTTTTGAAATACATTTAAACTATGTTTCTCTATAAGAATTCATCACAATGTTCTTCCTAAATGAGTTCAATGGATCAATTTATTGAATATAGTCATATTGTCTTACCCCATGTTTTCATATTTCTTCCCCTCTGTAAGCAATGACATACATTTTTAGAAAAGTAAAAAAAGGATGATGGATGGTGTCATTTGTTAACATAGAACTGTAAGAAGCTAACCAGTCCTTTGGCACTTGAGATTTTTGACCTCATTAGCAGAGAACTCTAAGCAACAGAGTTAGGTCATTCAGATAGGAACACAATTTGAAAGGGTGACCATTTTATAGGAGAGGTATGCATAGCCATTTTCAAAAGAAGGGATGTATGAGTTATACAGAAAATCCTCAAGCATTTGTATGCTTGCCACCACCTTCCTGGTTATATCCAACAAATGATGGGGGAAAAAAACTAATTTATATGCATTTCTGGGCTATTGCTTGAGATACAACATTTACTATAATGCTACTATTGTTTGAGATAGTTAGTTGACAAATGAAAATCCAACATGCAATCTGCAAAAAAGCTGATTAATGAGCACATGATTAAATCATATTATAATTACTGGAATTAAAAATAAAAACTCATAGCTGCTACAGTGTTTCTGAAGAAAACATCAGCTATCATCATCATCATCATTGTTCAAAGACCATTAACTTCTTAATAGACTGGCTAGTAGCAAAATCAATAAGAATAATTAAGTGCCTACTATGTGCTAGACACTCAAAATAGCTAGGGATCCAAAGAAAGACTAAAGCAAAGAGTTTATAAATTGGAAAATAACATATAAATAATCTCTTTGCAAAACAAATCAGAGATAATCTCAAAGGGAAGGTCCTAGTATTAAGGGAGTTTGAGGAAGACATAATGTAAGAGACAGGATTTTGTCTGAATCTTGAAAGAAGTCAGGGAAGCCAGTAGATGGAGGTGAAGAGGGAAAGAATTCCAGAAAAGAGGGGCAGTCTGTGAAAATCATGGAGTCAGGAGGTCCAGTGTGTAAGGAACAGCAAGGAAACAAGTGACACTGGTTTAAGAAAAGGTATTATGGGGATAATATGATATAATAATCCAGGAAAAATAGGAGTGGGCTAGTTTATGGAGGTCTTGAAAAGCCAAATAGGATTTCTTGTAGAATCTAAAAATAATAGGGGCTAAATAGGAAGTCTAATTCAGGAGTGACTAGTGGGAAGATTAATTTGATTAACAAGTAGATCATGAATTAAGAGTGGAGAGAGTCTAGAGGTTGGCAAACCATCTAGAAGCTAGTGTATCAGCTCAGGCATGAAATGATGAAAGCTTACATCAAGGTAGTGGCATTCTGAGAGGAAAGATGGGACATATATGAATTGTTGTCAAGGTAAAAATGAAAGACTTAGCAACAGAATGACTGTGACAGGCTAGTGACTGAGGATCCAGGATGACACTTTGGTGATGAAATTGGATATCTTCAAGAATAATAGGGAAAGGGCAGCTAGGTGGTGCAATGGATAGAGCACTGGTCTTGTAATCAATAGGATCTGAATTCGAATTTGACCTCAGACGCTGGATACTTTGGGAAACTTGAGACCTTGGGCAAGTCATTTAACTCCATCGCCCCAAGGGAAAAAAAAGATAGGGGAGAAACCAATAAGTTTGGAAGGGGAAGATAATTGAGTTTAGTCTCAGACATTTTGAGTTTAAGATATCTAAGGTATATTCCATTTGAGATGTCCAATAGACAGTTGGAGACAGGAGACTGGAAGTCAGCAGAGAGGAAGGAATGAAGGTGATATCACAGAGGCAAATATAAGAAATGTAAAAATAAAAAAAAACCTTCATAAAAATAAGTTCATAAGAAAAGAAGTGAGAGGAGAGCAAGTGGAGAAACTGTGTATAAATAAATAGCTTTTTCAAGGAGAGTTGAGGAATGGAGAAATAGCCAATGGTTAAAGAGAGATACTTGAGATAGCTGATGAAGGTTTACTTTATTGTTGCTATTATTATCTAAGGGCCTATGATTTTATTGATATTGAAAATTCCTCCTGTGAAAATTCTCTCTAGCAATGAAGACTGACAAGTCATCTGTATCATATGGTCAGAGAATTGTCTGAGACATTGAGAACTTAAGTAACTTGTTCATAGTGATAGCATTAATGAAACTTAAACCCAGTGGAACTTAAAACCAGATTTTACTGCCTCCAAAGCTAATGCTCTCCCCAGAATAAATGCAATTTCTTTATATTTAATTATTTAATTGTCAAATTATATATATATATATGTATATATACATATATATATATATATACTTATGACTGGTACATAGTAGGAACTTAATAAATGCTTGTTGATTGGCAGCTTTATTCATTTAAAGGGTGGTTTGTTTTCTTAGCTTTAATAACTAGAATTCCACATGATTTGTATAAAAGAATAGTGTGATAAAAATATCTTTAGAATAAGAGGGGAGAGGGGAGGCTAGGTGGCACAGTGGATAGAATACTGACCTTGGAGTCAGGAGTACCTGAGTTCAAATCCGGCCTCAGACAATTAATAATTACCTAGCTGTGTGGCCTTGGGCAAGCCACTTAACCCCATTGCCTTGAAAAAAAAAAATCTAAAAAAAAATCTAGAATAAGAGGGGAGAGGTATCCCTATTTCCTGACACCTTTCTTTAACAAACATTTATTAATTACCTACTATGTGTATGGTACTATAGAAGGTACTGAAGCAGAAAAAAAAATTAAGATATGGTCTCTTTCTTCAATTATAATCTATAAATGACATGGAAAAAACTACAATAGAATATAACAAATCTAGCAGTCTTATTTTGTTCAGTATCTTCTTGGCAAAGTGGAGTGGTTTGCCATTTTCTTCTCCAGCTCATTTTACAGCTGAGGAAACTTGGAGTTTAAGTAGCTGCCTAGGTCACTCAGCCAGTAAGTGTCTAAGGCCATAACTGAATTCAAATCTTTATCCACTGTGTCATATAGCTGCCTCAGCTCAATAAGTTCATTAAAGTGATACAAAAGGACAAATAGGAGACAGAGATCCTTTCTCTTTTGTCTTGGGATGGATTAGAGGCAGAAGGGACATGGAGTAGACTAGGGGAGACATTCTCAAACTTTTTGGTCTCAAAATTCCTTTACACTCTTCTAATTAAAATTTATTTTTTAATTATACATAAAAATTTTTAGCATTTGTTTTTTTTTTTAATTTTGAGTTCCAAATTCTATCCCTCCCTCTTTCTCTTCCTTTTCTCTAGAGAAGGCAAGCAATTTGATATAGAATTTGATAGATATGCAGTCATTAACACTTCAATATTACTCATGTTGCAAAAGAAAATACAGACCAAAAAAATAAGAATAAAGAAAAAAAATTTTAAAACATGTGCTTCAATCCACATTCAGACTTCCATCTGTTCTTTCTGTGGAGATGGAGAACATTTTTTTATTATAAGTCCTTCAGAATTGTTTTGAATCATTGTATTGATGAGAAAAATTAAGCCATGAAAATTAAAACCATCCTTAATTCCTTTTTTTGGTAAGGCATTAGGGTTAAGTGACTTGTCCAAGGTCACACACAGCTAAGCAATTAAGTGTCTGAGGCTGAATTTGAACTCTGGTCCTCCTGACTTCAGGGCCTGTGCTTTAGCTCTTGTACCACCTAACTGCCCCCCCCCACCCTTATATACTCTTAAAAATTATTGAGGACCTCCCAAAGAACTTTTGTTTATGTGGGTTACAGTGATATTTACTGCATTAGAAAACATCTTACTATTCATATAAAAATGTTTATATTGAAATGGGCTTGAGAATCCCAGTTCTCTTAGAAAACTGTCAGATTAGGGAAGGCTTCAGTTAGGGACAGTAATTGTAGGAAAAATTTCATTTGATGTAATAAAACCTGCGTGACTTTTTTTTGAAATTTTACATTTTTAAAATAAAATGTTTTGTCAGTTCCCCCTAAATTGTTGACTTCTGCTCCTTCTAGCTGCTTTTCATTGCCTTTTCTGATCTGTATTAACTGGAACCTAGAAACAATGATTACAGTACCTTTAAAATAGATAATTTATTTTTTCCTTTTTATATTTATTGTTAATGTTGCAGCAACAACAAAAACCAAAAAGATGGACTAGTTGGGTACAAGACTTCTAATCTACATTGAAGATTATGGCAACTTCACTAAGGTATTGATTTTAAAATAAATAAAAATGAAAGATATTTTTCTTCTTAGCAATCTTAGTATTTCCTGTCTCCTAATGTTCCTGTACTAATTTTAATCTAGCAAGTGTAGGTGACCACTTTGAACACATCCACAAAGTACAAAGATTATGCCTTCTTTTTTTTCCTATGTTCCAAAGTACCCACATATGCACTGTGGGCTCAATAGCTACATGTTGATGTGAACTGAACATGAAGACTACAAAAGATACATACAAAATGAAAATTTGGTAGGTGAGGTTCTCCTTAGATGAACACAATTATTGATTTCTAAGAAGACAAAGAAAGGCAAATAGGTTGGCAAAAGAAAGCTCCCAGCAGTTGTAATAAGGGTAAGAGGTCTAATAGTTCATTTCCATTACTTATATCTTTTTGCTTTGTTGTTGAGTGTTCATCTAATACTGGACAATAATTCCAAGTTTCTGATTCTATGCTTTGCTGTTTTCTATTATCTTTTAACCTTGTGACTTCAATAAAATGTGTAATAAAAAAGCTTTAGGACATTTTTTTTGGCCAACTGTATAATACCTTGCAGTGGGGATGTTCAAGATTATCACTAAAATTCCCCTCAAATTGGAATTTATCCATAAAAGTTGAGAGCAAATAGTCTACAAAACCAGTGAATTGATCAATGGATTAAAGAAATTTTTCTCAACAACTTACTATGTGCAGGGCAGTATGCTATGGTTATAATAACACTGAAAAGTTAGAAAAATATGTCTCTAAATAATTTAAATGGATTATTTAAGAAAGACATTGCATTATCAATTAATTTAGAATTCAGTAATATACATAAATCTTAGTCCATTTTCAGAAACCCAAGTTATACTAATATTTTAAAGTTCTAGTAAAGATATAAAATTCATGGAATTTTATGGAAATATCATGGAAAATATAAGATTGACATGAAATTCTCAATGGGCTGATGTTATCTCTTGGTGTGGGCATAGAGTAAGGAATTCCTATTTCAAGGAATAGTTACTTTGCTAGTACATATGATGGAAAAGTTGGAGAATATGGTTCAGGAAACTTAATGTACCCTAAATTTATTCAAAGAATTACTGATTTCAGAATGAAAGGTAATACTTAGTAAATCATTGATGCCTCCACTATATCCTCAAGGATTGTCGATTTGAAAGATGCAATAAAGACCCCATAGCAGTATGGTTAAAAATATTTGGTTGTTGTTGCCTTTCAGTCATTTTAGTCCTGTCTAACTCTTTATGACCTCACTTGGGGATTTCTTGGCAAAGATACTGGAGACATTTGCCATTTCCTTCTCCAGTTCATTTTACAGATGAAGAACTGAGGTTTAATGAATAAGCAGGGTTAAATGACTTTCACAGGCTTACCCAGTTATTAAGTCTCTGAAGACAAACTTGAACTCAGAAAGATGTGTCTTTCTGACTCTAGGTCTAGCAATGTATCTACTGCCACCCACCCCCACTCCAAAATGACTGTGAGTCAAAGGGTTGTGACTTAATGGATCTTGGACTTCTCTGACTATCAGATGAAGCCTATAAACCCTTTCTTGGGGGGGGGGGAATCTTGGATTGTTTTTAAGGAAACAAAAAGTTCTTCCAATTAAAATGTAAATTTATTTCCCATCCCATTTCATGAACCTCTTTGATACCTCTTTACAAACCCTGGAGGCATCCATGAACTCAAACTTAAGAACACCTGAAATAAGAAAAACTTCCCCAAATGGCTACACTTCCCCCCAACTTCAAGTCGAAAAATCTATCATATCATGTGTATTGTCAAACTCAATTGGCAAAAAATAAAATATAAAAATAAACTTCCATTATTAACTTGAAAATTTAAAGAATTCTTTATATATTTCTTATCTCATTTGATCCTCACAACAACTATGAGGTAGATGTTATCTTCATTTTACAGATAAGTAAATTGAGACTCAGAAAATTTAATTCACTACCCATGTTCACACAAACATGTTTCTGAGGTATGATTTAAACCCACATATTGCAGAATCCAAGATCAGCACTATATCTGGTATAGTAGACTAGATATTCCATGAATGTGTGGAAAAGTTTTTTGTTTTAAATGTCTTTAGTTGCACTTTTAAATGTCTTTAAATGCCTTCTAAACAGTGATCAGTTGAATAATGAATAAACTAGAAGTCTTTTCATAGTTCACTTAAGAGCCATTTCATTTAAAAGGAAAAAAAAGCAAGAACAGTAATTTCAAGGTTTTCTGTTTTTGTTTTATTGAATCCTGCCCTTTCATTGACTTAATTTTTTCCTATCAGGTTTCATGTAGGATATATTTTCATTTTTTAAGTAAAATATTTTATTTATTTTGAATTTTACAATTTTTCCCCTAATCTTACTTCCCTTCCCCCCCAACCCCCACAGAAGGCAGTCTGTTAGTCTTTACATTATTTCCATGGTATGTATTGATCTAAGTTGAATGTGATGAGAGAGAAATCATATCCTTAAGGAAGAAAGATAAAGTATAAGAGATAGTAAAATTACATAATAAAATAATGATTTTTAAAAAAAAAATTAATAGTCTTTAGTCTTTGTTCAAACTATCATTCCATCAATGCAACAATCAGGCACAATTTGGAGGTATCTGCAATGATTATACCATCTGTATCCAGAGAAAGAATTGTGGAATAGTATATATTTTTCAAAATGAAGTAATTGTATAATTCATAGGCAAATGTAGACATTATCGGTTATTCTAATATATCAAGTTTAGGGATGATTATATCAGAACAATATGAAAAAGCTTAAACTTGTTGGAAAACCTTTTTTAATTTTGTGCCACCTCTGCTGACCCACTAAAGGAATTTAATAAATGATAAGTAAACTTATAAAGCCAAGGAACAAGAGTAACCAAATACTCCTTTTTTTCCTATTGACCAAAATAATTTATTGTAATTTAATGACTGTAATTGGATTAACAATTATCAATATATTAACAAAACCATCTTATTGCTTCTGTTTCCTCATGAATTCTATTTCTTCTGAATATTGTTTTTCTGAATTTTTGTTGTAGTTTTTATTTGTATATACATACATACTTAAGTCTTTATATTTATAATTAATCATACTCCTCTTACTAGTTTATATGGCAAATGTTTAGCCATTACTTAAAAATGGAGCATAAGTTATTTCTAGCTTTTTTGATACAGTGAATGATGTCCCATGAATTTTTTTTGTAGATAAGCATTTTTTTCAATCAGTAATATTTTAGATTATTTGGGCATTTAGATTATTGGACAGCTAGGTGGTGCTCTGGATAGAACACCAGCCTTGGAGGTAGAAGACCTGAATTCAAATCCACCCTTAGACATTTGACACTTACTAGCTCTTTAACCTTATGCAAGTCACTTAACTCTGATTGCCTCACACCCAGGGTCATTTCCAGTCATGCTTATTCATATCTGGCCACTGGACCCAGATGGCTCTGGAGGAGAAGGTAAGACTCATAAATTTGCACAACATCCCCCTCACTCAAATCCAATTCACTTATTTGTCATAGAATCACCTCCTTAGTGTCATAGTCTTGAAAGACAAATATCATCATCATCATCATCATCATCATCATCATCATCAATATTTTAGAATGTAATCATTGTAGTGATATCCTAGGATTAACAGATCTGAACAACTTTTTTTTTCAATTCTAATTGTAAAGTGACAAGGTATTTTACAAAAATAATCCAATAATTGACAGATCCTCCAACAATATAATACTGTGGTTATTTCTCTCCTCAGTCTTGCCAGAATTAAATTTTGTCACAATTATCAATCTTCATCATTTTAGTGGACATACTGTGGCATTAATTAAGACAATTCTCAGTTTAATTTCCATATTTTATCATTAGGGAGTTTTTATTGATATTCTATGTCCTTAGGAAAACCATTTATTTGTTTATAACAATAGTAGAAACCTGATCTAAGTTTATTACAGACATCAGAAAATTTAGAGTAAATGTTTAACTTTAATTGATTTCCATGAAGTGGCACATCCCTAAGGCAGGTGGTTTCCCAACATGACTTCTTAAGTTCTTTAAAAAAATAGTTATCTAGAATTTGTATTACATATTTTCCCTAGCTATCTTTAAGACTAAAAAAAACCCTTATTAACTAGTCTCAGACACCATTAATGAAACCATAAATCTACCATCAAAGCATTAAAAGTTGTGCTCATTTCTTCCACAATACTAAATGTAAAGTCAACATAAAATTTGAAAATCATAAGCTCATCCCTATAATTAAAAATTTGGTGGTAATTCATTTTGAAAAGACATCAACTGTCCTAGAAGTGCTTATTAAGTTAATGGAGGTCAAAAGTCTCTGAGTGACTGAGCAAACTAGGAGTTATAAAAATTTAATTATATTGCTGAAAACCTCACTGCCCAATAGAGAACAGAAAAAATCCATAGAGTTTCTATAAGCCTTTCTTCCATGATTTATAAAATGCAAATTTCACAAAAATTCATCCATACATAAAATTCATAATAAAAATGACTGTAAATTAAACAATATTTAAATAGTCTGTGGAATTCTTAAATTAAACATTGCTGTCATACTTAATGTTAAACAAAGAATACTTCTATAGCACAAATGTCCATCCCCACCATTTTTGTTTTGTTTTGTAAATTTAAATTTTTCTTGTCAGGTTTTCTTAAAGCAAAACATGCCTATATTGTTTTTCCTGTTTACAAAGCAAACATCACCAACTTTAATACATTACCTTGCTGAGTATAGAAAAATGAAAAACAAATATTTTTGAGATTTTTATCTTTGTGTATCCTTGAATAACTTGTTTTGATTCATATACTTTTCCATTCTCTTATATTTATATGTATTATTTTATATTAATTATATGTAGAAATTGTGTAGTATCTGCCTTTGTCTCAGTTCAATTATGTATGTGGGTCTAAAACCTTCAAAAAGACTAGAAAACCTAGAAGAAAAAGGAAAAGAGGATACCTGCTAAAGTCACCAATACTTATCTGCTTGTCCTCTGACCTTCCCAATTGCTAGCCTAATTGCCTTTTCACCTGCTGGCAATTTAGAAAAAGGCAGACTTGCTAGACATTATATACCAGGCAGTGACAGTATCTACTATCAAACATCCTGGGTAACTGAAGCTGTTCTATACTCAGGGTGTCAGTTTTGACATAACTGTTATCCTTGCTCTTTTCCCTTTTTATTCATTTAGTATCTCTTATGTTCTGCCTACACTCATGGTTGAAGGATCATTGTTTCTCCAGTTATGAACAAATAGGTTGTTATATGCACTGTGATATCAGTGGCCATTCACAAATATGAGAGGAAGAAGAGAAAGAGAATAAGAGAGAGAGAGAGAGAGAGAGAGAGAGAGAGAGAGAGAGAGAGAGAGAGAGAATTTTACCCGTAAGAAGGAGAGATCACGGTTGTGCTCAATGCTGGTTATCTCCAGGTTCCCCATGACCACCTCACAGTTTTCATAGTATTTACGTAAGGCGCGATATTGCTGTTCCAGGTCAGAGAGAGAGCTCAGTTTGTTCTCTGTTCCAGCACACACTGCGAAAACAAATATATACACATGGATAAAGTCACAGCCTTCTGTATAACACAACTCAAAAAGAAAAAACACTTCAGATTATGGTAGATATTCAGATTAGCATTACATTGCTCAGTTGAAACTGTGATGGGTAATCCCTGACTATAAACAGTGAGAAAAGTAATGGAATCCATGGTTAACCAGAATTCAACCAAAAGTGGAATGTCTTATAGACACACCAACAATAACTAAATTTATTCAATGTTAGAAGTAAAGATGTGTACATGTGTGTATGCATGTATAATATATGCTAAAGTATATATATATATATATGTATATATATATATACATATATATATATGGTTCTTACCTTCAAGAAAGTCATATTTTATTAGGTATAATATAAAACATTTACAAAAAAATACAAATTGTATTTTTAAAAGTATATGAGCTTTTACAAAAATCATACTTTTCTTTAGAATTTTTATAATTATTATGGAATAAAGTCAAATCTCTTTCTGGTTGCAGCTTTTTTATATGTTTGAGGACAGGCTAAGCTAAGTGGAGAGAAGCTCATCATCAGGAAGAGGGGTACCATGCAGTGATTTTTTTTTTAAACCATAGTAATGATGACATGGAGCATGATGTAGGCTCAGTTTGACATCTTATCTAGACAGCTGACCTTGAGGTACCTTAATTCCAGACTGGTCTCTGACACATATGGACTATGTGAACCAGGTCAAATCACTGTTTCTCCAAGCAATAGGAAATCCTTTGAAGCAACAATTTTTAAACTTTTGTGTGTATGTCATGAAATTAGTATAATTACAAGTCTAGCCTCTATCCCTAAGCCCCATCCAATACCTATCTCTAATAATCCAGTAAGTAAAGGGAAGTATATAAAGTAGTCCATACAGTCCCTACTACCAGGACCATAGTGGCAAGAAATGGGATTCTACAAAGAGATGCAAGAATAACAATTCTTTAGTCTTCCAGAAAAACAAATTTAACTGTTGATACTCAGTTTTTATTCAGTGATATCCATATTGAAATTGCTGATATAAATAAAACCACAAGATAGAATTAAGTCTCATTCAAATGAAAAGAGAACTTGGAGAAAAGAATTTGACAGAGAGTTTTCATCGTAGCAAAATGAAACCTCATTTCATGAGTTAACACAGCAATCATATCTAGCTATGTTCGTGAAAAACATAACTGAGCAGTGTGAAGAAAAATGGATTTCTGCATCAGCACCCTTTGCAAAAGATGAATAAGTCGAGAAATTCTGTGAAAATTTGACATATTCTTCAAACTAAGTAAGTATATACCTTGATGCTTGATGATTCCATTATGAATGAGGGAAGAGGAAGATATAGAAAACTGTCAAAAAAGTAGTTCCAGTTAGGAGAATAAAAAGAAAAAAGTCATGGAGACAACTGAGAAATATCATACCTGCATAACATGAATGTTTCCATAAAGAAGAGAGTGTGTAAAGACAGTGGATAGGACAAGCACCCCAAGATAACTCTTCTCTACTCAAATTATTGCAATTAAATTGATTATATTTTGGCAAACAGATGATGAATGATTACTGAAATTAGCAGAGAGTTTCTAATCTCCTGAATTGTGCTGAATTGCCTACTTTTGTGAAGTCCACATGCTAAGATTTTTTAAAAATTTTAAATAAAGTTCATTGTATTTAACAATGCATAAAAATCATTCTTAGCTTTTTAGGCATTTGAATTTAGGGGAAATAATTTTCCAAACCATGAATTAGATTTAAGGATAAATATGTACTTTAACCTATTATAGTTAAACAAGATATCTATTCCATAAAACAGGAAATAAACAAAGAAAAAGATATCAATGTCATTATTATTATTATTCAGAGAATCCTAACAAATATAATAAATGTTTGTTGAAATGAGAAAGCTGAAAAAATCCAAGTCTCCACTAACAAATACCACCTCTTCACCATATGGAAAGGGATGACAAGTCAGGACACCACTTTAGGGAACAAACTTATTTTCAAGACATTTGATATGAAAATGACAAGATCTCAAATGGCATATGGCTTCATAAAATTTGAAAAGTTTTTGAGGGAAAAAAACTGAGCCAGTAACTAAGCTAAAACTCATAGAAAGACAACAAAACTAGAATTTGCTACTGTTTTAAAATACTGTGCTATTGAGTTTGCCAACAAGGGACCCCCACCTGAATGGGCATAGACTGCCCAAAGTAAGTTTACCTGGGCTTCTCTGTGTTTAAACCACAAAGGAGAGTGGAGGTTAAGCCAAAAGATTGGGAGAGTTTGTTTATAGACCTCGGTGATTAGATAAGATCTGAATAACCTAGGGCCCCTGGGTAGTACAAAGGATAGAAAGCAGCCCTAGATTGTGCAGCCTCAAATACTTAATAGCTCTGTGACCTTAGGCAAGTCACTTGACACTGATTGCCTCACATCCAGGGCCCTCTCTAGTCATCCTGATTCATACCTGGTCACTGGACCCCAGATGGCTCCTGGGGGGAAAGCGAAGATCTTGGTTTAGCACAGTTCCCCTTATTCAAATCCAATTCACATTCTTGTCATAGAATCACTTCCCTGATATCATGTACTTCAAGAATGAAGAACAAACTTTATTGATTAGATAAGATGCCTTAATCTAATGATTAAACTGATTCCTGAAACATTTAAGTTTCATTGAATAAATGCCATCACACAGACTATTCTTGTGGAAATGTCATTGGGATGGGGATTGTAGAAAAAAGAGATACTTTAATGATACACTCAGTTTACTAGTGTGAGGGAGCTATATTCAGTTTGTGATCCATAATCCCAATATAATTTCCCATGCTCTATGTATATATAGAATCCTTTTAATTATGCTAATAATGACAAAGTCATAAGAAGCTATGCTTATCTTCTTTTAAGCTGTTCTTGAGTCTTGTATTTGAAAGTTAAATTTTCTATCAGTTCTAATTCTTTTGTCAGGAAAGCTTGAAATTCATCAATTTATTAAACATCATTTTTCCCCTATAGAATTACACTGTTTTTCTGGATATGCTATTTTTGTTCAAATACTAACCCAATTTTCCCTCTAGAACATCATATGCCAAATACTCTACTTTAAAATAGTGGCTGCTAAATTGTTTAAGGTCCTCAGTAGTTCTATGATATTTGAATGGTTTCTAGTTGCTCTGGAATTTGATTCTAATATTCATTAAAATTTTCATTTTGGAAACTCAGGTGATTAGTAGATTCTTTTCATTTCTATTTACCCTTTGGTTTTAGAATATCAAGGTCATTTTCCTTATTTTTTTCCTGTGAAAATGACTTTCAAGTAGTCCACTAATTCTTAAATTTTCTCTCCCTTTTGTTTTTATAATAGTTCACATTTTCTTAAAAATTTTCATTCATTTGACTTTATTTCATTGTTTCTTGATATCTCATGTAGTCAATTACTTCTACTTGTTCAATTCTAATTTTTTTAATTTTTAAAAAATATTTTGTTTTCCAATTATGTACAATAGTAGTTTCTACCTATCATTTTTGTAAAGTTTTGGATTTTATACTTTTTCCTCTACCTTTCCTTCCCTCCCCCCAGCCCCACAGAAGACACTTTGATAATCTTTACATTGTTTCCATGCTATACATTGATTGAAATTGAATGTTTTGAAAGAGAAATTATATTCAATTCTAATTCTTTTTTAGTTTATATAATAAAGGAATGATTTATTTTTTATTTTTTTATTTTTAATCAATTCTAATTTTTAAAGAATTCTTTTCTTAAGCCTGCAAGGATTTGCATGAACTGATGCTGAGCGAAATGAGCAGAACCAGAAGAACATTGTATACTATAATAGCAACATGGGGGTGATGATCAACTTTAATGGACTTGTTCATACCATCAGGGCAGCAATCAGGCACAATTTTGCGGTGTCTGTACTGGAGGAGAATGCCATCTGTATCCTGAGAAAGAACTGTGGAGTTTGAACAAAGACCAAGGACTATTACCTTTAATTTTTTAAAAAAAAACTGTTGTTTTATTATGTAATTCTGCTATATCTCATACTATATGTTTCTTCCTTAAGGATATGATTTCTCTCTCATCATATTCAACTTCAATCAATACATACTATGAGAATGATGTAAAGACTAGCAAACTGCCTTCTGTGGGGGTAGGGGGAGGGAAGCGAGATTGGGGGAAAAATTATAAAACTCAAAATAAATAAAACCTTTCTAAAATTAAAAAAAGTTATTTTCTTCAGTGAGTTTTTGTATCTCTTTTTGCACAGTGCCAATTCTGCTTTTTTTTTTTTTTTTGCTAGGCAAAGGGGTTAAGTGGCTTGCCTAAGGCCACATAGCTATGAAATTATATTGTGTCTGAGGCCAGATGTGAACTCAGGTACTCCTGACTCCAGGGCCAGTGCTCTATCCACTTCGTCACCTAGCTGCCCTCCCAATTCTGCTTTTTAAGGAGTTATATTCAACAGTACATTTTTGTATCTTTTTTTCTTTGGGAAAACTCCTCTTCTTTTTAAAGACTTCAGTATTTTTGTGCCTCTTTTACCATGCTATTTTTTCCCATTATTTTTCCCTTATTTTAAATTCTTTACCTAATTATTCTGCTATGGTTCTTGTTTGATTTTGAAAATAATTTTTCATTTCTTCTAGGAATTCTTATAAGGGTTTTGCTCAATTTACATTTTCTTTTTCTTTGAGACTTTGCATATAGCTAGTTTGATTTCATTGTCTTCTGAGATTGTGTCTTCCCTGTCCCTATGCTAACTTTTTTTTCTTTTGTTTTTTGCAGAGCAATGGGGTGAAATGACTTACCCAAAGACCCAAAGTAAACAGCTGGGAAGTATCAAGTGTTTGAGGTGAAATTTGAACTCAGATCCTCCTGACTCCAGGGCCAGTGATCTATCCACTGCGCCACTTAGCTGCCTCTACCATAGTAACTTTTCATGGTCAGGTTCTTTTTTTGTTGTTTGCTCCAATTTATTTCTAGATTTTTCTCCAATCTATTTATACATTTTGAATTAATCTCAAAAAGTTGGTCTCTCTTTCCCATGTGGGGGACAAGGAAAGGCACTGTTCAAACATTAGGCTTTTTTTGTACTGCTGTTTCCAAAACTAATTCTGGGGGTTTGGTAGTTTTCAGTACTTCCAAATTGATGTGATCTGGGGAGAGGTATGGTCAGTGCTCTTCTGTTCTGAACTCTGGTCTCCAGAGCACTTGGTCTTGGGATTTCAATCAATACTTTTCTTCAGGATAATTGCTTTATTGGAAATTGAAGGGATATTGTTCCTCAAGGCTCCTGTGCTCTTGAGACCTGAAAAGATGCTGCTAATCAAGGTCCCTGCTTCCTCTTGACCTCTTCTCCACCCTTGAACTGTGATCCAGAAGTGGGTATAGGCAATGGAATCACCAACAATTTCCATCTCTACATCCAGTGCTTGCAAAGGGGTCCGTTGTAAATGTTTTTCTAACTAGTTGCTGCATCTCCTTACTGCCTCTCTCTTGTGAGCTCCCAAGGCTCCTGTTGCTACTGCTGCTTCTGTCACACCACCAGTCTCAGCAGTGTTTCATCCACCTGGTCTCTGGGCCAGCCTCTACCACCATGTCACAGGTCTCTTCTCCTAATCTTGTAAATTGTCTTGAGTTGAAAAAAAAAATGCTTCAATCTTGGCTCTGCTACTCCATCTCTTAATTGAGGACTGATTTTAAAGTTGTTTGGAGGAGATTGTTAGGACAGGTGAGTTGAGTGTTTGGCTCCACTCTGTAAGTTCCCCCAAGGCAAGTAATGAACCTTTTCTCCCTCTAGGTATCTCTCTAAAAACTGTAATTGGAATACAATCTTCTGAAAATGTTTGCTTTTCTTTTTCATCTGTGAGGTACTTATAGTTCACACTTTATCTCAATGATGATGATGGTGGTGATGATGATGATGATGACGAAAGCTTCCAATTCCAATTTCCTTATTATATGTATGGATCCTGACTTCACTATCCTGACATCTGCTAGTGGGTTCTTATTCAACTCCACTTGTTTCCGGTTTGAGATTATAAATGTCTGAAATAGGGTTTCAATATGTCTCATTTTGTACTCCAGTTCCAAGACTTGCCAAACTTCAATATCCTGGGTTAAGCAACCAATGAATTAGGAAGTAAGATCTGCCCCAGAGCCCTAGAAACAGATACTTCATCCTTACTTCTCTCTGGTCTTAGAATAAGCACTGTTTCCTTCCTGAACTGTGTGACTCTACTTAAGCAAGAGAGCTACCCTCACTGGTGAAGTCAATAAACCTTGTTTTGGTTTACAAATTTCTGGTCCTATTATACCTGATTATTCCTATTATATTCCTCTCTACATATATTCCTCAATTATAGCTTTCTATTTTAACTCTATAGTAAATAAATTTTGGAATTTAATACTAAGCCAAAGAACAAGTTTTTTCATATTTCCATATTTTGTGTCCCCAATTAAACAAAATTCCCTGAAAGCAGTAATGGTATCATCTGCTTGGTTATCATATTCCCTTCTGCAAATGATTGTGGAAAGCTTTACCAGTAAGTATTCCATAAATGCAGGCTGATGTGATAGAGAAGTTCTCTTTTAGGTAACTGTTAAGATACTGCTTTTCAAACTATGTTCCTTGGAATCTCAGATGGCAAACCAATCTTCTTTGCTATTCATTTTGGTTGTAAACAGCTTATGTGTTCAGATTCTGCAGATAGCCCTCAGAGATTAGTCAAAACTGATTACTGGAAAGCAAAGATGACTACTTAAAAGTATAGAATCTTTATTCAATCACTGAATGTGCCAAATAATGCTTGATGTTCAGTAGCAAACATTTATTATAAGTCAGTAATATGCTAGACTCTGGAGAAATAAATTAGAGACTTTCCTCCCTCCTTCAAAAGTTGAAAGGGAGAAAGAGATGCAACAGGTATGAAGACCAGTAAATAGTTGTTGCTGCTGTTGTTTTAGGAAGAATTAACAATAAAAACCTGAGGGAACTGGGAAGGCTTCAGAGAAGAGGTGACATTTGAGTTGAGTTTTAAAGATCAACTTAGGCAGGGATGAGAAAAATAACATGTGGAATAGGTTTTGAAAATAAAGGGAGTTATTAGATAGAATGCTGAGTTTGGGAATAATCAACTATTTTGGTTTGGCTAGAATACAGAGTTCATGAAGGGAGTGGCAATATGAAATAAGGTTAAAACTTATTTCATGGTTCCATGAGAATTACTGAAGATTTTTGACGACTTCAGAGGGCTATTTTGGCATCTGTATGGAAGATAGATAGTTGAGGGTAGAAATAAGAAACTGGGAGATCAATTTGAAAAAGCTATTATAATAGTTCATGCCACAGGTGATATGTGTGATAGTCTTTTGAACTGTGATGTAGATGTGGATGTGGTTGTGGATGTGAAAAAATGGGTGGATAGAAGGAGAATAACTAATATTTTTTTTTCATATTGGTAGCAAGGTGACACAGTGGATAGAGTACTAAGTTTGTGGTAAGAAAGATCTGAAATCTATTAGACGTGTGACCTGGGCAAGTCACAAAAAAAAAAAACCCTTTATTTGCCTCAGTTTCCTCTACTGTAAAATGTGGATAATAGTAGATGATTCTTCATAGTTTCTTGCACATATTAAAAATGCTATAAAATGCTTATTCCATCCTTTCTCCCCAAATGCAACCTCCTCAAAATTCTGACAGCCTTATCTGTCCTAATGCCCCCTAATATATTATCCGAAATGTCCCTTCAGTTCCTGGCATGCAATTTGCCCAATGCATACTTAGATCTTATGTATTTCTACATTAATACCTGTGCTCAGATTGTACCTTCATCCTCCATCTCTGATTTTCTCCTTCCTTATATTCTAAGGTTAAAGTCACACCTCTTCCATTAAACTTTCTGGATTATCCCAGAATAATTTATTCTTTTCTTAGAAATCTTATGCAGGGGAAGAAGAAGAGAATTTGAATGTAACAGAAAGAATTTGGGTGGAGATGTAAATTGACTCTTGAGATGTAAATTGACTTGGAGTAGAGAAATATGATTGTAACAGAAACAATTATAATCTTAAAAACTGCTTGGGGTAAAGACCCTCCCAATTCTTAAGGTACCACTGATTGATTGTTTAATGTAAATTTTTTATCCTGATCTTGGGCTTTGCCCTCTACATAATTCCAGGTCCATTAGAGGGGAAGGAAGTACACCTTTTGCTCTCTGGATGAGAGGCAAGACATAAAAACCTGGGCTGGACCCTGGTTCAGGGTCAGCAATCTTCTCTGAGCATGGCCCAGCCAAGGTTGTTTGCTTGTTCTTCTATCTCTATCTCTCTCCCTACCCCTTCTTATGTCTTTAATTTAATAAATTTTTTTGTTTTAATTCCACCCATGCTTTCCCAGTCTGAATAATGATTCCTCATAGGCAGAACTGAACACATGTAGCCAGTGGTTATATTTTGATGACCGATGAAGGGATTCTTGCTGCCCAGACTGGGAAATTGGATGGAACTACATAGGTGAACACACACCCTTTTTTTAAATTCTAGATTTTTAGGAAAGTAGGAAAATTAATGGACCTCTAGTCCCCCCCCCCCCTTCTGTGTTTATCTTTTTTTAGGTTTTTGCAAGGCAAACAGGGTTAAGTGCTTGCCCAAGGCCACACAGCTAGATTAATTATTAAGTGTCTGAGGCCACATTTGAACTCAGGTACTCCTGACTCCAGAGTTGGTGCTCTATCCACTGTGCCACCTTGCTGCCCCTACCTTTTTCTGGAAAATGGAAAAAGGTTGAGTTTGTGGGTTGTCAGCAAAGCTGAATCCATGTGGTATTTGGTAGTAGTCCTGGTATGGGCCTGCCCAGTTCAGACTGACCAGGGGAATGGCAGTTCTGAGGTGCGTTTGTTTTATATCCCACTGTGAATGAGGGTTCTTAAGGAAGGACATTCGGCATGTGTCCAGTTAACATGTTTGCCTATCTATAAATTGATGAGAATTAAAATATGGGGGAAAATCTGATACCAATACTCTTTCCTTGTTTGTTCCTTGGAAAGAATTAGATTCGACAAAAGCAAAATATTTGAGCTCCTGGAAATTATCCTTGGGTGGTATTCTTGTTCTCTCTTTCTTTCTCTTTGAAATGCTCTCTCTCATTCTCTGCTGTCCCCATCCTCTGTAGAGGGAGGGGGGACAGAGAAGGTAAATCTTCCTTTTTAGAACTTTGAAACTTATACCTATATGTCAGATGGAATGCATGCTTCATTGCAGGAATTGTAAGACTCCCCCTAAACTTGTTTTAGAAAACAGGGGAGCCCCATGCCTTCTTCCTGGTTTGGGGAGGAGGCAGGGTTTGGACAATGACTACATTGTTCTTAGGCTATTGATTAGGAAACTTCATGGTCAATTAGTTAAAGGAAAGGGGAACATAACTTTTTCTGGGCCTAGGAAATTCAGATTTCATCTTTTAAGTAAGCCTGTGCTAATAACTAATATTTCTATAATACAGTAACTGGATTTGAACTTTACAAAGTTATTTAAGAGTGCATTCAATTTTAACTATTGGTTGGCTATTTCAAAATCTTTTTTTTTAAGTTTTTTTATAAGGCAAACGGGGTTAAGTGGCTTGCCCAAGGCCACACAAGTAATTAATTATTAAGTGTTCTGAGATCAGATTGAACCCAGGTACTCCTGACTCCAAGGCTGGTGCTTTATCCACTACGCCACCTAGCTGCCCGTATTTCAAAATCTTAATGAATAATGATGTTCCTCAAGAAATTCTGATTGATTCTAAATTATTTTTTGACTGGTCTTAATTGATACATTCAGAAAATATAATAAATATATGTGTATATGTGTGTACATGTGTATTTAAATATCAATGGGATGTTTTCACATCTCTCTATTAGCCTTGGAAAATAACAAGAGAGAAAATTAGAGATTGGGGGATGGAGGTACGATCTGAGCAAAGGTATTGATGTAGAAATGCATAAGATCTAAGCATGCAATGGGAAATTACATGCCAGGAATTGAAGAGACATTTGGGAGCATATATTAGGGGGCATTAGGTGGGAAAATGTTTCTATATTCTGACATTTGGTTATGGGCCAGGGTATCAATCTCAGCTTAGTAAATTTGATTCAAAATAGTTGTGTCTGTGTCTAAACTCCTGTGTGTGTGTGTGTGTGTGTGTGTGTGTGTGTGTGATTCAGATATGAAATAGTTATAGTTGCCTGAGTTAAATGTTACTCCTTTTAGTTTGGGTTTTGAATTTAATTTCTTAAAAAGGTCTAATTTTAAGGAATTAATGAAGTTGGGATCTGAGCTTATCTGCTTATACCATTTGAAAGTTTGTAAGTGGCAAAGTTTGAAATGATTTCAGCTGTGAGCTAAATTTTTGTTGATCTAATACTTTGGTTGAAGGCTGTATCCAACTTAGGTTGCGACCTTAAGGTTTCAGTTTAGTAAATGTAGACAGACTCCCTGCCCTCAAGAAGCTTTAAAGAGGGCGCAAAGGCCTTTGATTGGCAAAGATCACCACTTTGTGTTTAAAAAGAAACTATCTGAGAGCTAAAAGTAATTTAGTCACCCTTTGAAAATTTTGTAACAAGTCTTGAGAATTTATGTTAGTAAGAAGAAAAATATAATTGGGATAAATTGTATGTCACAGAATTTTGGAATATTGAATCATACTGATTTCTTTTGGGGAAGAGATATTGTATTACATTCTGTAATCTGATTTTGTTTTGATGTTAAATCAATATTGATAACTGTCAACAATCTCACAAGGACTTTTTAAGGAAGAAAGTTTGTAATCTTTGTCTCATCATCTATAATGTTTATGGAAGGGAATATATATATACATATATATATAAACATGTATTTATCAGTTATGTGATATTCTCTTGTAACTTCAAAGAAATGCTAACAGTGTTTGGTTCTCTTGTGAACATATATGCTATTTGAATACTGTAATGTTGGAACTTGGAATTAACATGTGATTGTTTTGAAGGTGTGGTAAGAAAAATACCAATAATTTTGACCCCTTTCTGGGATAAATCTATGGATTCATGCATGATAACTCATGTTGTCAATTGACTTGAATGCCTGGCTGTTTTTTGCTATTGTTTTATTGCATTGGAATCAATAACACATGTTAGAAATTTAAGGTTGCTGTGTTAAAGTCACCAGTCTCACTTTCTCCTCCATCGTCATCTGGGTCCAGTGGCTAGATATGAATCAGGATGACTGGAGATGACCCTGGTTGCAAGGCAATCAGAATTAAATGACTAGCCCAAAGTCACACAGCTAGTAAATGCTAAGTGTCAGAGTCTGGATTGGAACTTCTATCCTCCTGGCTCCAAGACCAGTGCTCTATCCATTGTACCACCTTGCTGCCCTCATTTGTGAACATAAATAGCTGCCATATATGTCTGTATGGGCAAGCAAAGCAGTAGGCTGACTTGACTATAATTTTCCTTGATCTTTTCCAGTCAATACTGATGTTGCCTCCTCAAACATTTTAATTATAAAATGAACAAGCAATCCTAGTCATTCAAACTAAGTTACATGAAAATTTCACCTTATAGATAAAAAAAAGGGCTCTGAATGTGTTCCATTTTTCACAAATAACACACACTGTAAATTACTCTCTCCTAAAAATGTTGGGGGGGGGCAACCAAAGCAGGGGAATTGACTGTTTATATAAGTAATCATTCCTCAAGCAACAAGTCTGCCATTTTTTGTCCCAATGAAGATATGGTCAACCAAAGGATAAATAATTGGTATCAACATTTTAAAAAGATTTATAGATTAAAGAGTAGTAACATGTGTTTGTGTGTGTGTGTGTGTGTGTGTGTGTGTGTGTCTGTGTATGTCCTTGGCAATCAATTACTTTTCTAATTAAAGTATTTTTAAAAAGACAGAATACAATTCTTTAATAATTTTGTTGGTTTCAAATCCTCAACTACCACAAAAGACAATTTATCTATTTCTTTCAAGGAGAGAGTAAAAATCTATCCATCTCAAGGTTGGGGGATAATTTCATATTCCTTATTGAGTGAAAACTTAAAGAGTTATACTTGTCACATATTAGCAAAACCAATTTATTTTCCTAGGAACATTTATATATTTACACACACATATATAGGTATATATAAGTCCTCACAATGTCCAAGGTCTCATAATATCAGAAATTTATCTCACTCTTAAGAAGCTTAAAATATAGCAGAAGATAGAGATAAGGAGGATACAAGTGTGGCATGGGATATATAAAGAGGGAGAAATTACTCTCACCTAGAGAGATTAAGGAAGATTCTTGTAAAAAGATCATGTTTGAGTTTATTTCCTTCAAAAACTTGTGTTCCTCAAGACTTCTTTGGTTTTAAGCAAAAAATAAAACAAAAGACTCTTAAAGATTGTAGTTAAATTTACATCTAAAATATTTTTTCTTTTAATACTAATTTGTATATCATTTAACATAACTATATACAATTTTCAATTTATATTAAAAAAGAAGACTCTCAGGGGTGGCTAGGTGGCACAGTGGAGGGGTGGCTAGGTGGTGCAGTGGAGGGGTACACAGTGGATAGAGCACTGGCCCTGGAGTCAGGAGTACCTGAGTTCAAATCCAACCTCAGACACTTAATAATTACCTAGCTGTGTGGCCTTGGGCAAGCCACTTAACCCTACTGCCTTGAAAAAACCTTAAAAAAAAAGAATCTCTTTTCTTGAGTGAAAAAACAGTGCTTAAGATAATTTAGAAATGTTACAGAAACTTTTTAACATATGGGTCAATGATTGAAGGCAACAAGACCTTACAAGGAAGGTTAGGCCTTGCAAAAACAGATAGAATTCCTTTCTATAACATGACTTCTAGTGGTTTCCACAATTATGAAAGTGACCATAATGACAGGTGGAATAGACAGCATGATATACTTGACAAGGAGTAAAAATAACTTATTAAAATGATGCCACATTAAAAAATTATAAATAGGAGTCCCATCAATTGAGAAATGATTGAACAGGTTGTGGTATATGATTGTCTTGGAATATTATTGTGCTATAAGAAATAATGAACAGAATGGTTTCAGAAAACTTGGGATGACTTATATGAACTAATGCAAAGTGAAGTGAGCAGAATCAGGAGAATATTATACACAGTAATAGGAATATTATTGGGATGATCAACAGTGAAAGACATTTACTTTAAGACAATGATTGTCAAATCAAAACCAAAGGAAAAGATAGTGAAAATGCTGTCTATCTCCAGAAAGAGAACTGATGAACTCTAAGTGCAGATTAAAGTTTAACCTTTTTTTTTCCTTTATTTTTCTTGAGTTTTGGTGTATAATTTGTTTTATAACATGAATAAATATGCAAACATGTTTAGCATGACTTCACATGTAAAATTGATATTATACCCACTTGCCTTCTTAAGAGATGGGGGAAGAGAGGAAGGAAGTAAATTTTGAACTCAAAATTTAAAAATAATAAATATTTAATTTTTACATGTAATTGGGAAATATTTAATGATGTAACCAAAGCATATTAACAAAAATATGCCACATAATAACCATAAATACATAATCATGTAATAATTTCAATTCCTGAAATTTTTAATGACTTGTACAACTAATCATATTCAGAGAAATGTAAATTTGAGAATATATAAAACAAAAATTCTCTCAAATGGAAACCAAGTGGATCTATAAATTACTGGACCTATTTTCTTGGAGGAGAAAGATAATTTTAGGAAATCAAATGAAATTCAGAAAACATTAGTAAATTTTTACAAAGAATTTTTCAAGGTTTTTCTATGTCTACTAACTTCTGTGCTCTCTTAATTTCTATCCTCTTCACTTTGAAATTGTTCTCTTCAGGGTCATTAATTAAAAATGCAGTAAATGCAATGACATTTTTTCCCTTTTAGTATCCTTCTATTTGAAATTCCTGAATTATCACATAATATTGGTCATACCAACTTTTTGCTTCTCTTCCCTTAGCTTTTGTGATATTGCACTATACTTCTCTACTCTTTTCAATGGCTCTTTTACTTCCCCTAGAAACCTCAGGATACAAATTTCTCAAGGTACTGTATATAACTTTTGGGGTTTTTTTTTATAGAGTTGACTTCTTAGGCATTACATATATTCATATGCCATCAATTATGACAGCTATGCTCTTGATTCTCCAACCCTTGCTCTCCACTACAATCACACTTATCCAACTATCTGTTGGATATCTCCAATAGGGTGGACCATAATCAACCTGAAATATTATGTCAGTCAATTACATCATTAGTCCTTAAAACACCTCTGCATACTTCTATTTTATGAGTTAAAGAAAATTAGTCATCTACTCTAAATCTGACACTTTCTCTAGCTTCTTTGTTTCTGCTGCTGATACCATCAACTTCCCCAGTTAACCAAATAAAAACTTCGGAGTGATCTGCAGCTCTTTCATCTTTTCTACTACCTACTTTCAGGTTTTTTGTTTTTTTTTGTTTTTTGCAAGGCAAATGGGGTTAAGTGGCTTGCCCAAGGCCACACAGCTAGGTAATTATTAAATGTCTGAGAATGGATTTGAACCCAGGTACTCCTGACTCCAAGGCCAGTGCTTTATCCACTACACCACCTAGCTGCCCCCTTACCACCTACTTTCAAACCACCAGTTATTCTTGATTGTCTATATTTCACTTTTCTTTTCAATTGCATTGCTATAATTCATATTTCCTTTATCTGATTACCTGTAATAGCATCATAATTTCTTGACTAGTCTTCAATTCAAGTACTCCAAATAAACCTTCACACTATTCCACAAGCCATTTCCTTGGTGAGAAGAAATAAAATTAGAGATACCTTGACACTCTAACTGAAAACATTTCTTCCCTTAAAAGATAGAATGTCAAGTCCTTAGTCTACTAAAGCAGACATTCCTCAGTCTAATGTCTCCTAACTTTTTAGCCTTCTTTCAGAATATATATATACCACCATGTCCTCTGACCCAGTATAATGGGATCAAGTTGCTCCCTATTCTATTATTCAGATTGTCCTGGACCCTTTTATGTTGTAGATCAAATGTTTTCCTACATCTACCTGTTAAAATATTTATTTTCCTTTACTTTATATACCTCATCCTCTATGAAGTTTTCTCTCCACAATGCCCTCAACTACAAATGCTCTTATCCTCATCAAATCTCCCCTTTACTTCCATTAAATCCACAAAATACTATTAAATTCCAAATTGCTTTCTGTTTATTTCTATAAATGTCTTATTTGCCCTGATTAGATTACAAATCTCTTGAGGGTAGGACCTATATCTCATCTTTAAACTTTGTGATATTACTGATTGTTACAAAATAACTACTTAATAAATGTTCATTAAATTCATCTCATATTGAGAACCAATGTTAAGAAGAATGGTACTAAAACAACACAAAACTTTAGAGGTGCTATTCTAATTCATTTTTATAGAGAAACAAATTAATGCATTTAGAAAAATTGACCCCCCCCCAAAATACAGTGGTTAATTTTTTATTTATCCAGAAACTCTGATTATGGTTTAGGTATTGCAGTTTATCAGCATTTTACTTTGTATATTTCAAACTAGGAAATAATGTTGAAACAAATATTTTTCTCATACTTTATGTTTCATTCAATTCAGAATCAATAATGCATTCATCATAATTTTTACTTTGAAAGATTAACTTGATTTCAAAAGAACAACTTTGGAAGGATGTATAAATTCCCTATTTGTGTTTCTCTACATGAAAGCTTTGAGTGAGTGCATCACAACTCTCCCTTGTCAATCGATTCTACAATCAGCCAATGTATACAAGACAATGTTTAAAACATCAAGCTCATTGATTTCATGAGCCTGTTTATGAAAATCGAATTGAAAATTCCCTTTCACCAGCCAAAACAAGCTAAATAACATGTGGTACCTTTTGCCAACGCCATTAAAAACTACATAAACCATAAGCCTAACAATGCTTCAAGGTTTTATAAACCCGGATTTATTTATAAACAAGGCATAACTAAGCCTTGGAACAAAAGATATAAAGTTATATTATTTCTGGGGATCTTTGTCTCAATTTTAAATGTAAGACTATAGCTATGTGTGAACTTCTAACAAAATTGCTTTTTATGTATATATTAAAAGTACCAATTAATAATATGGATTCTCAAGGAAGACTATTTAAGGAGTAGCCAAATTCACAAACTAATTTTCGTGATCTTTTTTACTTTAAATTGACCTTCAGGAATGAGACTGGGATTAGAATTATAGGATTGTTTTTTGTTTGGTTTTATTTGTTTGTTATATTTAGAGCTGGAAGTCACATAACATCTTTTCAACAAAAATCAGGAGTCTGAGAGCCAGTGAGTTGTGCACAGCAAAGGGGTAAGTAAGAGAGTAATTGTCAAAGTCTGGATTCAAACCCAGATTCTCCCACTTCAAACCCATGACTCTTTTCACTGCACCTTTTCATTTGGTAAACAGAGATACTTGTAGAAATTTATGTCACAGGATAAGAGAGAGAAAGGACCTCATGGATTGTTTGTCTAATCACACATCTGAAGAATTCCTCCTCAATATAAAAAGATATAACATTTTGTAAAATCTTTTTATCTGGCTCTTAGAGTAATATACTAGAAACATAAAAGATGAAGATCTTTAAGAGATTTCTTCTATGAAAAGAGAAAATCTCTTTAAGACTATTCCCCAAAATAATAATCTTCTTCTGATTCATTGTGGATACTAGAATCAGTAGTCCATTCACTTAAAAATGAAATAATTCCTTCAAATATTTATCTAACCTCCAACTTCAGTGCCTACCATTACATGCCAGCTAATCAAGTGTTAATCAAGTGTTCTTGAAAGCAATCACTCCATTATCATACAATACAACATGTGGAAATACTTGCTATGTGTTAAAATGATAACATATATCAGTAAAAAAGAACTAGTTGCATAAGCTAAAAATTTTTAATAAGATTTTAGAGAATAGTTAGAGGCAGCAATCTTCCCAAAACATAGGTCTGACCATATCACCTCTACTCAATAAATTCCAATGGTTCTTTATAATGTTCAATATCAATTCAAGTTTCTCTTTTTCTTTTAAATCTCTTTATGACCTCCTCCCCAAACCCCCCACCCCCAGTCTTTTCCAATCTTCTAATACCTTATATCTCCCTTTTTTCCCCCTTTATGGACACTCCGTTTTGCAACTTGAGGAATTTTCATTTTCTATACCCTCTGCTAGATAACTTGTGAATAGAATGAGAACCTGGAACCAGTTCAAATCCATCTAGACAATAGCCAAATCACTTAACCCTGTTTCCTGTTTGACTTGGTTTTCTCATTTGTAAAAGGAACTGGAAAATAAGTGGCAAACTGCTCCAGTATCTTTGCCATGAAAACTCCCAAAAGGGGATTCAAAAAGTCAGACACAACTGAAAAAGAGTAAACAACAAGCAAAAATAACAGTGAATGATATACATTCCTTCCTTATATCAGCCTCCTGGCTTCCTTCAAGTTTAAAGTAAAATCCTACTCTTTGTAGGAAACCTTTCCTAATTTCCCTTGATTCTAGTAATTATATTGTGTTGATTATTTTTGATTTAGTATGTATAAAGCTTGTTTGTAGATAATGGTTTACATATAGTTTTCCTCCATTTGATTCTGAGTTCCTTAAGAACAGATATTTTTAATGTTGCTTGTGTCTGGTTCATAGTCAGTATGACTAAATGTTGATTGACCAACTGACTGACACAGTGAATAGAGCACCAGACTTAGAGTTAGAAGAGTTCAAATTTGACTTCAGATAATTAATACTGAAGTCCCTTAGCCCCACTACCCTACAAAAATCATTATAAAAAATAGAAGTTTTGGGGTCAAGGCAATTGGTGCTTGTTCTAAGCCCTGTGATCGACACATGTGTAGTGGTTATGTAAGGATAGCTAAGTCATTCAATCTTCTAGTGCTCTAGGCATTTTTATAGTATTATAAATTGCAAATAAATTGTTGATGTTCATCAGAGGAATAAGTCTCTGCACTGGGAGTTTCTCAAAATCATGGAAATCATTGGTCTAGACTTCCACAAAAAATAAGCCGTAGTAGAAAGAGAATGGTAAAGGTTGTTAGGAGGTCTACGTTCTAGTCTTAGCTTTACCACTGAATGAAAGACCTTTGGTAAGATGTCATCTCTAGAATTTCAGCTTCCTCTTTGGGCAACTAATGCAATAGAACAAGTTATTCTTCCATATTTTTAGATAACTCTTTAACTATAGTTTTATTGCCTCTTTTTTACTGAGGGTTTGACTTTACATATTATTATGGAATCTAATATGCTCATGTCTTATATATATACATGTACATATATACATATACACATATATATACATATATACATATATATATGCAAAAACAGAGAATGTGGTAGGAGATTATCAGCTCAAGTTACTTTTGAGTAATTTAATAATTCAAGTTAATCTTGGAGTAGTAGCATATTATATCTTCAGGTTATCATTTTTACCATATGGAGATGCTAGAAAATCAAATCAACAGTTTTTATCTCATTCCTTCCTCTACTGAATGCCTCTGTTAGTGAAGTCACCAACTTTTAGAACGAGAGAGACAGAAATAGAGAGACAAAGGGAGAGGGGAAATGTAGTGTAATATTTAAATATGGCTAATGGTGAGTAGCTCAGTTTGGCTATAATAAATAATGCAAGAAGATGATTAAATTTGGAAAAGTATGTTACAACTAAGCCATAGAGTTTGTAAAATGAAACAATAAGATGATTCTATTTTATCCAGTGGTCAATAGAAACCTAGCAAAATTTTTGGAAATGGCCAGATCTGTGAGTTAAAACTTATTTTAGGGGCGGCTAGGTGGCTTAGTGGATAAAGCACCGGCATTGGAGTCAGGAGTACCTGGGTTCAAATCTGGTCTCAGACAACTAATAATTACCTAGCTGTGTGGCCTTGGGCAAGCCACTTAACCCCATTTGCCTTGCAAAAACAAAAACAAAAAAAACTTATTTTAGCAAGTGAGAGAAGGAGGGCTTCAGTTGATATGTTGCCATGATGGCAAGGATGTATTGATCCTGATTTCTAGAATATAAGCTGCTGAACAAGATTTCTTTACCTTTGTGAATTTGAAAAGTATATTTTTAAACTATATTTCAATATAATTGACTTCCTCCATAATTCTAATTATTTTATTTTATGCATGTAAAATCATTATTCATATAAGGGGTCCAGAGATTCTAGCAGATTCCCAAAGTGGGACAAGATATAAAAAAAAGGCTAAGAAATTTTGCTCAAAGATGCTGACAACCTACTAATATCCAACAGTAATTGACAAAAGACTAAGTTCAAAGAAGTATATGATGAATGTATCAGCAGCAGTTGATGAAGACCTATCTGCATCAGTGGAGATACCACCTCTACAATGCACCCTTAACTCCTTGAAGTAAGCCATAGAAGGATGGATTATTAAGAGGATAGACTGAATGTAAGGGAGAGACTAGAAATAGGGAACCAGTTTAGGCAAGAGAGGGTCTAAACTAGGTTGGTGTTAAGTGCAGTTGAGAAGAATGATATTAGAGATATTCACATATAAATCAGACATCAAGACAAATCCCTGAATTCAGAGTACCTTTCAAATCTTAATTCCATTATTGGATATAAACATAAATTTCTGACATTGTGGGAATAATGATGAAACTTGTCACTTTCTTCTGAATCCATACCATATTCTTCCTTGATGACCCAAGTTACTAGTCTATTTACTAAAAACAGGTCTATAGAATAAAAAAAAAGCTTATTTATTTATTTCTATCATATTGTGGGAAATCTACATAATTCAAATGAAAGCAGATTTTTACATTCTATTTGTTTTCCTGGATGCCATCCTAAGTATTTCACAGACATGGAAGAATTTGAAAAAATATTTTGTCTGCTCTTTCAATATGCAATTTTATCAATTTTGACATAAGATATTAGAAAAGGGATAACATGATCTCTATTTTTTTTTGGCAAGGCAATTTGGGTTATGTGACTTGCCCAGGGTCACATAACTAATTTGGGTCAAATATATGAAGCCGAATTTGAACTCAATTTTTCTAGTTCCTAGGTTAGCACTCTGTGTCCAAGAAGAACATAAGTTTTTTTTTTTTTTTAAAGAGCAGTCTTGTTTTCTAGTAAAATATTCTTAAGGAAATTTTCTGACAAAAAAGAGAAAGAATATCATAAATCACAATTTTTTTCAATAAAACATGTGCTATATTTTTCCTAATAATATTTAAAAATGAAATTGGAAGGACATCAAATGGAAAGGTCATATCCAGTTTGAAGACAGCAAAATTCAACAACATTGAGGACTTCAAGTTATCTCAAACTAAGGATGACAACATTTATTAAAAATCATGGACATTATTTCTTTTTAGAAAATATATTTAGACACCATTTGTTTCTACTTAAACTAGATTTCCCAAATTCTACATACTCCTTATTCTAGCAGAAGCATACCTTACAACAATTTTTTGAAAGACAAAGAAAATCAATAAAACCAACCAATAGTGTGAAAAATTCAGACCTTAGGTTTATCCCAGAATCTCAGCAAAAATATTAGGTAAAGGTCTTTTCTTTGGTGTCAAGCTTTTACTTTATAATTTCACAACATGCATTTTCAATTATTATTTGATAACTGTTCTTTTCCAATTATATTACTATGGTCATTGCTTTTCTGTCTCTGCCTAAGTCACGCTGTATTAGTTCATGTCTCTTCTCTGTATTCATCACTTTTGTCATCTCTTATAATACTAATATTACATTACATTCATACACCATAATTTGTTAATTATCCCACAATCAACAGACTTTTTGTTTAGTTAAAATGTGGTACTGTAAAATTTTAGTATAAAAAGGAATGAAGGAAGGAGGGAGGGAAGGAAGGAAGCAAGAAAGGATGAAATGAAGGAGGAATGGAAGGATGGAAGGAAGGAAGGGAGGGAAGGAAGGGAGGGAAGGAAGGAAGGAAGGAAGGAAGGAAGGAGGGAGGGAAGGAAGGAAGGAAGAAAGGATGGAAGGAAGGAAGGAAGGGAGGGAAGGAAGGAAGGAAGGAAGGAAGTCTGAAGTGAAGGAGGTATGGAAGGATGGAAGGAAGGAAGAAAAACAGAGGGAAGGAGAGAAAGAAAAAAGAAAGGAAGGAAAGAAGGGAAGGGAAGAGAGAGAAAGAGAAAAAGAAAAAAAGAAATAAAATTCTAAGTAAGTTTTTATCTTTACACCTCAAGTGCTAAATGGCATACAACTTAAAGAAACCTGGGACATGAACATACAAGAAAAATACTTAAACACTTAATATTGTCTTCTTTCTCACCTCCTACTCATTACCCCTTTTAATATGACTTCAAGTTCTAACATTCAAGGGAAACTGATTTCATCAAGGTTCCTAATGATTTCATAATTACCAAATTCAAATGTCTTTTCTTAATCAGTTCTTAATTTTTGCCCTCTTTAGCATTTGATATTCTTGATCAACCTTGACTTATATGAATACACTGAATTTTTGTGATAATGTTTTCTCCTAGTTCTTCTGTTCTGATAGATATTTTTTCAGTCTTCTTTGATACACTATCAGTCTCTCTCTTGTTGAGCTCATCACATCTGATGGGTTAATTGGTTTTTTTTAGATTTTTTGAGGGGGCAGCTAGGTGGAGTAGTGGATAAAGCACGGGCCCTGGAGTTAGGAGTAATCTAAATAAATAAATAAAAAAGTAGATTTATTTTTTTTGCAGGGCAAATGGGGTTATGTGACTTGCCCAAGGCCACACAGCTAGGTAATTATTAAGTGTCTGAGGCCGGATTTGAACCCAGGTACTCCTGACTCCAGGGCCGGTGCTTTATCCACTACTCCACCTAGCTGCCCCCTGATGGGTTAATTTTCATTTTTAGTCATGTCTTTTCTAAGATCCACTCTACACAAGTAGGCATCTAGAACTGCACAAGCATCTCAAATAACATGCAAAACAAAACACATTTTTCTTCCTCATTTTCCTCTTTTTTTCCCTTCATTCCCCTACTTCTATGGAGATCACCATTATCCTCTCAGTATATGAGAGAAAAATCATTTATCTTCAACTTTTGCTTCTTAGCCCCATCATATGCAATCATGTAGAATGTACCAATGTTACTCACACAATATATCTCATATCTCTGTTCATCTCTCAACTCAAACAACAAACACTATTCAGGCCCTCACCAACTCTTGCTGGACCATTGTAATAGTCTCTCTATTTCTTTTTCCTGTCTCCATTCTCTCCTCTAATCAATCTATGCTCTATAGAGTTTCCATATTGATTCAGGGCTTCATGGTGGCTCCCATATAGTTTGAGATAAATTTCTACATGAATTTTAAAGGCCATTCAAAGTCTAGTTTCATTCTATTTCTTCCCCCCCCCTTTTTTCTTGTTTTGGTTTTTTGGTTTTTGCAAGGCAGTGGGGTTAAGTGACTTGCCCAAGGCCACACAGCTAGGTAATTATTAAGTGTCTGAGTCTGGATTTGAATTCAGGTCCTCCTGACTCCTGGGCAGCTGCTCTATCCACTGTGCCACCTAACTGCTGTGCCCCCATTCTATTTCTTCAAACATCTTCTATTGTTCATCAACCTCTAAGAATATTGCCTAAATAGTATGAGATACCTCTATATAGTAAGTTGTCTTTCACTTCTGTAGCATTATAATGGCTAACTCTCTCATCTAGAAAGTTCTCTAGCTCTCCCTTATCTTCATTTCTCAGAACCTTTGCTTTTTTCAAGGTTCAGGTTTAGTGCCATTTCTTATAAAATTGGTCATAATCTAAACTGAAACTAAAAAATGGTTCAAAGAAGCAACAATATTTATCCTCAAATAGGAATATTCTTGTGTGACTGATCCAATTGCATTCAAATTGACACCTATTTGTTAAGTATCCTCAATAGGTAAGATATCACATATTCTGTAAAGCTGGAAAGTATGAGTTTCACACCTTAATGAAGCCAGTTTGGTTAAGAGCAGATAGATGACACCAATGCTTATCTATATATCTCAGTCATGTCTGCTTATGCTTCAGTGGCTCCTCAAATGGCAGACCTCTGATTCAGCTGAAATTAGCTAAAACATTTTCTGAACAATTCTTGAGCCAAATGAAAAGGGACATTTGGCAAGATAACCATTGCCTAATAGAGTTGTAGCCAAGGGAGACAAAGGCATGATATATCACAAACAGCTGAAAGACAAGTTCATTTTCATTGTGTTAGATCATGAGCTCTCTTTCAGTTTGCTTTCTACAAGCTTTTGTCAATCTGATGTTGTCACATTTCCTGGCTGGTAACCATTGCCCCTTGGTATCAGGAGGATTCCTTAAAGAGATAAAGTGTATTTCAATAGGGAATTTTCTCATCCTATGAGGTTATCATAAGGAATGATAGGTTTAAATATTAAAAATGATTGTTTTTAATTAAGAATGATTATTTTTTCTGTGAGGGGACTGCATTAATTTATTGCTCCATTATTTGATGTGCCATCCATTTAGCAATCCTGATTTTTTTTACTTTACATTTAATACTCTAGTTTAATTAAGGATTATACAAAATGATATAAAATTATAGTCAGATGAACATGGAATAATCAGATTGGAGTTTAAATGTTCATCAATTTCTCTAGTTTTTCATCCCTGTTATTTCCAAGTTTTATATATTCAACTACATATGCTTTTTTTTCTTTTTAAATCACATCACTCTGAAAACACAATAACACAGGATATAGATAGTAGGAAATTAACCAAAGCATTCTTTAATCATCTATCCGAAATGTTCATTTTAGTGATTATTAGCATTCCTCTCTGTGTTGCTTCTCAACCTTCAAGAAAAATGAAAAAGATATCTTTGTTTTGGGTTTTGTTTTGTTTTGCTTTTTAATTTTTTTTTCCTTGATGTAAGTGCTGGTCCTTAACTTTAACGTAGGTAGTGGACTTGACAAGCAATTAAAGCAAACAATTTCCACTCATCAAAGCTTGCCAAATTAGTCATCTGCCATCTGCTCTATCATCTGGCTCTCCTTGAGGTCTTGCTGTGAATCTGGAACCACTCACTCAGATTAAGAGGGACAGCACAAGCCTCTAAGCTGGTGGAATGCCACTGGGAGAGATGTGTGCAAACATTAACAACCATCTTTTTTTTTTTTAAACCCCTGGCTTGCCATTCCTCCAACTATGTTAGTGGGGGATAAGATTATCCTGTGAGAGATTTCTTATAACTGTGAAACCTTTGGCATCTTCAGTAATTAAAATGACAAAATATGTCCAGAAAGAAACACAATGAAATAAATGCTGATTATCCAAATATAAATGTGTAAATACACTTTGAAATAATTATGGCCTTACTATGTCCAGTTCTCAGGGTAAGACTGCTTTATTCAAGAGACTAGGTAGACCAATTTTAGGTAAAAATGTTAACTCCTCTGACAGCTTTCATTTCCCTTCTCTTCTTTTACAACAACCTCTTCTCCATAATGAATTCCAGTAGACCAAGGACTTGTATACAATCTTGTTCTTTTAAAACAAAAACATCTATTCTAGGCTTTTCTTTCTACACTGTCCAATTGAAGTCTCTTTTCAGTTAGCTGTAATTTTGGAAAGGATACTACAAACTCATTGCTAATAAATATAAATAATTTGAATATAGGGTTAAATTTGAGTCCAAAGGATATCTTCATTTCAATTAGAAAACAAGTCTTAAAATTAAAGGAATAAAACTCCAGAAATTTCAGGAGAGGAAGGGCAACTTTGGATCTGAGGTCATTTATTTTCCCATTTTAAAGTGCATAGCACAATTAACTGCTTTTTATTCCTATGTGTCAGGCTAACACTGAATGAAATCAATTTATGGCAAAATCCCTTCTGGATACTAACTTTTATTCTCTCACATGATTTCTCTGTATTATACTTATCTGTGACTCAATTTCTCATTTCTTTTCTAGTTATGGGTGGGGAGTACCTGATATTTCATTTTTTTGCTATATGAACTCTGAATGAAGAAACTCCCTGTAATAATGCAAATACACATTTACTTTACAATTTAGTCATGGAGAATTGCCTGGTGTCTGAGAGATTAAATAACTTTAGAGTCACAAAGTCAGTAAATATGGATATGTCAGAGATAGGACTTGAAGACAGATCTTTCTGAGACTTTGAGCCTTACTCTATAACCCCTCTTCCATGCTGTCTCTTTTTATAATAGTTAAATTCACCTTATTTTTATTCTGTATTAACCAAGAATCAAAGGTTCGTTAGAAGCTGCAAAAACATCTTTTGACTTGCTCAGAGACCAAGGATAGAGGATAGCTATTCATCTGCCCTGATACTGATCCCACAAACTATTATTTTTATGTCATTATGGAGAATGATGAAGAAACATCCATCCCTAGAGCAATAACATATTTGCAACAATTTCATTCTAAATTTACTGAATGAAAAATAATTATTCAAAATTCTAAGATTTGGTGTAAGAATAATAGTGACAATTTTGTAACAAAAGCTAAGGCAAATTTCTCTTTTAATATTTGTGCCCTCAGCTAAGATTCATGATCATAGTCAAGATACACCTTTCCCACACTAAAATCTCAAACAGAAGCATGGGAATAGAAGGAAAATCAAAAGATACATTTTGTTTATTATGAAGTATAGGGCATCCCTTGTGAAAGGCAAGAAACTGTCAGAAATGATAACATTCTAGCCAGACTATTCAGCATCACAATACTTAATGGCAAGAGGGAATATTACACCTGAACAGATGTCTTATTTTTTTTAAGGGTACTTTTTAAAAAGCACTCCACTGTCACTCACATGGAGTATTATGGAAATACAACTTAAGTACATAGAAAAGCCCTTTGATATTTCAACAATTCACACATTTATTCATATTGCATACTCCTACCCTGATTTTTTTTTTAGGCTTTTGCAAGGCAATGGAGTTAAGTGGCTTGCCCAAGGCCAAACAGCTAGGTAATTAATAAGCGTCTGAGGCCGGATTTGAACTCAGGTACTCCTGACTTCAGGGCCAATGCTCTATCCACTGTGCCACCTAGCCTCCCCCCCCCCCCCATTTTTTTTAACACAAACCTTCCATCTTTTAAAATGATAATCACAATGGAGATTCAACTGAATATTTAAAATTTATAAAGGACCTCACAAATATCTCAATTATTTTTCCCAAGAGCCCTATGATCGAGTACTAATACAGAGAGCACTGTACTATTTTATACACAAGAAAACTGAAGATCAGACATTAAACAACTTTTACAATTGCATAACTATCCTGAAGTTCAGTGTTCTTTCTACTATAGCCTGCTACATGGGTTTGTTACAGGAAAAAAAAATAATCCATGCCTTGGGATCAATCTTTTGGTGATAAATGAGAGGATGACAGAAATTTTTCAACTATTTGATTTGTTCCAAAGAAATTTGCCATCAGGTATCCTATTGAACAGTCTTTTTTATTATTTCCTGCCATGAGTTTAACATCAGATTCATGTGATTTAAACCAACTCATTTTTCTATATCCTGTCCTTAAGAAGAGTGCCATTATATTCCTTAGCCCTTGGCAAATACATCTCCTCAAGAGCCAAGTCCTAAATATCAGGACTGGTTTATAAATTCTACTGTACCATAGCCAATAAACCAATAAAAATTTATTAATCAGTTATGATGTTCAAGTATTTTACTATGCAATAATGATGCAAAGATAAAATTACAACAATCTCTATGCCTAAGAAAATTACAAGTAATTAGTACAATAAATGGGGGAACAGATATGACTCAAGAAGTCACTTCACATGTTTACTTTCATATGGCATTTCCCTTGCAATATGACCTCAGAAAAATTTTTTAAAAATAATATTTTATCTTTACATGTAAAGTTACATGTAAAGACAATTTTTAACAGTCAGTTTTTAAAAATTTTAAACTCCAGGTTTTCTCTCTCCTTCCCTCACCCCTTCCCTGAGATAGTAAGAAATTTGATATAGCTTATATATGTTCAATTATGGAAAATATATCACCATATTAGCCATATTGTAAAAAAAAATCAAGGGAAAAAAGGAAACAATATGGAAAGTGAAATATAGTAAGTTTCAATCTGCATTCAGAATTCATCAGTTATTTCTCTGGAGGCAGGTAGAAATTTTCATCATGAGTCCTTCGGAATTGACTTGGAGCACTATATTGCTGAGATGAACTAAGTCATTCATAGTTGATCATTGTACAATATTGCTGTCCCAGTGTTCCCAGGAAACATTTTGAGAGGCACTGTGATATAATAGAGAAGAAAAAAGGCATTGGGCTTGGACACCAAAGATCTTGATATCAGTCTTGGCTCTGCCAATTCTTTCTTCTTCTTCTTCTTCTTCTTCTTCTTCTTCTTCTTCTTCTTCTTCTTCTTCTTCTTTGCAAGGCAATAGAGTTAAATGACTTGCCTAATGTCATACAGCTAGGTAATTAGTAAGTGTCTGAGGCTGCACTTGAACTCAAGACCTCCTGACTCCAGGGTCTGTGCTTTATTCACAACACCACCTAGCTGCCCCTGGTTCTGCCAATTCTTAACTGTTTTTTCTCATTTGTTAAATAGGGATAATAATACATCACAGATTGGAAAGATAGGGAGTCTCTAAACTCAAAGAAATGCCTGTGTGTATATTATTATTATTATTATTGTTATTGGTGAAGAGAGATCACAGGAGAAATGTGCAGTGGTAAAATGTTTTATTATAACCATCAGAGATAAATAGCTTTTGGAAAAACTTCAAGAAACTGTGACAAGACTAATGGGCTTGGAGACAGAATTCACAAGTTCTAGCCCAAGTTCTCCCACTATTCAGCTGTTTGAATTAAATCTTTCTGAACTTTAGTTACCTTTCCCTAAAAATTGACGTCTTTGGATTATATGACCCTCTCAGTTTTTTGTGGTTCTTACATTTTGTGATGCTAAGTCAGGTTGTAAAGGTCAGCATTTTAGGAAAACTAATATCACCACTAAGAACAAAAGGAGCAAAATGCTCCTAGTATCATCATTGTTATTGGACATAGCTTCACAAATACATTCTAAGCTCCAACTACATTAACAACTAAGAGTATTTAAATTTAGGCAAAAATAATCATATTAATTTAATATATTTGACTGAATTACAATTTTATATTCCTAAATGGTTATTCCACAGGTACTCAGACTATACATTCTATATAAAACTCATTTTCTTCCTAGCTAAACCCACCTTGCCTTGCCTGAGCTATCCTGGATTCTTTTTTACATGTACTTCTTACCATACATGTCTTATTCAATCATTTACCAAATATTTCCAATTCTACGTCCGAAACATATCTGCCATCTGTCCTTTTCTCTCCACCAACATAATTTAGTATCTTAGTTTTTGGTCTTATACAACTAAATCAGCCTCCTAATTGGACTCTCAGTTTCTAGGCTCTCCTTAAATTTATCTTCCACAAAATTGGAAGACCTTCCTAAAGCACACAGTTAACCATGTAATTTTTTCTGAACACCCTGAAAAGAAAGTTCTCAGAGGCAAAATTTTCTGCACTATAAAGTGATGGAACACAGACTAATAGAAGGTACACTAATGATGATGCCCTGCCATCTAGAATTTCCATCTGCTTTATAAATAAAAACTATTATATGATCTCTCTAAGAGAATATACATCTTCATTTTCAGTACTTTACATGTTTTCTATTTAGGAAGTATATAAAGTTTTTTTTAATTCTTTTCCTCATTCACTTAATGATCCCCCCCCCCCAAAAAAAAAGCTTTTATTTTCTCCGTATTATAGCTAATATGAAATACAAACTCCTAGGCTTGGCATTTAAAGTCCCAACTGTGGCTATCAGCTGACTACTATTTTTTTTAAGCTGCCAGTTAAGTACTTGAAATGAGCCAGTGTTCCACCCTAGCATTTGCTCTTCACCTTCCACCTTAATGCCACTGCAAGGGATCTAATTCATGAAAGTCCTTGCTCTATGGACTTCTTAGTTCCATTCAAGCTTCATCTCTTGTGTCTTTCTAAAATCCCCTAGTTTCCACATTTGTCAAAAGTGCTTTACTAACTTCTTTTTGTTTTTCTTTCTTTTATTTTTATTTTTTGATTTTTGCAAGGCATGTGACTTGCCCAAAGTCACACAGACAGGTAATTAGTAAGTGTCTGAGGTTGGATTTGAACTCAGGTCCTCCTGACTTCAAGACCAGTGCTCTTTCCACTGCACCACCTGGATGCCCTGCTTTACTAACTTTAAGGTGTCATACATGCTTATAAATGTCATATAAACATACAATAAACATGTGCATATCTATGTAAGTATATATATATATATATATATATATATATATATATATATATATATATGCTAGCAAGTAGATAACAGCAATATATCACAAAGATCACACACTATGATCAAATGGGATTTGAACCAAGAATACAACACTGGTTCAATATTAGGAAAAACATCACTATAATTGACATATCTATAACAAAAACTAATAAAAGTCATGTGATTATATCAAATGGATGCAAAAATAATCTTTGATAAAATATGATACCCATTCCTATTAAAAACTCTTGAAAGTATAGAAAGTAATAGAACCTTTCTTAAAATGATAAGTAGTTATCTCTCTGAAACCATCAGCAAGCATTACCTCTAACAGGGATAAACTGGAAACCTACCCGGTAAGATTAACAGTAAAGCAATACTATCATCACTATTATTCAATATTGTATCAGACATGCTAGTCATAGCAATGGCATGAAAAATGAAATGAAATAATGAAAGTAGTCAATGAGGAAACAAAATTATCACTCTTTGCAGATGTACAGTTTCTTTATATTCTACAAACAAAATCCAGGATGAACAGATAGGAAAAAATTCCTTTTAAAATAGTTGCAATCAATACAAAATACAGGGTAGTCTACTTGCCAAGATAAATGAAGGGATTACATGGAACATATGACAAAGTACTTTTTAAATAAAGATCTTAAGAATGGAAAAATATTAATTATTCAAGAGTAGGCCAAGACAATATAAAAAATTGACAATTCCACCAAAGATAATTTAGCACTATGTGAAATTACCTAAAGTTATTTCATAGAGCTAGAAAAATAATAATAAAATTCATTTGAAGGGCCAAAAAATAAGTCAAGAATGTCAAAGGATTAAATGAAAACAATGTTAAAGAAAGTAGTTCTAGCTGTTTCAGATTTCAAACTATATTGCAAAGCATCAAACACTGAAGCAAACTGGTCCTGACTAAAAAATAAAGTGGTGGATAAATGGAAGAGATTAAGTACACAATATACAGTAGTAAATGACCACAGTAATCTACATTTGATGAACTCAAAAATCTGAGCTTTGGAGGTAAGAACTTGCCCTTTGACAAAAGTTACTGGCAAAACTGGAAAGCAGTTTGCAGAAAAAAGCCATAGATCAACATGTTACACCATATACAAAGCTAAGACTAAAATGGATAAGTGATTTAGACATAACGATATTATTCATAAATTAATAAAGAACAGAAAAATATCATATCTATGAGTTTATTTTTATACTTTTATTTTTAATGTGAATGTTTTCTTTTACACCATGAGTAATATGGAAATGTGACTGACAATTTTACATGTATTATCAAAATCAAATTGCTTACATTTCAAGGAAGCAGGATATGTCGAAAGTTGGAAGAGAATTTAGAACTCAAAATTTTTAAAATGTTAAAATTTTGTTATTGATTGTTTTTGATGATGCTAACATGTTAACATTGGGAAATATTTTATAAAATAATTAATCAATAATTTTCAATTTATAGTCAGAAATAGAACACAAAGATTTAAAAAGTCAAAATTAGAATTCAAGGTTCAATTTAAATCAAAATGTGATGTTCAGTAGAATGGAATCTTCTTGAACATGGAATTAGTTTGATTTTATGTGGGTGAACTCATTGTCTACCACATTAAGATGTATGTGATAGTTATTAGTATTTATAAAACATATTCATATTGTACATCTGAATGATTTTATTCTATGTTGAATATTTCCTGTTCATAATTTTTAAAAAATGAGCTCCCTAAATAGTTAACTCTAGGCAATTGTCATACTTAATGAAGTTTTCCTAAAAATATAAGCAGAAGTCATTAAAGGAGCACAATATTGACAATGAAATTATAATCTTGTTATGCCCCAGGAATTGAAAAGCATCTTAAAAAATTCAAAGCATTCTTTTCCTGCTTCATGGTTCAGATTTAATTCCTTATAGAAAAATGAAATGTTTTGGGGTGAACTCTGTTGCCATCACCGAATTGAGCTATTGGTATTTTCTGTTCAAGATGAAACAAAATCAAGTATGTACTATGACTGTATCAAATGATCATCACTTGTCATGCCTTTATCCAATTAACTATGTTTTGCAAAGTAACATAGCATGCTCTAACACTCAGTAGTAATTAGATACATTAACATCATAAGAAATAAATGTGAGGAGTTTGTAGCCTCATCGTATTTAAGGGGATAGAGAGGGAAGATGAATTAACATTTCAAATTATTCAACCTTGAAAGAGTAGTGTAAAATGTTTACCTAATACAGTTGTAGCATTCTAATGACATTTCAATGGTTTTTTTTTAACTCTCATGTGTGTATCAAAAGAAAAAAAATACAGTCATGGTTTGTATTATGTATTTCTTTAGAGGAAAATAAAAATTTCAGATAACAAGCACACTTTTTTTCAACTTTTATTTAAATTTCTAGTTGTACACAAAAATATCCATTCAATATCCCAATGCTTTTTAAAATTGCACAAATCAAAAACAGAAAAAATATTTTGAATTGGAACATAGTGGCTATCTTTGAAAATTATAAAAGAATGCTCCAGGGCAAAACAATTATCTACTGGAATTAATAAGGAAACATGACAGATAAGCAAAGCTCTATAAAAATCTAGCTGGTTTCTTCTTTATTTAATGTTATTTGATGATATAATGAATGTTTCAGAATATTGTCCTGATTCTCTTAGTTTTTGTCTTCATTGTCTATTTTATATAGAATTTTTTATTTAAGTCATATTTGAATTTTTTGTTTTATTTTTAATACAATCAGCCAACAAGCATTTATTAAGCTTGGAAAATAGAATGAAAAATTGGTCATTGACATTATAAGCAGGATACACAATGAGAGTTCTTTATAATGACTCATACTGATTGAGTCGACTAATAAAGGTCACTAAAGTTGATATACTTTGCATGTAACAAAGACAAAAAGCAATTCCAATTTGTGTATTATGTGTCAGAGCCTATGTTGTGTTGAGAATTAGTGTTACAAAGAAAAAAGTCTCCAAAGTTCCAGTCCTCAAGGAGTATACAGTTTTTGGTGGTGGTGGGGGTGATGGTGAAGCAACACATATATAGAAAATTAAATAAGCATATTTAGACTAATAATTTATCTACTTACTACTCCTTTGTAGCAAAGATGACCACACCAAACAACCAAATGATCGGCAGCATGAGTTGCACAATTATGTTTATTACAGTGGGGGTATGCCGTGCAAGACATCCTTCTCATTTATCTGTACTAGAATCATTCTATCTTAGGACCTGACTTATACCAGAATCTCTTGGTCTTAAATGGTTTCATTTCCTCCCCTATTAGTGAGGTACCACAGCACAACAATAATGCCAAGCAAGCATTAGTCTGTGTTATGTGATGATAATATTTGATAACCTGGTGCATTCTAGCCTTTATCTCCATGGACAATCATCAATACAGTCTTTCCTCTCAGACCTTCCATCTTTGAGTTGTAATGGTTAGAACTACAAAATCCAGTATGAATTTTTTAACTGCAGCAACTTTAATATATATGATTGGAGCTAGAATTACTGCGTCTCCTGCCACCAGTCTCACCCTCCTGTGGACCCTGGTCAAAGAATTTAAAGTGTACTTATTCCAATTACAGGACCTTGAAAGAATCCTTTATTGTTATTTTTTTTGTCACTACCCTCTGAGGGGTGGGGTGAGTAATTTGCAAACCTACTGCCTTCCTTGGATGTGGTAGTCATTTTTCAGTCTCCTTTAAGTGTGTGTATATATATATAAAACATATAAGGTATCCCAAAAAGATAGTGCAGTTTTAAGCTTTAATAGCTTAATAATAGCTATTTAAAATAGCATTATACATATATATTATATATACATTATGTATATTACATATACATTATATTATATATATATATTATATAATATAATGTTTAAATAGGTGTATGTATATATATATATATATATAATGCAAACAGATAAATAAGACAGATGATAGACAATATATACAGTCAATGCTAATTTTGAGGGACATCATGAAAGTAACCAGGAGATATATATATAGTTTCCTTTCAGAGATGGTCCCTGGAGAATGCATGATGGTAAAGTGAGAAAGGAATCTATTACACACCTGTGCAAAGGTGTGTGTGTGGGGGGAATGTTATGGTCAGAAGGAAGAGAAAATAAGCCTATTGTCTAGAATGTAGAATATGTAGAGAATCACATGTAGTAAGACTAGAAATATAGGTCTGAGTCAGTGGATGATTGTCTTTGAAAGACAAATGAAATAGAGTAATAGAATTATTATACCATTAGAGATCATAGGGAACTTAAAAATTCTATATACCCACCCCCTTGATCCTGCAGAGAATGAAATTAAGGCCTAAAAAAAACGAAGTGATTTGTCCAAGCTTAAACAACGAGTTTATTGAAAGTGGAAGGTTACAATCCAGTTCTCCAGTGCCCTGAGATATTCTGGAATGCAAACCCACCTGTCCCTCTACCTAGTTTCTCAGATGCTGATATTTTTGGATTCCCAGTAATATCTCTGCACCATTTGTGCTAATTTTTAGCATATAATATTCTATTAGATAACTCAATGTCTGTTGCTGTAAGAATAAGTAGCTCAGTTTAGATATATAACTTAGCCCATACCTGTCTTTTCACTTGATCTGGCCTCACCAAAGACTCCTTTTGCCTTACTCTACTGATGTAGTTTGCTATTTTACATTTACTTGATTGATGAAGCAAAGTGTTAGATGATCACTCTGATTTAGGATATAGATCATTTACTCAATCTGATTCAAAAGTATGCATCAGACCTAACTTTGGTTTAATAGTTTGTCCATGTACATGTAAAGATACAATTTGCATGTATTTTGTATTTTGTGGTTTCTTATTCAGATGACAAGGATACATAGAAGCATTGCAAATAAAGGGCCAGTCTTCAAGTGAATAAGATTTGCCTTTGTGTCTTAATTCTGATACATATATCTTAATGATGATAAGCTAATTCAGGTAGTTAATTTGCACTGATAGAGACAATTTCCATTCTGGGAAAAATCTATACAGGTAAACAAAAAACGAAAACCAAAAAAAATTCAATATGTAAAAATGTCACTCAAGATTCATGAGAGGTAGGGAGTCCCCACTTTTCACATAAGGATACTAAGGTTTAGAGAAATGAAATAACTCATTTGCCTAGCCATTAAGTTTCAGGACTGAGATTTGGACCTAGTTACTTACCCTGAACAGAGATTTAAAAAAAATTCCACTGTACAACACTGCTCAGTCTCTAACACTGGCCTTGTTTGCCTGCATCCCATGTTCTGTTTCCTGTTTGTGACTGATTTTAGTCTTGGCAGAAAATGAATAAGCAAATATTTGATGCCAAGATTTCATTGACTAAAGATCTCCCATTCTATAGCCAACAAATGACACTATTGATAGAAAAGCAATTCTTAGCTAAGCAATGATTCTTCATTGGAAAATATGGACTATTCTGCCTTTTTTTTTCCTGCTGTAAAGTCAGCAGTCTGAGTGCCAATTGTCTGCCGGGGGCATTAACTGGCACAAAGCACTGCTTTGGCTCAGAAGCAGTAGAATTCCACAGCAACTTCCATAGTTCTTAAACTCCTCTGGTATGTCAACCTTATTTGTCTCTGAACAGCTAGGGGGCTTTCTGCAGAGAGGTCCCTAACTACTGCAAGCATTCATTCTACATAAATGTATTTTAATTAACAGTGTACAAACACCAATTCTGTGTGTGCAGTGAAGTCTTTTCACTGACTGAATTTGCCCTCTCAATAGATCCTATGAGACATTCTGGGAGAATATTATGGCACTCCCTTCTCTAACTCTGGCCTGTTATTTAAAAATTAAGCTGTATAAGAAGTTGGTTTAAAAAAAGGAGGGCAAAGGAAAGTTGATAAGGGGAAGGGGAGGTGAAATAAAGAAAAGGCCTAGCATTTCAAAAGAGAACAAAATAAATTGTTCATTTTCTCTTTTTTTCTATTGAGATTTATAATTTTTATTCACATATGAAAAAAGTATCTAACTTTTTCATGATAAAAATTAAGGAAGAACTTAGACAAGTTACATTTCTGGGAATGCTTTCATACTTACAAATGGACATATATTGCCCTATTGCAGTTCCAGTATTATAGGATGCCAAATTAAGAAAGAGACATTAAAAACTCATTAATATTTATCCTAGCCTACCTCTCTCAAAATGAAAGTATAGAAAGTCCTACTCCGACAAAGTGAAGGGCTTGGCTATAAACAATTCTGTAACTCTGAGAGCTCAATAAGTTCTAAATGCTTTTCTAAATTCTAGAATTTTATTCATTTAATTATTCATAGATTCATTCATTCAGTTAGTAAATGAGTGAGCTAGTTTCTCTTTATCACCCAGGCTGGAAGTTCACAGAGGCCTCAGTGGCCTAATAACATCAAACTGTGGGCATGATGGATGCTTCATCACTGGCCAGAAATGTTTTGCCTCCTTACACAATCTACTCGTCTCCTATTTTTAGAGGTTTATGATATTGGTGTCAGATATATAGACACCATATAATTCTACTGTAGTTCAGAATTCCCTTACTCATGTGACTCACCACTCTTAGTTTTCTCAAGTACAAGGACTTCAGGGGAGGGCCAACACCTGAGTAAGTCTGGTAAATTAATAAAAAGCAGAAAATCTTGATGAATGAAATGCATTGAACATTTAAACACTTTAGGCCTTAAAAATTCTCCAGTGAAATCATACTTAGCTTGTTTCAGAAAGCCTAACTGTTGGTTCACCAATACATATCATTTTTGCTAAAGCCCACTACTTTTGGAAACTAAAAATTAAACATGGATCTTTCTACAGTTGAAGAAGATAGTAATAACTTTTTAAATTGCTACCATTCCAACATGCTATTGACCTTCCCTTAACATCTCTTCAAATTCAGACACTTAATTCATGATAAGTATACAAAATGTTTTAAGGACAAAAATTGTTTTGATGCTCCATTTGGGACATACATTGGAAATTATTACCGAGCAAACATTTTCAGAGTTCTATCTCTGTGGACACTATACTATAAAGACTTCGATTACATACTAAGAAAGATGTGGCATGACATACAGTGTACACCCTTATAAACTATGGGAATTTGAAGATGGATAAGAGGGAAGATGGTTATTTCATCTCAGAGTCTAAATAACATATTAGCTAATATTCATTTCTATAGCATAAATGTCGAGAAGCAACATCCAATGCCTATTTATTATTTCAATGAATATAGACTATATACTATGTGGAACAATGTGACTAACAAAAGACAAATCCTAGCAAATAGAAATAACCATCTCAACATAGCATGGTATGACTTATCATGCACTTTTTATCTTAAGAGTCCTGTGAAGTAGGTGGTAGAGAAATTATTCCTATCTTAAACACAAGAACTACACTGAAGAAATAAAGAAGGGGATCATATACCTGACACCAATGTATGTACAGCAACAGAACTTAGAGATAATTAAATCAAATTGACTTAAAAGGAAACTTAAGTTTAACTTAACTGACATTAAGTGCCTTGTTCATGACCATGAGTATCTAAACCAAATTTATATGCAAACTTCATACTTTTTCCAGTAAAAATTTGTAACTAATCTATTGATGCAGGCGACTGAGGCTACCTAACATATGTTTACAAAGTCCATATTCTATGGTACTCAGTGCTGACATTGTTAGTTTTCTTATTTTTCTTTCTGAGAAGAAACATGCTCTTTTTAAAACTATTCTAGCATTAAGAAATTCTTTTATTTCAGCCTAGAAGATCTTCACACATCCCCTTTGGCTCATGGGATTTACCATTTTGAAAGCATTTTATGACTATCTTGTGGCAGTTCTCTGCACTTTTATATTCATTTACATAACCATTTTTCTTGATTTATAATTTTTTCATTTTTAACCAGGCCATAAATTTCAACATAGTTCAATAGTTATAAATTCAAGAAAAATTTAGTGGTCAGAGAAAGTTAAAAAAAAATTCTCACACTTTTCAGTCAATTTTAATTTAGGAGTAGGAAGCAAATTGGCACACATGACTTCTACATTATGGAAAGTTTCTAGTTGGGAAAATATTGATTATTGCAAATCTAATTGATAAGCAAAAGACTTGACAATAATGTTAGTTTTCTCTTTTATCACAATGTGTTCCTGGTAACAATATAGAAAAGTATATGAAGAGGTCTTTTTTTCCTATGTACTAAAACACCCCTCTAGAATCTGTACTTCCCCACTTTGCCACTAGATGATGATGTAGTATTGATAAAGAAACACTTGAGTTTGGGGGCTGCCCTGAGAAAATAAAGGAAGCAGCAGGTGGAAATGGCAAATATCCGATTACTGGGTCAAAGATCATAAATGGGGAAGGTATTGAGCAATCATCTCAGAGAGCATTTCTCAATCTTTTCTGGCTCATAGCAAAACAGTTATTCTTTGCTGCAAAAAATACTCCCAGTCCATGATGGGAAAGGGAGATTCATGTACATGCATGTGTTTGAAAAAGTAAATTCCACACTATCTTGCTACAATTAGTAGAGTATATTGGGGCATTCATTTTGGAGAATCACTGATCAGATCTTATAACTTTATTTAATAAGTGAAAAAATAGCGGTTCAGCATATGTTTCAGCATAATTCAAGGGATAGAATTCTGGATTTAGAATACAGAACACTTGAGTTCAAAGTCTACTATTAACATTTATAGTTATGTGACCATGAGTACATCCCTTAATAACTTTGTGCCTGTTTCTTCACCTGTAAAATGGTGTTAAAATGCTTTTAGTACCTACTTTATGAAGTTAGTTTAGGGCTTACATCTCAGTTACTATTGTTTTATCAAACAGATAAAATATTTAAAGTGAAATATCCAATAATATTTAAGAGTGACCTGAATTAGGAGCAGAGACAGGACATGTTTTTTAACTCTAAAAATCCAGAGAGCTTTACCCTATATCATACTTTCTTAAGATGATGAATTTTTAGATCAAGGGGAAAGAAAAGGAAAAATATAATTTTATATAATGTTGGTGGTATAAATTAGTAAAATCTAAAATGGCAGAAAGTACAAACTGTTGATTCCTTAGTTTATTATGCTACCTAGAGGTTAGATTAAATTATGATATATCTAATTCACTTTTCCATTTTTTTGGAGATTAGGTTGTCTGAATTTATGATTTCATTACTATATCGAAGTCCAGGTAAGGAAACCTCTTGCACCAATGCATATTAATAATTCATCTGGAGAGACTTGTTCAGCATGAGGTCTTGCTTATACTATATTACTGGTCATGTGTATACAATGTGACAGGCCTTGAACCCTATTCCTCCTGACAACAAGACCAGCCATTTGTCTAGGAGACCACAATTATTCCAATTTTCTTAACACCATTTAAAAATAATTTCATTTTTCCAATTATATGTAAATTTTTTAGCATTTAAAAAAATTGAGTTCTAAATTCTCTCTCCCCCCCTACTTAGAAGGCAAGCAATATGATATGGATTATATATGTACAGTCATGCTAAACATATTTTGATTTTAATCATAATGTGAAAGAAATGAAAAAAAGCAAGTAAAATAAAGAAATTAAAAAAATATACTTCAGTATGCATACAGAATCAATCATTTCTTTTTCTGGAAGTAGTATTTTTTTCATCATGGGTCTTTTGGAATTGTCTAACATCATAATTATCATACAATATTGCTGTGTACAATGGCCTCCTGGTTCAGCTCAGTTCACTCTGAATCAGTTCTTGTAAGTCTTTCAAGGTTTCCTTCTCTGCAAGCATATTACTTGTCATTTCTTATAGCACAAGAATATTCCATCACAATAATATATCCCTATGTGTTTAGTCATTCCTCAATTAATGATAATCAACACAATTTCTCTTTGTCACCATAAAAAGACCTGCTATAAATATATTTTTGCATAAATAGGTCCTTTTCCCCAGCTTTTTTTTTTTTTTAAAGAGTCTCTTTGGGATACAGATAGTCAATGGGGTTTGCAGAGCTTAATAGCTGTTTAAGCATAGTTCTCCAGAATGGTTGAATCAATTCACAACTCCACCAAAATCCTAGCATCAGTTTTTGAAAAAGGAAAAAAAAATTCTTCGATTTCTTCTTAGTTTCTGTGAGGTTTGAGGTCAGCTGGTTAGTTGAAAAGAAGCTTTTAAAAACTAAGATTCCCCCCAAAAACACTTCAGTCCCTGTAAATGTCACCTCAAAGTTAAGGTCAGTGACATGACAGAGTTTAAAATATATTTTTTATTGGCCCAAACTTATTATGAATTATATGGATAGTTCAAGCAATGAATCTAATTGGTGCTAAAATTTTACAGATGAAGAAATTTATCACCCAGAAGAAATATATGAGGCACCAACATGCTCTAATAAGACAAACAGTTTTGATTAAATCCTTTCCTTTTAGTCAACACAATTGTATATTTTATTTTATTTTTTTTAGGTTTTTGCAAGGCAAATGAGGTTAAGTGGCTTGCCCAAGGCCACATAGCTAGGTGTGTCTGAGGCCAGATTTGAACTCAGGTACTCTTGACTCCAGGGCTGGTGCTTTATCTACTGTGCCACCTAGCAGGCCCATAATTGCCTATTTTTAAACCAAGATAAGACAGGCTAGGAAATGCTGACCAAGCATTCCTATTTATTAGCTCTCATTTTCTTCATACTCATGCATTTTATGCAAATTAAAGTTTCTCCATTAATCTTTTAATTACACATTAATGTACATAAATGATCATTCCTGCCTGAAAAATCATCTCCAAAAATAGATACAAAAGCACTAAGAACTCTTAACCTATCAGGTGCATTATATGGGTTCCTTTTTATTTTTATTTGCTTTTATAGATCTATAAAATGAAAAAGTCATAAAAAGTTAAAGAGTACCATAATCCTTAAATGAAAATGGACAAATATATAAAAATCAACAATATTTGAAAGCTATAAATACTTAGATGACAGAGGATATCTTTCTACTGAAATAAAAAGATCCATTTGCTAACATTAACCCCCCCACCCATCAAATCCTAATCGAAATCCTAATAGAACTGGGTAGATGGTTAGGTAGTTAAAATCATTTGAATCTGGAATAGATCCAAGAATTGATTCTTATCTATCTCCACCCCTCTCCCCCAAATGAACTTATAAGTTTAAGGCATAACCTTTTTAACAGTAGTTATTTGGGCTCTTCCTTATAGGGGTGTGGCTTACAGTCTCCAATTTCACATCCTTTAATATCTGTCAAGATGAAATAAATAGTCAAAGGCAATTCCTACACTAAGTTAAATGCTTAACACTCAGGTCTGAGGGGTAGGCAGGGGGGAAATACCCATGACACACTTTGTAGTTCTATCTGCCATGTTTATATTTTCTCCATCATAATCTTAAAAACTAGACAATCAACAAAACAATAGGTTAAGGACGGACATGCAATGCCCCCTGATTTCTGAGATGCAAATGCTCATGCTGAAAATTTAACAATCAGATCCGGGGAGTATGAGCAAGCTCTAGACAGATACCTATTCAAATAAAAGGCAGAGCTAAAACATTTTGGAAGCAGACTGGTATAGATTACATTAATCAAAACTGCAAAGTTATTAAAATTTAGTTTGGACCTACCCTTTTCTAAGCCCCACCCTAACCTTTGCTTTTTTGGTTGAAACCTTTTACAATTTCTATTTCTTTAGTGGAAATATGCCAGATGACTGTTTGAAAGCAGAATAATTATTAAGATGTTATAACTAAAGTGTAATTGATTGATATATTGCCTTAGTTTCATGGGGAAAATTTTCATTTCAAAGCAGAAATTATACATGATTCTTGTGCTATATAAAATGTGTGTATATCTGTTTGAGGGATTCCCAATCCCTCTATCCTTCTATCCTTCTATCCTTCTATCAATTGTCTGTTGCAGTTATGAGTTTTTTCAAAGTTGTTTCAAAAGTCTAGTCAGAGGGATTTAAAGCTAGAACATACCCAGAGATGATATTAAGAATCTATATGTATATAATATGCATTTGAATCTAAATGGATATATACACATATACACATATGTATTTTTATATATGTATATAAAATTTTTATATCATATATAAAATATGTATATAAAAACTTGAACCTCCCAACATAAAGTGTCCCAATTTCATGAAGAAGAAAATTGAAACTGAGAAAATGTGACTTATTTATGGTCACACAGCTAATAATATGTAAGCAACAGGATTTGAACCCAGGTTCTCTATCATTATACCATTATACCCTATCATTCTCTATCATTATGCCACAATAAGTCATTTATTTGACTCTACCCTTTCTACTCTAGTGTTTGGCACTTGGCTGAATGAGGACCTAGAAAATTAAGCTATCTGTTGGGATTTGAAAGTAGGTCTCTGATTATTCATTCAGGGTTCTTTTTATTTTGTACTATTTTCTTTTAATGCCGCTTGTTAAACTATATTTACACAGGCACAAAATATTCATCACTAAAGTCTTTATTTGAAGTCGCAGCCTGTCTCTTGTTTATTCTTGCATCTCCCCCTCTGCAAGAACTTTTGTAGTCAAAAAGGATTTGGCCTTCCTGAATATGGGTAACAGGAATCAAATTCAGCCAAATTTTCATATCTGAAATTTACCCTTCAAGTTTTATATTTCATTTCAATTACCACCTGGCCTTCTCTTTTCCCACTCCCAAGAACTTAGTGCCATCTGAATGACCTAAAGCTCTCCCCACCCTCCACCCCAAAATGCACAACTATCCTATCCAGGCTTACCTTTTTCCAAGTCCTTAAACTCAAAAGAATCTCTCAGTAATTCTATTCCTGGGATCTCCCTCCCCAACCCCAACTTTGAGTGCTAGGTATGAGAAAAGTATTGTCAGAAACCTTCCAGATTATCCAATTTAAGATTCAGTTCTGCTATTAATGACTTTGTTGCTGGTTTCTCATGAGAAGTTCAAATTCAATAGTCTAGTATATTGGGTTATTACATTGTTTTTCCTTTACTGTATTGAAAATGTACAGCTTTCTTTCTGCTTCTGTATAAGCAACATTTCTCTGCCTACATATCTAATTAGAATCTTGGGAAACACTCTATCTCACTCTCTGGCTCTGTCTCTGTCTCTGTCTCTCTGTCTCTGTGTCTCCCTCTCTGTCTATTCCTATTCATGACTTTCTCTCTGTATCTTTCTCTAGCTCTTTGTCTAGCTATACCCTCTCTTTTGCTCTGTCTCTGTGTCTCTCCTTCTGTCTGTCTTTCTTCAATCTTGTCCTATCTAAAAGAGTAAGGGGGGTAGGATATGTTTAAGGAAGACTGGTAGCTTGGTGTGAGGGCTGCTTTCCATCTTTGATGTCCACATGAGCCAGCTAACTCTCACCTGTGGCTCCAAGAAGCTGCAGCATGCATAGTGGTTATAACCCAGTATACTGTTTTGGCAGGTGGGCTAAATCAGGTTGAGTCTCAAACTCATCCGTGAGTAATGGGAGGTGGCCACCCCTGATATGTGAAGTCTTCCACAAGTGGAATGGGCAGAAGAGAATGATTTGTTTTAGCTGAAGACAGCTAAAGCAAGTGCTGTGGAGTATTTGGAGTTGGCTAGACATCAAAGATGCCAAGGTCATCCACTTCATCTAAAGCCATCATCAGTTGTTTTGACTCTGTCTTGCTATTCTGGATCGTGATGACTTTGGAAGGGAGAATGAGGCAGATGACTTCATGCAGCTCTACCTCACTTAAATCCAATTTCTACACCACAACAATCATTTCTCAAAGTTCTGAGGTGACAGGCAAGTGATGAAGCAGCAGGAACTGTATTCACGACCCTGCACCCAGGTGGCCCAGGGCCATAGAGTTATTTCTCCACTGAAAGGAGCAAGGTGATTCAACAGCCCTTTTAAGGATTCCATTCCTCACCTCCTGATTTAAGGAAGGGGCTAGGAAAAGTGCCCTAAAAATTGACTGCTTACTCAACCCTGACCTGATTACTATTGCAGGCCAGGAATCCCAAAGTGTGATTGAGATATAGAAAAAAAAAACTACAAAAAATTCTTCAGTGAAGATTCCACTCACCATTGCTGGCATGAAACATGTGCACACTCATAGATAACACAAGATCCAATAGACCTGAAATTCGAATAGCTTTTGTTGCAAGAGAACTCAGAGGATATGGTATCCAAATAGCAGCCCTGGGTGAAACAAGGCTGGCAAATGAAGGCCAACTTACTGAAGTTGTAGCTTGATACACAATTTTCTTGAGAGGCCACAGTGAAGGGGAATGCCATGAAACTGGGTAGGCTTTTGTAATCAAAACTAATCAAGTAAACAATCTTTTTTTAAAGTTTTGTTTATTTAAGACAATGAGGTTAAGTGACTTCCCCAAGATCATACAGCTAGGCAATCATTAAGAGTCTGAGGCCTTATTTAAACTCAGATCCTCCTGACTCCAGAACTGGTGCTCTATCCACTACAGCACCTAGCTGCCCTCATCAACATTGTTGAATGCCTACCAAAAGGAGTGAATGACGGATTCATGACAATTAGATTGTCACTTCCAGGAAAATACCATGCCCCTATCATCAGTGCCTATGCTCTCACCATGACAAACACTGATAAACTGAAAGAAAATTTTTACGAAGATCTGGAGACCCTTATCATCAATGTATCAAAAGAGGATAAGCTTATGACTCTGGGTGACTTTAATATTGGAGTATGCTCAGATTACCAGACATGGCAGGGAATCCTTGGGAGGAATGGAGTTGAAAACAGCAATAGCAATTGTCACCAACTACTGAAGGCTTGTGCATCTCATGACTTTCTCATCAATAACACTGTCTTCTGTTTACCTAAATGCACTCTTATAGCAAACATTGGCATTTAATAGACTGTGATTGTAAGAAGAGACAGAAAGGCCATGAGAATGACAAAGACAATGTGTGCAGAATGCTGGACTGATCAAAGACTCATGCTCTCCAAGCTAAATATTCACATTCAACCAAAGCAGTGGCCCCAATGAATAAATGAATACTAGAAGAATGAAGGACACAAGATTAAAGGGTCTCTCTGAGCAGGAACAATTTGTTGCTAACTTGGAAGGAAAACTGAGCCAACACATAGTTGGCAATAGTGGAACAGAAAAAGAGGGATCAGCTTTCAGAGATCTAGTATACAGCACTGCATTTGCTCATCTGGGCCAAAACACTCACAAACAAGACTGATTTGATGAAAATAATGGGGAAATACAAGAACTGCTAAATGAAAAATGAGAACACCACAATTTTTGCCAGTAGGATAATTCATCCATTTCTAAGAAGGCAGCATTTAATTCCATAGAAGTACAAACAAAGCTTAGACAGATGCAGGACTCTTGGCTCAGTAAAAAGGCAGATGAAAATCAATTTTTTGCAGAAAGTAACAAACCAATATACTTTTATGATTCCATGAAGGCTATTTATGGACCAAAGACTATACAACTCAACTTCTCAGTGTTGATAGATTCACACTGATTAATGATAAGAACATTATCTTAGAGAGATGGACTGAACAGTTCCATAGTGTTCTTAACAGACTGCCATTAATCAATGGAGAAGTCATTGGCTATTTACCTCAAGTTGAATTCAATCAGTCCCTAACTGAAGTTCCAACTGAAGAAGAGGTTTTGAATGTCATTAAGCTCCTTTCAAGTGGCAAAATACCTGGTGCTTATTCTATTCCAGATGAGATCAATAAGGTGTCTGTGTGTGTGTGTGTGTGTATGTGTGTGTGTGTGTGTGTGTGTGTGTGATAACATCACACAGATATTTTTGCAATTAATCACATTGTAAATTAAGGCAAAGGAAAGAACCTAGACCTGGAATAAGAAGAACTTGGTTCTAGTTCTGGCCTTCCCAGTAAATGACCATATGACTTTATTCAAGTCATTTTTTCACTAGCTGGATCTCAGTTTCTATAGCTGTAAAATGGAAAGAATGGATCAAATAACCTCAAAGATCAATTACAAGCTTTCTGTACAAGATAATATTATTTTTTAAGCTGAACAGATGAAGATACCAATCAATCAACAAACGTTTTAAAGCATCTATTATGTGAGCCAGGTACTGGCCCCTTGAGATGTAAAGCACAAATGAAATACTCCTAGTCTTCAAGAAGGTGCCATTTTGTCAGAATCCTTTGAAAAATTCAAAACCCATTACTATAATCAGTTCTTTCCTTAAAAGTATCTCATTCAGGACCACATAGACCAGGGACTAAGTAGCTAAGCAATCCCTAATGCTTAAGTTTCAGAGCTGTCAAACTAAGAGTTCCATATTCCCTAGTGTGGGCCTAACTATATTGATATAAATATAATACAATGTAAATAATGTTAACTTGTGTTTTTCTAACTAATCAATGTGTGACCTGCAGGGATATGCTTCCATAAATAGATAGAAACATAGATAGATAGATGGATGGATGGATGATGGATAAATGTTGCATAAATGGATGGGTCGACAGTTGGATAGATGGATGAATGAATGGATGGATAGGTGGGTGGATAGGTGGATGGGTGAATGGGTATATAGACGGATAAGTGAATGGATGGATTGTTGGATAGATTCTCTCTCTCTCTCTCTCTCTCTCTCTCTCTCTCTCTCTCTCATCTATCTATTGCAAGATGAAAAAACTAAGGCCAAGAAAGTTACACCGATTTACCCAACTTTGTGTACTATATGGAGAGCTAAACGTGGAAGATTTAGATTCAAATACTGTCTCTGATGTTCACTAACTCTGTGACCATTGGGAAGTCATAGTCATATGACTTCTCTAAATATGATTTCTCATCTAAAAATGGACATTATAATAACTGTAGTCCCTAATTCACAGGTTGTTGTAAGGTTCAAAGAAGACGATACATATAAAAATACTTTGAAAACTTAAAAGTTCTACAAAAATGTAGCAAGCCTCAACTTTGTCTTGGTCTCACTACAAGTATGACAATGTCTTAACACATAGCATAGAAATATTTGTTGATGAAGTGATGGACAGAATAGAACCATGATTCAAACATAGGCTCCCTGATCCCAAAGTTGATATCTCTTTCATTGCCTCAGTTTGGGAGATTCAGAACTTGGGAGGTATAACAATAAAGATATTCACTTTAAACCAAGTAAGGCTACAATCTGAATTTGATGTGGAAAATACTACGTTTAACCAAAAGTTCCAGGTGTTAAACACACACACACACACACACACACACACACACACACACACACACATATAGGTTTTCAAAGGACTTAAGTTTTGGCATGCTTCACTGTGACTTTTCATTATTTTGTTGAAAATAAGGTCATCTCAAAGGAACACACATTTATTTGCCATCTCAACTGTAGCAAGAACTGGGAGAAAAGAACCATCTCAGCATCAGATATTCTCGGAATACGTCCCTAATGACTCCGTTTTTCCACCTAACAGCAGACATCTCTGCAGTGTTCCTGATTATCCATTTCCCAATTAGCTGAGTGGACCTTTCCATTATTTTCATTCCACCCACATAGAAAGCAGAATACAATCTTCTCATATCCGCTGTATTCAGCAGCCTCATTTCTGTCAGCTGCAAGATGTCAACTGAACATCAGGAGGTTAGATTCTCACTTGGATTCAATGAAAAAAAAACCAAAAAACTACTGGCAAAGACAGTGATTAAGAGGGATGTTAAAGAATTCTAACAATTGTGGAATAAACAATAGCTCCTTTGTTCATTTTATTTAAACAATGTAATGCATAGGTCAAGCAGTAGTAATTTCCTAGTACTTCTCTATACTAATAAAAATAGACAGAAACAGCTAACCATATGTTCTTTTCTAATGTCCTATTTACAAGGCTAGTATCATAATATTAATATCTTTAGGAAGTTGCACTAAATTTGTACTTTGGTAACTATATGGACATGGCATCTCAAAGGTTATACCAGTGGAGAAAAGCACTTGACAGGTTTCCATTATTATTGGCTGAGTCTTCTACCCAAGGAGCAACCTACTTAAAAAGGAAGTTCAGCATCAAAAGAGAGAGCTCATGAATATTTAATTTTTTGAGTCATCATCATGATCCATGAAATGGACAAAAATATAAAAACACCTTGGACTGCACGATCCTATTTCATTTCTATGATTATGTTGGCAAATAGGAAGAAAAAAGTAGAAGGGTAAATATAATTCACTAAGAAAAACAGAATTTAACTATCTGCATTATTAATAAGTGATCTCTGTCTAGAAGCAGAGAGGTAAGTAGAAGAAAATTACTTTTATACAATAGTCTTCCTATAAATGAAACCAAAAGACTTAAAGAAGTCAGTTGAAAGGGTGACTGGAAGAATCTCTTTAGGGAAATGAAGAAAGGACTCCGTGAATTCGATTTTATTCTGTACCCAAAATAAAAAGAAACACCACTTCAGAGGACATTGGGTCAAATGGCCTTGCAGTGCTCTAACTGAACATTAGTCAACAAACTGTCATGAAGTTAATTATAGCTTATGTACCAATTCATTACATCACACCCATTGCAATGGTTGAAGAACTTGACAAGATCCCCTAGCAAAGTCAATATATTCCCTCAGTGGGCATTAACTTTACAAATGTATTCTTTGTAAGCTCAAATGAGCTGTCACTGTTCGATGACAACCTTTTTTCTTAATATGTTATTGATTCCCCATCTCACATTCGATAGTGGCTTTTCCAAGTCATCTCAATCAATTAAATGAGCAATGAAAATTTATCAATGCCTTACATGTGTCAAACAATGTGCTAAACACTTGGGATATAAAAAGAGACAAAACAACAGTCCCTGACCCCAAGAAGTCTACAGTCTAATTCCGAATACTCACCAATTCCAATCACTTCCTTTATTGGAAATACTGAAATTATCCTCTTTTTAAATTATCTGATCCATACTAGAAAACCTTTTGTAGTTTCAAGCCATTATGCAATTCCTGTCTAATTTTAAAAGGACATGATGGTCTCCATCTTAGGCAAGGATAACTTCAGGAGTACATTCCTCTTTCATTTTCAGTATGTACACATTTTTTAGCTCCTTCCTTTTCCTTCCAAATACATAATAAGATGATGGAATCATACATTTATACCTGCATGAGTCTTAGGCATCATTCAGACAAAAATTCTCATTTTCAGATGAGGGAATTGAATGAAAGAGAGATGAAGTAACTTACCAAATGGTACACAGCTGAGGAACATCTGATGCTGCTTTCAAACCCATATCTCTCTAACTCTAAATCTAGGACTTAATCCATTTTACAGAGATCTTTTTCAAAGAAGACACCTAATAGGTGGGAAATGAATTGAATATCACACATTCCAATTTGGCATGCATAGGAAGACAACATGTATAAGATAGTTAAGGGAGAAAAAGTTAAACAGTTGGTAGGAGAGATAGTAGAAGGCCTAATATCTAGAAAAGGAATTTACTAATAACTGTTATAGTAATTATATTATGAATTCTACATTATTTGTTAATAAGTAATATTAAGTTTAGAAAATATTTCTTTACAACAGCCCCCAAAAGTGAAGAAAAACATTAATATTTGTATTTGACAGATGAAAAGAGAGATTCAGAGAAGTGACAATTACAGATATTAGGTCTTAGCATCAGGAGCTGAATATAGTCTAAAGGTTCCAGGTACATTGCTGTTTACAATATACTACATTGCTCACTTCAAATAAGGATCAAACTTTATTTGGAACATAGTATGGAGCATCTGAAACTGTTTAAGCAAGAAGATGACTTGTATCCTGCATTAATGAAAGGAAGCTTGCCCCTGGCAATATTCAAGGTAGTTGAGAGAAGGGAGAGACTAAAGTAAGGAAGAACAATTATTAGTCCATGCCAAAGCTAAAAAGCTTAGAATAGAGAAGAGAAACAGATTTTTTTTTACAAAACTAGACAAAGTAAAGGTTTCCTTCAGAAAACTATAAACCCACCTATATTATCTGTGTGAGCAAAATGCTTTTAATTAAGAAAAATGTCTAGCCAGCTAGGAAGGTGGCTCCATGACACTTGGGAGAGATTGGTCAAGACTAGTAGGATTTTGAGCAGCTGCTCAAATCAGCTCTCAATTTGGCCTTTTCAAATCTTTCAATTTTTATATTTTTCTCCTTCCCACATTCTCTATAATCCAGTGACATTCATAGGACTTCCTAGATTGCTTCCATTTCCAACTCTGTGACTTTTCATGTTCTCCATACCTCTAATGGTTTCCCTTCTCATTGGTGCTTTCTAACTTTCTTAATTTCCTTCAAGATTCAAATCAAATCTCCCTTTTCACTAAATCTTTCTTAGTCCCATTAGCTCTGGCAGGTGACTGTTAGTACCTTCTCTTTTAGCTTGCATTCAATTTGACTGTAATTTTGTTGTATAGACCTGCACATTTGCATGATGTCTCTGCCCCAAGAATGTGTGCTTCTTAAGGGCCGGGACACTCTCATTCCCACATTTCCCCCTCTTTCTTTTTATCACCAGCATTGAGCATAGTATCTGGTTCATCCTTCAAAAGTGTCCACTGGTCCACTAAAAACACGGAATTTCCTTATTACTTTGCTTGTTCAAGAGCAGTTCTGCTCTGAAATACATAAGGGAAAAACATTTCACCTGTGAGATTCAAGTAGGGTTTGGTCTATGGTAAATTTGGCTGCAATGTGTAAGCTCTGAGTCTTTGAATTCATTTATGTACATATTGAAGTAGAGATTTTGTACTTTCACATGTTTCAATGGCAGTCATATATGTAAGAGTTAATAATGAGTGGCACTTGGTGAAGATTACCCACAGTAAGCTGTCCTTGATGAGGCTGCTGTCTGTTCCCGGTAAATGGCAGTGAAGGTCAGTGAATCTAATTTGACAATAATGAGCCTACCATGCATCATGTTATGATACTGTGCTCCCTCTTCTTCATCTCCCTTTTGTCCCTTAAGGCACCAGCCAATCAGAGAAGCTGCTCAGTGACACCAGGGAAATCCCATGAGAGCCCCAGTGAGTCAAACATCAGGGTTCTCCTGTTTTACCTTCTTAACAATGGTGAGGACAGAGGCAATGGAGATATGCAGCATGCATGAGAACCAAACATGAAAGGGGAAAGGCTTAATTAAAAACAATTATCTTCTGCAGAATTGTGATTCAAGTCATGTTTCTTAGCATGAAGGAGAAACTTGACACCCTTGCATCTTTGTGGACAGAGAAATTCCAGGCAAAGTTAATGGAAACTGAGCGGATGAATGGCACTGTAATTCAAATGTACTGTAAAATTACTGGAATGATTTCAATGTCACAGGACTGCAGTGTATTGCATTATTATTATTAGCCTTTGCTATGCTTTAATAACATTGGGTCAAAATATCTCAAAACCATTTCTTTTAAAATGTACTTTGTAGAATGGCTGATTTTTTTTTTTAAAGAAAACAGTTGAGCAATATTGATGGGGATTGGGGATACGTCAGTAAGTGCTTCTAGAGCTAAACCTCAGTCTCACAGCCTTTGAAACGTGTGCATGTAATGAACAGAGTAAGAAGGAAGGGAGGAAAAGGAGACAGGAGAAGAGAAAAGAGAGAAGTGATTGTCAGCTGTGGTTTCCCGTTCAAGTCTTTGTTGGCATTTCCTTTGAGCGGACATAGAGGTGGGAGGGTGATGAAAGGCAGCTTATGAAATTCCAATTGTATTATTACTATTCTTCTTTTTTTACAAGCAGCAACACCTGTCAGTCATGAGTGGCTTATTGGCTGGGTTCATCAGCAGGGGGCTCGAATTTGATCAGTTCTGTCATTATTAGTGTCATTGCAGTCAAGTGCAACTCCTGTATAAATAGAAGTGGTGGAGAGGAAAATAATTCAGGCCATCCCTCTAAATTGTCTCCATCAGCACAGGTATCAAAAACTATCAGTTAGAAAGCAAGGGGCCAACATATAACTCTAACATATTCAAATCTCTGGAGTCTGCAGAATATTATTTTCCCTCCTGAAACTAAGGATTAATCAATACTAGCTGATTGTGCTTTATGTGCTTTGAGTGTATGAGTGATTGCAAGACACCTTCATTTTCATATCATAAACAGTCTTCTTTGATAAACATGAGTAAGGAGAATTATTAGAGAGGCAGATATGAGGGAAATGAATGACCTTAGGCAAGGAGGCAGGAGACCTGAGTTAAGTTCAAGGTTCCCATAGAAGCTCACTATAGGACCTCGAGAAAGTCACAGCCCCTCCAACTGCTAGGATGAAGTAGTTGAACAAGATGATTTTTGAAGTCTCTTGCCCAGCTCTAATGGTTTATGATTAAACTATACGTAAAATAACAGGGGTTCCTTGATGGTGACTTGTCATACAGGACAGGGACTAATGAGGAATACTACTATTCCAGAACTGATTCTGACCAATGAGGAGCAAAGAACCACTGATATAAAAATAATTAGAGGATGGCATGCAAGTGACAATACTATCTTAGAGATGGAATCAGGAAGAAGAAAGGGGCCAAGTAAAGCCTGTAATGCATGCTAGATATGGGGAAAAGAATGGTAAAGAGAAGTTAAGTCATTTACCATTTTTATTAGGGGTAGTCAGTCCAAAGGGATGGAAAATTCTCTAAAATGAATCTCTCCTAAAATCACAAACACAAATGATTAGAATTGACTAGTTGAATAAAGTCACATTTTATACAAGCAAATATTTCTTTTCATTAAACAGGTATGAAAAGCTTTCACCTGAGTTAAAAGAAAAAAAAAACTTCTCTAGTACAATGCTAAGTAGACAGTTTTGCTTTTCTTTACAACTCATGTGAAAGATCCTGGATAATTTAGAGGACTTGGAAGTTGAATGTAAATCACTAAGGTGACTTTGTTGGCCAGAAATGCTAACGTGCTCTTAAGCTGCATCAGTAAAGATATTTTCAAGAAAGTGAGAAGTGATAATCTCATTGTAATCTGGCCAAGTCAGATGGCATTTGAAATATTGCTTTCAAACCAGTTGTCATAAGGACATCGACAGATAAGAATTCAACTACTAGCAGTGGAAAACAAGATGGTGAACACTCTTCAGGTCATGCCATATGAAGATCAGTTGGAGAAAATGGAGTTGTCTACTTTGGAGAACAGAAGACTTATGCGATAGCTATATTTGATGTGGATGAAGGCTTCATCTAAGATAGCAGTATTTGTAACTGAAGAAAATGATTAAGTTGAATATAAGGATATTTAAATGCAGATATAGATTTATATATCTATAGATATAATGAAATATAATACTTTCAAATAATTAAGGCTACTAAAAAGTGATATGGATGGCCTCAGGAGGAAGTGGGTTGCATTTCAAAGGAAATATTTAAATGGAGGATTCTTGACAACATAGCAAGATATTTTGGAGCATATTCCTATTCAGTTACAGATTTTACTAAATGGCTAAGTGACTTACCCAGAATTACAGATTCTTAATGTCTAAGGCCAAATGTGAACTCAGGTCTTCCTGAGACCAGGATCAAAATTTTATCAACTCTATCATTCAATTGCCTCTAGACAGTTATAAATGAGTTGTTTGATATATATATTTTAGCAAAACAAAACAAAAATCGCTCAAAAACATAGCATATGGAAATTATTACCACAGTAAACAGTCACATATGCCTCTATAATGTATTAGTTCGCAAATGATGACCCCAAATCATCCAAGAAAAGTCAATTCAGGTTGTTTGGAGTATACTGTCTAAAAGAGCAGAAAAGTATTTATAAAATTGTAAAAGAATTCAGAAATTTACAATTTCTATGTAAAATAATAATTTTTAAAACTCAATGTGGAAAATTATCTGGAAAATTAATTTCCATAGAATAGTTCATTTATTTGCATAAATGAGCTGTTCTTTTATATACACATGCATGTACACATTACATGCACACAAAATTTAGGCTGTATATTGTTTCCTTAGTCAACCATTTTGGGAGAGCTACTATATCTCATGATCTTGAAACTGCATTCTCAAAACTTTCCAGTTACCAAAATTTTCTTAGTACTCCTTAGAAATAAAAAAAAATTAATTGCTACAAATGATTTGTTTCTGAACTAAAACTGCTAAGCTTCAAAATGAGGTTCCACTCTTGTGTGGCTGAGATTTATGGAGGTCTTTCTCATATACTCAGGTGCATTCTTTTTCCCTGAGAGTACATTAGTTCTAATCCTGTGGAGCTGCCAGTTCTAGCTAAAGACAGCAGGCACCCTACTGTGGGATTTGCTACTTCCCCTGTTGTGTGTGACAGCCTCATCGCAATTACAGAAATGAATTGTTTTATATTATCCTCATCTGTGCATTAATGAAAAACTGAATGATTACTGAAAAGATCAGCCTGCATGAAGGAAGTGAAGAGAATAATTTTTAATAATAAGGGCAAAATTTAAATCATTTTTGCAGTTGGGAAAACATACTTTGGGGCTATCTTTCAATTCAACAATTGTTACAAATGCTCAGAAACCCTCCATTTACCATCAAGAATTTATATTTGCTCTTAATCCATTTAGAGTGAAATTTAAAAGAAAGGATGTGATAATTAGGTGAGGATAATTTTTTTTTAAAGTTACCCTACAAAACTTCCAGACAAAGGATTTGCTATCTTTTAAAAAGGAAGTGTTTCATGTCTTCCAATGGGGTAGGGTATCTAATGCTTAGCAACAGTCTTCTCTTAGTGCAGGCTCTTCAGACCTAAAAATTCTAGGTTTTGGGGGTGGGGTTTAGGTTTTTTTTTTGCAAGGCAAATGGGATTAAGTGGCTTGCCCAAGGCCACACAGCTAGGTAATTATTAAGTGTCTGAGACCGGATTTGAACCCAGGTACTCCTGACTCCAAGGCCGGTGCTTTATCCACTGTGCCACCTAGTTGCACCCAGACCTAAAAATTCTAGCTACAAATCAGGGATCCATAATTCTGTGTCCTCAAATTCTTCTCCTTCCTCACTTATTTCTCTTTTTCTTTTCTTTTTTTTAACCTTAATTTACTTTTATTTTTCCAATTACACGCTATTTAAGTTTTTCATCATTCACACACTTACATATTTGTGTTACACATTTGTCTACTACCCTCCCTTCCCTCTCCCCTCCTCCCAGTGGTGAACAGTCTGGTAAAAGTTGTATATATATACACTTGTACATTTATGTTTAAGGCGTTTATATATTAGTCATTTTGTATATAAGGAATTACGACTAAGGGAAAAGAAAGAAAACCATGGGATAGTAAGGAAAAACATAAGAGAAATTTTTTTTAAAAAGTGAACTAGCATCTATTCAGATTGTGTGTGGTTTTTTTGTTTGTTTATTTGTTTTGTTTTCCTCTGGATGAGGATGCAATTGTTCATAACAAGTCTCCCAGGTTTGTACTAGATCTCTGAACTGTTGAGAGGAGCTGTTCCACTCACATTGTAGTTATTAATGTTTGCAATGTTCTCTTGGTTCTGCTCCCTTTGCTCAATATCAGTTCATGTGATTCTTTCTAGGCTTCTCTAGTGTTCTATCATTCATAATTTCTTAAAGGACAAAAGTACTCCATAACATTTATATATCATAACTTGTTCAATCATTCCCCAATTTTGATGGGTATTCCCTCAATTTCCAATTCTTTTCTACTCCAAAAAGCTGCTATAAATATTTTTGAACATGTGGGGCTTTTCCTACTTTTTTCTGATTTTTTTCCCAATTATAGATAGATCTTGAGTATGATTAGTTTTATTGCTCTTTGGGTATAGTTCCATATTAGTCTCCCAATGGTTAGATCAGTTCACAGCTCCACCAACTCTCCCTTATTTCTCTCACTCACTGGTTCTTATTTTTTTTTTTTATGTCATATACTTTTTTGTCAGTCTGGTCAAACCTATGGCCCATTCTTAGAAAAAGGAATCAAATAAAATACATAGGAAATCAATTATATTGAAATACAGTGATCAATTTAAAAAAGTCCTTCGACTCTGGGTTAATAAATATTGTTCTAAGAAAACTAATGCTTTAAGATTAAGAGGCGGCTTTTTCAACATAGATCCTTAATAAAAAGCTCTAAATTTCAATTCATCTTATTCTCAAATGGAGTATCTATAGAGATTGCAATGTCTTGTCAATTAGTTTAGGCTAATTTGGAAGACCTAAACTGCTTAGTAGCAGAGGGACAGGAACTCAGCATCTGCAGAGAGTAAAGTAGCTCATTTTCTGCAAAACTCATTCTCATTCCTCTATGTTCACACCTCTCTCTTTGACAAAACTCCTTCAATCCTCTCTTTTTTCCCATTGGATTTGTTTTTGTTATTGCTTTAATATTTTTATTCTTGAGAATTTACTCTTCCTCCTGGAGAGATTTAACCATTGCCTCTTACCTATTCTTTATTTCTTTATTTTTTATTAAGGCAATTGGGGTTAAGCTACTTGCCCTGGGTCACACAGCTAGTAAGTGTCAGGAGTCTGACAGTGGATTTGAGCTCAAATCCTTCTGACCCCAGGGCCTATGCTCTATTCACTGCATCACCTAGCAGTCCTCTTTTACCTATTTTTATCTGAATATTTGAATCTCCAAAAATCTACATGAGAAGTCTTGGCAAATTACAAATTTTAAATTATTTTTTCAATTACATGTATAGGTAGTTTTCAACATTCATCCTTTTGCAAATTTATGAGTTCTACATTTTTCTACCAAACTCTTTTCCCTCCCCTTCCCCAGGGTAGTGAACAATCTGATAAAAGTTGTTTATGTACAATTATGTTTAACATATTTCCTTATTAGTCATGTAGTGAAAGAGGAATTACAACTAAGGGGGAAAAATCAAAAGAAAACAAAAAGGAATTTTAAAAAGTGAACATTGTATGTTTTGCTCTGCATTCAAGACTCCATAGTCTTCTTTTGCTTTTGTTTTTGTTTTCTCCTGAATGTAGATGTCATTTTCCTTAATGGGTCTCTCAGGGTCATCTTTGATAACTGAATTGTTGAGAGGAGCTGCATCCATTATAGCTGATCACCATACAATATTGCTGTTAATGTGTATAAGTTCTCTTGTTTCTGCTCACTTCTAAGTGTGAATTTTTAACTCTTCTTTATCCATCCAAGATGATTTTGTCACTTTCCTTTAGTATTTCTATCATTTCCATTTCAACAACCAGTTCCTATTTGCTGGTGAGATGAAGAGATTCTCTGCTTTGCCTTGGCAGACAGAAAACTAGTTGATGTCAGCCTAACTGAAGTTTCCCATCAATATAGAACATGGCTCTTTGGCTTGGTTGTATTTCCCAAGCTATGCTTTATTTCTCTTCCTTCACTTCTTTCTTTTCTTCCTTTCTTTCTTTGCTCTCTCTCTCTCTCTCTCCCCCAACATGATTTATAGTATAAACTGTTGGCAATATAGCTTTCATTTTTGCTGCCAGTGGTCTTTACTAAAATGCTCTCCTCCACTTTCTATTCTTGTAATTCCCAATTTTTCTGATAAGAATATCTTCTTAATATATTAAAAATCATTCTTTCCTATCCCCTTTTATATTCCATGGCCTATCAGATAAAATGTACCCTTCCAAATCCATATTCTAGTCAAGGGTCTTGTCCCACTGAGTCTAAGTGTCTCTTGGTTATAATAACCAGTCTTGGAGACATCTGTGATCTCTCTGAAACATGCTAGGTCTGTGACACTGTTATAAGTCTTTATCCTCTTAAGGTTCTAGGCAAATTTCTAAATGATACTTATGATATAACATTTTTTCCCCCTACATTAGAATCCCCAGTTCACCCTGCTTGACTAACACTCTGCATTTGGATCTAATATTCACATTTTATTTCTTTCTCTATTCTTGACTTCTGTTAATGTATAGATAGCCCACTTCTATTCTCCAGTTTCCTGACACAGTTCAGGATTTCTCTGCCTCTTCAGATAATTTTTTCTTTCTTGTCTTTATACTGAAGTCCTTTTTTCAAATTTTAAAAGGACATACCATTCTTTCTGATAACATGGAAAAATAAGAGTTATTCCTTGAACCCTTGAACCCTAAGAAGAAGATCAGCCTGCCCTTTATAAAAAAGATGACATCTACCTGGCCTACCTGATCATGGTAGAAAGACATTCACTGCTCATTCTATGCAGGTCACTGCAAAATATTCTTTATCCTTCTCCCTTCATATGCTACAAGTGAGAGCATCAGTCTTTTACATTTTTTCTCCTTTCTTGCTAATTGTTCTTCTGTCCAAGTCCCCAAGTGAATTTTGTTCATAATGCTTGTAACATACAGTAGTGATACTAAGAGATTAGGGGACAGTCCAAAATAAAGAGAATTCATAGGCTATGTTAAATCAAAAAGTCATTCATCTTCATTGAAAATATGATTAAGATCACACAAGAATAAATTTTTTCATTCACATACCCATCCTCATACTTAATGGGCATTATGCATCAAATGACAGTTTTAATGAATTTCCTTTATTTGTACTTCTCTGTAAAGAATCTTTCTCCTGATCAAATAATTAACCTTTGTGGAAATCATTCCCACACCAAGCTGCCTGAATTTCTATTCTTTGTCTCTACAGAAGACTAGCTATCCTATATTATGATATGCTTAGGAAAATTATCTTACATTCACAGTGTTCTTTTCTCCTTTAGACAGATAAATATAATTCATTTCAACTGATAATTATTAAGCTCCTATAATGCCTAGAGAACTGTACTAGGGTTGCAAGATTAGATGAAATATAGTTTCTGTCCCTAAAATAAATAACTACCTATTTGGGAAGAGTGCTATATAAACAGATCAATGTAATATGAAATAAAATATAATCAAAGAACAAAAAATAAGTGGGTTGCATTGTAAAATCAGAGGTTGAAAAAAAATAAGACTAGGAGCCAAACACAACTGAGAGATAATTTATGAAGTATGTGCCATTGGAATTGAACTTTAGGGAGATCACTTCAATACAAAGTAATTAATATTAGGAAAAATGCTTTTCCAAATTATGATCCTTTCTGAATTAGAATTTCACAATCCAAAATTAGTCACATTCTACACATCTAAGAAAAGAAAATAGACCCAAGTTTTCCTCATCAGCTATATTTTTAATTAGAAAGAAAAAACCTCAGATCTCTTGAAAATAAAATTGGTTTTAAAAGTTAAGGGACTATAATGATCAAATTCTGGTTTATATCCTCCACCTCCTGGTATACAAATTAATTTGGCAGTATTAATCAAGAATAATGTGATATTTAGTTTAAAATCATACTTCTCCTAAATCCTAATATCCAGGAGGGAGTATCTCCTGGTGGAAAAAGTACTATGCTATGAGTCAGGAATCTTGGACCTATTTCCAGCAAAGGTTGACTTGATGTGTGACCTGGAAATTCCCAATATGTCTTTGTTTCAGATTTCTATTACCTCAAAAATGGCAACAATATTTCCCACCTAACATGGATGTCATGGGAATTAATGAATTAATAGTCTGAACTCCTGAGGTGAAACAGGCCCATAGTAAGCACAGTACAGTAATGTTCTTTGGTAGCCTCCTTGGCCTTTCATTGGCTTTCTCTTTTGTTCTCTTAGCACAGGCCAGAATGCCAAACATTTCTACTGACATCAGCAGTCTTTGCAAATAATTTGCAAGTTAGGCAATATTACTGTTTGCCCCCTTCTGTTGGGCTCTGTAAAAGATGGACCATTATTATCTGCCTGGAGAGGGAGAGAGGGAGGGAGGGAGAGAGAGAGAGAGAGAGAGAGAGAGAGAGAGAGAGAGAGAGAGAGAGAGAGAGAGAGAGAGGCAGACAGAGACAGACAGAGACAGAGACAGACAGACACAGAGACAGACAGACAGAGGAGGAGGAGGAAGGGAAGAAGAAATACAGTGAGAGAAAGACAGAGGAGGAGGAGGAAGGGAAGAAGAAATACAGTGAGAGAAAGAGACGGAGAGAGAGAGAGAGAGAGAGAGAGAGAGAGAGAGAGAGAGAGAGAGAGAGAGAGAGAGAGAGAGAGAGAGAGAGAGAGAGCGCTCTTTGGGGGAGGTCTAGGGTTTACTGTCTTTTCTCTTATATGGTAAATATAGCATTCTAAGAAAGCAGAAGTGTTGTACCTACTCTGAATTAGGAGTTCATTGGATTCAATTTCCCTCTAACCCCTTTCTTCCTAGAACTCATCATTCATTTTTCTAAAAGAATATGGAAACCATCAAAATTTATCAAGTATAAAAAAGAGAACTCAAGCTAATAATGGAGACTCAAGCAAAATAAGAAAGTGCTGCCCTGGGCTTTGCCTCATATTATTTCCATCTGCAAGCAAACGTCAGGGTCAGTTGTCCCCCAATGATCTCCCTTAAAGCAGGAATGGGCTCAGATTTTTGACTTTGTGAATTTAAACTCTCTACCCAGAATTTACATTCTTGTCTCTAGGATTTCCTGGTGATGTTGTGACATACTGGATGTCAAAATATAGTCTAAAAGGGTTTTAATAATCATTTAAATGATTTTTCATACTTGTATTAATCACTCTGATATGAACTAATTTAGTATTCCAAGTGATTTGCCAGGATGAGAGCTAGATTGTACTTAACTTTGACTTGATCTTTGTCCTCACATTGAAAGTCATCCCTTAAAAAACATGACGCCTTTTGATTATGCTTAAAGCTGCCCTGTTCAGTAACCATACCAAGCTCTGAAAAAAGACCTTTTATATCCCACCACAGAGAGAACAATTTCTGTAACACAAAGGTGAACATTAGGGATGTTCCAATTGTAGGAACTAAGCACATAGAGATTTAGTACTCAGAGAAATGATTTTCTATTCTGACACAAACTGAAATAGCATAAAATTTCCCCTTAATTTAGAAATGCTGGACAAAATGAGAATGGGGAATGAAGAATGTTTGATACAGCAATCTACAAAACCACTTAAGTTTTTGAAATGGTCTCAGTTATATAAAACATCAGTAGCTCTTGTTTATTTATTTATTATTATTATTATTAGAATTATTAATACCAATTCTATTGTATTTTATAGATTTTAAAATTTATAGATGTTAAGTTTTATAGATTTCATCTCACTTTTTAAAATTTGTATTTAAATGTCAAATCTTTGATTTATGACATATTTTCTATTTTCTTTTTTTCTGATACTTTCCTTTTTTATTTATTTTTATTTTTTCATCCATATGCATAATGTATATTTTTAAGTTACAAAGTTTCCTTCCACCCTTCCTTCCCACCCCACCTCCCCTAAGTGGCAAACAATCAAGTTAACTTTGTACATACATATTTTTAATAAACATATTTATAGAGTAGTCATTTTTGGTATGAGGATTTAGGATTACGGGAAAGAAATACATGAGATACTTTTTATAAAGTATTCATCAGATTCTGAAGAGTTTTTGTTTTTGTTTTGTTTTTCTTCTTCTGGATGGTTCTAATATACTTTCAAGGGGAGTTTTTTCCCCTTTTTCTATTTCTAGTTACTTTTGAAGCATCAAGCTTATCAGATGAAGGAAAAGGAGGAAGAGGAAGAAAAGGAATGGGGAGGGAAGCAGAAGAAGGAGGAGAAAAGGAAGAGGAGGAGGAGGAGAAGGAAATGAAAAAGAAGAAAATAATGATAATGATGCTTTTATAACAATGCTTTCAGTGAGTATATAGAAAATGATGAGCGGGTATCCCACTATTTTCAAAGTATGAAATTTAATTTTTATTTTATTTTAAATAGCATCTATATGCAAAATAGTTCACTTAGTATTAAACATAAAATAATATAACAATGACGCATCCTAGAACCCTTGTTTCTCAAACTCCAAGGAACAGAACTTGAAAATGAAGTAATAATAGTAATGACAGTTGCACTTTATATTTGCAAAAAATACCTTTCACTTTACAAATACTTTCTTCACAGCACCCTATTGAGGTTAGCATTCAAGAAAACTAAGGCCAACAAATTTTATTTAAATAACTTTGGAGCTTCCTTGATGGAAAGAACTATTTAATTTGGGTTTTTTTTTTGTTCTTTTTTTTTTTTTTTTTTTGCCTTGCCATTGTACCTCTAGTTTTGAGCATGGTGCTGGGCCCACAGTAGGCACACTAATATTTTTCTATTTGATAGATGGCAGCAGTTAGGTGTTGTAGTAGATATATGGTCAGGTCTCAGGAAGACCCATCTTCCATAGTTCATATCTGGCCTCAGACCCTTAATAACTATGTGATCCTAGGCAAGTCATTTAACTGTTTGCCTCAGTTTACTTTACTATAAAATGAGTTAGAGAAGGAAATGGCAAATTACTCCATTATCTTTACCAAGAAAATCTCAAAAGGGCCAGGAAGAGTAAGATAAGACTGAAAAACAGCTCAACAAACAAACTTTGATAGTCTATAGACAGTTATTTCTGAATGGAGTTATTCCAGATCCAGTGTAAGGTAAGAATGAATTAGAGTATTTTGTATACAACACAGTGCTTTTAATGATGCCAATAGCCTAACTAAAGACAACTAAAAGTTATTTTTTTTAACTTCAATATCCTAACAGTAGATATAGCTATATAAAAGGAAGAAAGACTACTTTCTCCAAAGAGTTTAAGTTCTGTCATCACCTGAAGGACAACAGAAAGAGACATGCAAGTTATGAGAAGACTGCAAAGCAGATGTGGTATAAAGGATACCATCCAAGAATTATCTTAGGAGTTAGGCCAATTTTGAAGCAAGTGCAAGGGTTAATAGGGATTGTGGGAAGGTAATTCCTTTTACTTCATTATTATCCACTCAATATCAAGGACCACAGCACGATTAGTTAGCCCCCTGTGGAATATTACTAGAGAATGGGGATAGAAGTCACACAGGACAATAAGGCATCAATAAGTTATGATCTGCACTATTGATTGGAAGTAAACTCATTGATGAGAAAACAAATCCAGGAAATCTTCAAAGATAACACTTTAACTTACTTATATTTATTTATCTCCTAACTTGTTATCTCCTAATTTGTTAATAGATCAATAATTATTATAATGTATGAATCACTGGATTGGATGATTTGTTTGAAAGACAAAGATGAATAAACAACTGCCCCTATGTTTTAAATTTTAAAATCTAGTCAAAAAATACAAATAATTATATTGCAAGGCAGTTTCTGTTAAATGCCATAGGAGAATGTGTTGCAGGAGTTAAAAACAAAGAAAAAATATTATTTAACTGGCATAAACATAGAAAATTTTTAGATGAATGTGACTTTGGGGTTGGTGAAAAGTAGTTGGAAATTCGAAATACAGATTATTCCAGATGGCAGTGACAGAATGAGCATAAATGCACAGAGAAGATAGATCGGAGCATATTGAGAGGAGTCAATAAAGTAGATTAGCTTTTTGGGGGTTTTTTGCAGGCCTTTTTTTCTTACTGAAAATAGGGCTCTGATAGAGAAATGATTAGAATTAAAACATGAATTGCATTTGAGTCAAAAATGTGTGAATTTTCAAATACCAGGCTAAAAATTTAGACTTTATTCAGAAAGCACTGAGGCAAAATAGCAGCGGTTTTGTTTCTCTGCTTGGTTTTGTAGTTTTAATCCTGCAACTACAATGATCAAAACGTCATTTTAGGAAAATTATTCTAGGGTGGTGGACAAAAGGGATTAGAACCAGGAGAGCAAAGGAAAAGAGAACTCTTCTGAGAAGAATCATAGCTAGAGGAGAGCACATGAAGGATTATTTTTGTCCCTCCAATGTATAAGAGATGTGCATGTTTCAAACTAGAGAGGAAGGAGTCAGGCAAAAGAGATTTCAAGATAATGGAGAGAAACAGAATAGGCTATACAATCCGCTTGCCCCAGAAGGCTTCAATTTATATGGATTAAGTGAGAAGGGAGAAAAGAATGATAAGAAAATAGAAATATATCAAGAACAAAATAAAGAAGAAAATGGATCCCTCTTCATTGGATGACCTTAATTTGATGGAAAACTAAGCCATAAATGATCATGATAGTCAGTGGGTGAACATAGGACAGTTTGAATACAGGAGTTGCCCCAATGCTAGGGTGGGATTAATTCAATTTCTCAGTGATACACTTGGCCGGAAGTGAATTTTATCACAGCTATTTCATCTAATTCATTGCTAGAATCTGATGTCATCACACAGTAACATCACTTTCTGAGGCATTTCAAAACTTTTCCCTAGCAGCTCCATGCTTATGTGTTTTTCAACTCTTGCCTGACCCTTAGAAAAGTGATTGATTCTACTTGCCATCACTCTCAGTGAATTAATCTACCAAATTGTGAAAGTTTATAGAGTTTATTATGTAGACTGCTATTTGTCACAAATAGTCTTCTACCACGGAATCCATAAATATTTCTAAGCACCTTTGCTTTAAAAAAAAAAAACTGGGTTAAAAAGATTTAAAAAACAGAACAAGCTAATTTTCAGCATGAGGCACACCACCCACCTCAGTTGCTAGGCTGTGGAAAGGTAAAACATATTAAACCCTTGCAGCCAGGTGTAGATACAACATCTAGTATGCTCTGGCAGGTTCCAATAGCCATCATTTAATGCCAGAGATTTCTTTAAATGCCCCTTTTTCTTCACCAAATACCAGATCCTTTGTTGTGAGAGAACTAAATTCACAGATCATCTGAAATAAAATAGGGAGGTGATTTTGTTTTTGACTGTCACAAAGGCAAATCGTACTGGTTGCCTTCAAACATTCCCCCACATTGGGGGAATGAAAGGTCTGTGGGGGGAGAATGATGCAGTTTGTAGGTAGCCAGGCCTTTTTGAAATTTCTTCTAGACAACCAAAGAGATAAAAGACGATGACTGCAAAGTAGTCAGGCTGTACGGTGAAGGTTAAATATGGGCTCCCACTGCCATTATTTATTGGCTGAAACAGCTGGGAAACTTAGGAAGTAGTTAATATATCACAGGAGTGGAGGAAGTGAGACTGACTATATAAACATACCTCAGGGCCTGCTACTGTTCCCATTAACCGCCTGTCTCAGTAAAGGTCTGCCATTAGATAGGATCCTGCTGAAATTATGCTGATTGAACACTGCAGGTAGGTCTCAGAATTAGAGTGAACATTACTTGAGTAAGTGACTCATGAGAGTTTATCACAGGAAAGGAGGGGCTGGATTAATCTCAAAAAAAAACCTTATGTGAAGATTTGGGATTCCCAAATGGTCAAGATTTTTTTTTTAAATAATGCTTTTAAAAACATCACTTATACAAAAATATTCATAGTAGCCCTGTTTGTGGTGGCAAAGAACTGGAAATCAAGTAAATGTCCTTCAATTGGGGAATGGCTTAGCAAACTGTGGTATATGTATGTCATGGAACACTATTGTTCTATTAGAAACCAGAAGGGTTGGGAATTCAGGGAAGCCTGGAGGGATTTGCATGTACTGATGCTGAGTGAGTTGAGCATAACCAGAGGAACACTGTACACCCTAACAGCAACATGGGGGTGATGATCAAACTTGATGGACACGTTCATTCCATCAGTGCAACAATCAGGGACAATTTAGGGCTATCTGCAATGGAGAAAACCATCTGTATCCAGATAAAGAACTGTGGAGTTTGAATAAAGTCCAAGGACTATTCCCTTTAATTTAGGAAAAAAAACCTGATATCTTATTGTCTGATCCTGTTATCTCTTATACTGTATGATTCTTCTGTATGATTTCTCTCTCATCACACTCAATTTGGATCAATGTACAACATAGAAACAATGTAAAGACTGGTTTGCTTTCTGGGGGAGTAGGGGGAGGGAAGTAAGATGGGGGAAAAATTGTAAATAAAAATAAAAAAATAAAATAAAAAAATGCTTTCAGAAATTGACTACTCCCTCATCTTCCACAAAAATACACTCCCATCTGAATATTCCTTTAGCTCAGTTTAGCTCATTCAAAGGAATATATCCAACATTGTATTTGTTTCTGCTGCTGGTAGTAATTTTTTCTATGTATTAGATGAATATAAAATTTCTTGAATTCATTTATGGAATAGAAATCTGGGTCAATGAATGACGGGTATGCATTATAAAATAAACTTAGAACAGAGCAATGCATTTCAGCTGCAAAAAAGGGCAAAATGTCTAACATTGCTGATTTTTCACCTTGAGGTCAGGAAAATACAATTGTCAGAGATCTTCAAAGGTTACAGTGAACACACTAAATAATTGTCAGTTTAGAAGCTACTTCTATTGGCTGGCTTCATTGGCTAAAATGGTAATAATGAGGAAAATGTGCAGAGTATATCCACAGATTAACCATTTTTTTTACCTTATTCTGTACAAAAAAGACCTTTCTCTCTCTCCCTCCCCCTTTCTCTTCCTCCTTTCCCGTTATCTCTGTCATTGTCTTTTTATTCCTCCTTCATACACCCCACTCCATTTCAATCCAATATATATATATATATATATATATATATAATATATATATATATATATATATATATTCGTTAAGTATTATATATCTTAAGAATTGTGTGACAGGAACTGATGTAGTGTTGAATATGCAAAGAGAAAAATCAACACTCCATAGATCAAGGGGCTTACATTCTTCTAGGAAGAATATATATATATATATATATATATATATATATATATATATATATATATATCCACAGATAAGGGAATACAAAATACACACAATATGGATAATGGGTAAGAGGAACTTGTGGCATAAGGATAGGTATTAAGAAATTGCTGAGTCTTAAAAGGAATAAGGAATTTTTAAGAAGTGAATACAAACAGTGCAAAGATTGACAGGAATATCACTTAGAGGATGCATAAAGTAGGATGAAGGAAGGAAAAATCTCATAAAAATAATTTTGGAAAAATAAAGTGGACCATTTTATGAGTATATACTTGATAGTAGAGGGTCTGCTAGGTGAGTCAGTGAGATCCAAGTTCAATTTTGACTTAAGATTTACTAGTTGTATGACCCTCAGGAAAATCACTTAACCCCTACTTGCCTCACTTCCCCCATCAGTAAAATAGGGACAAACTGGAGAAGGAAATGGTAAAGCATTGTTTGTCAAGAAAATCTCAAGAGCAAGAGTCCAAAAGGTCACATCAAATCAGACAAAACTGAATGACTGAACAATTATCTGAAAAGATATCTCTTGCTGATAGGATGAAAATTGTCTATGCTTTTACTTATTGACCTGTGTCACTTTCTCTAGAGGTTAAAATCATACTTGGTTCTATGAGTGAAGAAATTCCTTTCAAATTTAATATTAAAAATTAACAGGTTTTATATAATTCAATAGTGTCATGTCATGAGACTTTTAGTAAATAAATTCAATTATATTTCAATGTTATTTTAAAGAATGCACAGGGAAAAGAAAATGTCAATTTAATGAGTTAAGGTGCCAAAGAAAGGAAATCATTCAATTTTTTTTCAAATAAATCATCTAGTAAATTATTGACTTACAATGAAGAATGTATTGCCAAATCTTTATCCAAATATCAGTCTTGGCTATTAATGTTGACATTTTGTATTATGAGAAAATCCAATATTAAACTGAAAATATATTTTCTAATTCAACTTATTTAATTTCAGGATTGTATAGGATAGAAATAAGAATTTCTATTCTGTGTACATTATACTATCAAATGGACTATTTCAGGGGGCGGCTAGGTGGCACAGTGGATAGAACACCGGCCCTGGAGTCAGGAGAACCTGAGTTCAAATCTGACCTCAGACACTTAATAATTACCTAGCTGTGTGGTCTTGGGCAAGCCAATTAACCCCATTGCCTTGCAAAAACTAAAAAAAAAATGGACTATTTCCACTGGTATCAAAGAGAATTTACTAATAAGAGCCAACAATTTGTTGACTTTTCCCTGACCTAGAAATAGGTATATAGATTTCATCTACTTTTTTATAATTTGGTAATTTTAACTTTTAAAAAGAACAGATATTTTTATAATTACATCTTAATATGCAATGATATGTTGGGGGAGTTAATCCATTCTCTTTTTAAAAGATTTTATTTATTTTGAGTTTTACAATCCCCCCCCCCCCAACAGAAGGCAGTCTGTTAGTCTTTACAATGTTTCCATGGTATCCATTGATCTAAGTTGCATGTGATGAGATAGAAATCATATCCTTAAGGAGGAAAAATATAGTATAAGAGATAGTGGAATTACATAATGAGATAACTGGTTTTGTTTTCTTTTATTTCTAAATGAAAGATAACACTATTTGAACTTTCTTCAAACTCCATGATTCTTTCTCTGGATACAGATGGTGTTCTCTGTTGAAGATACTTCAAAATTGTTTCTGATTCTTTCACTGATGGAATGAGCAAGTCCATCAAGTTTGGTCATCACTCCCATGTTGCTGTTAGGGTGTATAATGTCTTTATGGTTCTGCTCATCTCACTCAGCATCAGTTCATGCAAATCCTTCCAGGCTTCCCTGAATTCCTATCCCTCCTGGTTTCTAATAGAAAATAGTGTTCCATGACATATTTATACCACAGTTTGATAAGCCATTCCCCAATTGAAGGACATTTACGCAATTTCCAATTCTTTGCCACTACAAACATGCCTGCTATGAATATTTTTGTACAAGTGATGTTTTTAACCTTTTTCATCATTTCTTCAGGGTATAGACCCAGTAGTGGTATTGCTGGGTCAAAGGGTTTGCAAATTTTTGTTGACCTTTGGGCATAATTCCAAATTTCTCTCCAGAAAGGTTGGATGAGTTCACAGCTCTACCAACAATGTATTAGTGTCCCAGATTTCCCACATCCCTTCCAACATTGATCATTTTCCTTTCTTGTCATATTGGCCAGTCTAAGAGGAGTGAGGTGGTATCTCAAAGATGCTTTAATTTGCATTTCTATGGTAAGTATTGATTTAGAGCAATTTTTCAAATGACTTTGGATCGCTTTGATTTCCTCATCTGTAAATTGCCTTTGCATATCCTTTGGCCATTTGTCAATTGGGGAATGTCTTTTTTTAAAATTTATCTCAGTTCTCTGTATGTTTTAGAAATGAGTCCTTTGTCAGAAACACTAGTTGTAAAAAATGTTTCCCAATTTACTATATTTCTTTTTACAGTTGTTTTATCTGTGCAAAAGCTTTTTAATTTAATGTAATCAAAATTATATAGATTGTTTTTAATGATGTTCTCCATCTCTTCCTTGGTCATAAACTGTTTCCCTTTCCATAGATCTGACAGGTAAACTACTCCTTGATCTTCTAGTTTGCTTATAATATTGTTTTTTATGTCTAAATCCTGTATCCAATTTGATATTATCTTGTTATAGGCTATGAGGTGTTAGTCTAATCTAAGTTTCTTCCATACCAACTTCCAATTTTTCCAACAGTTTTTATCAAAGAGAGAGTTTTTATCCCAATAGCTGGACTCTTTGGGTTTGTCAAACAGCACATTACTACAATCATTTTTTGTTATTGCACCTGTTCTATTCCACTGATCCACCACTCTATTTCTTAGCCAATACCAGACAGTTTTGATGACTGATGCTTTATAATATAATTTCAGATCGGGTAAGGCTAAGCCACCTTCTTTTGCACCTTTTTTCATTGAATCCCTGGAAATTCTTGAGTTTTTATTTCTCCATAAGAATTTACTTAGAACTTTTTCTAACTCATTAAAGTAATTTTCTGGAATTTTGATTGATAGGACACTAAACAAGTAGTTTAGTTTTGGTAGAATTGTCATTTTTATTATATTAACTTGGTCTATATATCCAAGAGCAGTTGATGTTTGCCCAGTTATTTAAATCTGATTTGATTTGTGTGAGAAGTATTTTGTAATTGTTTCCAAAAAGGTTTTGAGTCTTCCTTGGCAGATAGACTACCAGGTATTTTATACTGTCTGAGGTTACTTTCTCTTTCTAGTTCTTTCTGCTGTATCTTGGTAGTTAGATATAGAAATGTTAGAATTTATGAGGGTTAATTTCATATCCTGCAACACTACTACTAAAGTTCCTAATTATTTCTAGTAGTTTTTGATAATTTTTTGAGATTATCTAGGAATACCATCACGTCATCTACAAAGAGTGAGTTTTATCTCTTCCTTACCAATTCTAATTCCTTCAATTTCTTTTTCTTCTCTTATTGCTGAAGCTAATATTTCTAGCATGATATTGAATAGTAGTGATGATAATGGGCATCCTTGTTTCACCCCTGATCTTATTGGGAATGTCTCTAGACTATCCCTGTTACGTATAATGCTTGTTGATGGTTTCAGATAGATACTGCTTATTATTTTAAGGAACAAACCATTTATTCCTACAATCTCTAGATATTTTTTAGTAGGAATGGGTGCTGTGTTTTGTCAAAAGCTTTTTTTCAGTATCTGTTGATATAATCACATGATTTATGATGTGTTTGTTTTTGATATAATTAATTATAGTAAGAGTTTTCTTAATATTAAACCAACCCTGCATTCCTGGGATAAATCCTATTTGATCATAATGTATTATCCTAGTGATAACTTGTAATCACTTTGATAAAATTTTATTTAAGATTTTGGCATTTTTATCCATCAGGGAGATAGGTCTATAATTTTCTTTCTCTGTTTTAACTCTTCCTCGTTTAAATATCAGCACTATATTAGTGTCATAGGAAGAGTTAGGCAGAGTTCTGTCTTCATCTATTTTTCCAAAGAGTTTATATAGAATTGGAACCAATTGTTCCTTAAATGTTTAATAGAATTCACTTGTGAATTCACCTGACCCTGGAGATTTTTTTCTTAGGGAGTTCAATAATGGCTTGTTGAATTTCTTTTTCTGAGATAGGGTTATTTAGGTATTTACTTTCCTCTTCATTTAGCCTGGGCAACTTATATTTTTTATAAATACTCATCCATCTCACTTAGATTGTCAAATTTATTGGCATGGAGTTGGGCAAAATAATTCTGAATTATTAATTTAATTTCCTCCTTATTTGTGGTTAGTTCACCCTTTTTCATTTATGATTCTAGCAATTTGGTTTTCTTCTTTCTTTTTTTTAAATCAGATTGACCAGAGGTTTATCAATTTTATTGTTTTTTTCATAAAACCAACTCTTGGTTTTATTTATTCAATAGTTTTCTTGATTTTGATTTTATTAATTACTTTTTTAATTTTTAGAATTTCTAATTTGGTATTTAATTGGGGTTTTTAAATTTTTTCTTTCTCTAATTTTTTTAGTTGTAGATTTAGTTCATTAATTCCCTCTTTCTCTAATTTATTCATACAAGCATTTAAAGATATAATATATCCTCTGACAGCTGCCTTGAGTGAATTCCATAGGTTTTGGTATATTGTTTCCTTATTGTCATTACCTAGGATGAAATAATTAATTCTTTCTATAATTTGTTGTTTGATCCACTCATTTTTTAAAATGAGGTTATTTAGTTTCCAATTAGTTCTGGGTCTACATCTCCCTGGTCCAGTATTACATATGATTTTTATTGCAGTATGATCTGAGAAAGATGTATTCACTATTTCTGCCTTTCTGCAGTTGATCATTAGGTTTTTATGCCCTAGTACACGGTCAATTTTTGTGTAAGTGCCGTGTACTGCAGAAATGTACTGTATTCCTTTCTATTCCCAGTCAATTTCCTCTATAAGTCTATCATGTCTAGGTTTTCTAGCAATCTATTTATCTCCTTAACTTCCTTCTTGTTTATTTTATGGTTAGATTTATCTAAATCTGATAGTGGGAGGTTTAGGTCTCCCACTAATAGAGTTTTGTTGTCTATGTCTTCCTGTAGATTTTCAGCTTCTCCTCTAAGAATCTGGATGCTATCCCATTGGGTACATACATATTCAGTATTGAAATCATTTTATTGTCTATGCTATCTATTTTTGCAGCTGCTTTGTCTGAGATAAAAATTGCTACCCCTGCTATTTTCACTTCAGCTGAAGCAAAATATATTTTGCTCCAACTTTTTACCTTTACTCTATATGTATCTCTCTGCTTCAAATGAGTTTCTTGTAAGCAGCATATTGTAGGGTTCTGGTTTTTAATCTACTCTGCTATTTTTTTTTTTTTATGTTTCAAGGGAGAGTTCATCTCATTCACATTCAAAGTTATAATTCCTAACTCTTTATTGCTCTTCATGCTATCTTCCCTCTGTTTGTATTTTTCCTCTTTTTTTCCCTTTATCCATATTCCCCAGTATTTTGCTACTAGATACTGCCACCTTCAGTGTGTTTGTACTCCTATATTAACACCCCTCCCCTTTCTTTCCCCTTTCCCTTTTCCCCTTCTTCCCCCCTTCCTTCTGTTAGTTCCCCTTTTTCTCTCCCCTCCCAATTTCCTCCCTTCCTGTCTTCTCCCTTCTCTTTTCATAAGATAAGTTTCTTAACTTAAGTGAGTGTTTGTGTAAGTTAATTTTAAGCCATGTCTGATGAGAAGAAGATCCAGGTGGTTATCAGCTCCTCCCTTCTTCCCCTCTGTTACAATATGTCTTTTGTACCTCTTAATGTAATGAGATTTCCCCCATTCAATCTCCTCCCTCTTCTGGTCTCCCTACTGTCCCCCATTTTAAGGAGGTGTTATTTTTAAATCATTCTATCTGAGTCACAGAAAAGTCATTAGTGTCTATCACTTCTGGCTAAGTATATTCTCTCTAGTAGAGTTAAAATTCCCAAGAGTTATGATAATCTTTCTCCTAAGTGGATATATAGCCAGTTTCATTTTATTGGATAACAGCTTTTGTTCCTTTACCCCCACCCCCATCCTTTTAACCTTTTCATGTGTCTCTTGAGCCTCCTGTTTTATGTCTAAATTTTTTATTAAGCTCTGATCTTTTCATCAGGAAAAGTTAGAATCTGTCTCCCATTTCGTCAAATGTCCTTCTTTTCCCCTGGATGAGAAGGCTCAGCTTTTCTGGGTTTTGAATTCTTGGCTGCATTCAAAGCTCTCTTGCTCTTTGAAATATCTCATTCCAAGCCCTTTGATCCCTTAATGTTGATGCGGCTAGGTCCCATGTAATCCTTACTGTGGCTCCTTGGTATCTAAATTGTTTCTTTCTGGCTGCTTGCAGGATTTTCTCCTTTTCATATTAGGATATCTTTCCAGAGGGGTTCAATGAATTCTTTCAATAATGATTTTGCCCTCTGGTTCCATGATATCAGTGCAGTTTTCCATCACTTAATCCTATAATATTAAGTCCAGGCTTTTTATCTCTTCAATGTTTTCAGGAAGACCAATAATTCTCATCCTGTCCCTTCTCAATCAGTTCTCAAGTTCGTTGGTTTTGCTGATGAAGTATTGAAGTATTTTACATTTTCTTCTATGTTTTTTTTTTTTTTGGTTTAACAGGCTCTTGCTGTCTCATAAAGTCATTAGTTTCCACAGACTCCATTCTTTTTTTTAGAGAATTTTCTTAATTTATCTTTTTGCAATTAGTTTTCCAATTGGTCAATTCTGTTTTTGAAAGAGTTCTCCATTTCACCAATTGAGGTTTTGAGAGAATTATTTTCCTTTTGCTTTTGTCCAATTTTATTTTCCAATGATTTGTATCTCTCCCAAATCTTCCAATTGATTTTTAAACTCCTTCCTGATTTCTTCAAAGAAGTCTTTCTGTGCTGGAGACCAGATCATATTCTCCTCAGAGGTTCTAGGTCTGAGTTAGGGATTTTTCCTTCTTTTCTATTGACTCCCCTTTCTTATGGCCTTTTTTCATTTTACTAAGACCTTATGTTGGCAGAGGGCTTGTTCACAGAGGTTTGGTGTTAAGCTCTCTAGAGGCTTTACTCACTCATTAGGTTTAGTAACTCCAAGTAGGCTGGCCAGAGGGCTGTGTTGGTTGCTTTCTCTGGAGTGACTGTGACTTTAATTTGAGTCCTCTCCCTTGAGTATTTTTATCTTTGATCAATGGTGATTTTGCTCTAGGGCACGATAATTGCTCTCCCTATTCACAGTTGAGAGGGAAGTCTTCTGCTCATACACCTGGGGCAGAGGTGGGCTGTAATTGTGTTTGTTCTGGGAAGAGACTTCAACTGAAATGCCCTGAAACTCTTCCTCCCATTCTGCTGGCAAGCTCCAGACCTTCAGTGCCACAACCAATGCCTCTGCTCCCTAGCTGGCTGATCAGGCTTGTCTCACTTTTAGGCTTTTAGGATCTAGTCTGCCCCGCTGATTAGGCTAGTTGAATTCTCAGGATCCGACCCTGTCCTGTGCTCCTGGCAGAGTCCACCCTTTGTGCTCAACTCACCCAGGATCCCAGAGGACAAACTTTGAGGTAGATCTCCTAGTTTCTCTTTCTGGGTTTTGTGGTTCAAATTTCTGTTAAGAGGCTTCTTTCATATTATTTATGAGGGAAGATCAGGAGATTAGCACTGTGCCTGTTTTCTCTCTGCCATCTTGGCCAGAAGTTGATTTTATCTACTTTACAACAAAATGGTCTTCTATTTTTGGCAACTAATCTCCACCAGCTGTTTTGAATCTCATAGACAAGATAACTGACTTCACCCTCCAAATACATGAGAATGGGTTCAGTCCAGAGGAGAAAAACGTAATATATTCATGTAACATGTAAAATGTAACATTAGCTACTATACAATAAAACCTGGGCTAACAACCTTCAGCTAAACAGATAGTCTCTGTTGATTGGGTATCACTATTCATATTAAATGCATTAAAAAGTTGTTTTCATTCTAAGGCACATTTGGAAGATAGTATCATTTCCAAAGAATATATATATATATATATATATATATATGTATATATATATATATACATATATATATATATATATATATACATATATTGTACATATAGTTAAAGAACTTTAAAACTGCAACGGACCTTACTGATCATGTAATTCAATATATTCATTTCACCCATTCCCCAATTCATCCCTTGCTTTTAAGGATGCGAAAGTTCAGGTCCAGAGAAGGAAAGCAAATTTTCTAAAAAAACAAAACAATAACAGAGCTGTACCTATATTGGACATGCTAAGTCTTACTTAGGTGTATTATACTTTGTATCCTTCCTCAAAATATGAATCAATCATATATTACTGTAGCATGTAGATGTTAATAAGTTTAGATAACCAGAAAATGAAAATATCCCTATTATCCCTAGCATTCTGATTAACTGACATTTTATGGACCTATTTACTATTTTATTTATCTAACAAACTTTATTTACATATGTATTCATTTAACACAAAGTAAATTCTTACTCTTTTGTATTTTTGGCCCAAAAGGGAAGGCAAATCTACTTTGGAAACAACCAAACAATATTTATTTTTTAAAAAAGCTAGAGACACATTATATTGTAGCTCTTTTAATAAACAAATATATATTGTGTTCAAGTGTGTTTTTTCAAAGCAAATTTGTTATCCCCTGTTGTAATTTGTAAAAAAAAGATTATGTCCTCTAAAAAATAGACTTTAATTCAGCAGAGAAATTCAAAACCATTTCACGAAGCAAAATCTTTAAAAGGAAGTGAGTACCATTGTAGACACAAGTAAGGTTTTAGGTGGCTACACCTCTGCTAAGTGCTCAGGTCTTCAGGGTTATTTTTGTAGGTAGATTTGTAGTCATATAAGTGCTTACATTAGTAGTTAGCTCTTTATAAGTTGGGAATGCAGAAAAGTAAAAAAAAAACTTTATAATGGAACATTAATTAGACTGTGTGCGAGGAACCCCCTACCATGTGCTTTTTTTAAAAAATAGCTACTTTTCCTGTATGATCCATTCTTTTTACGTCAGTTTCCAACTGACACTGCCTATTATGTGGGAACCCAGCTATGAGCAATAAGTCAATCTAAAAAAATTAAGTGAGACATTTGAAAATTATACTCTTTGATTCAAAAATTGAATTGGGAACTATTTAGCAAATTATTATCTTGATATGATTTTGATAAGAGTATAAAATTTCTTACAATATGAATTTCCTATTCAGTCATTCATTCCACAAATATTTAGTGAACAACTACTAGTCAAACATAATCCCAAAAGTAATGTTTTCATCCTGTACAAGCTCTACATTTTTCCTAGAACAATAGAAAAATAAGGGAGGAAGCCTATATAAACCAATTAAACTTTAAAAGACAGAGTATATTTTGTTTATAACTTGGGTTATTTGGCTGGTAAACTTCCTTCCTCCTTACAAATTTTGTGGTTATGGTTCTTGTCCTTGACATAGCTACCTCATGCATAAGCCTGTTATTGTTACCCAACTTTTCCTTCTATTAGTATATGAAATGTTTAAGAAATCCAGTATCTCCCCTTACTTCAATGAATTTCATATATACATATATATGAAATACATTAAATATATATATATATATATTTATAGTGATTAGTAAGAAAAGGTACTAGATAGGGATGTATTTAAAAGATTCTGTGTTTGAAATTGTGAAATGAATGAATTTAAGAATTTAAGAGTTAGTAGGGACAGCAGGGGCTGCATAGTACAACCAGAAATGAAACTAGAAACTATCTGTTGCATAAATACACACAGTCATCCAAACTTTGTAGGGAAGCTACATGGCACAGTGGACAGAGTTTTGGAACTGGAGTCACAAAGACTTATCTTTGTGAGTTCAAATCTGGCTTCAATTGTTTACTAGCTATGTGACTGAGTGAATTCACTTAACCCTGTTGGCCCAAGTTTTCTCATCTATGAAATGAACTGGAGAAGACAAACCACTCCAGTGTCTTTGTCAATAAAATCCCAAAAGTGACATGAAAAGTTAGACATGACTAAAAACAACTAAACTGAAAACATCTAAGCTTCACCCAAAGACTTCTTATAAGAGGAAAGCTACCCATCAATTTTATTTATTTCAGATAACTTTAATTTCTCCCTTACATCAAGCTTAAATTGTCTTCTTTTCAACTTCTATCCTGTGATTAAGCAGAGTAAATCTTCTACCTTTTCCCTTGTGAGTCCTCTGAACACTTGAATCTAATATTGGGGATCCGTCTGAGTTTTGAATTTCCAGTCTAAATTTTTTTATTTCCTCAAAATAATCTTTCTATGGCATATTTTCAAGGTCCTTTATTATTGAGATTTACCTATCTAAAAGGCAACTGGTTTCTGATGTCTTTCCAAAAATATGACATACCAAGTTAAATAAAACACACTGGATTCAGTTTGACCATTGCCAATGATCAAAGTCATTTGCTGTGAGAACTGCCAGTGGTCATAGAACTGTGCTAGGATTTCCTTTGCTTAGGATCCTGTTAATACCACTTATGTAGAAAGAACACTCCTTCTGGAGTCAGAGGAATTCAGTTGGCATCCTGTCTCTGATTACTATTTGTGGGACCATGAGCAAGTCACCTGACCTGGGTCTCACTTTCCTCAGAAGGTACACTCTATCGTTCCTGACATTTCTTGTAGCTCTTAATCTCTTTAAGCACCATCCTAACATCTGAGGACTTTCCTTAACTATACTATTACAATTTTGACTCATAGGAATATTGCAGTCCTTAAAATCTACAGACCATTTTAGATAAGCTGTTATCTAGTCATATGTCTTCTATCTTGTACTCGTGAGGATAATTTTTAAAACAAATGAAGTACTTTGAATTTATCCTTATTGATAATGTATAAATGTATAATATATATATATATATGTGTATGTGTGTATATGTATAAATGACTTGTCCAGACACACACACACACACACACACACACAAACACACACACACACAGTTAATTAAATGTCCATGGCAGATATTAAGTCATGTTTTCTTTTTTTTTAGGTTTTGGCAAGGCAAACGGGGTTAAGCGGCTTGCTCAAGGCCACACAGCTAGGTAATTATTAAGTGTCTGAGACCGCATTTGAACCCAGGTACTCCTGACTCCAGGGCTGGTGCTTTATCCACTACACCACCTAGCTGCCCCAAGTCATGTCTTCTTGACTCCAGATTGAGACAAATGAAAAATCTGAGATAGAGTTTATGGATAATTAATAATCTATTTATTTTGGCAAGCAGATAATAAATTGAAGTCAATGTTTCTCTTAGAAACTGACAAAGGCATGGAACATTTTTGTTCTATTAGAAACCAGGAGGGATGGGAATTCAGGGAAGCCTGGAGAGATTTGCATGAACTGATGCTGAGTGAGATGAGCAGAGCCAGAAGGACATTGTACACCCTAACAGCAACATGGGGGTGATGATCAACCTTAATGGACTTGCTCATTCCATCAGAGCAACAATCAGGGACAATTTGGGGCTTTCTGCAATAGAGAATACCATATGTATCTACAGAAACAACTGTGGAGTTTGAGCAAAGACCAAGGACTATTACCTTAAATTTAGGAAAAAAACCCTGATATCTTATTGTCTGATCTTGCTATCTCTTATACATTATGTTTCTTTCTTAAAGATATGATTTCTCTCTCATCACACTCAATTTGGATCAGTGTATACCATTGAAACAAAGTAAAGACTGACAAATTGCCTTCTGTTGGAGGCGGGTAGGGGAAGGGAAGTAAGATGGGGGGAAATTGTAAAACTCAAAATAAATAAAATATTTAATAAAAAAGAAACTGACAAAGGGTTAAATACCTTTAGAAAAGGGGTTGTCCTTGACAGCTGGATTTCAAATCTGATTAGTTAACAATTAAATAGAAAATGAATAATATAATAAGAGATGGGCTTGTTCTAATGAAGGGCTGGGATTGTGACTCTGTTCAAGTCACTCTTAGTCAGAGATTCATTTTTACCCAGACCATTTTTCCTCCCAACAATTTATACAAAAGTATGTATCCTACACCCAGACCCACCTGAGTAGAATAATTTGATGATATTTGTCCTTCATTCTAGAAGACAAGATATTAGGGAGGTGATGCCATGAGAAGCAAGTGAACTGGATTTGCTTGAGGGGGTATACTGAGCTAAGTCACCAGCCTCACTTTCTCCTCCAAAATCATTTGGGTCCATTGGCCAGATAGGAATGAGGACAATTAGAGATGGCCCTGAATTCAAGGCAATCAGGGTTAGTGACTTACCCAAGTTCACACAGCTAGTAAGGAGTTAAATATCTGAGACTGGATTTGAACTAAGATCCTTCTAATTTCAGAGCCGGTGCTCTCTCTGAGCTACCCTAGATTGTCTTTGCTCTTTAATCAAAATTAAGCTCTTCCAGTTAGGATAAGATTGAGTAAAATAGAAGAATGTCTCAAATTAACTGTCCTGAACAAGGAAATACAAAGGAAAAAAAACAAACCTCTTTTACTCTTGCATATAAAATTGCTTATCATTAATATATTGAGAAAATAATCATTTTCTTAATCTTTTCTATTGAACTGCCAAACAACATCAATTTTATTATCTACCTCAATTACTTCAATGAAATTCTAAAGTTCTATATTAGCAGATCTTTCATTGTATGCTCTTAAAATCATTTTCTTTTGAAAATTAAGTGAATATTCATGAAATGGGGAATGGTTGAACAAATTGTGATATGAGAATTTGATGGAGCAGTATTGTTCTATAAGAAATCCTGAGGGACAGGACTTCAGAATAGTTTGGAAATACTTGAATGAACTGATGTTGAGTGAAGTGAGTAGAATCAGAAGAACATTTTACACTAATGTGACATTGGATGATGGACTTACTCATTTCGGCAGTAAAATAATCAAAGCCAATTGTAAAAGACTTGTGAAGGAAAATACCATTCATATCCAGAAAAGAAGCTATAGCATTTAAATGCAGACCAATGCTTATTGTCTTCAATTTTTAAAAGTTTTTTTTAAGAGAACTAGATTTGATTCTTTTTTCACAGCATGATTAATATGTAATGTGTAATATGTGTTAATATGTATTAATATATAACATAGCTGTACATGTATAAACCATATTAATTAGAATGTCTTCTGTCGGGGGGAAGAAAAATGTGAAACTTAAACCCTTAAAGAAATGATTGTTGAAGCAACATTTAAGTTGGTCAACATGATGGATACAACTCCTCTTAGCAATTCAGAGATCAAGACAACTTTGAGAAACCTGCTATGGTCAATGCCATCCACATCAAGAGAGGGTGGGAACAGGCAATCTAAATGTGGACTATGTTCACTTTTCTAAAGCTTCTCTTACATTTTTCCTTCTTATCTCATAGTTTTCTTTCTTTCTTCTTAGTCCTAATTCCTCTTATACAAAATGTCTAAATATATTACACATAAATGTATGACTTTTTCCAGACTGCTGCCAAGGGGAGGGGTGAGGGAAAATGGGGTGGTAGAAAAATATGTAACTTCTAAATTTGCAAATGTATGAATACCGAAAAACTACCATACCATACCATAAAATATCAATTCAAAGAAGATTGTTGAAAAACAATCTTTGCATGTAGTTGGGAAAATAAATAAATAAATGAATGAATGAATAAATAAACAAATAAATGAATAAATAAAATATTTTTAAAAATAATTTTCCTCACTTAGTTTTTGTAGTTCCTTTTCCCAAAGGAGTTTTTTTTGGGAAATTCTACTTTTCAAGCTATTATCTACCTCAGGCAATTTTTATGCTTCCTTTTCTAGTTTTTCATAATTCTCCTGCATTACTCTCATTTTTTCCTATTTTTCTTTCTTCAAGAAAAAAAATTCAAATACTGTTTGAGTTCTTCCAATAGGACTTTTTGATTCTGAAACCAATTCATAATCCCTTTGAGGATTCACATGTGGACATTTTGTCATTACTTTTCTGGGATTTTCTCTTGTTGCCATTGTAGCTTTCTAAATTAGGGCTCTTTTTTAATTTTTTTGCTCATTTTAAGAGTTGAGCTTGCTCCTGAGATGCAGTGGATGTGGTCACAAGCTTTTTGTGCTGCAGAATTAAGGGTCTGGTCACTAGCTTTCTGCACTGGAGCCTCATGTACTGGCAACCTTTATTAGGGTAACCTGAACCAGTACCACCTGTTGCACTGTCTTCTGCTCTGGGCCCTCACTGTAGGTCTGCTATATGTCTAGCCTGCCGAGCTAGGACCCAGGGGCCTCAGCTACTAATCTTCCCTGTGACCAAGATGTTCCCGATGGCTTCCACATTCCACATTTGGGCTGAGCACCCCTTTTACACAAGTGAGACAGCCCTTTCCTGGAAGTCCCTCCAAAATATTCTGAGTTTTAGGTAGTTTCACTGTCTTTTTGTGGATTCTATCACTCTAGAGTCTATTTAGAAACTTCATTTAATGTTGTTCCAGTGGGATATAGGGGAAATCTCAGGGAGTTTTCAGGCTTCTCTCTACCATCTTGGCTTTGGAAGTCCATTTTAGTTAATTCACTTTTAAAAATTATTGAGGATTATGTTCAGGGGTATGCTAATAAATGATTAACAATCAGCTCTCAAAAATATCCCCATCTTTTTGCATTTTTAGCATTTTCTGTACCACTTTCTTAAGACTATACAATCCACAATAAATCTTGTCCATGATAAACATTTATTTTATAAAACAAAAATGAGTAAAGTATTATTGTTTTATGTATTTTTATAAATCTCTTTAATGTTTTTCTCTCTCTTAGAGCAATATGTAATTTTCCTATCTTCATGTTTATTAAATCTTTTGTGATCTGTTATTGTGGTTGAAGTATATATATAAGAAAATTTGACCTCATACAGTTTCATAGTTAGAAAAGGGAGAAATATTTTAATAGGAAAGAAAATTATTATAATTTATTATTATTATTAAAACAGTTTTGTCATGTTTCTCCTAAATGTAGAAGTAAAGGAAGGAAGGCAGGAAGGAAGAAGGGAGGGAGGGAGGGGAGGGAGAAAGGGAAGAAGGAAAGGAAGAAAGGAAGGAAAGGAGAGAGGAAAGAAGGGAGGGGGAAGGAAAAACAGGAAAAAAGGAAAGGGAGGAAGAGAAAAAGAAGGGATGGAAGATGCCTTTATTTGGCATCTACTTCGTGCCCATCACTCTTCTAAATGCTTTGCAAATATATTTCACTTAATCCTTACAAGAATACAAGGAGGTAGGTGCTACCATTACCCCAATTTACAATTGAGGAAAATGAAAGAGCACATAAGTAACTTGCCATAAGCCACATAGCTACTAAGTGTTTGAAATTGAATTTGAATTCAAGTTTTCATGATTCCAGGTACAGTGCTTTATTCACTACCTGCCTCTTGTGGTTTTGGGTTCACAGATCACACTTTGAGAACCACTATTATGAACTATCTAAATCTGCCTGTACTCTGAATGTGTTACCCTAACATGCATGTCGTCTTTGCCTTTACTGGTCAATCATACAAATGTGAAATGGTATACTATATATTAGTCCAGCATCCAAAATATTCTTGGGTACTCCACTAGAGTCCATCTTTCCTTGATTCATCAATGATTATGCTTTGGTCTCATCATCCAACCAAATCTCCTTACCAATGAGAGCCATCATCATTTCATCTTACTCCCAGGGGAAGCAGGAGGGCATGTTTTCATTGTTTTGCTCAAGTCTAAACAAAATGTGTCTATGGCATTGCCTAAATACTCTATAGCGATCCTGTCCAAAAATAAAATGTTTAAGCTGTCATTATTCCTTCTTGTTACAACCATTTTGACTCTTTATGATCATCTTTTACTCTTCTAGATGTTTGGCAACCACTACTTTAACAATATGTTTTGGGATTTTGTCAGAAATTCAATATAAGCTACCCAAAAAGTGTAATATGCACATGCTTCCCTTGTTTTAAATGGAGACATTTATCCTATGGCACTTCTACCATTCTCTTCCATCTTTCAGAGGTCATTGATAATATCACAGCAATCACACCTTCCAGGTATTTTTCTATCATTGCCTTGAGTCTTAAACTCATCCAGTTCGTTTTAATTATCTTTATTATTTATCTTGTGGTTCCACCATCTTTTAAAACTTTGTCAATTCTGTCTTTTCCAGCCAGTCCAAAAGCAATTCTTTTTTAGTAAAAGAAACAGAACAAAATAAAAATAAGTTCTTAAATTTGATGTCAAGAATAATATATTAAAATTTGCTACTTGACATCATTTATTTTGTTTTTACTGTCTGCCATCATTGTTATAAGTCATAACACTGTGGTAACCACCAAAGCACTGTCAGTATTAAATACTATTAGTTGAAAAATAGTGACTTAGTCTAAAACAATTTCTAAATCCAAAAACACTTATTGTATCTATAATTCTGATTAAATGTTGTATAAGTTCAATCCAGCAACTGTTTATCCATTACATGAATCTTTTATATATAATGATTTATATACATGTTTTCTCCATAACTAAAATATAAGTTCTCTGAGGCCATGACCTGTTTCTTTATTTGCCCAGTATTAAAAAAGAACAAGTTTACAATATGCACTTAAAATGCCTGTTGACTATTCGTTAATTATTGTGAAGAAATGTCTTCCACTTTTCTTCTCTGAACTTTTGCCTGTCCACTCATAGAGGAAATCATTTTCAATATAAGACTAAGACAAGTGCAATATGATGAGTAAGCAAATGATTGATGACAATAAGAAATTCATCACAAAGAATAACACCTAAAAACTAGCCTAAGGATAAAACACAGAAAATATATATTCAAGTAGAAAATTCTTTTAAACAAATAATCATAAAGTCAAGCAGCTGTCTTTGAAAAAGAAGTGTGGTGATAATTGCTATGGGTAAACCAAACAAATGGGTTTTGCTGATCAAAACCTTCCTTTTTTATGTACAGAAATGTAGCATCTGCCACTGATATAACAAACCAATAATTGGAGCTTATAGTCTATCCTCATGGGAACTCTACTGCAGTTTTATTTGTTCTTGGCCAACTGTGAAGATAAACTTCACTAAATTCATGTGATGTCCTGTCAATATGAGCTAAGCATATTTTTCCTACTACAGATGGTTGGCTAGTAAAACACCTGGATTATCTCCAGACCCAACAATTATTGCAATGGAGATATTATCTCAAAAGAAGGACTTTCTTAGACTGAAAGCATTCTCCCTAGAAACCTACATGAGTGACATATGCCTCTGGTGCCAGCTTAGTCATGAGGTTTGTCTGTCCTCTAATGTATTTTTAAAAATCTCTTAGGGACAATGACTTATGGTCTAAAAACCACCACCACAACTACATCAGAGATAGTCTGGAACAAAGCATAGAACTGAATACAGAATTAGAAAGTTTGAACTCTAACCCCACCTCTGTTTAAGCAAAATGGTTAAACTTAAACAAATGACAACCATCCTGGATCTGTTTCCTAATTTGACGACTGAAGTGGTTGAACCGATGACCTATGATGTCTCTTCAAGATCTTAATCCATGAAAATATATTTTGATACTATTTCAGATTGTCAAATTAATTTTTTTCTTATGGTCCCTTGCTTTGGACCTTGCTATTCAAGTGTGTATACTTTCTCAAAATGCCATTTTAATACACCATAGGGGTATGGGAAATCTTTAATTCTTATATTGCCCTAGAATACAACTCTTTAAATTATGATTCATTTGAATGGAATAATTCAACTAATATTAAGTCCTTACAATATGAATGGGATACAAAAGTTAGACATCTCTCTAATAAATATAATATAGACCATTAAATATGATTAATATATGAATTATTGATTTATGACTATAAGTAAAATGCTTATATTAAATTTTGTGTCCCATAAAAGGTAGGAACTGTTATGATATACATCTATACAAACATGTACACACATATCTATATCTTTAGCCTCTGTCCTCATTAAGTCTACAATCATATGTTTATTTCAATCCTTTTAAAACATGAAGAGTTATCCCAGCTCAGACACTTAATAGTTACCTAGCTGTGTGGCCTTGGGCAAGCCACTTAAAACCCCATTTGCCTTGCAAAATCCTAAAAAAAAAAACCCCTAAAAACCCCTAAAAACATGAAGAGTTAATTTGGTGTGGCTAATTCCTCTACTAGTACAATTTATAACCTTTCCATATAAAAAGTGAAATGGACAAAAAATTTCATCATCCCATGATTCAACTCATAGTGAGTTGAGTTCTTTTAGACCTACCACTTCAATAGATGGAATTCAATGACTTACTTCTATGGCCTTCTATTTTTTTTACATGCAGTATGGTAAAAAGATGAGGAGTATCCTTGAAGTGTAGCTAGGCTGACCTCAAATAAATGTACAACCCCTCATTTGGCAGTTATTGGCATACTTTCTAATTTTCTAGGATTTGCCAGTGATTACACTATACTTTAAGGACTTAATACTTCTTCCTAATGATAAGATATTAAAGTCAGATTTTAGGGAGGGTATAATGAACAGGTATAGTGAATATAAACTTATGTACAAATATTGAAAATGTGTTAGGTTATAGTAACATGATATATATATATATATATATATATATATATATATATATATATATATATATATATCACAAGTTTTTACACAGGTGCAAGATGAAATCTGACCTCAAGACATGAGAGAGAGAGAGAGAGAGAGAGAGAGTCTTGAGGTCAGATTTGATCTTGCACTTGTGTAAAAAATTGTGATATATATATATATATATACACATATATATATGTGTATATATATATATATATAAAATCAATCAGGATAGGTAAGGCACAGACACATTGTGGTTGGCCTTGATTATCATTCTGTGAAATCTGTACTTTGTTCAATATGATATAGAGAGCCACTGCTAGTTACTGAGCAGAGGCGTGTGAGAAGACCCATGCTTTAGGGTTTTTTTTTTTACACAGATGCAAGATCAAATCTGACCTCAAGACACTCATTATCTGTGTGACACTGAGCATGTCCCTTAACTATTTTTGCCTCAGTTTCCTCATTTGTAAAATAAGAAGGAAGATATGGAAAAATCACTCCAATATCTTTGACAGGAAAAATCCCAAATGCATTCACAAAAGAATCATACATGATTGAAAAATGACTGAAAAGTAACAATATTCAAGATAAATTTGCAAGGAAACCCAGAGAAAGGAATACAGGTAAGGTATTTATTATTATTATTATTATATCATTATTATTATTCAAGAAGAATGTTTCCCTTTCATAAAGCTTTCTCTACTAATTTGCTGAATCACTTCTAAATCACTATCCCCCTCCACCAATTTATTTAAATCTGCATATTTCTGCTGATTATCATTATTTTTTCCCTATAGTTTTGATGTTTCCTAAGAATTTGGAAAATGCTTTATACCCTAATCTTGATTCTGAGGAGAGAAGGAAGATGCTAAAGGGATGGCTAGAAACTTTCTCCTTTATTGCAGATCCACAACTTATACCATAAGGATAGCCCTTTATTGCTCTATAATGCTTCATTGGTTACAATATATTTAACAGACCAATAATTCAGCAGTAATTGAAAGGGGATAGCCATAATTATAACAATCCTACTAATAATAATATCAATAATATTAATAAAAATAATCAGCATTTTATAGGGCTTTACGGTTTGAAAAGAGCTTTACAAATGTCTTTTTTTATCTTAACAACAACAACACAGGGAGGTAGTTTATGACTATCTCCAGTTTATAGATTTTAAAAAAATCCAATTCAGATAGAGAATAAGAGACTTGTTCATAGTTATCCCCCAAGTAAAGCTCAGAGACTGGATTTGAACTCAGGTGTTCTGTCTTCAGGTTCAACTCTCTATCTACTGTGCAAGAGAAAATGATCTACTGAAAGGCAGACAAACTATAAATAGCATAATACCACTCATCAAATTATCAAGATTGCCTTGAGTACCATCTAAATATCACAGAGCTGTCACAGAGCAATTCTTGTCATATCATGAAGCCCATATCTATGTATAACACTCAGGTTAAATAGGCCTCATTTAAGATAAATCCAAACAACCTTAGCAACCAAATAAAAATGAAATGAAGCACGATAAATTATGTAGAACACTTCACAGGTTTTCTACTGTCCTGAGATCCTTAAATAGCTCACATTTCTAAATTCCTCTCCTTTCTGAAAAAATTCAAAGACTGAGGTAGATATCACTCATAATTTCCCTTCATGCCATATAGACATAGCTACACCAATCAGAAAACTTTTTTTTCTTGTTCAGATATGCACCCGTTATGTTTCATGACTGACAATTATCTCATAATGAAAAACAAGTCAGAATTAATATAGCTCAAAACTAATACCTGTTACATTCACTTAATGATTTAATGAATGAGGAAAGGGTCTTGTGAAAAATCTTTTAAAAGCAAACCTCAATTTCCAATTAGAGCTAACAGTCCATAGGCTTGGGAAAAGAATTGGCTCTCCTTCCTCTACCTATCCACTTGATTTGATTAGGTAAAGGGGTATTTGCTGACAAATATGTATAAAAATAATTTCCCCAACATGTGTTATAAGCATGGTTAAGGTCATGTGAATATGAGCAGAGGGAAGATCAGGGACACTCTTGGTCACATCTATATTACCTTCTTGTAAAAGAAATTTGGAGTTAGCTTCAGAGGGAAAATTAAATCATCTTAGTAACTCAGTATGCATCCAGTCAAATTATACTACTGTGCTAATTGACTAAGTAAATTGGAAAAGAAAGCATCTTGCCATTAGCTTTGGCAGCTATGATTTGAAACCTGTAGTCACACAATCGAGACAGCTGCATACCATTAGAACAGACAAAAATCCTAAATGAAGGAGAGTCATCTATTTCATATGAGAAGGGCAATTCCTGTGCTCTAGAATTAGAAATCATTGAATGTTTTTGAGATCAAACTAGATCTTTATGTTCAAATAAAAATACTTTTAAAGCTTAAACATATGAATAGTCTGATTTTGGGGGTAATACTGTGACCTTTGGATGGGATGGAGAAGTTGAGTAATCTTTGAGTTCTTCCAGTTCCTGATACAGGTTTTCATGCCAAATGTGCCAGAAGTAAAAATATTAATATTAATAATAATAATAATGATAATAATAATAATAATAATAATAATAATAATAATTCCTAGAACCTCGAATCCTAGAACTGGAAAAAAATCATACAGCCCAAATTCTAATATGGATATTCATTTTTTTCCAGTTAACAAAGAACTTTGCTTTGTTTATCTCTTTGTTGGGAAATCAGACTGAGACCAACCAACTATATATGAAAATTTTGCCCCTAGCATCATGGAGCCAATTACAAGCATTGGCTCTGGCTAATAATTCTGTCAAATTTCAGATTTTATTAACTGACATCATGGGAATCATTTAATCAAACAGTTGCACCTGGGATCCTTGTTTCTCAAATCACAGTGTTTACATTTGATCCTTATATAGTATAGAAAAAGCATGAAGTAGTACTCAACATTACATTTTTTTTTCTTAAAGTCTACATTTTTCAACATTCAAAAAAAGATGATTTGATCTCAATGACTTTTTCAACTGATTCTATAACTCAATAATTTCTGTATTTGTTCTTTAAATGTCTTACTAAATCCTTGTACAGAAAGATTCAGTCCATCAATGGAGGAAATCTTGGGAAGGAGGATTAAGGAAATAGTCCAATTTCCACTAAGGTATACATAGTACAGGCAGACTTTGACTCAGACAATTTTGTAGCATTTTTTCTTTTCCATTTAAAGTAGGGACAATTTACTAAAGAACAATTGGTTTCACTTAGTAACTATAACTGTTCACAGAAATACAGAGTGTAGATAAAAAAGTAAAATTTTACTATTGTAACCTACTTTCATCCATTAACTAAAAATACCTCTTGGGTACATGTTTCATTGTTTCATTGCTTATCTTTGAATGGTTGTTTATAAGTGGTTTGCAAATATCAGTGTCTCATAATTGAGAAACAAATATTTAAATTCTCCTTTCCTCCCAGATTGTAAGATAGTTAAATGATGAGTTTGTAATTTAAGCCATTTTCTAATTCTATCTGGAAGGGGGCCTATCTGCTTACTGGACCCTGATGACCCTGGAGGAGAAAGTGAGGTTGGTGACTTAGCACAGCACCCCCTCACTCAAATCCAATTCATGTTCTTGTCACAGCATCACCACCCTGATATCATGGTCTTCTTTGAAAATGAAGGACAAATATTATTATTATTATTATTATTATTATTATTATTATTATTATTATCATCATCATGTGCAAACAATCTCTTCCTCCTTTTTGGCAAGGAAATGTGGCTAAGTGACTTACCCAAAGTAACACAGTTAAGTATGTATTAAATATCTGAGGCTGGATTTGAACTCAGATCCTCCTGACTCCAGGGCTGTGCCAACTAGCTGTCCTTAATCTCCCCCTTCAAGGAACTCCCATTTTGATGGAAGAGACAATACATTCAAGGTTTCAGCTATAAGTTTAATAGAAAAGTCCCATAGTCCTTAAAGGGTAGCAGTAAAGCAGATGGTGATGCCTCTTATAAAATTACATCAAGTTTCTGATGTTGAACTGTTTGACCAGGACTTAGTGACAAGGCCTTTCTTTTCTGGATCTTCAGTAGATAGGACTGAAGCATCTGCAGGAGCAGTTGCCAGGCTGCATCTCCATAGGAATCATTTCCCAGGATGATAGCAGATGATAAAGCACTGACAATAAGGCTATTCCCAAGTATTTTCTGTTCAGATTCCTGGGGATTTAGACTTCCTAAGCACAATAATTTCTCCCTAGAGTGATGACTGTAGATGTTGAGCAGCTAACAGGTCAGGTGATTTGTAGAGCATTGGTATTTCCAAGGTTCTCAAGCTCAGAATCCCTTACCATCTCAAATAGAGTAAGAAGGAAGATGAGCAAGATAGTATTAGCACACTTGTGAGACACAAGCCTCCTGAATCCCTTTCAGAGTACGTTGCTGCTTCATTTAGGGTCTGAGTTTGCCCTGTGTGTGGCATCTGGTTGGCATGAAATAATAAATTGATAGCTTTTTAAAATTTCTATTTTTACTATAAAATCTTAAAGTAAAATTATAACTAAAGTTAATTGCTGAAATACTTCATTTGAGAATACATGAGTTGTTACTAAAAGTTGTTTGAAGTGTTCAAAAATAATTCCATATACTTTTATCAATGTGGTATTTCATTTTTAGATTTGAATGTTTTTTAAATATCTCCATTAGTAAAAGAATCATATTTGACTAACATGATCAATCTTAAACAATGATTTCTCAAAGAGTTAAACATTAAAGTTTAAAAATGCCACTTTAATGAAAATATAAATATTCCCTAAAGGCAAAATCAATTTGACCAGGTATAACTTTGACTTTCATAATATTTAAATATTTTTATTTAGAACATTCCACTGATGATGTTCAGTGAAGTTTTAGGGGAAAATATCCTGGATTGAAAGTACCTTTGATTGTTGTAGAAAGATTAGGAAGTTAGTTAACTTTTTTAATAACAGAGCATCTCTCTCTTAAACACAAGAATAATATACTTTGAAGTATCTAAATCTACTTTTAAAAAAGTATTAAAAGTATTTCAAATATGAATCAAAGACCAAACAGGTAAATTTGTTGAGATAAAACTAATCGAGTTTTTCAAAGACTATTTTACTATCCTTTTTCATGCACCTCTGCACTTTTCATATTAATAGTGAAATACTATAAAAGAGAAAAAAAATCCTTTTCAATTCTTCAGCCAAGCAAAGAGCTATCTAAAGTTCTAAAAAGTTCTCATTGTCTGAATACAAAGGGACATTCTTCAGAATTAAAAGCTGTAAATGGTTTGAACATGAAATTTTTTACAGTTAATGAACAAGATATCTAACTACAAACATTTTTTTCTTACCAGCAAAATATCTAGAAATCATATTTTTTGCATTGAACTTGTCTTTTGTTGCTGTGGTTTTAAATTCCTGATTTGTGGGGAAAACAGCAAATTGGATAACTATCTGATGACTGGTTTTAGGATTTTATATGACTGTTTGGTCTGTATTCAGAATAATCAAATTACTGTGACTACTAAGTGACCATTTCCATCAGGAGCAATTATAGCAATTATACTTTCTCCTTATTTGAATAATCAGTGTAAAAATAAGTAATTAATCCAAATTCTTTTATTGTAAGGCAGGGGCAGAGAACATCTGACCAGTGGGGGAATCATTTCATCTGGCACTGTCATGTCATCTTTAGGTGGGACTCAAAATTCAATAAATTTGGGAGCTTTTTAGGGGTAAATCAATTAAATATTTGACCAAATATAGTAGACCAATTTTTAAGTTGCTAATTTTGTATATCTTATGAATATTGTTGTAAGTATCCAAATGGTCCTTGACAGAACAAAAAGAAACTCCCCATCCCTGTGCTAAGGTGTGTTTTATAAGGGATCACACTCACTGTGATGGGGGGAAATCTAGATAATTTCAAAATGAAAAAAAATCAAGAAAACTTATTTTTAATAACCTCAAATTCTGAAAATGAAGCAAAGTTCCCATGAAGAAAACAAAGTATTGAGAGTCAATAGAACTAATGGTTCAATTTGCAGTTACTGAAAATTGTTACTAACTCTATCTTGTTTCTCTATTCATGAGAATTGTAAAAGGTCTATCACCAATAGCTGGTAAATTATTTTCCTACTGTTAGATTGATTAGGAAATAAGGTCCTATTATGTGTTCTTTTAAATTTCACAGTTTAGTTAAAATTAATTCTTTAATTATTAGTTTAGTATCAAAAAGTCCCTCAAACATACTGACAAATGTCATTGAATTCAATTATACTAGTATTTATTAGGCTGCCCTTTAGAATATGTCTACTTTATACATGCTCATTCATACACTATTTCATTTAAAATAAAGGAAAAGTGAGTAAGCATTCGTACAGTATCTACTATGTGCTATGAATTATGTTAATTGCTTGACAAACATTTCATTTAATCCTCAAAATCCAATTTAACACTTTCTAGAAACTCAGGCAAATAGAGGCTAAGTGATTTATCCAGGGTCATACAAATAATGTCTTAAAATAAGAATGTTTACTTACAAGGTTGGAAAAAACCCTGGTGTTTCTAAGAGCCAGCTTCACAAATCCACCAATCAGATGATCTAAAATGACCAAATGTACTACTCCCATCAAATTCATTTTACCTAGAATGCACAGATGTTCTCTTTCTTGATAATCACATTTTCACATTTCTCTAAGCTCAAGGAAAGACTACAGCTATAAAATGGGAATAATAAAAGCTATTATTTCCCCAGAGAGATTTTGTGGGGTAAAAAGGAGATGTGTGTGTGATATACACTTTGGAAAATGTATTTTTCTGCGTGTTAATTACAATCATGATCATTATGACTATACAGCATTGCCCCTAACTAGTGTGATTTTATGTCATTAAGATACTAAAAGGCAATATTACCATTATATCTCCAATTCCACTTTTCAAATATGAGCCCAGGTTCACCCCCTTACTTTGTCTCCCACCTTAACTAGAGCTCCAACTTCATCTCCATTCTCTACTAGCTTACGTCAAATATATCTAATAATGTCTAAGCTAAGCTTGATGATTCTGGTTTTTTTTTCCTTCCTATTCCGGCTGTTCTAGACTGGAATACTTTCCACTCTTGCCCCCAGGTGGTCTCTACTTAAGTGATAGCCTTAGTCTTCAGCTCTGCTATGTCAGAATATATTCTACCTCAGACTGTTACTCTCATAAGACTAGGAAAGTTCTGATTCCTAGTATATTTTAATATTTTTGGTAATGAAGTTAATCACTTACACCAGTGAAAATTTTTTTCCCCTAAAACATTTTCACAGAACCAATTTATGATAAAAGGTAGAATTTGCCATTAATGGGAAGGTCTCAATGTAAAAGGATTTCCAGACACCAATAGTCACTGATGCCTGGACTTTGGAAATTCAACGTTTGAATTATTACTGATGAGAGCAACAGCAGCAACAACAATGACAACAAGAGCCAGCATTTATATAATAGTCATTATCTGCTGGGCACTATTCTAGTGCTTCACACATATACAACTGATGCTCACAGTAACCCTGAGAGCCTCTTTTAGATCTGAGTAAACTGAGACAGTCAGAGGTTAAGTGACTTGCATCAGACTACATAGTTAATAATGTGTCTGAGGTAATTTTGGAGCTCATTTTCTTGAATCCAAGCCTAGTATGCCATCCACTGCACCACCTACCTGTACAATAATTATAATATTGTGTCTCTTTAAATCCATATATCCTATTCAAGGAAAGCTTTGTATGGGGTTAGAATTAAATTAAGGAAGAATGTGTATGTGTGTTTGTGTGTGTGTATAAATATATAAATAATATGTATTTCTTATATCTACTGACTTTGTTATCATAGACAAATTATTTGTTTCTTTCAATCTCAGTTTCCACATTTTAAAATGAGATTAATATCAGCTAGAATAAATTACTTTGGTAGTGTGAAGATCAAAGGAAATAATCTGTACAAACATTTTGCTCAACTCAAAAAGCTATTAACATAATTTCACTTTATTGTGAATAACAGTATTATACTTTCGAAGGAATATTCATTTGGCAAACTTTTATATGAATGAAAAATAACTACTAGGGAACTACTAAATTCCAAAGGCTATCAAAAACATATTAATAAAGAAATGAATTTTCAGATGAGATGGAAGAATGTAGAATAGAACTAAAGTTTTGTCAAGAAGATAAAGCAATGTGCAAGGGCATAACTATATAAAGCTGCAGAAGAGGAAAGAGTCAACTGGAAAAATATATACATTTGTAGGATATTTCTCTGATAACTGTCTCATTTATAAGATACATAAGAAATTTAATAACATTTATAATAGGAATTTTCCATTCGCTAAATTGTTTGTCTGTTAACAAGCAATTCTCAAGAGCTGAAACCCAAGGTAACTATAACCATATAAAAAAAGCTGTATATAACTAATAATTGGAGAAATACAAAGTAAAGCATCTATAAGATTCTACTTTACACATCAACAGGGCAGAAGTGACCAAACAAGCATCAAGCAATCAAATATCACAGAAGGAGCTATTGGAAGCCATACATATGAATTTATTGTAGGGAGAGTTGTTAATCCACCTAAGGATTCTGAAAATTGATATCACCACTCAGTGTATACCCAAAATACATGAAAGAAAGAGGAAAATATCCTATAAATGCAAAAATATTTATAGCAGCTCTTTTTTTTTTTGTTGGCAAAACTAAGAGGGTTCCATTAACTGGGGACTTGGTTGAGTAATTTGCAGTATATAAATATAATGGAATAATACTGTGCTGTAAAATGTTAAGAAAGATATGTTTCAGAAAGTCCTAGAAAAAGTTGTATGAACTGCTTTAGGCTGAAACGAGCAAAACAAGGAGAAAAAAGGTACTATCACTAGTGATACTATGAAAATGAAAATTCTGAAAACCTAAGAATGTATCTTAATAAAATAATCAACCAGCATTCTAGAGTACTGATGAAGAATGTGGCCCACCTCATACAAGAGAAGGAAATGAAATCCTGAGTTAAAATGGATTTTTTGACATGGTAAATATGACAATTTCGTGATTTGTTTTGACTACCTATATTTATATCATTTGAGGATTTATTTGTTTTTGTTTTTTGCTTTTTCTTTCTGTTTCTCTGTTGTCTTTATTTCTTTTCCTTCTTGAGGAGTTGTGAGAAAGAAAAACAAAGAATTTCTTCATTGGAAAGTTTTTTTTTTTAATATACAAGAAATAATTGACTAATTCACTCAAAATTTTGTGTTGGATGGTCCAATAAAGCAAGTATAGAAAAAAATTTCATTTTGCAATAATAAATATTGTAGAGGCAGTTTAATTTTCTCTTCATGCATATATTGATTACATTTCAATATCCATAAATATGCATTGTATTTCTAAAAAAGGAAATGAAGTAAACTCTTTCTGGAACTGGGTTACCTAATGTTATTTAAATATTAAAGATTAATTATTTTACACATTAAAGACATTTTACATAAAATACTAGGAAAACTTTACTGACATTTGGCATGAATTTTTATTTATAAAGACATTTTCCTTTGTTTTTGTACTTTTAGATGGGGATCACATTACATTTGTCATCTTTGAATGCTTAATATCCTGAATAAAAATAGCTTTATACTTTAGTTAGCAAATTCAACTCATTGAGAAATAAGGTCCAAGAGCACATTTCCTCAGATCAAGTGCATTGCATTAATCTTGTTTCATTTACATCTTTTCAAACATGTACAACTATCTGTCCATTGAGTTCTTAACTTGTCCCGTATTTAAGGTTCTCATTATGTTTACACATTTAAAACTGGTTTAATGGTATGTAATGAATCAAACAGTTAAGATAGTGAAGCAATTTATCTTATTAGTTAATAAACTATGCCAATAAGAGCAATCTGCTTTTAAAAAATTAGGGATAACTGTTTGATAAGCAACTCCAGTCACTCAAACTGATCTCTGTTGTTTGCACATATGTACTTACATAATATGTGTATATATATATATATATATATATACATGAAAAATATGATTTCTTTTATCTGATATAATAGATTTTGTAATAATTTTCATTAAGGGGCGGCTAGGTGTCATAGTGGATAAAGCACCAGCCTTAGAATCAGGAGTACCTGGGTTCAAATCCGGTCTCAGACACTTAATAATTACCCAGCTGTGTGGCCTTGGGCAAGCCACTTAACCCCATTTGCCATGCAAAAACCTAAAAAAATAATTTTCATTAAAATTTATAATCAATGATAAAATTAAAAGTGAGTTTGGTGATCATTTATTCCAACCCTCTCAGGAAAAACCTTATATCAGAGGAATTAAGTGACATTTAAAGACATTTTTAAAAAGTATCTATACCAGCTAAATTGGACCTATGTCTTCTAACACTGAATAGAGTGTTCATTCCACAGATGCACCAATAAAACATTGCTTATACATAAGGATGTGTGCAATGCCCAAACTTACTCTAATTTTGTTTGTGGCATAGATCCCTTTGGTATACTGAGAAGACCTATAAACCCTAAGTCAAATAAAGCCTAAATATCAGATTATTGAAACTAAAATGTATTTTCTATCATCCAAGTTCATAGATCATCTTGAAATTGTTGGGGGTTCTGAGTAAGTATCCCCTGAATTAAAGAATGTCATCAGTGATAACCTACCTACTTTGATACTTTCATGAGAATTAGAGATAAGAAGGGTCTCAGAGATCCTATGTTTCCATGAAGAATTTTTGGAATTATGTGGAAAAGAATAAGAAGGCTCTGCTGTATTGTGATCTGTACTGTAGGAAGGTATGCCCACATCATCAAGGTTAGCAATGCATTAAAGTATCCATTGATACATATAGTGGCATAGATGTATGGTTCCTATAAATGAAGGTTAGCATTTTTTTATTTTTAACACTATCAGATGTGACATGATGGGATCTGTCATTACTCTAGTCAAGATAGAAAAAAATAAGAATTTATATTTCTACTATATTAGTCTCTCTTGTATATTTCCTCTGGTCCTACCACAAAGCAATAAAAAAGGTTTTTAAAAGTTAGATATTTCCTTTTTTTTATAGTGCCACCCTCAAAAAATCAAATTTAAATACACAATAGTACATACTCTGCCTTAGATTACAATCACATTTGAAATAAAAAAATGTGATTCAGCCTCAAGGCCATCATTAGAGAAGACTCTGTTGACTGTAATGTTCAAGTTGGAAGCAGAGGAAAATTTATCTAGGGTGACACCCTTCAGATTGCAATAGTAGAAGCATAATACATCTGCTCTCTCAATATTTTTGAATATGCCCCTCCTAATTATTAAATATTCATGCTTTCTTTTATAATATTCCATCCTAATCATAATTTTATGATAATATTAGCTATTTCTGTACCCATCAAAGATGTCAGTCCAAAAGAATTCTTATTAGTATTTCTTAATCCTACATAATATGCGCTGTCAAGAAAATCTATTCAACCTAATCATAAGCATAGTTTATTTCCTAAAGTGCAAGATTTATTTGACAACAAATTGGTTAATTTAAAAATATTCACCTTTCAATCTATGTTTCTTTTGTAAAATTTATGCCATGCCAGGATTAAATGAGATGACATATTTTACTGGTTCCCAATTCATTCTAGGATGATGATATCTTTAAAGGAGGCAAATCCTTGGACAAACCCAGTGCCAATGTTTTCTCAGACATGAGATATCTTCAAAATCAGATTTTAGCAAACATGACTGTGGTAATATTTTTTTAACTTAGAGACCATTAAATGATATATAGTACAGATTCTATAAAAACATATAAGCTATGCAGCACAGAAAATATAAGTATTTAGGATCACAGAAGGCATATTCTACTGAAGACTGGCAGTCTCTCACAGTTCTCTGTGTTAATGACCTTATATCTCAGACATTAATAATGAGTGGCAGTGTTCCTTGTAATGCTAATATATGATCATTATAAGCTTACTATGATGTATCAAAATGCATTTAACATATTTCATAAATATTCTTGGAAATACACAAATAGGTGAAATAACCATTACTGCTATTAAGCTAAGTTTTAAACAGAAACTTATATAATAATACTGATTTGTGGTACTGTACCTATATACTCTTGAATTTTTTATTACCATTTGAAATATTTAATAAGGTAAGTAAAAAGCAATGAGTCATGAAAAGATACACATATTTGACTTGTTGGGCTTCATCATCTCTCTTTATCCAATCAGATTTCCTATTCTAATCAATTCTAATTCTGCAAAATATCTGAGAACTGCTGCATTGCATTCCTGTAACCCTCACTTCTGTTCCTATTTTCACTACTTCTCAGCTAGATTATTCTATCAGCTTCCTAAAATGACCTTCTGCTTCCATTGCAATTCGTTCTATGTAATTCCACCCAAGAAACATATTCCCTTGCTCATCAAAATTTCAATAGCTGCTTCCTGCTTAAGAAATAAAATCCAGACTTCTGAACTTGGCCTACAGCATCCTTCACATTCTGCCACAACCTAACCCATCATCATTATTATTGTTTCCCTTACCTCCAATTATATTTCAACATTGAGGTTTGTCAGTCAAAGTGAAGATGCTTCCTGTCCTTGTGAGTTTTTATTCACTATTCCTACCTGAAATGACCTCCTTAACGTCAACTTGCATCTACTAAACTCAACTCATCCATCAATGGCTGGCCCTAATGTAATGTGTTTGAAATGCTCTGATACTCTTGCTAAGATACTATTTAAGTATTAAGATACTATACTACACAATCATACAAGTGATGGACTCTATGTTATGATGTGAACATCTTATTTCTCTCATTATGCTCAAACCTTCTGGAAGTAGAAATAATATCTATTTTTTTTTAAAATCTTCTAGAAACTTTAATACAGAATCTTGTTCAGAGTAGAGAGTTAATAAGCATTTGTGCTAAGTATTTGTTGATTAAAAAAATTAAAGAATAGAGTTATCCTTTCAACCACCAAACTTAAAGAAAAGATCCCTTACACACATACACACACACACACACACACACACACACATATATAATACATTTATTAAAAGTCAACTGCCACAAACAGAAACTGAAATTTTTTTAAATTATTGAAAAGAGAGAGTAACAACATGTAGCTTCCAACTCTGTTTCTAAAACTCCTTCAACATAAAAATTGGACTTTGATGAGTGAGAAGAGTATTCCAACCTTAGAAAATACTAAGAGCTATGTATCAAATTATCTTCATATTGCAAGATAATCTTTGATGTATAGTAAGGCTATTATGTGCACACTTTTCCATTATAAGAATTAGTTTTAATTTAATTCAGTGCATTGCAATGGCTGTAAGCCTTTGTGAGGTTAACAAAAGATTCATTTTCCAATAATAAATTCTATATAACTGAGACATAAAAAAGTTTCCATAGAAATAGCTCTTTTCTCTAGAAGAACTCTTAAACTTTAGTTATTTATCCTATTTATGGGCTAGGTATTGCCATTGAGAGAATATTGCAATGAGTACTACTCCATGTGTTAGACAGATCTTACAGAATTCAAAATGCAATTATTATGAACATTCTAAGGTAGAATTTTTGCTGGGAATTCATTTAAACTACACTAAAGTATTTTTCTTTAAGGAAATACCTTCTTTCTGAATATTGAGTCAACCACACTTCCTAGACATACAAAGAGCAAAAGCATATATCAAAAGCCTTGCTCCTTGAGAGAGTCATTTAATATGAAAATAAGGCAAAAGAAATATGGTAAAAAAATTTATGGCTGTTCAGTTCACTGCATTTCCTTTTCCCTCTTATTTATTTATTTAAGGTAATGGGGTTAAGAATGACTTGCCCAAGTTCACACAGCTAGGCAATTATTAAGTATCTGAGGGCATATTTGAACTCAGGTCCTTCTGACTCCAGGGCCTATCCACTATGTCACCTAGCTGCCCCTTTCTTCCCTCTTTATTACATAGGGCAATATATGTAAATCTTGCCTCCAAGGTAAAGTTTTTGATTTTGCAGATTACACTCCTCTCAAGCATAAAGATCTACTTTGTAATGGGTCTACTATTAATATAAGTGTCTTGAAAGTAACTGTGATTTAAAAGTGATAATAATTAAGTTAAATTTGATACAAAGGATTTTTTGGGAACAGTTACAAAATAGCCATGAAAATAATCATGAAGAGCCAGGAAGTCATTTTAGACATTGTATGTTTGAACTTAAAAACATATCTATTTCTATAACTAGCTATCCCCGCCTTAAAAAGAACTGCCATAGTCTTGTGTGCATTCCAATAATGATGAATCAGCTTTAAAAAAAAGTTTGGGAATTAGATCCATTAAAAAAAGTAGGTCACACTAATTTGAATGTCTATAAGTGATGATTTTCAGCAATTTCTTAAGAGTAGACATTTCGATTAATGATTCCAATTTAACTTTTAAAAATCTACAGGTAGGGGCGGCTAGGTGGTGTAGTGGATAAAGCACCGGCCTTGGAGTCAGGAGTACCTGGGTTCAGACACTTAATAATTACCTAGCTGTGTGGCCTTGGGCAAGCCACTTAACCCCATTTGCCTTGCAAAAACCTAAAAAAATACAGGTATTACTGGTTATTCATACAGGTATAAATGAATGAATGAGTGAGTGAGTGAACATTTTTAGTCCTTGCTATGTTCTAGGTGTATACTGAGTACTAGGGATACAAATATAAAAGTGTTAAAGTGTCACTGCCTTCAAGAAGTTCATGTAATAATAGGAAGAATATATATATATATATATATATATATATATATATATACAAAAATATCATATATATTACAGAATTCAAAATATAATTATGAACAAAGGCAGGATTTTCATTGAGAATTCATTTAAACTCCACTATAATAATTTTCTTTTAGGAATTATCTTCTGAATATTGAGTTAGCCACACTTAATAGATACACATAGAGCAAAAGCATATATCAAAGGCTTTGCTCCTTGAGATAGTCATTCAAATAAGAATGACATATATCTTTATATTATATATATGTATACATATATATCATAAGGTTCACTAGGGAAGGGAATATTTATCAAGTTAGTCACAGGGATGCTAAGGGAGATGCAAAGGACAAGTGACATGACCTTACTAGGAATGATTATGGAAGTTTTAATTTAAATTGTGAGCTAGAACAAGAGGTAGAATTGGAAGAAGGAGGCCATATGTGAATAGTGGCTAGGGGTTAGATGGCAAAGTAATAAGGGTAGACAGCTGGATAGAAGGTGAAACATAGCCTGGTCTGGTGGTCTTGGGCCAGCTAGATATAGTAGATAAACTGAATTTGTGGGCATTACTCCAATATATATATATGTATATATATATATATATATATATATATATATATATATATATATATATATATATTATGCCTACTCTGCATGTTTGGAAATAGAGAAAGATAGATCTTGATACTCTATGGCATGTAAGAAACCAAAAACTCTCCACTATTTAGTAGTAACTTTATCATACTCTTTTATTTGAAAGTAGAGTTTATTTAGACTTTTACTCCTTTTGATGTATAGTACATTTAATACATTTATAGTACATTGTACATTTAAATACAATTAATCAAGCAGAGACAAGTGGAGAGAAAGCAAAGACAAGAGGACACCAAAGACAAAAATAAAGGAGCAGGAGAAAGAAAGGGAAGATAAAGATCCCTGAACAACTGTTTTGTTAAGTCTTTTCATATCTTTCATAGTCTTACCAAAGGAGGAGGCTGCATCATTTAGAGGAGGATTCCTACTGGGATGCCTAGGCGGCCTCTCAGGAACCAGTTACAGTACCAGCTGGAAGAGTGGCTTTATTTATATTCCCAGCTAGTCCACCTGCTATCTGAAAATTTTGCACAGTTATTCTGTAGACCGATCGATAGTGTGATTTGCTATCGGTGGGGAGTAGGGGGACACCCTCTGACTCTTCCTATTTTTAAACAACTGAAGTTGTTTTGTATTTCCTAAACCATATTGATCCATGAGGCTAATGATAGTTTTTTTTTTTATTAAAGCTCCCTTTTATAAACTCTGTCACAGAGGAAGCCTTGGAAAATGGCAATTAGCAGCACTAAAAATGTTTGAAATCGTTTTGTAGTGTAACTCTACTGACAACTCCTACTATGTGCAAAATAAAACAAGAGATACACATCTCTTCCCTTCCTGGACTTGCAGAAATGAACTAAGGCAGTGGCAATGAAGATAACTCGCCTCTAGGATGCTGCAACTGCCATACAACTCACTTACCATCTTGTCCATTTGGGGAAGAAGTTATAAAGACTGAACTGGCACTGCTCCCACTTTTCCATCTCACTGGGAATTGAAAGAGAGGCTGTCAAGACAGACTCATGCAATGCCATCTGCCTCTCTACTTGAGGAAATGGCCATTAAAATGATGGTGAAATGTTGGGTATTTAATTAGGGACAGGCTATAAGTTTCTTTAGTCTTCTGTAATTGACACCTGCTGGGCCACACAAATAATATAATGATAGAGAGGGAAACTATACATGTATATATATATATATATATACATATAAATATAAATGTAAATTATTATATATAAACACTGAGATAATTACTAAAATTCAGTTGAACATGAGAAAAAGAGAATGCAATATTTTACATGACTATAAACACAATCTAGCAAATAATTTGCATTTAAGTAATTTGGGTAAGAACTTTATATAGTACATGTTTTGAAATTGTCTTACTTCCCAGTGAGGAATTCCTCCTAATTTCAAGGATAGACTTCTGCATCTATGCCTTTCTCAGTCTTGGACTTGAGATTTTAAAGTAGATATTAGAAATACCATCAATTAAAGGTGCCTTATTTTTCATTCAAATATAATTTCGCAATCTAGAATGATGTGCATTATTATAAAGACACACCATTACGATTATATCTCAATGGGCCACTAATGTTTATGGCAGACTTTCAAGTCTGTTAAATGTATAGTTTAGCCAACTACTGGAAATACTATTTTTCCCTCCAGTTCTGGATCCTAACTATTGTTTCTACTACAGTGTAAATGGAATCCACATTTCAATAGAAGAGTACAGCTGGGAATTAACAGGCCAATAAAAGGGGCTTTAAAGGTGCATTAAACTACAGTTCAAGATGTCTGCTGCATTTGCAACATAAATGCTAATAAAATATAAGTCTGTTATTAATTTTTTATGGCCCAACCAAGTGATAAAGGCTAAAAATATTTAAATATCTTTTTGGCATATGTCTATAAGATAGACAGAAAAGAAAAAGATAGGTAATGAATGGAAGGGAAGGTGTCAGTAAGAATCATTTGTCTATGGGATCTTTATTAAAAATTTTTAATTTTTTTCTCACCCAAGGCATCTTGGGATTGATCTCTTTTGAACAAAAAGGGCAAGAAAATGCTTCTATCGTTTAAATGACTGGAGCATTATTCTAGGAGATTCTGCTCGAGGGGCAGCACTGTAAAATGTGCTATTGTTTACCTGACAATAAACCATTTATGTCAAATAATGGCTGACAATACAGCCAGGCTTGTTCATTAGAATCATACAAGTTGCTAGCTGTTCCTTAATAATACTCCAACCTATTTGGTATACTCATTGTTCAAGGCATAATTGCACAGATCTAATTGTTACATGTGACTGGGAAATTAAAATGATGGTCCTTGGAGAGACAGTAGGGTCTGTTTCAAAATGAATTCCATTATTAAAGAAAAAATGTAAAATTGTTTTCTTTTTAATTGACATTTAAAGGTTTTTAAGGAGTGGTGATTCAAGATGGGAGAGAATAATGATGATTCTCAAAACAGGATGAAAATATGAAACCATATGGAAAATAAAATATGAGAGCTATCAGAATCTTATGATTCTACAAAATGTGTTGTATCTATCTACAACTGTGTTGCTATCTATCAAGTTTAACCTCATTTGCCATGGAATAGAACAATGTTGCATCCAGAATAAATATAGATAATTAAAAATTCAGTAAAACAAGCCTAATGCAGAGGAAAAGTATTTTATAACAAGTTATTAGCATCACAGTTCCAATACTACTTAAAATATCAGACAATATATAATAAAATATGAATAAATTTAATGCTGATGCTAACAAATTTAACTTTAGTGTTTGGGTGACTATTACATAGACCTGTTTAAATAATTCTATTTCTTAGTAAACAGTTTCTAACTGTATTTTGCTCTTTATTTCAGAATATCATGCAAATTAAGGTTTGATAGTTTTCTAAATAAGGATAGTTATTCCTTTATAATGTTGCTTTGAGCTGTATAGATGCCTACTCACTAGCCAAGTAAACCAAAAAAAAATCAAGGAATTTTTACCGTCTTTTGGAGTCCCATTAGATCAAAAAATTATAAATAGTTTATGATATTAGATTTTTGATCATCAAAAGTCTATTTCTGCAACCAATCTAAGACTTTTAGTATGATTAAAATATTCATCAGTGACTACATTTTATTCTAAATTAATGAAACAACTCTCCAGTTTCAGGAGCAGAATTTTAATCCCCCTAAAATGTCTAAATCAACATACGCTCCCTACTATTAAAAAATGAATAATTTTAATTACTATCCAAAATATCTATATTACTAAATTTTTTCTATTAGAAGCATCTGCAAACCACAGCTTTGTCAGAATATTGTACATGTAAAAATAAAGAGAAGGTGCATAAATATGATATTCAAACAATTTTGCCTAATTTTTTGGTTATGTCTTATAAAATTAATTTCTATTTAACAGCTTTGTATATTCAGCAGCTACAGTTTCAGATTTTTTTAAATTCCCCACATTGTAAGTGACCAAGGAAATGTTAATCCAACTGAAATCAAGGGAGAAAATGCTTGCATAGTCACAATCCCCCCCTCATCCACAATGGGCTCTCCTTTCTTTCACTCTTACTATGTGTGGGGGTGGGGAAGGGGGAGATGGACTTTTATTGTGAAGGAGTCAAGCATGGATGCCCAGAACCAATGATTAAAAAAAGTTTTATGACTGGTCAATGTCAAGTGAGGTTGACATGAACAAAACAAATCAAAATGTAATTGAGAAACTCTAACCTTGTCTCAACTTTTGGATTCTTAATGAAGAAAAGAAGTCCCTTTAAATAGTTAAAACATTTATTTCTTACATCTCTTTACATATGTATTTTTAATATTTATTATCTTTGACTATATGTGTTATATGCCTAAGAGGGTTATGAGTTAGTGAGAGTAGAGATTAAAAATATCCTAACTAATATTGTGAACTTTGAATTATGATAAACAGAATTTGTCCTAAAAACCAGAAAAACCTGAATCCAAGTTTTTCCTCTGATCCATCCTGGTTGTGTGATCCTGGAAAAGTCATTTAACTTCTTAGTGCTCCAAATCAGTGATATCGAACTCAAAAAGCAAAGGATCCCTGCTGGAAGCATATGGGCTTAGAAAACTACAAATTAAAAATATCTTTGTCATGCTATTGTTTTTGTTTTGTCAAATGCTTCTCAAATACATTTTAATTTGATTTAGATCCCCCTCCAGAATTTTTCAGGGTCCTTAACGCCACTGGATTTCAGCTTGACACCTCTGATCTAGACAACTCTATGACTTTTCAGGGAAGAGGCATTTATCTATTTTAGTAGAGAAAATTTCTGTCCCCAGAATTTTCTTATATCAATGAAATCCTCAATCTTGTCCTTATTCCTAGCTTTCGAATCAATTAGTAGTGCTGGACACATGTTTCACTCAATTAACATTTATTGATTGAATTCAAACTATTTAAATACAAGTCAAATGATTTCTTAGTAAAAGTTTCTTAATGCTTTCATAGTTAAAAACATCAAAATAACAGAAATTTGATATTTTTCAGCCTGATTTTCCAAGGAAGTCAACTCCTAGGATGAATACAGGGAAATCTTGAAAAGTTCAGGTAGATGGGAAGTAATTTTGCCTATGATACATCATTAATCTAGCTCTGTTGGTGACTTTATTCCAGTATAAGCATCATGAAGAAAGAGTCCGTGTCATTTCCAAATGCAGTATCCAGGAAATTTTCTGTACACCTTAAATATCTAGAGAATTCATAGAAAATGCTTTCAATTTTGAATCTAAGCTAGTGCCTTACACATTTTCTAAATCCACTATCATTCACTCATTTATGTATGGTTGTTTACTACTTCCATCACAGAACTATGGCTTATGCTTATTCAGTCACATTGTTTTTATTCACTAATTTTTGAATTAGTTCTGCTCTCTTCCCCTTAATCCCTCCTCTGTAAAACGAGTTAGAAACCTTTGAATTGAGAAACTACAAAGCCACAAGCAAGTACTTAATTGTTGAAGTATGGTATGAGCAGAAACTCAAAGCAGGAACATTTTCCATAAAATTTTAATATCATAAAAATGAATGACTATTGGTTTAAGTTTTCAACTAAATTCAGAATAATCCTAGCACTATTTTAGTTAGTGAGTTCAGTGATTTGGAGGACAATGAGAACACTGAGAACAATGAGAACACTGAGCACCAATATAATTATTTTTTGTGTTGTTCCTTAGCTAGCAAGGTAAAATTTCAAGTCCAAACTTTAACTGTTTTGGCAAATTGGAGTCATGAAAGGACAGAGAGTAGCATGGATGAATCAGTGTAAAACCATAGATTGTATCAGAACCAGAAGTACTGAAGTAATTGGTCAAAAATGTTATCTTCATAGATAATAAAGAACTTTTTCCCCTCATCTTAGGAAAATGTCCAGAAGAAAAAGGACAGCTAAACAATGATCCATAATGCTGATTCACCAATACAGGGAATATTTCCACTGAGAGAAATTAATAGAGAGATCTTTGTTAAATGATATCATAAGACTGACCTATAGAGATAAGTGAGGGGATGAGGAGAGGAGAACAAATGTGGTTCATCCGATAGCATTCTTTTCAAAACTAGAGTGAAAATAATTATTTGCACTCTAATTGAACTGTGCGCATATATAACTATTATGAGAATATAAAATACTAAATAAATGTGAATATTAAATTTCAAGAGAGACCTGCATGAACAATATAAATCAGAGATCTCATCATGTGCTTGAGAAATTCAAGTTTTGCATTGATGGTGAAGAAAAGCAGAAGACACTTTAAATTAAACAGGTGAAACATTGTTTTTGATACCTTTCTGCATATATACTTTTTAAATTTATATTATGTTCCTCTGTGTATATGTCATATACTGGATTGTCAATTAGCCAAGGAAGTGACTGTCATTAAGTCTTCAGGGGGAAAATCTTAGAATAAAATGAAAATGTTAGCAATCATATTATATCCATTATAAAGATTAGAAACTAGATATCAAAGTGTATATCTGAAGATTTGCCTCCGCAAATGTTCCCATTTCTTTCCCTGGGCCACTTTCTCTTCATTTGTTGATTATATTTCCTCATATCTATATGCATATTAGCATGCAAAATTAACTATGTCAAATTACTTTTAAAAACACATAAAAATCAGTGAAACATTCTCTTTATCCTACATGAAATACATTTGAATATTTTAAAAGAGGATGAAGTACTTGTTTATTATACCCATAATTCTTTACAAAACTAAGAGTTCATGGTTAGTGAAAATTGGGCTCAGCTATGTCGAGTTCCTTACCAATCACCACAGAAGGACAATGAGACAAAGGGAGGGAGTAGGCTCCTCACAAAGGCCTCAGTTTCTTTAAACCCAGGGAACTTACCTAGAAAAATATAAAAAGAAATTCTGTATATTAGCTCACCTTTATACGTCACTTCAAGTTTTACCTTACCTTACCTCAGAACAGTTCTCTGAAGCATCTTTGTACCAGCAATATAATTCTACTTTACTTATGAGACAGTTGAAGTTCTAAGAGATTTGATGACTTCCCAGTGTCAAATAGATAGAAGTGATAGACAAATCATGCTGAGCCCGAATCTAAGGAAATTAGCTTTTAAAGAAACAAAGATCTCAATCCCTACAGTGTATTATAGATCCCAAGGCAAACACAAGAGTAAAGTTTTCAAAGTCATGGAGACATAATCTATTTAACTAGGGTACCCCATATAGTACCACCATCATTATCATTGGGCCTTCACAGAAAATTAATTGCATGTTGATAAATGTCTATGGTAGATATTCTACTGAATATATATTCCCCAAAAGTCAGAGATAGAAAAAATTTACAAATATAATAAATATTCATAACAGCATATTTTTTGGTTGTCAAAAAATTACAAATAAAATTAGTATACATCAATCTCTGACTGTGAAATAAGCAGAAATTACTGAGAAACAAATGATGGTATATGAATATAATAGAATATTATTATAATGTAAGAACCAACAAATCTGGAGATTTTACAGAAACAGGAAAATTGGTATCAACCAATAAGAAACAATGAAAACTGGAGGAAAACAACAAAGAGAATAATTTATCCTAGATAATAGAGGATCAATTTTAGATATAACTTATTTCCCTTCTCTTTACCAGAGATGAGGATCAATGGGTATGAAATGTTACATTTACTAGGAAATGACAAGTTTATTTTTTTCTTTGTTGCTATTTGATTTGTAAATGCAAAGGAGAGCTCTATGGGTTTTAGTGTTTCAGGCAGTATCTTTGGTACTTTTTCCTTAATGTTTTAGAAAAGTTTGAAAAAATATAAGCTTCTCATAGCTAATTCAACTTGGATTTTTTTCCAAGTATTCTTCAAAAGCGCTTGTTTCATTCCAAAAATAATGAATAATTAAAAAACGTTTTCACATTTAATTTTCTTGGCTAAAAAGGCAATATTATCTGGTATGCTGGCATTATTGTGACAGATTCTATATGAATATTTAAATTTGAAAATTGGATTCAGAATATAAAACTTCATGAATTTTCATTTCAGTATTTTTTTCCATTTCTGTTGCCATCACCCTTTTTTTCAGGACCTAACATTACCTTTTGAGCAGACCAGAGCAATCACTTCTCTCTCCCCTGATACCAGTTTCTTCCCCTCCAATTCATCCTGTATAGTTTGAATCACATCAGGCTTCTGATCACATGCTCCTTATGGCTTCCCATTCATTAATAAATGAAATTAAACCTCTTTATTAAAGGTTCCAAAAATTTCTAGAGTGAAGCCAATAAACCTCCTAGTCACCCTATACTCCAGTTAATCCATGCCCCTTATGGCCCTCATGCTTTTGAAATCTTATCTATGCTTTCAGACACAGATCAAAAACCAAATAGCAAAGCTTTATGAAGCATTCCTTGATTCTCAAAAAAGGAAGGAATTTCTCCTTATGCTGTTTTCAAATGTTGCTCTGTGACCCTTCTTTGACAAAGAACACCTCTAACCTTATAACTATGAATATTTGTTCAGTTAACCAATACACTCAATTTTATTCTTTGTCTTGTACTGTTATTTCATTGGTATTTATCTTTGGATATTTCAATATCTTTATTGAAAACTCCCTCCCATAATGCAAATCTGCAATTCATCTGTACAATTTAGTTTTAGAAAATTGCCTTAGAAGACAGTGACTTTTCCTAGTTCATACAGCTAGACTGACACATATTCAGAATATTCTGACACCAAGGCTGGCTCTTTATCTGTAATATTATTTTTGTTTTTCTGTATTCAACATGCATTAATGAAATTAAGTGGTTGATGCATATGTTCTAGCATTCATGCGAAAGTCCACTTTCAAGAAGAAACTGGATAGAGATCCCTAGAAGCTTCAAGGAAATGTTTCAATTCAGGACTGATATCTTGCATATATATTATATATTGATGTAGTGTTTTATAGGTTTATGAGTTTTCATTTTATCTTTACAAAAACCATGAAAGGTAGATGGTGTTGAATGACCTAGTATATATTTGGAAAAACCAAGACTAAGGCAGTTTAAATGTCTTGTTCATGTTCACTTAACTAATTATCAGTGAATCTAGCATTAGAACACTCCAAGATATTTTAAATTCTATCACAGCACTCCCTTTTTTAATGAATGGCTTTTAGCTAACAAAAAAGCATTCATATCTTTCTAGTGTACCCTCTCTTATTTAAGATGATAATATAAAGAGACTTTTTCTTTATGAGGGACTTGCAAACAAATGCCCCCATAAACCTAGTTACAGGTATAGCTTTAGGCATGTTGTAGAAGAGATTATTAAACAGGCAAATAACCTTTGACATTCTTCCCAACTGTGTTTCTCTGATGTTCCCTACTGGATTATAAGTCACTTGGGAAGTCACTAAATTCCATTCATCTTCATGTGATCTACCAATCTATACATGGCATTTTGTCACTAAATGAAATAAGGTAGGAAAGAAGGGAGGGAGAAGGAAGGAGGAAGGAAGAAAAAAAGAAGGAAGGAAGAAAGAAAGAAAGAAAGAAGGAAAGAAAGAAAGAAAGGAAGGAAGGAAGGAAGCAGTTTAACATAAAACTAAAATCCAAAATATGTTTAAATATGAAATAAATTAAACAAAAATCTTTTGTGTGATTTATCTCCATTTAATAAAATCAGAGAAATATATCATTATTCATTTCAATAACAATTTGTTAATGATACTCATCAAAATGAAGTAGAAATTAGTACTTATTCCAATAAGCTTGATGACCCAAATATGCTCATATTCTGATGCTGATATATCAAAATAAACAAAAGTAAATATTCAATATAATAATCTAGGATAATTATATAGAGACATAAAGTGAATATGTAAATAAATGGCTTTCAAATAGGCATTGAAAGGTAAGACCACAAATCACATCATTCAGAATTTCTGTTAAGAACCTGATTGCAAAATATAAGGAAATCAGTCATATTTACACAGTCCAGACAAATCACCAATTGGTTTAACTTTTTAATCAAACTGACATTTGTTTCATAGAACAAATCAGTTCTTGCATTTTTCTACTTAATAACTGATTGAAGTGCATTTGTATCATACTGGGAGGTAAATACACACTACTCTGACCACAGCATAGTAAAGCAGACTAGATTATTGGTTATGGCTTTTTGTTGTTTTGTTTTTCTCATATATACATACTAAAGGCAGGCTTTTGTCCAGACAGATGGAGGATGGTGACTTTCCCTAGTTCAGTTAGCATTTGTTCTTGTTCCAATTAATTCTTCCTTCTCCTAACTCAGTGCACCTTCACTGAACAGTCCTCATGTCTGGTATTTTCTTCCCTCCATACCCTATTAGATTCCCTAAGCACCCTTCAATTCCCAATTAACATCCCTGGTTTCATAAGACACCTTTCCTGATCCTTTGTCACTTAATTTGCTATACTTTTATTAGATATTTTCTATGAGTCAGGCAAAACATCATTCCCAACCTCAAGGAGATTACACTCTTAAGGGGAAGTCAAAATGAAACAGTCAAGTATATGGGTTGAAATTGATGGCTCTGAGATTTCATTCAATTTTATTATTCTTTGAGTCTCCTAAAGCATTTTCTATTTAATTTCAAATTATAACATCATTACCAAAAGAAGCTGACTTTCACATCAGTATAACACAAACACAAATTATAAACTTCAATAAGACAACTCAAGGACAAGTAAAGTTGAGGTCACCCATTTCAAACTTTTCTGCTACTTAGAAAAAGTCTGTTTCAAATATTTATCACACCTCAGATTGTTAAGTGTCACTACTGTACACATCCAACATCTTTATAATTTAAAATCTCAAATTATGCTAATGTAGCCCTGAAACTCCCTATATCTCAAATTTGCCAACATAATAATCAATATGTATCTTCAGCAGTACACATTACTGAGGACTTCTTTTGTGGAGTGCACCTTTATGTCCTATAGAGTAGAAAAGGATTGATAGCAACTTATAATAGTAGACAAAAAACACAAGAACTTTGAATCACCTAGAAAACTGATTATTCTTCCCACAATTTTATCATCCCAATACATCACTTGTTTTTGTTCCTCTTAAACTAGCTCTTCACTATTTCAGTTTGTCAGATGACTTGACAAGAGTTTTCTGGCTAGCCACACCAATTCAAGATGAGTAAATGTTGATGGCAAATAGAAGTTGGTCTGTCTTAAAAATATTCTTTGTGTGCTGGAATCATAAGCAATAGATTTTAATGTCAACAAACAAGTTCCAGATTTTCCCATTTTGTGTTGTTGCTCACATTTTTTTTCTCAATTATTGTATATGCAGAATCTTTTCCATTCTTTCCTTGAGGGTTATGAGACCCATTCTTTAAGACATGTTAAAACTATTTTCTAAATTAAGCCTTTACATGTCACTTCAACTGAAATAGTTCTCTCATCTAACATAGTTCTACATTTTTTCTTTTATAACTCATCATATTTATCTCATATTATAAGTAGTTCCACATTGCTTAACACATAACTTGTTGTACTTTTCTTATCTTCCTAGCATAATTTTAAGTTTTTCATTGATAGGAACTATATATTATTTTGTTCATATTTCTATCAGTCAACACAATGTGTTTCATATTGTAAGCTTTCCACAAATGTCTGTTGAGTGTTAATTCACTGAAACTCCTTGAATCTGTTTGCTTTATATGTGAATTGAAAAAAGTTAACATTTCCCTTTTGTTCATATGTTCTAAAGAGCTTTAACCTAATTTTCATCTGTGATCAAACCCACTATCCTTTAAATAATCCTCACTCATGATCATAAAATTCAATTAACTTTCAGCTGCTAATCCATTGGGTATCATAAACTTTCCTTCTCACTTAAATTGGTTACAGCACAGTGATAATGAGGACAATCATGAATCTCATACTCCTGTGGATCTCTACTAAAGTGTTCTTGTTCCTCAAATCTATGCCAGTGGAGCATAAGATTGAGCAGACCTTAACAAGTTAGAAACACTTTGTTCAGAGAACTAGTAATGGACCAAATATGTGGTTCTGTGGTCAGAGGACCAGCCCAAGAATACAGAAGCTCATCATTAAAAAAAGGTGACAATGAAATAATAATTTTTCTTTTTGTCCAGAGCAACTAATTAAGACTAAGACATAGACAAATGGTATTTGCATTAATAGAAAGACAGTCTACATTAATGATATCAGAAAACCTTGAGTAAAGGAAACTAAGTATGTATGCTTTTGTTGAGGGTACTCTGCCTCTCTTATCTTTTTCAAGATATCACAGGTACCGTTGTCTATCATAGTGAATGGGGACAACTTACAGATTTATGGAATACATTATCATTACTAGCTTCTACCTCAAGGGCTAGGTTTTATTGATGTTGGCTTAGAGAGTCAATCATATTGTCATATTAAGGATGGAATTGATTTATAAATAAAGGACAGATGATGACTACCACCACAACTATTCTGTCTTCCCTTTTCTTGTTAACCTTTCTTTTAATCTATACGCTGGGGAACTTCTGCACCAATTGATCAGGGCTTAGCAGACTGTCTTTGTTCACTATACTGGCAAGACCTCAAGAAGGAGGATAACAAATATGATAGATGTAATTCTTGGATTTCTGATTGCAACTCTGTGAGAATATAAACTCTTTGAGGCTAAGGGCTCTCATTTTTGTCTTTGTTTTTCAGATTCCAGTACGCAATAAATCTCATAAAGGATTTTTAATTGCCTACATAGCCATTGCTGGTAGGAAAAAAGAGTTGAATGTTATCAAGGTAGATTTTTGTTACTAAACTATGGGAAAATTTAAGTTTAGTATTAGGGAAATGTGGAAGGAATACTGGGCTGAGTTTGAACATGTCTGAAAATCTATCTTTTAATCAAGATTTTAAAAACCACAAGTGACTTTTTCATATTCAACTATAAAGAATCAGAACATTTTGAAATATAAGCTAGATTTTCACTAGGTATAAAGAAAATCCTTTTTTAATAGACATTTTTTAAGAACAAATAAATAGAGTGATGTTTACATATGCCTTTTAATGAACAAATTTCTAAGCCTGGCCTAGATGTCAGTGCACTATATTATAATTCTTTCATTTTGTTGCTATTAAAAATAGCCATAAATGATCAGTGATGAGATAATAAAACTTTTTTAAACATAAAAGTAGTTCATAAAAAATTCTTGACATAACAGCCAGAAGAAGAGCAATGCAGCAGGTTTAGGCACATTAAAGAATGAAAAGAAAATGGGGTCACATAAGCTGTGACAGTAGATCACAGTTTGATTAAAAGTCCTTTTTTCAACTAATGGAATTATCTATTTGCTTTCCAGAGACTATTGCATGCATTTAGAAGCAGGAACATCTGCTCTTATACAACAAAATGTGAGAGAAAGGAAATTAATTTGTCTTAAACAATGTGCTATAAAGCATGTTTATAGTAAACTCATATAACAATGAAGCTCTCTTTCAACTGAAATGGAACCAGTCCTAAATTATTTCTGTGTTGCTCAATATTGCAGATGATGACATGTGTTGTGTGAGTGTGTGTGTGTGTGTGGGGGAGGATGTTTGTGTGTGTATATGCAAGCACACACATGCAATGAAAGTGTTGGATGGGTGGGTAGGAAGGGTAATAATTATAAAATGGTTTCTGATGATGTTTGTCCTTTGTTCATGAAGAAGACACAGCATTGGGGAAGTGATGTCATGATAAGCATATGAATTGGATTTGAGTGTGGGTGCTGTGCAAATCACCAGCCTCATTTTCTCCTCCAGAGTCATCTAGGTCCAGTGACCAGATATAAATCAAGATGACTGGAGGTGGACCTGGATGTGAGACAATCAGGGTGAAATGACTTGCCCAAGGTCTCCCAACCAGTAAGCGTCAAGTATCTGAGGTTGAATTTGAACTCCTGTCCTCCTGACTTCAAGGCTAGTGCTCTATCCACTGTGCATGCAAAAAAAGTCTTAGTCCTAAAGGATAATTTATTGTTATTCAATCCTTTTCATTCCAAAAATCTTAATAAAAATGGTCTAAGGACCTCTACTGTATATTATTGATGATTATATCAAAGTTTTCTAGAGCAGATCATAATTTTTTTGTTACAAATGGAAAAATACATAGAATTTAAAATCCTAAAGCAGTATGCCTATTTTTAGTTATTACTTTTTAAGTTTTTATTCAAAATATAGCCTCTTTTTTAACAAAATATTTCCCTGTCATGTGTTAAAATCATACAAAATTCCTGAAAAAAAAGAGAAAAATTTATTCAATAATATTTTGAAAAATATTGAACAAAGCCCCTCATATATATATATATATATATATACATATGTGTGTGTGTGTGTGTGTGTGTGTGTGTGTGTATGTGTGTGTGCATACTGGCGCCTATCACCTGACAAAGGAAAAGTCAAAAGAATAAGAATGCATTTTGGCCAAATAAAAAGAATTTTTGTATAGAAAGCCTGCATCCTCACCTGGCTCATTCCAAAAATTTAAAAGTAGAGGAATTACTCCAATTTGATTGTTTTTATCAAAATGTATAGAAGAAAGAATCTAAAAGGATGAGAAAGCATTCATTTTTTATGATCTACACTAGTTGAAGAAGCACTCATATCACTCAGTTGGCAAAGCCAATAATGAATTACAGTAGGCATTCGACTATGATATAGAGAAAATGAACAATAGACTTTGGGGTATCTGGGCAATTAATACTATTTTAATGTAATGAATCAGTTTCAGCAGCAAAGTAAAATATTGTGTGCTTTCCTAGATGTAAACAAAAAAATCAATAAACCTAAACATACAACTTTAAGAATTTATAACAGATGAAGTCAACATTTGTTAATCTCCTACCATGAGCCAGGTCCTCTACTAATCATCAAAGATACAAAAAAGGAAAAAAATATTTCCTACCCTGAGAGAGTTCACAATTTAATGTGAGAGACAACATGCAAACAGCTATGTTCAAAAAGATATATTACAGATAAATTTAAGATAATCATAGAAGGAATGTACTATCATTCATTCAAATTGCATATTTCCAGATGCCACCTTTTAAAATGGTCAGAGCATGCACAGCCTAAGGAAGTATCATTTTCAGATAATGGTTGGTTGATTTGTCCAGAATATATGTTAGGGCAAGACATGATCAACTAAACAAAGCCCATTCAGTTTTTCTTTCTTCCAGATAGGTCAAAAATAGGATGAATAGTGACTTCTAAGAAATGTTCTAGTATCACTTCTGGTGATATTTCTCCTTGGGCCACCCAAAGAATTTATGAACCATCAGCTCCACAGATCTGATATTCAAGTCTTGCTATTTTACATAGTGTTGGCTGAAGTAGCCAACCTTCACATTTCTATATGTTAGATCCATTAAATGGGCAACAGGTCTACCATCAACAGCTTTATCATGGTTGACTTCCCCTTTAAACCAAGCATTCACATCTCAAGGTCTGCCAAGACAGAAGTACGACTGACAATGTGATTCTGAGGATCATATTAGAAACTGATTTCAACAAGTTGCAGAATAGATATTGAGAAGCTTTAAAACTTATAAGGAAAGTTTATCAATGTCTCTATCTCCTTGTGCACAGGTTTCAACTCTGTATTGAGATACTCTATTGGCATGCTAGCAAAAATGATCAGTGAAAAATTGATTGTGCTATTAGTAATGTTACTGGCTTTATATGCTGTTGACTCTTCAGTCTTAACAAAGCTCTCAGTCTCCTCAGTATACAATCACTGATTATGCAAATATTTGATGTCTGTGATCACTGTATTCAAGAAGCTTTAATCATGGGAAAGAACCAAGACTGTGAGGACCTTGTCTGTAGGTAATTCTCCAACCACAAAATAGTGTCTGATGGACAGTATTAAAATGAAAATCCAGCATGTATAGTTAGAAGGGAATAGAAAGCATGGGACTGATACCTTGAAATAGAAAAAGCCCAAATTTGATAATAATGACAGTACCATTTGAGCCAATTTTGGAACATTTCTGGTACTAAGAACACTACAATGCTAGGAAATATCAATTAATAATGACTTTTCTTTTAGCCATAATTAAAATGAACCATTTTCATTAAACGGAAAGGTCAATTTTCCTTCCTCTTACATTTTACATTTTTTCAAAGTTATGTAAAGTTAAAAAAGCAAACTCAGAAAACTGAATCACAAAACTATTTTGATCTGCCTTCCATATATTTTGTGTGATTGAATTCTAGTGTTTTTCATTTTTTAAAACTTGTTAGAAATCAGGCTTTATTTGAAGAATTTCTGACCCCATGATATTTTTTTTTAATTTAAAGCAATGGGGTTAAGTGACTTGCCCAAGGTCACATAGCAAGAAAATGATTGAGTGTCTGAAATTTGAACTCAGGTCCTCCTGACTGCATCACCTATTTGCCACAGATATTTTTGTGATTAAAAAAGTCATAATCTTGTCTATGGAAATAAAATTGATGCTATAAACACCAGAAATGTCCTTTGGATAGTCTGGGCTTCTAGATACAACTCGATTTTCTGATTATAAAATATTTTTAAAGTTGATAGCAATGTTGAACTGTTTTTTGGAAACATTAATCATAACTGTTGCTTTAAATGTTTGTTTTTATTGTCCTTTACCTCTATATAAAAATGTGCTATATAAATATTTCATCAGCACAAGTGAAACAGATTGAAGTTACAGCCAGAGCAAGTTAACTTTTAAATGTTCATTTTCCAGCATTTAAGGCTGTTTTTATTCATTCTACTCCCATAAAGAAAGGATTGGTCATTTGTAACTTCACTAATATTTGGCAGCAATATATCTTTGTTAATACTATTTAGTATTTATCCTTTTCTTATTATATGATATTTTTAAATAAGAGGTACTTTCATAAGTATCTATGTGTAAAAAAACCAGGCATGATCATAGCCAGTTGGGATTTATTAAGCACATTTTATATATCTGGAACTGTGCTAAGAACAGGAAATACAAAGAAATTCAAAAACCATTCTCTGCTCTCCAGAGCTCACAGATGAATGAGGGAGACAACATGCAAATAGTTAAATCCAAAGTAAATAGTTCATTAATTGGGGAAAGTGTCAGAAGGAAGGCAGTGAGATAAAAGAGAACTTAGAAAGCCTTTTTGCAGAAGGGAGGTCTTTAGCTGGAATTAAAAAAGAACTAACAGAAAATGAGTTGGAGATGGAGATGGAGAGGAAAAATATTCGAGGATTATTGCAGGTATGCACAGAGTCAGATATGGTGTATCCTGGGTAAGAAACAGTCAGGAGGTCCAAGGACACTTGATGAAAATATAAGGAGGGTAATATGACATAAGATTACTGGAAAGGTAGGAAGTTTATGAAGTGTTTTGAAGATGAGAGATTCTAAAATCTGTTATTTAAGGTGATAGGGAAGATCAAATCACTGGGAATTTAATGATTAGGGGGATTGATATGTTCAGATTCACACATGCCAGCTGAGTGGAAGGTTAGACTGGGAAAATACTTGAGGAAGGAAGGCCAACTAGCTGATAATATTGTAATTTCGATGTAAGTTTATGAAGGGACCAAGGTAGTTTCAATGCCAGTGTAGGGAAGGGGACGTATAGAAGAGATGTGTTACTTCACAGAAGATTAACTGGGGAGGGGTAGGAGAGAAAGCGAGTGAAGTGTCAAAGATGTTGATTGAATGCATTGGAGATTGATGGTACAAATGGAAATAATAGAGAATTTTGTTTTATATATATATATATATGTTTATGCTTATGTATACATTAGACACACAATACATGCACATATATAAAAACACATACATATATGCATATAGACATCCACATTCATATACATATTTACACACACAATATATATATATATTATATATATGTGTGTATATATATATGTAAAATACCAAGATATTTTCTATAGGCAGAAGTCAATTCATTACTTGATTATATGCCTGATAGTTATAATATTTGCTAATTAATCTATTCAGATATAAAGTTTAAAGATAGACTTTATGAATTGAACAATAACTTCCATATTACTGATCATAAAAATGAATATGAAAGAACATGTGAAGTCATATGAACTAATGCAAAGTAAAGTAGGGTAAATGAAAAAATATGCATTATGACAAAATGATGTGAAAGGAAAGAACAAGGACAAAAATCCACATTGAATGCTGTGAAATTATTATGACTAAATATGACCTTGAATAATTTAAAGAACTGAATCATAATGCACCTATTTCCCTTATTTCTAGAGCTGTGGCATTAGAATGTGAAACATCACATATAATATAAGACTCATTGTAATGTATTATAAGACATAAGACTCATTGATATTTGACATTAATAATTTGACTATTATTTTTAAGCTTTTTATTTTTTGTTTCAATGGATAACTCACTATGGAGTGAGAGAAAGAAGAGAGCTGTATGGATAAAAATGAAATAATAACAAAATAAAATTTTAAAATGAAATAAAATTATGATGATGAGAAAGACAACTTGGAGTGAAAGTAGTCCAAAGAAAATGTAAATTTTGTGGGAGGTAGGGGTGGAGAGATCTTGGAATAGACAAGGTTCTTAAAGGTCATCTAATCTAACACATGCATTTCTTAGATGAAAAAAAATAGAGACCCAGGAAAAATGCTAAGTGCTCATGGGTAGGCTGAGCTAATATAATAAAAATGACAATTCTACCTAAATGAAATTACTTATTCAGTGCCATGCCAATCAAAGTATCAAAAATTATTTTATAGAGCTGGAAAAATAGTGATAGAAGTTCAAGCCACAAAGGAAGAAGGTCTAGTCATAATAGATTTAAAAATATATCATACAGAGGCAATCATGAAAATTTTTTGATACTGGAAAAAATAGAGTGGTCGATCAGTGGAATAGATTAGGTACAAAATAAGCATTAGTAAATGACTATGGAAAGCTATTGTTTGATAAACTCAAAGATTCCAACTTCTGGGATAAGAACTATGACAAAAGCAGCTGGGAAAACTAGAAAATAATATAGTAGAAACTCAGTCTAGACCATCATCTCACACCCTATACCAAGAATAGGTTATAGTGGGTATAAATTTCAGACATGAAGAGTTTTACCATAAGTCAACTAGGGCCTCAAGAAATAGCTCATCTATCAGATCTATGGAGAAGAGAGGAGTTTATGACCAAACAAAAGATGGAGAACATTATAAACGCAAAATGAATAATTTTGATTAATTTTGCATTTATAATGTTCTCCATCTCCTGTTTGGTCATAATTGTACAAATTGTACACAATTGTACAAATAAAACCAATGCAAGCAAGCTTAGAAGGAATGCAGAAAATCTGGAAAATACTCTTTACAATTACTCTGATGAAGGATTCATTTTTAAAATAGAGAACTGAGTCTGATAAAGTAATCATTTCTGAAATAGTGAACTGAGGCAAATTTCCCCAAATTGATAACTGGTCAAAGGATATGAATAGATAAAAAATGAAAGTTATCTATAGTTAAATGATTAAAACATTAAAACAACTCTAAGGTACCACCTCACACCTATCAGATTGTCTAATATGGCAGGAAAAGGGAAATGATCAATGTTGGAAGAGATTTAGAAAAACTGGGACATGATAGCACTGATAGTGGAGTTGGGAACTGCTCCAACCATTCTGGAGAACAATTTGGAAGTAGGGACAAAGGGCAATCAAATGGGGGTATACCCTTTGATTCAACAATACCACTACTAGGTCTATATCTCAAAGGGATCATTAAAAAGGGGAAAAGACCTACATGTGAACATATTTATCTCAGCTCTTTTTGTGGTGGCAAAGAATTGGAAATTGAGGAGATGTAACAATTGAGGAATGGCTGAACAAATTGTGGCATATGAATGTGATAGAACATTATTGTTCTGTAAGAAATCATGAGCAGGTGGATTTCAGAAAACCCTGGACAAAATTAATTGAACTGATGCTGAGTGATGACAGCAGAACCAGGAGAACATTGAATGCAATAACAAGAACACTATGTGATGATCAACCATGATAGATTTTGCTCTTCTTAGTAGCAAAATAATTAGATAATTCTAAAAGTCTTATGATGGAAAATGTCATCGACATCCAGAGAAACCACTATGGAGTCTGAATGCAGACAAAACAGACTATTTTCCACTTTTAAAATTTTGTTTTATGTTTTTTCTTTTTTCTGTTTTTTTCCTTTTATTCTGATTCTTCTTCCACTACATGACTAATAGGGAAATATGTTTAACATGAATGTGCATATCTAACCTATATCAAATTACTTGCTGTCAAGGAGAGGGGAAGGAGAGAGGTAGAAAAATGTGGAATTGAAAGCTTATAAAAATGAATGTTAAAAACTATCTTTACATATAACTGGAAAAATATAATGAAAATTAAAAAAAAAGAAATTGAGAGCCTAAGAGACTCAGCAATTTAATCAGCATCATATAAGTAGTAGGCAAGAAAATAAGCATTCTAAAACTCCAGAACTTTTTCTTGAATAATAATCACCACCATATAGTTACTGGTGTTACACAGAGAGATTTGACTCTTGAACCAGAGAGTATAGTTTGAAATATTGCTGATAACACTTATTGCTTCAGTTATTTCATTGTTAAAATTAGGGGGTTAGTTTCTTCTTACTCTATAGTAGGGGTGGGGAATCATTGTTTCATAAACAGTCATTTGATATTTAAAACATCAGCCATGGGCCATACAACTTAAAATTAGTGTACTATATTTGATCAAACATTTAATTAATTTACCCCTAAAAAAGCTCCTAGATTTATTGAATTTCAAGTCCTACCTGCGGATGTTATGATAGTGCCAGACCAAATCATTTCACTGTCCTTATACAGCTGGCAGGCTGGATGTTCCCCATCCCCTTTGCTGAGACTGAACCCCGTGTTATCAAATGTAGTCTACAAAACTAAGAAAAGTGGATAATAGATGAAATTTTGATTTTCTTAAAAGTTTAACAGCTGCATATCATTCAAGATATTTTCTTCATATTATAAAATATGCCAGACTCTGTAAATCACTAATATCTGAATGAGAAACTCACTAGTTTTCACTATTAGCAGAAGTAATACAAAATAAATGAAATATATATATATATATGAAGTCTGTGAATAGGTAATATAGGTACAATAAACTCTCTATTATATAGTACGACCTGGGACATATAAGGCCACGATTAAGGTAATAACACATAGATTACCAATCTTCAAAGAATGAGAATATAATAAAATACATTTTACATGAAAACTATTCTAAACAGTTTTTTGAGATACCTTGGGGTTAACATTATGAATGGCAATTATTATTATATTATAAATATGACAGTTAATAGAAATTTCCAGTTGATCAAGAGCTGGATGGATCAGTTTTTCTTATATTCATATTTCCTAATTCCTAGTGAAGTTAATAAGAACTGCCAAACAGAGAAGAAATATAAGAGAACTATCACACCAAGAAATAAAAACCTATGGGTTACACTTTTTAAGTACTTACTGATTTAAGTTATAATTTGGAAATTTAAATTGATGGAAAAAGTGAATTCTTTATAAGCTGAAGGAAATGATGAAAATTAGGGATTTATCAGTTTAAAAAAATCTGTGCTTTAAACATTCGTTGTAAATATATGAAACATCTATTTATTCATATACAACATCTCTACATATAGACTTTTTCATAAATTTGATAACTACTAAGAAATTTAAAAGAAAAAATAATCAAGAAATATGACATCACTACACTATGAATTTTCTAACAGGGAGAATGCTTTGTTAAAGATTCTTCCAAAGGAATCCCATCAGTAACCTAAAGATCACAACTCTGCTGTGTGTATAGTTTGCATCTATTACAATTGCCCAACATTTAAAAATCTGTAAATTGAATTTCATTTTTCCTTTGGCTATTTGCCCATTTTTCTTAAATTGATTTATTAATGTCCGGTATTGCTCTGCAGTTTTATCCTTTTAGCAATAATAGATGCAATATATCACAAAAACACATTTTTAAGAGTACATCATTAGAGTGATGTAGCACTGGTAATAAACCCCTTCACACTTGGATGAACTTAAATCAGTTTCTCTTTATTGATTTTTGGTCATAACATAATTTTAAAGTTCAACTCAGTTAATAAAAAAGGATTTGCTCTGGTGTTATGTGCAACACACTTGTGTTGTTAGTTTCCACATCATTTGTGGAAAATACTCTTATGGTTTCATCATTGATGGGTCTATCATAGACACAGCAATATGAACATAATGTTATTATGATTATTCTAATGCACATGATCTTTTAATCCTCCTTTATTAGCTTTTATTCATTATGTATGTAAAGTATTATACAAAATTTAAAGCAGAGTATGCCAGTCAATAAGCTTTTAAGTGTCTACAACATTCTCAACACTGTGCTAAGGACCTAATACAAAGAACAGTAAAAGATAGCACTCTTTCTCAAAGAGCTCACGGTCTACCAGAAGAGTTATTATTATTATTGCTATCATTATGATGAATTTTCATTAACTTATTTTTCAATATACCTCCCATTTATCTAGACCAAAGGGCCAATTATATATTTCTTCAATATTGAGCCAACTTATAAATGATATTATCATTTCATTTAAGGAAATTATTTTATTTTTCCCTTCTATCCAGCTATTTATAACATTACTGAATTTCAACATTTGGTGAGGACAGCATTTTCCCTGCTTTTGCTGAAAATAGAAGACCTTGCTTTTAATATGTTCTCCAGAATAATATCATTACTCCATAAGGAATTATGAATCACGTCCTTGGTACAGGATGATTGTTGATCTTATTAATTCATTCTTGGAGCTGTTCTCAATCAGTCAGTGTACCATTAATTAACCTGTTTTCAGCATTATGAATTGCATACTTTATGAAGGGCAAATCATGTCAGGATAATTTAAATTCCCATCTAGGACCAAGTAACAGGCCTTGTAGACAACAGGGAGGCAATAGATATAACATATGTCTCATCTTCAAGATGGCCTTTGATTCTAATCATACACAATATTCCTATCGTCAAATGATATTTAGAGCATACTGGCTACTAAATTAATGTAAAATTGGAAATATAGGGTTATAAAGTTCCTGAAGATATTACAGATGAATAAAGAAAAGTCAAGAAATGCAAACTAGCTTTTTCAAGGTCACATCAATTGTAAACAACACAGGATTCAAAAGTAGACCTTCATTCTGAAGCTAATGTTCTTTTAATATAATATATTAGATCCTTCTACATGATGTTCTCTTCCATTTCCAGAACTGTTAGAAATGGGTTTTTTTGATACCCTATATGACAGAATAGAAGAACAAAATAAATTTCATAGACTTTGAAATATGGAGCAAGGAAAATCTAGGATGTCTAAAATACCCCATCCTCCCTTAAACCCTTTCCCCAAAGGCATCTATAGAGACTTGGTTTGTACAAATCATTGTCATTGGTTTGTCTGAATCAATGAATCAATCACAGTTATTTATTAAGTGCCTACCATGGACCAAGAACCATGTTAAGTTCTGTGGATATGAAGAAGGAAACAACCCCTACTTTCAGGGAGTATATTTTCTAACTGGAGAAAGAAGGTGAACAACTATAATCTTACATTAGAATTGGTTAAATTCTAAATTCTGAATCAAACTTTTCTAAAGGTTTTTAACAAACTTCTTAAATATTTTCCTTAAACATTTGTATGTTATAATGTTGTTGTCATTTTGTAAATAATAATATTTAATACCTTCTAATTCAAAGTCTGAGATGTTGAAATAAGAATAATATTAGGAGAATGATTAATTAAATTGGAAATTATATGATATGAGACCTTACAACACTTTTATTTCTCAATATTTAGCTATATACATTTTGGGATGCAGAATTTCATGCCTGTCACATAATATGAAGAGTATCAATAGGATGAAACCCATTTTCTACAATTATCAATAAAAAATAGGGTGCAGAATCAGGCTATTGAAAATAGACATCTAATATGGCAAACAATTCTGTGATATACTGAATTAATTGGGGGGTGGTATGTGAGTTGGTTTGATATCTCATATATTCATATATATAAATATACATATTTGTATATATTGATCTAGATATAGATGTAGAAATAGATATACAGATATATATATGTATATATACATATATATATAAATCTGTGGATCTGATTATACAGATAGGGTCTTTTATAAATTATTGTAAAACTAGACAAAAGTGTCTAGAGATTTAGAGATGAAATTGATCAGATTATCAGATCTGTTTGTATAATATATCATTTAATATATTTATGTGATATAGCATCTATCTAGAGACAAGGTAGAAATATATACAGAATCAACTGTTGGATGATATATGTATAAAGCAAACAATTCACTTAAGTAAAAATCTGTTTCTTTTCAGCTGGATGCAAAAAAATTCCACTGATGTTGTCATCTAACTATTTGATATTTCTTAACAACAAAAACCTGGTAAACCTGTCATTAAACTGTGTTCTAGCCCCTACATAGAAAATGAAGGGCAGAACTAAGCTATGTTCTCATCTGATATGTCTGTGACAGAATTACCAAGGCTCACTTAATAATATGTGAACCTGTAGGAAATCAACCAGCTAATTATCTTCAACAACGTAAGTCATTAATCCACATACTGCAGTTCTATTTTGCTTACAAAAATAATTTCTGACTGGTAAAAGACAGTAATATTCACTGTTAAATGGTTGATTCTCACAGTTTGCAAAAAAAATGCGTGATAGCTTATTATCTAAGTTTCCTCCCTCCAAGAAATAAAAAAGACAACTGGAACCTACAAAACTAGTATTATTGTTTGTTGTTGCTGTTATTTATTAATTTTATGCTGACAAGTTGACCAAAAAGGTGGGATAACATAATAACTAGAGCACTAGATGGTGTGTCAGAACCCAGTATTTATTTTCTGACACTCCCACCTACCTTTCCAGATTTATTCTTTTCTACATAAACTATGGTCCAACCAAACCATCCCTGTTTATCTTCATATCTTTTATGAAGATATTTTATCTTCATATTTGTTACAAATCAGTCTTTTCATTAGCCATCCTGGATCCTCAAAATCTATTATCTCATCACCTTCATCTCTAGGAATCCCTAATTTCCTTCAAAATTCACCTGGTAAAAGCATCACCTTCTCCATGAGGTCATTTGTTTCCCCAGTTGTTAGTACCTTCCAATAAAAATTACCTAGTATCTGTTTTGTATCATGGCTAGACAGCAAAATATCTGAGGGTAGGCACTATGTAACATTGTCCACTTTATCTAGAACAATGCTTAGTAGACAGTACCAATATTTTATAAATGTTTGAATGTTAATTATGTGTCCTAGAGAGAGATATTTAATTTCTTGATCCTTAATATCTTCTACAAATGACGTCTCACAAAAGTTAAATGTTAATTTTCAGTGCTAGCATTTTCTCCTCAGAATTCAGAAAATACTACAATAGGATTTGATTTATTATTTTTTTGATATCTAGATTTCAGAAAATGGTGGGGAAAATGAAGAATAAAATTTTATAGTATGTCATTTGTAGTTTTCCCCAGAGAGTCAGTTAAACACCAGCAGACTCTTGCATCTATTCTAAATTCATTTGAGAAAAAAAAAACAGTTTCTAGATTTCTCTAGGATCAATCAAATTGAGGAATGTCCTTGTCTAACAATTGAGCACACAAATATAGCTATATAAAACAAGAAATAAATCAGTTGAAATATTTTACTTTTTATTTCAGCTTGTACTTATGCCCTTTATTTCTAATTCTATTTTTTCTCCGTGAATAATAGTTTCAATTTGTCAAAGGAAAGACAGAGGAAAAAACATTCAGTTGTCTTGATATTAAATGTGTGAATGATCATTAAAAGTTATAAACTATTGTCCATCTCTGAACAGATTACAGCAATTGCATCTGAGAGAATCTTTAGGAATAAAGGGAGGGAGGAAAGATTTGAACAAACCAAGAGAATCAAAATGAAGCAAGAGGAGAGGAAGAAAGGAGAAAAGTAGATAGGAAGCAACATTTGATCCTATCAAGTTCAGTGTTGAAGAATTTAAAATTTAGACTTAAATGTCATCTAGTCCAATTCCTTCGGTTAAACAGATGATAAAACTGAGACCCAGAAGGATAATGATTTGACCAAAGTCACACACTCAATAAGTGATAGAGCCAACATTTTACTGAATTCCATGTATTCATTACTAATATTTTTTTCTGTAACATATTGCTTCCAATAATGTGATCTTAAAGGAAAAACCCTCCTTGATTTAAATGTTTAATGCTTTAATAAAGTAATATCCTTAATGTTCTGCAATTGATGCATTATTGAACCCATATTTACAAAAGTAAATTTTGAAAGCATAAAAAATCAATTTCATATTAGAGAATATTCTAATTGTAAAACAAAAATAGCTCCTAATCAATCATTCCTGGTAATAAGTAATGACTACAAATGCCTTATTATATTATTAATGATGCAGACTATTTTTTTTACTTCTGAAGCTTTTATTTTAGATGAATTTATTCTATTCCATTTCTCTAGCAGCTAGGTGGTACAGTGGATAGAGTGCCAACATTGTAGTTAGGAAGATCTGAGTTCAATTTGATCTCTGATGCTTACTACTTAGGTGAACCTAGTAACTCTATTTGCATCAATTTCCTCATCAGTGAAATGAGCAGAAGAAGAAAATAGCAAACTACAGTATCTTTGCCAAAAAAACCCAAATGACATTATAAAGAGTTGAAGTTGACTTAAAAGACTGAACAGCAAAAATAAGTCTAATTATAGTAGATAAAAGCAATTAAATAGCTTGGATAGATCTTACTTAAAGATATTCATAAGGCACTAAACATAGTTCTAAAATATAATAAATATTATTTACCATCATCATTATCATCACTACTACTAGTAGTACTATTACTACTAACCAGCAAGCCTCCCTCATAACTAGAGAGCCAATAGTAGACCTTGGCTCAGACCCCTAAGGTCTGAACAGTCACACTTGAAATAAATGTGTGAACTCATGCAATTTTCTACTTTATGGCAGCCTAGTCAATACTATGAACACATTTAGAAACAAAAATCAGGGACTACATAAAAACTACCTGCTTTGTCAATGAAAGCAACCTTTTATTATAAAGTGACAGTTTTGTAACTTCAAAAACGGGCTTTCATTTTGGTAGAATATTTAATATAGGAATGAAAAATGTTTCTTTTTTTGCCAATGAGCTAAAAACAACAAAATGGCTTTTTTTCCCCATCAGAATTGCCAAAGGGGAAGGAATTTGTGAAAGAACTAGGAAAGCTATTTAAACTATTGCATCACTTTAAGGAAAGAAATAAGTTTTAATTTTGGATAATAAATCACTTTTGCAGCACTGCAAAGATCACAAACTTACTTATCAAAACAAAATTAGTCATTAAACTATAAAGACCTCAAGCAATGAAGACAACATTCAACATTTCTCATTTTATACACTTTGGAATCAATATTGTATATATTTATCAGCATTCACATAAATATATGTATGTCTTTATATGTATCCATGTATATTCTTAACACTAATTTGACCAATAAACCCCAAAGGAAATCATCAATATCATGGTTCTACTATGTTGAGAAGCAATAAAAATAAAAATAAACAGCACAATGAGTGAAAGGTTTCATTTTCTTTAACTATTTACAAATATATAAGTCTTCCTTTATAAAAAAGTTCTATTAATATTGGTAAGAGATAGGTAGCTAGATAGCTAGATAGATGAAAGATGATAGATAGAGAGAGAGATAGATGGATAGATAGCTAAAGATATAGATATATTTTAATTTTTGACATAAGGATTTCATATTATTAAACCAAAAAGGTGACAGTTAGAGACAAAATCTGTCAAAAATATTCTGACGCAAAATGCTGGGGAAAAAGTTTAATGACTTGGCATTGTCAGCAAAGGACTCTTCTTGAACTGCTCTTGAGTTAAGAGTTAATTTTTTATATTTTAAAATATAAAAGAACTTTATTTGCAAAGTAAAAGAAATCTTAGCTATTTAAAAAAAAATAGGGTTGATTTGTTGTTCTAATCCATGTTTCTTAGGTTTTTGGGTTTTTTTGCAAGGCAATGGGGTTAAGTGACTTGCCCAAGGCCACACAGCTAGGTGTGTCTGAGGCCAGATTTGAATTCAGGAACTCATGACTCCAGGGCCCGTGGGTGCTGTATCTGCTGCTCCACCTAGCCACCCCTAGTCCTTGTTTCTTAACCATAAATTCATTGCCTCTAAAATAGGAGGCTTAGCCTAAAATTCATGAATAAATTTCAGAAAATTTGTTAACATGGATGGGGAAAATCATTCATCTTTAATAAAATTGATTTCCTATATAATCCTATATGTTATTTTTTGTGCATTTAAACAAACATTTTTAAGTGCCCAGTCATCAGATTACCAAAGGGTTGCATGATACCAAAAAGGTAAAGATCTAAATGATTCTAGAACGATAGTTGTGTATCTCTTTTTCACAAATTAAGTTCTATTCAACAAGGAATTATTAAACTGCTTGGTCCCAAGTCACTGGTGGGTGGGAGGTGCTGAGCATTTCAGAGAAAACTAAATAACATTCAATGCCTTCAAGGACATGATATTCTCCAGGATATTAGATAATTCCCCATCCTTCTTCATCAAAACTCTAAATATGTCGTCTAATCTTTTAAAACAATCTTAATTTTTCTTGTAAATGGAAACACCAGAACACTCAATTCATTATTAGAATTCTGAATTCTTATACTATTATGGTTTTTAACTAATGCAAAATATATCCAATTTCTTTCTCTGTGTATATATCTACATATGTCTATGTGTATGTAAGCATACATAGAATATGTACCCATATATATATAATATATCTTTTTTTTTAGGTTTTTGCAAGGCAAATGGGGTTAAGTGGTTTGCCCAAGGCCACACAGCTAGGTAATTATTATGTGTATGAGACTGGATTTGAACCCAGGTACTCCTGACTCCAGGGCCAGTACTTTATCCACTGAGCCACCTAGTCACCCCCATATATATCTTTTTAAAGTTCTTTGATCATTTCTTTTTTTTAACCCTTGTTCAATTCCAGCATGCATTATTGAAATGATAAGACATAAAAATGTATTCTATGCTCAACTATGTTTGTTCATGTGAGACATTTAAGAGTAGGCAAATCTTCCATGGGTTTTTCCATGTTAGTGAATGCCAGTCTAATCATTCTTAGGTATTTTTCTGTTTCAGTGAGTTATTTCCAAACACAGAGCATCATAAAGTATTATAGGTGTAAAACAGATTAGATAGGGGTTTTTAATCCAAGGTCCATAAACTTGTATGTGTTTAGATATAGATATTTAGATATAGATATATAGCTATATATGTGCATATATGTATATATGCCTATGTATACTTTTCTGTAGAAATACATATTTATACACATATATGGTAGTACACTGGCTCAAATATGAATTTATGCATATAATTGATGCTTTTCTTCTCAAGGGGACTGAGGGACAGAATTTGAAACACAATTTTAAAAAATGAATAAATGTGTATTTCTTTTGTTAACTATATCAATAACTGATTTCCTTTGTAATCCTCTGTATTTTATTTTGTTCATTTAAAAACATTATTGTGAGGATTTCATCAATTTCATAAAATAAGGTAAGAACCCCAACATTAAGGAACATCAAGTGCAACTATTTCAACTAGAATTTCAAGAAACTGAGTTCCAGAGAGGTCATGTGATCTGTCTAAAGTCTTAGAATCAAGTTTGGGTGCAAACTGGAATTAGGCCAAAGGCTTTCAGACATTTAATTTGAAGCCTTTCAAAAATAACTTTTTCCTATTAAAATTTACTTTATTTGTAACTACCTAGTCATATTATTTTGCATTCTTGAATTTTTCTTTGGAATTTTGACTCTTCCACCTTATTGTAATAAGGCAATGAAGATAAAAGTTCCTCATCTAAATCATAAGTAGACTTACTTAATTTTGTTACATCTTGAAATAAGCTATTTACAAATATCCTTTGGGAAAAAATAAAACCCAAACTCAAAATGACACTCAGACTTTTTACAGGACTTCATTTTTGAGCACTATCAGCCAGCTTATTGACTCCAGGAAGAAGAAACTTTCATGAGTGGAACTAGATGACAAATTTTCAATTCCTGGTTTTTGCACTCAACATATACAGATGTATTCATGATTTCTATAAAGTTTTCCTCATCTGAACATTTCATTTAAAAACTGATTTCATTGTGAAATCATGAAAACTTTAATAATAAACACTGTGTGCAGATGACTATATGTAATATAAAGTTAAATGTAATAGTCTCTGGACTCAAGACATTTATATGCAAAAATTGTAGAATATACTACAAAGTATAACAGGTATATAAAAGGTTCAAACTAAGTATCCTTTGATGTTCCAAGGAATAATGTTAATATTTCCCTGAAATTGAAAAGAATTCATAGAAGAAATGTCATGTGAGCTCCATTGTAAGGCATAGATAGCTATTCAAGGGTAGGAAGGGAGGGAGGAGGACAGGAAGTAGCAAGTATTACTTTGAAATATAAGGCATGTCTAAGAGATGGCAAATAATTCAGTGGCTCTAAGATAAGAGTGAATACACATATAATCAATATTATGCCTTCTCAGATGACTGGAATGGGGTGGTAGAGAGGGAAAGAATTTGAAGCACAACATTATAAAAAATGAAAGTTAAAATGTTTAAATGTAATTGGGAAGTATTTAATGAAATTATATATATATATATATATATATATATATATATGGATAAAGAGTGCATGATAAGGATGTAGGAAAACAAGATTATAAAGGCTTTCATTTTAAATATAAGGAGCAACAGGAAGCTAGAAAAGGATTTTGAAAATAAGAATAAAGTAGAAAAATAGACAAATATTGAAATGCTAATATTTAAATTAATAGTATATTGCTAGGAATACTCTGATTTTCTTAAATTAAAAAATATTTTAGCTGTTTTTAAAAAAATGGTGCAAAATTCAGAATCCACTTTTCATTTTTTTCCTACTTTGTGAGAAACTCCATAATATAAATACTTGCATCAGATACACAGAGAGAAGTAAGGAAAGTCAGTGCACCTCAACTTTATACTTATAATCCTGTGATTCTCAAGTATAGAAATTTTCACTTGGGTCATGAGTTTGACAAACGGGAAATAACTTGTGCAGAATGAATAGAGGTATGCTATATTTCTTTCCGGGGGGGAAAAGATGATAATAAAGCCAAGGTTGCAGGTATAAATAAAAATGAAACACAATTATCTTCTATTGCCAGCTCAGCAGAAATGGGCAAGAAGGGGGACCAGTGCATGTCTGTTACAGAGAAGAAAAAAAAGAGGAAGAAAAAAAATTGGGATATTAAATCTTGCTGTCCTGCTAAGGCTCTGGCAAACGGCTCTAAGGGGACAATTAAACCCCATTGCTGAATGGAAGGAGAAGCAGGGACCGTGACAGGCTAGCTGCACTTTAAAGAGGTATAATGAAAGGTGTCAGTGATTGATAGTTAATCTAAGCATGGTTTCAAACAAGATGCAAAACCATTAACCAATGCCTTTTTTTAATGGCAAAAGGAGAAGACACAAGATTAAGGGTTAACAAATGAGGCGATTTGGAAGATTTGGGGGTACTTTTCATGTTAATACCTACTAGAAAGTTTAATTCAAACTCAATTTTGAAAATATTAACTTCTGTTACTTTGATCTTTGTAGAGTAAAATCATCTGTGATTTCATTTATATGGGGACTCCTGCAATAAAGTAGATTATATATGTTGCATATGTAAATATATGTCTGTGTTATGTACTAATATATGTATATGTACACTTACATAATAAACAAATATATATGATATGTATCTATATCTACCTCTCTAGACAGATGTGCTTATTTTGAATGTACATATAAATCACTACCAAATAGTTTCTAAATTTGGGAAAATAGAATTTTTACATTCCTATCTCCAACAAACATTTGCCAAAGGTAACCAATAAGAAATAGTTCTATTATCATAAGTAAACATTTATGTAAATGTCATCTTCCATGTTAGAATGTCAGCATCTTTCAAACAGAGACTAGTTTAGGGTATTTTTTTATCTCTAAGAGTTAGCATATTTCCTACCACATAGAAAATATTTAATATATGTTTTTTGAATGACTAACATGCCAATTACAACTCAGACTTGGAAAAGGTAACCTCATTCATTCCATAAATTCAAATGAAGTTCAAATTGTTTGACCAAAATCCAAGGACCTCTATTCTATAAACACTCAGTCTGACCTGTTAAAATACTGATTACATTGCTACGTGTATATGAGAAATAGCATCAATATGGAATAGAAACAAAAACATTAAAGATATTTCATTGCATCATGTTCATTTCTATGATGCATTAGTACTTAGAAATTAAACAGAAAGTTCAAAAGTTCACATTAAAAAGTACAAATATATTTTCCCTAATTATTCTTCATTAAATTAGAATTATTATCAAATTAATGATTTCTTATTTTGTATCAAGCATTGAACTTTCCTGAATCCCTCCCTATTCTTAAAACCATGAGTTTTTCCCCTCTAAACTAGCTGTTGTTGAATAGTTTATCGTTGTATAGCAAGCATTTTTTAAGCATCCACTAAAAAAAAATTAAATTGTACTTATCTTCAAGGAAAGAGATAAAATGTGATTATACAACATATCCCAAAAGTCTTAATGCAGTTTTATGCTATTAAAGCTTTGGAAGTAAAGTTTTGCAAAGAATGAATTAGATAAATGCAGATACTGCTTTAATGATATACACACATACGTACACAGACCAAATTAAATACAAAGTATTTTGGAAATAACATAATAATACCCAGAAGTTGTGGCCCTATGTAATGCTCTATACCTATTATATATCTGTCATGTTTCAATCTGTACTATCTATCTCTATGTTATATATTCGATGTATTACATATTTGTGTGTGTCACATCTCCCTGTTAGAATATAAGATTTATGAAGACAAGAACTATGTCTTAACTACTTTTATATGTCTCTCAGAATCTAATACAAGATTTTGCATAATGTAAACATTGAATAAATGATTGGTGAATGAATGGATGGATGAAAGACATTGGAGAAAATGGCTTTTCTTTATAGACAATAATAAAATAGATTTCTTGGCATCACTGAAGATGGAACATATAATTAACCTTCTCAAAAGCATTAATCCTAAGTAGATAAATTGAAGAAGTTATCAATATTACTAATAAAAAATACTTTAAGGGAAAGTGAAAATAGCTACCTCATTTTAAATTGCTCTATACTCTATTTTATTCTAATTTTAATTCTCCCCTATGGAAATAAAAACAAGCAATCCTTTGTTGTCTTAACTACTTTTTATGTCTCTCTCATACAATATTTTCCACAATGTAAACATTGAATAAATGATTGATGAATGAATGGATAAATGAAAGAACTGAAGAAAATGGTTTTCACTTTATAGACAATAATAAAATAGATTTCTTGGCATCATTTATGATGGAACATTTGATTAACCTTCCAAAAAGTATTGGTACTAAGTAGATAAATTGAACAAACTATCACAATTATTAATGAAAAATAAGGAAAAGTGAAGATAGCTACCTCATTTCAAATTGCCCTGTACTATGTTTTAATTTTAATTTTAATTCTCCCCTATGGAAAAACAAATAATCCTTTGTGCTTCTTTATTTTGGGATGTGATTTTAGTATCCTCTGTAATGCGTAACCTTAAGTAATATTTTTATTTTGTACTATAATGGACATGAGATTATTGTTGTTTTCTATTAGTGAGAAAGGAAAGATTGCAGCATGTACAAAATAAGTCCTGTTCAATGAAACTGTATACTATAAAAATCTATTCATTTGTAATTTTTTTTTTTAGGGATGGAAGAATATAACTTAACAATGTATATGAATTGACTCTAAGATTCTGAACCATTGAATCAAGGATGGATATCCCGCATGCCTCTTAAAACCCACTGTTAATTCTCTAAGAGTACGAGAAGAAAGAAGGAAAGCATACACTGCACTGAAATGCGCAACTAGGTTTTAAGCTATGTAATTTCCTCATGGTAGCAAGAAGCCAACAGGAAGCTTAGAATGGTAAGAGGCATTTTCTGTTCCCAAAGCAATAAAAGAAAATGACCTTCTAACTGGTCATAATGAGAATAATTCTATTCCTTAAAAAAAACTAGTTTAGGTCTTAAGAATTACCCTGTGTTTTTTGGTATTTCTTCCAGTCAAATTAATTCTGACTCAATTCTTGATTAAAGAAATGGAAGAAATTGATACCTGGATCCCTCTTTTGCCTCTAACAGGGAATTCTACCAAAAGACCTCCATAGGAAATAGGTAGCCAAATGCAACATTCTTCTGTTCAGATTATAGAGTGAAGCAAGAATTCAGAATCTAAAGGTCAATTTTATATACTAAAAAGCTCCTTATCTCAGTATGCCTCCTATAAAAAATTGAATTTGTTCATTAAACATCACTAATATTTCGATTTTGTCCACCTTGTGGAACTTTCCTTGTGCAAAGAAATATACAATAAAAAGGATTTAAAGACCTGACATGTTTGATCATTACTGGCAGCATATCTCTCTTTCCATACATGGGGAACACTACTTACTGATCAAGAGGAAACGGTATTTCCTTATCAATCTACTGGAGTCAAGATTAGTCAATGAACTAATTTATATTCTGATATGTAAATCCATAGGGAATATACACATGCATATACAAATATTATTATTTCTTTCATTTCACTGTTGCCATGTTGCTTACTTCTTTCTTGATTGGGATTACTTTGCTTTATATCAAACCAGTCTTCCCAAATTTCTCACCTTATTCGTTATAGCACAAAATAGTCATATAAGCTCAGTTTACTCAGCCATTCCACAACTGTTGAACATACTTTTTAAAAGTTGTTGGATTGTTTTTACTACCACAAAGTGTTAAAATAAATTTTTTGGCATGAGTAAGAATTTTCAGGAAATTTCCCTCTATCAATGAATTCCCTGGGGCAGGGTTTATGCTCAGTGGGGTGTCTGAGTCAAGGGTTATGGACACTTTCACCTCTTTTCTAAAATAGTTCCAAATGCTTTTCCCAAATTATCAGTCACTTTGCAGTTTCACTCACACTGTATTAGTGAGCCACTATTTCAATAACTCTTTCAGCATTGTATCACTTTTGCCAATCACAGTATACCTTCCTCTTGTACCTTGTATTCATCATCACCAATTAATATTTACAGAGCTCCCCATGGTTTCACATCATTGTATGAGATATGAATAAAACAGTTCTTTAAAAATTGAAGTACTAACATCTTTGAACTTTGCGATGCAACAGTAACTACTTTCCTAACCTTAGCTGGGAAAGAAAATCCCTATTCATCAAGCTGGAACTTTTTCTGCTATAGTCTGTAGACAGGGGGAGGAGTATAAACAGGTCTCAGTGGAATATAGCCCAGTATAAAAAATGTCTTGTGGGAACTTCTTCTGACTGAAAATCAATGCATCCTAGCATAACATAAATAATAATGAGATTTATAGTGACGAGACACTATACTTTGGCATTGTGCTGTCAAAAAGAGAGATTTGGTGGCTTTCTGCCAATCAACCTACTCTTAAAGGGCATGTCACACTATTCAAATCATATTACATTAAAGAAAAGCTTACATGAAAGAAAACCAGATATCTATAACTTGTTTCCATTTCTTTTTTAAAAGAAATTCTCATTATTTGCATTTCCATTTCCTCCATCATAATTAATTTGATGGCTGCTTTGATGGGTTTTCATACATAAAATCCATAAATCTCTATGGGATTTTGAAATAATAAATTTTGGGTAACTTATAATACAATCTTAAAATACCAACAACATAGGGATTCATCTGAAAATCTGCAAAGATAAAAGAGACAATGAATACATTTCTAAGTAATTTCAAAAAAGTAAAAGAATGCTTTAAATTTTATATAGTATTATACTACTCAAGACACTCCAGTGCACAAAATTTATCACATAAATACTTTGCTAATTTCTATACTAGGGTAGAGCATTAGTAAAAAACAAATAATTCAAAATGAAAATATTTATAAATTTATAAATAATTGTCCCGTGAACACCACATTCTGAGAATTCTTATGCACCACATTTTAAAATGTCTCTTGTAGATTAATATTTCTGATGTATTACAATATATGGGGAAGAAGAAATTGAAAGTACTATGCCCATCCACAAGAAGTTTATATTTTATCTGGATTGATGTAATGAATATCAGAGAAACTTTAAGATATAAGGAATGATACTGAAAGTTCTGTAAATTTTCACAATGTGAGATTAGGGATGAGCAAAATGTCTCATGAAACTCCAAACTTCTAGATGTACATTAACAAAATATTCAATATTGTAATTATGTCATCTGTATATATTACTGCCATTTGTCAACTTATTTAAAACATCTGGATTTAGTTTTATTATAATAATAAATATGACTATACCTGCAATAGGCTGAACTATAATTCCTACTCATCACAGTCATGTTTATTTTATAATCTAGATAATCTAGATCTATTGTATTTTGACCAAGAACAAATGAGTATTATAACATCAAATGAATGGATTGATCTACAAGCATATTTCAAACTTTATTTCATGAAAGCCTGATTATTAACATAATAAAATACTTATAACCAAGACTAATAACCAGTAGGTTGGCCCTAACCAAGCAATTATTGTTGTCAAAAGAATTCATGAAGATCATCTACTAAGATGTACATGAAACTGAAATTTACTTTCGAAGAGAAATTACTTATTCAGATAGAATTAAATATCTCTAAAATTATACAAGATTTCTATGAATTAAATTTTTCAATTGCTCTTTATAACAATATGTGTTTGTGTGTCTGTGTGTGTGTGTGTGTGTGTGTGTGTGTGTGTGTGTGTGTGTGTGATAGAGATATAGAAGAAAAAGGAAGGAAATAAGAAAGTGGTAGGGAGGAAAAGAAGAAAGCAAGGATAGAGGAATATTACTGGATAGTTCCAGTACTAATTCAAAGGTATGTACATGGAGTAGAGTGGTTAGGATTACAATGCAATGATAGAACTCTGTCTTAACCATTACCTTGTCAACAGCTACTGAATTAATTCACAGCCTGTTCTTTATGAGTCCATAGTGACATCTCTGATCACTAAATAAGCTTTTCTTCCTAATAGTCATAATTGTAACACCATCATTCTTTCTCTAATACCAGCTTTGACCATCATCTCTTTCCCAAGAAATTTCTTTCCATCCTCCACACTAACTATCAACAATCACTGGAAAGGAATTATCTCATGCCTTACTTTTGGGGCATTGAATTGAATTGAATTGACATTTATAGATTATTTGCTCCATATCATATTATTATCATATAACTAAAAACTATAATTCAACAATTAATGAACAAAGATAATGATTATTCTTTTTATTCAATGAAAGGTTTTATTTATTTTTGACTTTTACAAATTCACCTTTTTTCTTGCTTCCCTCCCCCACTACCCACAGAAGGCAGTCTGTTAGTCTTTACATTGTTTCTATGGTATACACTGATCTAAGTTGAATGTGATGAGAGAGAAATCATATCCCTAAGGAAGAAACATAAAGTATAAGAGATAGCAATATTACATAATAAGATAACAGGTTTTTTTTCCCTAAATTGAAGGTAATAGTCTTTGGTCTTTGTACAAACTCCACAATTCTTTCTCTGGATACAGATGGTATTCTCCATTGCAGACAGCCCAAAATTGTCCCTGATAGTTGCACTGATGGAATGAGCAAGTCCATCAAGGTTGATCATCACCCCCATGTTGGTGTTAGGGTATACAATGTTTTTCTGGTTCTGTTCATCTTGCTCAGTATCAGTTCATACAAATCCTTATATGTTTCCCTAAATTCCCATCCCTCCTGGCTTCTCTTTTTTTTGGTTATTTTGACTTTATTTATATATTACTAAAATATTTTTGTTTAAGAGTAAGCATACTATTCCCTCCCCCACAAAAATATAAAACCTCATGAGAAATAAAGGAAAGGAAAGAGAAAAGAAATGTGTTTCAGTCTATGTTCTGATATCATCAACTCTGTCTCGGGTGGATCACATTCTTTCTGATAAGTCCATCACAGAAGGTACTTCCATATTTTTCCACTGTTGCTGTTACTGATTGTAATTCCTTCCATCCATTCCTCCCCACTTCTATATATTATATTTTCTCTCTCCTTTCACTCTGTCCCTCTTCTAAAATGTGTTGTAGGGGTGCTGAGTGGAACAGAAGACAGAGCACCAGCTTTGGGGCCGCTTGGCCCCAAGCCCACATACCACTCCAGAGATCCAGCAACCACCCGGCTCCATGGTCCCAGAAAGGCTACCCAATCCCAGCCTTTTGCAAAAAGTAAAAAAAAAATGTGTTATATTGGACTATTCTCTCCTATGATCTACTCTCTCCTCTATCACCCAAATCTGCCCTCCCTCATCTCCCTTCTCTCCTTTTTACTCTACATGTCTATGCCCTATTGAGTTTATATGCTGCTTCCTCTCTGAGCCACTTATGATGAAAGTGAAGGTTCCCTCATTCCCCTCACCTACCCCTTTCCATATCATTGCAAAAGCTCATTCCAAAAAAAAACTTCTATATAAAATATCTTATTCTATTCCACTTTTCCTTTCTCTTTCTCCCAGTACATTTCCCTTTTAGCCATTATGTTTTTACATTATATTATATCTTCAAATTCATCTCTTTCCTGTGCTTCATCTATAAAAGCCCCTTCTACCTGCTCTATTAAATGAGAAGGTTTATATGAATATTGTTAGTATCATTTTTCCTTGCAGGAATACCCTTCTTTTCCACCCTCTCTATGCTTCATCTGAATCCTGAACTTGAAGATCAAACTTTCTGTTCAACTCTGGCCATTCCAACAGGAACATTCAAAATTCCCCTGTTTCATTGAAAGTCCATTTTTCCCCTGGAAGAGGATGTTCAGTTTTGCTGGGTAGTTGATTCTTGGTTGCATTCCAAGCTTTTTTGCCTTCCAGAATATTATATTCCAAGCCCTACGAGCCCTTAATGTAGTTGATGCTAAGTCCTATATGATCCTGACTGCAACTCCTCAATATCTGAATTGTGTCCTTTTGGCTCCTTGTAATATTTTCTCTTTGACTTGGGAGTTCTGGAACTTGGCTATAATATTTCTAGGGCTTTTTTGTATCTCTTTCTTGGGGAGATTGGTGGATTCTCTCAATTTCTATTTTACCCTCTGCTTCTAGGATATCAGGGCAATTGTCCTGTAGGAATTCTTTTAAAATGAGGCCAAGGCTCTTTTCCTGATCATGACTTTCAGTTATCCCAATAATTTTTAAATTATCTTTCCTGAATTTGTTTTCCATATTAGTTGTTTTTTCAGTGAGATGTTTCACATTTTCTTCTAATTTTTCATTTTTTTGGTGTTGAAAAATTGTGTCTTAATTTCTTGTAAAGTCATCAACTTCCCTTATCTCCATTCTGAAGGATTGTTTTCCTCAGAGATTTCTTATCTCCTTTTCCATCTGGCCAGTTCTACTTTTTACTACTTCTCCTCAAGAAATTTTTGAATTGTTTTATCCATTTGACTTAAGCTGGTTTTTAACATGTTATTTTTTTCAGCATTTTTTTTTGGATCTCTTTGACGAAGCTGCTAGCTTCATTTACAGGTTTTCCCTACATCTCTCTCAATTATTTTCTTGATTTTTCTTCTTTTCCCCCTTACTTGATTTTCAAAATCTTTTGTTTAGGTTTTTGCAAGGTAAATGGGGTTAAGTGGCTTGCCCAAGGCCACACAGTTAGGTACTTATTAAGTGTCTGGGGTCGGATTTGAACTCAGGTACTCCTGACTCCAGGTCCAGTTGCTCTATCCACTGCGCCACCTAGTCACCCCTCAAAATATTTTTTGAGCTCTATCATAGCCTGAGCCCAACTTCCATTTTTCTTGGAGTCTTTAGATGCAGAAGCTTGGACTTTCTCTTCTTCAGATAGAGTATTGTCATCCTCCTTGGGATCATAGACAAAGTATTTGTCAATGGTCAGGTTCCTTTTTTTTTCTGCCTACTCATTTTCCCAGTCTGTTCCTAGTGTTGGGGTGCTCCCTGAGCTTTGGGACACCCCCCGAAGGACCTCAGTGTGTGAGGCTCTGATTGCTTTCCAGGTCTGTGAATGACCAAAAGCACACCCCTCTGCCTTGGGCTGAGGAGGGGAGGTCCCTGTTCTATGGGGGGCCTAGATTGCGATCAGGATCTGAATGTGGTCAGAGCCCCAGAGTCCTGTTCCAGGGACTGAGGACAGAACTTGGAAATCTCCCTCCTCTCACTTATCTTTGGTGGGCTGAGCACTCAGGGTACAGCTGTCTAGAGACTCCTGCTTGCTGGATCCATGGGGCCTGTTTGTGTTTTTCTGGATCTGGGTGTAGACCAAGCTAAGTGCTGCACTGAGTGCACTGAGTACCAAAACCATGCTCAGGGACTAGGCTTTGTGCTCATTCTGGCAGAGGTCTCCCTGTTGATCTTCCAAGTTGTGCTTGGCTCTCCCTGGGCTGCTTGTGCTGCTGGGAGCCATGGCTAGGTGCCCTGGGGTTGTTCCCGGAAAGCTGAAGTTTCTTCACTTGGCAGAGGTCACCCCTCTAACCCTGTGGAACAGAGTTTTCCCACTATTTTCCAGGTTACCTTGGGCTGGACAATTTCCTCACTGGATATTTCTGTGGGTTCTGTCTCTCAAAAATTTAGTTAGAGTCATAATTTTAAGATTTTTGAAATATTTTGGAGAGAGCACCTAGGGGAAGCTCTTCTATGGCCACCATCTTGACTCCGCCTCTTAAAGATAATGATTATTCTTTAAAGCTTAATTCTAATTTTATCTTCTCCAAGAATTTTTACTTGGTTTGCAAACCATTAATATAAAGTTTTTGCATCACTCAAGGTCTAATAAAACCTCAAAATATACAATGTAGTTAATATAAGAGATCTTTGTTTGCACTTTCTTTGCTTAATTTGACAGGATCAGAATCCAAAAATGTTACAATTTTATTACATTTCTGCAATGTGTCAGCTACAAAGAGAGGTAATATACAGCCCTTGCTCTCAGGGATCTCATACACATGAAAAATAAATCATTTGGACTCCTACTATTTTTTAATCAACCTTAATTAGTTTGTGGTGATTACTTAAGAATAGTGATTATAAGTTCTGTATATTGGGCCGAGATCCATGAGTGACAGATTTTAAGCTCACTTGCTTAATCATAGAAATCTAACTACAGGTTTTCCACCCTTGTTTTTCCTTATAATAGCGACTAAATCCAATGTGAGAGGAATGACTCAACTATATGAAAAGTCTTATATGTCCAGAACATTCTCTGTTGTCCAATAAGAGCATGTGACTATCTTATGACCACTTAATCAGTGAAGATGTCTCATGCTCTGCCTAACTGCAGATTTCCCTGCTGGTGTAACATTTCAAGCTGATGCATCATTTTTTTTGGACTACAAAGCAAGATTTATCAGCCAATAGAATTCTGTATTTGTATAACCTTTTAAAAATGTTCAGGTATCAAATGTGGTAACAAATCTTATAAAAATAAGGTCCTGGAAGAACAGGACATTTCAGATCAATAGGAAGATAAAAGGTCTACTTTATTAGAGGGGACCATGGAAACTTCAGTAAAGTTTCATTGACTCAAAACCTCTGCTTCAGACTCTCTTATTATAGATTGACAATTTTAATCCCCACAGTCTAATGGAAGAGACAATCAACTAACTATATACTGACAAATTGAAAATAACTTGTGTTTCTGATAAAGGATTCATTGTTAAAATATAGAGAGAACTGAATCTTTTTTTTTCTTAATCAGAGTAGAAAATATATTCCCTTGAAAAAATACATTCCCTCTTGTACCTAGGTGAAGAGGAGAATGAGTCATCAACAAGTGTACAAAGAATGGATAATAGTACAATCATTTCCAATATTCAAATATATTCCCTTTTTTCAAGAATCTTTTGATCAAAGGACATGACCAGGTAGTTTTCAGATAAGAAAATTAAAGTTATCAATATTTATATGAAAATATTCTCCAACTCATTATTGATTAGAGAAATGCAAATTAAAATAACTCTGGGGTACCCTATCAGATTGGCTAAAATGACAAAAAAGGAAAATGATGCGGGAAAACTGGGACACTAATGCACTGTTGGTGGAGTTGTGAACAGATCCACTCATTCTGGAGAGTAATTTGGAAGTTACCCAAAGAATAATCAAACTGTGCATACTCTTTGATCCAGCAACATCACTACTAGGTTTATAATCCAGATATCATAAAAAAGGAGAAAGACCCACATTGTAGGGGAAAATAATTGAGAATTGAATGTCCATCAATTGTGGAATGGTTGAATTGTTATGATATATGAATGTGATGGAGTACTATTATTGTTCTATAAGAAATCATAAGTGGAAAAAAAGAAATCATATGTGACTAGACTTTAGAAAAATCTAGGAAGACTTCCATGAACTGATACTGAGAAAAGTGAGAAAAACCAGGAGAACACATATACACATTAACAGGAACATTGTGAGGTAATCAACTGTGATGGATGCAGTTCCTCTCAGCAGTTTAGTGATTGAGGACAATCCCGAGAGATCTGTTATAGAAAATGTCATTCATATCCAGAGGAAAAAAACTATAGAATATGAATGTAAAGCAAAACATACTTGGCTAACTTTTTAAAATTCTTTTTTTTTCTTTTTTCCCCCTTAGCTCTAATTCTTCTTTCACAACATGATTACTATGGATATATGTTAAACACAATTGTACTTGTGCAACCTATATCAGATTTCTCACTGCCACGGTGGGAGAGAGAGGGAAGGGAGGGTGCTGGGAAAATATGGAATTCAAAAATGCAAAAAAGATGAATGCTGAAAACCATTATTGTAAGTAATTTGGAAAATAAGAAAAATTAACCACAAAGAAAATTAAAAAAGAAAAGATGAGGGTGGTGAGAGGAAGAGAGGATTATGAAAGTATCTGAACACCAAATGAGATTTTTATACTTGATCTTGGAGCAAGAAGGAAAATACTGAATTTTATTGAGTAGGAGGCTTAGAATGACAGTCTATACATATAGTAAGAATTTAATTACTACTTGATGGATTAGATTTAATTAAATGAAATTTATTAGGGATAAATGCAATACAAATTCCAATCTTACAGTCAGAGAACCAGTTTATCTAATTTTTTTTTTTTGGTATTTCTTTTGAGTGGCAATGGGGTTAAGTGACTTGCCCAAGGCCACACAGTTAGGCAATTATTAAGTATCTGAGTTCACATTTGAATTCAGGTCTGCCTGACTCCAGGACCGGTGCACTATCCATTGTGCCACCTGGCTGTCTCTGAACCAGTTTATCTAATCCCAGTGGGGAGATGCACGGCTAGATTAAAGACCATGTGAAAAAATATTTGGAGATTTTATTGGCTCATATTGAATATGAGTCAATAATGTGGCAGAGCAGCCAAAAAATCTAATAAGACTCTAGGTTTTGTCAAAAGAATGATTCATAGAAAATAATGAAACATTTTTTCTATTGGTTTTCAATTATTATTATGTGATTAAATGTGGGTTCCTTATAGACTTGTACCCCAAATTACTTAAGGCTTATGATTTTTTAAAGGTATGGTATTTTTGTATTTCTCCTTTCCTTATTCATACTGACATGACATGGTGACTTAATACCATGAAGATAAACAGTAAAAAGGATATTTTTTTAAAAAAGCTCTTCTTGAATATCTTTCAATAAATCTTCATTTTTATCATTAAAATATATGACTGATAATATAGAAAATATCCTAGAGGCAAGAAGTATCTCATTTTGTATATGTTCTCTTAGTATGAAATTTAACACTTTAAATCATGAACATTTACAGGTCTGTTCACATGATACCATGAGTAGACCACCTCCATTATTGTCATATAAAGTCATGTTCATAGTTATATTTGTGTTGAACATCTTATAATGAAGCAACATTTAATACTTGCTTGGCATACCATTAGGAGAAATGACACACTCCTGACTAGGCTCAAAAGAAATTATTTCATTCTAATATTTCTCTTGTTCCCATGAGTAATTATTTAAATGATCTCATTTTAGAAAAATCTGATTAATTTCACTTTACATATTACATTTTTGACAATTTAAGTATTATTTTCAAACTCTGGCTGAAAAGTGGGCAGAATTTTGACTCAACCCCTATCTAGTAGCTGACTTGGAGAATGCAACCACGTATGTACTGTGACAGCTTCATAGGACTTAAATCAAAGCAAACGATTCCTATTGGGGGTCCACTGTTGTCAGCACATAGTCATACCAAATGCCATCTATTCAGTTCATTCAAGCTTAATAAAATATTCAAAAATTGACAATCTAATTCAGGAGATAATACCCAAAGTAAATAATATGAAAATGAGTGATGTAAATAACAGATTAGAATAGTAGAAGAGTTGTCAGGAGGAAATGTATGTTTGTTAAATTAACAGAACTGCAAGGAGTTACAGGAAGAGAGGGATAGGACAAGTCCAAGAAGAGTATGTCTATTCAGGGCATATTCCTATGGTTGCTTGAAAGGGATAAGATAAATATGCTGCGTACATGGAAATGATTGTACTATTATCCATTCTTTGTACACTTGTTGATGACTCATTCTCCTCTTCACCTAGGTACAAGAAGGAATATATTTTCTACTCTGATTAAAAGTGTTTGGAAGAGAAATGAGTTATAAATTCACTTAAAATAGTTGTGATCCCACTAAAGAAACATAAAGTCTCCTGAAAGACCATCTTATATAACACATATTTAACAAGAATTTCTTCTGCATCATAATCCAGATGAAATTCTCTAGCTTTTGTATGAGAAACTTCAGTGAAGGAGAATGGACTGTCTTTTAAAGCAACTTATTTCACTTTAGAATTTTAGGAAGTTTTTTCCATTATATAAAGCCATGTCACATTTTCATGATCTTTTATATAAAACTGGGGTCATAGAGAGAAAAGTCAGAATTGTTCAGCATATTTCTTATCCCATTTATGGCTTATATTATTCATTTTTTTTCTTCCACATGTTAATAGTTACAGAGGAATTCTCATCTCACAGTCCTTTAAATGGAAACAGAGGTGCAGGGTGTTACTGAATGACAACTATAAGTAGAAAGTCGACAGCGAGAAACATGAGAAATGGTTTAATTTTGAATTTTAAAAGCAAAGCACCAGCACCATAAGTGATCTAGAAAGGCAGTTCATTAAAGAATAATTCTACTTGTTCCCTTGGCCAAGTATTCCATCATTACTGGACATTTCTATTTATGTTAAAGAATCTACTCTGAAATGTTTCATTTTGATTTCTTTAGAAGGTAATTTGTTTACCAAGGAGAGCACTGTTCAGATGCAACATCTTGCTCACAATCAGGTATTATTTTTGGGTGGTTTTTCCTTCTCCAATTTTACATCACAGTTAAACAGAACTATAAGGAAATCAAATGATTTGCCCAAGGTCAGCACAATTTTGTGAATCAGGCAACTTTGAAAATATATGATTTAGGGGTGGCTAGGTGGTGGAGTGGATAAAGCACTGGCCTTGGAGTCAGGAGTACCTGGGTTCAAATCTGGTCTCAGACACTTAATAATTACCTAGCTGTGTGGCCTTGGGCAAGCCACTTAACCCCATTGCCTTGAAAAATCTAAAAAAAATATATGATTTAAAAAATCCTTTTTTGGTTTAACTATGGTTTAAATTTTTGATTACTGGATTAGGAATTTTAAATAATCTCAGAATCCTATTTTTATTCTTTCCAACAACTTTTAAATATTCATGTGATTACACATATACATTGGTTTATGTGAATTTCTAAGTTCAGTAAGTGAGTTTAAAAGGGAGGAGGATCTTGCCCACAAACTTGGCAAGTTATATAGGAATTAAGATGAACATGCAGCTGAGTTACTCAAACAGTAATAGGAAGCTCTATGTTTCACATATATTTAAGAAAAGAATCAAAAGGCAATATCATAATTTTCTTAAGTAATACTCTTAACAAATCTGATGGTAATTCAATAAAACCACCTGCAAGACAGCTGTTTTGGTTACTACTGCTTTTAATCTCCCCATGAATCTCTTGCAAATAAACTGCTTACAAATGTCTAAAACTTGATAAGCAACACATATGCAAAGAATTATACTGTCCACTCCCTCCAGGGTGAAGGAAATTACAGATCTGCTTTTAAAGCAGCAGAAGTTAATTTGTAGAACTCTCTACCTAAATGATGTTCAGGATAACTATGCATTTATATAACATCTGGTATGCAAATTACATGAAATAGTAGGTCAGGTAGATAAATGTAGTGCAATCCTAGCTGTGCTTCCCGATCTGAATAAATTAGGGATCTATCTTTAAATTCATATGTAAATATATATATTGAAGGTTCGTTACTTCTTTTGTGTCATGGGTCCCTGATACGTTTGGCAGTCTGGTGAAGTCTATAGACACCTACTATCTTAAATGTCTGAAGTAAAATACATGGCATTGCAAAAGCAACTAATTATACTGAAAAAGCAATTACATGGCTAGTCTAACAACTGCAGCAATTTCAGTGTATTAATAAGCATCAAATTCTAATTCAAGTTATTTGCAACAACTGTAATGGGATATGAAAATACTATGATTTTACTGATCACAACACCACAGGCACTACTACTACTAATAATATGAATGAACACATTTTCATAATTGAAGGAAATTCTGAATTTCAGAAGTTTATGGTTCTCCTGAAAATGATTTCCCTTCTTGGGGAATCATTGGATCTCAAAGTTGAGAACCACTGATACTGCTATTCTCACCATAGATGCAATTAACTGATGATTTGGATTTAGAATTTAATTAGTTATTTATTCAAAAAATAAAAATAAAGCCATCACTTCATAGTTAGGGTGAATTCATACACATTCAGATATGTGAAGTCAGATATATGAAACCTTTTCAGACTGATAGGACCTGCAGAACTCATAATCTACTGACATAGACTTTCAGGGGGGCAGCTAGGTGGTGCAGTGGATAGAGCACCAATCCTGGGAGTCAGGAAGACTTGAATTCAGATCCAGTCTCAGACACTCAATAATTACCTATCTGTGTAACCTTGGGCAAGTCATTAACCCCATTGCCTTAAATAAATAAAATTTCAAAAAAAAGACAGACTTTCAGAACCCAGGGAAACCCCAATATGAAAAAAATGACCAATTGCAATATTTGGAAAGGTTCAAAAGAATAATAATAATCCCTAAAGCAATCAGAATTCACACCTGCCTAAGGCAGTTTTTAGGCACACTATTCAGTATTTTGCTTCTACTAAAGAACTCTCACTTTTCTCCCCTTCCAGTCTCTCTTCCTTATTCTAATCTTATGTTCTCTGATTACTTCTTTCTACTATTCATTTCTCCAGAGTTAATTCTTCAATCCTCCCACCAGCACTGTATAGTCATAATTTAAAGTAATTCCTTTGGGAGCAGGACTTTATTATCCTTTTCAGAACTATTTTTTTCTTTAAACACTTTAGAATCTGTTTTTCTGGGAGGGGGGTATAGGAATGACAATACATTATTTCATACTAAAAAAAACATTTTTTAAAAGTATGACACTGTCCCCAATCCTGAGTGAAAGTAATGTTAATATCTTCCATAACTTTATAACTAAAAAAAGACCATGAAAATAAAATAAAATGAACATTTTCTTAATATTTTGGCAACATAGCAAAGATATCATTTATATGATTGGTGAAGAAGCTGGAATTAGAAGCTAGATTGTCAAACTCAAAAGGTAGAAGACAATAATATTAATAGCTGACATTTATAAACTATTTCAGTTTATAAAGCACTTTATATACAGCATCTCATTTGTTTTTCACAACAGCTCTGTGGGGTATGGCATTCAAATATTACTACCTTCCTTTTATAGGTAAGGAAACTGAGACAGAGATTAAGTGATTTGCTGGAAGTGTTTTAGCATAAATATATTGTGAGTAAAAAAACCACAGGTGGAGCCAGGGAGATGTGGGTTCAAGATGGACCACTGACAAATTTGTTGGTATTATTCACTCTTGGAAAAGTTACTGTAATGGTTTGATATTTCCTTCTCCTATTCATTTTACAGATGAAAAACTGAGGCAAACATGTTTAAGTAACTTGGCCTAGATCACATAACTAATAAATATCTGAGGTCATATTTTTAATTTTTCAATTTTTACAATCCAGACTAAAACAATCTACATCAGTTATCCTGAAGAATTGATTACTAAGATTCACAGAAGGCTTTTTGCACATTATCTCATTTGGTCATCATGACAGTCATGAGATGCATTTATTTTCTGACATTATCCTCATTTTACAAGTAAGTATAAGAAACGAGATTTAAGCCTTAATCTCTCCTGATTCTAAGTGCCAATGACTTTTACTCTTCCATGGATTCTTGTAGTCTTACAGAAATAGCTATTTAAAATAATTCCAATAAATACCTAACTTTAGCAAGTATCTAGACTGTGTTAGTGAGAAAGCAAGAGACTTTAGAGAATTTGTCACCCTCAGTGAAAGGAGACTTTATTATTTGAAAAAAAACCCTAAAATGCTTCAGGAGTAATCCATTTGTCTAACAAATGATCATGCTCCATTGTAAGAAGCTTTACTATCTTTTTAACTTTTGCATATTACATTAATGACCTTTAGATGAAGTTTAAAAAGTCAGTACCATTAGTGTCCACATTCATGAGAAAAGTAACAGTGAATACATCAGTCTTTTCAGCTAAGTTGCACAGACACAGAACAATGCACACCAGAAGTATGAAGGTGATTTTCAGATATGTGTACTGTCCCTCTCTTCTCACTCCCCATATCCACTAAAGTAGTGAAAAAGAAAGAAAAACAAAACTCCCATTACATGTATATTCAAGCAAGACAAATTCCCCTATTGGCCATGTCCAAAAAGTCTCTGTGCTGAATCTGTCACCTCTCCATCTGGAGGTGGGAGGGTGGGGGGTGGGTATCATATTCCAACTTCTGGAATTATGTTTGGTTATTGTGTACCTCAGAAATCCTAAGTCTTCCAAAGTTATCTGTCTTTACAAAATTGTTACAATTAAAATAATTTAATAGTATGGATTGTTTTGGTTCTGATGAAATATCTTAATATTCTAGGATTAATTTTACATATAAATTCTATTTAGAATATTTTCAAGTAAGAATACTAAATAACAATTAGATTAAAAAACAAATTTAACATATTATCTTACATCAGTTCATATAAGTCTTCCCAGATTTCTCTGAAATCATCCCCTTCATTTCTTATAGTATAACAGTATTGATGGATGATCATTTCATTGATTGTTATTGTTGAAGCTTTCAAAATTACCTCCCTTTCACAAAACTGCTGTTTTTCTCCAAATTGTTTTTTAATGTGCTCTGTTACTAAGTTCAGAAAAGGTTTCATATGTCTCTTTAAAATTAGATATTTCTTTATTTCTATAGATAATAGAATCCTATCTTATTCCATACCATAATTTACTTGCAAATTTATCTCAATTAAGGATGTATTTAAAATTCACTTTTGTCTTTCTTAACTGTGTAGTATTTAGTTGAATCAATCTGCTAGGGTCTCAAACCTGAACTGAACTTCAATGTACAAAAAAGCATTTGGTTGTCTTCAAATCAAGGATATTTTGTTTTAGAATATTTCCATTCAAAAGCAAGTATAACAGAGCCTAATAGGAAAAGTAATTTTTAGAAATCCTAAATAATATAAAAGATAACTTGTTATGTTAGGTCATATATGCAGTGTGTATATATATATATATATATATATATGTACATATATATATATATATATATATATATATATGCAGGATTGTTCTAAAAATTATGGTGTTAATACCATGTTTTAAAAGGGACTGAATAAATGATTAAAGTAATTAGCACAATTTGGGGGGGGGAAGAGTGATGTAAAATACTTTGTAATTTTTTTTAAACAAAATCGTTATAATTTAATGTTCATGCCTGGAAATTGTCCAACCAAATTTTATATTTAACATATTAACATATAAAACTCATCCTAGGATATAGACTTAAATATAAAATTATAAATAAACAAAAATGAAGGAGTCAAACTGATTAAAACATTAAGTCAAAATTATTCCTGTAATTTTTTTTAAAAAGAATCACTTCTCTTTATAGAAGGGACTATAGGTATGAAATATTGCATTTAATGTCAGATACATTTTATGTGTTGATTAGGTTTGTTGACTTAATTTTTCATTCTTTGTTAAAATGGTTGACTCGCTAAGAGTGGACAGAGAGATAGACTAAAGATTTTTTTTCCACTGTAAGAATGTATAGTCAAGTACACAGCAACAACATAATTATAGTTGTTTTTATTTTTTCCCTAGGAACACAAATTCTACCTAGTCTTCAATTATGAAAACAAAAAATCATTTTATGAAATTATCTGTCAAATTCAGGACAACCATTCTCTCCCTAGAGAGTTTTCTCTTGTATTGAATTATTATCACACTATCCTATATAATTCTTCTTGATGCTAAGACTAGAAGAAAATGCTTCACCATTCAAAAAGAACAGAAAATTGATTAATGAGTGTCCAAATTAATACTTATTTATGGATCATGTCATTTTCAAGTTGCCACACACACACACACACACACACACACACACACACACACACACATAGACCATCCCCATCCCAAGACATGGAAAGCTTTACTATAGAAATCCTTATGTGCTGTATGCTGTCATCTCAGATTCTTATTAAAGGTGGCATGGCATGTTGTAAATTTAGCATAAGCTGGTATTGTAAGTTTTCTTATTTAAATCGTGGTTCTACAATTTGGAAGCAATACACTTTATAAATCCAAGACAAATCTACACCTAAAAGGATATGGCAGTATTCCACATTGTGGTCTGATCGCATTAGACTGAGCATAGCTAAAGAAAGAAATATTTTGACAGGGGAGATTGTACTCAAACACATCAAAGTGTCAGTTCAGATATGTGACACTAGAAAAGCACCCTCCACAATTCCCCACAGCATGATACTCGTCACCTCTTATTGTCTCTTCCAGATGGAACACCAAGAGCGCTCTTCAGTTTGATTGTTAGAGAGCTTGAAACTTTACATCAATCTGCTATGCCATTTTCATGTAACACTAATGTAGTTGATTTATCAATGCCAATTAATCGATGGCACAGAACTTGCCCTTTCTTTGCTACTACTATAGCATAATTATTTTCCTCCAGTGAGCCAAAAAAAAAAAAAGAAAAAGTGACCAGATTGGCAAGTGAGGTTTCTGACAGATTGTGGCCACTCAGGAGGCACTGGCTAATGGAAAGGTAAAAGCATTTATTTTTTTTTAATGATTGAGAGCCATATTTGAATGTCAAAATTTAGGTAGGGGGCTCAGTTTTAATCATATAAAGTGAGAGGATATTATTAAAATGCTTCCTAGTCTTCATCACATCATTCATACCTGTCACAGCTTCTTCAGAGAGAGAAAAAGGTTTTTTATGTCAATTTATTGGTGTAAGTATGTGAATCTGATTTTTTAATGGTCTTAATGTCAATAGCCATTAAATAAGTATCTAAAAATTTTCATAGCAATAAAGAACTAGGAGGTAGATCCAAGATGGTGGCATGAAGGCAGCATTCCCCAGGAACTCTGACACCCCAACCCCCCCCAAAACAAAGGATGGCTCTAGCCAAAAATTTAGAGGGGCAGAACCCACAGAAAGACTGAATGATACATTGTCCCAGTGCAAGATAATTTAGAAGTTCCACAGGAAAGGTGTGTTTCACCAGGACAGAGGGTTGGGAAAAAAGCCCTGGCCACAGTGCAGCCCAATGCAGCGCTGCCCAGAGATCATCAGCAATAGCTTAAAGGGGTGGTGAGAGAACTCTACTGCACCTGGATGAGTGTGGAGTGAGGGGCACAGAACCGGAACCTGCAGCGAAAATCTGGAGAAAACAGCCTGCACCCTCAGAGACGATTAAGGAAGTCTGCAGAGATTTCTGTGCTCTCCCTGGGGTAGGACTTTGCAGTTTGACTACACTCAGATATTGCAGTTTGGGCTTCCATTCTAAATAACCAAGCCGAATCCCTCCAAGTGCTGTGGTCATCTACATTATCAAAGCACAGGTTAGAGAGCATAAGACCTTGGAGGAATAAAAGTTCCAGTGGGGTGTCCCCCAAAAAAACTACAACCCCAAAGCCTTGGAAGTGCTATAAATTAGTCTTGGGCTGAGGAAATGAGTAAATAACAGGAAAAAGAAGAATCTGACCATAGAGAATTCCTTTAGTCAAAACACATACTCGGATGATGACAAAATTGAAACAGAGAAATAGAAAATGGGCTTAGACTATGGATGAGCTAAAAAAAGACTTTGAAAAGCAATTAAGGGAGGTGGAGGAAAAATTGGGAGGAGAAATGAGAGCAATGCATAAAAATCACGAAAACCAAATCAAAAGCTTCGTGAAAGATCTGTGAAAAAATACTGAAGAAAATAATATATTAAAAACCAGTTTAGGGGTGGCTAGGTGGTGTAGTGGATAAAGCCCTGGCCCTGGAGTCAGGAGTACCTGGGTTCAAATCCGGTCTCAGACACTTAATAATTACCTAGCTGTGTGGCCTTGGGCAAGCCAATTAACCCTGTTTGCCTTGCAAAAAAATAAACCTAAAAAATAAACCAGTTTAGGCCCAATGGAAAAAAGCAAAACAAAAGGCAAATGAGGAGAAGAATGCCTTAAAAAACAGAACTGGTCAGCTGGAAAAGGAGATAAAAAAATCTCTTTGAAGAAAATAACTCCTTCAAATGCAAAATGGAACTAAAGGAAGCTGGTGACTTTGCAAGAAAGCAGGAAGAAATAAAACTCTTCCAAAAAAAGGCAAAAATTAGAAGAAAATGTGAAATATCTCATTGGAAAAACAACTGACCTTGAAAAACAGATCCAGAAAAAATAATTTTAAAATTATTGGGCTGTCTGAAAGCCATGACTGGGAGAAAAGCCTAGACTTCATTTTGTCAAGAAATAATACAGCAAAATTGACCTGAAATCCTAGAAGCTGAGGGTAAAATAGGAATCTAGAGAATTCACCAGTCACCCCCCCCTGAAAGAGACCCCAAAAGAAAAATTTCCAGAAATATTATAGCAAAATTCCAGATCTACCAAATCAAAGAGAAAATTCTAAAAGCTGCAAGAAACAAACAATTCAACTACCAAGGCTCCATAGTCAGGATTACACAGCATCTGGCAGCATCTACATTAAGGGCTTGTAGGGATTGGAATATGATATTCTGGAAGACAAAACAGCTTGGTTTACAACCAAGAATCAACTACCCAGCAAAAGTGTAATCCTCTTTCAGGGGAAAAGATGGACTTTGAATGAAACTTGTATTTTCAAACTTTCCTATTGAGTCTATCAGAGCTGAACAGAAAGTTTGATCACCAAGTAGAGGACTCTGGTGAACCATAGAGGGGGTGGAAGAAAAGGCCTAACTATGAGGAATTTAATGATATTGCACTGTTTGTATTCCTGCACGGGAAGGAGATATTGATAACTCATATGAACTTTCTCATTTATAAGAGCTATTAGAAGGAGCATATATAGACAGGACATAGGAAGGAGCAGAATATAATAGTATGGTGTGGCAAAGGGATGGAGTCAATGGGCGATGGGGGAAAGTACAAAGAGGAAGGAAAAGGAGATGAAGAAGCTGAGAGATTTCAAATAAAAGTCAAGAAAAAGCTTTTTCACTGAAGTGGAGGGGGGGAAGGCAAGGGGGGATGAATGAGCCTTCATTCTCATTAGAAATGGCTCAGGGAGGAAATGACATACACACTTAATAGGGTGAGGAAATCTAGCTTGGCCTGGAGAAGGATGGGAGGAAAGGGAAGGGATGAGGGGGGATGGGGGTGGGAAGGGGAGAATAGGTGATAGAAGAGAGGGAAGATTGTGGGAAAGGGTACTCAGATTCAACACACTTTGGACAGGTCCAGGATGAAAGGAGAGAGAGAATGGAATAAATGAGAGTGGGGAGAAATAGAGTGGAGGGAAATACAACTGTGGGGAAAATATAGAAGCAACTTCTCTGGTGGACTTATGATAAAGAAAGCAACTCACCCCGGAGACAGAGCCATTGAAGTACAATTTTCTCTCTCTCTCTCTCTCTTTCTATTCTTGAGGTTTCTCATCTTCTTCGGGAGCGAGGGGGTTTATGTTTATTCTTATGTTTACTCCTTTTTTTTTTTTAGTTTTTGCAATGCAATGCAATGGATTAAGTGGTTTGCCCAAAACCACACAGCTAGGTAATTATTAAGTGTCTGAGGCCGAATTTGAACTCAGGTACTTCAGACCCCAGAGCAGGTGCTCTATCTACTGTGCCAACTAGCTGCCCCTATGTTTACTCTTATAACATTCAACTTACATCAATGTATGGCATGGAAACAATGTAGAGACTGCCAGCCTTTCGGGGGGAAGGGAGGAGGGGGGAAAATTGTAGAATTCAGAACCTTGCCAAAATTTATGGGTACATATTACTATTGAATATAATTGGAAAACAAATAAAATGTTAAAAAAAATAAAGAACTATAAGATTAGAAAGGGCAGCTATACGGCACAATGGATAGGAGTCAGGAAGACTCCTCTTCCCGAGTTCAAATGTGACTTCAGACAATAGCAAGTCAGTTTAATCCTGTTTGCCTCAGTTTCCTCAGGTATATAATAAGCCAGGCAAACTACTCCAATATCTTTGCCAAGAAAACTCCCAAGGGATCATGAAGAGTTATTCAGGACTAAAAACAACAAAAATTAAAAAAAAAAACACAGTTTTTCATACAGTAAGTGCAAGGGATAATCAATTAAGATCCTATATGCTACATTAGTTTTCTTGTAAAGCTCAGGGGACCTTGAGAAAACCTCTCAACATTTCAGGACTGTCACAGATAGGTGAATTTAGGGATAAACAGGAAAAGGAGTCACTCAGATGGGTTGCACTTTGTAGCATTAAAGACAAAAGTCATTTTAGTGAAATAATAGATCTCATGGATCACTTGAATTAGTGAAATACATATGTGCATGTACACATACACCATATATATATATATATATGCATGCATAAATGCATGGAAGTGATTAATAAAAGATTACAGATTTGACTTGATTTACATTTGTATATTTATCTCATATTTGAACAAGACTTGTAATTTTACCCATATTGATAACTCCCAGTATGAGAATACTGCCTCTATCAATGCAGAGTGGTAATTCATACTCTAGAGAATTGCTTGGGATACTATGAGATTAAGCGATTTAGCAAAGTTCACATAGCCAGTTTATATGAAAGAGAAGAGTTGAACCCAGGTTATCCTGACACTGAAACTGCCTCTCGATCCACTATATCAACCTGCCACTTGTTAAATGTATAATGTATTTATTTAGTGTGTGCTTTGCACACATTTTCACATTTGAGTGTCATAACAACCTTGTGAAGTAAATACCATGGATGTTATTGTCATCATTTTACAGATAAGGAAGTTCAGGGTCAGAGACGTTACGAACTTCTTCCTGATCATAAAACTAATAAATACTAATACCTCATGTCAACCCAATAAAAATTACTAAAACATCTTAAGAGAATACATTGTATAATTTAGGAAAGTTCATTGAATAAGGGGATTATGGTAAAAAAGTAATATCCTACAAAAGCATCTATGTTTCAAATAGTCAATCTTGGGACTGCAAAGACTAAATTATTTATTAATAATTCTATGGTCTAGGTAATAAAATTTATAAACAAGAACTAAATATTTTTCACTTGCTGATGTGGAGAAGAAAAAGGAAATAGATTTGACTATTAAGACATGAAATTTAAAAGACAAATTGATTAGATTCAGTCTAAGCTGGAGTCAATAGAATAGATTAGTTATCTCTTGAAGTCACTTCCAACATGTCTGTTTTCAGTGTAATTTTAAAACAATCATTTCAATGTGATAGAAGGTGGGAGTTAGTTACCTGGAATCATGTTAATAGTCACTTGAAATTTTTAGGATACTGAAAAATGCCATAATTGAACATCCTACCTAAAGGGTCCTGGGATTTGTGCAAAATCCAGTATGATTTCAAATCCTGCTACTTCCTACCAAGGAAGATTTCTGTCTGATTATGGAGCAAGAAATCCCAGATATAAATGATAAAACTGCTTGAAGCTCTCTCCCAACAGCACATAATTAATGAGCTTACATAAAAATATGGAATAATGTCAGTAGTTTGCAGGTCTTTGGATGACTATAAAAAGGATTGTAGTATTGGAATGCAGCAGAAATACAAAAATACAAACCACCACCTTTTTTTTTTAGTTCTTGCTACTTTTTTTCTTCTTCTTTAATGAAGTTTCTAAGACTAAGAAATCTTACTGAAGTTCCTTCAAGTTCAATGTATGGAATCCTCAATAAAATAAGCAAATCATGAACTCATGAGACATGGTAGGTTTGCAAAGCTTGATTTTCCACAGTCTACAGATTCATAAATGACCAAGCTAGGTGAATTTCTAGATTCAAGGTCATTTAATCAAGGCATCAGAAAAGTAAACTATTTATAGAATTATAGTGGAAAGTGGGAAATGATCTAAAGTAGGAAAAGAACAGAAAAGAACAAATCACAAAAACTGTGGGGTAACAAAAACTACTTGACTGTTAATTAATAGAGCTGTAATCTAGTCCCCATTTTGTGTATCTTTGCTAAGAAAATTCCAACTGGAATCACAAAGAGTTGGTCACAACTGAAATGACTAATACTAACTATGTGATTTTTGGACGTCATTTTACTTCATTTTGAAGTCAGAGTTTTGTCTTTTTTTGGTAAATTTATAAGAAAAGAGACTTGAATTAGATGATTCTTTTCCAGGAATATCATTATATGATTCCAAGTGTTTCCTCACTAGTTTGTTTCTATTTGACTAATATGGGCCAGTGCAAGTTAACCCTTGTGTACACAGAAAACAGAATTGGATGTTTATATTGTTCACTGAACCTCATCATCTTTTGCCAAATAGGGAAACACCCTTTGTCACAGGAATGAAAGCTCAAGTAATAATTAGTTTAAGTTACCAAATGTGCTTACTTCCATAAAAATGATCTGTTTTGAGTTATTGCTTATTATATTCACTTTTGAGTAAATCATGACTGCCTCAATTAACCATGGAAGGTTCCCAGCAATCCTCTACACATAAAGAAACTATCTCTCTATTTTTTATGAAACCTTGAACATATCTTTGAGTAAAATTCACCACTGGTGAGTATACTGGTTTTTAACAACTGGCTCTCCAGAAAAATAAAATATACGCACTCCAGAGCATTAAGTTTACTTGCATTATTAACATTTTCTCCATCACTTAAGTGTAGACAATCAACAAAACAATAAATCACACCCTGATTCCTAGTATTAGCGAATTTCTGAAATGTAACTGCTCATACTCAAAATTCATTGGCTGATCTGGTTCAAACTGGTTCTGGCATATTCCTGTAAAAGAACTGAAGAAAAATAATGATGTGTAACTAACTGGATAATGCTAAAAATACCTTCAGCACTTTCCTCAACAACAGTCATTAATGCCTTAGGATATTCTCATGACTTTGGGTTGTTACATTTCTTTTTCTATGAATTTTACCTTATGTTCCATGTACCTTAAAAATTAAAACTGCACATTGCAAAACTGCAAGTGGTAAGTTACCTATAAAGACCTCTCCAGTAGAGTTTCTCTCAAATGAATGATCTTGGTGTTCACTTTTACAACTTCCTTTCCTAGAGATTGTCCTCAGTTGGTGTTTGTTTAGATCCCAAGTGTTTTTAACTAGCTTGGCTTGAGAAAGAGAAGCTCTGGGAACATTTTCTAATTCCTACCAAGGCCCTCAGTGCATTTTCATGGCTGAGATGACTTCTATGGCCATATAACTTTTGGAACATAACTGTCATGATTTAAAATGACTTTCAAAGGCCATTATTCTCACAAATTTCTCAGTCTTTTGAGAATTCTTTTCTAAAATGGTTTGGATGCATTCATGCAGAGTTGGGGAGTGGGGGTAGAGGAGAAGGCTTTAAATGACCTCTCTGGGTCCCTTCCAGGCTTCCTATTATAAGAAGAGGACAATTCACATATGTCTGTGATGTTCAAGAAGAAGGAAGTCAAAGCAAAGGCTAATTTATGCTAATAAGATCATTCTAGCAAAGAAGAGAGCAGCAAATTACTTTGTTTTAAAAGCTTCAATTAATTGGATTAATTTTTCATTTAAAGTAGCTTGGATGTGACTACATGACTAGTAATTGGGCATGAGATAATATGGTCGAGTAGAGACAAAGCATAGTAACTCCTCGGGAAAGGAGCCAAGCATTATACAATTTCTGTCACAAACCAAAATTTCTGTCTTCTCTTACAAAGGTTTCTAGAGAAGTGCAATGTAATACAAAGAACCACAGGATTTTGGAAAAAAAAGAATTGACCTTATAAAGTAACAAAGAGGAACGTGCCAAAAAAATCAAACTTGGATTCAAATCCTGGCTACTATTTATGGTTTTCTCTCAACCTCAGTTCTGAAAACGTAGGATAGCAAAACTTTTAGTTTTAGTATTCAACTAATACTTTTTAGTATTTAACTCATGGGGCTACTGTGAGTATTGAATTAAGCAGTATGTCTAAAGAGTTTTGCAAGCTTTAAAGCTTATATAGATATATATATATATATACATATATATATATATATATATATATATATATATATATATATATATACAAATTAAAATGGGTAGAGTTCAGGGCAACTGATGACACAATAGAAACTACAATAAATCAACTCAAACATACTCTTTACAGAAATAAAAAAGTTAAGAGTTAGGGTCTATTCTGTATTTGTTCAACAATTGTTATTTTGAGAAGTCACTTCATGGGATCAGTGTGTCATAAGATCATAGACCTATAGTTAGAAGGGAGCTCACAAGACACCAATCTTTACCACCTTACAAATGAAGAAATTGAGGTCAAAGGAGGTTAAGAGATTTGGTCAAAGTCACACAGGTTGAATTTGAACTCATATTTTCTGACTTTATAATCTTTCTATAATACCATTCTGCTTATTTTATCTCCCAGTCCCAGTTTCTTCCTCTATATAGTAACAGATTTGAACTATATGATTTCTATTATATATTTTATTGTTACATATTCTATTTTTCTATTCCTATTGTATATATTCTATTCTGTTCTACATATTCTATATTTCTATAGTTACATATTCCATTATCCAACCAAAACTTTTAACCCTTTGCTGAATTCTAAGTTTATTGTTTGACTTAAAATAAGAAAATAATAACTCAATTTAGCACAGTGGATAGAATGCTTAGCCTGGAGTCAGAAAGACAAAAGCTCAAATCTGAACTCAAAATTTTACTAACTGTATGACCTCAGGTAATTCAATTAACTTATATTTGCCTTTGCTTCCTCAAAAGTAAAATGAAGATGATATGCTGTGAGCATCAAATGAAATATCTATAAAACACTACTTAGTGTTTAGCATACAGCAGGTACTATATGAATAAATGCTTGATATTATTTTTAAAAATCAATAGTAAAATATGAAATTGAAGTGGTAATACAAATAGTTGCAAGCTCTGTACTGATGTAGAAAGCATTAATTTCATGGGTAATACTATTTATTTTCTCTCTTGTCATAGCATCAATGATTTTTGGTTAAGCCATTAACTTTTGAAAAATGTATTGTAAGATTTCTGCCATCCTGGGGGCTGAAAGCACTATTGTTAAAAACCCTGTCAAAAGAATTGACAAGAAATTCCATACTTATTTTAAAGGAATTTATAATATCAGAGTACATGAAAAATCAGGATATTTTTCATCTCTTAAGGCAGCTTATTAACTTGGGTTAATTTCTTCAAAAAGATATAGGTTGATAAAGAGCCAACAAGAGACACCAATACTGAAAAAAATACACTCAAATTTTGTTCCCAATATGCAATTTCAAGATGTGAGATTAGTTAATAAATGCTCTGAATCTTTCTACTTCTCAACTTATGATTAATAACAAATTTATGTTTGGGGAAGGGTTCCAAATTTGCAAGTTAGAACTAGAATAAGATTGCCATTATAATAAATAACATTACAGAAAGTTCTGATGAATAATGCCTATTGAGTACTTTTCTCTCCTTGGGGAAATTTGCTTCATGAGTGCAATTTATTAGAATTATATTAAGTTCATCCAGGTTTGATGCATGGTAGTACTTAAATACACACTTTACAATTGGATAGCAAGTCCAGAAATATTTTTTAACAAATTTGTAAAAATTTCCCTAGACTTTCCCATTTTTAAGACTGCTATTGTGAAAAGGTAACTGATAACAGTGAACATCTGTTTCTCAAAGCACTAATATACCAGTCTTATGAGACTTTTAAAATACGGTTAGAGTTTTACTCATCCATTGCCTGCTTTCAGATTGGTCTGATTTGTTTTATAGGTACTAAGTCTGCATTAATTTTTGTGGTTACTTCAAAATGATTAGACTTTTTAAAAAAGGTTTTGGAGAAATGCCATAGGAATTTCATGGTGGACATTTGGGTTTTTTATATTATTTTAAAATAATAACTCACGGATATATTGGTAAATAACAAAAAAATAAAAGACCAAGTTGAAAAACTTAATAGAACAAGATGTGAAAATTAATGCATGCAATATATGTTGTATTGGAAAAAATTTGAGGGAAGGAGAAAGCATATTTAAAGGTGTAAAACCCATTTCTTCTCATATTTTGCTTGAGCCTTAAGGTAAAAAAAGGCTAACCATATCTATATTTCTTTGAAGTTGGGTCAGGATCAAGCTTTTGTTAGGTATACAAATTTATTTTCAGTTTGGTAAGCGCCAATTTCAAAAGTACATAAAAGGGGCAGCTAGGTGGTGTGTTGGTAAAGCAAGGGCCCTGGAGTCAGGAGTATCTGGGTTCAAATCCGGCTCAGACACTTAATAATTACCTAGCTGTGTGGCCTTGGGCAAGCCACTTAACCCCGTTTGCCTGGCAAAAAAAAAAGAAAAAAAAGTACATAAAAATTTAAAAGCTAAAAAAAAAAAGAATTAAACAAAATGAAATGTTATCAAGTGAAAATGACCCTGAATTTCAGAAGATTGAAATATTATTTTCAAGGATGTGAAGAATTTTTAAAAGTTAGAAGATGATCAACTGCTCTCTATTTCTAGTGAAGTAATAAATTTATTCTTTTAAGAAGAAAAGTTGCAAATTAGCAAAAAAGGAAATTTTTTGGCAATGAATCTTTTCAAGGAAAATGTAAATTTATCAAAAATTATTAATTTTTAAATGATTTGTCATTGTATAAAATTCTTTCCATATAGGGATTAGTATGTTAATCTAATGCAGTGAGAATATATTGAGTTTCTAAAGTTGGATATGCAAATAACTTTTCAAGAATTCATTTACTGAATAAAGTGAGGTACTCATACAAGGACAGTCACAACAAACATTTTAGAATTTCCATAATTCAAATGCATTTAAAATGTATTACTCTGAAGTTCAATTCAGTTTTTAATGGTGTCAATATTTTAAATATCAAAATTATGCTGGATAAGCTAAGATACATGGTACTGCTTTTTTCTTTCATATGCAGAACATTGAATAACTTCAGAATAAATGAATGAATGAAGAAAAGGATACTTTGAGAGTCTATTCTGCACTAGGAGCTATGCTAAGTGCTGGTGATCCAAATACATTTGCCCTCAGAAAGTTTGCATTCTAATAACAGGAGAAAAATAATATTTCATATATATATATATATATATGTGTTTGTGTGTGTGTGTGTGTGTGTGTGTGTGTGTGTGTGTGTGTGTGTGTGTTTGTAGGCATGCATATAATGGCAGCCAGGGAATACGAATTTTGGCCTAGGAAAGCAAAAAAGATGCTGGTAAACTGAAGAAAAGAAATAGGATTTTGTTACCCTGGAGATAGTCCCTTAGTTTGGTTTACTAATATCCTGGAAAGTCAATTAAAACACTCTTTTTTTTAGGTTTTTGCCAGGCAAATGGGGTTGAGTGGCTTGCCCAAGGCCACACAGCTAGGTAATTATTAAGCGTCTGAGACAGGATTTGAACCCAGGTACTCTTGACTCCAGGACCGGTGCTTTATCCACTGTGCTACCTAGCCGTCCCCAAAACACTCTTTTTTTAAAAGGTAATGATAGAGTAAATTTTAAGATGTTTCCAGAGTAGGAGATGGGAGGGCAAGAAAAGCAGGAAGTAAGTGTCACAAATAGTGGCCTGGCAGAAAACAAGATAGATGGGATGGACAAGTCAAATTATAGTATGGGAAGCATGTTTTAGAGTTGTTCAGATATGGTGTGTGAGGAAAATTGATCAATCACTCATCAATCAAAATATCTCAGCCCCAAGGCAGGGATTCCAAAGCTGACTACATTAAGACCCCCATGAGCTAGAGCTTTGATTTTAGGTGATAAATTGGAAGGGTGTTCTTGCACGTAGGAAGAAGTAGAAAATTCTGAGGATCATTCATTGGCTCACTGGATCTCACATTTAAAGTTAAAAAGGATTTCAGTGATCATCATCTGGTCAAAAACACAGAGCATGAGAAAGTTTATGAAACTTCATAATCATTTAGATAGTAAGTGAAAAAAGCTGACATTTGAACCAAGGTCTCTAGATTTCATATCTAGCACTTTTTATACTATGCTTCCAAGGCAGAACCCATAGTCAGATCTAACATGATAAATGATGATTCTATACCTTCCTCAATAATGTATAGGTCTCATCATTTAAAGCCAGTCAGCATATTTACCTTTTTTTTTTTCTGCCAATACATACCAACATACAATACTTGTCAAAAATCATATCCCTCTGGGTATAACTGCATTTTTTTTTACCTTGAGGCTCAAGCAAAATATGAGAAATGTATCTCACACCTTTAAATGTTTTCTCCTTCCCTCAAATTTGTTACAAAATGTCTCCCTTATAATCCTATTATTATCACCATCATGTCCAATTCCTTACTGCGTTGAGTATTCTAATTTCTCACAGTTTGCAATCAAAAACACCTTATAATTTTTTCTAATAGTTCTACTGTGAAAGATAATTTATTGGACCATTTTCTCTCTGATTAACATACAAATGTTGATATAGAGTGATTCCCTGCTAGTAAATGCTAAATGAGTGAAATTTGCCCATACCAGAAACATTTTTATAGTCTATGTAAGTACTGAGGTAACATTCTCCAAAATAGGATTTCTGAAATTTATTATAAAATTGGCAGCCAAAAACAAAAAATAAAAGCAAGGAAGAAACCAAAAGTAACTTGGATTTTCTTGCTTGAGCAAATTCTTATCAGATGGGGACAGGGAGGAGAGCATATAGGAAACACTGGTCATAGGGAAAAATAAATATACAAAAGGAATAAGAGGATAGGAAAAAAGTTGTTATTACTTGTTTGCTGTTTTAACTGCCTGTCACTTTACAGGAAAACTGAAAAGCAGTAAATTAAATTGCTAAGACCTGTAAAACAGGAAACTAGATTAGTGTACAGTGGAAACAGGTACTCAAAGCAGATTTCAATAAATGGAAAGTGATAGAGGCCCTGAGAGTTACTGCCACCACCTGGACAGGGATAACTGGGGAAACTCTGGACAATTCATCTACAGAACCAGAAATTTCATTATTTTTATTTTCCAAAAGTGGTATTTCTTCCCCCAGAATTCTGAAATTTCAGTACATCTTTTTTTCCTGACTCAAACTGAGTAAAAAAATACATCATTAGAATTGCCAAACATGTATGTGACCTTCATTTATTGTCTTCTATTTATTTATGTATTTGCTAGCTAAAGTTCAATGGCAAGAGACACATACACAAGTATATGTATGGTGATGGTTTCATGTGTTTCCTGTTCCACTAGTCCATCTCATTTGAAAATTTCAATTATTTAAAATATTTAATAATTATATATATATGATTAAATATAGTTAACATAAAAAATTAATTTAATTTAATTCCTCCTGACCAGGAAAATTCTACCTGCAAATTTGATAATAATGGTTTCATTTGACTTAGTCATTGTTGGTTGATATCTATGGTTATTAGTTAAAGGAAGGTATAGGATTCTTTTTTGTTTTTGCAAGGCAATGGGGTTAAGTGACTTGTCTAAGGCCAGACAGCTAGGTAATTATTAAGTGTCTGAGGCCATATTTGAACTCAGGTACTCCTGACTCCAAGGCCAGTGCTCTATCCATTGCACCACCTAGCCTCCCCAAGGATTCTTAAAGGCTGTCATTCATATATTTCTTTAAAAAATTCAGCACATTGCTAGCCATTAAGAATAAAATTTTTACTTTGTAGAATGAGTTTCTCTAAATACCTGAATTTTCCGCATGGTAGATACTTTACTTCTTTAAGAAAACTAAGCATCATTTTAATCAGTCAGGGTGGAAATATCCCAAAATACATTATAAGCTTCCCTGTCCTCTTAAACATTGCATATGGAATCCCCAAATCCCACAATGTCAAAATCTCAGAACAGGAAGGACCTATGAAGACATTCTTTTTTTTCCTCTTTCTTTCACTTTATTTTCCATGATGTTCCACATTTTTGTGGGGTAGAGGTCACTATGTCCACTCCCAAACAAGAATACTTTATCAATGTGTAAATAAAGTAAAGAACATTAAAAAATCAAAATCAAAAAATAAAACTTCAGTTTCCATCTCAGTGTCTTTTGCCTGTGCACAGAAAATATTCTGTCCTCAATAGACTTGTTTGAAAGGCTTTGCTTCCGTGAAGTTTTCCATTTCTTCCCAGATGCTAAGGTTTTCACTCTCAAAATTACCTTATATTTACTTTGCATATGTAAAGTGTGGGTGATGTCTTTTGATGCTTGTCTGAATTAGATTTAAGTGAAGTCGTCTGAATTAGATTTAAGTGAAGTCGATTTGCACAAAGTCATCCACCTCACTCTTTCTTCCAAAGTCATCATGGTCCAGTGGCAAGTGAGAATCAAGGCAACTGGTGATGGCTGTAAATGCATGGGATGGCCTTGGTTTCTTTGATATCTAACCCAAGTGCTCCACAGCACCTGCTTCAGCTGCCTTCATGGACCTTGGAACAAAGCATTCTATCTGTTCATTCCACCAATGGAAGACTTCACATGCTTGTGGTCGACACCCACAGCTCACCGATGAGTTTGAGACTCCTTCGGTTACCCTCAACTTGGTTTAGCCAGCCTGCTGAACGGGTTTAACCAGGTGTGGCCGCTGTGCATGCTACAGCTTCTTGGAGCCACTGATAAGAGTTAGGTGGCTCAGGGGGACATCAAAGATGGAAAGCAGCCCTGAAGAGGGCTCAGCAGCCCTCACACCAGAGGAACTAGTCTTCCTTGAACACCCCTGACACCCCCCATGAAGACATTCTGACAAATAATCCTCTCTGAAATATTCCCAACAAGCGGCTAGTCAATCTTTGGCTTAAAAAAAAAATACTCAGTTTTCAAAGTTGAAGAGATATCAGAGGTCATCTAATTGAACTTTTTCATATTAGAGATAAGGTCATTGTGGGCCAAAGAGGAGACATGGGACATTTAAAGTCACCCAGAGAGTCCATAGTAGGAATAAAAAGGTTGGAAACCGATTCCTTTGACTTCAGAGTCAGGTTCCAATGAAAGAGAGAGATGGCTTTTCTCTATGCTAATCCATTCATTTGGGGATTAGTTACAGTTAAAATTTTCTTTTCATTGAACTGAAATCTGTCTATACAATAACCATCCAATGTCCAAGAGGAAACATCCTAATCGTTCTTCCACATACACGCCTTATAAATAATAATAATTCCCCTCCTTTCCCTCTTAAGCTTCTCTTCTCTAATCTAAATATAGGTTTATATCTTCAAACAGCAAGATATCCAGGGGGTTCACCATCCTATTGCTTTACCTCAGAGGATCTACACTATATCTTTACCTTTTTTTTCATTTTAAGATGAAAAGAACTGAAGACAACACTTCAATGTGAAATGATCCAAGTTCAATTCAAAGAGACTTTCACCCACCTTAATGTCGATTCTATTCTTCTCTTAATTTATTCTAAGGTTGCATGTGCTTGTTTGTTAATCTCCTCCATGACAACTAGGGGTACAGATTTAGAATTAGGAAACTTCTCTGATGTTTACCAGTCGAGTGAACCTGGTCAACTATCTTCTCAGATATGGTTTCTATATAATGTGAATCATACTGATATGTCAAAGGGCCACTGAGAATGAAATGAAATAACATATTAAATATTTTACAAGTCTATAAATTAGCTATTATCATTCCGATTGGTATTGTTATTATTTTTGCTATTGTATTGAACTGGAAATTCATAAAACCCCAATATCCTTAAGATAAACGTCTATCTAATCCCATAACCCCTGTCTTTTACTTGTGAAATTGATTTTTTAAACACAAAAATAAGATTTCATTTTCTATGAAATTTTGTCTTTTTAATTTGATCCATCAAGATTTGACCAGTCAAGATATTTCTTGGAGTGGGGGTAAATCCACCACATTAGTTAGCCCTTCCATTGTTGTTTTAGTAAATTTGATAAGAAATTCCTTTTCCCTCTGCTCTCCAACCTAGATCACCTCCTGACTATGACAGGAAGCTTTGGTAGGTGGTACCTTATATATCAGCTCACCTCTAAGCTCTTTTTGTTTAGGATGTGATAAACAGAGTTCCATAAGATGAATAGCCTGCCATTTTCTATATTATTCTTTTCTGGATAGTTGACTTATTATTATGTTAGTATTTAAAGATTATATTGAATTAAGACAAGGAAACATTTCAAAACTATGGAAATATAAATATTTAGACTCCTTTATTTTAGTTCAATAGTCCTTTTTCTATCTTCTATGCAAAAACAATTCAGACTTTTAATGAGGAGGTTACTGGCTAATGATGTCTATTCATGCTCTGTACCTACTGGGTATCATTATCTTAGAAATCTAACATACTCTAAGATGGCAAGCTTGTCACATAAGAAATAATATCCTGACAAAAGGATACAACACATAATAGAAGAGACAACTTGTAAATTGAGTTGGCTTACTGTGTACCTTTCCTTAAATTTGAGGTTGTGAATTGATTCAAAAATTTCCTACATTTTGGATTATGTTGAATTTCTTCTAAGCAAGGATTACTACTACATGTTTTCTAACACTGTAAAATATGTGGGTATTTAAAGCATTTGGGGCTAAAATATGGGCAAATTATTGTCTATAGAACTTTCTTTTGTAACAAATAAGTTTTCTAGATTTAAATATGCACCTCTATTCTGCTATCCACCATCCCCAGAAAAAATACTTTAACTATTTTTTCATTAAGGATATAAATTTTTATATTTCCTCCAGTGTCACTGACAGAAAGGAAAGAAGGTGTCCAGGACTATGGTTGGATTCCATGGGAAAGATTTATATGGGGATGGGAAGGGATTGTTTGCTGAATTAATCTTTTTTTTTAATTTAAGAAAAAAATTCCAATTTGCATTTGCTATCAGGATGCTATATAACTGCTCACACTCCCTAGGATTTTTACCTTCACCATTAAATTAAAGTAGTGGATGAAGGTTATCCAAAGAGCCCCTTCTTTTTATCGGGATCAAAGAAAATGCCAGATGTGAAGAAGGTTTGGACTTGTTAATCTTGTAACTTCAAAGAAACATCAAATATTCAACAATGCTGACGTGAATGAAAATTGGATGAACATACACAATTCCTACCCAAAGAGTTCTTTTGAGTCCTCTGCTAGCTCCATCCTGATTTCATATGTTCCCATTTGGAGGCTAGTAACTAATAAATTTATACCTGTATATTCAATTTCCTCAAATATCTTCTCTTCCCCAAATTCGGATCATCAATACTTTTTTTCAAATCGCCTCATGAAATGCATCCTCCTGGGAGAGGGTATAAATGCACCTACAATCCAAATACTGTCTTAATAGTCTGTCACAACCTCTCCAATCAAAATTTCATCCTAAGCCCTCTGGGCAGGAAAAAGATGCCTCTTATTTTCTCCATGGAGCAATGTCTGCATCCCAGAGGCCAATTAGACAACAATCCACATGTGCAGACATCTCCACTGGCTCTGCCATACAGATCACAGTCAAAGGTAGCAACCGAAAAGATGGGACAGGGAGAGTAGGGAGTACGACTCTATATTCTTTCAAACAGCAATTCTGTAAAGGGCAATAAATGCTTTGCTATTGCTCTCACCAGCAGCAGGCTGTTTCTCCCACACCTGTTCCCTGTTGCCAGACTCTGCTAGCTCAATCCACTCTGCTGAGGAATCACAACTATTTGAACTAACTCCCTCAGGGCAGCAATATCCAAGGCAGGCAGCCAATAGTGGCTCAAAGAGCCTCACACTAGGGCTGCTTCTGTGAATGTACAATTTTATTTATTTTTGTGGTTTCTGTTAAGGACATGACATAGGAAAAAGACAAAGTACTATTTATTGATTAAGGGAATCAATAGACTAGAATGTTAGCTGGGAACTTCAGACCTCCTGGACCAGTGCCCCTCCTTCCAAAATAGGAGTTCCCCAGAATTCTGTGAGGACTGTTTTTAAGATCACAAAAGCAGCCTGTCTGGACAGCCAGAATGAAGGGATGGGCTCAGTTTATCACCCTTGAATGAAGTAGGCATTCTAAGAAAGGGCTCCCATTGAAAGTTTCTGAATAAAAGAAATGAAAAAAAACTTTTAAGAATTAAGTATCAACATGATGTCAAAGCGACTTTTTAAAAAGTCAAGGTCCCCAGGGTAGAATAAGGTCTCATTTGATATAGTCTAAAGAACAATATCTTTATTAAGACCTGCCATCCTTTCCTGAGCAATGAGCTCATTCCAAAAGATTGGACTGACATGGAACCCATATCCTTCAACTTGCTGGTAACATGAGACAGAAATTCAGAAGGCAGTAAATAGCATTTTTTGAGCTTTCTACAAAGATAAGAAAGAAGAATACTCGTCTTTTGAGACTCTCTAAGAACTCAAAATCAGTACAGTTCATTTAACTAGGGGTATGAGAGTGATCTTGAAATATCCATTCCTCTGCCCTTTGCCAATAGACATTTCAGTCCCCTTGGCGATTGTTGGGGTGCCTTGGTATCTCATTAAAATTAAGAATTCCCTTCACTACTTATTTTGTTAAAAGATTGAACAAATAAATGGATAGATTAAGAAATAGGTAAAAGGATAAAAGGCTAAGGGGGTGGGCACATGATATAATTTCTTCAACTCTTCGTTAACTGAACAGTCTGCACTCTCAGGACAATTAATATCTACCACTGACCACCTGTCCCTCATGTAGCAGATAAAGCCCTTGTCTTCTTGTTGGTAAAGAATAAAACAGATATTACTATCTTTTATCCTTTATGAAAAGATTTCTCCTACACTTAGATAATTATTTTATTTTTTTAAACTTTTTTTCACTCCTGTGAAAAATCTACTTCCTTTGCTTTTCTCGTCAAATATCTATTTCCCAACCTGCTGATTTCTGAAGGGAAAAAACTCTGAATCCTTCCCCTTTTTTCCATATTCTGTCACATAAGAAAAACCACTCAAGATGCCATCTGTTGATTACATTTCCCTGTCTCCCAAATCAGCACATACCAGGCCCCATGTGTTGTTATTTTTTTAGTTTTCTGAGAGCCATTACAGCATATTGCAGCAGTCTCTAAGTCATTTTTTTCAAGTGCAGATGTTTTGACCATATACCTCAATATAAATATATTTATATATATTTACTTATTTATGAATTATAATTTATATATGCAATATATATATATGTGCAATATACATGACAACAAAATTTATATAAGGGGGGTAGAAAGGACATGTGTCAGGGAGTGGAGCTGGAGAGAATGTCTATATTTACACACCTTCACGGAAACAATATATGGCTGAGATTTTCAGTTCAGCCACCTCCAGACTGTAAGAAAAGCACGAGAGGTAGGTGGTGGCTACCACAACTTTAACAGCTGTCTTGTCCTCCTTACTTCTAATGTTTTCTTGCACCAATGAATTGTCTTTCACACTTTATTTGGTCATGGGTTAGGAGGATTTGGGTTGAAATACTGCCTAAATGTTCTAAAAGTTTTATATACATTAGAAATCCTGTGCCTCACACAAAAACTTACACATATTGTAGGTAAGGAATGTTAAACACCACACAGGAGAATGATTGCCCACAGGGTCTGCGTAGTACCATCCCAATTGTAACCAAATCAACCAAAAGACAGTGCCACCATTGTAACAAAAATCTTTCTCAGAATCACAGAATTTCAGAAGTGAGAGGAATCTTTTTAGCCAGCCTGTAACTAAAGGAACATGTTTTTAATATATCCCAACAAGTGGTCATACAAAAAATCTATTTAATGAGAGAAACTACTACCTCCTAAGTCAGCTCATGCTGCTTCCATGCAAAAGCTTGTCCTGAAAATAATTTTTAAATTTGCCTTTTCACAATTTCCCCCCATTGGGTCTTGTTCTACCATCTGAAACCAAATTGAATGAGTCTAAACTCTTCCACAGGACTGCCCTTCTATTACTGTCCCCTCCCCCATGCCCAGCACCACCTCTTTCTCTTGTTCAGACAAAACATCTTATTTCAGGTCTCCTCTTCTGTCTGTTGCCCAGTTCATCACTGTCCTCCCTGTACTTTCCAGAACTAAACTAAATCCTCCAAATGTGCTTTGACCAGGGCCAGCACAGAAGATCTAGAGTGCCCATCTGCCTGGAAGTAATGTCTCTATTAATGCAGCCCAAAATTATAGTATATTTTTTGGTTGCCAGATAACACAGCTGACTCATATTGAATTTGTAGTACACTAAAAGCCCTAGTTCCTTTTAAGACAAACTAAAACCATGCATTCTCATACCATAACTCTTAAGTTGCTCTTTACATCCTGTATATTACTTTTATCACTATAAATTTCATCTTACTAGATTTAGTCTAACACTCTGGCCCGATGATCTCCAAACATTTTTGTTTATGTAATCATATCAATATTTCTTTGAGAATATATACTCGATATTTATAAATTTACTTATTTATATGTCATATATGCATTTTTTATGTATTCATAATTCAATTCAATTACAACTTTGTAACATATAACAAAAATAGAAATTAGAAATTAAACAACCACTATATTAAAATGAAAAATACTGGATTCCATTAGGGAGACACTAAAGTTTATTGTGTGAAAAAGTATCATGGGTGGATTTTCCATTTGAGAAAATCATGGAGGCACTTTGCAATTTGGGAAAAATCCACTTTGTGGAATTGGTGAGGGGGGGAAAAACTTGAGGAAAGGAGACCAAATGGAGATTATGACAATATTCCAAGTGATGAGGATCCAAAATGAGAAGTAGTAGAAAATGGCTTTATTAAACTGAGAGGTGGATGGATGATTGTGGCAACAGAAAAGAAAATATTTGTTGACTAATTGGATTTAGGACATGAAGGAAAGTAAGGAGTTACAAATCTCACTAAGACTGCATCTTATATGATTGGTAGGAAAATGATATACCCAAAACAAAAACAGGAAAGACTGGAAGAATAGTGTGTTTAGTGGGAAAGATAACAAAATTACAATCCACCCATGCTTGTTCAATTTATATTATTCACTCAAACAAACGAAAAGTGTTTATGATACTTAATCCTTTGTCACTTTTTCAGTATGCAACATGCACAATGATAAAAATGCTCAAAAGCACAAGGTCAAGCATATTACGCCAAGACCTTCAGGCTCCCCCTTTGGTAACTAAAGGATATTGAAAATTTAAAAACTGTTCTTCAAGCGTAGTCACTCAACTGATCCCAATTCCATATAATTGCCTTTGTTAACAGCACATCTCCCAATTTCCCCACAAGAATTGAATCAGATACTTAATCAAATGTTTTGCTAAAAATCAGACTACATCTATAAGATTCCTCTTATTTCCTAGTTTAATAATTGACTCTACATTAATTAATTCTACCCTCAATATATAACAAGTTCCATTTTTTGAAATGTATATGGTAGTGACAGTGGTAAATAATATTTTAATATAGGAAATTAGGTCCACATCTGGAAATTGGACCCCATTAGATGTATGAATCAATGAAAACTTATTACTCCTGTTTTAGAAAACCAAAAGAAATGTAAAGTCTAGTGATTTAGGTAGTAAAGTGAACAGAAATGGTTCTCTTCTGTGATCTATAATTGACTTGAGTACATGAAGTGCAAATTTTCTAACAGCCTGTAATTCAACTTGTGTTTTAACAATCATTTTTCATATTCTGCAATAATATTAGTAAACAGTAATAACACTGAAGAGTCCTAAACTAAGTTTAAGGTGAGTGTCAAGTTACAAGAATTATTACTTTAGAAGGGGAATATATTTGAAGGGATAATAGGAATTAAAGGCAAATAAAAATAAATGTACACAGAATCTGACAAGTAGTCTGAGCCAATAGCATAAAATGACAATTCTTCTTAAATTAATTTACCTATATTTACCTATTCAGTGACATACCAATCATACTATCGAAGAATTATTTTATAGAGATAGAAAACTAATAACAAAATTCAACTGAAAGAACAAAAGGTCAAGAATACCAGAGAAATGTTAAAAAAAAAAGTGAAGGAAGGCAATCTAGCAATACCAGATTTCAAATTATATTGCAAAGCAATAATCATTAAAATAATCTGGTATTGGATAAGAAATAAAATGGTAAATGAGTGGAATAAATGAAGTACATATTATGCAGAAGTAGAAGTAAATAACCATAATTACGCAGTATTTTATAAACCCAAAGTTTTGGGACAAAAACTCTAGGACAAAATGTGCTGGGAGAACTGGAATGCAATCCAGTAAAAACTGTGTATAGATCAACATCTCATGCCATATACTAAATTAGATCAAAATTTGCAAATAATTTAGACATAAAGGGAGATTATTATAAACAATTTAGGGAAGCATGTTAAATCTGTCGACAGGGAAAAGTTCATGATTAAATAAGAAAGAATCATGAGAGGTAAATTAAATAATTTTGATTACATAAAATTTAAAAGGTTTTGCACAAACAAAATGAATTCAGTCAAAATTATAAAGAAAGCAAGAAACTGGGGAGGGAAAGAATGTATAAATGGTTTATCTGATATATTTGCAATATAAACAGAAAATTTCCCAACTGATAAATGATCAAATGATATGAACAAAATTCAGAAGAAGAAATAAAAACTATCAATAGTTATGTGAAAAATACTCTAAAACACCAATAGAGAAATGTGGATTAAATCTATTCTGAGATAGTGCTTTACCCCTATCAGTATGACTAGTCTGACAGAAAAAACAAATGAAAAATGCTGGAGGAAAATGGAAAAAGAGGTACATTAATGCACTGCTGTTGGAATTATGAACTGGTTCTTAACATACAGTTGGACAACAGTTAAAGAAGTAATTCTAAAGGACTTTGAAAATGTACATTTTTTTTTGATCCCACAGTTCTATGTCCCAAAGAGGTCATAGAAAAGTGAAAATTGAAAAGAACCTATTTATGCAAAAATGTTTATATTGGCTCTTTTTTATTGCAAAGAATTAAAAATTGAGGGGAAATTTATGAATAGCTGAGTAATATATATGACTATGATGAAATATTATTGAGGTATACAAAATAACAGAGGCCATGGTTTTAGAAAAATCTAGGAAGATTTGTATGGACAGAAACAAAGTAAAGAACAAAACATGGAGAAAGTTATACATAATAACAATATTGTAATGATTATCAACTGTGAAAGATAGCCATTGATTAATACAGTGATCCATGACAATTCTAAAGAACTCATGAGGAAAAAGCCATAATCTCATTCCAGAAAGAGATCTGAGAAATATTTTTTCTTGCTTTTTGGCAACATGGCTAACATGGAAATAAGTGTAATGAGTTTCATATTGTTTGTCTTCTCAATGAATGGGGTAGAGACTGCAAAGAAGGAGAAGTTTAAAACTTTAAAAATGTTTTAATACATTAAAAAAATAAGTAAACATGAAAAAAGATAGTAAGATCTGGCCTGTATGGGAAATGGCAGAAATATCTTGGATACAGTTTCAGACTTTTATACACTGAATGACATGCTTTTTCTTTAGAGTACCTTCATACAAAAAGTAAAAATAACTTTTTGAAAGTTGTTGTAATTTACATGCCTTATATGCAATTGTGCACATGCTTTTGATATTTTTAATGCCCTTCTTTACTTAACAAGAGTTCTCTGTTTTAGTTCATAAAATTCTAAATAAAGTGCACATAATGCATAACTAGATTAAAAGGAACTACTTATTAAGGGAGAAAAAATACACAGCTAAGCATTTCAGTTGTTAAATACTGATGTTCTTCCTTTGGATATTATTTTTATATTTGCAGACAGTTTAATAATCTGCACACTTCCAGCATTCAACCCTGATGTGAATTTGAATAAAAACAAAACAAAACCTCTATCACAAGCTTTTAAAAAGAGAGAAGAGGGAAAAATAAAATACATGGCATATGACTTAGCACCAGACATAGTTAAATTATTGCTTAAAATATGTCAGAGAAATCTTGAGGAAAATTTTGTTGATATAAGGTAGAGCTTACTTTATCGGCCACAACTTTTGAAAATTTCTTTTCTGTTTCCCCTTAGAATTATAACAGTTTATAGCTGGAAGGACCCATTCAATCCTGACCCTTCATTTTATAAGGGAAGTACATGAGGCCTATAGGTTCAATGATTTATCTAGATCATTGTTGGACCCCACAATCACTTTACATTCTTAAAAACTATTGAAAAAGACCCTAAAGTGATTTTGTCTATGTGAGTTATATTTATCAGTATTTACAATATTAGAAATTAAAACACCATAGCATTATCATGAAAATAGTGTTGACCTAGGGGATCCCCCCTGAAAGGATCTTGGAGACCCCAAGGAACACCTAGACAATACTTTGAAAAACACTGGCCTAAAGTTATACAGGATATCTCAAAAGTCTTAATATATATATATAGTTTTAACCCTTTTAACCTATGAAGCTTAAAAAGGCATTAAAACTTTTTGAGACATCCTTTTCAATAAAATAAGTACCTTCTTACTCATTGACTAGAGCTTGGATGGGGGACAGCTACATATAAGTCATGCTGTATTTAATTTTTGGAAGCACAAATCTGTTTCCAGAAATAATTTCATATTTAAATAAGTGAAAAATAATTTTTTATAATAATCCCATATATTTTAGCCACTCGATATAGCAATGGGCAGCTAGATGATGCAATGCATAAAGAAATGAGCATGAAGTCAATAAGACTCTTTTTCCTGAGTTCAAACCTGTCCTTATATGGCCTTATATATTTACTAGCTATGTGGCCCTGGGTAAGTCACTTAACCTTCTTTGCATCAGTTTCTTTGTCTGTACAATGAGATGGAGAAGGAAATGACAAACCACTCCTGTATCTTTGCCAAGGAAACCCCAGATGGGGTCACTTATGACTGAAAAACAACTACATAACAACAAACATATAGTATCTACTGTATAAATCATTGGATTCTATAGATAGCAGTTACCCTGTCAGTGTTATCATTAATAAAATGGTGATCTGGGCAAGAAATCATAAAAAAATTGTGATCCAAGTGAAGAATTAAAATGATACCAAATTAACCATCAAGGTGAACTTCCCAATACAGTAAGAGTACCCCTACTGTATGGAGAGTAGCATTTCTAACACATGAACACCGTTATATGAATTTTTAAAAAGCTAAAGAGAGCTAGATGAAGTAAAAACAAACAAAAATAGTCCCAGAGAAAAGTCAATGAAATATTCTCTCTTCTTTAAGATGACAGGAAGAGGACTGATTATGAGGACAAAACATTGTATTTTGCATTCTTGTTTTTCTAACCTGTTTGCTCTTTTACAGTGTAGTATATGTTTGGTTTGGGGACAGCAGTTGAGGAGCAAGGGTTATAGCTAGAGATGAAAGGTTTTATAACATCAAAAACCATCAATAAAAGTAAGTAATGCTTCCCACACATTGTCGTGTTTCCTTCCAATAGATGGTATTAAAATTTGCAAACTGAAACAGGTCAGGAAAAATCCCATAACTGGAATTTCCTCTCCTCACCTCATGAACTGTACTCCCAAGAACTACTCAGGCACAACTACCTGGGAATTAAAAGAAAAAAACCAAAAACTAGAGTTCGGAAATGCCAGCTATGCCCCATAAAATTCTGTGACCCCAAAACCGAGAAATCAAGACTTGTTTAAACAGTGACTTAAGGTCATAGCATTGAAAATTTATTAGGCAGCCATGGAAATATATCTACAGAAAAAAGGGCAGCAATGCAGATATTTTGCTGGAATGTAATCTATATTAAAAGAATAAGGTTAATAATCTTTTTAAAGTATCATTTAATCATTTGATTGTTTCATACTCTCATTATCTGAATAGCCCCCAAAATACACAACTATGGCTTAAAATAGAAATATATTAATCACACCATCCATTATCATTTGCTTGAACATAATGTTAGATATTCATCATAAATATTTTATTTTAAAGTAATCCAGTTCTCAAAAACCTTGCTTCCTATAGATGTAACGGAATACTTTCAAACTAGTTCAGGAAATGATTATTAAATGACTACTATATGCAAGGTCCAGGATACTATTTTGGTGATGCAAAGACAGAAAGATAAGTCCCACCCACCATCATGGATTTAAATCTACTTAAAGAATTATGCATATAGTTATAAAGAAAATAAATTATATACTAAGAAATTCAAAGGATTTTAATTTTTTTTCAAGGCAATGGGGTTAAGTGACTTGCCCAGGGTCATACAATTAGGTAATTATTAAGTGTCTGAGGTCAAATTTGAACTCAGGTCCTCCTAAATCCACTGCACCACCTAATTGTCCTAATTCAAAGGAATTTTCAAGAGTAAGAAAAGATTGAAGTTTGACACAAGTGAGAAAAAGAAAAGATCTCTGGTAAAGCAGTACCCAGGCTATGCTTTGATGGATTTTAAGAGTGGTGAAGAGAAAATCATTCAAGAAATGGTGGTAAGGAAGTAAGTTATGTGATCAAACCAATGGAGAAGTTGCTGTTTTCTCCAATTCCAACAACTTTTCAAAGCTCTTTAAAAATAAAACAAAATTAGTAATCTCCAGGGTCTAGGAATGCTTACTGACCTTGACATCACTAAGCTCCCCTCCTTCACCTCCTAAATTATGCCAGCTCCATCAAAATCTATCCCTATAGCCTGATTCCCCCTCCATCTCTCTAGTGCTGAAGAGACCCCAGTTCCAGGCTGTGAAAGTTTTGCTCAGGTCTCAGCAGTCAGTTTGTTCATAGATCTTCAGTAGCCAAAGCCTGCTGCGACGTGAAACCTGGAAGCACCAGTGCTCCAAATCTGTCATTTTCTAGTGGAAGAGTAAATAGAATTGTAAAGATCTGAATTCTGGTGCTGGGCTAAAGAAATGAGGAGTAGAGGAAGTGAGACTAATAAGGAGGAGATACTATAGGTGAGAGGAGGTTAAGAAGCTCTCCACCAAGTCTGAGGGAAAGAGCACAGCATATAGCTGGGGCCCGTTCTGACCAACCAAAGGACAGTTGGAGAAGAAACCATGGTGGGAGTAGGCTGAAACACTTTGAAATCTAGCTTTCAGAGAAACTACTATCAGAGGGAAGGAAGTCAGAATGAGTAATAAGGAAAATAAAGGGGGGAAAGAACAGAAAAGAACTTGGGGTTCATTTGTGCAAAATCAATAAAGTTAGAGATAAACTATACAGGTCATCACAGATTCAAAGTAGACATGATCTTAAAAACCATTTAGGAGTTAAATGAAATCACTCTTGAAAGCAGAAACAGATAGGGATTTTTAAAGGGAGGTTTTTGTAATTTATCCTCTGGGCAAGAGGACTCCACTGTATATTTTGAGTATGAAAGAGTGGTTTGTGATAATTAGTCCAACTTCACTGGGACATAGAGAAAAACAAGTAAAATTTTTAAAAATAAGTGAAATAATAGATGAAATTAATTTCTTATATATATATACTTTTCTTAGATTTCCTGTTCCACAAGAAATACACAAAGATTACAGTTCTATAGGAAAGAAAGTAATGATAAATGTAACTCTGACTAACACCCCCCCCCAGAAAAAAACAGGTGATGGATAAAAAAGAAAGAAAGTAAATAAAGGGGAAAATTTAATGAATAAAAGTACTGAATCAAGTATGGTTAGTTAGTAAGATTAGGCTAACACTCTGGATAGAACAGCCAGGTGACTCAGAATCTGACTTCAGAAACTCACTAGTTGTATACTCTTGGGCAAGTCACTTATTCCTATATACCTTAGTTTCCTCATTTGTAAATTGAGCTGGAGAAGAAATTACTCTAATATTTTTGCCAAGAAAATATCAATAGAATCACAAGGAGTCAGACTGAACTGAAAACCACTAAATGACAACTGGAGTAAGCTATACATATCCACAAAGATACAGATATAAAAGGTGCTATGGAAGGGAAATATAGGAAAAATTACATAGCTAGTGTAGTTGTAGATACTTGAGATGAAGAAAGAAGTGTGCAACAGTGAAATCAACTAGAATAGTTCTCAAAAGACATAGATTTTGTGGGCGGAGCCAAGATGGTGACAAGAACAGATCGTGTGTTAGGCGCTCTCTCATAAATCTTTGAAACTAAGGACTCTAACTAAATTTTCAAGAGACAGAACCCACAGAGGGACCCAGTGAGGCAGTCCTCCTACTCAAGGTAACCTGGAAAAGAGCAGAAAGGCTCTGCTCCCTGGGTTGGAAGGGTGGCCACCAGAGGGGCAGCCCACCAGAGCAAAAGAACTTCAGCCTCCCAGAGGCAGCCCCAGGGCGCTGGGAGCCCCAGCTCACAGCAGCGGGGAGTCTCCTGAGCTGCACCCCGAGGAGCACCGGCACAAAGTGGGGGAACAGCAGGGGACCTCTGCCAGAGTGAGCACGTGGAGCCCAGCCCTCAGGACACACAGCCAGCAGCATGGCCAGCACAGTCCAGATCCAGGAAACAGAAGGAGGCCAGCCGGTAAGCAGTAGCCCCCAGGGCATGAGCCCACTGAACCTAGGGAGGGAAGACAGAGATTGCCCAGGTCTGTCCTCTGCCCCGGAACAGGACTCTGGGGCTCTGACCACATTCAGATCCTGATCACAGACTAGGCCCCCCCATAGACCAGTAGGGCCACCCCCATCTCAGCCCTGTGGCAGAGGGGGGCACATATGGTCATTCACAGACCTGGAGGGAGGACAGAGCCTCACACACTGAGATCCTTGTGGGAGTGTCCCACAGGACACTCAGGAAGCTCAGGAAGCTCACCCAAAACAGGTTTAGACTGGGAAAATGAGCGAGCAGAGAAAAAAGAGGAAGACCATTGAGAAATATTTTGCATATGAGCCCAAGAAGGATCAAAACACTCAGTCTGGAGATGAAGAAGCACAAGCTCCTGCATCTAAAGAATCCAAGAAAAACAGAAATTGGGCTCAGGCTATGACAGAGCTCAAAAAAGACTTTGAAAATCAAATGAGGGATTTAGAAGAAAAACTGGGAAAAGAAATGAGAGAGATGCAGGAAAAACATGAAAATGAAGTCAGCAGCCTAGTCAAGGAAATCCAGAACAAAATGATGAAGAAAACAGCATGCTAAAAACCAGCTTTGGTCAAATGGATAAAACAGTTCAAAAAGTTATTGAGGAGAAGAATGCTTTAAAAAGCAAAACTGGCCAGATGGAAAAAGAGATAAGAAAATTCTCAGAGGAGAACAAATCCTTCAGACAAAGGAATAGAACTCAGGGAGATTGATGAATTTATGAGAAATCAGGACTCATTACTTCAAAACCAAAAAACAATGAAAAATTAGAAGAAAATGTGAAACATCTCATTGTAAAAACAACTGATATGGAAAACAGATTTAGGAAAGATAATTTAAAAATTATTGGAATACCTGAAAGTCATGATCAGGAAAAGAGCCTTGACATCATTTTCAAAGATTTACTACAGGAAAATTGCCCTGATATCCTAGAAGCAGAGGGCAAAATAGAAATGGAGAGAATCCACCGATCCCCCTGAGAAAGATATCCCAAAAAACCAACCCCTAGGAATATTATAGCCAAGTTCCAGAAGTCCCAAGTCAAAGAGAAAATATTACAAGCAGCCAGAAGGACACAGTTCAAATATCGTGGAGCTGCAGTCAGGATCACACAGGACTTAGCAGCAACTACATTAAAAACTCATAGGGCTTGGAATATAATATACCGGAAGGCAAAAGAGCTTAGAATGCAACCAAGAATGAACTACCCAGCAAGGCTGAATGTCCTCTTCCAGGGGAAAAGATAGACTTTCAATGAACCAGGGGAATTTCAAATGTTCCTGTTAGAATGGCCAGAGCTGAACAGAAGGTTTGATCTTCAAATACAGGACTCGGGTGAAGCATAGAGAGTGGAGGAGAAGGGAAAAATATAAAGGACTTAATGATGATGAACTACATGTATTCCTGCATAGAAAAATGACACTGATAATATTCATATGAAGTTTCTCAGTTAATAGAGCAGGTAGAGGGAGCTTTTGTAGTTTTGTAGTAGATAAAATATGGTGTAAAAATGGAGTCAATAGAAAAAAAGGGAAATGTAATGGGAGAAAGAAAAAAAGAGAGGGGGAATAGGCCAAGATATTTCATATAATAAGAATTTTCTTTATTACAATGAGTTATTGCAATGATATGGAAGGAGGGAAGGCAAGGGGGAATGAGGGAAGCTTCACTCTCATCAGAGGTGGCTAGGAGAGGAAACAGCATATATACTCAATGGGGTATAGGCATCTGGAGTAAGAAGGAGACTGGAGGGGACAGGGGGCAGGGGTGGGGATGTGAATGAAGGAGGAATAGGATGGACCATGGGGGAGAGTGGTCAGAAATAACACATTTTCTTTTTTACTTTTTCCAAGGGACTGGGATTGGAAGGCCTGTTCAGGACCATAGGGCCAGGTGGATGCTGGACCTAAGGGGTGGTATGGGGGCTCAGGGCTCAGGGACCTGTCTGCTGCACCACTCAGCTATACCTTACAGCAGAATCAGAGTGAAAGGAGAGAGAAAACATAGTACATGGTAGTGGAGAAATAGGAAAGGAGGGAGTTGCAATGAGCAATGGCAAAATGGAAAAATATGGAAGTAACTTTTGCGATGGACTTATAATAAAGAATGTGATCAACCTGCAACAGAGTTGTTGGTGTTGGTACAAAGATTGAAGCACATTTTTATTATTATTATTTGGGGGGGTGCAGGGCACATGGGGTTGGGTGGCCTGCCTGGGGCCACATAGCAGGGTGATCATTGGGTGTCTGAGGCCAGATTTGGACCCGGGTGCTCCTGGCTCAAGGGCCAATGGTCTGTCCACCACCCAGCCACCCCACTATTATTACTATTTCATTTTATTTTATTTTCAGTCTTTTTTCCTTTTTTTTGCAGGGCATTGGGGTTGGGGTGTCTTGCATGTCACACAGCTGGGTGATTGTTGGGTGTAAAGGGCCAGATGTGGGCTTGGGTGCTCATGGCTCCAGGGTTGGTGCTCCTTCCATTGCACCACCTGGCCATACCTACAATTATTACTATTTTTTTAATTTTAATTATTTTTCTCTGCCCTTTACTTTATCGCTCAAGAAAGTCTATATTTTTGGGGGGAAGGGGTATTTTGTTTACTCTTAAACAAGAATATTTTAGTAATATATAAAAAATTATTTGTACAAAATGAGAATAAATAAATATTAAAAATAAAAAAAGACATAGATTTTCATGCTATTTCTATCACTTGTGTAACCTTGTGTGGGCAAGTAACCACCTCTCCATTCCTCATTTTTCTAATCAGTAAAATGAGATCGTTCTTCAGTGTCTCCTTCCAGGTTGACTCCAGGATGATTCTAAGGTACTTGAAGAACTTCAATACTTACTGAAACTCACATTGTCTACTGCTTGGAATTAAAGGAATTAAATAAAGGGCTCATGTCTACAGAGAAGAAAAATGCATACTTTCAATATTTTGGACTTGAGAAAAACATTTTACAGATAATAAATATGTAAAATTGTATACAGAGAGGGATACAAAAGCAAGCTATGTACTATTGATATACAGATTTAACAAAATTATAACAGATAGAGGGCACAATTTCTTTTTTTTTAGGTTTTTGCAAGGCAATGGGGCTAAGTGGCTTGCCCGAGACCACACAGCTAGAGTAATTATTAAGTGTCTGAGGTCAGATTTGAACTCAGGTACTCCTGACTCCAGGGCTGGTGCTCTATCCACTGCACCACCTAGATTTCTAAAATTGCCTAAAAGAACACTACTATTTTCTAAGCTATTTAAAAAATATTCCAAAAGAGATACCCAAATAGTCAAAGACAAAGAATTTGGTAAGTAAAGGAAATTTCTCTTCAAATGATGATTTAGGAAGAGGTGGGGAGGGTGGGGGAGAAGGAAGGATGTTCAAATGCTTTTAATTCTAAGGAATGACTAAAATTGAAAAAAGCAAACAGGAAATCATGCTTTTTAATTTACAATTAAGGTGAGTTTCTCAGTGAATTTTTTCTGTTTTTTTTTTTTACTTGAGGAAAGAGGAAAGAAATCAAGATAGATAAAGTCAAGAAATGGAGGTCATAGCAAGTGTTTTTATTGGAGGAAAGAAGATTGAAATCAAAATAAAGGGAGTCAAGACATGGAATGAGATACATAATTAGGAGGGCGAAAAACAGTACATTTAATTGTCATACAAGTGAAAGAACAAAATGAAATCAAGGTGAAACATGAAGGGAATAGCTGTCATCAAAGAGTTCTATAATCCAATATTTATTCCATGATTTTTATTTGCCACAAATAATAACTGATGAATATATATAGTACTTTAAGGTTTATAAAGTACCTTACAAATATTATCTTTTTTTTGTTGCAGCAACACTGTGAGCTTAGTACTTTGAAGAGTTATTGTTCTTGAGTTGTTGAGTCATTTCAGTTGTATCTGATTCCTTGACACCATTTGGGTTTTTCTTGGAAGGCATAATAGAGTGGTTTATCATTTCTTTTTACAGTTCATTTTACAATTTAGGAACCAAGGTAACCAAAGTTATATCCCGGGTCACGATGCTAGTAAGTCTCTGAGACTAGATTTGAACTCAGGTCATCTTAATTCCAGAATATCTGAATTGTTCCAACTAGCAGAACCTTAAGCAACAACAATATCTTTCTTTTACAATTGAGGAAAATAATGCTCACAGAGATTAAGTATTGAAAATGGAACTTATTGATTCCACGATAAGAACTCTTTCCATATCACTATAATACTGACATGCTGAAAATTAACAATTAATTCAATTTTGTATTTACTAAGAGTATGCTAAACAGTAGATCTTGTGTAGAGTGGGTCCTTCCAACTATTCTGTGTGATTCATCACGACTATAAACTATAACTCTACATATTTGATATCCTTCTACTCCACTAAGCCTAACACAATAGATATCTATTAGACAAAAAAAAATAATTATGTGGAAATTAAGTAAATGTCCTTCAATTGTGGAATGGTTTAACAAACTGTGGCATATGTATGTCATGGAACACTATTGTTCTTATAGAAACCAGGAGGGATGGGAATTCAGGGATTTGCATGAACTGATGCTGAGTGAGATAAGCAGAATCAGAAAAACATTGTACACCCTAACAGCAACATGGGGGTGATGATCAACTTTGATGGACTTGCTCATTCCATCAGTGCAACAATTAGGGACAATTTTGGACTATTTGCGATAGAGAATATCCAGAGAAAGAATTGTGGAATTTGAACAAAAACCAAAAACTATTACTTTTAATTTAGGGAAAAAACTGTTATCTTATTATGTAATTTTGCTATCTCTTTTACTATATTTTTCTTAAGGATATGATTATCCTCTCATCACATTTAACTTAGATCAACGTATACCATGGAAACAATGAGGGGTGGGGGGGAGGTAAGCAAGATTAGGAGAAAAATTGTAAAACTCTAAATAAAATCTTTCTTTAAAAAAACTGATTATGAAATTAAACTGAATGAGAACATGATTAATGTTTCTATTCATATAGACAGGCATCCTGCTTCAGTAAGTCCTCATCTGTAAAGATCTCCAAAAAATTCATTTCTAATATACTCCTAAGTACAAACTGAAATTCAACTACAATTTAAAGACAAAATTCTTTAACCATGCTAGAAGGCCAAGCAAAAGCTTCTGGTTGGTCTTCATTAACATATACACAGCAATTACTGAAGTCACAGAGACAATCCCATTTCCACCCTACCATTATGCTCAGTGGCCTGGAAAATGGGGCCGAGCCAAGTGGAACTGTCCCGGGCTCATGCATTGCATATTCCTGGGAAGTGAGACAGGATGCATGCTATAGAACAGAAGACTATACACCTTAGTTAATTCTCCCACGGGAAAATTTCCAATGACCTCATAGTTAGGACTTTAAAAATCCAATTGTGGATATTTATGTTTAATCTGTAATCACATGTAAATGTTTACATTAAGGAATATATTTTGAAAAACTAGCATCAAGTATAAATTTATATTAAAAAATAGAAAATCCACTTTTAAGTAAAAGGAAGGGATTCTGTCTGCTCAAATACTTAAATGTATTTAATAGAAATAGGTAGAGAATATTTACATAAACTAGTAATATATAGATATAGTAAAAATTATATATCTGGGACGATTCTGCTATGTGTCTGATATTAGTGAGATTTTGTTTACACTTTACTAATTATAAAATAAAGATATTTTAGTAACAAATTCTCATGTCCTTCATCCTTGATCTGCGATTATGCTGTGTAACAAATCTAAGAATTTATTTTAGGTAATTACTCTGAGTCTCAGTTTCCTTATTTGTAAAGTATAGGGTTTGGGTTTATAAAATACTAATCATATAGTATTTGATGGATTGCCTAACTATTGTATTTATTTTTCTATCATTGTAATTGCTAAAGTCATTTTCAAGTAAGCAATCTATATTATGAATTGTTTCCCTTTGCTGATATATATACATAAGTGAATGATAAGAAATAGAATGCATAGATTGGTTTTGGAATCAGAGGTGGTTATAAGTCCTGCCTCTGAAAGATTCTTGCAGTGTAACTCTTTAGTTAATCTACCAAAACTCTCATATAAATGCACCATAAGTTCCAGGAAAATTTGTTGTCATCAATTGCCTTAATCACAGATTATAAATTACATACAAGTAGTTAATCTGCATGAGTAAAAGGAATTTCCATAAATATAACAATGGAAAAGCAAGTGTCAGCTAAAACAAAAGGATGTTAACAAGTAAAGTAGGATATATATTTATTTTATGTATATACTTGCATATGTACTGTCCTAAATAAATAGATTGTGATACTTAATGTATCCCATCACTGTAGGCATGCCTTCCACCATAGCCAATTCTCTCATGGGAAAATTTCCAATGATTTCACAGGTCATCTTTGGATCCAACTGATCTAAGGTTGTCTATCTGATATGACTCTACAGTGAAATTCATTTGAGTTAAGACCATCAAATTTTTTTTTTTTAGATTTTTCAAGGCAATGGGGTTAAGTGGCTTACCCAAGGCCACACAGCTAGGTAATTATTAAGGATCTGAGACCGGATTTGAACACAGGTACTCTTGACTCCAAGGCCGGTGCTTTATCCACTGTGCCACCTAGCCGCCCCTAGACCATCAATTTCCAAGAGCAATTTATTTTAGATAATAGTTGTGGGAGGCAAGGTCTGTTTTGTCTAATATGACCAAACCTGTAGTTTGGCCCAAGAAATCACTACAATAGGAAATAATTAGGGAAAAACGTTTTATTCCCCTCTGCTCCAAATTGTTTTAACACAAAAGGAATGGTTCTATTCTCCTGCTTGTTATCAAGCATGCGGTCTGTCTAAGACTACTACTCACTGGGTTCAGATTTTCCCCAGAAGAATCCTCTTCAGGAAGCCCTACCCACTAGTCTGAGATTTGGAGACTTTAACAAATGAGCTCTAAAGAAGAGTTATTTTAGATGTAGCAGTGGGTTGAATCCTGTATTTGGAGTCAAGAAGACTCTATGGGGCAGCTAGGTGGCACAGTGGATAGAGCACCAGCCCTGGAGTCAGGAATATCTGAGTTCAAATCTGGCCTCAGATACTTAATAATAATTACCTAGCTGTGTGACCTTGGGCAAGCCACTTAACCCCACTGCCTTGCAAAAATAAAAAAACAATGAAGAAGACTCGATCTCAGACAGCTGTGTGATTCTGAGCACTAACTGCCTCAGTTTTAATCATCTGTAAAAAGATCTGGAGAAAGGAATGGAGACCCATTCTAGTATCATTGCCAAGAAAATCCCAAATGGCATCACCAAGAATTAGAGTCGACTGCACAACAATGAAAAATCTACAGAGAGCGCTTTTCCTTCTAAAGTTGAAATGGTAATAGCAAAATAGAACAATAAATAGTCTTTGAATTTCAACCTCTTTTGTCCAGTTATTAATTTTAAGAAAAAAATTTGAATGATTTATTTTAGTATGGGGCCAAAATTTCCAAAATAGGATAGCAGAATTCATATATAGGACAACAGCCCATTTACCTTATATTTATGAGCCTCAGTTTCATTATTTGTGCAATGGGGATAATACTAATTATAATAAATATTTTTATGTATATAATATGTGTATGTGTTATAGTATTGTTTTGAGAAAAAAGCAATGTAAATATGAGTAATTTGAATAAATAACATCAATAGATTACTAGTAGAAGCTATAAATCATAAATAAACTTAAATAAATAAAAACACCCTACATTCAGGTAAGAGCTACATTAAGCAGAAACCAAAGTAGAGATCTAAAACAATGGCACAAACTTTTGAATGATTTTTTTTATTCAGATTTAACATGAAATTTAAGAATCACAATTTCACACCAAATAAAAATTTACAAATCTTACCCTGAATCTTCTAGCTTGTCAACTACCAATGATTTGGAGATGTATAAACTTGCTTTTTTAAAAAATTACACTTCAATTTCTTTCCTTCCCACTGAGAGAACACGGCCATCTTGTGTTTGAGTCTTATTCAGAATAAAATTATGATGGATGGATTTTAAAACTGCTTAACACAATGTAAAAGAGAAGAAAGAAAGATTGAAATCCAGAGTGATTTGCAAAGATTTCTTCATGATACAAGGAATTCCTTCTTTGGATGGAGTGAAAACCAATTGACTGAATCGAATCTATCAGTTTCCTTGTCTTTATGAATTAGTTTAAAAATAGCTGATCAGACACAGTGAATATAAAATCAATAATGAATCACATAGGGCCTTTGGCTGATCAAAATGTTGCTTCTCTATGCTCTATAGTTCAGCAACCACTGAAGAGGCATATGGCATATAGGACACGGAGACACCATCCTAAGTAGTCCCCACAGACCTGATGGTGCACTTTGTTGTAGGAGCAATTTTCATTTTGAACTCTACACCCTTTAAGAGAATGCTAATGTTTCAAAGTAATCATATAACCCTTGGAGTGAATTTAAGCCTATCCATCTCACTTCAACATATGCATGAGTAAAAGGAGTTTCATCATCCCACTCTCACTTCTTATTTTTTATCTTTCCATTTATATTCAGGAACTGAATTCTTTTCTTGGAGGTGGGGGAGTTGAAGAAGGAGAATCAGATAATAATAGGAGGAATAAAGTTAGGGATGGTTTAAGAACTAGCCCAAATAGGCAAATCCACTTCCATTACACAAGTATTAAAACATCTTTCTTTTCTCTCAATTTCTCTTTAAGAAGAAAAAAAGGAACAACCAACTCAAAAGAACTATCATTTAATAAAAGGTTCTTAGTGGACAAGCAATGATTTGCCTTTAAATAGATAGTGATCTAAAAGAGGATACATATATATATATATATATATGCACTCATGTATATACATATATACACGTGTGTGCGCTCATGTGTGTGTGTGTGTGTGTTTGTGTGTGTACAGTTACAAATCTACATCCTCAAATTATGAAGTAGGGTTCCCGAGAAACCTGGAAACAGGTTCAGGAATTTGTTTCAAACAGGTCTTAGATTCTTTAAAGTAAAAGGTAATCTTTCACTGCTGCCACAACTGTGAAAGCTTCCAGGTTGAGCTGCATGACATGCATTTGAGACTGTCTGTGCAACAAGCCCAGGTGGTAACAAAAGAGTCACAAGGCAGTCAAATTAGCTACTCTAGGGAAACAGCCCAACTTCTGCATCAAAGTACAAAATTGATAATGGTGATTTTTTTTAATGTGGCATATGACAAAGCTACTTCTTCAAATTAAGTCTAAAAAAATACCACACAAAATAAAGAGCAGAGTAAATAGCTGCCATTTCAGTTTGAACTGTAGGATCTGCAAAGAAAAGGAATAGAGATTTGATTGTGGTTTTGAGCACAGTATTTGCATAACAGAAAAATAACCCCCCAAATATTAAGGAAAGCAAAATGAATACTCTCAGAGTAAATGCAATAGCCTCTGCTTTGAGTCCCATTTTTACATATAAATGAAACCACAGGTCCTGTCCATGGTCCTTATCCTACATCTGAATAGCTTGTAAAATTTTATCAATTCTGTTTGCTTAAAAAGAAAAAAGAGAACAATTTACACAAAGAAGGCATAGTTGACTAGTTTGTAGGAACCTGAATTGAAATTTAGGTTGAACAGATATGTGGTTATGCTTACCATTTATTTTGGATGAAGATATACTAGACAGAGCTATTCTAGTTTGCAGATGTAGGCAAAGACAGTAGCAAGTGCTATGACCCTCTCCAACAAGTTCAGCTCCCTCCTGCTCAATGAGGCTCACCAAGTGTGTAAGGATAAACTTGAAGGATGCATTTCAATAAGTTGCAATTTTACCAAATTGGAATTGAGTTGGGGCAGAAACCTATGGAAACCTGAATTATTCACCAGGAAAATCTCTCCTTTTTGGTTTCAAAAATTCAAATTTGAATAATACTAGACTATATACATGAATGATAATAGATATAATCTCAGTTTAAAGTATACAAGCTGTCTATATGAAGGTGAGCTATATTAAAAAAACAAAACATAAGAAAGCCTTATTAATACATTAGATTTAAAAATAATATTTATAATATATATATATACATAGCACATTAAATATACAAAGTATTTTATGTACATTTTCTCAGCTGTTCTTCATAATCACTTATCACTTAGTATTCTGGATATCATTCCTAATCAATTTAGAAAACAGAATAGACAACATTATAGACATTTTCCCTATTTAACTGATGAGAAAAACAGAAATTGCAATAACTTGATCACAAATACAGTGATAAAAAGGGGCTGTGAAGAGACCATTTCACTTCTAAGGCCAGGATGTCTCTCAAACTAGTCAACAAAATAGGTCTCTACTCCCCTGTGGACCACACATCAGAAGTTTAAGAAATTATTGTTATTGTTATTAATGATGATAATAATAGCTGCTTTTATATAGTACTTTAACATATATAAAATACTTTACATTCTGAGCATCTCATTTAATACTGATAACAGCTGAGTATGCACCATTCCTTTAAAACTTTTTTTAATAAATTTTACATTTTAAAAATGAAGAAAATTGAGACTAAGAGAGATTATGTGACTTGCCCAGGGTCACAGTGTAAATAATTGTTTGAGGCAGGATGCAGACCCAAGATTTATTATTCTGAATTGGGCTTGTATTCACTGTGCCATTTAGTTGCCTCCCTTTGTTATAACTGTTCTCTAGTACTGCCCATAAGAACCCAGAATTCAAATAAGGTAAGAATAGATAACTTTAATTTCCAATGTGGTTTTCTTTTTTTATTAAACAGATAGATTTTGATCAAAGATTAAGTATTAGCAAAGAAAAGTCTCCAAACTTTAAAAACTGCCATCATGACCATCCCAGAATATCAATCAAAATGAACTGTCTTTACTCATCTATGAGAAGCAACATGGTATAGTGAAAAGAGGGTTGAATTTGGAATCAGAAGACCAGAGTCCATCTCCCTTCCTGTGTAATCTTGGCAAATTACTGCACGTTTCTGAGATTCTCTCCTCTCCCGCACGAGAATGGTCAAGATTCCATCTAATTTTAAATTTGTATATACACGCCTACATACACATATACACATGTGTATATGTTTATATGATTTCATATAAATATTTTACAAACTTTAATGTGCTATATCTGTGCTAATTTTTATTATCATTTTTCTGAATACTATGTTGGTATTTTCTGAAAACTATGTTGGTAAGGTTTTTCTAATGGAAGTACAAAGCCAGTTGCTGTTATTATAAAATTTTTTTAATATAGGAAGCTTTTATTTTTTTAATTGAGTTTGTTTCTGTTACTACAAACATGTATATGTTCATATAGATACATATACACAAATAGATATAGATATAGATCAATCTCTCTAGCTCTCAAGAAGGACAAATGCAATATCATTGTATCCCCAGCACATCTTCAGTAGAGCAGAGACTTTGCACAAGATATGCATATTCAAAACTAAGATTAATAATTACCATTTACTGAATGGCTAAAATCCATTTTACACATTTACAAAAAGATCAGTCCTTGCTCTGAGGACTCTGGTGTCACCACTTTATCAATTGCCTTATATATTTGCTTGTTAACCTTTCCCAGGAGCAAGAAGGCGGGTATCTATATATATATTATCTCAAAAGGGCCCCAGGATAAGAAAGAAAAAAGAAAAGAAAAACAATATAACCCTAGTGATCCAACAGTCCATATTTCATCTGTAATTCTGTAGATAATCCATGAGAGTTTGCAGAAGCAAACTATTTTGATTATTTTCAACTTGAGTTCCCAATTGCCTTTGTATTAAGCTCAGATAGAATAATATCTACAGCAGTAATTTCCAAAAGAACAGGGATAGAATTTAACTATGGAGTCCTCTAAGGGGATGTGGTTAGAGGAATACTCTTAGCAGTTCTGAGGGGAGGGAGAAGAAAAAAGCCACTAAAATTGCAAAAAGAATTACAAATACTAAAATGTGTCTATGTTGGTTTACCCACTGGGCAACGAATGCATTGTCATTATGAAGAGATAAATAGTAGGGATCTTGAATAGTTGTACAGAAGTGAAATATAAAATAGGACCACTTTTCAAATGAATGGGTATCAGAAAGAGTTCTCTGAATGTTAATTATATATTATGGGCTAATGAACTTATTATTGCTATTTATTTACCATTTGCATTTCATTACCCTAAAGCAAAAACCTCTTTCAGTGAGAAGTTGGTGAAGTTATTTCTGAAAAGCATTTGATTAGTATTCACATGATCATATTTGATTCTTTTTTTTGCCTGATCCATAAGAAAGATATGAGAGTCCCATCTCTCCTTTAAATCTGCATGGATGACGAATTAGTTTACTCTGGATAATTCTATCATGAAAAGAAAAACTCTGGTGTTACCAATCTTTGTGTATGTCCAGAAGGACACATAGAGGTGGAACAATCCCTCTAGCAAGTCATTAGCAATTTTTTTTGTTGGAATAATACAAGGGAAAATATGGATAATAAAGCAAAGAAACAAATTACTATTCATGATAAAAAAAATCACATCTGTTGATATAATGAACATCAAAACCAAGACAAATGATCATACTGAAAAGAGGAAAGAAATGATTTGTATACAAGTGACAGGCAAGGAAAATAATAAGGGTCTGTTTCCATGTTATTTTGTGAAATCCTGCATTTCTGAAAAGCCGCTGTTTTAATATTACTATGGTCCAACTATGCAATTAGGAATAACAAAGGCTCCCCGTTTACTCCAATAGTTATTAACCCACTTCCCCTGAAAACAGGAGATAATAGGGAAATAACTGGAGTTGGGGTTATGTTAGGAAGGATGCAGAGAGAATATTAATCAGTACCACTGCATGCTGCCAAATAGAGTAACTCAAACACGGAAAGATCATTGTAGATAGATGAGGGTTTTCTTAGATAGTCTGACTCTTATCTCTTATCCTCAAGCAGTACAAAATCAAGGGGCAAATGTAGACAAATTAAAAGTTCGTCCATGCAAGCAGTTATCTATGGAATGAAGAAAACTTTTTGCCCAACTACATTTTGAACACATAGTAATGACATGAAATTTAAAAATATAATTAGAATAATAACATTTTAGAATTAGAAATAGCTAGGGAAATAATCTATTGCAGTTTTTTGAGATCAAAGATCAGGAAACTTGACCCAAAGATGTACTCAAAATCACAGAATCTATGATTATGAGAGAACTGCAAACCAGTTCTCTTGATTAAATGATTAAGAAACAGTTCTATCAAATCTCTGCTACTTCTATATAATACTTTTGGTCTTGCTTTCCTGCCATTAGAAAGTACTTTTGTTTATATGTATATGTGAGTGTGTGAAGGCAGGTAAGTAAAAACTGGAGAATGTACTTAAATGGAAAGAAGGATGGAAGGAAGGAAGGAAGGGAGGGAGGGAGGAAGGGAGGGAAGGAGAGAGGAAAGGATGAAGGAAGAAAAGAAAAAAAGAGAAAGGAAGGATGATGGAAGATTTTATATACATATATGTATATATATATATGTACATATATACATATAAATACATATATATGGAGAGAGAGGTGCAATTAGGTAGCTCAGTGGATAGAGCTTCAGACCTAGAGTCAAAAAGACCTTAGTTCAAATCCTGCCTCATGACACTTATAAGCTATGTGACCCTGGGCAAATTGCTTAAACATGACTGCCTCAGTTTCCTCATCTGTCCAAAGAGTTGGTAAAATGACAGAGGAAGGTAATCTATGAAGGCACTTTCATTAAGAGTGACTATGCAAAAATGCATGTACAAAGCAGGATTTCAGCTGAACTTGAAGAAATTCATGGAAGATAAGAGGTGGAAATGAGGAGGGATAGAGTTTCAGGTATGGGGCTAGTCAATGTAATGACTTGGATTGTTTTGCAGGAGAAACAGCAAGGAGACCTGTGTCACTTGGAGAGACAAATAAAGTACAAGGCAGGAAAGGCTGGAAGAAGCTAGCAGGCTTCAAAAAACAAAAAAAAAAAACCAACCCAAAACTATTTTTTTGCTGCCCCTTGTGAATGTAAACGATAATTAAAACCTCTCTTCTTGCCATTTTCCCCCTAAAACTAAATGAGGTCTGTGGACTGACCTCTTCAGCACATGCATATCATAATACTGCCCCAGATTATAAGAATTGAATTATTTTGGATGTCTCCTATTTGGGGAATTTGTTCTTACTAAATGACAATGGAACAAGGCTGGTACCATTTGTGCTTAGCAAGAAAAAACTCCTGCAGGTTGGCATTCAAAAGCACTTCATCCCTCCTTCCCTCCCTGAAAAGGAGATGGTAGGCAAACATCCCTCATCCCTCATTCTACTGAACAGCTGCAGAAATTAGCCTTAGCTCCTTTGGTATACTTCAAGTTGCTACATTGACCAAACAGCCTAGGGCAAGGATGGTGAAACTTTCATTTAATTCTTGTGACAATAACATTTCTTCAAGATTTGAAATGGAATTTTCTTAAATATCAATATAAAAAGGCCTTAGGGGAAAAAGATATTTTTGCTGCCACTTCTGATGACTAAAAATGTGGGTTTATGATGCAGGACTTTTGAAACTAATACAGAAATATTGGCGTTAGAAAAAGAGTTAACATAACCTGTGGAGAGATAAATTTATGCATATACACGGAGGATTGCTGTAGAGAACTGCAGAAAGAATCACCATCTGAGTCAAGAGGATAGGAGTTCAAGTGTTCTTCCTGACACATATTCGCTATCTGACCCTTGGTAAGTCATTTAACTACTCACTGCTTCAGGCAGCAAAACTATACATTGAAGCACCATGTTCAGATTTGAATGATAAGATAATTTCCTGAAGGCTAGTTCTCTAAACCTGTGAAATCAAAGGTCTGGTCTAAAGAAAAAATATACACACAGAGCTATTGGAGATTTTCTATAGCTGAGTCTATACCTGCCTAGATACCACTTTAGGGACACTTTAACAACAATTAAAAGCAAATGGTTGGGCAAACAAGATAAACAAATTTAATATTAAGATATTATATCATTTTTAAAGATCAAGGTTGACATAAAATTCATTCGCGAATTTTAATGCACATTAAATAATTAAAAACATTTCAGTTATGTCCAGTAACAATATTATCACAAAATACTGAAAGATGTTTAAATGCTTTCCTCATAACCCTGCGAAATGTGCTGTGCAAATATATGTATCTTGAGTAACAAAATATGACAAAACACATGCTTATCTTTTTTTTTTCATTCTTGCAAGGAAAACAGGGTTAAGTGACTTGTCCACAGGCACACAGCTAGGTAATTATTAAGTATCTGAGGTCATATTTGAACTCAGGTCCTTTGGAAGTCAAGGCTAGTGCTTTATCCACTAAAACATCTAGCTGCCCAGACAAAATACATTCTGAGAGAAGTTACTTTCCACTGGTCATATATTTGGCAGTGAATCCTAATTCCCCACCATTTCCAATGTCCTTTTTTCTTCTGGAATGTGTAAGCTCCTAGTCTGCGTATATAACATATGTAGGTACACTACAACATGACTTAATGAATGACCTTGAACAATTTGCTTAATCTGACTGGGCCTCATTTTTATTGGAAAAATGAGCGATTAGGCAAGATGATTCTTAAGGTCTCATCCACCTCTAAAGCTATTATTTTTTTAAAAAAATCCTATAGAAAAAATAATATATATACTCTACATAAAAGACTAATTAATCAATAGTTAATAAGGAATTCATTGAAGGGTTCTTAACAGATAAATGATGCTGCTCCCATAACCCAATGATCCCATGATTGGCAATAGAATGAAAGTAAGCTTGACAAGGCAAAAGTAGAATATGGACAAGGAAAATAGAGGTGAAAATATTTTTCTGAGTTTATTCCAGTAATACAGGCAGAATATAGTAAGATTGCTGATGGTGAGAAGAGAAGAGAGGGAATGGATGCAAGATCAATCATAAAAACAGAGACAAGATGATTTGTAATTCAACTTTCAAGGTAATGGAATAGATGCACATAGAGCATGCCAGCAGTTGATAAACAAGGTGCATATTCTATCCTATGGATAAAGTGTCAAAAATAGAAATAAGTTATTTTAAGCTTGGTTTTACACATGTTGAGATTGATAAAAGTTGTTGGAAATGGGTTTTTAAACTTCAGAAAGAAATTCAGAAATAAAGATTTGGGAGTCATCTAAATAGAGGTGACATCAAATCAAAGAGAGAAAATGGACTTGTTGAGATTACAGAGAAAAGAAAAGAGACCTTGGACAGAACACTGAGCAACAATGACTTTAAGAATTCAAGAAGCTGAGATATCATTAAAAAAAATTCAAAACCATAGTTAAAGAGCTATAAAGGGAACTAGTATATGATTTTTCAGAAATTAAGTAAGAATATTCGGAAGGTGAGGATGTTTGGGTGTCAAATGGATTGAATTCAGAGTATGAAGGCTCAAAATTCCACTGGAACTGATGAGTAAAAAAAAAGACTTTTTGGCCTCTAAGGTAACATGATTAGGTTCTAGGTACCACCAACCTTCTATAGAAGGACATGAGCAGCAATTACATGCAATAATTGCCTAATACCAGTGAAACATAGGGCAAAAATCATCATCATGTCACATCTGGAATCTCCCTCCAAGTAATTACATTCTATCAAACATTTCAACTTGGTTTCTAGTTCCTACTCCTTAACAATTCCATGTCAGATTGTGTAATTTCCAGATTCCTTTTAACCTCCTGGATCAACTTGGCACTGCTTCCTGTATCATGTTCTCCAAATTCTCCCTTGTCAGACACAAATCTTGCACCCAAGCTTAGTCCATTAAATCCTTTACCAAAAGACCTCTCAGTATAATCCAGTGCCTGCAAATTCAATTCTGTAAGCATTTATTAAGTTCTTCCTTTGTGCAAAGCTGTATATTAGACAGAAGGGATGAAAAGACAAAGCTAATCTTTATTTACATTGTACCCTCTGGATACATGATGTAAAGAAGTAAATAAATACAGAATCATTTGAAACAAAAGATTATACAAATACCTGATGGATTGGGAAGGACTTACTAAAGGATGCAACACTAGAAAACTATTTTTGAAATCTTATCCCTTGCCAAGTCTGCCAAACCATAATCACAGCAGAATCTCTAGATTCTGCCACAACTACCCTGAATCCTTCAAGCTACTGTATAGCACATTACTTCATTTTCTTATAAAATTTAACTCACATATATGGATGCATCAGTATATGCCTACAAAAGACTGTTGTGGCAAATAACAAAGAAAGTGACACTTAGGTTGAACTTGAGTCTGAATCCCCATCTTTGTGTTGTGATTGCTTGCATGATCTTAGGCAAGTCAGTACTCTCATCCCAAAAGGAAATGATGAAACAGAAAGTTGCTAAAGTCCCATCTAACTCTAAAATCTGATTGATCCATGTGTTAGAAAGTGACTAAAAGATAAACTGTTTGATGACTTGGAATTAAAAGATATTTTATCCTATTTCTCTAACACTCTTTCATGATTTTTATTACATCTACCAGTATATCAAAGAAAATAGGTACATTTATGTATTTGAATTATTAGTTACATCACTTTGTAAGCATATTCAGTCATTTCAGTCATGACCAACTCTTCATGACTCCATTTGGGTTTTTTTTTGGCAAATCTACTGGTGTGATTTGATCTTTTTTTCTTCAGGTGATCTTACAGATAGAGAAACTGAGCCAACCAAGATAAGTGACATGCTCAAATCACACAGCTAGTAAGTGTCTAAGGCCAGATTCAAATTAAGAAAGATGACTCTTTACAACTTCAGTATGGCACCCTATCCATGACACCATATAGCCACACTTTCTTATAAAATTATTCCTTTTTCTCTTTGATTTTCTTTAAATTTGCACTTGTTTGCTCTAATAGAGTCTTTGGCTTCAATAGCCAAGGATAACTCAAGGCAATATTTTCTGAAATATATTCATTTTTCTCTAACAGTCAATTTACATAACAAATACAAGCTGCAAATTTCAAATGGAGGTTGCATAGGATGTTTAGAGAGCATGTTACCTGCCATATAGTTTCTAACAGAGAAGCCAAAGAAATCTCAAGATTATTAATAAATTTTAAGCAACAAATTTCTATTAAGCATCTATTCTGAACAATGAATTATGTTAGAGGCTGATGACACAAATTTACAAGAATAAAAATTAAGCAATTTCTGTAATCAAGAAGTTTATATAATCAGGAGAGTGCATGTATAACACTACAGAAAATAACAATGAAATAAATAACAAGGTGGTTTATGAAATAGTTTATACTGTTAACTGTATGGATCAAGAAGGACTTCAAGAGGTAGATGTTGAGCTGAAGTTTAAGCTTGAAGTTTAAAGATCAGAGATTCTATGAGATTGCTATAAAAATGAATGTAAAAAGGTGTAGGGAAGAGCATAGTCATCCAAAAGAGATGGGAGATGAAGTCCCACAAGAACAGAAAATGTTGAGATTGGCTAAGCAATATGACACAGGACAAAGAAGAATATATAATGTATAATAAGACTAGAAAGAGTAACAGCCAAATCTCTAGAAATCAACCATAAAGAGAAGATGAATATGACTTCCTTATTTCTCAAAGCATATATCATCTATCTATATCTATATCTATATCTATAGCTATAGCTATAGCTATAGGTATATCTACATCTATATCTATATCTAATCTATCTCTATCTCTATCATCTCTATCTCTATCTCTATCTCTATCTCTATCTCTATCTCTATCTCTATCTCTATCATCTCTCTATCTCTATTATCTCTATCTCTATCTCTATCTATCTCTATCTATCTCTATCTCTCTCATGTCCATCTCCATCTCCTTCTCTATCTCTATCTCTATTTCTATTTTTCTCTATCTCTATCTCTATCTCTATCTCTATGTCTATCTCTATCATCATCTCTATCTATCTCTATCTCTATCCATCTATCTATCTATCTATCTATCTATCTATCTATCTATCTATCTATCTATCTATATCTCTCTATGTATCTATCTATCTATCCAGATGGATAATGCTGAGCTATGCCAGACAGTCCACAGCATATCCTTCCAACATAGGAATTGTCCTGGAAATTGTCATACAATTTCCTAACTATACCTAGTATGCTACATAAAATTTAGCAGACTGACCAGCCAAGTTATAAGCAGGACAGTGCATGATCTAGGGCACCATATTTAAAGAGTGTTCCTAGTACTTGCAAACCTGTAGAGGCCAGAAACAAAAAAAAAATTCAGCACCTAATTGGGAAGAAAAAATAGCATTAAAAATTATATAGTGCAACACTAGGAGGAGATTTCCCCCTAATACAAATCTTGGAACCACCATCTGGTGGCAAGGACAACTTCATTAGGTTTCTGTTTCTCCACTAGGGATCGGTGTGGATCCAGTTCACGCCACCTGAGCCAAGAACAAAATCTCTCTGTTCCTAGGAACTTCTAGATACATTTATGTATTTATTTATTCAAAAATCAGATATTCAATATGTGTTTCCTGTGTCCAGAGCACTGTTTCATGCTTCACAATATAAAATTATTAAATAAAATATTTGTCTTTCTGGTGATTATAACCTTTACCATAATATATATATATATATATATACATATATATATGTATATATATATATATATATACACACACATATATACATATATATATATGTATATAGTGTAAAAGGAATTCAACAACTACATCATATCCCATAATGCCCCAAATTACTATTTTTGAGGCAATGGATTTAAGTGACTTGCCCAAGGTCACACAGCTAGGCAATTATTAAATGTCTGAGATCAAACTTGAACTCAGGTCCTACTGATCTCAGGTCTGGTTCTCTATCCACTGCACCACCTAGCCACCCCTCAAATTACTATTTTGATGGAGGTTTTTTGGTATGTTTTGATTTTCACTGAACCGGCCAACTGATTTGGCATATCAAAGACACCAATATCTTTTAGACTTTTTTTTAGTATTTTTAATTTATTTGATGATTTGGAAATTAGAAGCTCCTCACTAAAAGTTCCTTAATCACATAAATTCAGAGGAGGTTTTGTCTAGAAAACAAATAAACAAATAAGTGGATGAAGAATACATATTGCCCAGATCAGGACATCCAAATCAATAGGCATCCTATGGAATTGTTTCATAAGTGTATTCATTGTCATTAAACAGTATAAAAGGACGTTGCTTTGGGCTCAGCACTGAATAGAAGTATGAAAGTGGACCATATTCCATCTGTTGTCACATTGGGTGATATTTTTAATGATAACAAGCAGTTCCTGTCACAAAACCTTGCATTTATCATACCAGTTTTCTCTGGATGATGCTATTTTATAACTGCAAATCGTTGTTCAACACGATTTAAAGACAAGGTGTAAACATAAATAACTCAAAGTATATTATAAATGAAGACTTGGACATAAGAACTTGTGTAAAAAACAATATTCAGGACAAGTAAGAGTGTAAAAACATTGGACTGGTCAGATGAAGAGAATAAGGAGCTGTGCTAGTATCCATAAGATAGTAAAAGATATAAAAGGAGGTTTCCTATATATTTGATCTTTGATATGAAAGTAAGGGGACAAGATTTTGATCAGGGTGAAAAATCAAAGATTATTCATAATCTGAAACAGGGTGAAAAAAAAGTTCTAGATCTGAGTCAGGAAGACCTGAGATCAAATATGACCTCAGACATATGGCTATGTAACCCTGGGGGAGTTACTTAACCCTTGCCTCTTTTTCCTCAATTGTAAAATAGAGATAATAGCACCTTTCTCACAGAGTTGTTGGGAGGATCAAATGAGATGTTTGTAAAATGCTTAATACAGTACCTGGCCCAGAATACTATGTAAATTTATCCCTCCCTCCATCCCTCCCTCCCTCCCTCCAAATCTGCATTGCAGACGACAGTATAGAAACAAGTAAGCATATACCTCCATCCAAGTTCACTGGGTTATGATGCTAGGAAGTCTTAGAAGCTTTGTTAAAAGTTTATGGAGTCTGCTAAATCTTTTAAAACTTGGCTACAAAAATGTGACAATACATTATCAAACCTGTAGTTTTTTCATTCTTCTGACTTATGCATTTTTATCTTAGCTTTGATTTTGACTTTTTCATATAATTAATATCAAGTAAAGGTATAAAAATAAGTACTATTATACTAATGAACAGATTAAGTCCAAGATTATTTGCAAGAAATCAGCAGAGGCTTAATTTTGTGAAAAAAATTCAACAGAAATTTTGAATTTGTTTTGTTTACATTTAGCAAAAGTCTCAGAGAAATGTATAGTCAGTAAAAGAGGTTGAATGATCATGGACCAAAAATGTGAAATGACCAATTGACAATGCTCATGTTCCTTTGCCATCCTCATAAAGTCAAGAGATTCAGAACACCTGTTCTTGGACCCACCAGGGAAGATTTACATGAACCAATGAACAAGAGTCATTAAGGATGAAAAGGTATGTATGGGTTCAAGACTGTATTGTTGGAGGGATTACCCATATTGATGATATCATAGGTCTAAAATAGTATATTTGATGTTGGAAAAATGATACCCCTTCCAACTTTGAAATTCTCTGATTTTGTGAAGGGGAGTTGTGTAGGTATCATGAATAAGATCAGACCCCCTACCGCAAGGCAAGTTGGGAAACTGACAAGAATTAGGAAAGCCTGGACAAAACTAGACCCACAAAATGTAAATGTGTGACTTTGGTGTATATAAGAATGGCATGATCCCTAATCCTCAATTATGAAGAAATGAGGAACATCACAGGAGTTTGGAAACTTCCATTTTCCTATAACCATAAGAGGTACTTCATGAATCAGATTAAACCTAGGACATCGAGTAATTATCCCACTTACCTTTAAGCCCTTTTCTGTCACAACAAATGAGAAAATCATGGAAAATGTCACCATTGGGGTACATAGATTTTTCACCTGCTTTAAGCAGCTGTCCTCTATGATCAAAACCAAACACCTTTTCCATGCACTTTTCCTAATTTTTGTTTTCACTATTTGTTTAATTTAATTTCTTAGAAAAGCTATGTCATAAGCCATCTGATGACTTTGTAAATGCAAAGGACCAATGTTGTGGAACAGACAATCTAATGACATAGTGTTTAGTGTTCCCTAAAGCAGGAGACAGATGAAGAGAAACGGTGAACCGGCAACCTTAGCATAATTAAGACAAGCTTGAGTGCTTGCCATGGTGCCATTACATTAATCTCACATCAGTGGCACCTGGCTAAAATTTATGAGATATGTAAAAGGGGCCTTTCTGACTGACCTTGATAAGACAGAGTTATTTATCACGTGAGAGAACAGTCAGCAAGGAAGGGGAAATGTGGCACCTTAGAAATAGGTGGGGAGGGAGATTAAAGTCCATTGGGCATGATGTGCTGAAACTTGAAATTTCAAGAGAACCATTTATGGCACTGAACATTAAGCAAACACATAAAGGCCATTTGGTGCTGCTAATAAGTAAAAAAAAAATCATATATATAAATATATTCTGTATCATTCATATGTGTATAAGAAAAAGTTAAACTTAAATTTAGCAACCAAATTTTCCTAACCATCTGATAATTTAAAATTACAAATTTAATATATTTATTGTGACCTCAGAAGAGTCTACAAAAATATTCCCCAAAAGTAGATCTTCCATTAAGCCTCCAATAAAGAGTTTTCTCTATCAATCCTTACCTTGTTATTACATTTATCTCTACACAAATAATATTCCTCCTCACTCCACCCCAACAATATAAACTCTTTGAGAAAAATAATTCCTTTTGGGGGGGGTTGTATTACCATGGCTTAACAATTAAATTTTTTGGCAAATTCAAATATTTATTATTTTACTGGGAAGGATTTGCTCTTATTATCTCCATTTTACATACTAGTATTAGCCAACAATTATGAGTCAAATTCTAAGTGACCATTCCAACTCTTTTTATGAGATCCTTTCTAGCTTTACATTTCTATGATGCTAAAATTTGCCCAGAGTAAGAGTTGGGTAACTTCATGTACTTCATTATTTCCCAGGTTAATCAGTATCTATAGACATACTTTGCAAATTGTGATAATGACAGGTCTTCACTGCTGAGTGTATTATAATAAGGAACATTATCATCAACACAATTAACACACCCCTTCAGAATCAATGGCTGCCCTCACAGAGGGTGGTAATCACAGTCTTTTGTAATAATTAAAAAAAATTTGCCACTGGTCTTTGCAAAAATTAACATTCTGTGAGGAAAAGAAACAATTTGTATTTTAAAAATCAGAATGAGAAAGAGTACAAAACAAAGACTTATCATTGGGTTTTGTTTGTTTATCTTATACATAAAACAAATTCTGAATTATCAGTAACTATAATTCACTGTTAATGCCAAGATATATTGACATTTTATGTCAATCCATGAGACAATCAATGTTTAGTTCAAGGGCCCTTCATTTTATTTCAGTGGAAGGGAAAATTTGAAGGTTTCTCTTCTAGCTAAATTAGCCCTAATATGGATTTATTTCTATAATATAAATAGGCATTAATGGATAAAATTTTATCTTTTATGCTGTGAACATGTTAATAGTTTTACAGTGATGAGGAACATAAGCATAACACAAAACTATGTTTGGATGAGCAAAAGGGATTTTGTTCCATGCTGATTGGAATTGCTTTAGGTTTTTTTAAATACTGAATCTCTCCTCTATTGTTCCATAGAGGAGAGTGAGCCCTATATCATGGGATAGATCAGTTTTAATAGGAATGAAATATTGTCACATGTTGGCCTGAAATAAAGTTATTTAATTCTAGTCTTTTCTTTATCCTAATAAGCTCACAATCTTAAAATTAGGGGTCTTGATTTCATTTAAAAATAGCAGTAGGAAATTTTTTTCCTAAAATGTTTCAAATCTTCATGACAAATAAAGGAACACTTGAAAAAGTACTTTTTCATGCTGTTCCTCCTGGATAATTGAACATTTTTAAAGATTCAATTAGTATTCATATATGCATACAAAATAAACCTTTAATAACTATTGAAGAACTTCCTAAGTTCTGGATCTGTTTCAGTGGTATGGGCAAATTTTAGGATCATCAAAGTTGCTGGATAGTTTCCTTTTGAACCCACTCAAAATAGTTCTCTCACAAAACCATTTCAGGAATTTTAACATTAAAGATACAAAATGTTATAACTTTTGCTCCTTTTAAATGGAACATAAATTTTGATCAGTCTTATCTAATAGTTTCTAATTGTATTCATTTGCTTTTCATTTATTGTCCCTGAAATATCTTGTCTTCTTATATCTACCTTCGGAAAAGTTTTCTTGTTTTAGAGGCTAACTCAGGTGCCATTTTGCCTATAGTTTTTTTTTCATTTATCTCTTCATTTTTCCTCAGTTTTTCCCATAGAAAATTTTCCTAGAGTCCTTCATTTGGAACTCTACTTAACTTTATCAACATCCTGGGGGCAAAAATTATGCTGTTATCCTGTTATCCACCTTAGTATTTCTCAAAGTTAACTTGGTGCTTCATGAGGAGTGAACATTTAATAAATGTTTCTTGAAATCTAAAATCTTTTTTGGAAAATCCAATCAAGGATGGTGGTCCTGACCTAAGATTTTATTGGTAAAGGAAACTATGATACTAGGTTTCCCAAAGTTGAAGATAGACAAATGAATGCACTTTCCTATTCCATGGTCAATCAGTTCCTATACAGAGGTCTAAATTTGATGATAATGATAGCTCTTCAGCACTAAGTACATTATAATCAGGAATATTTTCATTAGCACAAATAACAATTCCCGCTATCAATATAAGGTGGGACCTTTTTTGAAACTTATAATATTACTCTTAGATGATATCAGAGAGAAAGAATTGAATGAGTATAATTATCTACAGAAGTGATTTTCACCTTTTTAATGTAAAGTATATCACCCTTTTGCAATCTGATGAAACCTAGGGATATCTTCTCAAAATATATTTTAAAATGCATAAAATAAAATGCCTATGATAACAAAGGATGTAAATAGTGTTGAAATACAGTTATCAAATTACATTTTAAATAAAAGTTCACAGATTCCAAATTAAGAGTTACTTAGAGCAAAAGCATCAACCCATCTGGGAATCTATAAAACTCTTTCATATAATTCTGAATTATACTAAAAGATAATTGGAAAATATTTAGCAAAATACAATATTAAAAAAGTAACAAAATAAGCATAATAATAAAAATAACAAAATAAAATTCCATTAGACTACAGATAATGTTGATATGTGGTTTTCTAAGCCAATATGAGCCCTATGGGGGACATGAATCTATCATTTGTGACCTCCCTTTCAATATATTTGCTCTCACTGATCTAAAGCAATGATAGGTTGAATGACTGGTCCACAGTGAAAGAACACAGCTAATTCTACTCTAATTTCAGATTCTTAAACATGATTTAACTTTCATAGGGCAGCATCATTAATACATGATGAAAGAAATTGATTTACTTAAACAGTTATGGTAAAATTATATGTCAAAAATATTGAAACCATACAAGAATAAATCAATTTTTCTCTAAATGACAAGAATGTTAATGATTTCTTTGGGGGAAGATGTGAAGGAGAATAATTTCATGCTGTTCATCACATATTCACAAGCAAATAATGCCAATGGAAAATAGTGTGTTGGAAAAGGAAAGGAGTTATGATTTCTTTTCTAATTTATGAAAAAATTCGCATATCATAAACTTTTAATATGTAATCTTGGTTTGAATTAGTAAAATGGAAAAATATTAGTCAAGTATCTCCAACCTTAGCAAAATCCTCTCCTCCCTTTTTCTGTTTCTAAATATAATTCTCATTAGGGGTTTCCAAAACTCAAATTATATTCAATCTATTATACCGAAAATATTTTTAAAAACTACCACTAAAAAGTATCTGATTTCTTTTCTGGAAAAAAATAATATGCTCATTTTTTGGAGGGGCTAAAATAGAGCTTCTATAAAAGTCCTCCCTGATCCTGTACCTTATTTCTGAGTTTTCAAATGCTATATCAGTGTCTCACTGTTTCTGATGGGTTTTATCATGTTAAAAGGGATTTGTATATGGTCCAGTCAATGGAATGTGTGTCTGCTGTCCAAGGATCAAGTGCAGAGGGAAGTTAATCACCAGAGTCTTGTAGACTAGGGGATTATTATTTTTTTTTATTATCATCATCTTAATTAATGGCCATGGAAACCTATGAACTAGGATGGGATTCTATCCACACATGTGAAGGCAGTATCTATTATCAATACTAATGAACATCATCTAGTAATATATTAAGATAATGGTGGAATACAGATCTTTTTTGTATAAGATGTAATTAAAAATCTAATGACTATACAGTCAATTGTTTTTCCGGAGGTTAGTGGAGGGGGAGAAGAGAATGCTCTAAGCTAAGGGACAGGAATTACTATCACTGAGGAAAGAGTAAAAATATTCATGTGTAGATATCTAGAAAAGAAATAACTAAAAAGAAGAAAATATAATCAAAACCAATGTTTTAGGAATGAATTGTTTCTTTTCCTAACAGAGAACATCAAATTTAAAAAGAGATTAAAAGAGAAAGTATAATTTTGTTCTTCAATCAGTATTTTGCTTTATAAGAACTTGAACGGTACATTTACATGGTAGAAATAAAATATTTGAATAACCAAATGAGATCCTAAATCTGATGATAATTCAGAGACAAAGTAAATTATGCAAGGTGGGAAACTCATTGCCAATTCAAGCACAGAACATCCAATTTGCTCATACAAATACAGTAAATCAGTAGGCATGTAGGCATTTTTTCATCAGTATATATTTGTTTTAACAACAATCAATATATTTTAAAGACATGAAAATTGGTTCTTACCTCTCCTTGCCAAGTCATGAGGTCAAAGATATTAATATTCCTCACAATAGCTAATATCACTAAAAACACCTTAGAGGAAAAACTTGAAATTTTTAAAGCATACTGTATCTTTTTCATATATATATATATATATATATACATATATATGCAAATAGTATATATACATATACATTTACATATAATTTTCCTTCTCTTTATAAAGTCCCTCTCACTTGAACTACAGTTTCCCAAATGATCTCCCTATTTCATGTTTATTTTGATCTATCACACAGGCATAGATGAAATTTTCATTAAGTGAAAGTGTGATCATATCACTACTCTACAAACTAAATTCCAATGGATCCATATTATTTCTAGGTTAAAATAAAAAATTAGCTTGACTTTTAAATTCAACCACAACTTGGCCTCAACCTAGCTTTCCAGTTATATTATAAATTAATTCCCTTCGTGTACTCTATAGATCAGCCAAACTAGCTTCTTCTCTGTTCTTAACACACAGCATTTTATTTCCATGTTGTTTGTATTGGACATTCCCTATCTCTGAAATGAATTTCTTCCATATCTCCCTCTCCCTCAAAGAATCCCTTATTTCTCAAATTATTTTTCTTCTCTCATTTCCTACATTTGTGGTATATTTTATTGGATGTAAATTCAATGGACCTTATATACATTGTATAGACTGCAGTGTACTGAAATGTTCATTCTACAAAGTATAAATTCTATGAGGAAATGCAATATGTGTGTGTGTGTTTGTATATATATATATATATATATATATATATATATGCTACATATCTCTGCATGTTTCCATGTCTGTATATATATATATATATATATATATATATATATATATATATATATAATATATACATGTATGCCAGTATGTCCTTGAGAGTTAGCAGTGATTAATTTTTGTCTTTGTATCACCATTGCCTAGGACAGTGCCAACATATGGCACATGCTAGATAAATGGTTTTTGATTAATTGTTGGTGGAAGGTTAACAAAGAAAATGATTCAAATGGATATAGTCTTCCCCTGAAGACTACCATGAAGTTTTAAAATTGGTATAATATTTGGGACTTTCAATATCTATGTTGAAAAGTAATTAAGCTCAAGTTCTGCCAATTACAATTTGAAAGAAACTTATTGCTGTCACTAATAGTTTTAGGAACTATTTTATACATTTCTCAGGACTGAATACAATTTTTCATCTGGAATGTATCCAAACCCGTCACAGTCAGAAAACTTCTGTCTACTCTGAAATAGACTCCAAACAGAATTAATGATAGGTATTTTTCATTTGGTAGGTGGAAAGAAATCAAAATTCCTTGAGAAATAGACTGAGGAAACTAATGGGGATAAGACTAATATGCTTTATAAATCAGCCAACTAATATAAATGTGTTTAGGCTGTGTCTCTACTAATCTAATGAACTGAAGGTGAAACTTAGAAGGACTCAAGATAGTTAGAGGTTAACAGTGGAAACCCCAACATTTATTGTCCTTCCATATAAAATAATAATAACAACAATAATAAATTTCACAATATACATCTTGAAGGTTATGTCAACTTCAATAGCCTTTACAATGAATCTATAAATTTTTACAAAAATATTATCATCATCATTTTGCAGATGATAAAGTGGCTCATAGAGATTAAATGATTTAGCAAAGTTCATAAAACAAGCAGTGAGACCCAGGTAGAAACCTAGTATATTCATATATTTCTCTCTCTCTCTCTCTCTCTCTCTCTCTCTCTCTCCCCCCCCTCTCTCTCTCCCCCCCCACCCCTTCCTTTTTCTCCAAGTTTTGGAAGATATCTCTGATTTTTCAAATGCAAATCACATACATACATATGTGTGTACACGTATGTTTATACATAATAGTCTTCCAAAATCCATAACCAAATAGCATTACAGTCATCAAATTTAATTCCACTTTGGAAGCATTTCATGACTGTTATAGTGAGATATAATAAGCATGAATTGGGTGTATTGCATTGTTCAAGATTAAATAACGTTGAGACAAAAACAAAATGGTCTAAATCCTCAAGGGGAATAAGATTTAAATAGACTTTGTGGGCTTTGAGAAGCTTCATTTAATTGAAGATGCTATACAGTTTCCCAATCAGAATTAAGTTGGGGTTTTCTCCTAAAATTTTTAAGCAAAATTCATTGCCTATTTGAAGCATTTGCACAAGTTATGCATACTAATAAACTAACTCAGTGAATGGCAACCCAACTATTTAATCATTTGGAGAACAGGTATTTTTTAAGTCACTTAGTTTTTCTACTATGAAATGTTTAGATTGACCTACTCTGAACAACTGTGAATTCCAGTGGGGAGACTTTGCAATTTATACAATGACATCTTTGACTGATTCAGGCCCCCCCCCCTCTTTTTTTTGCAAGACAATGGGAATAAATGTCTTGCCCAAGGCCACACAGGTAATTATTAAGTGTCTGAGACCACATTTGAACTCAGATACTCCTGATTCCAGGGCCAGTGCTCTAACCACCACACAACCTAGATGGCTTTGGGTCCCTCTCTTGACTGATTCTGGCCCCTCTCCTTACAAGTAGACTCAGAGTCAATTTGGGGGGGGGGGAATCTCATAGTTCTCCTCACCTCCATTATGCTAAACTTATAGAAAAGGTAGCTTGTACTCATAATTTTTACTTCCTCATCAACCCTGTACTCCTCAATCATTTGCAATTTGAATGCAAATTCCATTTCAAACCCCAGAATCAACAATGAGTCATTATTTGGTATTGATAGTATCTAACTTACAGTAGGCTTTAATTACTTGTTGATTGAAAGATTTGACATACTGGTCATCTAATAATATTAACAAACCTTTCCTCCTGTATTTTTCTTTCTTCCTAAGTTTTTGTGACACTACATTCTTCTAATTCTCTTATCTGACAACTTCTTAGTATTTTTAATCTTTTATCCCTTTGGGATTTCTTTAATGCTCATGACATCAGTGATCAATTCTATATCAATATTACACAAACCTACATATATAACCCTACTCTAGCTTGAGAGATTTCAATTCTATTTTTCCAATTACTTGTTGGACAATTCTTAAATTCAATATGTCCAATAACTGAGCTTACTATCTTCTCCCAGCAACGTGTCCTTCCTTTGTTAATGAAACCACCATCTGAGTAGTCATCCAAGTTTAATACATCAGAAGCATATTGGACTCTTCCCTCTTCCTGATGCTTCTATTCAGTCAGATACATTACGCTAATTTTACTTTTACAACACCCCTCTCAGCTGTGTTCCACCACTTTCCTAGTTCAGGCTCTTATCCTCTGAGTCAACACCAAGATGCTATACTTGTCTCTAGTCTGTCTCTTTGCTAAGCATTTTTTTTTCACATATTTGACCAAATTATCTTCCTATTGTACACTTAGAAAAATGGCACTCCACTGCTCAAATTTAGGTGGATCTATATGCCTATAAGAAAAAGCATCAACACTTTAGTTGGGCAATTAAGGGCCTTGAGAATGCATCTCTTATTTCAAACCTTATTTGATCCCATTCTCATCTTGCCCCTTTACATCCCTGGTCAACCAGACTACTAACTATTTTCCTACTAGATTGCTTCTGTGGTTGGATTTTTTAAATATTTGGGTTTTTTCCAATTTTATTTATTTAAGGAAATGGGATTAAGTGATTTGACCAAGGTCACACAGCTTGGCAATTAAGTGTCTGAGGTCAGATTTGAACTCATCCCAACTCCAGAGCTGGTGCTCTACCCACTGAGTGCCACCTAGCTGCTCCCTATGGTTGGATTTTTGAAGGACATTTCCTGACTCTAGAATACAGGTCTCCTCTGACTTTTCTTCTTGAAAATTTTCTCTTCCATCTAGTTAAAGATGTGTTTATAATTCTGCAATCTAAAAATAAACATTCCTTCTTTGAATTTTCTTAGAGCATTTTTCTGACTCTCTCCTCATTCCTATCACATTCTACTATTTATCATACATTTTTGTATGTATATATGTTTATTCTTTTATATATGTATATATAAACATATATACATGTATATATGTATATATCCCATCACATATTATTGGTAACTTAAGGATAAGGATTTTGACCTTAGTGCAAAGTACATAGTGATTGCTTAATATTTGTACTGAACTTACAAATAAGAATATATGAAATATCTCACCACTTATAGGGAACCTTTTAACTTGAACTGTGCTCAGAATATCTATGAGAATATCATTATTTACATTTTAAATGACCATAGATTGTTTTCTTAATTTTTCTTCATTTAATTCCATATTTCACAGATTTTTTTTTATTATCTTTGGTTCCATTAAAATTCTTCTATTTGACATTTTAATCTTTTCACAGTCAGACCCCAACTTGCCTTTCCAGTCAAACATAATGCATTAAACTTCTCATACATCTATGATTCAGTCAATTAACCTTCTTACTTTTTCTCAGAAGAAAAAAAAACAACTTTTGCATTTTTGCTAGGACTGTCTCTCATGTGTGGAGTGGACCACCCTCCTCTATCATAACTTTTAGAATCCCTGCTTTTCTTTAAAGTTAAGATCAAAAACCACCACCTACACAAGATTTTCTTGACTAATACCTCTTCCCTAAAAGTACTCTGCATTTATTGCTTCTGTACTTATTTAGAGCGTCCCTCTCCCCTCAGTGACAAAGAAAGTTCCCTATGGGGAAAAATGGTTTCATTCATTTGTGTGTGTGTGTGTGTGTGTGTGTGTGTGTGTGTGTGTGCATGAGAGAGAGAGAGAGAGAGAGAGAGAGAGAGAGAGAGAGAGAGAGATGTAGGAGATGTTTAATACTGATTTAATTGATTGATAGGGCTTTTGTTTGAGAATGAACTACTGTTGCAGGAATGGAACACAACCTGACCAAAGGGATGGAAATAGGAGAAGAACATCCTTTGCCTCTATTTTTTGGTTGAATTCTATGGATGTTATAAGGACAGTGAGGTGACACAGTGGAAAGTCTGGCCCAGGAGTCAGGAAAATCTGAGTTCCAAAATGACCTCCGACACTTACTAGCTGTGTAACCCCTGGATAAGTCATTTAATTCTGCTTACTTCGGTTTCCTCCTCTGTCAAATGAGCTAGAGAAGGAAATAGCAAATTACTCTACTATTCACCTAGAAAACTCCAAAAGGGACCAGAAAGTCGGATACAATCAAAAATGACTGAAATACAATGGACACCAAGTTTTCAAAGTGACTTCAGTTCCCTAGTTCCAAATTTCCTATAACTCATCCTTTGCCTAAAGACTAGCAAAGGCCACTACTTAGGGAAGAAATTTTCTCTTTGCTCAAAAGGGGTTTCTTAAATAATTGAGTACTTCTCTCATCTACCCAAGATGAAAGTAAACAAACAAAAACAAAGGTAAAATGTCAAAAGTAAAAATGCATCCTTTAGAGGAGATTGTTATTTGTCAGAGTTAAGGTCCTGTCAGAGAAATGCACACCATCTAGATCAATGTAGTATGGGAAAGTGACATTTAAAGTTTAAGTTTCCAAAACTTAATCATTAACACAACGAAGAAACCTTTAAACCTCTGAGTTGACTTTTAATCATTGAGTCATCATATTCTACTAAAATACTGGAACAAAATCTAGATTTTATATTTGGCAAATCTTACTCTAACATCTTACTGTTTCGGAACAGGAGAGAATAGATTCAAAAGCCATTCTGAGACTAATTGACCTCATCTACAAAATGGCCATAAATATATTTATGGTATATCTTTCACAGGCTTTTTTAAAAATCAAAGGAGATAATATTTGTGAGACATACTATTTAAAAATCAGTTTTCACAATTATTATTAAGTCCTTTTATGTTGATGGTCATTTTAATCATACTAATATAAACTTTAGGCCATGGCAGAGAATTTTCTTGAAAAAAATATTATCCTGAAAAAAGGCAAGTGCTTATTAAATACATTTGAAGGGGATAAAATTTCCAGTTTTCTCTCTACATGCCTACCCCAATCATGTCAATGCTTTCCTTCATATAACTCAACTTAATTTCTTAGCAAGCTTCTTTCCTCCAATAGATTTATATCAGTCACAGGAGTTAATACGTTTGTGGAATATTTTAAAAGAATGTTATGGGAATTAATGTACACCTGAGAAGCTATGTGAGCCATGAATGAAAAATACCCTGTGAAAACATAAAATCTTATCAGACTAATCTTACTTATCTTCTTCACATAATGCCACACCCTGCTAAAAGACAAATAGGTGGGAAAATGGAAAGCATCCAGTGTAACTTTAACAACTCTGAATCATAGTGTTATTAATGTTACTTTCTCCTTAAGCTCATCTATGTTTTATTTCTTTGCTGTTACCCCGAGGATAAAAATACAAAATCCACAGTCTGCCATTTAATACTTTGTAACCAATTATTTAGTATTCTTTTATATCATTCTTTCTTCACTCTACATTATATTTAAGAGGGCTCAATAATTTTTTCCAGTTCTGCCCCGTTCATATAATTTCCTTATTCCTTCTCTATTTCTCTTAGACTCCTTAGCATTCTTTAAAATGGGTCTCTGACATTACCTCCTTACACACAACGTCACCCATTTGCTCTCTGCAAATTAATTCGTACTATTGATTCTGTATGTATTATGTGCTGTGTTGTATGTCTGCTCTCTCCCTCTTACTCTGACATCATCATCATGTCTCCAGAGCTTAGCATGATGGTCCTCAGTAAATATTTTGTGAATTCAATCACTCCTCCTGTTCTCTCACCTTGAATTCCCACCAACTTGGTCATTGACTATTTCCCCTTGACCATTCTCCAGTTCTGTCTACAGGAGCTGACCACAGGAGCTTTCCATAACATGGAGAGAGGCAGCTCTAATGCTCCAGTTTTCTAAGAAGATCCCACACTTGTGAAGCAGCAGTGCATGCAGCACATCATACACTTCATTAAATAACTGTGGAGTTCAAGTCAGGATTTTATCACACCCACAATTTCCTAAACAGCATGTTTTTGTTCATTTAAACTTAGTGTGCATGTGTATATTATGTAAATAGCATATTAGCCTTGTTTACTATTCAAAATAGTATCAAGGGTAATTCATGCAATCCTGTTTCAGTGTGTTGAAAGGACTGTATTAAAATCAATTGTCTCATTCCTTCTGCAAAAAAATACCCAATTGAGCTTGGTACATTTACATAAAAATGAAACCTGAAGACAAATAAAGATCTTTTTTCTGCATTACATATCAAAGTGTAAATATATCTTTCAAAACATTAAAATTTGATTCAACTTTTCTATATAAAGCAAAAAGCAGCTTGATATTTAGATAAGGGACTTTAAGGAACACCAGTTTCCCTGAAATTTCCACCAGGGTGTTACTGGGGGAAAAAATATAAGGTTTTCACAGAATTTTCTGCTTGTGTGCCTTTTCAACATAGCTCCAGAATGGAATACTCCATCTCCTGGAACAAGCCAAAAACTTGAGAGTAAGCCTGCAGCCACCTAATCATCACTATTTCAAAACTTTAATATTAAAAAATGAAGGATTTTTTATGTTTGTTGGGAATATCAATAATGGAGTGTGTTTTATACTGGAGATATATTTTTAGTATATTTAATGGTGAAAGTATATTTCTTAATATTTAAAGATATATCACCTCTTTTAAGGTTGGCCCAATTAATTTTCTCCTCTTTACTAACCAGGAAAGAAAGATGTCTATATCACAGGTGGGTAGACAAACCAGCCAAATGTCACTTGTATTTCTGGGGCAGAGACAGATTGGAACTCCACCAAGAAAAACAGGGTATTCTTTTTTATTTCCATGGCAGGGACAAAACATTCCTTATCTTACTGATCTTTTCATTAAATAATAAAGCAGTCTCCCTTGCATTAACTGCCTACTTTTTCACAGCCTATGGATTTCATGGATTAAATCAACCACAAATAACCTCGAACCTGTCTATGGAAAAATTGTTTATGCTGGATAAGAAGGTAGATTATAATCTGTCTGACTTGGACTGCTGTGTGTAATCATTCCATATAGCACTGGTTCTTTTTATACATCTCATGTCCATAGAAGCAGCATTTTATCAGATATTGCCTTGAAATTCTCTAAATTCAGGGTAGTTAGGTGACACAGTAGATAGAACACCAGCGCTGGAGTCAGGAGGATTTGAGTTAAAAAATCTGTCCTCAGACACTTAATAGATACTTAGCTTTGTGACTTCAGGCAAGTCACTTCACCACATTACCTTGCAAAAACAACAAAAAAGAAATTCTCTAAATTATAATGGTAAAATAATACACTTCTATACTTTCACATTTACATGCTCACATGCCTAATGAGATTGATAAAGGTTCTTAATGAATAGATAGGATCTTTCGAAAGGTTAATCTTTTTGAATGATCATTCTTGGAGTATTCTGTGTATTCTGTGGTTATATAATAAAGTTTATTTGAGCAGAATGTAAAATTGAACTATCTTGAACTATCTCTACCTCATATTCAATACAGTTGTATAATCTCTTTAGAGTTTTTTTAATTATTGCCCAAATTTGTTCTAAATAAAATAGAAATAATTAGACTTTGTATGGCACAATAGAAATTATAGGTATTTTCAGATTCAGTATGCACCTGCTTCCCCACTTAATCAAGGTGATATCAGACAAATCATTTGACCTTTATAGGCTTAAATTTCTTCATGTTCCAGGGAAAGGAAGTTTGGGCAAGTTGTTTTCTATGATTCATTCCCCAACTCAATATATGATCCCATATCTAGGCTTCAATAATCTATTTAGTTACATATAACCTGAATCCTTCGTCTTTTTTCTCCCTGAAAACTGAAAAAAAAAAACTATATCTTTATGCTACTCAAAAGTTCCACCAAGGGGCAGCTAGGTGACGCAGTGCATAGAGCGCTGGCCCTGGAGTCAGGAGTACCTGAGTTCAAATCTGACCTCAGACAACAATGACCTAGTTGTGTGGCTTTGGGAAAGCCACTTAACCCCATTGCCTTGCAAAAAAAAAAAAAAACAAAAAAAAAAACCAAGAAAAAGGTTCACCAAAGGCAGAAGTAATTATGAAGAAATTAAAACTTAAATGACTATGTTTGAGGAAGTCCTTTCTGCCTGTTATGATTGTCCACAAGCTGATGTGAAGTTCTCACCTCAATTTCTTCAGAAGTGTAACATCCAACAGCATTTTTACCAACCATATGCCATCAGTTTTGGCAGTGCACTATGGTGCTATTCTTTCTTTTAGAATTCAAAGATGGACTTTAATAAATTAGACTCTGGAAAAGGTGAACTCAATACAGTGCCATGCAAGGTCCATCAAAGCCAAATATCAAAATAGTAGATCACAAAAAAAAGACCAGGCACTTATATATAAAGGTAGTTTATCAACAATGTAATTCAGCTGGTAATAATCAAGTTTATATAAAAATATAAATTTTTTCCTTATGAGATAGTATTCATTGGAGCTTCTAATTAAATAGCATTTGTATGTTTCCTTTTCATTATTATACAAAGAGGGTTTTGCCCCCTACCATTTTTGCTTTCCTTCTTTCTTTGGAGATACTGTTTATTCCCAAGCCTGCCTCTGAACTCTGTCTAATTAGCTCTGGATAGATCTGCTGCCCTGTTTCCACAAACATTTAATTCTGCCGTCAGGCCCATTTACATTACAACATGTCACATTGTCTTTTAGTAGCTTAATTTTGTGTGAGTGAATGTAAATCCCATTAAGTAGTCACCTATTAGACTTGGCTTGGAAACTCCAAAAGTCTCTATATTACAAGAGTGAACAAAAGACTCAGCTCATAAAAGAATTATTAGGTATTCCAATTTGTTTTCTATTTCTAATATTCAAACTTATTTAACTTCCAAAAAATGCTTTGTTCAGTATTTCCAATAGAGGACTGTTGTACCATAACAGCAGATATGTAAACAGTTCTATAAGAGAAATGATCGAGGACTACAAAAGAATATTTATATATATTCCCTACATACTATTTCATTCAGCTACTGTTTTCCCCCTCACCAATCTTCTCATTCTCCAAAAGAAAAAAAATATGTATGAACAATTCAGAAATGGCAGAAATCTATAAGAATCATATGGAAATGCCACTGTTGAAGACTAAAATCATAAATTTCAATATATTCTGGTACACCAGGATTGTCGAGAGAGAGAGAGAGAGAGAGAGAGAGGAGAGGGAGAGTGTGTGTTTTGGAGTAACAGTCAAGTATAGAAATAAACCATGAGATGACAAGCAAATATTTTTGCTATAGAGCATCAGACAACCTGATCATGGCACATAACAGAAGGGATCAAAGACAAAAGATGTAGGAAAGTTCTAAGAAATCAAAATAAATGAATCAAAATACTGGTGGCACCCGTATGAATTTAAGAAATCAGATGGGAGCAAGGGTTGCATCTTGAAATAAAGAAATCTTTGCCTACATTTGGCAACATGTTCACAAACAGGTTTCCATATTGGAGTTAAGGACAAGGATGATTCTCTTCCCATTTTTCCTCTTTGGTAATAAACTCAGTAAGATGCTCATGAAGTGCAAACTCCTGCACACAAAATTATTTCTCACCCCAGCAGGCTTGTCACAGCCAATATTTCAGTAAAGTATAGGTTGCTGAAGGGAACTGTGATTTTGCCTGCTGTGAATCTCTAAGGACAGCAAACATTCCTGAAAGGGACAAGATCGAAAATTTCTAATAACTTTACATAGCTATTTGCAATAGAGACAAAAATCTAAGGGAAGCTAGGACCACACCTTTAGTCAGAGTTATATGTGTGGGATTGTGATGAAAACTGTCCTTGTCTCTAACATTAGTTGATGAAGTTATACAAGACAATGAATCGCAGCAATAATGATAATGATGAGGATAATAAATACATGGCAATCCAAGCGTGTGTCCTTGCTAATTGGCTTTCCCTTGCTCTGATGTAAATGGAAATATAAACATTCAAGTAATTAAATTGTATGGTTTATGTTCTTTTATGAGGAGAAAAAATTAAGAAATGATCTTATATTAGAAATGAACCTGCAAGCTTGAGTAAATTTTTTGAGTCAGCATCTACCTATATTCACAATACATGCTACTTAATTTTAAAACAGTTTTTACATACTTGCAAAACCCTGAATACATGAGACTCAAAATACCCAGAGATATATGAAATTACAATTTACTAAGATAGCAGGGCACTAATTTTCTTGCTACATATGCTTTCATTTTGGATAATGGCAAGACCAATCTTATCCTTCCTTATTTGCATTGGACAGAGTAGACTTAAAAATGACAAAAAAAATTATTCTGCTTTGATATATTCAATAAGTGATAATAACTAAAGTGGTAAATGGTCTGAATTCTGTTTCCTCTCATCACCACAACTGAACAAGCTTTTGGAAGACTCTCCATCTCCATGCTAACTCAATCTTCCTTTTTTCCAATGTATACATATAAATTACATTTCTCCAAAGATTTATTCATTTTTTTATAGATACCATGACTAGTAGGTAGATAAGAATAAAGGACTTGAGGTCAGAAAGATTTAAATTTGAATGCTATCTATTATATGTGCTAGTGTTGTGAGTCCAAGCAAATTATTTATCTTCTATAAGCCCCAGGTAATCTCAAAACCTTTTCTATTAAATCATAAGGTAAATGAGGGCTGTGATTTTCATTGGTATAAGGAGTACTTTCAGTGAGAACTCCTCTGCTGATAAAATCACAGGTCCCTCACACAATTTTATTTAATAAACTGTTTTAAGTTATAATAGAGTTAAGTCAAGCAAAGAGAGAATAGGTGAGGACTGAGGAGATATAAGAGAAATATGGAGCTGCCTATGTATTATGATTGAAGCAGGGAAATAAAAAGCATCCTAAAAATATCTTCCCATTGGTCTACTTTGTCTCTTGAAATTACTACATCACACTAACTATAGGGTAGTTAGATTGACTTTCATAATATAAGGGAGAGGTGAACATGAAGTCATTATTGTCTGTTGCTTCCTTACTGTTATATATGAATTCTCTAACAGAAAGCTGAGTCCTGAGTTCAGATATAACATTGATGGAGAAATATGGGAAGAAGACAGACTTTGGTGAGTTATTATGATAATAATAAGAAAAAATGATTATTTTATAACAAGTGAAATTTGTATAAAGTAACAGCAATATTGTTTTAATAACAACTTTGACTACATTATTTTAACTGTTATAAATACAAAAATTAACTACAAAGGACTAATGAAAGATGCTATCCATATTCAGAAAAAAAGTGACAAAAAGAAGTATGTATAGAATAATTATATACAGTTATTATGTAGCAGTATATATATATATACATACATATATATATATACATATATATATATATGTATATATATATATATATGAAAGAGTTTATATAAAGCAAAGTGCTTTATATACTCTTTCTCATTTGGTTATTATGTCACTGAGAAGTGCCCTAGACAGCTGTTATTAGACATCTGGAGGACAGAGTGCCACCTCTGAGTCAGAAAGATCTGAGTTCACACCCAGGCTCAGACACTTATTAGCTATGCAATGTTGTGCAAGTCACGTAAGCTTCTGCCTCAGTTTCCTCATCTGTTAAAAGGGGATAATAGCAACACCTGCTTCAGAGAGTTGTTATGAGAATAAAATGAGATAATGTATGTAATGTACTTTATAGACTTTAAAACTAGCTATTATTTGGTGTTGCTTTTGTTATTATTTTAAGTGGCTCATTTGAGGTAAATAGCTGATAAAATGGCTGATAAGATATAAGATGCAAGATTCAAACCTGGCTTCTACTGAATCCAAGTCCAGGCTTCTCTCACATGACCTTATCTCACCATGATAGACAATCATAAGGCGTCAGATCAGTTAACCAGGTATAACAGTTAAGAAGGCACATTAAGACTACTATGACTCAAATAAATATTACAAAGTCAACACTAACTGTGGAATGACTTATCAGAACTTAATATTGTTCCTTCTTCATTTTCAAAAAGGACCAATGGCATCATGAGGGGAGATCTTGACTGATGTGTGAGTTGAATTTAATTGAGGCAGAATCCTATAAAGTCATCAGCTTCTTCAAGAGTCATCCAGTTTCAGTGGTAAATGACAAATTGGGTGACTGGTAAGGGTGTAGGAGGCAAGTAGATAAACTCATTGAATGACCCATATTAAACTTATTAAATTGACACAAAACTTTACATTAAACAAATGTTTAGAGGTATTGCCTTTTTTCTCAATACTAAATTTGAAGGATGTGTAGTTTTTTAATAAAGGAGTACATATATGTGAGGGAAAGAGAAACAGAGTCAGAAGCAGGAGACAGCATGGTACAGAGGAAAGAACACAGATCCTAGAGTCACATATCTAGTATCACCCTAGGTAAATCACTTCAATCCCCTGATACTCAGTTTCCTCAACTGTAAAATGAGGTACTGATATAGTTGAACTCTGAAGTATCTTCCCGAAGTTGATCTTAGTTCTCAGGCAAGAATACAAACAAGGGATGTGGGAGTGGGGGGCAGAGAAAAAATAAAAAGATAGATTTAATGAGATTTAGTAACTTTAAAATATTCAGTCTTCTTTAGCCTATGTTGACTATAGACATGGAAAGTCAGATGACAGTGTTACCTCAAAAGGAAAATCTTTCTGCTACTGACTCTAATGGCTAAAGTATAGCTAAATAATAGTTAATTAGGCTACCAATTGAACAACAAAATTATTCTTGAGAGATATGTAGAAATAATCTGGTATTTCCAATGGCCTAAATCTATATGCAGATTACTGACTGAAACACCCATGGACCTGAGTCAGCCCTCCTGAAGGCTGGCAAACACTACCCCTCCCACCTTCATCGTCTTTCTTTGTGTATCTATGATGCCTATTAATATAGTACCTGTGAAAGACTGTTTAAATTCAAAGGGAGTTTTGCCTGAAGGAGGACAGCAGAATTGGGCCCAGTGGGAGTTCTGCCTGAGTATCTAAGGGTAGAATTTAGGCTATTCGAAGGGCAGTTACTAGCTAGGGATTTAACTACAACAACAAAGTTTTAAGGAAGAAAGAAGAATGACAAAAAAAATCTGGGTTTTTTCAACTTCCTTTTTCAGGAAACAATTTTAAAACATCAATTCTATCAGTTCAGATCTTGATTAAAGCAGCCCCAAAATATGATTTTGATTGCAGATAAAACTTTGAGTCTCCTCAATTGCATGATCTTCCACTAACTTCTGACTGTGACTCTACTCTTAAAAACTTAGTTTCTTACTTGGGTTCACTTGAAATGCACTCATATTGTCATATTCTAGATAAAATCAAACCTAGCTTTTACTGGTTCTATTCAAATGTTTTCAGGTCTAAAGCCAGAAAAACTGGAAAAAATAGGAAGAGTATAGAGGAAATCAAGCATAGGAAGAGTTATATATATTTTAAAAGATCTTTTATTCTGGTAAATCTTTTTTTTCATGCTACTGATTCTTACTGCAGCAATCACAAATACTATCACACTGATACAAATGAAAGACTAATGATAAGCTTCTCTGGCTGACACATCTTTTAAAAAAATCTCTTTTTTGGGAAAGGTGCCTAATCATGTAAAGGATATATATATATATATATATATATATATATATATATATATATATATATATATATATATATATGTGTGTGTGTGTGTGTGTGTGTGTGTGTGTGTGTGTATATATATATATATATGCATGTAGGTGTGTATATGCAGATACACACAGTCTAAAGATAGAAAAATTGGAGGAAGGAATGAACAGTGGTCTGAGACTCACCAAGAAGCTATAGCTTCTATTTCAAAAGGCAGCATAAGGAAAGGAAAGTTAATAAATATGTTTATAGCAGAATCAGCCCCTTCCCTTAGGAAATTAATGAAATAAAATCAGCCCAGCACATTCAAACACCTGGAAGATGGCATTATAAGAGAGAGCGTTCAGTGGGATAAGGGAAACCAAAAATGCTAAAATTCCAGAAACAAACATAAGTCATCTTACAAAAGAGTTCCAAGGATAATAACCTGAAAATTCCAAGAGTGGTATTCAAAGTTAATCTTAAAAAATAGTGAATAGAAGTCTAAATCAATAAAATAATAAAAATAGCATAGCATCCACAAATTCTACCTTTCTACTTACAGAAGAGAGAAACTTCCAAAAGTTAAAATGATGAAATTAGGAGAAGAAATATCCTGCTATATCAAATATGAATTAAATATTTAATCTAATTCTGTTTTTTAAAAATGGAAATGGATCATAGAGTGATAGCATTCTACTACTGGGAGGGATATCAGAGGCCACCTGCTACGATCTACTTACTTTATAAACTGAGGAGAACATAGGAGGCATGCTGGCAGTGCCCAGGCTGAACCCAATGTGCCAACAGCTGTCACAGTGGGGTGTGACTGCCCTGGATTCAGAGTTCATGGGGGGCAGCTTTCCCAGTCCCTGAGAACCACCAGTTGCTGCAGCCATCACTGGCACTCATCTCAATTCTTTCTATCACTTGTAGAAAATTCTGATGTAGGAGGAAAAAGGAGGCTTGGTCTCCCAGTAGTCTCAGCCCCAGGCACCAGATTCTCTAAAATGTTGCCTCACCTGCTCCTGAGAAGATTTAGGTTGGCAAACCTTACTTCCTATTGGGGTCAAGAGGGCAGTCTGCCCTCCTCCTCCTCCTTCCCATCATCAATTCTCTCTACTCTTTTGCCCAGAGACTTCAGCCAAGTGTGGGTAAAGCCCATTACACATTTGCTCCTCTTTTGATTCCTTCGGTCACTATTTCCTATGGTTCAGATCAAAGTGCAGTAGGCATACAAATTCTGACTATGAGGACAAGAAAGGGAAAATGATTTGATTTTTTTTTTAATTTTAAAAGAATTTGCCTGTGGATACCAGTCATTACATATCACTATCTTCAAGGCTAGGTGTGGGATTAAGGGAGTATAGTTGGAAAAATACATTTTAAGCAAAGAGAAGAATGATTATATGAAGCTGAACGTTGGGGGAAGGGGAAGGGTTTGATGAAAAGGAACATTTGGAAAGCTTTTATTTTTATAGTTAAGTTTAATTTCTATTTTAAAAAATTAACTTGAAGTTTTAGTTTCTTTAGTTTGATGGATAAAAATTTTGGGGAGCTTAATATTTATTACTGTACAAACCATTATGAATAAACATTTTTTAAATGATTGAGTATACAATATTGTGTTTGAGTTTAGCTGTTAATGCCTTCCCTTATCAGACTATTTTTATCTACTTTCATCTATTATATGACTTTTATATGCCTATTTATTTGCATGTTGTCTCACTAATCAGAAAGAAATCTCCTAAAGGGACAAGAACTGCTTTTTTATTTTTCTTTAAATCTTTAGAGTTTAGCATATTGTCTTGGACAAGAAAGGAAAGAAGGAGGAGGAGGAGGAGGAGGAGGAGGAGGAGAGAGAGACAGAGAGAGACAGAGAGAGACAGAGAGAGACAGAGAGAGGAAAGGAGGCAGGAAGGAAGGAAGGAAGGAAGAAAGAAGGGAGGAAGGATGAAAAGAAGGGAAAGTGGAAGGAAAGGAAGGAGGAAGAAAAGGGGAAAGAAAGGAAGGGAAGAGGAAAGAGGTTAGGGGGAAGGAGAGAGGGAAAAGGGAGAAAGAGGGAAGGGGAAAGAGGGGATGAAAGTAAGGGAGAAAGGGAATAGAGAGGAAGAGGAGGAAGAAGGAGGGAGGAAGGAGGAAAGAAGAGGAGAAAGGGAGGAAGAATAGAAGAAGGGAGGAAGGGAAGAAAATTCTGTGGAGTATTTGATTTTTAATGACATGTGTCACACATGACTATGTTTATGGGGAGAAAAATGAGGCCCAGAAAGGGAACTAGTCTACTTCAGGTAGACAGATTTTGTTGCTGGCCCAAATAAAACAAATAACAGAAACTTTGGATATCTTTTTTCCATTGCACTTATTATGAGATTTCACTATAACCCTAATCACTTTCTCCTTCACACCAAAGGATAGTCCATCTTCATATTGATACACTTGACAAATTTTATTATAATTTGCTATTAAAAAATTATATTATGGCTCGAATAATTTTCATCATATAAAAATTGCATTGACCATAAAATCAAATGTTATTTTTTCTTCTCTGGATTTTCTCAATTATTACTGAGTAAATTGAACCATAAGCACCATAAATTGTCTACTCTGACAATATTTCAGGCCTGATGAAAATAGAACCAAAACAAACAGCCACCAAAAGAAATATAAATACGATTTTAAAAATAAAAGCCAATGTAGTAAAGCACTCAAGGAAAAAAAAACACAACTCACAGAAATTCAACTAAAGCCATTGAGTCTTTCTGGATTTGTTTACTCTGATAAGAACTACAGAAATACTAAGAAATGAAAGTCCCAGATCAATTTTACCAGACATTCCAAATATAATCTAAAGAATGTGGGAAATTATTTTTCTATCACCTACATGTGAAGTTTCTATTATTTTAATACATATTAGCATTTATGGGTAAAGCATGGAGAAATACTTGGCACATATAATTTTTGATTAGCAATTTTCTATTTTTCAATAATAATATTTATATGGAAATTTGAGACACAGTAGTTGACATAAGTGATCCATTTGATTCTCACTGAAGAAAGGTAAGCAGGACAAGTATTATTGCTGCTATAAATGTTGAATCAAATTGGATTTATCTATTTTAGAAATGGGAAACTGAGATTGAATAATTGGTCTAATGTAATATAGCTAGTAAGTTGAAGGTGAATACAAATGGAGAATTCTTTCTATAGAGAAAGCAGAAAATACTGAGGTTATTCGTGTGGAAAAAATGCATGGCTTTTCCCCACACAAATAGCTATTTATTGCCCCTCTCAGACTTCACAAACTATATTTAGTTGATTCCCCTCACCCCTTGTAAATAGCCTTTTCCAATTCTGCTTCAGTCAATCTTTCTCCTTTTATCCATGGTTTATCTCTTCAAAACTTACACAGTCAGTATTATTTTCTCCTCCACAATGAAAGTTTATTTGACTTTGAAGTGTGTTATGTGTCTTCTATGTTTTTTACAGAGTATTCTCTGATCTATCCAGGGCCCTCCAAAATCTAACTTTTTTAGAAATCCCAAACATACCCTATTGTCTGGGCATGTCTTTATGTAAACTATTTTTTTCTGCAGATGTGAAGATGATAGAATTACAATGAGAAAGACACTTGTGTGATACATATACACAAACGGCACAGACAATAAGAAGCAGTTGCCCTGTACTTAGCAGTTACTGAAAAGATGGGACAAAAAGCAAAGGACTAGAGGGGAATTGGTACAGAAACCTGCAAGGCAGAACCCATTCAGGTTCATTTGCATGTGCCTACAGGGCAAACCAGGCATGAGGTCTTCCCTGCGTTACCTACTGAACTGGGTCATATGTGGCAATATTTGTTGGATAGCCCTGTGATGAGACAGCATAGAGGGAACCAGCTGTCCAAGGCTAATGTACCATCTGTGCCTAAAAAATATTGCCAATTTCTCTGGCAAAGCAGAAAGGCTGAGTGCATAATCAAACTATAAATCATAAGTGGGTCCTGTAGGTAGTCAATTAAAAGATTGATCTATTGATAGCCTCAATGTGCGGATGTCATTTTGTTTTGAAGATAATATTTCATATTTACATAATACATTTCTTTTATTATTATTTGTTGTTATTGTTCAGTCATTTCAGTCATGTTGGATTCTTCTTGAGATTTTCTTGGCAAATATACTGGTCATCTCCCATTCCTTCGTCTAGCTCATTTTTAGAAATGAAGAAACTGAGATAAACAAAGTGACTTGCTTAGGGACATACAACTAATAAAGATCAGAGGTCAAAATTGAACTCACAACTTCCTAACTTCAGACCTCAAACTTTATCCTAGCTACCCTGTAGCAATAATAACAAAACCAGTGAAATTTTGTGGGTATGAATATCATAAAAACTTAAAAGTTAACTCTTCTAATTGTCTGACCAACCAATTACCAGAAGACTATAAAATTTCAGAGGATAAAAATATCATAGAATACAACATCAAAATGTTACCACCTTCTAATCTAATTCCCTGTTCACGTCTCTGCCCCTGAATGGAATGAGCAGTCCATAGAATTGAGTGAATTTGAGGATCTTTGATTTAACTACTATGAATATGTTTTTGTGTTCCTGCAGATCCATAACCACTTGATCTGCTAGAGACTGTCAGGCGTCATCATGGCCAAAATGATTCATCACCAATATCCAAACTTCTAGTGATAAGCCTTTTAGAATTTAGCTAGACTTGTCCTACCTACTGAAAGTTTTTGGAGTTTAAACTCTGTTGAAATTCTTTAGTAATCCAAGAACCTCCAGAAAATCTCCAGACCGTGATAAAGTACAAAAGTATGAATATGTGTTCCCCAACATTAAAACAGATAAATGACATAAATATGTACACATTCACTCTCTTTTCTGCTCTGTATCTTCAGGGGAATCAAAGGAAAACAGGAAAAAGAATGAGAAAGCATATGGGTACCAAAGGAAGAAGAGTCACACCAACATTAACCCCACTACCAACAATAACAAGAAAAATAATTACCATTTATATAGTGTTTGCTATTTATAGTACTGTCCAGGCATTGTATAACTCACTGATACTTAAATCAACTCCTGGAAAAAGGTGCTATGATTATTTGCATTTTATAGATGTGGAAAGTGAGGCAAACAGCAGTTAAGTGACTTTCCCAAGGACATCAAAGTAGTAAGTATTAGAGGATATATTTGAACTCAGATCTTCCTGAATCTGATTTATAACTCTATCAATTATATCACCAAACTGCCCCAATGAAATCACTAAGCCATCAGAATACCATACTCAGAGGAATAAATACACATGTGCACAAATGCATGCATTCATTTGAAACACACTAAGCAACCATTATCTACACATGCTAATAATCAATCAATTATTTGGCAAGCACCTAGTAAATGTCTACTATGTACAGGTATCAATCTAGGCTGACTGCCACATAAGTATATAATAATAATTGTTATATTATTATTATCATTTTACCTAGGGTAATCAGGAAAGATTTGTCATTGATTTGAGTTCTGAAAAAAAATAAGGGCTACTCACAAAAAATCAGGAGTAAACTTCACAGTGCCTATCCAGATGGAGCAATGGATGGGCTCAATGAGCCAGAGTTCTGTTGAGGGGAGCCAGACCCTGTGCTTTAATTAAGCTGATGTTTAAAAAAAAACTGTTGGGTCTCTTTATTTTTGTTTATAGGTTTTGGGGGTTTTTTGTTTGCTTTTTTTAATGAAGGTTCTCTTGATCACAGGACTGCAGAGACAGAATCTGCACTTTGCCCCAGGGATAAAATTTGCAGCAGCATAAAAAAAAATGTAGAGATATCTTGCAGCCCTTGCAGGAGTTGTGATCTGATGGAAGGAAGGTGACAAATACAGGAATGGGAAGTGGTCATGAGGCAATGATCAAGATTGGAAGGCTCTCTTTGTGATTTTATCACCTGTAGTTCATAGGAAAGAGAGACCCAGGACTATGAACTAAAATCTGGGTCCAGGGTCTGACACATACTAACAAATACTTAAGGTTCTTGACATAGTTGTTCTTTTGGAATTTGCATAGACTTAAAACTCATTCATAGAAAGAAGAGAGGAAAAGAATGGAGAATTCCTCAAAATATGTAGTATCAGTTTGCTCTGGGTTCCATTTAGCTGTCCAGATCACTCCACCCTTCTTTCACAAAGCTTTGACTACATCATTTAATAGGGCTGCTTTAAGTGAGCATATAATTTTACAAAGGTATCTAGGTAGATGGAGTGCTGGGAGTGTCAGAAGACTCATCTTCCCATATTCAAATCTGACCTCTGACACTCACTGTGTGATCATGAGTAAGTCACTTAATCTTACTTACCTCAGTTTCCTCAATAATAAAATGAGTTAGAAAATGGTAAATCAGCCCAGTATATTTGCCAAGAAAATTCCAAATGGGGTCACTAAGAGTCAGACACAACTGAAATGACTGAAAATAAATGATTTTAGCATTGTTCAAACCTAAAGAAAACTGTTAAATCATAATGATTATTTTTTTTTTAGGTTTTTGCAAGGCAAATGGGGTTAAGTGGCTTCCCAAGGCCACACAGCTAGGTAATTATTAAGTGTCTGAGACCAGATTTGAACCCAGGTACTCCTGACTCCAAGACCGGTGCTTTATCCACTATGCCACCTAGCTGCCCCCATAATGATTATTTTGAGAAAACAAGAACATTTATAAATATAGCATATATAGTATAATATATATGCTATACATATATTATACTATATTATAGATATAGATTTTTAAAAACATTCAAATTAATTGGCAGCAGCAATCTTTATCACATAAGTCTAATTTAAGTTATAGCTCAAATTAATATATGTGCCTATATGTATATAAAAGTGTTAAAATAAAAATCAGTATGTTACTGAATTCCAACTCTGTGGTTTCCCATTCCTCTTAATCTGTATCCCAAATGGCATTTTAAAACATTAATGAAAACTTTATGATCAAAACCTGAGCAATCTCGTAGTCTAAATGTGATAATGCTTGACTGGTTTCTTAAAGCTAATAATTTATAATTCATAGCATCATAAATGTTATAAAATAAAAAGAAGATAAAGAATGCCCTCAGTAAGGGGAAAAGAAATCTAAAACTGGTATGTGTTGTATGTCCTGTAGACATCTCAAATTTAACATGTTCAAGATGGAATTCCATATCTTGCCCCACCCACCCCTCCTACCATCCAATCTATTTCTGTTGAAGACACAGCCCTCCTCCTACTCACTTGGGGTAATAACCTTCAAGACATCCTCTCCCTCACCACCTATAACCAAACAATTCCCCTGGTTTGTCAATTCTTCCTTCACCAAAATCTCTCCCATTCTTGCCTTTTTTTCAACTTATATAAGAACTCTATGCATATAGCTTATATAGACAATTTCTTTCACCTCCTCTGTGTCCTTGATCTTCCTTGCTTCTACTGTCTCCCCTCTCCAATCCTCTCTAAGCATAACAGTTAAAAATCATCTTCCTAAGGCAAAAGTCTGATAATGTTCTGTGACTCATCATTGCCAATGTGGAAACCAAAAACTGTCTTCTACCTTCTTTTCATATATCTAGCCTTTTTCTTAAACTGGTCTCATTTCACAAATTTTTGTTCCAGTCAAACAAGATATTAATCTAAATTGATATTCCGCTAGTTATCTTATTGAATTTGAAGAAGATACTCCCTCTGCCCAGAATGTAAAACTTTAAATGCTGGCATATCTTGTAAAATCTCTCTTTGTGAAAGTATTTTATTAATGTAAGGTGATGCATATTAAGTACATATATGTGTAGGTATGCGTTATCAGTCTACAGATAAAAAATAAATGAAGGAAAGGATTGTAACCTATAACTCACCAAAATGATAATATCTATTTCCATCTATTTCCAAGGTCAGCACCTCTCAGCATCTTTGTCTTCCTTCAAGTCTCATTAACATATTCATTCTTGACCCAGATACCAACTATTTCATGAAATCTTTCTTGATTCCATAAGATTTTTAAAGCTTTCTCCTCTTCTCAGTTTTCTAAGTACATAGATAATACAATAGTTATATGGTATAATGAATAGAGCACTAGATCTGGAGTCAGGAAGACCAAAGTTCAAATCTCACCTCGGACAACCATTGCATATATAACCCTGAGTAAATCATATAACTAATATCTGCCTTGATTTCACCATCTGAAAAACAGAGATAATAATAGAATCTACCACCTAAGGTTGTTATGAAGGTCAAGACAATATTTGTACGCACTTTAAAACTAAAAAAGAGATTTACATCAAATAGCTGGACCTTTAGCAGCTACCATTTAAATCTGGGAGAGCAGGATTCTACCTTCCATAGTTACATTGCTCTTCTGGGAACCCTAACCTGTACCACCCAATCTGCTGAAATCTAATTTGGTCCTCAAAATTTGCATGATGCCCACTTTGTACAAAACATTACAAGAGGTATTTGGATATAGAGACAAAACCAACCAAAAAGAAAAGTTGCCTCCTTGATATGCCTTCCTAAAATGTATACTGACAAAGCCATGGGTAAAGTAGCATAAACTCAGCCAGGTACAGCAACACATAGAATGCTGGACCTGGAGAAAATGATTCTACATTCAAGTGATTTATCCATTTTCTGCTTCAGTTGCATCATCTGAACAATGAGAATAAAAATAACACATGGGGGCTGCGATGAGGCAAACCAGATATCATTTATAAATTGCTTTGCAGACTTGTAAAGTGCCATATAAAAATAATTATTGTTGTTTTTGTTGTTGTTGTAAGGATGAATCAATCCAAACTGGTCCCACATCAGTAAGATATAGCTAATAAGGTAAAAAATAAACAGTGAGAAGACATTAAGTGAAAGAGGAGAGGGCAGATTGTTCTGCCGTTACTCCATCTCTCAAGGGAATAGGACTCAACATGAAGCAATTGGTATGGAGGCTCCTTCCTTCCCTCATTTTAGCTCTCCTAAGATAATGAATTCCACAGTGAAGTACATGATGGTGCCTTTATAAAAACAATTTTCCCCTCCTTGATAGACACTTTACAATGCAGCCTGTGATAATAGTTACACATATTTTTAGTTACAAAAACACTAAACTTACATTGACTCAAGGCCCTAATCTGCTACTGGGTACTGGTGGTGGTTTCATTCTCATTATAAAATTAAAAGAGAAAAAAAGATTTAGAATTATTGGCTGATGCCGATAGGCTTTGATTATAACTCAACTGTTTACTGTTTTTTTTTTTAAATATATGCTTCTTCTTTTGGCATAAGATATCATATACTTAAAAGAAAATGTCTCTTTCATTCCTTTGTTCATTCAAATGAATATTTATTGACTACCTACTATGTGCAAGTCATTGTGAAATTGTTTATGATTTTCCCAAGATTTCCATTGAGTCTTATTACTACACACTATGTGTCACAAAGTGTACAAAGAATGATTTAGAAATAATATCCTCAATAATATCAGCGTGTTTTCACCATCTCAGTCACCAGGATGAACAGCAGGCCCCTGAAAACTTAAATTTCAAGCATTAATGAGCAGGGCATAACAACAGAACAACAGGCTGCTCTTTGAAAATATCGGTGGATCTTTGTAATCGTTTTCCACCAACTCCCCCTCTCTCTTTCAATTCAGCTCATTTTATTCACAGTAGTGCCTCATAGCATGGCAGAAATTTTGTTTGTTTCTAGTTTGACATTTTAACTACAGTATGTCCTAGATTAAATCAGTTGGAGATACTTTTTCCAATGTGACTTGCAGACAATAACAGCTTCTAACTTACTTTAGGTAAAGACTCCTAGACACAAGTTGTCTCCCGCCCTGCTCTCTTATTTGAATCATTGAAGCAAAAATGAGAGAAGTCATTACATCAGCAAATTAGTTCACCCAAGCAGTACCCTCAAACCACAGGTTAATTTGAACTGTTCAAATATAATTACTTAAAAAAGGAAAGGATTCATTACTTCTGTAGTGTTTGCTGGTCCATTGCACCATTGTTGGAGATTGTCAATAAACAAATTACATCTAACGCTGAGGCTTTTTGTTGAAAATGTCTCCTGAGAATGGCTTCTAGAATATTAGTCTACTTCATTTTTGTGTGGCCTACATGAATAGGTCTCTGGCTATAAAAGCCTTGGTGATTATTCCTCTCATTTTAAACATTGACTGTTTTAAAACACTTTGAAATTTTGGTTTGGGGAGAAAAAATACAGAAATTGAATTAGGTTAATCTATTGCTAACAAGAGTGAATTCCATTGGACTATACCCCAGGGAAGAAAATTCAGAGTGCACAGACAGCATATGTATTGAGTATTTATCATATAATCGGGGGCTTCTTTTTTATTGTGAGATTTGTTGCCAAGAATAATCAAGAAATCCTCTAAGAAAAGAGTATGATTTATGATTCTGAAACCTCAGATTCAGAAGGCTGCTGTCAAGCAGGAAGGGTCAAGAGAAATGATCAGTTCCTTATTGGACCAGGAACATATTTGTTATTTCTAACCTACTGGAGTTGGGAAGAGAAAGACCCAGAAACAGGGACCCAATTTTCAAAAAAAAAAGTTTGGCATCCCAAGAGGATCTTATAACCTGTGAAACAGAGAACAGTAGCCTCAACTCCATAATTCAATGGGAAAGAATAAAAAGTTCCAAAGAAAGAATCCAGGCACCACTATGCGATCCTAGAATTAGAGAAACTAATTTCAAATCAAGGGCAAGTGACTAGGGCAAAAGTTTCAAGTCTAGTAAGATGTCCTAGAATGGGGGCGGATTGAGGGGTTCTTAAGGGTTGTGTGGGTACATGCATATGTGAGTGAGTGTGAGTATGTGTGTGTGTGTGTGTGTGTGTGTGTTTGGTGTGTTTGTTTGTGTGTGTGTGTGTGTGTGTGTGTGTGTGTGAAGCATCGTGCAGTCTATGGAAGGCTATGGATCCCTTCTAAGAACAATATTTTATAATGAATACATTGAAATAGATAAGATTACAAAGAAAACAAAATCAGCAACAGATTACAGCCCCCAATTAAAAGCTATTGGAAACTTATATGATATCTAAGGAAAAGGATGCAGTGTAAAAATAAGTAAAACATCTGGCAAGTCCCAGAGAACCACTTTCTGGAACACCAGAAATGGAAGAATCTTTCCAGATAGTAGAAAGTCCTTCAGAGGCCAAGACCAGCTAAAAATTATAATGATGATGTTGCTGTTGATGCTGCTGCTGCTGACAGTGATGATAACAATAATAAAAAAGAGGTTTGTGGCATTGGAAAAGAAAAATCTAGGCATTTGGACTACCCAGAAATAAGAGTTGGATTATCCTATTCTGAAAGGAGCAGGACACCAACACAATGCATAGCTAATTGGATAATTCTCGGATAAGATCTAGAGCTGAATCAAGAAAAAAAAAAGAAAAAACTAAAAGAATCATATCTGGTGCCAATAAGTATGCATGAAAGTTTTGGATTGAGTAAAAAGATTAAAAGTTTTGGAACTGGCAAACAGTTAATTTAATAAAAATCATAGACCATTTGAATTCCAGGTCTTTGACTTACTGTATAACTTGAGCATGAGTCAATTTCTTTGTGTTGAGTTTCCTCATCTGTAAATTATTGGACTAGATGAACTCTAAATTCTTTTTCAGTACTAAATCGATATTATTAAAGTATGATTTCCATATCCCACCTCAAGAACTGGTTAAATAATCTAAAATAAATAAGAAGATTGCATTGTTTGTGTCTTCTTCTAACAGATTAGATAGAGTGCTAGAAAACTGTGACTCTGTTGGGTACCAGTGTTGTCCATCTTGGTGGTAAAAGCAACAAGATTAGCAACCTGATGATCAAAAGAACCCATGGACCACACTATGGCAGAGTGGTCCTTTTAATTCAGGCTACTTAACTAGGAGGCTAGGTTTTAGATAATGAAGCAGTAGTCCCCAGCTTTGAGTGGCTGAAAAGGAAGTTGTACTGTAAATGTAAGATCCCTAAGGGTATGACTGTTTCTATAGAGTAGGTGCTTAAAAATGACTGATGAATGATCAATTCTCTCAATAATAGACTTGGTAAAAAATATAACAGAATAAATACATTGATTATAAAATAAATTCCATTTCTACAGGGACATCTGATATTAAAACAGCCATATTCCCATAGGAAATATTTTAATAGATTAGATTGAAAAAAATTTGCAATAAAGATTTTATGACAATAATAATGATTAAACTAAATAGAGCATTTTGTTTCCTCCCAGCAGTCTTGAGGCAGGTGGTATGACTGTAGTAGAATCCGAGGAGCTAATTTTCTTCATGAAGAGAGAAAAATTCTTAGTATTGAGGTATATGAGTTTCGGGGAAATATAATCTTAAACCAATAACTGTTTACTCCCTCCTAGAAAAAATATTGTAGGAAAGCAATGGAAGATTTTGGACTAAGCAGCATCATGACAGAATCAGCTTTTAAGGAATTTGAGGGATCAAGGGGAGAAGTAGAAATAATGATAAAATCAGGTCACCTGAAAAATGGAGCAGAAGGTGGTTGTCAGTAATGCCACCTCAATTCACCAAGATCAAATGGGACAAAGGTAAGAAGCAAGTTTGATGATGGTGAACTCTCCTATCCCTTAAAGAGAATTCTTGCATATTTTGATAGTTTGTCTCTATTTTATATTTCTTTCATTTTCTTCCATAGGAAGTAAAATACATACATATATATATGTATATTTTGGTCCAAACCTTTCTGCTTCCTTAAATTTATGAGTTAGATTTCTTTTTTTATAGACCATGCCTTAAATTCAAAGCACTTTGGCTCTAGATTGGCCAACAATAGGTCTCAGTCTTGGTTATTGTTTAGATTCTAATGGTTTAGAGTGAGTATAAATAGCAATTGTTTCTGTTTTGGCCAGAAACCCTGAGGGTTTTCCCCTCCCAGATTTATTATTTTTGTTTAACATTTTTTTTTTTACTTTAACTTAAAAAGGTCTCTCACTGTATCTGGAGCCATGACTCTCAAAGAAAGAATGAAGCTGATGACATTGCTCAGTCCCTCTCCCCACTTAAACCCAATTCACTTGCAATTCATGACATGTTCCTGATCCCTTCAAGACTGAAGGCAAAAGGGGCAGCTAGGTGGTACAGTGGATAGTGCACTGGCCCTGCAGTCAGGAGGACTTGAGTTCAAATCAGACTTCAGACATTTAATAATTGCCTAGCTGTGTGGCCTTGGGCAAGTCACTTAACCCCATTGTATTTCATAGTATTAAAGAACAGAAATAAAGAACTGTCTCCTTTTACAAAAAAAAAAAATTGAAGGCAAAAGAACAATCAATAGGTGTCAGAAGTGAGACTTGAAAGCATCCTACTGGCTTGGCACTATCCTTTTCCCACCATTGTTATACTTGCTGCTCATTATTTACTATAAATTATTTCAAAAGTCAAAAGAGTTCTGTAGTTGAAGACTGAGATGAAAGGCTTTTGTGAACTTCAGGAAGGGTAAAATATGATTGCTCATAAAACTTAGGCAATTATATCAGCTTTGCTGTAGCAATTAGAGAGATTTTTGATGTACTTACTGGTATTGCTAAAATTAAATAAACAACTAGAATAAATAGTCTTTATGGATATTTAAGTGAATCTCTGAAACCTAAAACTATTGTCTATATGTATTGATATTCAGATACTTAATTTGTTATTTAACCAATGAATAACAACATTGTACATGACATCTGAAACCTGATTTTTTTGAAACCTATCCACCTCTTTTTTTCTACATTCTACATTCTATAGTAAATTTCCAAATGCTGGTGGTTTTCCCACGAGCATTTCCACAAAACTACTTCTAACTACTCCAAAAAACCATATTTATGCCAATGGAGCTCTTATCCTCTTAGTCATCCAAATTCAAGGTCCCCCAAGCATTTTCAGAGTCTCTCATTTCCCCAACACTCAGAGGTGACATAGTATTGCTTCTATGTCTGCTTTATTTCTCACCCTCTTCTTTCTATTCATACTTTCACCACTCTAGCATGAGACCTTATTACTTTTGTCTTTCTATACTCCATTAGCCTCCTGTTACCTCCCTATTCCAAATCAATCTTACACATTTTTAATAAAATAATCTCCCTAGTGGCAATTTTAATCTTAGAATCACAGAGTCAAAATTAGAAGGAATCTTCTGGGTCATTGCTAGTCCAATCTTCATTCTTACGCATTTCAGGCAGATGAACATTAATGTAGCCTCTGCTTCAACACTTCCAACTGTGATAGAAAACTACCATGAAAAGTAGCTGTATCTATTTTGGAGAGAGATCATGGTTAAAAGTTTTTTGTTTGTCTTTCCTTCATGATGGATAAAGAGAACAAGGAAAGATTTACAAAAACTGCCCCAAGGCAAATTAGAGCTAATTATATATATATGATAATGATTCTAACAATTTAAATGAAAAGAATAGCCACCATAAAGCAACAAAAACGACAGCAAAAATATTTTTTAAAATGCTTAGTTCCATTGGAGAGATATGAGAAACAACTTTTATCCCTTGTGGAGACTGGAGTCTGCAAGTGTGGCACACTTTATATAATGATAGACTTTTTCCTACCATATTGATGAATTTTGTTGAATTTTTTTTCTTATCCCTATTTTTCTTTAAAAAAATATGAGATGATACTCGAAGAAAGGGGTGTGGAGGCATATTGGGAAAAACCTAGGTCATATAAAAACAAAAGTTATATTTAAAAATCTACTTTAAAATATTCTTCCTTTTGCTCAGTCAAAATCTGCCTCCCTTTATCTTTGACTCCATTTTTTTGTTTTATCTTACATAATTAAACAAATAATTATTCCTTCTTCTATACGACAAGGATTTAAAGATTTGAACTCCATAGCCATGCCCTCTTTTGCATTTTTCTTTCTTTTCCAGGTAAATAATCTTGATTCCTTATTCCACTCTTCATTGTTTCAGACTGAATTCTCATTCTAAATGATCACCAAATCCTTAGTATACTAAGCTAATTCCTGCACTCAGCATTTGATATTGCTTCTTTAGCTCAAATACCTTTCCAACTTTCTACTGTCTACAACAAAGTAAGCATTCAAGAAATTAAGGATCTGGCCCCAAATTACCTTTCAAGTCTTATTACTACTATGTTCCAGTCTTGAACAAGGCTATTTACATGGGAGCCACTCCACAAGTGACCATTGGTCAAATGAATTTGTTAATAAGCAGAAAAGACAAAGCATGTTCAATCAAGACTATATATAAAACATATGCATACATGCATATATGTGTTCATAGTTGGTATTTTTCTTCAGGGATCATATGTTACTCTTCATGACTCCACATGGAGTTTTCTTGTCAAAGATATTGGAATGGTTTGCTATTTCCTTCTCTGGTTCATTGAGGAAAACAGGGTTAAGTAACATACCCAGGTTCACAGAGTTATTAATTGACTGAGGCCAGATTGAAGCCATGCATATACACACATATAAATATACATACAGATACACATATCTAGTATTTGAACAATAATTGTTGAAAAATTGATAACCTATTCCTTTAAAAAAGTTTTTAAAATTTCAACTTTCCCTTTTAAACCTTCTTAGATGAAATTAAGGAGTTTTTTTTCCTTCACAGAAGTATAGGTAAAAGCACTCTTGTTAACTTTTCACTTATCAGTCAAAGATAGCTTAGGAATTAACCCCATTTCTGAGTAAAATTGATATAACATTCCCATTCACTCCCACCCTCATGCTTTCTGGGTTTCAAAGCCCCTGATAGCAACAGTTACTTGCTATTCTTCCAGTTGTATCTCATTGCCACTATTCCCCAACTCAAACTCTCCTTTAACTGCAAAGGAAAAGAAAAGATTATTTGGCCACAAGAAAGGAGATAGTTCTTTATTTCTGTTCTCTAATACTATGAAAACCTATATAGAGTCTGGAAGAAATCTTGGAACAGCTTTATACAACTGTTCCTTAAATTCTTTGTAGCTTGAGGAAGCATTGCATATTTAATCTATTTTACCATTATTTATCTTTTTGCATTTGGAAAAGGGAGAATAGGTTCAAATGTGAAAGATCTGAAAGTAATATGAACTTTAGAATGATTTTATTGGATAATAATGATTGCTTTTATACTGCTGTTTGGCATTCTAATAAATAACCATTTACTACTGGTATGTTTCTGGCATATAATAGGTGCCTAATAAATGCTTATCAATTTAATAATAGATGTAACAGCTTAACAAGAGTATTTTAAAAGATTTCTATGTTTCTGAAAAAAATCTTAGGTCAATATCTCAAAAATTAAACTAAATGTATTTTAAAAGAAACAAAATGCCCCAAGTCGTCTTTTTTATTGCCTACTAAACCTGTTTTCATTTCAGTATGCTGTGTTTTCCCTGAGACAGTTAGTTGACCTCATAAATACTTAAAACATGGTAGAAGAGCAAAGAAGAAGAAATCTCAGTTGAAAACACTCTAAGAAGAGATTAAAGACATGAGCACACAGGAAAAAGAATAGTTGGAAGGGAAATAACCAATTAAAAACATAAGGCTTAATTATATGTGTGTGTGTTTGTGTGTGTGTGTGTGTGTGTGTGTGTGTGTGTGTGTGTGATATTCCTTATGCATTTCTATGAACTCAGATGCACCGACAAACAAAAAATCTCTATTGCTGGTATCTTCATACTACATACCACCAATAGTAGTACTACTCCTGAGGTCATAATCTGGTCAATGTTTCTTTGTGTGCAGCAGTTAGGACATTTTTTGACTCTCAAGAAGCCTCTATTTGGAGTGAACATATTTTTCCCTAGATAGTTACATTTGCCACATTTACAGGCAGAAATAGTTGTCCTGGAAACAATAATGGCATAAGCCAAAGGACATTGGGAGAAACTAACTTTGAAGAATGTGAGTAGAAGAGTTTCAAGAAAAAAAGTTCAGTAATCAGAGGAAGAAAAATCTTAAGGAAAAATGTATTAGAAGTTCCTTGGTTTATATGAACTCTCTGTTTTCTTCACCATATATTGAAATGTTTGTTGATTAGTACTAAATTTTCAATAAAATATTTTTTTTAAAAGAACATGAAAGGGAGGTAAGATTTCTAGAACTAGTGAAAATGCAAAAAAAAAAAGTTTAAACATTGAACCAAGCTTTGTTTAGTATATACATTTTATTGTCTGATGAAGAAGTCTAGATCTGGCAGATTGATTTTACTTGTACCAATGACTTTGGTTTATTGTAGAATTTAAAAAATTGATTTCTTTCAATGAAATTATCTTTTTTTTGAATTTCGAATTTTCATTTTCTAGTTTCTTGACCGGGAGAAATATTTTTCTCTTGAAAGCAATTGTTAGCTTTTTTTTTCTTGTTTAAATCTAGTCTTCTCACTGTTCTTTCAATTTCAAGAATTCTAATGGATCAATAACCTTTCCAGCTGCCATATCCTTCTAAAAAGGTTCTACTTTTTTCCTATGGATCATTGAAGCTGTTTTTGCCCCCTAGAGATGAACATATGTGTGAATCAAAGGAGTTAGCCAATCTATTTACCAATTAGGAGTGTTCTTAATTGGGGTCTCTGAGATAGTGTGATAATACCATTCATTGTTCATGTGATCTGAACTCCAAAGGAGAGAAATACCTAAAGCTTAGGGTATATGATATTGCCAATAAATTAAAAATCAACTAATTGTTACAACAATGTACAGATGATTAAAATTTCAGAGAGATAAGGGGTAAGAAGAAAAAATAATTAATCAGATAAAACATTATATCCTAAACCATCTCCCAAAGTGGTTAGAAAGGACCAAGAAGGATCTCGTTCTCCCTCCTCCTTGACAAGTTTACCTTTCCAAACACACACACAGTGATACCCACACCCATTTGTATTATGTGTGAAGAAGTTGAGTTCCCTACACAAACAGAATTCTTAGAAAAGCATATCTTTTAATGGCCATGAATTTTGTGCATTGCCTCGAAAAATATCTATTCTTAAAGCAAAAAGCAAAAGCAAAATAAAACAAAACAAAAAACACAGAATTTTTAAAAATTCAAAAAAACCAAAAAGCATCAATGAAACACAAGTGTAATCATGCAATCAGGACAAAAATGTCAAAGAACTAAGATGGGGAAACCAGATCAATTTAGTCTTATCTTGTCAGACAGATGTTCTGAGGCAGCCTACTGTCAGTGGAAGAATATGGGTGTCAGATTCACATATTGCCATTGCTGTCACAAAATAAAATCCTATCAAAATCATTTCTTTTCCCAAGTAATTTGCACTTTACTGAATTTCTAGGCCTAAAAAGAATCTCTCTATCACCTCTTCCCTGTGAGAGCCCTTCAAAACCTTGAAAACAATTATTATACCCCCACCCATGTCACACTATCCCAATTACAAAGAAGTTGAATTTCCACACTGATGAAATTTCTATTAACCCCAAGTCATCTCAGCCTTAGGATGCTCAAATTTAAGAGGAGGAAGGAGGAAAATGCAACAGCAAAGGAAACAGATAAGTAGGTTGGAATGACAGGAGTGAAGCAACAGAAATATTGTGTCACAGAAGCCAAAGGGAGAAAGATTATCAAGGAGATATTCCAAAGAGGTCAAGGAGGATGTGAACAGATTTTAAAAAAATATCATCAGATTTCATGATGAGGAAGCACCACTAGAGATCTATAATCTTCAATAAAATATAAGGTATGTGAAAAGAATTGTAAAGTGTTGAGTACTGAATAGATACTGAGAAACTGAGGGAAGGGGGGGGAGAAAAGTTACTTTTTTCTAGAGATTTGATAGCAAAACACATAAAGAGATTTAGGGAAAATACCTGAGAATATGTTGAAATCAAAAGATACTTATTTTTGCATGGATTGAAATATTTAGATTCATCCTGGGCAAAACCAATTTAAAGTATTACCTAAGTACGTGGATTCTTCTCTAGTCTCTTAGAAGTTTTCCACACTAGAGATAAAATAAAGTTAGATCTGATCACTTTTTGTTGGGTGAATGAAAATTTCAAGAACAAAGGGATAAAACAAAATATTCAAGAGCATTTGACTAAGTGATCTTGCTTTTACAGGAACCTATCCTTCTTCATTAACTTAAAAAAAGGCAAAACATAGTTTGGAAATGCAAACTCCAAAGAAGGAAGAATTATCATTTGAAAGCTTAGGAACTGTTTATCAGCATTTGGAGCAAGATCACCATGATGTTATTTTCCATTTTCGCTAATGTTCTATTTTTTTATATGTCTGGAAATGTTAAATGTTTTTTTCTATATTCATCAAAACTTGAAATTATGCCAAACATATCAGATTCAGAAGATAGCAGGAAACCATTTTTCTAGGAAAATCACTTTATTTTGATAGATAAAATACCAAAATTAGAATATACATAAACATAAATATATGTTTCAATTCCATAGAGTCTTCTATATCCCTTTTGCAATGTTCTCCTAATTGATCTCCCTCACATCTCTGCACACCCCAATATGTCCTCCACACAGGTGCCAAAGTTATTTTTCTTAAGCATAGATGTGACCATGTCATTGAGCTAATGATTTCCTGTTGCCTCTGGAATTGAAATATAAATTCCTCTATTTAGATTTTTAAATTTTTCATAAACTGCTTCCATTATTCCCCTTTCCTTACTTTATGATCTGAGCAAAGTAGTCTTCTCTTACTTCCTCATATACCACACTCCATCCCCTAAGTCTATGACTTGGCACTACTGTGCTCTGTGTCTAGAATGCATAGCCTTTCCAAATAAAAAAATTCCATATTTTCCTCAAATCTCAGGGCCAACTTCTACATGAAGCACAGATAATTAAACTAATTTCTGCAGCTACTATTGTTCACCTTCTCTAAATTTCCTTGTGTTTATTTCATATTTATTCAGGATATACTTTTAGTAAATGTTATCTTCCCCAAACAGGGTAAGTGCCACCCACTGGTTAGCATATTTGTAAGTGATTAATATATGTTTCTATGTTTTTGTTTGAGTATTTTAGCCTATATATATGATGACTGGTTTAGACATAGCTTCTTCCAAGTATTAATCATTTTTAACTGAACAAATCTATTTAAGAAACCTATATTCTATTTTCTTTGAATGTGTTTTACGATTCTAGACATCAAAATGATAAGAATGTAGTATCTGATATGTGATAATATGGATAGTTTTTTCCTTTGACAACAGACTATCTGAAAAACAATATAAATAACCACTCTCTAGGCTTTAAGCTATCTGATGGTCATTTTTACTGTATTGGTATATGTTTTAGGGAATAAGAAATTTAAAATGCTATCACCCCTCTAATTGTGTCTAGAGTAATGTCAATTAAAAAAACTGAAGGTTTTTTTATAGTGTATTATGATAAATATAAACCTATAGAATTCATCAGAGAGCACATTTGTTATCATTATAGTTTTAAAATATTACTGATTTCTCAGATAAACCTATAAGTGACAGAATAAGCACACAGAATGAATAGATGAGTAGCATGTGCACTGGAAATTCAAAATGTAATGCAGAAAAAATAGCATAGTTTTAAAATAGCCTTAAAATGCCTTCAGTTATCATGAAAACTATTTCTTTTGGACTTAGTACTATGATTCCAAATCTGCCAAATGTCTAAAATATTTTACTTTGGCTATTTGCCGATAAGTAACTAAGTTGTATGTCTGAATGTCTAAGAGTCCATATCTGTGTTTATTCATATTTTTGCTTGAATTTGCAAACACATGTTTGTTTTAAAATGTTATAAGAATTCATGCTATATAAGATTGACTTTCAATATGAGTGCTCTTATATGATTATACTTCAATATAACCATAAAAATTCACCTCAACCCACTGCTCAAAGTCCACTCCTTAATTGTAGTTGGCATTTTCAATACAAAAGGAATGCAGATGTTTATCCATTTGGGAAATAATCTTTCCTATGAAACATACACACACAAAACACAAAACCCACCCTGAATGTATGTGCAATTACTAGTAAACTGTCTCAGCACTGTGATGGCAGCAAGCTAGGTTGTGATGGATGGTTGCCTTGCCAGAGCAGCCGGCATGTACACCCCCACTTTGACTCCCCCCCCACTCCATTTCATTATTTAATTACATCGCAATGAGACTATCAGGCAATAAAGCTGCATTTTCATCCATAGCTGATTTCCATTTAGAGCTTGTCATGTTAATAGTGAAATAAATTGCTCTAATTGCCTGCAAACTTCATCAAATTCACATTTCTTCCTTATTTTATTCAATATTTATTAAACTCCATGTCGTAACTTGCCAGACTGGTAAAAGCCGTCCAGTTTGTGAATAAATTTATGTCCTAACATCCATTGCTGTCACCTTTTTTTTTTGCTAGCATTCTAATTTAACTTTAAATGTTCAGATTCATGTACTTATCTGGTTTCTTAAAATTTCATTATTAGCAACAGCTTATAAACTTTATCTAGAGGGCTGAATATTACTTAAGGATAAAAAAGAAATTATCCCCTAAATTCTTAACATCTATTAGGAATATAGTACACAATTATGGATCTTAATGCAATATCATCAATTTTTTTTTAATTTTAGAAAGTTTTATTTAATTTGAGTTTTATAACTTTAAAAGATAAATTTTTTATTGTTTGTCATGTATGAATCATTCACATGAATTTATATAGTTATAGTTATTCAGAAATTTTTCTTTGAAATGTCATTTATTATGATGGCAAAGAAAACTAAAACACACACATAGACACTCAAAAAATTAAAAGATTTACCCATGGTCAAAATGCGCCAATGGCTAAGTAACAATTAGGAAAAAAAAAAACCTGATTCTTCTAATAGGCTTTTTCCTGGCATGACATTATCAGATCATTTTGATGTTCTTCTTTAAAAATATATTTCCACGTTCAGATACAAATGACAGACAATTATATGTTCTTTAATCAATTATCTTCTTTAATCTTCCATATAAATGCTACATTTAAATGATGGTCATTATGTTAACATTTGTTTACATGGGAAATGTGTGAAGAATAGTCATAAAACTTCCATACACTGAGCTGAGTGGAAATACTCCAAACAGAGAGGACAGTAGAAATACTCGAGGATTGTTCTGAACCTCAGCTGCAAGCAGCATGGAATAGTTCTGGCCAGCTGGGACAAAAGCTGGCACCCAGCCACATAAAACTCCTCAGGCCAAGTTCACTGCTTAAGAGTTCCAATTTCTGGAAGAGAAGCTACTGCCACAAATCAAAGAACAATTTTTACACATATGTTCTAGAAAATGTTTACTCTCGATTGGTCCCAGGCCAAAGTCTTACAGAAAAATAGTAATCACTGTCAGTAATATCACCTCCAAATTATTAGGATAAGGACTGGATATGGGTAAATGAAATTAGGACTAATATTATAATACAACTTGTGAGGTTGATTTCTATATAAATCATTGGATCCAACCTATCCTTCCAACTTGTTCAACTTCATTTTCTAACATCCTATTAAAACTGAAATACTTGCTTTTCCCTCTTCTTCTCATTTTCTATTATGTTACATTTACCACACTGAACGCCACAATTGCAAAGGACTCCTCCCAAACTAAGCCCCCTAAAATCTGTTTTCCTTCAAGACCAAGTTTAAATGCCACTGTCTTCCATGATCCTTTACACTTAAACTGATTTTTCCATTTTTTAAAAATCTTAGGATACATCTTCTACATGCTTAATAAAGTTGAATATTGATATAGAAAGACAGACATGATAGAGGCAAATAGATGGATAGACAGATAGAAGATAGAAAGAGATATCACCAAAGCAAGAAGAATGTCCTTTCATGAAATAATTGACCAGCATTTTTTTTGCATTATAAATATAGGATAAGCATTTTTTAAAAAGACCAACATGAAGATAACTGCAATTGTGTAACTATCTCTTGCAGACATGATAATGGGAAGAAATTCAATGAAAAAATAGAAAATAATTTCCAATCTAAATCTACATATATTTTAATTTTTCACAATTTTATTTCAGAAATTGACATAAGGGGAAAAGGTGAAAAATGTATGGAGGAAAAGATAGGTCAGGTGTAAGATCAGAGAAGAGAAAGTATTATATACAATAGAGTAGCTAGGTCATAGAGTGGATAGAGCAATAAGATAAGACTTCAAGTCAATAATACGCAAGTTCAGATCTGACATCAGACAGGTTCAAGCTATGAAATCCAGATATGGTACTTAATTACTATCATGCTCACTATTCTGTTCTATAAAATACATGTAATTTTATAATATCACTCATATTACAAGGTTATAAGAATAAAAATTAGGTATCTACACACCTCTTTGAAAATCTAAAAGTATTATACAAAAGCGGTAACATTATTATTATTATTATTATTATTATTATTATATTTACTACTTTTATACTACAAATACTTTTTTTGAGAAGACTCAGAATATACAAGGTAGCAAAAAAACTATCATAGAAAAATAATATTTATGACATTCTATTAGAGAGGAAAGAACTGATTGTAAATGTGGGAGTCATTTCTGAATTAGTTGTTGGTGTATGGTCTGAATGGCAACTCATGAGAGAAAAGAACAAAGATTTAAAACTAAAGATACAAAGAAATGAAAAAATATGTAGTGGACAATTTAAGCAATTCCAATCTGATCTTTCAAGAAGTTATTGATACAGAAGTACAGCAAATGGATAAAGAAATTGAAATTGACACAAAATATCACTGTTTCCTAAGGAAAGCTGTACTGTACAGTATAAATTAATCAATATAGAGAAGAAATCAAAAGAACTTAGAAACTACCTCAGTCAGCAAACAAATAATCTACTTGCCAAGGGGAAGTATGGCAATTATGGCATACAAAATGAACATTTTTGCAAAATATTATAAAAGAGACTGGTAGAAGATTAAGAAAGGAAAAAAAAAAACACAGTTTGACAGAACCTTGGGTGAGAGGCATAAATATGGCAACTCATCCTGAGGGCATTCAAGATTGAAACTTAAATAATAATCAATACACTAAAATAGAAAATATCTTTCTAGATTTCTATAACCCTTTACTTCATCAGTAACAAGGAAAACACCATATTTGTAGTCTTACAAACCCAGCATCTCACGTGACAAATGAGAAAGTAGAAATTTCCTAAAGAAAAAAATTTCTCCCAAGAACTTGTCAAAATCATTCAAGATTTTAAAAAAACCTACAAATGGCATTCTTATTGATTTGACAGCATTTTTTGAGGTGAATGAAAGACTAATTCTCAAGTTATTTGAGGAAAGAAAATTATCCTATGTGTTTTCAGAAAGAATGAATTTTTAAAATGCTAAAAAGAAAATACTAATTTGTCTATTTACATATTAGAATGATGATATCACCAATGCAGAAATTGATCTGGGAAGTTATAAGTAACATACTTTAATTTTAAATTAAAAAATCCTATACAATATATTTATTCGGTAAGTTCATTTAATTTAGAATGGCCAATCAATATTGACAAAAGGAGTCAAACAGAATATATGGCTAGGTTTAAATTATACCTGTGAATTAGGAAGGCATTAATATCAGTCATATTTACTTATAATTACTAAATTGAAAAAAAAAGAATCTTGGATGAAAAGACCACATTTATCTCAATGCCAGAAAGCTATTTAGACAGAAAGACCCGAGAATTTAATGAAATTCAATCATATAATTTTCATGTCTAGAAAGATGTTTCGAAAAGAGTCTCAATTATCACATTAGAATTTCACTATCCACATGCATTCCCTTAATTAAGTAATAGATTTATTTAGTATCATGAAAACTTTATCAGTGAGTCAAAATATGTTAAAGAGGACAAAGAACTCCAACCTGAATTTTAAATTCCTAAAAATTATATTCCCCTCAAATAACTGGTATACAGAGGGATAATTTTAAAAAAACTTCCTCAATGAAGAAAAAATTTACTGGCAGTCTATATACTAGCATTATATAATTGTCAATGGTTCATCTCTCCATTTCTCTTAACTCTTCATTTTTAATATTAAGACAGTGAATAACATCTTATGAGAGTTCCACTAACTCAGAAGCATGAGTAATCTCAAAAATAGTACAGCATGTTTATATCAGATTTCATATTTTTGTAAAATATAAGAAAACATTTTACATCATCAGTATTATGTGGAATATAGGTTATTGCATTTTTTCAAGCCTATAGAGTCAATAAATATTCTGTGCTATGCACATTTACATGCATACACACAACCTCCCAAACTTCTGCAAAACAGAAATTATCGATCAAAGATAAAATGACATGAACTGTTTCCATGGTCTAGAATAGCTAGTATCCAAAAGAAAGTTTAAGAAATAAACCCTAGGGGCAGCTAGGTGGTGTAAGGGTGGCTAGGTGGTGTAGTGGATAAAGCACCGGCCCTGGAATCAGGAGTACCTGGATTCAAATCCGGTCTCAGACACTTAATAATTACCTAGCTGTGTGGCCTTGGGCAAGCCACTTAACCCCATTTGCCTTAAAAAAAAACCTTAAAAAAAAGAAAGAAACCCCAAACTCCGGCACTTATGTTTATTGACCTTGAGCTAAATGTCATTAATACCCCTTTGCCTACCTACCTTCCTTAGTATTGGCAGCGTTTGCTCTAGTAGATTCAAGGACATATATCAAACCTCACCCATGTATGCCATTCCTTTCATTTCCTCATGTATCACAGAGTTCATCTCCATCTTGGCCACAGTCCTTTGGGTGCGAAGGTGTGCCAGAAACTGCAGTGTAGTGGTGGACCAGAGAACGGAGGAACTGGGGGAACAGGACAAGTCCCTCGGATGGGACACTATGCAGCATTCTACCAAGTATATAGCAAAGAGCACAACTAGCACTAATTCTGCTCATGTGAAAGTCAGATGGGGCAGAGACTAGGCTGTGTAAAGTAGGAAGAGGCTGAGATACTTTCAGATCCTACAGTCAGGAAGGAGAGAGGTAGGAAGTGAATAGTAAGGAAAATACAGCAGAGGGCAGGGAGGTTGAAAGTAGCAAAAATTGAAGGAAGAAGAAAATTCAAAAACATAAATCAATAGGAAAAACAATGGGTCAGCTAGGTGGCTACACTTAACAATTACCGAGCTGTGTGACCTTGGGCAAGTCACTTAATCCCATTGCCTTTCCAAAAAAAAAAAACAAACAACCCCAAACCCCGGCAATAATAGAAGAAAATAATGACCTCCAGAATGAGTAAATGAGTTAAAGCATCAAGGAATGAATATTTTTAAAAGGAAAGAAATAAATGAAAAGAAAAGCAATAAAAAATTGAATTCTTGAAAGGGATCAATGGAATTTGAGAAGAACATGGAAGTGTACTGAACAAAAGACTGATGTTCAAAAATAAAGAAGAGTTTGAAAAAATTTTCCAAAGAAAATCAGAGCTGATGAGATTATTTGCCCCTCTCAAACACCCAAAGAGAAATGTGGTAGGAAAAAATAAGTATAGCAATAGCGATAGAGAGGCAACAGGAATGCCAATAAGAGACTTCTTGTACACAATTAGGTATGGAAGTGCAAATGTGGACAAGGTAAAAATGAAAAGTGAATTGCATATTATGACAGAATATGGCAACACCATGCCCCAAAATGAGTGCTTCTTTTGTAGGACTACTTTAAATTATGGGAGGGTACAAAAGTCAGCGAGGAAAATAGGGGGATAATAAGAATTGAAAGATAGGATGGAGAGCAAATTAAGGACCAGCAATGAAGGGAAAAGGACCTCTTTAGTCAGGGCAAAGATCCAAAAGGAGGGGGAAAGAAAAGATTCCCTTTGGCAAAGAGAAGTTTCACTTCTTCTGACAATGTTCTTATAAGTGAAGATAGAAGGGATGTAAAGGGAAATGACTTTATGCTGGATGAGGGATTTAGTGCTCAAAAAGGGGGATTTAGTGCTTGAAATATCTGGCAGGGTTGTGGAAGACTCAGAATCACTAGGGGCAACTGGCATCTGAAGAAATGGAAGACCATGGAAATAGGAAGATTTCCAGGCAAATGTAAAACAAACACACACACACACACACACACACACACACACACACACACACACACAAAGATCAGTGATGGACTGCATAAGGTGTCAAACCTGGATTCAGGAAGACTTGAGTTCAAACTTGGTCCCAAACACTATTTGTTTGATCCTGGCAAGTCATTTAGCCGGTTTCCCCCAATTTCCGTATCTTTAAAATAAGGATAACTGTAAAATCTACCTTCCATGGTTATAGTAAGGATCAAATGAGATAATAATCGCAAAGAGCTTGCACACATGTCTAACAAAAAGAAAACACTTCATAAAGTTAGGTATTAACTTTTGCATTGCTAGGGAAATGAGAAATAGTGGAGTAGGGAAATTCAAGGAGGGAGATCTCTAGAATAGACAGATATATTGGAAGTTATGATAGCATCAGGAAATGTTGGGGAGAGAAAGAGAGCAGATAATTATAAGAGTCATAAATCAGAAAATAAGAGTCCAAAGTAAATAGAAAGAGGACCTGAGAATTAAAAAGAATGAAACAAATTATTTCTGGTAAAGGGCACCAAAAAATGAAATTCTAAAACTATGGAATCAGACAAGTGAATGGTAAGGAGAAGTGGGAATATCAAATAAGAAGAGAGGATGGGAGTGGGGGAAGAGAGTCCCTCAGAATAGAGCCATCTTAAAATAGGATTAAAGTAACTGAAGTATCATAAAATTGTGTTTACAGTAAAAGAGGAATTTAAAACTACAAAGCTTCTCCACAGACACCTTTAATGCATAAGAGGGGAAGTGATCAAATGGGGAAAATGTCATTGCATCAGATTCTTTAGATAATATCTAGATATACAAGGTAGCTAATAGTCATTCCTCAACAGAATGAAAAGGCAAAGGAAGGGGAAAAAGAACTTCAAAGTATCTCCAACCATATAAAAATTCTATAATCAAATGAAAACAGAGGTTTTATCTCACACTTTGAAAATTGGCAGAGGATAAAAAATGGTAACAATCAGTGTTTTACATCTTATGGCACATTAATACATTAATATAATGTTAAGAAATAATATTATCATTTTAGAATTATGAAACTATGGTAACTAAAATGGCCATACCTTTTGAATTAGAAACTCCATTATTCAGTTTACACTCTGAGAAGTCATTGATAAGAAAAACCTCAATATACTCCCAAATATTTATAGCAATAGTTTCTGTAATAAATCAAAATTAAAAACACAGGAAATGTTCAATGGGAGAGTTAAACAAATTTTGGTATATCAGTGTAATGTAATATTACTTTGTTGCAAGAAATTATGTATGTGATGAATATATAGAAGCATGGAAAAATCTATATGAACTGATACAGAGTAACTTATGCAGAGCTAAGAAAACAATAATTTAAATGTAAATAGAATATAGAAAAAAAGTGAATGAAACAAAATTATAAAAATCAAATTACATAGAAAGATGCAATTAAACATGCCCAACCTACCCCTTCATGGAGGCAAAGATCCACAGGTATTATACATCGTTAATATTTTCAGACTTTTTGACAGGATATAAAATAAACCTTCATAAATCCTCACCATTTCTATATATGACTAGCAAGATACAGCAGAAAGAGCTAGAAAGAGAAATCCCATTTGAAGTAACCTCTGCCAAGTCAGGAAAAAACTTTTTGAACTTTTTGAAAACAATTACCAAACACTTCTCACACAAATAAAATCAGATTTAAATAAATGGGTAAACATCAACTGCTCATGGATAAGTTGAGCTAATATAATAAAAATGACAGTTCTACCAAAACTAAAATATCTGTTTACTGCCCTACCAATCAAAATTCCAAAAAAAAATTACTTTAATGAGTTATAAAAAGTTGTAAGTAAATTCATATGGAGAAATAAAAAGTCAAGAATTTCCAGGGTTTCAACAAAAAAAGGGCAAAAGAAAGTGGCTTAGTCTTACCAGATAAAAATTATATTATAAAGCATCAGTCATCAGAACTTTCTGGTATTAGCTAAGAAAAAGAGTGGTAGATCTGTGAAATAGACTAGGCACAGTAGCAGGAAATGATTCTAGTAATCTGCTGTTTGATAAACCCAAAGAGTTCAGCTATTGGGATAAAAACTCTCTTGGATAAAAACTGCTGCGAAAATTGGAAGTTAATATGGAAGAAACTTAGATTAGACCAACACCTCACACTCTATAACAAGACAAGATCAAAATGGATATGGTATTTAGACATAAAAAACAATATTATAAGCAAACTAGAAGATCAAGGAGTAGTTTACCTGTCAGATCTCTGGAAAGGGAAGCAGTTTATGACCAAGGAAGAAATGGAGAACATCATTAAAAACAAGCTAGATAATTTTGATTACACTAAATTAAAAAGCTTTTGCACAGACAAAACCACTGCAACCAATATCAAAAAAAATATAGGAAATTGGGAAATATTTTTTACAACTAGTATTTCTGACAAAGGACTCATTTCTAAAATATACAGAGAACTGAGACAAATTTTCAAAAGAACAAGCCATTCCCCAATCGACAAATGGTCAAAGGATATGCAAAGGAAATTTACAGATGAGGAAATCAAAACAATCAATAATCATATGAAAAATTGCTCTAAAATATTACTTATTATAGAAATGCAAATTAAAGCATCTCTGAGGTACAACCTCATACCTCTCAGACTGGCCAATATGACCAGAAAGGATAATAATCATTGTTGGAAAGGTTGTGGGAAATCTGGGACACTATCCAACCTTTTGGAGAGCAATCTGGAATTACACCCAAAAGGCAACAAAAATGTGCATACCCTTTGATCCAGCAATACCACTACTGGGTCTATATCCTGAAGTGATGATGAAAAGGGTAAAAACATCATTTGTACAAAAAATATTCATATCAGCCATGTTTGTGGTGGCAAAGAATTGGAAATTAAGTCAATGTCCTTCAATTGGGGAATGGCTTAACAAACTGTGGTATATGTATGTCATGGAACACTATTGTTCTATTAGAAACCAGGAGGGATGGTAATTCAGGGAAGCCTGGAAGGATTTGCATGAACTGATGTTGAGTGAGATGAGCAGAACCAGAACAACAGAACAACCGTAACAACAACATGGGGGTGATGATCAGTCTTAATAGACTTGCTCATTTCATCAGTGCAACAATCAGGGACAATTTTGGGCTATCTGTGATGGAGAATACCATCTGTATCCAGAGAAAAAATTGTGTAGTTTGAACAAAGACCAAATGCTATTTGCCTTTAATTTAGGGGAAAAACTGTTATCTTATTATGTAATTTTGCTATCACTTATACTTTATTTTTCTTCCTTAAGGATATGATTTCTTTGTCACCACATTCAACTTAGATCAATGTATACCATGGAAACAATGTAAAGACTAATAGACTGCCTTTTGTGGGGGTGGGGATAGAAGCAAGAATAGGGGGGAAATTGCAAAACTCAAAAGAAATAAAATATTTCTTAAAAATATTTTCTGAATTTTTAAATAAATTACTAAATTGTGTTGATTTTTATCCTTTTAATTTTCTTCTCCAAAAAAATATTATGTTATCTGGGATTACTCCCTGAGATGGGTCATGGGAGAAACACATAGGATATTTTGGTGATGTAATAAACAGATAATTTAAATAAAATTTATTTAAAATAGTAATGTAAGTGGTTCATTTAATAAGGATACATTTACCTATTTTTTATCTATTAGAAACCATTATATGAATCAACTTGGTTGCTAGGCAATAGTTTTTAAAAGGTTCATAAAGGATTTTCTGCATTTATTGCAAAATAATTCATGTTATCTGAAATTAAAAATCCACCCTCTGTTATCAACAAAATTATTAATACTGTCACTGTTATTTTTTCATAATTTAAATTTTTCATTTATACAAATGTCATCATGTTGAACATATAATTATAAAGCTATTATTCAAAACCTTATATTTATAGCATTTGGGGTTAGCATCCCAAGAGAATGATAAAAGAAACATTTATCAAAGCTGTTTTCAGAGACAATAAGGAGGGTCTACCAAACACACTAAAGAAGTCAGATAATTCTATGAAAGTTTAGTGATTATTTATCTTAGTTTCCTCTACCTTATATTTTAAATGAGCACTGGATGAGGATGTCTAGTCCCTAGGATAAAAAATGTCAGAGTTTGGTAATAACCATCAAAACAATTTAGTAATGATTAAAAATAGTTATAAATATGATTAAAATGATTAAAAAACACAAATTAATTTGGAAAATTTCCCATATTCAACTAAACATATTTTTAAAAAATATATAAGAAAGCAGTCAGAACAAATAGTTGAAGATCAATATATTATACCATATTCCATGGCAAACTTCAAATATGTTATTGAATATAAAATATCACTTGTCATTTCATTTTTTAAAAAAAAGAGGAAAGGAGGAGATATCTTTCAAAATTCTGGCTAAAGAAAGAATTCTTAACCAAACAAGTGATGAAAGAAGTTTTGTACATCCTCTGTAAATTCAGAAAGAAAACACACCAAAAAAATCAGATCAATGGACAGGTGAACAGAGTATGGATTGGAGTAGGGACAAACTTGAAGAGGTGAAACTAGCAGATTCTTGCAGTAGTCCAGATATAAAGTAATGAGGGATGCCATGCTTCTTGTGTTAGAGAAGAAGAGCCATATTAAAGATGTTATAAAAATATAAAGAAAAGAAACTGAGAACAAATTGGATTTGAGAAGTGAGAGAAATTGATGATTCGAGTAAGATATCCAGATTGCAAGTTTGGAACAATGTTGATATCCTCATCAGAGATAGGGAAGTTGGGAACAGGTTTGGGGGAGATGGTAAGATAATGAAATAAGTTTTGGACATGTTGAATCTAGGGTATCTATGAGATATACAGTTCTAGATAGCTAATAGGCAGTTGGAGATGGGAGACTTTATGAAAAATCTGTATGAAAAATTATGAATAAGACTGTATGAAAAATTAGTTGGACAAATAAATCTGAGATTCATCACATGTAGACCATAATTGAAACCCTGGGAATTAAGATCTTCAAGAGAAATAGAATGGAAGGATAAGAGAAGGGATAGAACCTTGTAAGACTCCAAAGGTTAGCAGGCATAGTAATCTAGGAAAAAAGACAAAGAAAAAGAGTTCAGGTAGTAGGAAAACCAAGAGTGTGACCAATGTCATCAAACACTAGAAGGAAAATAATATCAAGGAGAAGAGGGTAAGAGTGTCTAAAACTGTAGAAAAGTCAAGATCAGTGTGAGAAAAACCAGGAAACAATACAACTAATGATCAAAATAATGTTAAAAAGCCACAAGAAGTAAATATTTCATTATTTAGATCCACGCAATAACCAGCCTTAAATCCAAAGGATTAGTTACAAATGTATTACTTTTCTTTTTTTGGTAAGTGAATTGGAGTGAAGCAGAAAATAGCAGATATTGTCAATGTGTCTTTTTGTTTTTGCATAACTTTACAGCTTTCTTATAATAGAGGGGCTTTTTGGTAGGAGAAGAAACTTCAAGAAAGTGAGAAAGACATTAAAAATCAATAAAATGTTAAAATTTCTGGGGGATTGGGATACACACATGCACACACACACACACACACACACACACACACACACACACACACACACATTCTCTTTAGACCCTAAACTTGTAACCACAGTAGTTCATAAATAATCTTTAAGTTTCCAAAAGGAGCTTTCTTCCTAACAACTTTTTTTTTTCTTTAGGTTTTTGCAAGGCAATGGAGTTAAGTGGCTTGCCCAAGGCCACAAAGCTACGTAATTATTATATGTCTGAGTCCGGAATTGAACTCAGGTACTCCTGACTCCAGGGCCAGTGCTCTATCCACTGCACCACCTAGGGCCCCCTAACAACTCTTAAGTAGGAATTCATAAATTTTTATCTCAAATTTGTGAATAAGGAGACTATAATAGAGAGATCATATGACTTTCTTTCAATCCTTCTTTAATCAGTAAATGACATAGGTATGTATGTAATCCACAGTATCTGATGTCAAGATGAATATTTTTCTACCATACCATTTTCTTGTAGTGAATTATTGAAGTTATCATATAATTGTAATATAAACAATCCTGTACATAAGAGTTCTTTTCCGTTTCATTAGATTGCTCTGTGAAATCAGAATACACTCATTGTCCAGGTATACAAATCATTAGAAAGCATACGTACATAGAACTGCTTTGACCAACCTAAAATACATTTTCTCTTAGTTATCTCCTACTTTAACCACTAGGAAAGACAGGTTTTTCTTCTCTCCAGTCTTTAATGAAAAGTCTATTCTGACAAGGCAGGGCCTCCAGGAACAGTTCTCAGGCTTCAGTAATGTAGTTCATTCTCCAATATACGAATACTTTTGTGGGGAGTGGGGGTAGGAGGGACTATAGTATTAAGTAATTTACCCAAAGTCATACAGCTAATAAGTATGATGCCTGAGTTTGAATATGAATTCAGATCCTCCTGACTCCAGGGACATTCTCTATCCACTGCACCACCTAGCTGCCCACTTGCAATTTCTTGTAATTGAATGTTCTCTCGTCTGTTTATATTCTACATAATTTTGGAACTAATAATATATTTTCATTCCATGGTGTCTGTCTACAGACTGAAGCATAGTTTTATTGTACTTTATTTTTCTTGAGGTTTCTCTTTTTCTTGGGGGGGGTTATGTTTACTTTTATAACATGACTATGGTGGTAATGCTTTCCATGTCTATACATTTTTAATCTATATCAAGTAGCTAGCTTTCTGAATAAGGGGGGGGGTGGGCTGGGAGGAAAGAAAAGAATTCAGATCTAAAGATTTGGGAAGTTAATGTTGAAACTTTGCATGTAACCAGGGGAAAAATAAGATAATATAAAAATTATATCTAATAATGCATTTTCCTATAAACAAATATATTGTCCAATCTTATGATGTCTTCCTACCTATTCCACTCTTCCCTGGGACTCTGATGAACTGCTGCTGTAGAATGGTGTAACAGATGGGGCAGTCAAAGATTAACAGGAGTCAACTAATATACTGGGTGGGTTTGTACTGGTGAGTTTTTCTGTGGTATTAAACATTTCACTTGGCCAGAGCTTCCTAATGCCCAACTCAACCATAGAACCCTTGCTACTAAGCGTCCTCCCTTCAAATTGAGCTGAGAAGAGACAAGAGAAACCCTCTCTACTTCATTATATTGGTCGAACTTGTGATTTACTTTCTAACTGCACTACTTTGCATTCTTATGTTTATCTCTGTGCCTAATAAATACAAATCTGGCAGCCACCTACATCCTTGTTTGTATGTCTAATGCCTCTAAATAGAGCTTTGGTCCCTGCCTTTTTAAAGAGACTAGAGACATTATCCCACAGCCAGTAAGGGTTGAGATGTAAAGGAAGATGTGGGCATGAATTTCCTATAAGCATGAGATGTATACCATGATCATTGTCCATGAATAATGCAAACAACCCATAAGTTGTCAACTATATCAGTGCATTCTATAGTTTATACTCCAAAACCTAAGACAGGTAAGCCCTTAAAGCAAAAGAGAACTAATTTTGGCTCATGCTTCAGAGGATGGAATGAGTCATCTTCAGGAACCTCAGTGAAGTTCACATTATACAAAGACCAAGTTGAATTAACAAAGAAACTCGTGAAGGTCATGGTTTCTGATCTTCTTCAATGGAGTGAGTAGAAACATGGAGGACATTACAGCTCTTTGAAAGTCAGGGAGATGCTAAGTGCCATCAGGGTTACAAACATAGAGTCTTAATCCTCAAGAGTCTTTCTCAATTCAATATTTCAATGTCCTGAAAAAGAACATTTTGGAGATCTGATGGTATTTTTATTGTAACTTCATCTACTCAACAGTTCCTAATACCTCACATTCTTCAGCACTTAATAAGTTGATGTAGCATCTTTTATGCCAACATCACTTGTAATGAAAATATGGTAATAGAAATATCAAACATAAAACAAATTCTATCCAAGGGAAATTATGTTTTTCAAAACAAATTTCCAAGTGATATATGTGACTGTTCAAATATTAAAGAAATTCTAATACCTATAAAGAACTAATTCTTTACTCTCTCTTCCCCCACCTTTCTTTTTCCATTGGAATGATTAATTATCTCTGTTAGAAATTGAATAGCTTTTCTAATAGAGAAGATAGCAAACAGCAGGGAAATGTGTGAATACGTTAAACTGAACCTCTTTAAATTGAGTAGAGGGTCCCAGCCTCGTTCATTTTTTTAATTAAAGCTCAAGCAGGAGATTGCTTTTAACTAAGAAGATAATGTCAGTGCTGTATCGTGCATTCCAAGCTCACCACAGGTGCAAAAGAGAAGTCGATAGACACAAGATGGAGATCATTCCCTCAAATGAATTAAACAAACTGCTTCTTTCATATTTTCAAGGTTTCCTGTAATCAAATAAAACATAGCATACTTGAAAGTCAAGATAAATGGTTGGGAAAAAGTTGAATTTTAGAGACAAGCATCCACTTAGAAGAATTTTGTCAGAAATTTAGTAAAATCCTTTATTTTGGTTTGTTTATAAATGATTTTGAACAGAAATTTCATCATTCTTAAAATGCAACTTTTTTTTTTCAGTTTTCTCTTTCAGAACATTAAAAAAATAAGCCAAGATTTCATCTGCCAACAAGCATCTATTAGGGGTTTATGACATGGTGGACATTGTTTTAAACTCTGGATATATTAGATAAGTTTGCATATTACTATTGTTAAAGACAGAAACAGTCTAAGGAAGTATTATAGAAAAAAGGATGTTTAGTTTTCCTTTACATAGATAGGACATTTTAAAAATTAAATTTGTTTTTCCTAGAAACTAATAATAATTTGCAAAAGATTCTTGTGAACCTGAAAACTTAGATGAAAACTCTTTTGTCATATGAAGCAGAGGACTAGGAATCAGGCAGAAATGAGTCCAATTCTAATCTCAGAGAGTTCTATGATTCTGAGCAATTAGGTCACTTAACCTCTTTGTGCCTCAATTTCATCATATGTAAAATAGGGATAAAAATAGAACCTATCACACAGATGTAGATCATTCTTTCAAATGAATTAAACAAACTGCTTCTTTCCCATTTTCACAAACCCTCTTGTGAGGGTCATGTGGGGTATAATTTACCACTTCAAAGTTAGTCACTTGCTCTTACAATCAGAGCTCTTTATATATAAATATATATTATTTACATATATTATTATTTACATACATATGTAAAACCTGATAATTTTTTCCCTTTATTATGGTCCCTCTGACACATAAAATTGAAGTCTTTGGTCAAGGTTCTTAAACATTAAGTACTTCAGATAATGCTCTAGGATTAGAAGTTGAAGAAAAGATGTTGAACAGAACTGGCACTTTTCTCTAGAAATTAGCAAAATCCATTAAATCACAGCTTCAGGCCCTATCTTCCTTTCCTCTTTTACTAATTTAATACAATAGCTTAGGTTATAATTTGTAGGATGCAAATATAAACACATACATGCAAACATGTATATGTATATGTTCATAAAATTTTCAGGGTTTAAAAATCATTAAATGGTCCACTTGTTTTTAAATTTCAAACTCTTGTAAACTGAAATTATTTTGAGTGTGGTACTTAAATAAGATTCAATTCTGATGCATGTATACCTTTTACAAAATTATTGAATTTCTTATTGAATTTAAAATAAGAAACATGTAGAGATGATGGTAATGGTGGTGGTAGTGGAGATGGTGATTTTTCTGCTTCAATTCCTAGCATAATACGTCTCTTATAAAAAGCATGAAAGAAAGGACACTGAATTTGGTTTGTCATTCTATTATTGCCCACAAGTATCTTTACTGAAGGGCATTTTCTCCACTTCTTTTTTTTATGTGATAAGAATCAAAATTTCAGAAGTCTTACAGTGATTTAGTTTTCTAGGAGGATTCATTGTGGTTACAGCTCTATTTATATTCTCAGTTTCTTAGTTCTATTCTCATTATTTCCACATTCTTAATGGTCTTTGAAACACCTATTAATTTGAATCTATCTTACAATTTCATTAGACTACTATTTACTTTTTCCTTCTAAATCATAATGATGCTAAATAAGATGGAAGCTCAAGGACTCTTGAGGTACTTCTCTGGACATCTGAATGCATAAATTTCCATTTTTGATTGTTCTTTGTTTTGTATATTTTATCTACAAGATACCAAGGCCACCTACTACCTCCTTCTTAGTTTCTTCCTTTTTTTTTAATCTTTCAATGTCCTTTTTCTCCAAGGCACTATCCCCAGTGTCCTCCTTTCTTGTTTCATCTGTCACCAGTATGTGAATATTCCCCAAATTTCTCTCTAGTCCTAAACTCAATACCATACTCCAGATCCTTATTTTCAGTTTCCTACTAAATATCTCACTTGGAAGTCCTACCAACAGCTCAAGCTCAACATGTTCAAATTTGAACCAATCTCTGGCAAAAATCTACCTTATTTCTGTTGGTAATATGGATATGTTTAAAATTTTGACCTTAATTTTTGATTCTTTCCTTTTCTTAATTGTCTAAATACAGTAGTCAGATCTGGGTAGGAACATTGACTTTAAGAAGAGCCCTAGAATTCATACAGTCTAACCTCTTCATTTTATAGACAGAAAAAAGTTGAGGCATAGAGAGGTTAAAGTAACCTGCCCAAAGTCACACAGTTAGATTAATGCTGGAGGCAAAATTCAGACCTACCTATACCTGCTCTGGCTTCAAGCCAGCACTCTTTCCATTAAACCAGATACCTCGTTCTCCCCTTAACTGCTTGTTATAGATATTTAACTCCTTTATTAGACTTTAATCTCATCAAGGGATTTAACTTTATCATTTATATAAATATTTCTCTGACTAGCAGAATAACATCCAAAAGGCAAAAGAATTCTAAATATTCTTTGGACTGACTTGAAAAAATAAGGAAAGTCATCAATTATTGATGAGCCATTACAGAGAACACAACCTATACAATCTCTACCTCCTCTCCTTTGAATAAAAGGAAAATAAAGCCACAGCTCAAACTAATTATCTGACTCAATTGAAAAAGTGTATAAGGAGTTTTAGAAAATAATTTAATAAATATGTGTGAAAATATAAAGAAAATATAAAAAATTAATTCTGGAATTATTATAATTCTTTACAAAGTGAGGATATAGATTCTTTTCCAAAATATTTTATAAAGTATTTTCCTAAAACGTAATTGTTCCAATGAATATCATTTCAATCTTTCTTCACTGATTACCTTAATTCTATTTTTATTTATATTATTCTGACACAATTGGCTCTGAATTTAATTGGGATGACCTTGAATATATAAACCAGTTTTGATAAAACAGTCATTTTTATTTTATTGGCTCTGCTTACCCATGAATAATTAATATTTCTCTAATTATTTAAATCTTATGTTATTTGTATATTTTTATAATTCTGTTTTTATAGTTCCTGGGTTTGTTTTGGCAGGTGGACTATCATATATTTTCTATTTTTCTAGAGTTATTTTAAATATATGGGAATGATATCTTTGCAGGATAATCAGAACTGACAAGATACTGTTTAGAAAGTAGCCAAAATTTAATTCTAAGCTTCTTTGTCATGAAAAAGTATTTTGGCAAACTCAAAAAGATGCATTGAAAGAACTTCCATTCCTTTGATAATACTATGAACTTTCTTTTAAATGAGTCTAAAAGTCTTTCCATCCAAAATCTAAAAAGGATCTTAAATTCTACTTATAAATGTGTTCAAAACTTTCAGACATATTAGCCAATTCCTTGGGACAACTCATCAAGAACTACAAGGAAAGAGCAGAAAGTCCTTTGAAAGATATTTAGTGTAAACAACTAATTAGCAAGCAAATGTATTTGCTGCTTAGGTCATTGGAAGTGAAGTTAATGGGCAAAGTCAATTAAGAAAGGAAAAATGGATATATCTAAGTTATTCTATTATGACAAATATTTAACAATAATCTCTATCCAACCCTTTAACCAGAAAAATTATCTTTTTGGTCCACTGCCTATGCTTATTATGCTAACCCAGCTCATCATTAACTGGAATCCTCACATTACTTTCAGTTTCTAATAGATATAGAAAACTTAAATATTGGATCTATTTTGAGTACATAATGGAGGATGGAGTTGTTACATAGTAAAGAAAACAAGATTTGGGGGATGATCTAAGCTAGTTCTTTTAAAAATAAGACAAAACTGGAAGTCTATAATGCAGGGTCCTAAAATAGATATCATTACATTAAAAAAAGAGAATATTAGATAGAATTTAGAAGGAAGACCATTAGAGAAATATTTGTCATTTTCATTTCTCCTTGTGGATTCTTTGTTTTTTGTTTTTTTTATTTAATTCTATTCTACTTGAGGCAGAAGATCAATTTCTTATAGAAGACAAGAAGAAAGTTGTTTACATTGTGTTTCTGATTCTCCCTATTTGAAATATAATGAAAAAAAGTTTCAAAATGAATAGTAAAGAGCAATCCAGCTGAGATGATCTGGCTTCTAGATTTGGTTTATTCTTAATAGTATCATGAAAAAGCTTAAAGTCATGATACCCTGCATACCATATCAAAAAATCAAATCAGTGAGCATTTATTAGGTGCCTACAATGTTTCAAGCTCTGCGGTATGCACAGAACAAAGACAAAAACAAAAATAGATCCAACCCAACCCAACTCAAACTCAAGGAGCAAAAGCATAAAGGTTTACTCTCAGGGAGCTTTTGGCCAACTCAGAAACTTTTGCTTATAATTTGTTCAGACAGTTCCAAATTACTTACAAAATATACAAGGTAGTGTTGGATAGTGTAGTTGCAACTATTTCATGGATATTATTATTATGATTATTATTATTACTACTACTACTACTGTTATCTTTATTGTTGTTCCTATATAGGCGGTAGTGCAGGGGACTGGAAAGATAGCGTTATACCCAAGTTATATTTTGAAAGGACCTATGAATTTCAAGAGAGAAGGATGAATGAAGATCGATAAGATTCTACCCATGTTGGACAACCTATATACAAAAAAGATGATTTGACTATCTGGTAGGCACTGGAGAAATAAGGACAAAAAGAAAACAGTCCCAGAACTCAATAAAGTTATGTTTAGTATATATTTTATAAATATATATGTAAACTAATTTCACATAGATTGAAGTTAAACATAGATTTCATACTTGAAGAACAAGACTAGAAATTGAATTAAGGCATACACTAACAAACATGCTGGGATACAAGTGAGGGAATGGGCAGCCCAATATGGAGCTTATTGGGTACCAGTGCTGGAGAGGTCTATATATACCATCAGGGTCCAGTGTCATAAAGCAATACTTGTCTTAAAAGGAAGGGAGAACTGCTTGAGAATTCTGTCTATATTTCATATGACTGACTTCTTTCTTTTGTGCCTTTTATTATTATTTTCCCCAATGGCATTTCAGAAATAAGGAAAACTTGCTTGATAAATCGTTCCCTCATATATTACAGAATGCTGCACTTTCATCATTTTTTTAAATCAACAGTTTGAACACACATAAATGGCAAGGATGCCCTTTTGGACTCTGAAGAAGGTATATTTCCTTTTGGGGGAATGATTTGGCAATCCCTAGCTTCAAAGAGCATCTAACCCCCAATGCTGCCTTAAATCAAATCTGATGGCTATGTCCTTGCAGCAAGCAGATACGCATTTTCTCCCTCTTCCTCCTGTTATCCATCTTCTTTAGTCTAGCACTTATCAAACTGCATGGCAACTTTCATTCACATGAAATAAGTTTTCAGGTGAATTTATTTTGGAATCCCAAATGATCGTATGTACATTCCAAATCACCCTTTCACAGAGTTATGCCCACATTAGCCACTGGCATTCCAATAAAAGTAGTTCATCAATAAAATGCTGAGTGAAATTGTTGTTTGGAGTATAAGGTATCAACTGACAGAGGAAAAGCTGAGCAAGCATGCTTTTCCAAAAAGGGAAGAATTTCAAAAAAAGCTAAAATGCTGGCTTGCTCTGTTTCTGTTGAAAAACAAAACCCATTCCCTCAGTATTTTTGATGGACTTAGGCAAGTTTAAGAAGTTCTAGAATAAACATAGTTTGGCCAAATTATAATGCTGCCCCCTCCATTTTACAATGTAAACCTCTTCAAAATTGAAATTTCTATAACTTATAAATTTATCTCCTTTTCCCTTCATAATTACAATTGATAAGGAATACCTCTGAAATAAATATTTCTACTTGTTCCATTCCACTTTAAAAATATAAATATTTCAACTGATACCTGCCTTCTGTACTTTTTTTCCTATCTCTTTGGTGGTTGTTGGTTTTTTTCCTTCTCTCCCCAATTCCAAGAAAAAAAAAACTGTCCATTTATTTCTAGGAAGTGTTTTTAATATATTCACATGAAAACTCCCTTTCTTACATTGGACATGCATTTACAAAATCACAAATTCACTGAAAGTCAAATAATGAAAAGACCTCAGAGGCAATCTGGTCCAACTCCTTCATTATATAAACCAGAAACTGAAGGCTAAAAAGAGAAAGTATCTTACTTAAGGGGACATTATTGAATTCTACTTGACAATTATTTATTAGGAGCTTACTATGTGCATGAAGAGCTAAATGAGTATGGCCCTCCTAAAAGGGAATACATTTTTAGCAGATAAAATGCTAACTGAAGAACTGATGGGATGTCCATCAATTGGAGAAAGACTGAACAAATTGTGGTATAGGAATGTTATGGAGTATTATTATTCTCTAAGAAATGATGAGAAGGAAAATCTGGAAGGACTTACATGAACTGATGCTGAATGAAGTGAATAGAATCAGGAGAACATTGTACACAGTAACAGCATCATGAAATGATAGCTCTTCTCAGCAATACAGTGCTCAAAGACAATTCGAAACCACTTATGATGTAAAATGCTACCCTAATCCACAGAAAGAATCTGAACACAGGTCAAAAGTATCCTTTAAAAATTGTTTTTGTCATTTTTCTTTCTTGCCGTTTTTCCCTTTTGTTCTTTCATTCTTGTTTCACAGGATGACTAATACGGAAGTATGTTTAAAATGATTACACATGTATAATCTGTATCAGATTACTTGCTATTTTAGGGAAGGGGGAAGAATATGAGGGAGAAAATTTAACAAAAATAAATATTGAAGACTATCTTTACGTATAACTGGAAAAATAAATAAATAAAAGAAAAAACTTAAAATGCTGACTGGTTTTCTGTTCCTATTAAAAAACAAGCCCTATTTTCTCAATATACGTTTTGCTACATTGTACTAGATACATATTGGGAATATAATAATAGAAACAAGTTTTTGTCCTGAAGAACCTAACAAAGACCATCTTCTGTTGTCACTTATTGTACACCAAGAACTCTCACTCCACTGAGAAAGACTTAAAAGTAACAGAGATTATCTAATATATATATATATATATATATATGTATGTATGCATTTGTAAATATATATACATATTTAAAATCAAAATTTTAAATAAAATAATTTGACTATTAGTAATTCCAGTGATCGCAATTTTATTTTTCAAGCTCCAAGTATAGTTTCAGTTTTGATCACTGCATTTATGTGTGTGGTTTTTTTTTTTTTTTTTAGGATTTTGCAAGGTAAATGGGGTTAAGTAGCTTGCCCGAGGCCACACAGCTAGGTAATTATTAAGTTTCTGAGACCGGATTTGAACCCAGGTACTCCTGACTCCAAGGTCGGTGCTTTATCCACTACGCCACCTAGCCGCCCCATGTATGTTCTTTAAAAACAAAAATCGGACCTATGATTTCTTTGGGGTAGGGAACTCACTATATGGAATTTTCCTCCAAAGATATGGAACTGTTTGTGGCTTGTAAACAGATTATTGCCAAAGGGTACTGAGAATCTAGTTAACTTATCCATTATCACTTAGTGAAATACAAAAAGCAGGGTGTGAAAATGCTAAAATATGAAGCTAAAATATGCTCTTTTGTGCATGTTATTATTATTACTGTTATATTTTTGCATTGTTATTCCTGTACAGGCCTTTTGTACTCTTCCCTTGTTTGAGAATTTAAAACATAATATTAGAATTGTAAATATCACCCTACACTGTCCTTCTGCACTGTGCTTTTGATTTATTTAGGAAAATATATAGAACTGATGGAGCAAATAGTTAATTCAAAGAACAAAACCAAGCAATGGATAAGATTATTGGAAAAAAGATAGGCCAGAATAAGTCTCCTAGCATAATATCAAACTATTACTGTGATTTATATACTATTTGCAAATTTTTTGCATTTCTTAAAATAATTTCATTAAAATTAATTTAAAAGTTTGAAATATCAAAAAATTTGTTTAATGGATTACTTTGGCCAAATAGTCAGCTTAATGGTGTTGCATTTATTCTATACTGATAGAATCATACATTTTAAGAATGGGGGGGGGAGCGGCTAGGTGGCATAGTGGATAAAGCACCAGCCTTGGAGTCAGTAGTACCTGGGTTCAAATCTGGTCTCAGACATTTAATAATTACCTAGCTGTGTGGACTTGGGCAAGCCACTTAACCCCACTTGCCTTGCAAAAAAAAAAAAACTAAAAAAAAAAGAATTGGGAAGAAACTCACCGACCACGGGTCCAACCCATTAGCCAAAGGAACCCCCATAATAAAACCAAAAAATATTTCTCCAAGATTTAAATGAAAATGAATGAAGTCACCATAATATATTGTTCTTCAAAGCAAACCTTTCTACTTTGGGGCAACTCTAACAGGAAGGGGAAGCTAGGTGCAATAATGGATAAAATGCAGAGCCTGGAGTTAAGAAGAATCATCTCCCTGAGTTCAAATCTGAACTTGGACACTTACTAGATGTATGATCCTAGGTAAGTCATTTAACCCTGTTTGCCTCAATTTCTTCGTCTGTCAAATGAACTGAAGAAGAAAATGGCAAACCAAGATACCCCAAATGGGGTCATGAAGAGTCAACACAATGGAAACACTACACAAAAACAAAAATTGTAGGAATTTTTTTGTGATATCAAGTTAAAATTTAATTTTTACAATTTCCATAAATTATTCCTGGTTCAGTCCCCTTGGATCAAATAAAACATGTCTAACTCCTGCTGTACAAGATAGCATTTCAAATGCTTGAAAATCATTATTATGTCCCTTTTCTTTTCTTCTTCAACCTAAACAAGCCATTCCTTCCTCATACGACATGTGCTCAAGGTCCTCTTGGCATCCTAGTAGCCCTCTTCTGAACACTCTCCAAGTTAATCGTGTTTTTCTTATGCTTTAATGCCACAAACTTAATACAATGCTCAAAATAAGGGCAGGATACAATGGGTTCATCCCATCTTTATTCTTAGAAATGATGCCCCTCTTAGGGCAGAACACATACCAAGTCTGACTCATATTGATCTTGCCATTAACTATCACCCCAAATCCTTTTATTAGAATAACTATTATCTATCTACCTTATACTTATGAAATTGTTTGTTTCTGACTAAATGCAAGAATTTAAATTTATCCCTATTGAATTCCATTATATTAGTTTAAGATCAGTCCTCTAAATGTACGGTTCTTAATCTTTTCTGTTTCATCAACCATTTTGACAGATTAGTGAAGTCTATGAACACCTTAGAATAATGTTTTTAAATCTTTAAAATTCAATATAAAGAACTACAATGAAAGCCAAATTTGTGGGGGGGGGGGGAATCTTATTCTCCCCCATCCATGTTTATGAACTTCCTGAAATCTGTCCATAGATACCTGGACCCCAGGTGAGGAACTCCTGCTCTAAACTGTCAAAATTCTTTTGAATCCTGTTATCTGCTATGTTAGCTATCCCTTGCAGATATGTACCATCTGCAAATTTGATGAGCATACCATCTGTGCCTTTATCAAAGTCATTAATAAAAATGTTAAGTAGCACTGGGCCAGGACAGATCCTTAGGGTACTCCACTGGAGACTTTTGGCTATGTTGACAATGAACATTAACAACTGCTATGAATCTGGCCATCCTATTCATTTTAAATCCATTTGAATGTTTATTATATATTTCTCTCTTCTCCACAATAATAGCAAGAAATATTTTATCAAAACTTGTATAAAATGTTAGTAATATATATAGAAAAACATCCATCTTCTTAGTCATTACTGTCAACAAAAGAAGTAAGTTTAATGTGGTACCATTATGATTTTTTGTAATTCCATTTCTCTTTCTAGAGATTCACCACCCATGTCTTTAATGATACATTTTAGAATTTTCCAAGCAACTGGACCTCACGTCACTGGCCTTTAATTTGCTAGCTCAGTTCTCTTTCTTTTTCTTTTCTTTTTAAAAAATCAGGACATTTGTCTTCTAATCTTGAGGCACCTTTCCCAATATATTTCAATTAACACCAAGAGTGACTCAGCTGGTTCATTTAGATCTCTAGGAGGAAATTCATCTGGATCAGGTAATTCATTGATAGTAGCTAAGTGATTTATTTTTAGCTCCTTTTTTTTTTATTTTGGTTAATGGCTTTCTAGCCATTGTTCTATCAGTTCCAGTGTAAAAGTCATTCTCCTTTGCAGAAACAAGAAAAACAAAATCAGAATTATGTTAGGCTGTCTCCTTTTGTTGGAAAGTTATCGTCCTACCCAATTCAAACAGAGGTTAGTGTTCTTACTTTTTTGATTTGCCTTTTTTCTCTTCCACTATACTGAACACACACACATACACACACACACACACACACACACACACACACACACACACACACACACACGCACACACACAAACAAACAAACATACACAATTTTGATTGTTTTCAGCTCCCCTTCTCAATCTCAAGTTACATTGAGCTTTAGGATTCCTCAGACTATGCCACACTAATAATCATTCTCTGTTATCTGAACTTATTTCCATTTCTTTACATTTCTTCTAAATGACTAAGTTTTTTGGTGAGCTTGTTTTGGAAATAGCCTACTTTTTTTTCACCCTACTGCGATTGTTTTTTTTTTTTCCTCGCCCTTTGAGTTTTCAGAATTTCATTCTTAAGTTCTTCCCATGCCTCCTGAGAGGACTTTCTAAGAAAATTTTTTTACAGGTTAGTTGGACTAGTGCTCCTTAAGCAAACTCTTTCTAGATGAGAACATACTCAGAGCCTTTCCAGTATTTAAGAAACTACTAGAGTTTCTGCTCCATTGTCAGGATCATTTCTGTGCCATAAGATGAGGTATTAGAATAGATTTTTGTGAAATAAAAAATTTTCAAATTTAAAAATATTTTATTTGAAGACAAAGTATAACTATAATTAAACACCACCCCCCAAACCTTGTCCAGAAATTAACTAAAGCTTAACATTTTCAGGATCTGATAAAATTCTCATTACATGCCAAGATTTTAAAAACGGATATGGAAGACTCAGATTACAAAAATATTAATAATAATAATAATGTCTTGTAAATAGTTATATAAAGAATAAGAAAATACAAAAGAAATATGTAGTCACTAGATCACTAGACATACAAACCAACCATGAAAAATACTCATCATCATCCCATGGGCCTGAAGGGACAATTGGAATTGTTCAAGAATATGCCAAGTCAAGAAAATGACATTTTTCTGGTCTTCCAGAAACTTAATTTCTAATAAAAGCCCTAGATGAGGACACTTACGTTAAAAAAAATACTGTAAACATGCATTTGTCAAAATGGAGAGATGGTTGCTGTCCATCACATCCTTCTTGAAAAATCGTTCTAATATTGTTTTTTAAAACAGAAGGTATTGTTTAATGCTTTCATTTTTATAATGTAGAAAATATGCACAAATGACTAGATTCACTTTACTTAGCTATCTAAGCTCATGATTTGGAGAAAAAAAATGTGAAATTAAATGATTTTGCCAAAGATATTTTAGACATGCTATTACATATATTCTGTAACAACTAATCTTTATCTCAACAAATATTTTAATACACATACATTTTAGATCTCATATCACATTCTTGGCATGCAGTATAAACATCAGGGAAGGCTTTATTAGATGAAAATAAGTCTGTTGCAAAGATTTCCTTGCAATTACTCCACTGCCATTATCCTGGCCATGTGCTCATGCAGCTTTTCAAATTAATATGCTTAGCTTTCTGAGCGGGTAATCAGAGCAGTAGAATTCTATGGGGAACTCAATTACCAAAGAAAATGATCCCTCAAGCATTTGAAAAATCGGAACTATATCTAATTGTGAATAGTGGATTATTATTGGTATTATGAAAGCCATTCAGAAACAAACACATGGACAGAGCCTTAAACAGTGTACCGGTCACCATATGTGCCTAACTATGGATAGCATAGAATAAAACATAGAAGAGAATGTGTCAGATGCTGCAGTTATGTGTTGGTTGCATATGAGGGGAGAGAGGATGTATAAATACAGAGATTTGGGCAATTTAGGCTGACTAAAAAGTAGTGACTTCTTTGATGTAGGGAGCTCTTGAAGAAGAAATTCACTCTAATTTTACACCTGACCAACTAACTCCTCTGCTACTCCGACTTCCCTCTATCCATTCAACCACCATCCTAGTTCAGTTCCTCTCTACCCCTCACTTGTGCTATTGTAGAAGTCTCTGCCGCCGGTCTCTTCCCTCTCTGAGACATCCTCCATATAACTACTAAGTTGATTTTTCTATAGATGTTGATCCTGTCAGTCTCCCATTCAAAAAACCCTAGTAGGTCTTTGCCTCAAAGATCAAATATAAACTCTTCTGCTTGACCCTTAAAGTCTATCATAATTAAATTCCCAAATAGCTTTACTATCTTTTTTCCTAGATCCCTTTATTCACTCACCAGTCAAGTCATACTGATTTTTACACTATTTTCTATCTCTATATTTGTATGTCTGGAATGTATTCTCTACATCTTTCACTGACTCTTCTGGTCTTCCTCCTCACTTCTACTGCCCTCCCTCGTAAAAACTATCTGACATTAATTTATATATATATATATATAGTGTATAATAATATAATGTCAGATACATATATATGTTTGTATTTGACTCAGCTCAAATACCATCTTTTACGAGAAGTAAACGTTTCCAGTCAATCACAGCTACTAATGCCATCCCTCAACAAATCACCATTTACTATTGTTTATATACCTCTATGTGGCTATGTTGTCTCTCCAAACTCAGGTACAAACTTCATGAGATCAAGGACTGTGTGATTTCTCTTTCTTTATTTTCAGTACCTAATATTGTATCTGGACTATAATTGGCACTTTAGTGATTGATCTGTGTCCCTTTTGCAGATGTGCACTTTTGTACATATACTACACAAGTACACACACACACGCGCGTTTTTTTTGTGTGTGTGTATGTATATATATATAAAAAAATAATTTTTTTCTTGAGTATAATGACTGCTTTTCCCATCATCTATCACAATAACTAATAAATAATAGGTGCTTAATAAATGTTTTTTTGACTGACTGAATGAATTTAATCCCAGAGAGTTTCTTGTGGTACTGAGATCCTATATAACTTACCCAGGTTCATACAACCACTATGTATCAGAAGCAGAATTGGAGAGTAAGAATTCTTGATCCTAAGGACAGTTAGCTACCACATCGTTTTGCCTCTCATTTAAAATTAAAGGCAAATAATTTTAATTTTTCCTATGCCTACATAATTTACATACAATCCGATGAATAATTCCACAAAATCAATTAGTCTAAATAATGCTGTGTTTTGAGTGTCCTTTATGGTGAAGGAACTCTACTATGTTCATCTTTATATTTTAATAATTCTACTGTATGGGGAACAATAGCTTTATTTAAAAAATTTAGTAAGACGCAAATACCACCATATTTTAGATCATTTGGTCTGAATACAGACCACATGTGTCTTTGGAGTCTGACCTAAACCCAGGTAAAGTACATAAAAAGTATTATTTTTAAAAAATATACCTAAATATTCATTCTTCAAAAGATATCTCATGTTCAGGAGATGACCTATATTCAGAAGTATTACATATTCAGATAAATACAATATCTGTACCTATTCCTTTATTTCTCTAATTTCTTCCTTCAGCTGTATGGTCTTATCTCTTTTTAAAAATAATAAGAATCTGTATTTCCAACTTTCTAAATCAATTTCAAAGATCTTATTGATAAAGCAATTCCTATCTAGTTCTTTTTACCTTTTCATCATCTTTACTTCCTCACTGAAAGAACATGTCCCTTGTTTATTTTTTTTTCATGATTACTTGAATGTTTCTTGGTGAGTGATATGACCAGATCTGATCACAGAGGGGCTTGCCTTGTCACATAATATCATGTCCAAACCTTAGAAATATGACTAAAGGGGTGGCTAGGCGGTGCAGTGGATAAAGCACTGGCCTTGGAGTCAGGAGTACCTGAGTTCAAATCTGACCTCAGACACTTAATAATTACCTAGCCTTGTGGTTTTGGGCAAGCCACTTAACCCCATTGCCTTGAAAAATCTAAAAAAAAATATGACTAAGAATGTGGCAGTGCTTAATATTGAGTTTGCTGCTGTGATAGCTAAGAAGATGAATTTGAACTATTACAAATCGTTTTGGACCATATGGACTCATAGTAGAAGTAGAATTCACTCTATAAACTCTAAATTTTATCCCTGATCTAAGTTTTATAGGATATTATTGGAAGAGGAAATAAATATGGCTTTTTCCCCCTAGGAGAATGCTAGAGAGTATTTTTGAAGGTCAATTAGCTCATCTTTCTGCCTTAAGACAGAGTTATGACTAGACATTCCCCAAAGATCAGAATGCAGGCATTTACAATGGAGAAGATAAGTATATATAACGCTAGTAACTGCAAAGAATATAAGGACATAATCAATAACAATTAGAGAGCTCAAACTGACATTCTCTCTACTCTGAAAATTAAGCACTTTAATATTGACTCAAGATAATTCATGGAACTGAGTAGGAAATGATCATTGAATATTAATGTCAGGCTTTTCAAAAGATATTACATTTGGAGAATTTCATCGCTTTTAGCTTTGCTAAATTCTAGCACCACAATTCTATATACTCTATTTTTGACTGGTCAGTTCATAAATAAATTTCTAGTCAAAGCAGAACTGGCTCCAACTTCTGGTATTGCTTTAGTGATGCAGTGAATAGAACTACTAGCCTTGGATTCAGGAGGATGAGAGTTCGAGTCCCATTTGCCATTTACTAGCTGTGTGACCTTGGGCAAGTCCCTTTACCCTAATTGCCTTGCATACAGGACCACCTCCAGTTGTCCTAATTCATATCTGGCCCCTGGACCTAGATGACTCTGGAAGAGAGAGAACCCCCTCACTCAAATCCAATTTATGTTCTTGTCATGGCATCACCTCCCTGATGTTGTGATCTTCTTAGAAAATGAAGGACAAACATTATTATTATCCCCACAACAACACTTGTGAGTTCACCTACCATGAAAACTCAATTCACCAATGCATATCTACCACTCCTCACTAAAAGTAAGGTGAATTGTTCATAGACAATGAACCAGTATTATCAGAGATGGAACTTGAATCCACAGGTTCCTAAGTTCAAGACAAGCCCCAAACTATACAATGCTTACTCTTATAGGATCACATAACCCGAAGCTGACAGAAACTTAGGAGTCATCCAGTCCTCCTAGGCTCAGGGAGATGAAGTCACTTGTCAAAAGTTAGTAAATTAGAGAATGAAAATTTGATCCCAGTTTCTCTGATTCCAAATGTGATTCTTTAATCTTCATCACTGAAGGTGTGCATACCTATTCAGGGGAAATTTGCACAACTAACTGGAACGATGGATAGAATGCCAGACCTGGAGTCAGAAAGATCTGAGTTCAAATTCAGAATTAGAAATTTATTAGTTAAGTGACCTGGAGCAAATCACTTAATCTTTCTTGCCTCAATTTCCTCTTCTGTAAAATAAGCTACAGAAGAAAATGATAAACCACTCCAGGATCTTTGCAAAGAAACCCCAAATGGGGGGTCACATACCTATTCAATGGATGTCCCAGTCCTCAAGTTATTCCCGTTTTTTTGTAACTTGAATAATAGTCCTGTTACAGAATCATCAAATACAGGCCATGAATAATACATATGTGAGTCCTCCATGTGAGACAGTGTGGTTGGTCCTTGGGAGGGGATCTGTTAATCATTCTTAATGCACTTTCTACCATTTAATCCACAAGAAGTAATGGCATCTGCCCCAACCAGTGGTGGATATGTGAATGGTGAATTAATTTAATGCCAGTCCAAAAAAAAAGGGAGATTTATCATCTTCAGATTTGAAAATATTCTCTTATGGGCTGTATTCAAATTTCATCACTGAACTATTTGTCTTGCTCACTCCTCCAAGGAATATATTACTCCACTGAAGTGAATAAAAATGATTTCCATTTTGGAAGGATAAAGCTAAGAGAAATGAAGAACTGATAACCATAAAAAGGAACACTAAGTCTTTCAGAAACAAGTTTAGCTTATTGTTTGATGATTGTAATAGGAATGCTTTAAATGTAAGATCTAACACTGATATTCATAATTTGTTTTGTCTGTGCTAATTACATACATAGATGTGCATAAACACATATTCACATGTGCATATGTACATATATATTAATATATACATATATTCATATATTTCTTGCTTAGTTAGATCTTTTAGAAATACATAAAGTTGTAGGCAATAGGGCTCCAGCTGCTTCTTTGTTCTGAAGTTTATCATAGAGTTTAGTAGCAAATATTTTATGTAATTTATAACTCCTACATAATAAAACTTTATAAATAGCTACTTAGAAGAGGCAGTAAACAAAACACTACATTACCCAAATTAGATTAAAATGCAGTCTGGTTAAAAGATATGCGAATTGCAGATTACACTATACCAAAAGTAGATTGTCCTCTGAATTGCTATTGCCAATTGAACATTAGTGAGTCTACGAAAACTGTTGATGAATCTCCTTGATACTTTTTGGCAACTGATAAATTTTGAATACCTGGATATGTTTTGGCAACTGATAAATTTTGGATACCTTGGGAATAATGTTTCCAATTAGTGAATAGATTTCTCATATTGGGATTAGCAACAATTTCATTTCTTATTATTATGACTCTGTATTCTAATACAAGAAAAACAGAAGTTAAACATGAGTCCCCTTGATATTTTTTGGCAACTAATTTTTGGATACCTCGGGAATGATGTTTCCAATTAGTGAACAGATTCCTCATTTTGGGACTAGCAAAATATCTTCAGGAGAGTTTCTTTGCTGTGAAATTGCTAGAATTAAATTGAGTATAAAAGCTACACAAGATTTTGAGATACTTAAAATTAAAATGACTGTGGCATTTATAAAAGAAGTTTATCTACATTATCTTAAAGCCAAATGGAATATCTGATTCATGAAACACACCAAATAAGAAACAACAAAAACAAATAAGCAAAAATAATGCTCGTTTACTAAGGCATTCTTACATGACTTTTTTTTTTACCCATCCCATCCTTCAGTTAAGTTCGTTTGACAACTCTATTTGAATTTTTTTCCGAAATATAATGAATTTTAGATAACCTCCAAATAGACTGGTCTCCTTTAAGGGAAGTGTCATCTCACTTTTGTATCTATTGCCTTAACACCCAGTACCTAGTACATGGGAACTAATATCTAGCTATGTAGGAATGGTACCTGTTTATAGAATTCTTTCATCAACCCCAGCTGATGAACTCTACTGGTCCCCATGATTACCATTATAGATCATTAAAAGGATTATCTTAGATCTACTTTTGTCCAAGACTAGTCCTGGAAGCTACCAGACTTCTGAGGAGTAATATACTCCTTCTAAGACCCATCTCTTCCTCCTCCTGATTTCTCTACATTTCTTCTTAGCACCAATATATTTTGCTTAAAGTATCTATGGATAAGAGTGCCAGAGCCTCAGAGGTGAGGTGAGGTGAGGGGTATTTAAGGAAATTAGTGATATATATACATATATATATACATATACATATATATATATATATATATATACACTACTGTGGTCAATAACAGCTTCAATTATTATAATAATTAAAGTTGATAAAGCCCCTTTCTAACCACAATCTTGTGAATGTACAAGTACTATGATCTCCATTTTTAAGATATGGAAACTGAAATTACAAAGAATAAGTGCATATCTTAAAGTCTTAAATTAATATATATATATAAAACACTGGATTCAAACCTGGGTAGCATTCAGTCTAAGATCTCTCCAATACCTTTATAAGCAAGGGATTTTATTGGCTGCTAAGTGTCATGAAATAAGCAGAATCCTTGCTTTAGGAAGGTTACATTCTAGCAGAGAAAACCTGACTGATATACCACTGCCTCCCCTGAAATAATTAAATTAGTATATAAGAGCAAAGAAGGGGTATGGAGAATTATGAAAAATCATTTTCCATTAAAGGAACAAAGGACAATTCATACAATCATGCTGACTAGGTTCACTTCAAATTTCAATGAACTACTTATTCAGCAATCCTTTCCTTCTTCCCTGATTGACTCCTTCTGACACTCCCCCCCCCCTGCCCCCACCACTGAGTTTGGCATGAAGCATTTCTTCTTTTAAGCAACTATAAACTTTCTCTCTCTCTCTCTCTCTCTCTCTCTCTCTCTCTCTCTCTCTCTCTCTCTCTCTCTCTCTCTCTCTCTCTCTCCTAATAGTGAACACTGAGGCTATCCATCATGCACTTCCTCCTCTTCCCAATTCTGCTCCTCCAAAATGCTAAGAACGTCTTTGCCAATTCTCACCTCCATTGTGCCAGTTTTCAGGGAGAAGGTAAGTCCTTCTTCCTTGTCCTTCTGTTTATGCCCTTGATCCTTTCTTTCCCTTCTGGCCTCCTCAGAGAGTCAGACCCTTTGATCATCATTTCTTTTAATTCATCAGTTTCTTTATTCACTGAGTCCAATCTTGGTGAATAAAAACATGTCAAAATTCCTCCATGTTTTCAGAACTTTCACTTGGTTTTACAATCCCTCCAATTTGTCAAGATTGCATGTTGTTCTTCTCTTTCACTGACAAACTTTAGAAAAAAGCAGTCTAAAATCAGTCTCTACTTCCTCTGTCCTTCCACTATCTTTTTTCTCAAGCCCTTGCAATTTAGTTTCTGATAACACTTAACTGAAAATGTTGTCCATACAATCACTAATAATGTCTTTACTTCTCAATCCAATGACTTTTTTTGATCATTTCTCATTGTTTTTGATCTCTTTGCAGCAGTTGGCACTGTTAGCCATTGTCTTGCTTGGTATTATTTCTCCTCTGAATTTCAGGATCCTTCTGTACCCTGCTCCTCTCATTGCTTCCCTAACTATTCCTACTTTTCTATATCATATCTCCTTTTCTCTATCATAACCTATAATCTAGACAGAGTGTTCTGTCCTACACTCATTACCTCTAAATGTGCCTCTCCACCTTCAGTCTCTCCCCATTCCATTTCAACCTCTAGCTAGCTACCAAATTGATTTTCTTGTAACATCAATCTGACCTTGGAATTTCCCTGCTCAAGAAGTTTGTACTCAGTAGAAAAAATATTAAAGTATTCCTTGCAAAGCAATCCTAAACTTATTCAGGTATTCTTCTCTTCTGTTCCAGAACCTTCCCACAGTCATGGGAATTCAGTGTCAGAAGATGTGGAGAGATGCCTCATAGAGTGTCGCGGTACCAAAGAGCAGAGCATGAATAACCATTTAAATGTCTCCCTTAATATGGAGGAGATGCTAAAAAGAGGTGATGTGGGGAATAGTACCTATCCAATAGGTCCTTAAATCACACATACTCTAAATAAAAATGTGACATTTAAAATTTTTTAATGAAACTGTATGTAAACATTTCAATTTTCTTGGTAGTAAATACTTTAGTATTTAAGAGAACAAGTCAGTCTCTCCTTGAAGAGTTAAAGCCTTTAAAAGAATAACTATAACAAAAATGGAGTATTCATTTCCTGTTCAATGAATACTGCTACTGTCAGACAAGAATCTTTTAGTAACATTCAGTCGCCAATTCCCCAGGTCAAAAAAATAAAATGCACCACTAAAAATATCCTACTAAGCTAAAATAGTTGAACTAGAAACAGTACTATCTATGTGTATAGAAGACTATTGGTTTGCTTCCTAGCACTTCTATTTACTAGCTAAACTACCCTGGACTTCATTTATCCAGGTCTCAGTTTCCCCTTAATGCAAATCAGTGGTTAATCTAAGTTATTCTTTCTACTTTCCCAGAGTGGCCATGAGAACTAAATGTTTGAATGCATGGTATGTATACCTTGAAAACACAAAATGTGAGCTTAAAATAGTTTTGTTTGAGGGGTTTTTTAAATTGACAAATAAATAGCAAAATAAAAACACTCCATCTTTAAGTTGTTAATGCACTGGGTATTTTAGAAGATGGGATAAACTCCCTACAGGGAAATCCTAAAGAATTTAAAGTCACTGTTTAATTCAGGTTGTTGAAAGCTCATTATTTCACTTTAACTAAAACTAAAAGGCAACTTCTTAATGAAGCAGCAACTCACTGCCTTCTGAGCATGGGGCTGATTTTACCCTCTGCAAATGAAAACAATCTCGGAGCAATGAATAACATGCCATTAAAAAAAATCCTGCCAGAAGAACAGAGTGATTCATCCTTAGTGAAAGCAAAGTTATTTATGGGGCTTCCTCAAAGCAGTGTATGTTTTTTGTTCCTCTAGATTTCACACACAGCTCTAGTTAAGAGATCCTCAGAACCTTGCCATGGGAGAAGAGATGTGGGTACATAAGATGCTCCCAATGACAAATGGCTCATGGTAACTGGATTCAAATAAGCATTTTTTTAAAGAGTTTTCTTTTCATCCTGAGTAATTCTGAAGCTTAGTCTTTTTCTCTTTTCTCGTGTTAGCTATCTTTCCCAACTTGAACCATCTACTCATCTTTGAAGTCTTCCTTGTCATCATTGCAAAGGAACACTACTACATTTATAAAATAAGCACTACATTTACTTAGATGATCTAGGTTCAATTTTTTATCCTGATATTTATTATCTGTGTTGCCTTAAGTGGAGGAAGAGTTGAAATAGAAAATTTCACAAGTCCCAGAGGCATTCATACTCATTTTCAAAGAGTTTTTTTTATTTGTTTCTTTATGTATCCTTTACTTGATTATATGATGCCTGCATGCAATTTTAGTCTTGTCAATTTTTTTTGAGCTATGAGATTATTTGGGGACATATTAGAAACTGATTAAAATATTATATATTAAACCATCAATCACTGGCTGAGATTAAATTAAAAATTACTTTTAAAATTTCAGGCCAATTATGATAAAGTTTAAATGTTTAAAATAGCACTGAGAGAGAGTTTCATGTATCTCTTCTGTTAACAGGTTTTTACTTGATCAGGCTTCCTACTGAGTTTTGAGCTTGTAACCCATAAAATGCATCAAATGGGACCTATGCTATTATCAAGACAAATGAGCTAATAATCATGAAACATGTTTTCTTCCTCAGAGGAAAGATGATGTGAATTCACCTGAAATAACTTGCCTCAATAAAATACAACAGAAATAACCATATTGCTCACTGGTTTTCTCTTCTAAATAAATATCACAAATCCCTAGGATTTATAGTTAGAAGAAACTTAGAGGTCATATTTCCCAACTTTCATATTTTACAAATGAAGAAACTGAGGTCCAATGGGATAGTAACATCACCAAGTTCATTGAAATAGTGGTTAACAAAACTAGGTTTCAAACTCAGATACTCTGACTCAAAATCTAGAATTCTTATCCCCTCCCCATATTCCAGAATTTTAATTTTATTTAACTCATCTGATGTTCTGGATGTTTCACTGATTTGTTTCAATATCCTTGCTATCTCTTTATGACACACAAGTGCCTAGTTTTCACTCATTGTATAGATGACACTTCAAATAAGGTAATGTCCTCAGTTTTTCACATTCATATTTTAAAGAATATTGTAATACCAATATTTGACCTATTTTATTTAACTCGTTACTGATTTATCCCTAATTCCATGTAATTTTAAACTATTGGTATTAAGAAAAGTTAAGTTATGCAGACTTTTCCAATTTACTTGGTGGAATAATGACAAAAACAGAATGATAGCATTGACTGACCACAGATTTTTGAATCAGAGAAGATCTTTGAATGAAAGAGGCTTGTATTAAGCACTCACTTTATATCAACAATTAAAAATAGACAAGATAGTCCTTGCTTTCAAGGAACTCGCCATTTAAGGGACAAAAACACACATAGAAAGTTTCAACTACAAATCACCTTTATGGTACAGCAGCAAAGCAGATGTTAATATTTCTTCTTTAATGTTATTTCCACTGATAAAAATCATATCTCTTTGTCATGTGGAACTACCTGACAGCATCAAGGACTTTCGTGGAAAAAAATTTTATTTTTAAACTCTTTAGTGACTGTGGACACAGTATCTGCAGGAACCAATGTGAGACATCATCTTCCCATAAGTTGTCCTGTAGAATGATGACTGAGAGCATTTGGCAAAATGCATTGCTCTCCCAAAGACTCTTGGGTTCAGGGTCATGGGATGTCTTTGAGATCATCAAATACAATTCCCCTTCACTTTTATGAGGAAGGGAACAGAGGCCAGAATAGTAAAGTGATTTATGCATCACTTATGATCACACAAGTGTTAAGTGGGATCTGATAACACATCTCCTCCCAAATCCAGAACCATCCCTTTATACTATAATGCCTTTATGTCGTTTTTTTTTACTGAATTCTAGATATAGTTGGTATACCTTAGTATTAAGTGACACAGGGTGACACAGCTAGGAAGTATCTGAGGTCAGATTTCTACTCTTGACTTCAAACCCGGAACTCTATGCACTGAATCACCTACTTGTTCTATCACCTAGCTGCCCCACAAAATTTCAATATAAGAACAGTATATTATATTTCTTCTCATGCCAATAAATTCAGATTTATTTAAGCACAATACTGATATAATGTTTTAAATCAACTATCTTAGTTTATAGCAAATTCCTTTGTTGGTTGGAAAAATATAAAAGTTATAGAAATATTATAAACATGTCTGAAGGCTATTAATCTTTGTAGAACTCACACTCCATCTTATCATAATCAGCTTGAAGGGAGAAGTCCTTGAATACATTGCTTAATTCTGTCTTAGGTTTTAACAATTTTTAGCCTCATACTATTTTGAAGAAATTCTTTTCATGTTCCTTATTTTCACATTTTTACTATTACCTGCTCGAAAATAAATTCTTGACAGTAAAAGTAGACATTTGGGAGACACTTAGTACAGCTAGGACAGATTGAAATATTCTCCACTGATGATGATCATATCACAGATAGTGTGTTTAAAATATTAATTGAAGAAGGAAATTCTGAGAAGTCCAATTTAACAATGTATTGAAAATATATATGTGAAGACTCAAAGGTATGTGACCTTACAGAAGCTTAGAAAAAGATTAAAAAATTCTTCTTAGATTTCATATCATAAATGTAAGCTTTAATTGTTGAAATCTGCGCTATCTAAACTGTATAACATTTTAGCAATGTATAATACTCTGTATAATACAACAAAATTGTTTTTCAGCACTAAGAATATCTTTAGAATAATACACTATTAGACATTTAAGATAAAAATAATATAAAGGTAATGTTAATTGATGATTGCTGTTTTAAAATATTACTTTTGTTCTACTCTTTCAAATAATTTTGTATGTTTATTACTATATTATTCAACTAGCATGACCTTTTAACCTGACCACAATTTGGGCAGTAGTGACTGCCCAATGGAATCAGGTAGCCTTGACTATAGAGCCATAGTCAGCTAGTTCTGTGATTGTAACCTTTCTTAGACACAATTTCCCCATGTGTAAAATTGGGCAAATAATAGTCTACCTCAAAGAGTTATTCTGTGTTTCAAATGAGGTTGTATGTATACAGAACTTTGCAAAATATAAAATGTTTTATATAAGCTAGCAATTATTCAGTGTATGGCATGGAACCTTGCTTGATAAATTGAATGATATAATCATTATGATTATAGTGTTGGCAGTTATGAGTGGCCATAATGAGTAAAGAGCTAACAAATCTGTATGTAGGGAGAATGAGGGTTTATTTTTGTTTGTTTTTTTTTTCTGGCTCAAAAGCAATCAAGTTTTGTGTTGATTGATAAGAACAACAAAGGTAGGAACTCAGGCTAGGGAATTAAAGAAATGTATAAGTGCTAGATATCATTATTATTATTATTATCTCTATTCACAAAATTGATATCTCTAACGCTGAAAATAAGTCACTTTTTGTTTCTCCATAAGTATATTCTTAAAACTTGATGGTGTTTTTCTCCTCCAACATACTACTCATAAAAATATGAGAGGGAGGTTCAATAAGGGCAAAGGATAGGTTGAAATCTTGGAAAAAAAAATCAAAGACACTCAGAGACTTGAAATCTCTAAGTTTTTACATTTTTATTTAATTTATGCCTTTCCCAAGAAAAAATAACATAGAAATAATCTGTTTCTAGAAATACATCCTGTCCTCACATCTATCAGAGTGGTTAAAGAAAGAGGAAATGGCAAATATTGAAGGGATTGGAGGGAAATTGGGACATTAAACTCTTCTGGTGGAATTGTGAACTGATCCAATCATACCAGAGACCAATTTGTAAGTATGCCAAAGGTCTACAAAATTGTGCGTACCCTTTAACCTAGCAATACCACTATTAGGTCTGTATCCAATGGAGATCAAAAAAGATCCTGGGGGAAGGACTTAGATGCAGAAAATATTTATAGCAGCCATCTTTCTGGTGGCAGAGAACTGGAAATTGGAAGGATACACATCAATTGGGGACTGACTGAACAAATTATGGTATATGGTTGTGATTGAATACCATTGTACCATAAAAATAACAAACTGGATAGATTTCAGAAAAACATTTATGTATATATATACATATATGAAATGAGCAAAGTGAAGTAAGCAGTACAAGGAGAACATATAAAGTATCAGTTGTGAATGACAACTATTCTCAGCGATAGAATGTTCCAAGACAATATCAAAGGATTTACAATAATACAATTCTACCTCCAGAGAAAAAACTATTAGAATGAAATTTAAAATTTTTTTATTTCTATTTTGCTTATTGCAATTTTTGGTCTATATTTTCTTTATCAATATTACTGATGTGGAAATATATTTTGTATGATTGCATAAATATAATTTATTTAAATTTCTTGCTTTACCAAGGAGGGGGGAGGAAAGGAGGGAGAAAGTTCAGAACTCGATTTTTTAAATGAATGTCAAAATTTTTCAAAGTACTAAACTTGTAATTAGAAAAAAATTAATTTAAAAAGCCCTTCCCCAAAAAGAATCATGATCTGCATTTACTTGGTATCATGATGTACTTTTCCCTCACAACTCCAATAGGTGAATAGATCAAGAAATGTCACTTTCATTTTAGAGTTGAGGACAAAATTTCAAAAAAAGATAATTAACTTACTCATAAGCAACATGATAGCTAATATATAAGGCAGAATTTAAACTCACATCTCTTGATCCCAAAGAACATGCACTACTAGACAATACATTATTCCACTAGGGCTAGAAATAAAAACGTGGGTAAGGTGGGACTAAGTAGGTAGAAGTCTTTCTATTCCCCCCCTTCAAAGGTTGATAAAGTTGACAATGCATTTTTCCCTGACCAAATAAGAATCTTCCAGTCATTGATAAATTTTCTTCATTACTTTTATATGGAAAAAAATCAAAGCAGGATCAGAATTCTAGCATCCTGTGGGACAGGACAATCCTTCCTAAATTCTACTACTGATGGAACATCTGAGCTAAATAATGCTTTCCTTCGAATAAACCTTTCTAATCACAAGTCTTCAGATTAAATCACAACCATTCATTCAAAAATTTCATAGATAAATGCTAGCTAATATTATAGAACTTTTATTCTGGTGTCAATTCAAAGGTCACTCAGTTGAAACCTTTCATTTTATTGAGGAAGAAATAGATGCTAGAAAGACAAAGGGCAACAGACCAATGTAGGACCATTAATCAAAGAACCAAGACTCAAACCCAAGTCTCCTAATTTCTACTCTAACACATTGTCTGTTTAGTCCACAGTTTTGTGCTAATAACCATAAGAAATGACTTCCTTTATCGAACATAAAATCCACAAGCTTTTTTTGAACCAGTAGATAAGTTTCTCTAAACAAAATTAACTTCAAGAGAATCATTTCAAATTCTAGTTGGTACAGTGTTATGAGTTTTAGATACAAATATCCAAGTTAACTACCAAAAATTTGCCTCCCCATCTTTCATACTTGGAAAGACTCAGATCTTCTCCAAGATTCACAGTAGGAATGCAAATAGCCTAGTATTATTCTTTTGGAATAGGGTTACCCCCTTAAGGATTTCTTCCCTTTTGTTTCTTTTGAAAGAACACTACCATTTAGTAGAGGTAGACACATTAGTAAACCATGCCTCCTGACCTTTATTTTGCTGCATAATCCACCCTAGGCTAAAACCAAAAAAAAAAAAAATAGGGCAGATATAAGTGAGTAGCTTCCTAATCTTTGGTTTTACTTAGACATCCATATGTGGTGTATCCAAAGCTTCTGTATATCCTCAAAAATCTTAGGATAATGAATTGGATGTTGGAAGGGACCTCATAGATCTAGCTCAATCACTTCATTTTACAGAAAAGGAAACAGAGTGTGTGAGAGTTGAAGTATCTTGGCTAAGGTCAGGTCGGTAGAAGTAGGTAGTAAAGGCAGAAGGCTAGTCCTTCTGACTCTGTTTTTGATGCTCCAAAGAACCAAAGGAATTTGACCAACATTTTCACTGAGCTCCTCAAACTCATCACTAACATAAGCACTGCCTACTAGTTAATTATAACTTGATCTAATTAATCAGAGTAAAAATCTAAGGAGGAAAATAAAACTGGCATTGCATCATGAATAGCTGTGCAACTGTTGGACCAGCTTATATGGCACAGGAAGACTCCTCTTTTAAAGTTAAATCAGGCCTTAGACACTTACACGCTATGGGACCTGAGCAAGTCATTGAACTCAGTTTGCTTCAGTTTCCTCATCTATAAATAAGCCGGAGTGGAGAAGGAAATGAAAAACCACTGTAGTATCTTTGGCAAGAAAACTACAAATGGAATCATAAAGAGTTAGACAAAACTGAAAAAAAACTGAACAACCAATAAACAATATACAAATTAATTAAGGTTAAAAACTATTTAAAGAGAAATTAAGTGAGGGCATTTTTCTAAACAATGTAAGAAAAAGTATATAAAATATAAGAAGAGATATCCAGACACCCTAGTAGTCATTTTGAATTTTTTATTCTAATTTAGCCTACTGGGATTTTTGGTTTTCCATGATAAAATAAGATAAATTTGCCACGTGTTTTTTATTAGAACAATTTATGTCTGAGCAATGAGCTTAAAGTGGAATGTTTTAAAACACAGTATAGCATTAGTAAATCATATACTACACATTCTATGACCCTAGAGATGTGTTATTTTTGTAAATTAACCCACATGGTTTAACCTAAGGTCAAGTTTAAACTATCAGGTTTCAACTAATTGTAAATTCCATCTCAATAAAAAGTAACACTCACCACTGATTCATTTACAAAATAATTGTGCACCTGGCTAAGGTCAGAGAATTTTGATTCTTGTTCCTTTCATAAAATGAGCTCAGTATTCAAAAATATACCTAAACTATTGGGAGCACATTTAAATTTCTTTCTATTTCAGAAAAAGCAAGAAAGAGTTGACTTCTAAAGAATTTAGATTTATGTTAATTTTTTCTTTTGCCAGATTCTTAATAAAAAACTAAACTATTTGAAAAAATCTATGAAACACTATGATTTGAGTTGTATACCTCCAACATTCTGTCATTTATGACTAGTATTACAATCAAATGGTCTTCTATTTTCTTAGAGAATAACATCATCCAAATCAGATGTTCAAAACTCTTGATTTACACATCCTTTAAACAGCATGAGCTAGTGGATCAATAAAACAAGAAATATGTATGAAGCACCTAAATGCTGGGGGTACAAATACAATAAGGAAATATTCCTGAAAGAGAGTTCAGGGCTGATTTTGTTCAGTAGTGAAAATAGGGTTTAGGGTTAGAAGATATGATTTCAAACCAAAGCCATTTATCATTCATGTTAATTATGTTATCTTAGAAAAGTCATTTAATATTCCTGATTCTCAATTTACTCCCCATAGAAAAGGGAGCATAGAAAACTAGATGTTATAGGAGAGGAAACTGAGGTTCAAGGACTAGTTAGAAAAAAGTAGGATGGTTTCTAAAACACAGGATTTTGTAATGCTATAAAAAGGACCCAATAAGTCCTTGGAGAGATGGGGGAAATTCCCCAGAGTCACATATTAGGCAGTAAATCCGACTCTCTCTAAACTCCTAGACCAGTACTCTTTTCATTTAAATCTGAAGGTTGCATAATAGCTGATTGATTGAATGATGATGATCAGATAATGATGATGATGATGATGATGATAATGATGATGATAGTAAATGATGGTGGTGGTGGTGGTGATAATTATAATTAATTGCTGAGTCATTAATTCTTTCTAGATATTGAGATCCATAGAAACTACCTAATTCTAGTGTTTAGCAGCCTTAAAAAGTTAATACAATTCTAGGTTCTCAGGAATTCAGTTATTTCTAACTGTTAGGTTCAGGTCCAATGCTTTCCAAGAATCATTTATTACTATTAGGTACTTCTAAAGTTGAATATTCAAACTGAGACTTATTTTAGTAGTGTAAGGTACCCAGGTGAGAGGTACAGTATCTCTTTCTGATTGACTTTTCTTTTCATTTATTTATTTATTTATTTATTCATCTATTTATTTATTTTCTTTCTTTAAATTTTTTTTTTAAGGCAATGGGGTTAAGTGGCTTGTCCAAGGTCACACAGCTAGGCAATTATTAAGTATGTGAGGCTGGATTTGAACTCAGGTCCCCCTGATTCCAGGGCTGGTGCTTTGTCCACTGCTCCACCTAGTTGACCTTATTTATTTATTTTCAAAAAAAATATTTATTTATTTGTTTACTTAAATTGATATTTTATTTTCCCAATTACATGTTATAGAAGTTTTTCAATATTCATCCACTTGTATATTTATAAGTTACATATTTTATGGCAAAAGTCTGTACATATCCTTTTATGTTTAACATATTTACATATTGTGTATGAGGAATTCTAAGGGAAAAGAAACAAAATCGTGGGGTAGAAAGGAAAGCCTTAAGTGATGTAAAAAGTGAACATAGTATCCATTCAGATGGTTTGATTGTTTTTTTTTCCCCTCTACATATGGATGATATTGTCAATAATAGTTTTCCCAGATCTCTGAACTGCTGAGAACTGTATACATCATAATTGATGTATGTGTACTGGTTAACTTTTAAGATTCACAAACATAAATGCAATATTTAGAGCCTTCCTCTTCTCTTTAGCTCAAATTAGTTGTATAACTGTCCTATCTTTAAACATGGATCAATTAATATTATTGAGTTGAGATGTACTAAATATGAGATGAAATTTACTAAAGTAAATTTTTAGTAGAAAATCTCAAATAGAAATCTTTTGGTACCATAGAAAATGGGGTAAAAGTATCAACTGTGCAACAATCATTGTGCTCAGTAAGTATTTTTCAAATATTATTTCATACTCACAAAAATTTTATGAGGTGGGTTATTCTCTCCATTTTACAATTGAGAAAATTAAGGCAGAAAGGAGTTAAATGAATTGCTCTGTGTCACAAAGTTAATAAATGACTGGAGACCTCAGAGTTGAGCCCAGGTCTTCCTGTCCTCAATCCCATTCTTCTATTTACTGAACCACCTAGTTGCTAAAAAGATCCTACTGAATTTGTTTTTGTCTGATTTTTATCTGAAATTTCATTAATTTAGGAGGTTAACTAAAGAGAAAGATCTCTCGACTAGATGAATATCAGTAACTATTTGACTATATGATCATGCATAGAGAAGTGGTCCTAGAATCAGGAAAGCCTTAGCTTAGATTTTTCCTAGGTGTGTGACCCTGGGCAAGTTTCTTAACCTCTGATTACCTCAGTTTCCTCAATTGTAAAGGATGACAATTGTAGCACTATTTTGAAAGGTTGTAAGGATCAAATTAGATAATTAGTGAAGCATTCGGCACAATGGCTGGTACCAGGTACTATATAAATACTAATTACTATATTATTAGCTTTATATTTCAGAAATTTAAAATCTTGAAAGTTGCCTGAGAGGTTAAATTATGTGCCCAGGGTCAGAGAATCAATATATGTCAGAGATTAAATCTCATTGTGTGTTGGTTCTAAGACCTGTTCTCCATTCTATCTCACTGTAAATGCTTTCTAATTAAAGATCTCATCATAGTTTACATAAGTACAAATTAAATAGCATTCTACTGCTATCTCATTACTGATCCTCATGCCACCTTATTCTTTATTGTTCTTTGTTACTTTCTAAAGGTCACTTGGATTGACTATCTGAATGTTAAGATCTTTCCCTTTGGAGTTCTTTAATAATTTCTCTTAATCCTAGGAAGAAATTCATGATTATTCAGAAATAAAAGTCACTTCCACTTTCAACTAAAAAAAAACAAAAAGGCCAGTTCTAGAATATTTAATCTTTTAAAAGTTAAGGGTCAAAGAAAGCCTCAAATTTTTCGTATAGTAAATTGAAGTAAAAGACTCAGGTTCAAATCCCCATTCTGCTACTTAGTAAGGATGGCACCCTGTGCAAGCCAGGTCCTTTGTGTAGGTCTCAATTGCATTATTTTTAAAAATGAGTGCATTAGTTTAGATATATTCTAGAGCCTTATTTTAGCCCTCAGGTTCTAGGAATCTAATTCAAGAAGCATCCCCCCCCCCAAAAACTTGCTGCATTTAGTGCCAGTCATAAGAAATAAATAAAATTGAAAGAAGAAAAAAGAAGAGATAGGAAAATATTAACTAAAAGGATTTTTTGTCCCATTGACCTACTATGAGTGTCCCCCCAAAATTAGAGGAGTGTATCACTTAACAAGGGAATTGAAAAAGAAAAGAGGGAATAGCTTATCAACAACAAAACCCTTAATATTGGAAAAACTGAGAATCCAAATGCTTGGTTTTTTTTAAAGAAAACCAGTATTAATTTAATCAGAAGCAGCAAAATGATTCACTCCATTTTAAAAATCTCTGTAACATTGAATTAAGTTCTTTTACATTGAAGTTCTATACAATATTTCTGTATTTTTAGTGTGTGGCTTAGTGGAAGGAATTCTGAGTGTGTAGTTAGAGTTAGACCTGGCTATGAGACTTTGGATAAGTCATTGTACCCCACTGTGTGTAAAATGTACCTTTAATAAAGTGAAAAATGAAGGGGTTTCCCTATCAGAGGTGTAAACACCCAATCTCAACACTATTAAGTTCAGTCTGTACCAGTTCAAAATGTAATTGGTAAATATTTAACAAAGTAAATAGAAATATAAGAGAACATTTTGTCATTCTGATTTGTCAGGACTCCATGAACCATAATGTCCATGTGGTTTTCTTTTTTTTTGTTGTTTTTGTTCTTGCAAGGAAATGGGATTAAGTGACTTGCCCAAGGTCACATAGTTAGGTAAATATTAAGTGTCTGAAGCCCCATTTGAATTCAGGTCCTCCTGACTCCAAGGCCTGTGCATGGATTTGTTTTCCTGACAAAGATAATGGAATGGATTGGATTTCCTTCCCCAAATAAGGCAAACAGAAGTTAAATGACTTGCCCAGGGTCACATAGCTAGTAAGTGTCTGAGATTGGATTTGAGTTCTTCCTGGCTCTAGCTAGGTAACTCCACTAGAGTTACCTAGCTGTCTCTTCATTAGAACCTAGGTAATGTTGCTATGTGTTTTTCTATTTCCCACAAGTACCCTTATCTGTTTAGTTTTCTCCTCCCTTTCTATTTGAGCTTGACATCACTAACCTAAATAAAATCCCAAATCCCTTCAAATCTTAATCAGCATATCTATGATTAAAATGCATTTTAGAAGTATAATTTACTTATCCTTACAGAATCAAGAAACCCTTAGATTTTCCCATATATTCCTTGTATGATTTCTTTTCCCATCCTAGACAAAATATAGTTGCAATAATCCTATTACTTGTGTATTTCATATTCCAATATTTCTCCTCTATCAATAAATATGTAATTTTAATCAACATAAATATTTTGTTACCATATACAATCAGTACCATCTCAAAAGAAAGGTTTTGGACATATTTGGTATTTTATCAGCAACTTATAAATGAAAACATTAAATAATTTGGTATCCTTTTGGTCAAGTATTTCCTATTCCTCCAGTCTGTTATTAAAAATTTTATTTTTTCATCTTTTGACTACAGTGCTTCAACTTCACATGTCACTAAATCTGGGAAGGCTAAAAATGCCCTTTCCCAGGAAACTTTGACTATGTGAAATTAAAGCAAAAAAAGATAATGGGGTCAAGAAATTGAAAGAAAAAAAAAAACAAAACGGGGTCGGGGGGAAGGTGGAGGGTGGGTGGAAAGGGATGAAAGATTAAAAAGTAGGTATGAATAGAAATATGATCAGATCAAAAGTGGGAAGAGAATTAGGAGGAGGTGTTAAGAGGAGTGATAGGAGGAGAGAAGTAATGAAAGAGAGAAAGGAGAATTGTGGAAGAGGGGCAGCAGGGAGGGAGAGAAAGACAAAGAGCAGAGACAGAGACAGAGAGACACAAAGGAGTGACACAGAAAAAGGGAGTGGGGATATAAAGGGAGAGAGGAAGAAGAGAAGAAAGGGGAAAGAGAGACAGAGAAGGAAAAAAGCAGGAGAGAGGGAGAGAGAGAGACAGACAGACAGACAGACAGACAGTGATAGAGACTACACAAAAAGGGAGATGGAGAGAGAGAGAGAGAGGATAAGTAGATAGATAGATAGATAGATAGATCGATAGATAGATAGATATAGATATAGAATTTTGTTTTTCTCAGTTTTTTACTTTATCATTCTGTCAATGTAATATATTCATGTTAAATTAAATAATCTCTCCCTTTTTTAAATTAAAGGGAAAGGGATAACAGTTGATTTTCTTTCTATGAGAAAGATGCACTACAATTCATAGTGTACCACTGCATCAAAACTAAACATATGGAAGAAAGAGGGAATTTATAATGGGTTTTATTGTATATGGAAAGGGGCCAGCAGAACAGTTTACCTGCTGATTTTTTTTTATGTTAAAGACTTGGGGGGCAGGAAGCAATCCCTCTCAATCAAAAGACAAGTAAAATCTCTTTAAAAGAAAACCATGACCTTAATAATATAAGTAATTATTTTTCACGATTTTCAAGGGTTGTATTACATATTACAACATAAACACTACTAAAAAAGGTCACAGCAGATACTTCATTTGCTTAAAATCTGAATACATTTGAATTGATAAGCATATTACAATTACATGCATTTAATTGATGCATCCAATTCTCCATGTGAGAAATTTAGATCTTAATTTAAGTTTCCATTTACCCCCCAAATATGCACATTCTTTTTCATATTCTCCCCACTCTAAGATAATTAGACTTTTCAGATCTCTTGGAAGTCATTTCTTAGAAATTTCTTCAAAGAAATTATAGTTCAGGGAATAAAAAAATATCCCCTGGAAATATATATTTAAGTGATTGGATTTTGAATATAGCTAAAGAGCTACTAAAACTAAATGTGTTGTGTCCTTACTATAGGCAACCACAGCAAACCTAAAATTAACTCTCTCCTTCAAAAAAGATGCTACTCAATAGGGAATCAAATGGAGAAAATTGTGGAGGAAATATTTTGCAAATTTGAATAAATCATAGAGTATAAAATTATGAGCAAAAATTTCTTATACGGTTTTAATATAATCAATCTATTATTACTAAATTTGGAATCAGAGGACAGGAATTTGCATCCCAATTGTAACTCCATCTGTGAATCCATAACTAAATAACTCAGTATCCCTGCACCTCAGTTTCTACATCTATAACTATAACTGAATAAAAAGAATTTTGATTTTTCTATCCTTAAGTCTATAATGTTATATTTCTAACCATAGAATTTGTACCTTGAGGAGTTTGAATCTTTTAAAAAATATTTTACCAACCATATTTCAGCATAATTAGATTCCTTTATAAGCCCTTGCATTTTAGTTTCTACATTCAAAAATACCATAGCTGGCCATAGCATTTTCTGCTTGTAGTTTCTCATGCATGGAGAGAGTAAGCCCAGTGGAGCATTGGAGCTTGGGAATTCTCTGTTGCAATAGGCAGAAAGCCAAGTAGATGTCTGAACTAAGTCTGGCACCAATATGGTGAGGCCCCAGGATGCCTAAGGAGGCTCCAACCAACTCAGATCAGAAACACCGAACAGATTAGTGTTTCATTTTAAATCCTAATTTGATTGGACCCATGAATAATGGCCATCGCATTTCTGGCCTAGAAAGAGAGACTACCAGTTAGATAGACAAATAGGCAGATAAACTGTCAGACAGTCCATGAAACAGATACATTTAAATAGAATTATGCTAAGTAGAGGTCTCTAACTTTACCAGGCTGGCACAGGGGTTCATGGGGCAAACAAAAATGGTTAAGTATCTTTGCTCTATGCCAAACCGAAATTGGTAGGTTATATTAGCATAAAGGTATATCAGGAAAAAGTATCTCTTTAATTCACCACAAGTCAATTGCTCAATGGGGTTAATGACAAAATTGTTTTAAAAAGGTCTGTTACTTGGGAATCAAAAATATTATGCAAAAATCATGTTTGATTTAATATGTATTGATGATACCTACTGTATATACATACTCAAGTAAATTGAATGAACAATATTATCTAGCTTGTAAAAAAAACAAGCTTTTAGTTAGAAATCAGGGAAATTATTTTCCTATTTATTTCCTGATTTATGAATCAAGAATGAAATAAATTTGTTTTTATGAAGTAGCCAACATTTTTCTTACATCACTTTAACAAGCCTGGGGAAAATCTAAGCTAGCTCTATGCCTTCCTCCTAGATCCCCTAGGGCTCTATGTCCTGTTCATTAACCACTCCTTGTTAAATACAATTAAGACTCTTGTCTCCCTTACATTCCCAGATGTGTGAGGCAAAAACTCCTTCCTTAAAAAAGAGTCAAGAAATCTCAGCTACATTTCAAATTATATCTGCAAACCACAAGCCTCACCAGTCCCAGTAATTTTGCAATTCTTCTCCATGACTATGGATAGACTACACTGTAGTATCCCATGGATAACACTGTAATATTCATCTTCACCTGTTATTTGAAAATTATATAGGATAATCTAAGCATAGGGAAAATGCTGAAATGTGAAAACTCCAAAATGAATATCAAAGTAATGTATATAAAGAACACTGGACCAAGAGTTGGAATACTTGCTTTCTGGTTAAACAACTTCCACTAATGAGTCGTGAAAAATTGGACAAATCACTTCTTTAAGTCTCAGTTTCCTCATAAGAAAAAAAAAAGGAGCTAGACTAATTGCTAATATTTCCCCCCATTTTGATAGGTAACAGGGGTGTAATTGGTGGATTGGGTAGTTTGTTGCTGTTAAGTTATTTCAGTCCTGTTTGACCCCATGTGGGTTTTTCTTGGCAAAGATCCTGGAGTGGTTTATCATTTCCTTCTGCAGCTTATTTTACAGATGAAGAACTGAGGCAAGCAAGCTTAAGTATCTTGCCCAGGGTCATACAGTAAGTGTGAGAGGTCAGATATGAACTTAGGTTTTCCTGACTCCAAACCCATCGTTTTATCTGCTGTTCCACTTAGCTGTCCAAGGATTAGGAAGACATGTAGTGAATTTCTCAAAGAGGGAACAACATATTTGAAAATAAAAAGGCTTTCCTAACTGTTAGACTAGAAGCAGAAAACAGTCCAAGTGGTGTTCAATATTTAGCAAAGCAGGGCGGCTAGGTGGCTCAGTGGATAAAGCACCGGCCATGGAGTAAGGAGTACCTGGGTTCAAATCCAGTCTCAGACACTTAATAATTACCTACCGTGTGGTCTTGGGCAACCCACTTAATTCCATTTTCCTTGCAAAAAAAACCCTAAAAAAATATTTAGCAAAGCACTAATATGATAAACATATGAATATTTATTATGGGTATATATGCATGTACATAATGCACCCCCATTTTAGCTTTCCAATTAACATTATGGTATTAATCTATTTTATAATCAGTCATCAATGTCCTGAGATCAAATAAATCTGAATGCTTTAGTCCACCAAATGATGACCACTTGCAGGCTGTATTATGTGAAAGTAAAATATAACAATATTTATAACAGATTAAGTTTGAGAGGGGCACCTAGATAGTGTAGTAGATAAAGGATAGGATCAGGAAGACTAAGGTTCATGAGTTTATGTACTACTAACTGTGTGACCCTGGCCATGTCAATTAAACCCCTTTTACCTTACTTCATCATCTACAAAATGAACTGGAGAAGACAAATTACTCCAGTATTTTTCCTAGAAAACCCCAAATGGGGTCAAAAAGAGTTAGACACATCTAAAATTACTGAACAAAGCTATGAGAGACTTGTTCTTTGTTCAAGAAGAATCCTCAGAATCTTAACAAGGCTTGAAGCAAATGTAGTATTAAGTGTGTCCTATGACCATCTTAGAATTGCTGAACAGCATTCTTGAGACAGAACATTTAACTCTACAACAGAGCTGACTCATAGATCAATCATGTTCATTTTAACTTAAAGAAAGCCAAGGAGTACATCCCTAGTCCTTTCCCTATTCAAATTCTGCTTACTAAATTACAAAGGAAACATATAAAATAAATTCAATCACACTAAATACATATAACATCTCTCCTCTATGTTGTCTGACACACAGAATAAAAAAATACTCAAAAAAGCACCTCAGAAGTCAATTAGTCCAGTCTTCATATTTTACCATTTAGAGAGTGATTACAGATATTAAGTGAGTCAAGATTCAAATCCAGGTTTTTCAATTCCAGTCCTGTTGTCTTTCCTCTTTAGGGCAATAAATTCAAATAAATAAACTCAATTCAGGTTGTAATTCTGTATTATATAAAGAAATATTTGATTTTTACTACATGATTTTGATTTTTAAATTCTCTTTCAATGCAATTTTTGGAATAGTTTATGATTAATTAGAAAAGCTCAAATTTAGATAATCATTACTATCTAAATTCCACAGGCATTGTGCAAAGATCTTACAATTATTATCTCATTTGATCCTCACAACAATGCTGGGAAGTTGGAGTAATTATTATCCCCATTTTACAGAGGAAGAAACTAAGTGACTTCTTCAGGGTCTCTCAGCTACAAAATTACTAATGTCACATTTGAACTCAGATCTTCTTGACTTTAGATTCAGTTCTTTATCCACTAAGCTTTAATTTAAATAGTGTCCAAACCATTGTTAAATATAGTTTACTTTATACTCTCTCATTTGCAGAAGAAACATAGGTTACTATAAACATACATTAATTTATCATGGAACAAGGAATATCAAACAACATTCCATAAGGAAATATATTGATAGAATGGTAAGAACATTATCCTTAGTAACATGAAACCTGAGTGTAAATCAAAGCTCTGATTTTTACTCTATCACTATGGGCAAATGACTTAACCTCTCTGATCTTCAATTGTTTTCCTCTGCAAAATGCAAGTAAAAAGACTTGTACAACCTACCTTTCTCATTGATAATTATGCTACTTTGCAAATCATATTTCTCTGTTAAAGATATCATAACAACTATCCTAATAGTCCCTTTTTTCCTTCACCTTGGCAGACAAATTTTCCCTTTAGATCCCATTATCACAATCCCTAGAATTAAGTCTAGGTTATGTGGATATCAAAGTTTTGAGTAGCAAAACAGTGATGTTCTAAAGCAATAATTGCATTTGCCTGTTTATTATCTCTACTGAATTTCCTTGAAGAATGGTAGTTTCTTGCAGAACAGAAGCTTGAGTATAATATAAGATTTGCTTCTTAAAACACTATCACTATAACTAGGAAGTAAAAGGAAGAACTGAATGCACTGAGCAGTCTACAAAAGCATATGACATTTTGTCAATGTAGGGTCTACTTCAGTATGAACTTTTTTATATTTATTGTGGGGAAAAATACCCGATTTCATTTTTATTTGAACACTATTAGGTCCTTTGAGAAATACACATTCTCATGAATTTATTTAAATAGATAAGCTCAACTTTTCTATAACATTGGAGGTTCTATACAATTTTGACTTTAATTTTAGAAACACATACTTATGGCTAGAGATAGTCACTTCTTTGTCAGGACTGATAAATTGTGCTTACAGCCAAGAATACCAGAACACTATTTTTGTCATATGCTTATCAACATTTAAGTCATCACCATATAGCAACAGAATACTTTAACAAGTTCATTTTATCTACAGTTCCCAATTATCCAATATCTATTTTTGTATATCCTCGGGGAGGAAAACAAAATGACTGAACTAGCAATAGAAAGTGAAACGCATCCTTGCTTGTTTGTGTGTATGTATGTCTATATGTATACACAAATACATCCCTATCTTTAGTTAAAGTCAAGGCTACTAGATTAATAACTGAGAACAATGCCAGTTATTTTGCAGTTGCAACAATCAACAAAATAAAACCTATCACCAATAAAACTTTGTATAAAATTAATTTTCCATGTATTTTTGTTTCATTTTTTTCTAAATATTTCTATTGGTTTTAAAATGTCAATGAACCTTGTAAATGACTGTACGGGTGAACAACTAGAATAAAATAAATATATTTTGCTTTTCATTATTTTTAAATTTAGCACTTTCTTTCACAACATAATAGGATTTTTTTGTCATTCCTTGTTAGTGAAAATAAGATCAAGTGTTTCCTGATATGTGAATTAGCTTTGGCTGGCTGTTGGCTAATAAATGAATTTGTTTGGCACAGTGTCATCTATATACACTGTATCAGATAAGACTGAGAGCTAACATTGTAGGACACTGTGTTTGGAAAAAAATGTCCTGGCAAGGTTTTAAAAAGCTTTGACCCACTACAGACATATGGGCAGATATCATAGTAACTGAATTCAACTTACTTTAATTCTCAGGAAGACCAAAGATGAACAAAAACAAGGAAAAAAAGTGATCATGAAGGTATTTCCCATTTTACAAAGGAAGTGCCTATTATTATTCTTTATGAATGAATGCTTGTGAGTAACTTATGTATCTGTAGTGGTAGGAATACTCATACCATTGTGACTGTAGATCCTGGGCAGTAAATTTTTAACTATGAATCCCTCATCATTAATTCTAATACTTTAAAAATTATATATACAGAGAGAGAGAGAGAGAGAGAGAGAGAGAGAGAGAGAGAGAGAGAGAGAGAGAGAGAGAGAACTGAAACTTAAGTCAGGTAGAGTTGAATTCAAGCCCCACCCCAGATGCATATAAGCAGTATTTTCCTGGGTATGTCACTTAAGCTCTCTTGGCCTCAGTTTCTCATCTGTAAATCGAGGAGGATAGACAAGGTGATCTCTAGGCCCCTGTAAGTTCTAAATCTATGATCGTAAGAAATATCCATGTTTGTCATGATATCATAAGTAATCTTCTAGTCCTTTAGAATTTGTTCAGTTTTTCACTCACTCAACACATATTTATATCCATCATTGGGAATAAGAATTTGAAAATGCTTTCAAAAGATGCATACAATGCAAGTTTTCTCAAACTGGGAGGGGAGGGGTCAAATCCTTCTAGTACAGTCATGAAAGATTTCTGATAAGGAATAATGATTATTTGGAGATGAAGTTTCCAATGAATTTTCAAATGTTGTATGATAGCAACAACACCTGGAGACTGGGTCAAACAAGGTTCTTCACCTGGATCACACAACTGGTACGTATTTGAGACTAGATTTGAATTCACGGAAATGAGACTTCTTGATCCCAAGCCCAGTACTCTATCCACTGCATCCCCTAGTGGTCACCTACATCATATTGTGGAAAACAGATATAATAGAAGACAAGGCTTTGTAAACTTTAAAGTGGTATCCAAATATAAACTTTTACTAAAAATGTTATTGTTATTAACAATAGAAAAGCCACATGAATGTGGTCATTCATTCTTTTCTATTTTTATGAGTTCTCTCAATGTTTCTTTCTAGGAAGCCTTTGAGTCTTACCTCTTGGAAGAAGAAACTAACAGAATTTTTTTTGTTTGAGACTTTTAAGGAAAGAATAAGAATTTTGAATCAAGAGGGCTCACAAAGTTTCAGTTTCATCACTTTGAACTAATATTACAATTCTAATATAATTTTTGAATTTATAAACTCCCATGACATTCCACTAATTTTAATATTTGCTGTTTCTTTCATTTTATTATATATCCTGTTTTCAGGTCTGTTAAGGAGATCTGACCTTCCCTGAAAGTCATGGCAGTTTAAGGTTGCCATGCCACCTCTGCTTCTTGGTTTGGTTTTGTTTTGTTTTCCAGATACGATTTTATTAGTGTAGACATCTCTCTGTAAAGGAATTCCTTCTACCAGAATAGATTCTCAATGGTCAAAGGTATATGTGGGGATAAATTTGAACCTTGCCTAGGATCACAAAGTCAGTACATATCAGAGGTGGTACTAGAAACCAGATGGTCTTAACTTTGTGCCAGATCCGCTATCCTCTACACCAAGTTGCCACTTTAAGAAGCACTGATAATAATAGTACAACACACCCATTAAAAAGCAAGAGTAATCCCGAAATCAACAGTCTTAATAAAAAGATGTTATAATAAAAAGAGGAGGAAAATAAGAGAGGAAAGAAAGGGTCAAATTGGCTGAAGGAAAACAGAAAAAGGAAGAATAAAAAGGGGTGGGAGAGGGAAAGGGAAAAGAAAAGGAAAAGGGCAGAGGAAAGTATTTGATATTGTGCTGAGAGTTTGGTCTTATGACAGCTCTGCAAGGTTGTCAAGGGGCTATTGATCTTCATTTTATAGCTGAGAAAACTGAAGTAGACAGGTTAAGTATCTTGTCCAGGGGCATACATCTAGTAGTGTTTGAGATCACATCTGAATTCAGATCTTACTGACTTCAGAATCAGCACTTCATTCACTTAGCTATCCTCTTGCTGTCATATAATCATCCAGTTTAAAATTCTGAGGTACTACCTTAGAATCTCTAACTAGATGAGTTACTTCCAGATACCTCAAGTTTACACACTGAAACCACAGATACAAATTGCCATATTTTCTATAATATATTTGAATGAAATAATTTTATGTTTTAAGATATGAAACCCTAGTTCTTCTCCCATCCCCATTCCCAGTGAATTCAACAATTAGTACTTGTATATTGAAAACCGGAATGGATGCAAAATGTGTTTGGTATGGATAAATAGTATAGGCCAATTACAAATATGCAGTACATTCAAGATAGCATTATAGTGTAATGGAAATCAAAGGACATGGAGTCAGAAGGACTTGCTTCAAGTCTTGGACTTTGTTATTCTTCTCTCTAAAAGGAAATAATTCACTACCTACTTTCTAGGTCTTTTGTAAGTAAAAACTTTATGAACTTTAAAAATCCTTCAGAAATGTAAGATATTTATTATTCTAAATAATACTCATAAGAATTTATAACTATTATTAATAAAAAATAATTAAAATAGAAATATAAATTTATTGCATGAAAGTTCAAATTACAAATGCCATGAAATGAATGAGAACATAATCTGATGACTACGAATAAGGTATATCTTCAAGCACAAAATTTAAGGGAGACAATGTTGAGAGAAAATGAATATATTTGGATGGGGGTGGGTACAAAACATACAGGGCAGGTCTATAGGACCCAGACACTAGGTCATATATGTTTTTAACTTGAGGTATATGAACTTAATTTTTTAAAAATATATTTTGATAACTTTATTTGAATAGATTGACTTGCTATATAAACTTTTCTGTTTTATTTTATGCATTCAGAAAGATGATTTTGATAAGGAGTGCAACAGGCTTCATCACACTGCCAAAGGGAGCCATGATACAAAGTCAAAAATCACTGATCTGGGTAAAGGTGTTTGGTAACCATTATATCTCATGGTCAATTGTTACCCAAAAATCTCTAATTCATCAACTCATTCTAGAATCATCTATCTTTTAAGAAAGTCAAAATTCAGGAGAACCTATTTGAATAAAATGTTAATCACATGTAGTAATGTAAAGTAGTAATTTAGTTCTCTCAAGGAAGTATTCATTTTACCAGGCCTGTAAGATTTCAAATGTTAAGCTCCTAGAGGTGAGATTTCATACAGCACTAAGCAGATGGGATGAGATTTGGAAGAGATGTGGGAGCTTTTGTGCCCTTCCCCTTGAAATCACAGTTCAGCAATAATATTAATAACCTGAAAGAGCTATTGCCTACCTTGTCACCCATGATGCCTAAATTACCATCAGTTAATGATTTACAAACTGGGAAAACAGAAGTCATTAAGTTACAACAACATTGCTAGTCCTATGAGTTCCATGATACTGTAACATCAAATTAATGCTGTTCAATGGTTTAGGTGTTATTTTTGTTGTTGCTGTTTTTAATATACAGTGCATCTTTCCACAATCATGTACATTCAGGATTTTAAATCAGTAAAAACAGGAAGAACAAAAAATAAAAGAAAAACAAAATAACTTTAGAAACATCTTATATTACTACTCCAATCTGATAAGGCTGCTTTTTTTTAATCTTAGGCTTACAGTACTTTCTTATAACTAAATTCTATTAGAGAATATTATATGACAAAATATGAATCCAGTCAAATGTGCAGGCAAAAAACTAAGAGTTAGTATCTTGATTCTTGATTCCCCAGATTCAAAAGGATACAGGTTGCAAAGAGGATATTGATAGATTTTTATGAAGGTATATAAAGGGACAGCTGGGTGGCACAGTGAATAGAGCACCAGTCCTGGAGTCAGAAGAAGCTGAGTTCAAATCCACTCAGACACGTAATAATTACCTAGCTGTGTGACCTTAGGGAAGTCACTTAACCCCATTACCTTACTGAAAAAAAAGGTGTATAGAAGAGCTTAATGTATGAATTTGCTTTTGTTGTTCAGTCACTTTTCATTCACGTTTGGGTGTCCATGACCCCATTTGGGGGTTTCTTGACAGATACTGGTGGATTGCCATTCCCTTCTTCATTTTACAGAAGATGAAACAGTGGCAAACTGAGTTAAGTCCCACAGTTAAGTTAGTGTCTGAGACCGAGTTTCAACTCAGGAAGTCTTCCTGATTCCATCCACTGAAGCCATCTGGCTTTCTTAATCTTGAATTAAGTTGCTTTAAGTAGGTGAACTATTTGCTGTCAAGATAATTTTCATATTTATTTTACTAGATTTCACTATACAGGAGTAATTTGTCTTCAAATATGAGTTGATAGATCAATTGCTATCATACTATAAATACAAAAGAAAATAAATTTCAAAATGAAACATTTGGATACCAACTCAAAAAAAAAGTCCATTTCATTAAAACGCATAGCAAAATAAGAAACATTTTTCTGATTGGTTCATTAGTCTTCTGTTGAATAAAACAGAAAATGAAGTAGGACTTGTAGATTATCTTTTTCCACTTAAAGAATTCTTTCATGGGGACAGCTAGGGGGTGCAGTGAATAGAACACCAGCCCTGGAGTCAGGAGGACCTAAGTTCAAATCTAGTCAGTCTCATACACGTAATAATTACCTAGCTGTGTGATCTTGGGCAAGTCACTTAAGCTCACTGTCTTGTAAAAAAATTTTAAAAAAGAATTATTTCATTATATGCTCTCCAAAATAAAGTTATGTGATTCTCACAGCAACATTAAATGTAATTGGAGCAACATTAAAGTTAATAGAAATTTCACTAAATTTATTATTTTATTCTTGACATGAAAGACTTTATTCTGTTTTATCCCAAATGAATCTAAACAATAAAGTTAAAAGAATTTGCATTTATACAACATTCTTCCCTCAGAAAGAATCAGATACATGAGGAGATATTAAATGCATAGGCAAGGAAAGAAACATGATGGGATGGTGGAATCTTTCCAATGTGGAATAGCAAACGCTCTTTCATTCTACTTTATGTCATGCAAATCCTGGGACAATTTCAGGGGCACACTGCCAGACATAGCTGCTACTACATTAGAATGGAATTCCTCTGGCAACAAATTCATGGTCCCAAATCTTTAATGATTTCGTGACTAATAAATAACCAGGGTGGGTATCAGTCTTCAGAGATTTCTCCTAGGCAGATAGAAGCCCAGTTGGAGATCTCATCACTATCAATTTTGTCTCCAGCCCTCTAGAAATGTTCGCTTCAGAAATCTGTGTTTGAGTAGCTTCGAAGCAGGGATATCACTAACAGATTGACACCTACTGCTTCACCAATGCTAAAACAGCTGTAGCATAAACAAAAGCTTACAAAGAAAATGTCCAAAGGAGAAGCATGGTTCTTTGCAGTTCTGTAATCTAGTAGATAGAAGCCTGGTCCTTCTGAAAAATTTCTCAAGTAATTCAAAGTTAAACACATGTACAGGATGAAGTAAAGAAACTTTTCACCAATGATTTGCATAGATGCCAAGTAAAGCATTATTTTAAAGTAATTATATTAAAAATATATTTTTCATGTTTTATTTAATGTAACTTTATTTTGCTAAGCATTGCCAAACCCATATGCTTTCAGAATCTTTAAGAGGCTTGGAGCAACAGGCAACAAAATGGGCATCACTGGATGATTTTAGGTCAATGAAGAGACTTGTAATTTATAAATTACTCTACTGGAAAATGCCTTAGACAGAAACATGAACCATCAAATGGCTCACAGTTGGCCCTTGTTGTTGAATGATGTGAAGAATTTTTAAAAGCTGTTAGACCCTGTAAATTCAAATTGGTCAGGACCTGGGTCTCCCCTAGAGGAGCATTTTCTTTCTAATTTCAGTTAAAACTGAATTTAGGGATTTCGGTTGTGTTTGATCATAATCAGCACCATTTAACATTTATGGATCACCCCAAGTGTGATAAATGTTACAAAGAATAAACAGAAGACATGGTCCTTGGTTTCATCCTCAGTAGAGCTATGTAACATTGTGCAAGAGAACATTCAAAGATTTTCTTTGAAATGTGCTAGATGGTCTATTTTTTTTTAGTTTTTGCAAGGCAGTGGGGTTAAGTGACTTGCATAAGGTCACACAGCTAGGTAATTATGTGCCTAAAATCAGTTTTGAATTCAGATCCTCCTGACTCTAGGGCTGATGCTCTATCCACTGTACCACCTAGCTGCCCGGTCTACATTTTCTGATAGTAATCTATTTCTCTTCTTTATAATAACATTTTAACCCAATGACTTTTTCAGTAGTAGCATAGATATTTGCATTATAAATTGAAGAGGTTATACCATTAGGTGCCCCCTTGTTTTCCAGAAACAGACAAAAAAATTCATTCCTTTCTATTAAAATAAGCATCTTCACAGAGTTGACTATACACCAATCTATACCTTATGGAAAGTGACACTAGGTTTCATTTTACACAACAGATTTGTTTTCCAAATACTTTGGATAAATTTAAGGGTTTTCCCTCCAATTCTGCTATAATTTATGCACATCAGACAATTTCCTCCTTAAAGATATATTTGAATGTATTCTTCCTTAAATAATCATTGTTTTTTGATATGGGAATAATCTCCTTTTGATTTATATATTAGGACCTGCTTAAGTAAATAATAACATTTGACATTTATATAAAACAATGGCTTGCAAAGGACTTTACAAATGTTTCTCACTTTATAATCGTAACACTCTTGAGATATAGTGGCTATTATAGTCCCAATCTCACAGATGATGGAACTGAGGCAGGAAAAGGTTAAATATCTAATAAGTTTCAGAAGCTAAATTGGAACTCAGATCTTCCAAACTACAGACCCAATACTCTATGAATTGTGCCACCTAGCTGCTAAGTATAATCTGAGATACTAAATATACTTGTTGCTTTTGCCTTAAAGAGCTTTAAATAGGAGTCAAATACCTTCCATTTATATTGGTGCTATGACTCCATGATAACAGCATCTGTTTATAATGCAGAACATGATCTAGAAGCCTGTTTCTGATGTTGATTATTTTTTTTTCTTTCTGGGATTTCAAACCAACTTCCCTAGAAAAGCAGTTTTTAAACCATGAAATAACAGTGGCACAAAAGGGGCCTAATTGGATGCTAAGCAGTTACACGCAGATAACTCATGGTGTGTTGCGTACAGGTCACCATAATAGAGAAGACTAGGAGTGCTGTATTTGAATCTAGGTTGTGGCATTGTTAAAACATTAAAGATTTTCAGAACCTCGTGATAAAAAAAAAAGTCTACCGATTTTTCTAATATAGACCATGAGCAAAACAAATCAGTATTTAACTGTCCCACCTGAATATTATCTTCAGTCCCTCACATAAGGAGTAAAAATTAGGGAAAAGAGGGGCATGAAAGGAAACATAGCAGAGAAATATAAGAATTTAAAAGCAGGAAGAATCTTAAGAGTCATTGAATTCAGGGGGCAGCTAGGTGGTGCAGTGGATAGTGCACTGGCCCTGGAGTCGGGAGTCCCTGAGTTCAACTCTGGCCTCAGACACCTAATAATTACCTAGCTGTGTGGCCTTGGACAAGCCACTTAACCCCATTTGCCTTGCAAAAACCTAAAAATCTAAAAAAAAGTCATTGAATTCAGCTCTTCATTTCATAGAGCACACAGGTCAAGAAGGCAAGTTTCTAGTCTAAGTCATATAAATATTAAAATTTTTGTTCTAGTGTCTTGACTCCAGATCAAGTGATCTTAGATTTATCTTGAGTAATTAATAATGTCAAGGATAAGATCATAGAAAAATCCCTAATTGTAGCTATAAATTAGGCACAATACCAATAAACTCTATTCACCTGCTCTAATAAGTAGCTAGGGTTTGGCTGGAACCAGCTCCAGCAGAGAACAACTGTTAAATTTTCTGAGTATTTACACTTCTAGAAGTTGGCAGATGCTGCAGATCAGGATTTGAGTTATTGAATTTTTGTTTTGTTTATTTTACTCATATACATATAGACTTACAAAAGTGATGGAGAAAATAGAAATAATACAGTCTGTCAACTGTATCTTTTTAATGGAGATCATCTTGTTAAACATTTACAAGCCCATCTCCTCAAGGAGTTTATTGGTGAACTTACTCAGGTATCAATGACATCAATAACATCAATGCCCACACTTCAGGTTCCATTCCTTCAAGTTTATCCTGAGCATCATTCATCAACATTTCTTGAGGAAGAAACATTGTGGAATTCTAAGCACCAGTACCACTATTGCCAGACATCCTTAGATTTCTGACAGTCTAGTGGAGAAGAGAGGCGAAGCATAAGTGGATCTTGTTCTGCCACTTTGATCAGCCAACTCCCAAAATGACATATAATTCTAGGGTATATGCCTATAGCAAACACAAGGCCGTGACACAAAGGAGAATGAAATATGATTAGGATACATTTAACAAAATAATGAAACAAATAAAATACCATGAAATATAATGCTGATATGTGATTTTTCTAAGTCAATATGCATCTAGAGGAATCACTGTGGACAGTTTTTGAATTTGAGTTTGATATTTCTGCACTTAAGGACCCTTGCCGACCCTTGCCTCTTCTCTGCTCATCATTCAACGATCTCCTGTTGAGCATTCATCATCCACTAAGGCAATATATTTTCAGGGGGAGAGGATAAACATGAATAAGACAAGTTCATTTCTTCCAGCAATTTTTAGAATAAAACATGTACAATATCAAAATGAAGAATTATTGCATTTGTGGCCAATTGGAGTCTTCTTGGAAATTTTTACAAGAGCAATTGTTATTTGATACTTAAGGCAATCAAAATTGTTCTTGCCATTTTAATTATACAGGATATCCCTTACAATCCATCCACTCTCTTCTGATTTTCTCCTGATCCTAGTTTGTCACACACCATCAGGAAGCAAAGCTGTTTTTTTATTTCATTGGCAAGTGTACTCTTCCAAATATAAAATTTTGAAGTATATTAACAGCACTCATTATAGTGCAGGTTTGGGGGCATAATCCATATCTTGGGAAAAGACCCAAGCACCAAGTTTAGTTTCCAGTGTTAGACACTGATCTTTTCACACTAAGGACGGAAGTTAAAGAGACAAATGACATTCCTTTGGAGAGTAGTGTCAAGATCCTCAAAACCTTCCCAAGTCCTTAAATGGGCACTGAATGTGGAATGGCTTCTCCCAAGTTTGGCTTGCTTAAGAGCTCTGGGCAATCCAAAGGAGATAAAGCCTGAAGTCTATAGCAAGGTTGCTGGTTAGCCTCTTAATTCCTTTACACAGTTCCAAATACATACATATATGTAAATATATATATATGTATATAATTCTTATCTGAAGTTTTATTTTGCTCAGAAGTAAAAATAACATAAAAACACATTTTTGTCCAAAAGAAAAAAAAGGATAACTACTTATGGCTATCCAGATAATAGAAATGTAGAAGGAAATAAAATGTAAAATGAGCAAACTAAAGGTGGAAAAAAGATATTATTGACTTCCAACCATCTTTGCAAGCTGAAATGTTCCCTATTCAAATTTTTTTCTAAGGACACCACACAAAGTGTAACAGTGAATGTTGACATGTACATTTTAAAAATAAATACTCTGAATTTTTTTAAATTAACCTCAGTTCATATATGGTAATACATAAAATTCTCAGCTGTAAGCAGTTATTGTTTTATTCATCCAACTATCATCACTACTGATTATAAAAATAAATTCCTTGTTTTAAAGCAAAGGAACTGATTAAAAGAAAAATAAACTCACTGTCTTCAAATAGTGCTTAATGCTTTAGAAGACTTTCCACAAATAATTCTCATTTTACTCTTTTATAAATTAAGAAATATACTATATGATCTCTCACCTCTCTGTGTGGTCCCAATCAATATCGTTATAAAGAATATATGAAAACTTACTGGGGCAGCTAGGCAGGGAAGTGGACAGAGCACCAGGGCAGAAACCAGGACTGTGATACTTTAATGGTATGACCCTGGGAAAGTCCCATAACCTCAATTTCCTCACCAAAAAAAGAATTTACTAAATTTTAGGAACAGAAGTATTTTAGATAGTCAAGAAACACTTTTTAAAATATTTACCGCAAGCAAGGCCATGTGCTAATTGCTGGGGATAAAAAAAAAGACCAAAACCTACAGTCTCTGCCATGAAGGTGTTTACATTCAAATGATGGAGTCAACATGCAAACAACTGAACAGACTAGAGTAGTCCAGAGTAGATCGAATTTAAGGAGGTTATAATTTATTTTGTAGATTATAGTCTCTGACCATGTCTAAGTATATGCACAGGTGTTGGATTGGCATAATCAAGCCTTTACACGAGGAAACTTCTTTTGGCAGGTATTAGAAACCCAGAAGGAACAAAAGCAACAGTCCTGGTGGGGTAGAAGGTCCTCACCCTGATTCAACTCCTCTGTGGCATCAAACACTATGGATTACTTCATTTTTTTCCTAAAACTCGTTTTTTCCCTTTGATGTTTTAATTTCTCACAATGCTCTCACCTCATTCTGATGATCTTTCTAAGTTCTGCTAACTTCTTTTAAATACAAAGACCTCAGTCTGACATTGAAAGTCTTCCATATTCTGGCTCCCACTTCTCTTTCCAGACTTATTTTCTTTTCTTCCCAAATTCTTTCTGGACCAGCAGAAAACTGATCCAGCAGTTCCGCCCTGCTCCATCTCTTCCCTTCATGCCTTTACACAAGCACTTCCCTTTAAGTTGGAAGGTACTCCTCTTTACTATTGTCTCTCTCTCTCTCTCTCTCTCTCTCTCTCTCTCTCTCTCTCTCTCTCAGGTTTTTGCAAGGCAAATAGGGTTAAGTAGCTTGCCCAGGGCCACACAGCTAGGTAATTATTAAGTGTCTGAGACCGGATTTGAACCCAGGTACTCCTGACTCCAGGGCCGGTGCTTTATCCACTGCGCCACCTAGCTGCCCCTTACTATTATCTCTTAAAAAAAACCCCTAGATTTCAAGGCTTGGTTAAGGGTCTAGGTGGTACCTATAGAGCAATTATTTTCCTGTTTCCCTAGTGATTTCTTATTTTTTTTCCCTTCTGAAATTATCTCTAATTTACTGATGCATATAAATACAAACTGTTCAAAAAGTCTCAGCACCATTTTGATTTTCAGTAACTCACAACAGCACTAAGAGTTTTGGGACATTCTCATACCATTTCATTCTATGTCATATCAGAGGCAACTAGGTGCCCTGGTAGATAGAGCAGGAAGATCAGAATTCAAATTCAACCTGTTACCTCTTAGCTATGTGACCCTTGGCAAGTCATTTAACCCTGCTTGCCACAGTTTCTCCATTTGTAAAATGAGCTGGAGAAGGAAATAGCAAAACACCTCAGTATCTTTGCCAAGAAAACTTTAAATAAGGTCACATAAAGTCAGATGACTGAAATTATTGAACAACAAAAATAGAATGCTTTTTTTTAAAGTTGATGGAAATTTTGTCTTTCTCTTTCTAACACCTAGCCTAACCCCTTTCTTATTCTGTAGTTAGTGTTGAATAAATGCTTGTTGAAACTGAACTAAAGGAAAAACATTCTTTAACAGGAATTAGATTAATTTTGGAGTTAATGAGTTTCAACCTAGCTTAGGTCTCCTAGTTAATGAATATATTTTCAAAGATGCTATAGTTAGGTAGTACAATGAATGGAATACCAACCCTGGACTCAGAAGGGCCTGAGTTCAAATCTGACCACAGACACTTAATATTTACTTAACTGTGATCTTGGGGAAGTCACTTAACCTCAATGCTTGCCAAAAAAAGAGGAATGCTATAGCAAGGGTTTTTGCTAAAGAAATGATTCAGCTAGAAGAACTCTGAGGTCAGTTTCAGTCCTGAGATTCTGTGATTTTTTAATGGAACATCACCACTGTTTAAGAAAAGGTTGAACTGAATATCATTAAAAAACAGACTAGATAATTTCAATTACGTTAAAGTTAAAAGCTTTTGCACAGACTAAACTGCTGTAACCAAGGTCAAAAGAAATATAGTAAATTGGGAAACAATTTTTACAACTAGTACTTCTGACAAAGGACTTGTTCCTAAGAGAACAGTGAATTTAAAAAAAAAGCGATTCCCCAATTGACAAATGGTCAAAGGATATGCAAAGGCAATTTACAGATGAGGAAATCAAAGCAATCCATAGTCATATGAAAAATTGTTCTAAATCACTACTTATTAGAGAAATTCAAACTAAGCATCTCTGAAGTACCACCTCACACCTCTCAGACTGGCCAATATGACCAGAAAGGACAATTAACAATGTCAGAAGGGGTGTGGGAAATCTGGAACACTAATTGTTGGTGGAGCTGTGAACTCATCCAACCTTTCTGGAGAACAATGTGGAATTATGCCCAAAGGGCAACAAAAATGTACATACTCTTTGATCCAGCAATACCACTACTGGGCCTATACCCTGAAGATATGATGAAAAAGGGTATATAAACATCACTTGTACAAAAATATTCATAGTACCCCTGTTTGTGGTGGCAAAGAATTGGAAATTGAGTAAATATCCTTCAATTGAGGAATGGCTTAAAAAATTGTGATATATGTATGTGATGGAACACTATTGTTCTATTAGAAACCAGGAGGGATGGGAATTCAGGGAAGCCTGGAAGGATTTGCATGAGCTGATGCTGAGTGAGATGAGCAGAACCAGAAAAACACTGTACACCCTAACAGCAACATGGGGGTGGTGATCAACCTTGATGGACTTGCTCATTCCATCAGTGCAACAATCGGGAACGATTTGGGGATATCTGATGGAGAATACCATCTGTACCCAGAGAAAGAATTCGGGAGTTTGAACAAAGACCAAAGACTATTACCTTTAATTTTTTTTTTTAAATTTATCTTTTGGGGGCAGCTAGGTGGCGTAGTGGATAAAGCACCGGCCTTGGAGTCAGGAGTACCTGGGTTCAAATCCGATCTCAGACACTTAATAATGACCTAGCTGTGTGGCCTTGGGCAAGCCACTTAACCCCGTTTGCCTTGCAAAAACTAAAAAACAAAAAACTTATCTTTTTATGTAATTTTGCTATCTCTTATACTTTATTTTTCTTCCTTAAGGATATGATTTCTCTGTCATCACATTCAACTTAGATTAATGTATACCATGGAAACAATGTAAAGACTAACAGACTGCCCTTCTGGAGGTGGGGGCGGAGGGAAGTGAGAATAGGGGAAAAATTGTAAAACTCAAAATAAATAATTTTTTAAAATAATGAACCAACAGCAGTTTTAGTGGACTTGTTACTAAGGACAAAGTCCTTTTTATAATGTCCCCTTGCAAGGACAACTTCGGCCAACTTGTAAGGGAGTAGGAGGATGTATTAGACATACTTATAATTATTTCTTACAGAATAAATGGAATATTTTATTTGCTGGAGGGAAAATAAATAAATATTGTATCATTTCTACACCTTAGCCTTCCAGGGCATGTTGTATTGATTAAGAAATACTATTCATTTTATCTACAATCTTTAGGTTCTGAATCTTTCAAATAAAACATGAAAAGGTCTGATAAAATTCCTGTTACTATTTACAGTTGCTTTGGGGCATGAAGGGAGGTCAGATGTTAACCAAAGCAACAGATCTTTCAATTGGTGAAAATAGAATTCTCACAATTTGATTTTTAAAAACAAAATCCTAGGCTATGTTGAGCTAGACTTTTATCCTTTGAAAATACCTATGGATCCAATGGCACTTGAAAATTTGGCCCCATCCTTCTAATCTTAACTTTGTCCCCTCCCCTTCTACTCCTTCATTTTCTTAGCTCCAAACTAAATATCTTGAATTTCAGAATTTCTATATTAGTGTTAGTTGCAGTGTATTAATTGTATTTCACTCAATATAGCAACTATAATATACTCAATTAAAATACAACATCCTTACATAAAGAAAGTGATATATGCTGTATGTGCCCATAGGCATAATCAAACATATTCATTTGAATCCTCAAAAATAACATTTGTCCTTTTTTTTAGGTTTTTGCAAGGCAAATGGGATTAAGTGGCTTGCCCAAGGCCACACAGCTAGGTCATTATTAAGTGTCTGAGACCGGATTTGAACCCAGGTACTCCTGACTCCAGGGTGGGTGCTTTATCCACTACGCCACCTAGCTGTCCCATTTTTCCTTTTCTTTTCCAGTTTAATAGCAATGTTTGGAAGAAAATAAAGAGTAATAAAAGTTTTGTTTTTCATTTTACTAACAGCTTCACATTTGTTTAAAGTACATTTTTTTCACCCATCAAATAGAGTTTGCTATCAAAGGTATGCTTTGCGGTCATACATTGATCACTTTAACTATATGGAAGGCATGCAAGATGCTCAGTCAAAATGGTCATTATATTACAGTGAGAGAATACGGTCAGCAACGGCAGGACTGGGAGCAATAGAACAAAGTGTCTTTCTGGGATGGGGTAGTTTAGATAATGGGTAAACAATGACGAATTTCATGGCTATGGATTTCATTTGATTTTCCCTGGCTTCACCCAGAGTCTCCATTAGATTGTTTTTGAACACACTGTACTTCTTCAATTGCTATTTGTCAAAGAAATTTTCTGGGTCAAATCTTGTGTCTGGTAGCATCTAGGTGGCTTCCTTGGGAATTCTTCAGGTTGCACCAGGAAAATTCTATTTTACTGTGATTATTTAACATCAAGCATGTAACATTTTCATTCTTATGAAGCAAGGGGGAGGGCTTCAACAATACATTTATTTTAGTACATATTAAAAATTAATTTTCTTTTCAAAAGCAATAAATGAATAAACTATAGATAACTATGATACATTTTGACATCCATTGTCACACTTTTATTCCTAACTGTAGTCATACTAATGGTAATAGTAGTAGAAGTTGATCCTTGTGTTTATATTTACACGTGTGTCTATATGGTGCTTTCATACAGATGTGTGTATATTTGCATACATGCATGTTTATATGTGTATCTGTGAGTATACACATATATTGAAATGTGTATTGATATAATGTATTCTTATATGTTTATAAAGAGAGGGAAAGGGAGAGTGTGGCGGGGTAGAGAGAAAGAGAGAAATGGAGGGAGGGAAATAGGGAGAGAGAACATAAATAAATAACTGGGTATGAAGTCTGGAAGCGCTGAGTTTAAATCTAGTCTTAGACAGGGATTAGTGATGTGACACTGGACAAATCATGGGATCACAGGGAAAATCTGCCTCAGTTTTCTCGCCTAAATAATGGGAATATACCATATAAAATTGTTATGAAGGTCAAATGAGATATTTGCAAAGTACTTAGCACAGTGGCTGGTATATAGTAGGTGCTTAATAAATGCTGATTTCCTACTATATATACACATACAAATATATATCCATACATAGATGCAAATGAGACTTACTTTTTATGTATGCTATATTCTCCTTTCTCCCTCCCCCAACAGAATGTATGTCACTTCTTGCTTTTGTTCTAGTATTCACAGAAACTAGCCCAAAGTTCTTAATAGAAATCTAACAAAATTCTTAATGATTCATGCTTGATGACATTCTTAGAAAGTGATAGGGTCACTCAGAAATTCCACCTTGTCCAGAGTGAGACCTAGCTAAGGATGTCAAAGGTAGAACGTGAAGCCAGGTAGGTATTCCTTCCACAAAGGTAGATATTCTCTTCAGTACACTAGAATGTTTCCTTATTCATTTTCTAAACTAGAACCTGATCAAATTGTTTTCTAAAAACATATAAATAAACCAGTTGTTATTAAAAACTATGCTATTGGTTCTCTGAGCTCTCTGAGAAGGAATAACTTACCAGTTCTTATTAAAATCTGTCTCCTATAATTTAGCTAACTTGTTTTTAGATAGCTTTTGACTTCAAACCATAGAAACATTTTAGGGCTTCTTTTTTTAACTGCTGATGATTTCTGTATATAAGTGCCCCTGCTTCACCCACTCAATTTCCCTTCCCTCTGCACACTGCCCCCCCCCAAAATGATATCCAAGATCATATCTGGTCTCTTGCCAACATAACTAAACATTTATCTCTGTAGTGTGTGAGTGGCCATTTATTAAATCACTCTCATCTATTTGTTCCCTAAATAATCTAAGTTCCATATCATAAATTTAAAGCACATGATGAATGTTAGTGCAGTGCAAGTTAGGGATCAAATAGGGTAAATGTTACCATCATCAACAATTCATTAAGAGTGAATTAAAGAATAGAGGGGAAGAAATTGTCACACCTTAATAAATAATTACTTGGCAGACACACTCACCAGCACTAAACACTGCACTTTGGATCTAAATGTGTTGGTGAGTTGTTGGAATCAAGAAATGTACATAGTCCCCAGCCAATTCTTAGCACTAAGTTTACATTAAGTAAGAATAATATTGTTCCCTAACTCATAGAATGAATGCTTTGGATAAATTGTTTTGCTCTAATGCCTTTGCAAATTCATTCACAAATAGCTTGTTAAGATTCTTCCTCTAGTTTAGAGGATTAGCAAAAGAGAGAGAAATGCATCTTCAATAACACCTTGCTCTAGAATTTCAGAGCACATCTAAAAGATGTACCCTACTATATTGGTGATTGCCGCTCACGATCATTGTATCGATCTTAGACACTTTAAAATTTATATTTCAACTTTGAGCTTTTAAAACAACAAATACAACAGTTTCCCAGTTCTCTTGATTAATTTCATTAATCAAATTAAAATGTTTTATTTTGATCTATTCTAACTTTGGTTAGATTAAACTAAAGGATTGATTTTTACATGGTAGGAAAAAGAGGAGAAAAGATTTTTATCAGCTGAACAACCCTCTTCTAATCTATTTTGGTTGACTGGCAACTGACAGCAGAGTCAAAGCCAAAATCTGATGGAAAGAGAACATAAGTACAACTGAAGCCTTGAGATTTCCAGGGTCTTTTGGTGACCAATTGACCTCTTTTCACTAGTTTTAGGCAAGCCAGTAAAAAAAGAGAGAACAGTGGGCAATAGTGGCTTAATTATCACCATAGTTCTCTGAGACAAGGCATTTAAGAGAGTTAGCAGCTGTAAACACTCTCTTGATAGAAGATAAAAATTCTGCTGAAAGGTGGTTTTGTGCAGGCAAACCTCCTGAGCATACCAAGTTAATCATTAGCGTCATATTATATATGCATTATGACATCAAAGGAAACAAAAGCCAATGCCCTATGGTGAAGGGCTTTCTATGTGTTTTAAAGGGCAAGAGAAATCAAAGCTACACTAGGAAAAGTGGGAAATAATTACATTTCTTAGGGAAACAAAGTGTGTGCTACTTTTCATTCTTATTTTTTCTTAGGAGAGAAATAAAATCTATTCTCTCCCATAGTAAAGTTCTGTCCCTAGGGATAACTAAGATTTCACATAAAGTCAATGAGATAATTTTATCTAAAGGAGAATTTCCACTTTTGTATCTTAATACTTTGAACAAAATCACAGAAATAAACATAATCTTATTTTGCTAAAATGCTAAAGATAAAAAAGCAGTTATTTACCAAGAACACAGTGTTATATATTTCTAAGAATATATTTGCTTGTAAACTATATCTACCTACCAGCAGCACAGCAACAATACCTTTAATTTCTTGAAGCTGAAGAACAGGGGTGTCAATGTCAATAGATAAGGACATCACTAAAATTGTATGTAAGGAGCTCTAGGGCTAGATATTGTCTTGGTTTTAAAAGGTAATATTATCTATGTTACATTTATTAAATTTTATTTAATTTTTAAGTTTAATTTAAATAAAAAAATTAATTTAAAGTAAACATTTTATTAATAAATTAATTAACTAAATTTGGTAAATATTCCACAATTACCATTTTGTGTTGTTTCATACCTCACTAAGAACAGTTGTAGACCATGTGCCTGACATCTCTGACCTAGAACATCCAGTGTTAGAGATCCTTAGATGCATTATGAGTTGGAGAGAGAGTCCTGAACAAGGTTGGATTTCAGTTGCTATGGGTTGATAAATTCCTTTATTTGCTTGTTTGGTTTTATTTTACTTCAACTGACAATCCTTACACAACTATTGTTCTTTAGGATTATAGTGGAAAGAGTATGAGATTAGAATTAGGTAGATGCGCTTAATCTTTAAATGCCATCTATTATTATTAATTTTTCCTTTGGTGCTGAAGTTGTAGTCGACTTGCCAAATTCAAGACTCCTTTAGTGGCAATTATATTTTTTGAAAGCCTAGTATGGCAGTTCATCAATATTGTATGCCAAAGATATCTCCTAGGAAGAGGTCTAGACCTCCCTCAAGAATAGTTGGTTAGCCAAACACAACTGTTTTGTTCACTCCTCATTCATGTTCTCTGTGCCAAATTGTGAGACTGAGCCTGTATTAGTTTTCCCAAATATTGGCCTGATTTTATTGCTCTTTGCCTAACAGCATAATATCCAACAGTGCATTGCTAAGGTAACAGAATTCAATGACAGAATTAATCTCTATCATAATGATAACATTTGGAGAAGATGTAAAGTTTGGAATTTTTATTATTTGATTATAAAATGCATTTTTTACTTGGAAATCTTTGGGAGGTGAATTGAATTTCCATGTAATTAAACTATAACTGTTTAAACATAAATTCTTTTTTTAAAGATTTTTTTTTCTAATTTGGGGAGGATATTAATGGTGCACCGTCATCCCTAACCCTTATTCTAGCCACATAATTAACTTATTTTTCTCTTCCTATCCTATATTTCCATAACTATACTTTTAAATCCTTTTCTTTAGCATTCCATATTGTTAAATGGCCAATATTGCTGTTGTTCTGTCATTTTAGTCATGTCTTATTTTTCATGAGCCCTCCTAGTAAAAATACTAGAGTGTTTTGCCATTTCCTTCTCCTGATCATTTTACACATGAGGAACTGGGGCAAACAGGGTTGAGTGACTTGCCCAAAGTCACCCAACTTGTAAGTGTCAGAGGTCAGATACGAACTTAGGAAGATGGGTCTTTCTTATTTAAGAAACCACTGTTCTACCCAGCTGCCCATAAAGTTAGAGTATGTTAATAAAAATAGTAAATACAAAATAATCACAAGAAACAAGTAGATGAAAAATCAGAAAGGTCCTTAGAAATAAAATGATTCTTGAAAGGAGCTTTTAAAGTAACTAGAGATTCAGTGAGGTGAAAATGAGGAGGGAGAGTATTTATGAAGAACAGTTTGTATTGAAGTACAGAGATGGAATAACGGATATTATATATGAAGAATCACAATTAAATTAGTTTGACTATAGGAGGCATGAAATGAAATAATATGCAATAATATTAAAAGGGAGTAATAAATATCAAGGCTGGAAAATGTAGTCAGTAAAAGAAAAGCTGCGGACTTTTCAATGTTGAATGAAAAAAGTTGTAGTTAATTTTATCAACTTTACAAATAACAGAGTTGTAAGAAATGTCAGAATCAAAAAAAAAAAGTCTTACCTGAATGGAATGCTGGGTTGAATTTTGTAAAATAAAAATTAACAAACTTCAACAGAATCTTATATTAGGTTCAAAAAATCAACTTCAGAGATTAAAATATCAGAAAAATGCAGTTAGGTAATTGGTCATCTGAAAAATGATCTGGTGTATTCAGTGGACCAAGGCTTCAATATGAATCAATAATGATATGGCAGTCAAAATAAGATAATAAGCTCTCAGGTCATATAAAAAAGAGGTAGGGTATCCTTGATTAAGCAGGTAATAGTCTACTACTTTCAATCCTAGGGGAGAAAAAGTTTCTCACGTTCATCTGTTCTTTCTTCTCACAGCTCACCAACCTCCTTCATCATCTCCCATCTGAACTATTTTAATATTTACTCCATTAGTCTCTCTGTATCCAGTCTCTCCCTTCCCTAATTATCCTCCATAGAAGTGCCAAATTAAGATTCCTAAAGCACAAGTTTAAATATATAATTTTTTTTTTACTCTAGAAGCTCTAGTGATTCCCTATGGTTTTTAAGATAAAATTCAAACTATTCAATTTGGTATTTATAGTTCCCTAAAATGAATCTCCCATGTCCCTTTCAAGACTTATTATTCTTTTTGTAGGGGCAAAAGAATTGGGAATTGAGGGGATGCCCATCAATTGGGGAATGACTAAATAAGTTATGGAATATCATCATCCTATAAGAAGCCATAAATGGTTGGACTCTAGAGAAGCATGGAATGACTTACAGGATCTGATGATGAGTGAAGGGAGTAGAACCAAGAGAACAATGTACACAACAACAACATTGTGAGATGATCAACCTTGATGGAAGCAGCTCCTCTCAGCAGTTCAGAGAGCTAGAACAACTGTATTAGACCAGCTATAGACAATGTTATGCCCATTCAGAGGAAGAAAAAACAAAACAAAACACACGCAAAAAAATCCTTTAGAATCTGATAAACACTTTATAAAAATTATCTCTTGTGTATCTCTTTCATTTAATCCTAATTCCTCATATTGAAAATGACTAATCTGTAAACATGCTTATTGAAAATATATATGTACAATGTTAACCTGACTGTTGGCTGCTGGGGGTGGGGGTGGGAAGAGAGGGTGGAAGGAAATTTTGTACCTTAAAAATATATATGTATATAGGGCTGAAAATAAATAAATAAAATTAAAAAAAAAGAAAAAAGACCTATTACTTATTATTCAGAGAATCACAGGAGAGAAAATCTCTGAATGACCTCTACAGCTACCCAGTGCATTCTTTATACTAACTTTCATGTATTCTATGCTAAAGATGACACAGTTGACAGAAGAGTTCTGGGTCTGGACTCAGGAAGACTCATCAACTTGACTTCAAATTCAGCCTCAGATATTAATTAGGTGACCCTGGGCAAGTCACTTAACTTTGCCTCAGTTTCCTTATCTGTAAAATATGCTAGAGAAGTAAATGGCAAACCACTACCAGAATGTTTGCCAATAAAACTCCAAATGCGATGATGAAGAGTTATGATGCTAGTTTAACTGACCTACTAGGTTTTTTGTTTTTTTTGTACAAAGCATTACATTTCTACATCTTTATGTCTGACCAAGTTCTCTCCAATGCTTAGAGCACTTTCCTTCTCTTTTTAATGGAATATCTACCATCCTTCTGAGATCCAATTTAGGTAATACCTCCTTCCAGATAGCAAATATAAATAACTGCAAGATACATAATTTAAGAATATAGGAGGGGTGGCTAGGTAGCACAGTGGATAGAGCACCAGCCCTGGAGTCAGGAGTACCTGAGTTCAAATCCGACCTCATACACTTAATAATTACCTAGTTATGTGTCCTTGGACAAGCCACTCAACCCCATTGCCTTGGGAAAAAAAAATTAAAAAAAGAGAATACAGGCAAGTATTCATATCACTTCAGGTCACTATTCTATTGTTTTTTGGTCAAATATCTCTGAAAGACAATAAAACGTAGAAAGTTAGCAAAATATGTTTTGAAAAAGTTAAATAATTTAATAAATTGGGGATGAATATCTGAGTAACATTTCAAATAACATTTTGAAATTGTCTTCATAAAAACTAAAAAGCACACAGGATCATGAAATTTTAACTGTAGCATACAAAATATCATTAATTTTAATTTCTAATGCTGAAGCAGTCAGTATAAATAATCACTAAATAGATGTGTGTTTATACATGTATACACACAAACACACATATGTTCACTGATGGTGATTATATTTATAGGTATTTATGGTTTATCATTGCACTCACTGCCACAGATTGCTACCAGGTGAAAAGAAAGAATGATTAACATAAATGTGACTGAATTTTCCAAAATAGCAAATTTCATTTTGCTGATACAGACAGTCACTGAAAACAATTCTCTGAATAATAAGAAAAATCCAATAGTAATTCAATATAGATTTCTACCTTTTGGATTTTACAGTAATACCAAGATAATATGGGAGACATAAACAACTCTTTCTACTTCCTTCATAAAGAAAAATGCACCTTTTTAAAAGAGAAAAAAATAACCTATTATAGTTCACTCAAAAATAATTGTGTTAAAGTAAATTGTCAATTGTCATGATTCGTTTCTTGGCTTCCCACCCCCCCTGCCTAGCAGTCTTTATAAAAATAATAAAGTGGGTTGTAAACAGAAAGAAGGGCAGGAGTCAGGGAGAGAAGCCTATTTTCCTTCCTATAAAAATGATATGTGAACAAGTCTGTATTTGTCCATTGAAAATAATCTGTGTGTCCATTCACTGCATTACAAATTATAATTCTCTGCTTTGGGAAAAAAATAATTATAAAGAGCCCTGCATCAGAAGTAATATGAGGTAGTCCATTGTGTATCGTGTTATACATGATAATGCTACTTTTGGGTGTTAGATTTCTATTTATGTGATGATATTTTGATGCATAGTAATCCTCTTTTTCAACTTTGGTAAAGATGTAATAAGGATACTATAATTGTTAAAGTTATACTTAATATACAAATATATATTTAAATGGTCCGTGTAGATTCACCTTTACAAAAATTGTACCATAGAAAAGGGCAATTTTACATAAAGTATGATGTCATCAAGAAAATACTACTTTAAGTGGTGAAAAATTATCATTTTAAATAAAATTAACATATTTCTCCATTTTCAATCATGATTGACACCAGTTCAATTCCCATATCAGTGAATAACAAATATATATTTGTATATTTATTTCTTTAAAAATACAAATTTCCATTTTGAACTTAATAAAGTTAAATTAACATGGTAAGTAATTTACCTAATTTGCTGAGTGCATCAGTAACTTTCAGGATAATGAAAGTAATCTCAAAAATAGGATTTCAGAAATTAAAATATAGGGAGTACTATGGCTATCTATTTCATTGGACCTAAAGTCACAAAAAAGTATGAGTTGTATGACCTTGGACAAGGTCTTAACCTCTCTCTTTCCCTCAATTTCTTCAACTGTAAAATAACTGCCTCCCACAGTTGTTTTGAAGATTAAATGAGATAATATTTGAAAAGTGTTTAGCACAGTGACTGGCACATGGTGAAGGTTTTATAAATGCTGGATTTTCTTATAATTATTAGAACAAGAGTGTTAAATATAGACTAGCTGACATCTAGGAGGATTTTTAGTTGCCTCCTTCAACCCAACTGTTTCTAAGGCACACACATTTATTGCTCTAATAAAAGGCAGAATAAACCAGAAAATAAATTAGAGAGGCAATTATATAAAAGTGTCTATTTTGTGTTATACTGGAACCTGGTATATATTAAGTCATATACTGCATTTTACAAGGTTTTGAAACTAGTAAAAATCTGAGACAACAAAACGACCAGTTAATTCAGAGAGGAAAAAAAAAACAAAAACGAGTTACTGGATATTATAAGGACAAAACAACCCTTCCATTGATGAAAGTTCACTTGCTAATTTGCTGCTTTGACACCAGGTAGACAAAAGTAACAAAAGCATAATGCTTTGCTTCTTTAAATGGATTAGTTGCTCATGGGTTTCTGTGTATATTATATCAAATTATATTGTATTGCAATCTGTATGGAAAGGGATGATCCATTTATTCATTTATTTAGCAGTTCTATTTTATACAATTTGCTATTGCTTTTGAATATATAATGCAATCGTGTAAATTTCTTTTTTTCTACCCCCCCCACAGAGATGGCGCCCATTAGACACAAATAGGTAAATGCATGTTTATAAAAATGGTTATAAGTATATAAATTTATAAGTATAGTTTATTACCAATTTATATTTCTTTGTGTAGCATACATATGCTACACATTTCTCTAAATACCTCTCTATGCTCTCTCTCTCTCTCTCTCGATAGGTAGATGGATGGATGGATGGATGTAATGGTGTCAAATAAGAATGTAGATCCTCGATCAACAAACCACAAGCATTTATGAAAGACCTGCTCTGTTCTGGATTCAGTTCTCCTTAGATGGCATGTTTCTCACACTGACTTATAAATGCATAACCCTGATTTTTCCAAAGGGAAGGAGGCAAGGTTGGGAGGAGCTCAGGGGGAAATGGCAAGGCCAGCTAAGGGAGGAAGCCTGTGAGCTTCCCTGGATTCATCATGGACTCTAGCACACAACCACTCATAGTCTGATCAAATTGGTAATTTATTGAAAAGCTTAGCCTTCTATAGTCGGAAATTGCTTCAAAAGAGGAACGAGATGGAAATACATTTTGCAGATCTTGCAACTGTGTTAACAAAGTGATACCTTGGCTTCCTTAAGCTGCTCTAATTCCTTCTGTAATTAGCCATTCTCGGGAATCAATCGGATACAGCTATCTGATTGTTTGGGGAGCAGGAAGGGAGGAGGTGTCCCCCTTGGAAGGACACTGGGTTGATGACTCAGAGTCTGCTTTGGCAGACATGTGATTCTCTGAATGCAATGTCTCTTCATGTTGTATTCTGCCCAATTAGAATAAGGATTTTTTTTCCCCCAAGAAAAAATGAATTTCTGTCTCAAGCCCCTTGACTCTTACTACAGCTAATAAAGAATTCTCAGTCAGCAATCTGCAGAATGGGGAAGCTGGGGATAATACAACTGGGCAGCTTTTACAGGCAAAACAAAACACCAAGGAAAGGGAATAAAAAGGCCAACAAACAATATAAGCTTTCCCATAAGACTCATACTAGTTTAAACATAGTTTTAAAAGAAAAGGGAAAAAAAAACAAGCTACAACAGCTCATACTATAACAATATGAGTTTGGGATTAAGATGGCAAATTGTACCTGTGCTTTTTAGGAGGAATTCAACAAGTTCTGTGGCAAAGTAGAGGAAACTAGGAAACAGGGTCAAGGCCACTGACACTCGTGGTGGCTGATTAAAGTGTGAGCAGACTCTCAATAAATTCCATCCCCCAAAGCACCTCCATTCTGGCTGTTGGGGCTGTCTTGCATTCTGTGCATGCAAGAGGAGCCTACAACCAAATCAACTACTCAGCATCAGGGCTTCAGCCCCAGACAGGCTTCTAAACTGGGATGTTGGCAAGGGTCGGCTTCTGGGGGCAGAAAGAAGCAAAGACACTGTTTTAAATATGATCAGAACAGGTCTTATGCAAAAGTGAAGAGGGGGGAAAGGATCAGGATTTCATTGTTTTCAAGGTAGAAACAAAACTACAAATATATCAGTCTAAAGAAAAACAATTGCACTCTCTTGCTTTGAACATTGAACAAGGACAGTAAATATACATATAAAATAGCACCTGGTAACATTGAAAGAGTTTTCTTTATAAAATCATGGGCAATTATTAACTGATATTCAAAAGATGAAATTTTCCAGGTAGGGATTTATTTTCTTTTTGATTTTGTAAAATGTTTGGAACATGGAAATTATTTTTCATAAGTGAGAAATTAGGAAGTCGTAATAATTCTAGCTAAATTACCAAAAAGTGAAAAATATACAAAGTAAGTTAAATGTCATCTAACAAATTTTGAAGGGTTCAGTAATATATAATATACAATATTATTTTTATAATAAAAATTAAATTTAAATAACCATCTATGACTCGATTTCTTCTCAACTTGATTATTTTTCATGACTAGTAGATATTTCATAATAGAATGAATATATGATTAATACATTATAAGGTAAAACAGTTTACTTATTTGCACATACACACATATGTATATATATATATATTTATATATACATAAAGCAAATATTCATAGACTACTTTAAGGTTTGCAAACTGTTTTACATTTGTCATGTCATTTGATCCTCAGAAGAATCCTGTGACCTAGGTGCTTTTATTTCTCTCATTTTATAGATGAAGAAAGTGAGCCTGGGAGTAGTCAAGCATCTTGTCCAAGTTCACATATACATCTGAATCTTCTCAATGTAGGATCCAGGGCTCCGTCTCTTGAACAACCTAGTGCTACATAGATAGTAGACCCATGTTCCATGTGGCACATTTTATGCTTTCCATGCATTCCCCTCTAGAAATATCAGTACAATAGCCGATAAAAGATGGTAGACAAAGTAGGGACTATCTAGGGCGAACCCTCTCTGGGTGGCTTTTTGACCATAGGATCAGACTAATTTCACTCCTTATTTCATTCAGTTCACATTCTGTCATTAGAAAAAACATTAAACCATCTCTCTCTATTTATAATTCCACAACCAACTTAAAGTTATACATGTGATAATATGGATGAAAAGAGCAAGATTTTATTCTGAGTAGACAAATTAAAAGGAAAGTTTAGTCTTAACTATTTTAAAACTCTTTCTCTATCATCTGAACTCAAGTTATAACCATATCATATGTAATCCAACTTGATAAGTCAAACTATAAATTCTGCTATTTCTAGATTTTATTTTATAAAGCAATCAAATATATCACATACTCTTCAGACACAAACAAGAAATCTATGACAAAATACAATTTTTAATCCTTATTTATCCTTCCTCTCTACAAAATCATAACCTGAATTGTTAATAAAGAGCAAAATTGTCTAATTTATGATCTACTCCATTTTCTTTATTCTCTCCTCCATAATAGGATAAAACAGGATCAAGCAAATAAATGGCAAAAAGCAAATCTCCCCCTCCCGCCCCCCCCCAAATTCAATAAGTCATAGCTTTACTATATTTAAATTCAAATCAATGTTTTTGGTAAGTTGATTGGTCATGTTACAAATCAACAGAATAGGTAGCTATCTAGAATTCCATTCAAAAATATTAATTACAAGTTATGATGCCCTTCTCCCAAATTAACTCCATTTCTGACCTGTCCCTATGCCCAAAAGTCCACCAGCAAAGAGTGATTTCATTTAGTTCACTCTTTTTGAAACACAAATGTTTCTTGGAAGAAGTAAGAACTAATATAACTAGAAGACTTAGGGAGAAGGATACCCTAGATAAGTGCTGTATCATTTTGCTTTAACACAACCTGGTAAATATTCAAATTCAAATAAAACAATAATTTGTTTCCCTCTAATGTCTTTTATAGCATAGGACCTGCCTAAATTAGCAATTTCATTTCATCCTATTCAATGGTGTACTAGATCTACATCTTAAAAGAATTTTCTTAGTTAAATTTTCAGTTTGAGTATTTACACCTCTAAAATAAGCATTTAAAATTCAGGGCCTGATTTATTTATTAGCTAGACTTAAGAAAGTGATGAATAAAACAGCAATTATTCTGATTAACTTAAAAATGAGAACTTTTATTGTTTACAAAGAGTCAGTTATTAAATATTTACCAACATTCCTCTTATGTTAATAGCATTTCAGTCATTATTGTTCTCCCCTTGTTCCCTTTTTTCATCTATTAAACTCAACTTTCCTTTCATCTGTTTCCGTACTGAACTACATTCTTCTGCACATATTTTTCCCCTTTCCTCCATTTTCTTGTATTTCAGAAAGCTACATTTCTTTTTCTTGTGAAGTTTCTACTGTCGGCCTTCCTTTGACCATTTAATGCTTTATTTATTCACTCCTTAACCTAGATTTCTAAAAGGATAAGAAGTAAAAGAAACTATACGTATCATGAGATCATTTTTAATGGACTAATTTTTGTTAAAAATCATCTCACCCATTGAGTGTCTGTTGCAAAATCATTGGGGAAATCTCATATCCTGAAATGCCTTGAGAAGATTATGAACAGGTAGATTCCCAAAGCTTATCTGTATTCTGGGGTAATGATGAAATGAGAATTCTGTGATTGGTTGACATAACGGGGAGGGGGGGATAGGGGGAGAGCTTTAATTTAGTGTAGCATAAGGCCTTAACCTGGAGAATACTGAAAAACTAGCTATGGTAAATGCTGCTGGCAGCAACTTGATATAAGGGAATTACTTGTAAGAAATTTTGCCCCCAAGATATTTTTATGGAAATTATGAAAACTGGTGAATTCTTTTCTGCATTAAGTTACCTGGAACATTGAATCTGCACCTTTTACAGCTGTTTAATTTCCACTGGAATTAATGGGAATTAGGGGGCTATAAAATTATCTTGTGCCTGCTAATCTGTTAAATTAATAAAATAAAAATTCAGTTTCCATTTTAATTATTTTTACATTGAAATGTCCCTCCTTCTCCCCATTCCCATGCAAAGCTTAACAATTCTTTCCAGGTCAAAAATGAGGAAAAGGTCTTTATTTATTGAAATAGATTATTTGATATTGCTGAAAATGTTATATTCTATACAACTGACAGAGGAGCAGAATGGATAAGGATACCTTCTAATTGCCCTGGATCCCCATCTCATATCTCTTGTGGCAGTGGTAGTGAGGGTAGGAAGTATTGTACTCAAATCCTCTTATAAAGAATCTTATAGAATCATAGAATTTTGTAGATGGAAAAAACTTGAAACTCTCAGAAATCATGTAGTCTCATTTTACTGATGTGGAAAATGAAGTGCACAGAGGTTACATTTCAGCATAAATGGTTATATACCTGAAAAATATGAAGTAGAACAAAGTGGGAAAGTATTGCTTCCTAATCAATGAGAGAAGAGTCCTGGAATGGAAGGAGGATGGGGGGGGGGCAGGCAAAGTTTGTTTCTGAAGTAGGATATTCTACGCAACTCATTTTCTTTTTTTTTCTTTACTCTTAAATTGAAAAGGGGATCAGGAAGTACTCCAAAGTCTACTTTAAAAATTACATTATGAAGGGTGGCTAGGTGGCGCAGTGGATAGAGCACCGGCCCTGGAGTCAGGAGAACTTGAGTTCAAATCCAGCCTCAGACACTTAATAATTACCTAGCTGTGTGGCCTTGGGCAAGGCATTTAGCCCCATTGCCTTGCAAAAACTTAGAAAAACAAACCAAAACTTACATTATGGTAGTTACTACACTTACCTTAAATCACTTATGCAGAGGTAATCACCAAGCTCATCCAATAATAAAAACTAACAACTAAATTTCTGCAACTATCATATATTACAAAATATTTGCTTACAGTATTTCATTTAATCCTGAAAAGTCTTTGGTATAAGTATTTCACATGTATTTAGCACCCTAACATTTTCAGATTATCATCCCCATTGCTCAGATGTGGAAACTGAGCCTAAGAGAAATTAATGACTTCCTCAAAAATCATATAGCTAGTAGCAAAGTTAGTATTTGAACACAAGTACAAAATAGGTGCTTAAAATAAATCTTACAACAAATAATGAGTATTAATTAAATATAAGATACTCCAGATTCTGAATCCCACAGTGTATACATATATATATACACACATAAGTATATGTGTGTGTATATATATATATATATATATATATATATTATGTCTATAGGCACACATATATCATATGCAGAGACCATTAAGAGCAATGTATTAGACAAATTAAAAGACTGAAGGGAACCTACCAATTAAGGGAGCCTTTTACAGCCTCATAGATGCCTAATAACCTACCTTCTTGGTCCTAATAAGATAGTTACAAATAAAAGCAAGAAATAAATATAATCTAAGATTTATATAAAAATAGGCATAACATGTAGGCTTTCCTTATTAGGGCAGACCACATGAAACAACTTCTAACTGAATTAGGAACAAATTCTGGGCAGTAATACTGAAAATAGAAGTGACCTCCATAATTCGTATGTTCTGCATTTGTATAGGTGTATATGCTTATGTGGGTATATCTATATTTGAGGATTTATATGTATGGATGTATATGCATATATATGTATATGCACATATATATATGTATATATATATATATGCTGATTGGTTGAATCAAATTAAATCTATTATTGTTGGTAATGAACACTTCAATCAAGTGCATTATAGTTTGTAATCAATGTCCACTTTGGATTTGACATATGTGTTAATAAAACATCATTCAAAGTGATTCATTCTTTTTTATTTTATTTTATTTTATTTTATTTTATTTTATTTTATTTTTGCAAGGCATTGGGGTTAAATGACTTGCCCATGATCATACAGCTAGATAATTACTAAGTGTCTGAGGCCGAATTTGAACTCAGATCCTCCTGATTCCAGGGTTGGTGCTCTATCCACTGTACCACCTAGCTGCCCAAGTGATTCAATCTTTTTTGTTTTGTTTTTATTTTTTAGGGTTTTTTTTTTGCAAGGCAAACGGGGTTAAGTGGCTTGCCCAAGGCCACACAGCTAGGTAATTATTACGTGTCTGAGCCGGATTTGAACCCAGGTACTCCTGACTCTAGGGCCTGTGCTTTATCCACCAACTGATTCACTTTTAAAGAAGCTTTTGTTATTCTGATAGCCTGCTTGAATAATCAGGATGTAATCATCAGAATTTGTGAAGAAATTATTTGATTATGTGATATTCTGTTCCAGTGAATTAAACAGGTAACAATAATAATGATAACAAGTTTTCCCCATAACTATTAATGTTCAATTTACTAAAAGATATTTCATAGAGGTTCTTTGGGGGAATTTTTTTTAGTATTTAGTAGAGCTTGTTAAGCAATGTAATCAAGACTATAAGTAGTGAGAATAATTTAGTAAGTTTAAATCATTTTGGCAAGCTAAAAAGTTACAAAATCTGAGGTGTTTAGAGCTATTTTTAAGATGAGAGTTGTTGAAGTCTGATGAAATCAATAACTGTATGTATAAAATACCCATGATTTGATTTGAATAAATGTAATTACTACAAACACAGATGTTTACATGGAAAAACTGAGGCAGATGCACTCTTTGCATTATCTGATTTTTAATATAGCAATACCAATAATAATACTAGAAGTTACTGTACCTTCATTTAAGAAATTGCATGTTTGTTCAAGAAAATATCCTTCCTTTCAAAAGTGGTTAGCAAATGTTAACACTCATTTTTAAAATTTAGAAAAAAGCTGAAGGACATTAAGGATAAATGCACATTTCTCCTACAGTTAAAAAAAAAACACAATGTGAAAATGCAACTTTTCCCATTATTTCCTTGAGAACCAAGGCAAGTTTGAACTTGTGTAAATGCAAATTTTGTGTAGAAATGGTTTTTATTCATTTCCTTCGCTCTCATTTTCCAGATTGAACTAGAGAAAAAAATTACCAAAGGCACAAATTAATTTTTTTTTATTGTAACGAATGTGCCAGAAATAACTTCCAAAAATTAAGGCATAGTCCTCTAACAAACTTTATATTTATTTGTTGACATAAAAAAAAAAAAAGATTCCCATTGGTTTTTTCCTATTCCTATCTTCCCCTTTAGCCTTCAAAGCATTGAAAATTGTATAAGACAGGGAACTTATTTTATTTCAGTAGTGGGCCATACAGGAATTGTGACTAATAGCTATGGGGGCACTTCAACACACAAAGGGAGGAAACTAATCCCTAGCCTTCTTTCCACCAATGTCACTGGCTGATTGAGCTGTCAATCAACATCAGATATGCCTGAGGCAGTTTTAATTGGTTGGTAGAATGTGCTGTTCTGTTGCTGGACTGAAAGCTCATTGAGCAGAGGGGCACTGAAGATTGTTGGATGATTTTTTCTCATCTTTTTCCTCTTCCCATAGTCTATATGAGAAGGGTTTAGGCAACTGATTGGAGGTGCAAAGAATGTTTTACTCTTCCAGAAAGAGCATCTTTAGAGCAAATTCTCCTGGCTAATGCTGTTATCTTAATAACAACATCAGGTAAGGGAATGTGACTATTAGATGGGGACACAGGTGTGTCCATGCCTATAAGAAAAGACTTAATTTCAGCTCTGCCCCTTACTACTTGTAAACTTATAATAAATCTTATTCACAAATCTTAAAGAGGTTATCTAGTGGTCGTTTAATAAAAGCTATTAGGTAAATCATTTAATTGCTCTAGGAAAGGATTGAATTGGATAATTCTAAGAATGGCAACTATATCTCCAATTCACTGATATTGACAACTGTCGAGTTAGGAAACTCATTCTCTTAAGAATTCTCTTAAGTTCTAAACCTTGAAGAGTTGCCTACAGACATGAAAGGTTGAGTGACTTGTTGAGTCACACAGTCCAATATGACCACCTTCTCTAACAATTTCAGTCTTTTTTATCAGTTTAGTACAACTAACTCTTTATGACCCAATTTTGGGTGTCCTTGGCAAAGATATTGAAGTGGTTTGCTATTTCCTTCTCTAGCTCATTTTGGAGATGAAGAAACTGGGGCAAATAGGGCTAAGTGATTGACACAGTGTCTGAGGTTGGATTTGAACCCTAAAAGATGAGTCTTCCTTACTGTAGATCTGGCACTGTATTTACTTCACCATCTAGCTGATTATCTGCAGTAAAATATATGGCATAAAGATATTCTTACTATACAAATTACCAAGATTATGAATTTTTGAAATGTGATAGAGTGGTTTCTGCTTGTTTTATTAATTGAAATGGCTTGGATCACCTTGGTAAAGTCCCAAAAGCAGAGAAAAAGAGAAGAATTTAGTTTTGAGACATTCACTGGTAGATCTCCATGCACCACCAATTGCATTGTGTGTTGTTTAGGGAAAGAAAAGGATTTTCTGGTTAATGAATGATCTATTTAGTTAGGATACTTTGATAACCTCTCTTGTGAAGATAATCTGAGGTGGCATATGATTCATTATTGAGGAGCTTCTAAAAGTTACCTCAATAGCTAGAACAGGAGGGGACCTCTCAGACTATGAACAAATCAGTGACTGGGCATAAGTACCCATCACAAGAAGAAAAGGAGGTAAGTTCTGAGATATGAATGCTCAAGTCCGACTTGCCCTGCCTTTAGAGAAGCTTACAATCACATAAGGAGAGGCAATAGAGTGAGAGGGGTCAGTGAGGGCCAGGGAGCTGAGTTATGTTGTGAAAAGTCAAAGGAAAAGGGACTGGAGTCATAGGGAAGTTGATTTTCAGCAGCAATGATAGCATGATTTCATTACTATTCCCAGTAGAAAAAGGTGGAAAGGGAAAGTGGAGAGGTGTGTGTGTGTGTGTGTGTGTGTGTGTGTGTGTGTGTGTGTGTGTGTGTGTATGAAGAGATGGGGGTCTGGGGTGTGTGTGTGTATGCACAAACGTACACACACACACTTATGCACAAACACATATATAAAAGACTGAAGAACAGATGGCAAGATGGCTTCATTTGGTAGGTCCTGGTTTCCCATTGAATGGTTCTGGCTATGATTCTGTCAAAGGAAACCTTTTTTGTACCGTGTTTAGAGAGAACTCTTCCAAAAGATCAGAATCAGAAGTAATCAAATAATCATACAAACAAACAGCACGTAAGCTCACAAAACTTCCAAATATCCTAGTATTTCTTTAGTAGACAGACAAGCAAATCTAAAGGATTGGATGAGAGTTCCATGAACTGAGGAATGGTTGCCAAGTGAGAGTGGCCCCACACAATGTCTCACTATTGTAATATAATTATTAGATTGTGACTTAAATAAAGCAAAGTGTAAGTTTGATAGAAGTCTCTCCCACCTTATAAATGAGGAAAACCTGGGGAAATTAAAATTAAAAAAACCCTGCTCACAGAAAACCTTTCAGAGTTAGGCCCGCACAAACAGTAGAAACTCTTCATTGTCCCTCTTTCCACCAAATGGGAAGTTGGAATATCATTTAGCTGCCAGTTTCCCCACTGTATTCCTACCTGGAAGAAATAGCACCAGTACCATAGGTGCAAACTCCTCAATCCTTTCCCTCCACCTGATCCTAAAAAACCACCCTAGATAAGAACACCATAAAATCCACTAAAGTTTACTGGTTTCAAAAAAAGGCATCAGGTTCTCTCAGAGGCCAATCATTTTCCCTAAATTCCCTTCATTGTTTTGCCCATCTTCCTTCAATAAAATCGGTTTCCTTTGTCATCCTGAGTGTTACATGTCTTTTTATCGAACCCTTTGGGGGCAGTTAAGTGGTACAATAGATACAGCACCAGACCTGGAGGCAGGAGGATCTGAGTTCAAATCCAATACTTAATAATTATTTAGCTGTGTGACCTTGGGCAAGTCATTTAATCACATTGCTTTGCAAAATCAAAAGAAGATATTAATGAAAATAAAAATAAAATAAATAAATACTGAAACATTTGTGTTCCAAACCTTCTCCTCTTATAGTAGGGTACATAACTTATATAAATGATGAGGTAACTCTTTTAATTATTAGATTTTGTGTACTACATCCAGGTCCTAGGTAATAGTTCAAAGGGATATGAAAGACTGAAGTGAACATTCCTTATAGAACCTCCCTCAACAAGAGTAGGTTTTCTCAATTAGGTTCTTAAAAGAGCTCACCAATGGCAGCTTCCAAAAAGAAGAGAAGCTATTGCTGTTGAAAATATGATCAGAATACATAAAAAGTGTACATCTCAGAGGAGAAAACTTGAAGGGACAAAGTCAATGTTCAGACAACTGAAATTTATGCTTCCATTTGAGCTCTTAAAGATGCCTGTAGAAGCCTTGAAATTAAAGAATCAATATACTGAGCTTAAAAAAAGAAAGAAATCTCCCTAGCAAACTAAACAGCCTAAGAGAAATCATAAAGGAATTAGGATATAAGCAAGGAAGACTAGTGACCAGAATGCTGGTCAAATGAATGAAGGCAATTATATTGAAGCCACTCAAAGGATGGTGACCAGCTTTTCTCTACTTTTGTTGAAGAAGACATTTATTTTAAATATGAAAATGCCACTCATCAGTTTAGAATTTAAAACATTGGAATGCTTCTTGGTGAGGTATAGAATCTCTTTTTCAACTAGTATGTCTTCAGAGAATCAACTTTTGTTACCTAATACAGTGATCAGTTAAAAGTAGATTAAGGACAGATTTTTATACTGTGGACACTACTAGAGTCCTATAAACTGATTAAATATACTTTCTTATTCATTAAATACTTATTAAGTGCCTTCATTGTGGCAGGCATTATTATAAATCATTATTAAAAATATCATGTCCATATAATGCAAAAACTTATAATATCATTTGCACAAAAATTCTCATATAGGTAATTTTTTTGCAAAGCAAAGAACCAAGTTTAATAAGCAAATAAATGATGGGTATATACAAAGTTCTTATATACTGTAGCATGCTTATTACAATTAGTCCTTTGTATTTTAAATTTTTTGAATTTTTCATGGTACAGTTTAAATTTTATTATTATGAATACATCCTACACTTAAGGCCCACTCTCATTCACTATTCAGTGTATCAGATGAATAGGATAATCTCTGAGAACACACAACTAAAACATTCCAACAGTGGCTGTCAATTTCTAGTATTCCAAAGAAGATATTGGATTTACTTTTCCAAATAATGGGAATAAATTCTAATGCAGGGGTAAGGCAGTTGAAGGAAATTATGACCATTACTGGACTAGTCTCAAGATGTCTCAGGGATGAGATTTTATCAACAAAACTGAGCGTTATCATTTAATGTTTTTTAAATAAGATTTCTTCTCTAGGATGAAAAACAGAAATGTCAATACACCAATAATAGTGTAAATGTAAAAGCTAGCACAAATAGTTCTTTCTACATGCATTTTATGATTTTAAGGAATACATATAATGCAAATTAATTGCCTTCTTCCAGAGAAGTATTAAATTGAACAAAATCAATAGAAATATGCAATAAATGAAAAATAATAAAGGTAAAAATATTCTGACAATATCATAAAAAAGACAGATGTGAGCAATTCCTTTCACCGTCTTTTCTAATGTTTGAACATGAATGATCACTGTGTATGTATATCTTGAATCACTTAGTTTAAAAAAATGAATCCTTTCTCAAAGTGTTGTCAAGAAAGCCAATTCCAGATCTCCTTATCATTCATGTGCTATTTTTGGCCAAAAGAAAAAAATCAAATGAGCAGTATCATTACAACAAAAAATAAAATAATGAGAAAAAAATCTTTTAAAAATGACACATTTTTCTTTAGTCTTTTTCTAGTAATACACACCTCCCCACCATTATTGCACTTTCTCGTGAATCTTCAAACAAGCATTTTCAATAGAAAGTAAAAAAAATATCTTCAATGTATTGCTCATGTTATAACTAGAAGTTGTGCTCCTATCTTTCTTCAAGATGGGCAAAGATCTAAAAACCTCCCTCACAATAGTGATGAAGGCAGCTAATATCCATCAATCAAATTCTCTCTGAAATAGAACATTTTTAGACATTTTCTCTGCTGCTATTCATGACTATTTTTCTACTATACTCTATTAGTGAAATCTATATCTATTATATTTGTTCTATGAAATCTCTTTTCTTTAAGACAGTGACTCAGTAGATAAATTGTCTATTATATATTTTGTCATAAAAATGAATACCTTTTCTAGTCATGCTAGACTTTACTTTCCAATTGAAAAATAATCTTTAACATTTATAATTTTGTTCCTAAAATGAGTTTCTTTTATTCAGAATTCTAAGTAATGTATACATATATAAACACATACACAAATGCTATCATTATTATCAAGATCCATTTGCAGTTCTGAGGTGACCAGTGCTTTAATGCCTATTAATGATCCAAACACCAATTTATTTTCATTTTCTTCCTTTAATTTCTCACCCACCTGGATAATTATAATAAACAAATTACATATTTTCTCTCATCTTTATTTTTTTTCTGATTCATCCTACACATCTCTGGAAATATAATATTCCTGTGGCACAGGTTAGAACATTCCTCTCTCACCTCACAAAACTTTCAGTAATTTTCTGCCTCTATGGGGCAGTCAGATGGCAAAATTGAGTGCCTGGTCTAGAATCAGGAAGACCTGATTTCAAATCCAGCCTCAGATACTTAGTAGCTAAGTGACTGGGCAATTCACTTAATCTTGTTTACCTCAGTTTCCTCATCTGTAAAATGAGCTGGAGACGGAAATGCAAACCACTTTGATCTGAAGAGCATTCTGGAATTAAAATGCACTTTGCAATGAAAATAATTTTTTACTTATTTTGAAAATCTAAACTATAATCCATATCGATAAATAAAATGAAAATTTCAAAAATTCCCTTTATCAAAAGAGGTAAATTGAGGCTGTATTCTATTTCTTTGGTGATGTTTTCAGTTATAACTGAACTCTCCGTCCAATAAGTCAATTAACAATCATTTAAGTACCTATTATGGAAAAATCACTATGCTGAATTTTCAGAAAAACTTTGCCCATTGTCCAATCATCTCTGCCTGCCCCACTCTCTTTATCTCTCACCCTCTCTCCTGCCTTTTTTTCTCTCTCTCTCTCTCTCTCTCTCTCTCTCTCTCTCTCTCTCTCTCTCTCTCTCTTTCACACACACACACACACACACACAAGAACATGCTCAATAAACTCCATTGGTTCCCTATCACTTCACTTCCAGTATCAACTATGAAATTCTCTATTTAGCATTCAAAACCTTTCATAATGTAGCTATTCCTCCTCTCGATCCCTAGCATTCTCCGTGGCTCTCCTCCAAGTCTGGAATGCTGTCTCTTCATCTCTCTGCCTTCTGGCTTCTTTCAAGTATATAACCGTGCTCTACAGGAAGTTTTTAGCGAATGCCTTTAAATTCAACTACCTACTCTCTAGAGATTACTTTTTATTATTTATCTTCTTATAGCTCATTTGTACACAACTGTTTACCTGTTGTCTCTCCCATTAGATTATGAGCTCCATATTAGCAAAGACATTTTATTGCTTTTCTTCTTATCCTTAGGGTTTAACACAGTGACTGGAAAATAGTAGGCACTTAACAAACGTTTCTTGATTGACAGCTATGGCTTTCCATATTCTGGTTTGGGTCTAGATATTCCCCTATCTCCCCTGTTAGACTACAAAAGCTGTACTGTGAAGTGGAGAGAATGCTGGACTTGTGATAAGAAAGCCTGGTTTCTATCCTATCTCTGACACCTATCTAGCTGTGTGGCTATGGTGGGGGTGGGGCAGAGAGGGGTCATTTAACCTCTCAGCCTCAGTTTCTTCAATTGTAAAGGTAAATGCTTATAACAACAAATTGTTAGCCTTTATATTTGCAAAGTGCCTTGCAAATATTTCATTTGCTCCTCCCTGGGAAGTAGGTGAGATTATTATCACTGTTATACAAATGAGGAAACTAAGACACACAGCAATTAAGTGACTTAACCAAGATCATATGATTGGTAAATGATTCAGGCAGAATTCAAAGTCAGATAGATCTTCCTGATTTAAAGTCCACTCTATCCAATGAGCCAGTAAGTAGCCTCTGATGAATGAGAGCTATAAAATTGTTTTGGGAAGTGAAATCTAAAAGAAATCTAAAAGCCTTTGTCCAAAGTCACCATATGTGTATATACACATATATCTATATGTATATATATATGCACACACACACACATATATATATAATAGATAGATATTCCAAGAATGAAAATAACTTTTTATAATCACTGTATTTGCATGTAAAATTTTAGGTCTTTTTAGACTATATATTATTACCCAAATCCCCAAGGATAATTGACATCTTCAAATAACTTGAAATCAAAAATTTAGAGTTAGTTTTGTCTAACTTTTGCACAGCAATTACTATTTCAACCAGGACTGTGACCATAATGAATATTAGCATTCATTGTCTCTTTGAAGAATGCCACCCTTCACTCCACTTTTATCCTTGTCTTCTGAAGCAGTAAAGAGAACCATAATCATTAGCTATTTCTGAGTTCTCACAAGTAAAAAATTCCAGGATTCATACTTTTTCACTATAATTATTTCAAAAACCTCACTGGATTGAATATTATCAACATAACTGATTGCTTAGTGATAGAACCTTATAATGAATGAATGTACTCCATAACATTTATTCATATATATGTATGTATATATATATATATATATATATATATATATATATAAAGAGAGAGAGCCTAAAATACCATAAAATGTTTTCTATTCTTATATACATCAAATTTAATATTATGGAAGATAAATTGAGAACAGAAAGGAAAAAAAAACTGACAGGTTAAAGAGTTGAATTCACCAAAGATGAAATGGCTCATTTAAAGGGACTTAGTCATGACTTCTTGTCTTTCAAAGGAATCTTTCCATATTATGGTAGTTTGAGGATTAAAAAAATATGAACCCTAGGTTGGGGGCTTTTTGCACAAACAAAAATCTATATGTAACATTTTTGCTTGAGTTTGTTTTATTCAAATAAGCAAATAGTCACTTGGCACCTACTATAGACCCAAAGCTACATGAGAAGTTACAACAAGAAGTATGACTTGGTTCTGCTCCCATGTTGTGTTATAATTTAGCTAGGTCACTAAGAATGGCAAGGCAATTCCGTAACACTTAAATACAAATGTGTGATGCTTCATCCCGATGCTGAGTCCAGAGAGGGGAGAACTAAGGATGTTGATAGTTAGACAATACTTCATAGAAGCTGTTGTGTTCAACCACAAACAGGATCTTGAATAAGGGATAAAAAGGCCAGACAGTATTCAGATAACTGAAGAGTAAGGGTTAGTGCATTCTGGGGGGGGGGGGGAGGTGTAAACAAATCTTTCTTATTCTGATGGCATCTGTATTCTTCACTAAGGTAAGATTCAGATGCTTCAGTTTTGGTATGGAAATGATCCCGTGTTCTCAAAGTCTGTAATCCTGGGTTCTCAAAGTCTGTCACATTATTAAACAGGAAAGATTTCAAGTGTGAACCTGGTGATGAACTGTATGTCTATCATCCAAGAACCAGTCTATCTGAGTAAGAAGTTTATTAACTAAATAGACACAGAGTGACTGTTTATATATCCACAATGCCCAAAGACCATTTTTAAATTGTAGAACAGTTGCAATTAAGCATCACCAGTGAAGGATGTTTGTCATTCATTTTCAAAGACAACAACATCAGGGAGGTGATGCCATGACAAGAAGGTGAATTGAGTTTTGAGTGAGGGGGTGCTGTATTATATCACCAACCTCACCCTTCTCTAGAGCTATCTGCATCCAGTGGCTAGATATGAATCAGGATGATTGGAGATGGCCCTGGATATGAGGTAAGCAGGGTTAAATGAAATTCCCAAGATCACACAGCTAGATAATTGTTAAATGTCTGAGGCTTGATTCAAACCCCTGTCCTCCTGACTCCAAGGTCAGTGCTCTATCCACTGCACCACCCAGCGTCCATTGAAATAGTGAAAAGCTTTTAAAAAAGTGAAATATGCTATTTATCTACATCTTATCTCCTTCATTTTCTGTTTAAAGATCCTTTGAGAGCAGGGACACGTTTTGAGTGATTTGTCCATTTCATGACCAACTGTATATTGTTCTTAGTAGACATTTCTTTTATTTTTTAGGTTTTTGCAAGGCAAACGGGGTTAAGTGACTTGCCCAAGGCCACACAGCTAGGTAATTATTAAGTGTCTGAGACCGGATTTGAACCCAGGTACTCCTGACTACAGAGCCGGTGCTTTATCCACTATTCCACCTAGCCACCCATTAGTAGACATTACAATGAAGATGTGATGAAATGAATATGCTTTTCATGTTTGAATGCAAAATCTTTTAAACTATTTGGATGGAAAGAAGTCATCCTGCCAGGACTTTGGAGTTACAATGTAGAATAAAGTTCTCTTTAGATCAGATAATTTATTAAGGCAGCATTGTCCAGCCCCACTGACCACCAGCTCTTAATGAATACAGAAGCTACTTTTTCTTCCTCCCAAGCAGAACTCTATAAAAAGTAATTGACAGCGATTGCAACTCTATCTGTGGCAGTTTATGAGGGTGATTTGCAGATAGGCTGAGTTACAATGCTATTGTAACACCTCATCAAAATTCTTATCCAGTTTTGAAGCAGTGACTTAAGACAAGTGGACCAACCGATGACTGGTTGGATCAATTCCAGCAATTTACCCAAAGCACCAAATGACCCTTTTCAGTTAATCTCTGTTATTTCTCCCTCTCCTTGGTGTGACAATAGGAGTAGAGATTGTGCCAAAGGGTCATGATATCTTCCCAAATTTTCTGCTTGAAAGCAAGAGGCTCTCTGGCAAGGAGTACAACTTCTCAGCTTGACTAAGACACTTCACCACTGGAGCTAACAATGAAGGGGTCAAGCAAAACAAGTTCTGTAGGCCACCCAGTTGTATCTCTGTGCTTTCATTTTTAAAGGTACAATTCTACCAATATGGCAAGTGGATATATAGGCAGGAATTAACAGTATTTAAGCACAAAATGACAATAATTTATGCAAACATAATTACATAATTAAAACATTCATTTCCACCTAAAGTCAGTTTTCTGAAGGTAATGGAAACCAATATGGCTTTTCTAAGGCAACATCTGGCAGTTAAATCCAAAACGAGAATCTCAGTACTGAGAGAATATATTAAGTATGGGGAGGAAAAGCATGGGTAGGGGAAGGGAGGAATTATTACTTTTGTTAAATTATCTTTTGAAAAAGCAAAATACATGCATTATAAGTAGTGATTATAAAGTATTCCAAAATATAATCTAAAAATAAGGAACCAAAAAAAGAATTGGTTTTCTTCCTATGTTTATAATAGAAAAATTTAGTCCTTGAGATCTAACTGAAAGATTTCATGCTGATGTAAATAAACAGTTTAAGTAAGCAACTAATCCATTCAGGTATGATAGATTTACTGACAGATAAATTTATTAAAAAAAAAACCTGAGAAAAGGCAGTACAAAACACTATTTTTGCAAGATTTATATGAGCGTATTGGGTTAATATATTGTATCCAGTAGATTTTTATGTTAATTTAAATGAAATAGGAGGAGAATTCAATATGTATTTTATAATTACAAAATGCCCAAAGATATTCAAAAGCTTTTGGTAGGTAACTGAGCAAAGAAAATTTCAATTCATACTTTAGTTAAAAGATCCCTTTCTGAAAACATATCACTACCTTTGGGAAAATGTCTGCCTTCTAACTTTATGTATTATTGTCCAGTCCATTGAGTAAAGGCAAACTGTGCCTGAAAGCATTATTTTTTTTAACTTATGACCAACTACTTTATCAAATGAAGAAAATCATCTCTGATGGGAAAAATAAATATAACACATTACTAGGGTCTCATCAACTAATTTCCTTTCATTTTATGGGGGTACTGTGAAAAACAAAATGCAAAATAAATCAAGAATTTGACTTAAAAGTGCATTTATATCTTAATAGCCTACCAACAGTATTGGTTCATGGAGGACTGAAAAGAAAAAGCAGTCTTTACCCTCCTCATCAGGAAAGAAGCTGCTAAAATCAGTGTGATTTAACTGTTATAGTTACATTTTCATATTCCCAAAGAGAACTTAAAAGATGTTGTACTCCTGGGAGTGGAATGGCACTAGTTAGAATTTCAAGTAAGCTGTAGAGACTTGATTTTCTTCAAGACTATGACAGCAAAACACAAACCAAAATAGTTCAACCCTGGAGGAGAGATTTAGTATTTAGGGACCAGTCTCACGAATAATCAGAAAGCCCATGAGAAGAATGGCACCAACTAGCAACTGAGGAAAATTTTCTACTCATTGGTGACCTTCAGTGAAAACTGTGTCTGAATTTATATAACTTAAAAGCACTGAAGGATTAATAATTCTTGGAAGAATTTCTTTGCTGACACAGTCAAAACCAAATAAAAAAGGTGTCCTCTACCTTTCCAGAGTGTAGTTTCAAATTTCTCTTTTTATCCAATAGGAATAGAAAAATTATAGTATGAAGATGTGGGTTTAATTCCTAGCTCCAAGACTTACTTCTTCAGTGACTTAGTATAAGGGATAATATCTTGAGTATAAAAACAGAGGAGGGATGGTAGAACTATTTACTAGAAAGGTCACAAAAGTGTTTTCCAAAGAAAACTGCTAAAATTTGTGACATGTCAATTCTGAAACAATTAAAGGAGTGACTTTGAAATAGCACAAAACTACATCACATTTCCTATTTTCTAACTATTCTTCCCTATCATAGCATAATATTTACATTTGAGAAATTGTTAAATTTTATATATGAAAACAACCACTCTGCCCCTTTTCTCTCTTGAAAGAATTTTACTTTGTTTGAATTAACATTCACCTTGATGTGAAAACATAGTTTAAGGAGTTCTTAACCAGAGATCTTAGGAGCATTTTTTGTCATAATAACTACATTTCAATATACATAGTTTTGGTTTCTGATATGTACTTATGACCATTTGAGAAGGTGATAACTCTAAGACATAGGCAAAGTCAAATATATTATGGGAATCAAAGAAGAGTAATCAATTAGAAAGGAAAGGATCAGCAGAAGGCATATGGAGTAGATTATCCCTGCAGTGTCTAATCATTTTCCTATTTATTTTATCATTCTTAGCCTAAGAAGACAAGCAGGTATATGAGAATAGTTATGACAGCTATAGGAGTTAAATTCTGAATTCTCAGTTCTTTGTGAATCACTGGCAGGAATAAGACATCATCTAGTACCAACATTGATTATCTGTTTCCTTGAGGAGTCTTCCCCTCCTCATTCTGAATCCTTCCCTTGCATTTTTTCAATTTGATAAAATCTATCCCATCTTATTTTTGGATAGCCTATTTTGGTGAGGAAAAAACAAATACTTCAGCCATTTCCTAAAGAAAATATTGAGATTAGACATTAGGTTAAATCCCAGGTAATAGCTCTGGAACCCACGTCATTGTTTTTTAATTTTACTTGATAGAAAATGTAAGCAGAACAATCTTTTGGGAAGAAAGTGATAGCTTTAAAGAAATTCTTTGAATAATTCTTTCCATTCTGGTAACAAAAACAATCTTAAAATTTGGGGTTTGCCAGGTTTTGAAATAGCCCTGAATTTATCTGTCATGCCTATCTGCTTGTAATCACTCATTATTATGCCTTAAATCTCATTTCCTTTGTCCAAAGGGCAAAGTAATATCATCTATCTTTCTGAGAAGAAAAATGATTGTAGACAAATTCTATTGTCACTTGCTACATTTTAGTTTTAAAAAATGAGCATAATATTACTGTTGCCACAGGCTGCTACTACAAGTAGAGAGCAGTTTTACATAGGGTCAGTTAGCTTAAGGCCAACCAGATCCATGCCAAGGGACTGTCTTACATGTGAACCATGACCTAATTGGATCCTATTGGTACTTCATTATCTAGGTCTGAGCTAATGGACTCTATGATGAAATCAAAGGACTATCTAACAATAATAAAAATATCACTAAAAGTCCCCACTGTGTGTTTATAGCAATTATAGTTCTTTTTATATTTCAAAATGTAAGGATCAAAGCTTTACTGAAGAAATGAAGAAAAAATTTCATATGATAAAAATGAATGCAACCTGAATTTAAAATTATAGATTTTTCTGTAACAAAAACCACCTTCAAAAACAGTTGAAAAATGATAATTCTCAAATTTCTGATTCAGATCATGTTTATCATTTCTAATCAAATGTTCATAATTCCATTTTTCAAGTACATCTATATGCTTATTTTATTTTTATACAAATGTTTTTTTATACATTATTAAAATCTTCTTGTTTAAAAGTAAACATAACACTCCCACCCCCCAAAAATAGACCTTCATGAGCAATAAAGGAAAGAAGAAAAATTAAAATTAAAAAAAAATAATAATAGGGGCAGCTAAGTGGCACATTGAACAGAGCAACGGCCCTGGAGTCAGAAGCTGTGTGACCCCAGGCAAGCCACCCAATCCCATCCACCCTACAACCACCCCCTTCAAATAATAATAATAATAATAATAATAATAATAATAATAATAATAATAATAATAATAATAATAATGCTTCAGTATGTTCTCCAACACCACCATCTCTGTCACGGGTGGATCACATTCTTTAGGATAAGTTCATCACAAAAGCTACTTCCATAATTTTCCACTGTTGTCATTACTAATCGTATTTCCCTCCATCGTACTTCCCCACTACCTTACACTGTATTTTCTCTCTCCTTTCACTCTGTCCCTCTTAAATGATCTGTAGGGTAGCTGAGTGGCACAGCAGACTAATCACCAGCCCTGGGGCCAAGAGGTCCTAAGCCCACATAGCACCCCTAAGGCCCAGAAACCAACTGGCCCTGTAGTCCTAGACAGGCCATCCAATCTCAGCCCCTTACAAGAAGTAAAAAAGAAAATGTATTATATCTGATCATTCTCCCCTGCAGTCCGCCCTCTCCTCCATTACTCACATCCCCCCCCCCCATTCCCCTGTCCCCCTTCTCTCCTTCTTATTCTAGATGTCTATACCCTGTAGATTATATTTGCTGTTTCCTCTCAGAGCCACCTCTGATGAGAGCAAAAGTTCCTTCATTCCCCCCCTCACCTTCCCCCCTTCCCTATCATTGCAATAACTCATTGTAATAAAAAATCTTATTATATGAAATATCTTAGCCTACTTCACCTCTCCTTTCTCTTACTCCCAGTATATTTACCTTTTAGCCATTGATTGTTTTTACAATATATTATATCTTCTACTTCGGTTCTCTCCTGTGCTTCATCCATAAAACCTCCTTCTACCTACTCTATTAAATGAGAAGTTTCATATGAGTATTATCAGTGTCATTTTTCTATTCCGAAATACATGTAGTTCATCATCATTAAGTCCCTCATATTTTACCCTTCTTCTCCGCTCTCTGAGTCCTGTACCTGAAGATCAAACTTTCTGTTCAGCTCTGGCCATTCCAACAGGAACATTTGAAATTCCTCTCTTCATTGAAAGTCTATCTTTTTCCCTAGAAGAGGACATTCAGTTTTGCTGGGTAGTTGATTCTCAATTGCATTCCTAGCTCTTTTGTCTTCCAGAATATTATATTCCAAGCCCTACGAGCCTTTAATGTAGTTGCTGCTAGGTCCTGTGTGATCCTGACTGCAGCTCTATGATATTTGAATTGTGTCCTTCTGGCTACTTGTAATATTTTCTCTTTGACTTGGGAGTTCTGGAACTTGGCTATAATATTCCTGGGGACTGTTTTTTTTTGGAATCTCTTTCCAGGGGAGATCAGTGAATTCTCTCAATTTCTATTTTGCCCTCTGCTTGTAGGATATCTGGGCAATTCTCCTGTAGGAATTCTTTAAAAATGATGTCAAGGCTCTTTTCTTGATCATGACTTTCAGGTATCCCAATAATTTTTAAATTATCTTTCCTGAATCTGTTTTCCAGAGCAGTTGTTTTTTCAATGACATGATTCATATTTTCTTCTAATTTTACATTCTTTTGGTGATGATGTATTGTGAGCCGACTTCTCATGAAGTTAGCAGCTTCTTCAGCTCCATTCTACATCTGAAGTATTTGTTTCCCTCAGAGAGCTTTCTTATTTCTTTTTCCATCTGGTCAATTCTGCTTTTTTAAAGCATTCTTCTTGTCAATAACTTTTTGAACTGTTTTATCCATTTGGCCTAAGCTAGTTTTTAACATACTATTTTCTTCAGCATTTTTTTTTTGGATTTCCTTGACCAAGCTGCTGACTTCTTTTTCATGTTTTTCCTGCATCCTCTCATTTCTTTTCCCAGTTTTTCTTCTATCTCCCTCACTTGACTTTCAAAATATTTTTTGAACTCTGTCATAGCCTAAGCCCAATTTCTGTTTTTCTTGGAGTCTTTAGATGCAGGAGCTTGGACTTCCCCATCTTCTGACTGAGTATTTTGATCCTTCTTGGGACCATAAACAAAGTATTTCTCAATGGTGTTCCTCTTTTTTCTCTGTTTACTCATTTCTGCCTGTTTTGGGGTATTTCCTGAGTTTTTGAGTATTATTGGGACACCCTCTCCCAACAAGGATCTCAAGTATGTGAAGTTCTGTCCTCTCTCCTGGTCTGTGAATGACCACAAGTGCACCCCTCTGCCATGTGACTGAGGTGGAGGGGGGGGCTCTGTTCTATGGGGGGGCCTAGACTGTGATCAGGATCTGAATGTGATCAGAGCCCCAGAGTCCTTTTCCAGGGGACAGAGGACAGACCTTGGAAGTCTCTCAACTTCCCTACTTAGACTGAGTACTCGAGGCTGAGTTACCTGGGGGCTCTTGCTTACTGGCTTAGCCTTCTTCCAATTCTTGGATCTGGGCTGCTGCTGCCATGCTGCTTGCTGAATGCCCTGAGGGCTGGGCTTCACATGCTCGATCTGCCAAGTTGTACCTGGTGCTCCTGAGTGTAGGTCAGGACACTGCCCCCGCTGCCATGAGCCTTGGCTCCTAGCACCCTGGGGTTGCCTCTGGGAGGCTGAAGTTCCTTCACTCTGGTGGACACCCCTCTAACCCCATGGAACTGAGTCTTTCTACTATTTTCCTGGTTACCTTGTGCTGGAGAACTGCCTCACTGGATCCCTCTGTGGGTTCTGTCTCTTGAAAATTTAGTTAGAATCCTTATTTTATAAGTTTTGAGAGAGAGCAACTAAGAGAGACTCTTCTCCTGTCACTATCTTGACTCCCTCACAATTCTTTCTGTCAATATTCAGCATTTTTACAGCATGATATTCTCTTTTATTCTTTAAGAATAGGACTGAATGTGGGTCTGAAAGACTCGGAGTTACAAAAAGGAATTTCTGGCCTTTAAACAGAAGATTTGAGAGTGTAATGGTGGACAAGGCCATTAACCTCTCAGTTCCCTAAGGAGGTCTCTACACCTGCTAGTTTCAGAGAAGAGGCAGAATAGCATTGGTTAAGGGTGTTTCTTGTGCCAATTAAAACTACAGGTTTGATCCCTATTAAATTATTATTATTTATTCCCTAAAAAAAGACAAATTTAACTAAGAATAAAAGCAAGATTTAGAAGACCCTAAAGTTCTAGGGGGAAAAATGAATTCAAAATTTTTCAGCTGATCAAAAGGAAAGATGATATAAATGATATATAGCATTCTAATTAAATCTCATAGAAACATAAGAATTATTGCTAAAAATCTGATTAAATAGGAAGAAAATAAAATCAACTAAATACCAAATTAGAATTGACATTTGGAAACAAAATAGTACAATGAATGTCTTCCTTTATTTGTTTAAACTATTTAATCAGAAAAATTTCTAAAATATAATGATTGTATTTTTTTCCTTTCTGTTACAGGGCATTTTCCCTGGGCATATTTGATTATGATAATTTTAATAATTACATTAACTTAATATTTTAAAAATACATGAAGAATATCTGGGGAATAGGTGAATCCAAAAAGGTAAGTGCATTCAAATTATTTATTAGGCATTTGATCTTTGGTGAATTGAATTGAATTCAACACTCCACAATGCCTTTCACTTAGCAGATGCCTAATATATGTGTGCTGAATGTTCTGGAATAGGCCTAGCCCGCTGCAGAGAACTGCAAAGAACAGATATTTGTCTTAGTTCATTTCGCCAACATGACAGTCATTTCACAAGGCTGTATGCAATTACATAAATTTGGAATGCATTCAAACTAAAGTACTTCATATTGCAAAATGCAATGCAAGGTATAGGATAGAAAACAAATAGCAATGAGACTAACAAGTATGCAGAGAATACATGGGTTTTAGAAATGTCATTAAATACACTAATAGAATAGATATTTGCATACACATTTTAAAAATAATTCCACTAAAGTTTTATGCCTGTGCTTCATCAGATGGTGATGGACACTCTTGATTGTCCCAAGTTGTGACAGTGGAGAAAGCCTTGTCAGAAGTAGAACATATAGTATATGAGATGGGAGAGACTTATGACCAAAGGGAGGGTTAATTTCTTCCTTCCTTTCTCTTTCTCCCTTCCTTCCTTCCTTCCTTCCTTCCTTCCTTCCTTCCTTCCTTCCTTCCTTCCTTCCTTCCTTCCTTCCTTCCTTCCTTTCTTCTTTCCTCCTTCTTTCCTTTCTTCTTTCCTTCTTCTTTCTTTTCTTTCCTCACTTCCTTGTCTCTTTCTTTTCCTTCCTTCCTTCCTTTATTTATTTTTGGTTGTCTATTTGTTTGGTCATTCATTCACATCAACATACATAAACACATAAGGACTCATAATTCCTTGTCATCCCTCAAACCTTTCTACTACCTGGACTACTTTCCCCCAATAACCTCTCATATTTCATATCCATTACTTTCATCAAATTGACCTCTAGAAAACTGCTAAACATGAATTTCATCATTTCCTAGCAGTTCTTTAAGTCACAATATAATAACATTGACGTGTTTCTTGTAATTACTTTGTCACACTGAGAGTTTCTTCATTCTCTTCCAATTAGGATATAAGTTCCTCTGTGGCAGATATAGTCTTTTTAAAAAATATTTTACCTATTTATTTTTCCAACTACATGCAACACTAGTTTTCAACAATCATTTCAAAATCATGGTTTTGAGTTTTATATTTTTCTCATTCATTCCCTTCACTTTCCCCTCCCCCTGATGGAAAGCAATCTAATATAGCCTATATACATATAACCATGCTGAACATGGATTCATATTAATCATGCTGGGAAAGAAGATCAAAAGGATCAAAATGGAAATCAAATGAATCAAAAATCAAATCAATGGAATCAAATTTTATCAAAATGGCAAAAAATATTAGCGAGAAAAAAATACATGACATCTAAGACAACTTTTAAAAAGTGAAGATAGTAAGCTTTGGTCTGCATTTAAACTCCACAGTTCCAACTCTAAATATGGATGGCATTTCCATCATGTCTTTTAGAATTGTCTTTGATTACTGCACTGCTGATATGATGTCCATCATAGTTGATCATCACCCAGTATTACTGTTAGTGTGTAGAATACAGAACTAGTCTTCTATTTCCTTTTTAACCTAATCTGCCCCAGAATTTTCCATGCAGTGTTTAATGTAATGCTCAATAACATGTAATGTTTAATCATGTCCTATCTGCCAGGTGCTGTGTGAGGCACTAGGAATAAAATGATGATCAATGAAATAATACTTTGACATAAGAAACTTGCTTTCTAATGGAGGAGATAACATGAGTGGGTATGTGGGGTAGGAATGTGCTATATACATATATATATATATATATACATATATATATATATATATATATATAACGATTTGGAGGTCATTCAGACTACAAATACTAGATGTTTCAAAATGTTATGCAAGGTGTGTTGTTCCATAGTTTCAGCTGTGTATGTGTATGTAAGTATATATAGCAAAAATATAAGGTTCATATATACTATATAATCAGATACATAGCAACTTAGGAAGAAAAGTACTTGCAATTGGAAGAATCAGAAGAGTTATTAAAGAAGATTTTAAGTGAGTTGTATCTTTAGAGAAGAACAGGATTATATGAGACAGAATTAAAAGGGGAGTGAATTTCAAGAATGTGGATCATCCAAAGTCAACTCATGGGAAATGGAAGAGGAAGTGCAAGATGTGAGAAAAGAGAGAAAATCAGTTTGCTATAGATTGTAGAGTGTTTGGAAGAAATGTGGATCCAATTATGATAGAAAGATATATTGCATTAAGGTTGGGTAGAACCTTAAAATCTATCACAGAAATTTATCTTTTATTCCAGAAACAACAGGAAGACATTTTTGCTGATTGAGCATGGAAATCATATGTCAAATTCATACTTAAGAAATTGGCATTAGGGTGTAGGATTAACTTGGACTCAGTGTATAGAATTTTGAGGTAAAGGTGTCAAGTAAAATAGAACATTGTGAGAACTAATGATGGCCTGATATAAAGTAGTAGCTACATGAGTGAAAAGGAATCAGATACAAACGATTTTGCTAATATAGAAATAAAAAGATTTGGTAAGTGATTGAATATAGGGAGTGAGGTAGACAGAATAATGCTATATTTAAAAACCTGGGAAAATGAAAGAAAGGTTATGCCTTTGACAGTAATGTGAAAGTTTGAAAGTAAGAGGATTTAGATTGGAAGACTATGGATATAGATTTAATATGCCCCTAGGACATCCCAATTTGAAATGTCCAAAAAGTAATTGGTGATGCATAGTTGAAGCTCAGGGTAGACTTCTATGCTCCATAAATGGATCTGGAAATCATACATTTGATGATAATTATTAAATCTGTTGTAATTGATAAGGTCACTGAAATAATGAAAGAGGACTTTGGATTATTTTTTAGGTTTTTTTGCAAGGCAAATGGAGTTAATTGGCTTGCCCAAGGCCACATAGCTAGGTCATTATTAAGTGTCTAAGCCTGGATTTGAACTCAGGTACTCCTGACTCCAGGGCCGGTGCTTTATCCACTGTGCCACCTAGCCACCCCAAAAAGAGGACTTTGGAAAGAATTTTAATTGAACACCCACAACTAAAGGGCATGATGCAGATAATGAACCAACAAAAGAGAGAGACCAATCAGATGAGCAAGAGGCAAACCAGTATAGAGTCATGAGAATATAAAAGATAATGTGTACATAAGAGAAAGAGGTGGTTAACTATCAAATGAAGTAAATAGGGCAAGAAAGATAAGAACTGAGAAAAGACATTCAGATTTGCCAATTAAGATATCACTATAATTTTATAGAGAATATTGAGTAATGAAGTTAGAAGCCATAATGCATAGGCTTACTAAGTGAGTAAAAGAAGAGGAAGAGAAGGCATCAAAGGTAGGCAGCTTCTTCAAAGGATTTGTCTAAAAAAGAAGGAAAAAAGCAGAATGATAGCTTGAAGGCTGGCACATGCTAGTGGAAATTTGTTAAGATTAAGAGAATATAGATATGTTTGAAATGAAAGAGGAAAAGAAAAGGAAGACAAGTTAATTTACGATTGACTATCTAGCAATCAGTACTGGTCAGCAGTTAATTTTAAACAATACTATAAGCAAATGAGATATGGCTTCAGGATGAGATAATTGAATAGAGAAGCCATGTGAAACTTGAAATCTTAGAAACATGATTGTCTACGCAATTTGACATATGTGTATAATATACGGGGTGTTTTACAAAACTCTACTAGTTATGATTCTTTCATGCTAAAGGTTATATGCATGTGAAAACCAGTAAAATGCTCACAAAAATTGTAAAGAGTGGATGTTTAAAGGTTTCACTTTTATTATAAATGACATTTTTTAAATTAGGGAATTATTTTAATAAACATTTACATTTATTTTGATTATTTTTAACCTTTCTAATCTCTTTTGCTTTATTCTCAAATTATATTATCATCTACAAATAATTTTAATATTCCATTTTAGGTTCTGTATGAGTGAATTTAGAGTAACTAACATTAGAAATGTGTCCCATGATTTTCAAGGTAGCGTGCATTATTTGAAACCTATGATATTGATAGTTAAAAACTTCATCAATCCCATTTTACAGATTAGGAAACTGGGGCCCAGAAATATTTAGTTACTTGGCTAAGTCACTAAATTGGCAAAAAGCAAAGCCAGGAGTTGAGTCCAGATTTACTAAAATCCAAGCATTTGTCCTACTATGCGAAAGCTTTTATTTACTTAAAACATAGAGATAAGATAAATATAACATAAATAAAATATAGGAAAATTTAAAATTCCATTCCTTCAAGGGTTTGTAATTTCTTTAGGTATTCCTTCCAACAATACAGATTCTAGGTCCATAGGCTATAGGGTAAAGTAATTGAGCTTCAAGAATTGTTATTTGCAGGAGGGATGGTATTTCAGAGAAAGCTGGAAAGACTTACATGAATTGATGCTGAGCAAAATGAACAGAACCAGAAGAACATTATACACCCTAACAGCAATATGAGGTGATGTTCAACCTTGATGGACTTGCTCATTCCATCAGTGCAATAATCAAAGACAATTTTAGGGTATGTGTGATGGAGAATATCATCTGTATCTAGAGAAAGAACTGTGGAGTTTAAACAAAGACCAAAGACTATTACCTTCAATTTTAAAAAAAAATGTTGTCTTATGTACTACATAATTTTGATATCTCTATTTTTTCCTCAAGGATATATTTTTCCTTTGACACATTTAATTTTGATTACTACATAACATAGAAACAATGTAAAGATTATCAGGGGGGAGGGAAGGGGGGAAACAGTAAAATTCAAAACCTTACCAAAAAATGATAGGTAGAAACTGCTATTATATATAATTGGAAAACAAATAAAATATTTATATAATAAAAAAGAGTTGTGGTTTAAAAATCTATTACACTATGATCAATCTGGATGTGAAATTTAAATAGGTTTGCCCTTAGTCACCAGATGATACAATATATGACTTCCCCATAGCTGAAATCTTTCAACTTGATAGGATCAAGAGGAAGCCCCAAGAAGGAGCTGCCATAAGATGAATTAGAGCCAAATGGAATTTTTTCAAGTGTTTGTGTATGATGCTTCTTTCATCTTGATATGATTGATGACATTGGAAAGATTGACATTTAAGTGGATGAGTTCTCATTAATTGATGTTATGCTGACTACATAAATGTTTTAAAATGTTCTGAGGTGTTGGGTGATTACAATTATTTTCATTGCAGTTTAGTAAAGGTTTCAATGGAGAGTGTAAGAATGATTTATATTCAGAGCTATTCATAAGAAATGTGACTCCCCATGGAATAATTTGAGCACCTGCTGAGTAGTTAAATGGCTAGTATGAAACTGGTTGCTGGTTTTAATATAAAACTATCTGTTCTCGGCTATTTCCTTTATTACTACTAATTTAAGCAGCAGTTTCTCATATGGCTATAGAAATGAATTGCTGAATGACCTTTGGTGAATTTATTAACTAAGCTGTGCCTTGGTTTGCTCACCTGTGAAATGGCACATCATGACTTTGTATCTAATAGCAAATAAATACATCAATACCTAAAGGATCCATGTGATTTCTTGAAGTTTGCAATCTCTATAAATCTGGGTCTGTTAGAGGTGACAGAGTTTTTGATAGTTCTCTTACAACATATCCTAAAAATAATTATTATAACAACTCAGTACTACATAAATGTCCATGTCACAGCAATCTTTGGAATAAACTGAGGGCTCTGTACCAAAAAAGCAATTAATTTGGCACCTTTCTTGAGCACTCCTTGCTGAAGAAAAAAGAAAAATTTGTAGAAAATGTATAAATCCCAGTGCCAGTGAAGGAATTAAGAGAATATATTGTGTCTTCTGTAGGGATGTGACAGAATAAAAGTATTAAGTCCATTTTGAGGAAAAAATGCATATGTATTAGATATTATAATCTTCCATTACAGTGAATTACATTCTGTAATCCTTCATTATATATTGAAGGACATAGCATAGCTTTCCTTTCTGATGCTTAGGTCAGCAAGAGTATTTGAATGCCACAAATGAAGCAAGATAGTATGGTCTGGTTCTGATTATCTCAATTATTCGTGAGCATGTTGCTTTTTCATTATTAATTTGTAAATCGATTCCCATTTCTTTTTCTTGCTGAGTGAGCATTACTTCAAAGATCACAGGTGTGAAATGATATTCTTTTTTTAAAAAGTAGCTAACCTTTATAATTATTCCTATTCATTTTTATTTATACAGGTTCAGTATGATGCATAAAATATTAATAAGCTAGGCCCCTGCCCTGAAGAGCTACCATGTAGAAATCATTAATAAACTGCATGACAGTAAAAATCTTTTTTACATTATTATTACATTTTAAATATGTTTCATATGAGAACACCAGAGGTCTTACAGTATAGCTTGCAGATGAATTAATAATTTAGGATTGTGCATTACTATCTTGTTGCCATATAAAGGAATACAGTTCTACTTCCTGCCTTTCCAGGCACTGGGTTTCATTGGGAAAAGTTATTCTATGTGTCTAGGTCTCTCTCTCGTTGGTAAGATGGAACTTGAATTCTATCACATAGGACATAAAGATAGATATCCCCTGGATAATGAGGCCTATAATCACTGAAAATTGTCAATAATTACTGCTTATATAATTAGAGTACCTGGAAAGTATTAAATATGCTTTTATTGTTGCATTGAAAGTTCAGGTTTTATGAGCATAGAAATGAACTCTTAGAGCAATCTAAAACTTAATATTCTTGCCAAATTCTGACAAAATGCTGAGCAAGCATAAACACATCAAACTCTTCCATGTATCATTAAAATTTCAGTGAATGTTTATTTGAACCATAGTTATATACTTGCTTATGAAATATATAACTTCAGAGGCATCAGGATACATTGGAGAAAGAAGTAAAACTTTTGTTGGTCAATAAGACCCAAGTTCAGACCCAAGTTGTGTGACCACTGACAAGTCATTTCCTGACACAATTCTAAAATTAAAATTACAGATTAGAGGAGGGAATTTTCACATCAACAAAAATGTCAAAAGTGTCATTAGCACTGTTTATTCTTTCACTTCACTCAAGAATGTCAAATTCTTTCTTATTCCTTTAACCTTGATAGCTCTTATCCTTTATCTTCTTCACTTGGTAATAGGTCAGGACAACTATGGCTCTATCTTTAGAAACACTTATGCCTTCACATGACTCTTAGCAATATTTGTTCTAGGTGCCAATAATTTCCTTAAAACATCTCTGTTACTTTGTGAAATAGTTATTATTGGTTCTCTATCCAGAACATTTTGGATAATGTCCATAGCCTTGATGCCCTAAATCCTATCTGCTTGCCTTTATTCACGATTGATTGGTATATGTGGTATTTCTATATCTAATATTGATTCCCACTTCACTGACTTAGGATTCCTTCCCTCATGATAAACGAAGCTTCACTTGACAAAAATTAGTATCTCACTGGACCCAGACTTTTTCCCTTTTTTTGTTTTTTTGGTTTATTATTCTTTTAAAATATCAAATAAAATTGAAGAGCTTTTAAAAAGGTTATTTTTTGTTTATTTTTATAAATCACTTCATCATTTGGAAAAGGTAGTTCCCTCTAATCCGCACTTTTGGATCCAGTTCTAAAATGGTCCTTTTAGTCCTTAATTTGTCAAGAAACATCCCAACTTAATACTGAGATGTTTTTTTTTCAATCACTGTTTTTAGAATCTTTCCATTCAATTCTAGTTAGTCTAATCCAGTTCAAATCTGATTGCAGACACTGACTACCTGTGTAACCCCGTTTGCCTCAATTTCCTCATCTGTAAAATGAGTTGGACAAGGAATTGGCAAACTACTCAAGTATCCTTGCCAAGAAACTCCAAATGGGGTTTGGACATGACTGAAAGGACTGAACAACAATAGATACCTCACCTAGCTCCTCTGCACCCCATACAATTCATCTGCAAAATGCAGAGTTTTGTTTTTTTTTAAGAAGAAAATAGAGACAAAAGAAGGTTGAATGTCCAAATGCATTTAAATTACGTAATTATCTACAATAAATTTACACATAATTGGATGGCACTCTCCTGTTGGTTCCCATAACCAGGTTGTATGGATGTTATCAAAAAGCAGAGTAAGAACTAAGGAGGAACAGCTGTGTTAATGAATTTAAAAGGGTGTGAGAGAAGGTCTTGATCATCTTAATGAGAAGGAAATAAACTGCTGACTTTTTTAGAGGTGAATTACTTTTAGGTGATAAGGGTACTAGTTTTAAAACAAAATTTCTTTTTCAGTAATCTTAATGACCCAATCAAAAGAGATCATTCACCCTCTAAAGCCTAAGAGAACAATTTAATCTATACTCTTTATTGCTCAAATTCTTGTTACCTAAGAGAAGGCACCTCTCCCTAGTCACCCTTAAAACAAGGTAAGAAATTTAAATGGTTTCCTATGTCATTTAAAAGGGTCACAGAACTAGAGCATGCCAGAGGCCATCTAGAACAATTTCTTCATTTTATGGAGGAGGAACTGAATGAAGCTCAGGGAAGTTAAATGACTTACTTGCCCTAAGTCTCCCAAGTAGATAACAATTTAAAGCTGGATTTATGTTGTCTGATCTTTCTTCTTCTTGTTCAGTCATGTCTGTTCTTTGTGACCCCATGAATAATATCACACCAATACTGTATAAGTGATTTTATTGGCAAAGATATTGAAGTAGTTTACCATTTACATCTCCATGTCTGACCGTGGAACCACTCATTATTCCACTGGGCAACAAAATCTTCCTTATTTCCCAATTTGACTTCCAGGGAAACCAAACTGGGGTATTTTTCTTTGCAAATAACTTGATATATTTCTTATTTCCTTTGATCAACCATATTTTTAGCAGTTTGTGTCTATAATATAGTTCTCTGAGCAACATAGGAAACCAAAAAAGATGAATAACCTTTAATTCAGTAAAAAATGGCTGAATGAGAATAAAGAAAAATTAAAAAAACCAGCGAAAGGAAAAACAAAGTATTTGTGACATCTATGCATATGTGCCAATCTATAAATGATTCAATGTTTGGAACTCCCGATTGTGGTCACACCATCCATCTGTATCTATAGCCACCGAGCTGTGACTTGGTAGCTAGCTAAGTTCTAAAGAGGTGCCTGAAGAACATTGAGATAAAGGAACTTGTTCAGGCAGCAATAAAAGGGGGAATTTTAAAGTATCTTTAATTCCAGATCTATCATTCTATTCATTATGTCAGACTGCCTCTTAAAACAACATACAAAAATCATAAAGCAATGAACATTTTACATACAAGTGGACAGATTACACCATTTACTAATTAACAAACCATCCACTCACAATGTGACTGAGACTATATTAATCCCTAGGGAGGAAAAAAAAGCTAAAAAATAAATCCCAGTCAACAAGGGTCAGGCATTCAAGTGGAAAGGCAACATAACATTTATAACATAAATAGTTATATATATGGGATTATCAGGGCAGACAGGAATTAATGGATGATTTTATAAATAGTGCAATGATGGTCTAGAATAATAAGAGAAAGGGATGGGCATTTGAATTGAAGACAAAAGGGAAGAAAACAAGGAGGTAGAATGGCAATATACTAGGAAGTTTACAAAGCTGGATCTAACGTAGAATACTATGATGTGAGATGATGAGAAAGCAAGTAGGGAAGATTGTCTGTATAGAGGCTTATGATTCATGCTGACCAGTTGTAATGTGTTGTGTATAGTAGGTAATTATAATGACCTTTGTGAAAATTTTTATTGTACCATGTGAGATGAATAGGCAAAAATGGGACCTAAAAATATAACAAAAACAAAAGGCTTTAACCTTCAGAACACAACAGAAAATCAAGTTGTTTGATTACTGTGGAGCAGCTAGAAACAGCACTAGATTTTGAAGCAGGGGAAGCCTATGCTAGAATCCTATCTCCTACACTTAATAGTAGGGGAAATCATTTCTCTCTTTCTAAGATTTAGGTTTCTTATAGTAATACGCAAACTATATCATGAAGTTATTAAGAAGATTAGAAGAAAAAACTCTTTTGTAATAACAAGATGATCAAATGAAATAATGAGTGATATTTAAAGTCTGCCCAATTATTATTATTATAGGACTGGTTCTCAAATATTTCGATGGCACTCAGACAGAAATAGGTCTGGGATAATTTGTTATCATGCTATTCCCTTTTATATTTAATCTGGAATCTTGCACAAGTAGATAAAATGACTTTTTTTGTAGTTAAATGAAAGCAATGGCATGTGACTTCATATTGTGAAGGTTCATTTAAGGTTTTTGGTGGACTTTGGAAGCAGGGTGAGAGGTACCTCATTTTCTTCCCACATGATTTAGATTTTTCTGTTATTTTCTTATTCAGTCATTTCATTAGTGTCCAACTTTTAATGACCCTTTGGGAATTTGCTTGGCAAAGATACTGAAATAGTTTACTATTTCCTTCTCAAGCTCATTTTACAGATAAGGGAACTGAGGCAAATTGGGTTAAATGATTTGTCCAGGGACATACAAATACTACATGTTTGAAGCTGAATAGGAACTTAGGTCTTTCTGGCCCCAAGTCTGCTGCTCAATCCCTGCACCCCTTAACTGCCCATTTCTGCTATTATTTGGCATTTTGACATTTTTCCTTTCCACATAGTTTAGAGATTATGAACATTTGGTTTGGTGACATCTATTAAAATAATTGTTTTTACATTTTTATATATCAGTATCACATCCAGACAGTTGTAAGGAATAGTTCTATCTGTGGTAAAGCTCTACTTAGAGTAAAATTTATTTGATGAATTCTCATGAATATTTTGAAGTCTACATAGCAAAAGTCTTTGTCATCCATTAGATTATGAAAGAATAGAGGATGTTTAATTCTTGTCATCCTGAATCTTTGGTATGAGTTGAATTTTTACAACTTGTGAATATATGAACTATATGTGTTTTATAGTTTGTATTACTCCTATGCCTAATCTGCAAATGAGACAACTGAAGCCCAGTAATGTTATCCATGACTTGGCTGTCATGGGACAAATAGTAAGTAAAAATCTGGACCCTTCCACTGTATTCATTACTCCCCTATACATGTGTAATTACCAACCTATTTGTAAACAATACTCATTTTCAGATCCATTAAAGAGAGATATATGAGCATTACATAAGGTGTAATTATTCATTTTGGCTAAAAGCATTTGAAAATATCAGATGATGAAATTACAGACTACACCCCACCATTTCCATTATTCAAACAACTTCTAAAATATCACCTTCTTTGTTAAAACTCCTTATATTCACCAGAAGAGAGATGAATGATTCCCTGGTTCCATTCTCCTAAATGGTTAACAGAAAAATTCCATTTTTATTAGGATAATGCAAAAGACCTATTCCACAAGAGTATAGCAGATGTTAATGCACTCATTAGTTTAAAAGCCACTATAGAATATTTGGCTAAAGATGGCATCCTAATGCACACCTTACTAAATTATTACCCAACGATAAACACTCAAAAATGTGTTCACTCTGATAAATTGGGAGTTGGGATCTACACAGTATTTCACAATTGGACAAAAAAAGATCATCTCCTATTGAGAATTTCACAATGGTAGTTACTTTAACATAAAAATTCTCCCAGGGAAAATATCATATCCCACTACAATAAGCTTTTAGAATTCTGTATGACTTCCCCCCTGTGGGGCATTTAACCAAACACCTGAGCATGCTTTATGGACTAGTATACCACCAATGAAAACTGCCCTAATGATTCTTTTCGGCATTTATTATTTCATCAAACAATTTTAATAGTCTTTCACCCAAGATGAATCTTAATTTCACTTGCATAACATATTAAATATAAAAATAATTTCAGTTAATGAATATGTAAGTTAGTATTGTTCTCCAATATATTCATAATTCCATATACAGCTAGCCTAATTGCATTATTTATTCCATTCATAAAGTCAAAGTCATATTTGGAAAAGACTTTATGAAGGACATGCTTAAGTTGTAGTGTATGCAGGAGAGGAAACAGGGTAATGAAGGGTCACAAGAGTATGATGGAGAAAGATCAGTTATAGGATCTGGGAAAATTTATTCTGGAAAAGAAAAGATTTAAGATGGAACATGACAGCTGACTTCAAGATTCTTTTGTATTCAACTTGTTTGATTTTTCGAAAGAGGGAAGAACTAGGAACAATAAGTAAAAGTCACAGAGAACTTCCCTTGCAGGGCTGAGCCAGGATATTGGCATGAAGTTAGCATGCTCCTGGATTTTTCCCTACACAATGCTAAATGAAGCCTCTGCACAGACATTCAAGTTATGGATCTGACCAAAAAAGGAAAGATCCAAATGTGCTTTCTAGGGAAGACATGGGGAGGATCTTCAGCGAAAGACTATCTCTTCGTGGGGGAAAAGGGGAAGTAAAGTCCAGGAGGTGGGAGAGCAGGGAAACCAGCAGGAGAGTTTTAGCAGTAGTGCAGTCTAGGTCCTGGCCATGAGACAAGAGCATAGATACCGGCAGTTATATAGCAAGCTAGCAGGAAGGCTCCTAAATCCAAACAAAGTTTGAACCCTGGGAAAACCTGGGCAAAAGACAGGACTGGATTGGGAGCAAACAATGCATAGACAGAACCTAAATATAGAGGAAATAAACCTCTCTAAAGGCAAGGCCTGGGCTGCATAGGCAACATCTAGGCCAACACTAATCTAGTGAACATATCCTAACCCCAGGAGTAGAACTCAAACAATCATATCCTATACCCTAGGAGTAGAACTCAAAGAATTAAAATGAGAAAAAAAGCTAAAAGAGTTCTAACCATAAATTTTTAAAGAATGAGAAATCATAGAAATAATCATTTCATTCAAGGAAATTAAGATATCATACCAAAATTTCTAGGATGCAGCCAAATCAGTTTTTTAGCAAAATTTTATCTCTAAATGCTTATATAAATAGAGAAAGAAGAGATCAATGAATTGGGTATACAACTAAAAACGTTAGAAAAAGAAAAAAAATTAAAGATTGCCAATTAAATATCACATCAGAAATTCTGAAAATCAAGGGAGAAATTAATAAAACTGAAAGCAAGAAAACCATTGACCTAATAAATAAAAATAGGAGGAGGCTTTATGAAAAAAAACAATAAAATAGATAAAACCTTTGGTTAATCAGATTAAAAAAAGAAAGAAGAAAAACAAATTACCATTATCAAAAATAAAAAGGGTGAACTAACCACCAATGAGAAAAAATTAAAGAGATAATTCAGAGCTATTTTGCCAAGCTGTATGCCAATGAATTTGATAACCTGAGTGAAATGGAGGAATTTTTATAAAAATAAAAGCTGCCAAGATTAATAGAAGAAGAAAAAAACTTAGCACCATTTCAGAAAAAGAAATTGGAGAAACCATGAAAAAACTTCCCAAGAAAAAGTCTCCCGGTTCAGATATAATTATAAGTGAATTCTACCAAACATTTAAAGAGTAATTCCAATTCTACATCAACTATTTTAAAAATAGGAGAAGGAGTTCTGCCAAATTCCTTTTATGACACCAATATGGTGCTGATACCTAAACCAGGAAGAACTAAAACAGACAAAGGAAATTATACACCAATTTCCCTAATGAACATTGATGCAAAAAATTTAAATAAAATTATAACAAAATTGTGGCAGTAATAACAAGTTATTATTATGATAATGCACCATGATCAGGTAGGATTTATATGAGATAGGCAAGGATGGTTCAATACTAGGAAAACATTTAACATAATTGAACATATAACAATAAGAAAACCAACAGAAATCATATGATTATCTCAATACATGCTGAAAAAAACTTTGATAAAATATAACACCCATTCCTATTAAAAACAGTAGAGAGCATAGGAATAAATGGAGTTTTCCTTAAAATAATAATCGGGATCTATCTAAAACCATCAACAAATAGTAGATATAATGGGAATAAACTAGGAGCAGTTCCAATAAGATACGTGTGAAACAAGGACACCCATTATCACTATAATTATTCAATATAGTATTAGTATTAGACATGTTAGCTTTAGAAATAAGAAAAGAAAAAAGAAATTGAAGGAATCAGAATTGGCAATAAAGAAGCAAAGCTTTCATTCTTTGTACATGATGTGATGGTATATTTAGAGGACCTGAAAAAAATCATTTCAAAAATTACTTGAAACAATTAGCAAAGTCAGTATATATATATATATATATATATATATATATATATATACACACACATATATATATATATATATATATATATATATATATATATATATATATGTAAACCCAAGAGCAAGAGATAGAAAGAAAAATTCTATTTAAAGGAACTGTAGACAACATCAAATACTTGGGGAACTACCTCCCAAGACAAACCCAGAAACTGTATGCACACAATTACAAAGCACTTCCCACGCAAGTAAAGTGAGATCTAAACAAGAGGGAAAATGTCAATTACTCATGGTTAGGTTGAGTTTTAAAAATTACTATTTCTACCCAAATTAATATTATTTATTCAGTACCGTACCAATAAAACTCCCAAATAACTAGTTTACCGAGCTAGATAAATGAGTAACAGAATTCATCTGGAAGAATAAAAAGGTCAAGAATATCAAGAGAACTGATAAAATAATGTAAAAGAAGGAGGCCTAGCTCTACTAGATCTACACATATACTATTAAGTCATCAAAACTGCCTGAAATTAGTGAAGAACTAGAGTAATGGGGCACAGTGGATAGAGCACCAGCTCTGGAGTCAGGAGTACCTGGGTTCAAATCCAGTCTCAGACATTTAATAATTACCTAGCTGTGTGGCCTTGGGCAAGCCACTTGCCTTGCAAAAACCTTAAAAAAAGAAATAAAAAAAGAAATAGAGTAATAGACTGGTGGATTAGGATAGGTTTGTAAGAAGCAGTAGTAAATGACTATTAGTAATCTACTATTTGATAAATTCCAAGTCATAAACTTAAGAACTATTTGACAAAAATTGTTGAGAAACTAGAAAATAGTATGGCAAAAACTAGGTATAGACATATCATACAACCTATACCAAAATAAGGTCAAAATGGGTAAAGGATTTAGGTATAATGGGTACTATCATATACCAATTAACAGATTAAGAAATACTCTGTCAGATCTATGAAAAGGGGAGAAATTTATTATCATGTAAGAAATAGAGTATATCATAAATTGCAGAATGATTCATTTTGACTATATTAGATTAATAAAGTTTTTGGATTAAAAAAAGCCAATACTCCAAAAATAAGAAGAAAACAGAAATCTGGGAAACAATTTACTCAGCTAGGGTATTTACTCTGATAATTTACTCTGATAAAGGTCTCTTTCTAAAATATATAAAAATTGCATCAAATATTTAAGATTAAAGGACATTCCTCTGTCAAAAAAGAATCAAAAGAAATGAATAGTTTTCAAATGAAGTTATATATAAAATCATATAAAAATGCTCTAAATCATTTCTGATTAGAGAAACATAAATTGTCCACCCCACACCTATCAGATTGGCTAAAATGACTAAAAGGGAAAATGATCAATATTGGAGAGGTTGTGGGAGAACTGATACATTTTTAGTAGAATTGTGAACTGATCTAATCATTTTAGAGAGTGATATGGAACTATGCCCAAAGAACAATAAAACAATCATACACCTTGACCCAGTAATATCAATACTAGGCCTATATCCAGAAGAAATAATAAAAAAAATGGAAAAAATCCCACATGTTCTAAAATATTTATAGCAGCTCTTTTTTGTAGTTTTAAAGAATTGGAAACTGAATGGATGCCCATCAATTGGGGAATGGCTGAACAAGTTATGGTATATAAATGCTATAGTGTATTATTGTTCTATAAAAAATACGAATAGTCGAACTCTAGGCAACTTGGGAGGAATAACAGGAACTGAAGCTGAATGAAGGAAGCAGAAGCAAGAGAATATTATACACAATGTGTAAGTTGATCAGTCTGGAAGAATACAGCTCTTTTCAGCAGTTCCGAGAACTAGGACAACTAGGAGTCCTGCTTTAAGACAATGCTATCCATATCCAGAAGGAGAAAATCAATAACAACAAAAAATAATCCCTACAGAATATGAATGAACACGTCATGTTGTTTTAAAAATTTATTTGTTTCCTATCTCATGACTTTCTTTCTTTTCCTTTAATTCTAATTCCTCATACAGAAAAAATAACTAATGTGTAAACATGTTAAAAAGAAGTCACAGAGGATATGAGGAGAGACTTCCTATAATTATAACTACCTCAAAGTAAAATAGGCCAGGTCCTACAGTAGAAAATTTCTAGTATTAGTGAGCTTTCCAAAAAGGTTGGATAACCACTTCATGAGTTTGGGAGTATTTTGTAGAAAAACATCTTGGCTCAATTGGATTGCCTTTCAGGTATACCTTGCTATACTGAGAGTTTGATTTTGTGAATTCATCTGAACCATCCTCCCCCACCTGATGCACAAACCCCTACAATATACCCAGCAGGTAGTTATCTAATAATGTTGTCATCTTTATAATATATTTTCTTTATTGCCGAAAATCTCAGCTAGCAAAAGGTCCCATCCTCTTTAATTATAATTTAACATAATTTATGATAAAATGAACTATTTAAGGAAATGATTATTTTTATTAAATAAATATATTAATTTATAATAATTTCTACTTTTTTTCTTTGAATGGAGCCTTAAATCCATGTTGCCATTTTCCTCCTAAAATCTCTCTTTCATGTGATATTTGCCAACATTAACTATATTTGGGACTTTTTATCCAACCCACTGCCTTTTATTTAACTATATTGCTTCTATAATCCACTGGGTACTTTGAGCAACCCTCATTAACATTCATAACAAAGCTGGCTTTAGGCAGCAAACAATAGCTTCTTCAGGGACTGCTGTGCACCTTCATTTAAAATACTATATAGTGTAAGTAGTACAGTAAATAAGCTTGAAAATCTACTTTCACGTTAGCATTTTGGTAAATTACTACTATGACTACTAATACTAATAATGGATTAATCTACCAACCTACCTATATTATAGCTATTGAAAAGTTTGTGTTCATATAATTTTATTAGCCATATTTCAGTATTTTTTTAAAAACTAAGTTAAAAGTTAACAGCTATTTGTTTTCTCCATCTTGGACCTCTTTGCTGAACCTCGGATTATTTATGGAGCTACTACTTATATAATTCTGCCGAAGTATTAGAGTATTACAACACATGCATATTTTACAATGAGAAGAGTCTAAAAAGGAAACTCAAGGTGATCTCATCATAATGGCAAAACACAGATAATACTATTTTGACAAAGCATCATGAAAACTACTATTCTCATTCTGTGAGAAAAATTGAAACAGTAATTTCACAGGAAACATATGATCTCTCAAATATTGTGACTATCTCCAAAAGAGAAACTATTAGTATTCCTTAATACCTGTCCCTATCTAGTCCCAGTATATTACTTACATACCTGTTCCATATGAATCACTAAAGTAGAATTTCAATAATCCCTTATTTCAAGTCCCTATTTAAAGTATTTTTCTCCAGTTAATGCCAACCCTGGCCATTTTTCCCATCCTATAAACTTAAACTTTGTAAAAGTCTGCCAGGGGACTAGCAGGCAACTAGTACTGCCATTAATAAAAGTAATTGAGAAAATTATGAAGTGTATATGTGGTGGTCCTCTTCCACTCTTCACACACATCTTGTTCCAAGTATTCCTTCTTCCCAGACAGTATATCAGTCAGTCTCTCAATTTGGCATCAAACCATTCAAAGCTTCTCAAAATTTCCAAATTTGGATGTCTTATTTGCGGATGCTATAATTTCCTGTTATCTTGCCTAATTTCTTCACTTACTCTCCTCCCTTCACAGGGGCCATTCCGTATAATACAAACTAATTTTTAAAGGGAAAAAGATGAAGAGAAAAAAACTCAAAACTGATAAGCAACAGATTTTGTTTTCTTATTTAATTTGTAACTTTCTGTTTTATTTGATCATTTAATCCATTCACATATAAAGTTATGCATTACCTTGCCTTTAATATGACTTTTGTCTTCTAAATTGGGATTTTAAAAAAAAAATCTTCTTTAAAGATATTATTTCTTAAGTTATTTTTCCTTGATCTATTTTAATGAAAACTTAATTCCATAGGTTCTTGTCTCTTCTCTTCACCCTTGAAGTCTTCCCTCATTCCTGAACTGATAAATTGTCAAAGGACATGAACAGGCAGTCTAAAAAGAAATCAAAGTTTTCAATAGTCAGATGAAAAAAAATGCTCCAAATTACTAATGACAAGAAAAATGTAAATTCATAACAATCCCATGTGCCACCCTACACCTACCAGATTGGTCAATGTGACAGGAAAAAGAAAATGAAAAGTCTGGAGGGATGTAGAAATAAAGGGGCACTTATACATTCTTGTTAGAGTTTTGAACTGTTCCAATAATTCTAGAGAACAATCTAGAACCATACCCAAAAGACATACTCCTTGGCCCAGCAATAACACTACTAGGTTTGCCTCCCAAAGAAATCAAGGAAAAAGGAAACATTCACATCAACTCTTCCTATGGTGGCAAAGAACTAGAAATCTGGGGGATGTCAATCATTGAACAGGATGTAGGGAAGGACTATGTTGGGATAGTGTTATACCACAAGAAATGCCAAGTAGGATGGTCTCAGAAAGACCTGGGAGGACATAGGCAAACTGAAGGGAGCACTTCACTATGAAGTGAACACTTCATATAGAACCATTAACTTCATTGTGATAGCCTACCATGAAAGACTCATCTATTCTGATGACTGCAATGATCCAATACAACTAAAAGGACCTATGATGAAAAATTCCATCCATCTCCAGAGAGAGAATTGATTAATTGAATTCAGAGAGAACAACACTATATTTAATTTTCATCACTTTTGTCTCTCCCCCCCTCACACACATGGCTAATACAAAAATGTTTTGAGTGACTTTACAGATACAATGAGTATCATATTGCTTTCCATCTCAAGGTGGGGAAGGGAAAGAATCAGAAAATCAAAATAACAAAAAAGGAAGGTGATAATAGAACAGACAGATAAACAGATATTATTCCATTTCCCCACCCCATTTGTCAACCTTTCTCTTAGTTTATGGAATTTACTTATTGCTTTTTCATCCTTCATATTACATAATTTAATTCTCTCTCTTTTTTCTCCATCAGTTGATTAAAATCCTCCCTTTTTCTTCTCTGCTTTAACTTATTTTTTTAGTTTTAAAACAGCTTTTTCTAAAAAGGATTTCTTGACTTTGTTATCTTCATTAATTCCTTTTTCTGTCTATCCTATACTTTTATTCTTTTATTCATGGTCCTTATATATCTTTATTTCTTCTTTAGTCTATATTCCCCATAGAATTAAAGCTTTTCTCTTTTATTTCTTTGGAGAGATTTGCTAAGACAGATTCAAGTTTTTCAATTCTCTAAATTATTTCCCCTGAATAGACTATACAATTTTCTTTGAAGATTTGTATTTCTCTTCTTGTACCATTTGGGAACATCCTGCTGTGATTCCATAATCTCTTGGAAATCCAAAGTTTTTGCTGCTTCATCATGAGTTGCTCCAATTTTTATTTTCTTGTTATATTTACTCGGATTTTTAAGTTTGTTCAGATGCCATCTTCCCCTCAGTTATTAATAGCCATATTATTGATTTATCTTTTTTTTGCATTCAACTTTTCAAACAGAATTTTTCTCCTGGGATCTTTAGTAAACAGTCTTGTTTTTCCTTTTATCCCCATCATCAGTTTCTGATTCCTTTTCTTTTGATGATAGATTCCCTAAAGGTTAGAACTCAACATTATCTCTTCCTCTTCCTACACTGCACTGGGGAATTTATATATCACTAGCTTCAGACCCTACACCAAGTGACTTTATTGAGAAGTGGTTCCAGCTAGACTCTTTCCTTCTGTATTGATTTAGAGTGCCTAAAGAGGCACTCTGGTGCAGTCCTCTCTGTTCACAATAGCTGAGATATCCCAGGCTGACCAAACGTTTGGTTTCCTATACCTCCACCTCTCCTACAGTGATTAATCACCTACCACAACGCGAAACTGCCACAGGATGTTTAATTTGGAAGCAGGTCTCAGTGCCACTTGAAAAAAGCCGATTTCATCCTCTAAAAGAGGACAGAGGTGGGGTATGGCACTCCTCTTGTGTCATGAGATGTTCTATATTTAAAAATATATTTAATATATTTATATATAATATATAATATATTTAAAAATATATTTAATATATTTAAAAAAATTTATAGATTGTCTCCCCAGTTACTATAATATATATATATATATATATATATATACACATATATATATATATACACACGTGTGTGTGTGTGTGTGTGTGTGTGTACTGTAAGCTCCTTGAAGGCAGAGCCTGCTTTTTCTCTATTTTTTTTGTATTCCCAGAGCTTAGTATCCAATATGCCAGTTATATAGGATGTGAAGGCACACTAGTATTCTATTCCCATGGGAAGCTGATTTATAAAGTTCCAGATAATTACAAACATCTATTACAATGCTAAATGAAAATATTAATGAATATTACTATTCCTGGGTAAGACATTTGCATTTCAAAGGAACATACTAGAGAAACTACCTATAAAAATAAACTTTAGCTTGAAGAGGATGAAACTAGGGATAAAACTATCAGTGACTGTGAGATAAGTTCAGGAAAATGTTTATCTTTAATGAAAATTAACAATACTAATAACATATATCAAATAAGAATAAAAATAAAATTATATCAGCAAATTTATAAAATAAAGGGATTTTTTGTACTCTGATTTAATTTTCATAAATTTTGAAGTTTCTAAAGTATTTTCAACACAGGCTATCTTCTTTTAACAATCTTACCATTTGAAGGGGAGTTATTATAATGTTTATTTTATAAATGAGCAAACAGATTCAAAGAGATTACATTACTTGATTACAGTTAACAAAAGAAAAACTGGTACTTGAACGTGTCTTAATCCAGTATAATCTAAGTTGATTTTTTTTCAGTTATACCACATTGTGGATAGACTTTTAAAGTCTTCATTAACTGATAGTACTAACTGATACTTCCAATATCTTTTAAAAATTAAGATGCACTTAATAAAAAAAACTATATTCTTTGGTATGACTAGGTTAGATCTTCTTGTAATATATTAGTTGCAGAAAGTGAACTAGATCATTCTTTTCTGTATCAAAGGGTAAAGTCCTCTAATATTTCCCAAAAACTTCTTTGTTCAAAACAAGTTGTGTGAAGTATACAAAAAAGGTAAAATAAAGTATAGTGATTCTTAAATTGTGAAAGGAAAAGAAAAATCTGTCAATTCTCAGAGAAGCCCGAGAGGCAGCATTCATAGTTGTAGTAAATATAGATAACTCTGGGCAAGTTGCTTAATATTACTGAGCTCCTGAAGAGGTAAGCCTAAGATTAAACAACCTACACAGGTAGAATGATATGCCATACCAGTGTAATCTCAATCCTTGACAGTTGACCAGAAGAGAGAAGGTCTAGCCTTGATTATGTGAACATTTCAACTACAAATTTTCAGTCTGAATTATTTGGATAATTGTAATTCTTTTCCAGATAATTAGATAATGAGATGGTGAGAGGCATTCAGAAGAACATAGAATGGATAATGGCTGCTTTATAGAGAGAGATATTTTCTCCACTATGACCAGAAAATTGTATTTGACTAATGCTATAATTGAAATCTCATTCATATAACATTATGCCTTTCTCCCATGAGCAATTTAGTAACCATTTTGTCAATGTAAAAATGCGATTCTTTTTTTTTCAATAATGCCTATTTCAATAATGCAATAATGGAAGCAGACATCTACCATGACTTTCTATTAAGTTTCTCACATTGTATTAATAGTAACAAAGACTTATAACATCTGATTTTTAACTTTTAAAATTTAGTGAAAAGCCAATAAAGATTTCTAAACAATCAATTTTTCTAGTCAGATTTGTAAACTACTTAACTTACAGACACACCCTACACATAACGATAACAATATACACAATAATTGATGAAGTCCATCCAACTAGAGGCATTCCATCTGTTACCCTAACTCCCACTGGAGACAGTTTTGCAGTGTGACTTTTAAGCATTTACAATTTGATGAAATAATAGTCTTGATTTAAGTCATGATTTTAAAAAAATCATGAACATATAAATGAAGATCTACATAAAATATTATTCAATAAAACTGATCTGACTTGAACATATGATAGTACGATTAAAGGCAATATAAATTCAGATACAAGGCTATACATTTCAGAGATGTGTATGATATGCACAATGGACATATTTTCATGATAGAATACCTTTATTATACTGCCTGCATGGTGGCAATATCAAGGGTCTTAAAATACCTTGGGTGACTGGATAAAGCCTGAATCTGAGAACTCTAGATGGCAACCTCAGACTCCAATAGGTTCTAATGTCAAGAGTAGGAATGTCAATCTCATACTAATCCATACAGAAGGATGTGCATATGACACATGCTGATTTAGAAAGTCATATATTAACATTATTTATGTTTTATTGTATTTTATTGTATTTTATTAAATCTTTCCTTAATTGCCCATTAGCCTGTTTACATTGGCACTTTGGTGAATGTTGTGGGATAAACATGTCCCATATACTTGACATCTATGGCCAAGAGTATTATCTAAAGTGGGAACCACCTGGGAAACCTTGACCTGCCTCAAAGATATACAAATCATGGGGAGGAAAACAGGTTATATACGATTTCCCCTGAAATAGCAAAGTCATGGTGTTGTTTCCAACATGGCTACATCTGTCTTCAAAATCCAACATTCCCCCCACTCTAACCTTCCCTCTCAGCATTGTAATCTTGCAATGTTCATTCTTCTAAGTTCAGTAGAATATTGTTCCCTTGTAGTCATTGTAGCCCAACAGTTACCTAAGTATAGCAGCAAAATCTACAGAGATGCCATTGGAAAAATTCCATCCCACCTACCTACCCACCAAAAGCTCCCTCTGTCCTTGAGATCACCTTGTAGCTGCTTCACTATAGATGAGGGTGGGCTCTGGGACCTAGAGGAATGGATTAAGAATAAGAGCCTGACCTCCCCTCATTTTGAGTAGGAGTTAGTAATATGCATTGAATGAGTAGATAGATAGATAGATGATAGATAGGTAGACAGATATAGTGTGCTAACTATGTGACAATAAGTATCAGTAAGCCTCAATTTCCTCATCCTCTAAAGGTAATCAATCCTATTTCCAACATCTGCCTTAGTGTTGTGAGGATTTTTTTGAAAATGCTAAAGTGTTTCTAAATGTAAATTATTAATATGAAATGAAAAACTTTCTTATAATGGGACATGTTTAAATTTCCCTTGGGATTTGATTAAGTCCCTTCAGGTTCTTGACTCTGAAGGGTCCCATACAATATGGACAAAATTGGCACTACTAAAATTGTAAGGACATTCTTCCTAAAACAGAATGAATCCGGAGACAGTCTCTCTGAAGAGTTAACACAGGTTAGTCCAGGATTACCTAATACCTAAAAGGGATCAAAAACTATGGAGTAACCTCAGAGCAAAATATGTACTTTAGTTTATTGCTAAAATCTCAAGGGTAATTCAAACATGTCCCATCATCAAAAAATTTTCACCTCATATTAATAATTTACATTTATATAACACTTAAGCATTTTCAAAGCTTCCCTAATAACACCAAGGCAGATGTTGGAAATAGGATTTTCTTCTAGAGGATGAGGAAATTGAGACCTCAATGAGATGATTTATTGTCACACAGCTAAAAAATGCATCAGAATCATGACAAATCCAATCAAACCTGGAATGGAGAGTCAGTCCTCTTTTTATTATGCTATGCTATAATCAAGGTAGTATGGTATTGTCAAAGCAATTTTTAAATGTGAGATACAAATAATACATTATTTGTTAATTCAGCCAATATCTTATTCTGTATATATATATATATATATATATATATATATATATATATATATGCAAGAACTTGGGATTGGCTATGAAATTATCATTATTCTAGATGTTACACTGGCAGCGCATCTTTAACTAAACATTCAACAGTGAAAGGTACTGCAAAGATCTCTTTAACTTAAATGTCACGAAATACCACAAAGATTCATGCCTCCATTAGATACAAATGCACATAGTTCAGATGTCTACAAGATGACGCCATAGTTAATTAGATCTCAGTAGCACAGTGAGCAGATTGAATGGCAAGACTTCAGGCTGAGAGGTTGATTTAAAGCTAGAGCTAAAGTGTTTTATTGCCAGATTTGTTCATAGGGAGAGCTAATTAGTTCAATTATACATACACAATTTTCTAACAAAAAATCATACTTAAATAAAAAGACAGTGCCCAAAATGAATGGAAAATTTAAAACCTACCAGCAATTTGATCAACATCCTTTGGTTGAAGACATTCAAAGAAAGAAAGCAAAATAATTGTGAAATCAAGCAAATGACTCTTTTATGGGGCATGTAAAGAGCCAAAGACTCTATCAGACTGTATACTAAGGCATTGTATATAGAATAATTTCTCATATATCTCATAATTTTTCAATATGATAAAATAAGAAACAAATGGTCTCTTTGTGCATTTTAATAAGTAACTACCAGAGTCATAATTCATACTGGGGTTCTCTGACCAACAAGGGATCTATCTCCCACGTCCTGTCCCACATGGGCCTTCTTTCTATGCATTATCCTGGAGGAAAGGCAGATCAGACTCTCTGGGCAATTTACTTTTGGGGCACAACTGTCAGCATCATCAATCTACCCTCAGCATTGCTGATGCTAACCCCTTATCCCCATTTAGTTTGTACTAGGTATAGGAATTCACAGGTCTACATAAGGCAATTAAATTAGGAGTGCTCACATAAGGGTTTTCCTTTATTCTCCAAATGACTAAAAGAAACCACAAAGTGAGGCAGACATTTGATTATTTGACCATACTGATTCACGTAGTTCAAGTAAAAAATCTGTTTTTGCTTTTTTTTTCTCAAGGCAATCGATTTATGTGGCTTGCCCAAGGCCACACAGCTAGGTAATTATTAAGTGTCTGAGGTTGGATTTGAACCTAGGTACTCCTGACTCCAGGGCCAGTGTTCTATCCACTGCGCCACCTAACTGCCCCTCTCAAGTATAGAGTCTGTAGGCAATTCCCTCTATCCCTAAAGTCTTCTGCAAAATTTAAAGTTTTGGAATGCCATTGTAAAATCATTAGGAACTGATAGAAATCTGGAAAGTCTTAGATCCAATCCTCTAATTTTTTTTATATGAGGAAACTGAGTCAAAGAGAGTTTAAGTGACTTTCCTAAGGTCGCATAGCTAGTGACTAAGATACAATTTTAATGCATGTCTTTTTTTTGATTCCAAGTCTCATGTCCTATCCACTATATCACACTGCCTCTAAAAAGAGCCTGCTTCTGTAAAGATGAAGGCAAGTAGTATAATGTAGTAGAAAAAAAAAGAACTAGACCATAAATCAGTTTGGGGTTATAATCTCAGGATGCCAATTCTCTGCTCTCAATTTCGAAATTGTGATTACATTAGTTAATCTCTGAATTGTCTCCAAACTTTAACATTTTTATATGTACTAAAAAAGGAAGTAGAGAGGAGGTGAGCAGAGCAGCTGGTCCAGGCCAGATGTTAACCTGAAAAGAACCTTCAAAAAAATCTGTTTCTTATGGTGATATGATCCCTTATGATTCCCATTTCCTAGCCTTGCTGTTTTCTGCCTTGCACCAATTCTAATTTATTAAATCTAATTTGCTAAACAATTAATCATAAAAACATTCAAGTATAAAGTTTTTCTTTAAATGTATATTTTGCTTCTTTTCCAAAATTGTAATTAGTTAATATGCCTACATAACAATCATGTACACAATGATAGGCTCTTACTTTTCAATGTCTGAGCATGTCATTTTCTACTAAAAATACTCTAGTATTCCTATTGCCTTACAGATAAACTAAGAACTCTTAATGCTGGCATTTCAAGTCCTTCACTATCTGGTTCCAGCTTGCCTTCTCAGAGTTTCTTCAAATTACTCCCCTTCCACATTGTATTATATGCCAAAATCTCCACTTGAAGTTTAGTGCCTTTAGACAAGTTGATATCCATGCTTGAATGTAATCTCAAAATGCTTCTAGGTCTTAGAAGCCTTATTATCTTTGAAGGCTCAGATAATTTACCAGCACATAGTCTTTCCTAACACCTGGTTGTTAATGCTTTATGTTTCTTAAAATTATTTTGCATTTTTACTTCTTTGTCTTCATGTTATATTATTCAATAGAGTGTAAGGTCCTTGAGAGAAGGGTTTCATTTTCATCTTCTTTCTGCCATTTTTTATTCTTCTGATCATACCAGATGAAAGTAATGAAATACTTTAGTCTTCTTAAACACTAGAATTGTGAATCACCCAAATGCAATGGAAACAAATATAACACAAGCAAATTGTATCACACTATAAATGAAGACTGGAACAGAAAAGGGTACATGAATAGTTTCTCAAAATAATATGAGATTGGGGCCAGGAGTGAATATGTTAGTAATGTAGCAATAAGCAAAAGATAGCTATGGATGGTTTTAAACTGGAATCGTCATGTTAAGCCATTTAGAGCAAGTATAAACATAATTGAGAAAATGAGGGGGGGGAGAGAGAGAGAGAGAGAGAGAGAGAGAGAGAGAGAGAGAGAGAGAGAGAGAGAGAGAACATTAATTTTCCATACAAAAACTCTTATCCTTTCTATGGCTATACAATAGAAATCCAACTCATAATCTACTTCCTTCAGGGTTGTGAGTATATGGCATTTAAGACCATCCTGGTTAGGTATAGGGCAGCAGTGGTCTAATAGGCATTTATATTCAGATTGCCACGTAATTCATCATTTAGCCATGCTCTTTTGACAATTAATGACAAGGCCTTTTCAAAGTGCTTTTATATTACACTAAAGCATGATGGTTAAATAAATATTTGTGCTAAAATGTTTTATGATATAATATTCCAGTTTAAAATAAAAATGATGAAAAATATTTCCAAGTTCTCTCTTCTTAGTTTTCAAAAGCAATCCCCCCCATTGTGATTAAGAAAAAGTCAAGCTAAACAATGGAGTCAATAAATATACCTGTTTGAGAACCCCCACCTCTCTGCCAAGAGAAAGAAGTTAGGTTTCATTGTATATTGCCCAGATGTGTTGGTGGTTTTTGCATAACCCAGAGGTTGTCTTCCTTGTATTTTTTTCATTTACATCTTTGTGTACAATGTTCTCCTAGATTTGTTTATTTTATTTTCCATCAATTCATAAAATCTTCCCAAGTTCCTCTGAATTATTAATCGCCTACTATAAATGTATTATATTCATGTTCCACAACTTTTTAATCAGTCACTCTCTAAATGGTGAGTATCTTTGTTTCTATTTCTTTGTAATGACATATATGGAATAAGTGCCACTAAGAATATTTAGTAGATTTTGGACCTTTATTTCTGCTTTCCTTTTCTGGAGATATTACTATGACTTAGATACCAAAAGGAATGACCAGTTTTTAGTCGCTTTCTTGCCCAATTCACATTGAGAATTATATGGATCAATTAACAATACCAAGTAATGCTGTCCTTGTTTTTGACATCTTTACCAATTTTCATTATGTGAAGTAACACTTAGGATTTTTCAAAAATTAATGATTTGGTAATGTTTTCATAAAATCTCATACTCTGCTACTTTTCTTTCAAAACTGTTGTTGACATCCTTTGATTATCTGATAGGTGATTGGCACTACTTTTATGCATATTGATTTACTATAAAAATTGTATATGAGACTTTTATCAAAAATGTTTACTGAAAATATTTATTCTATTTCACAGGCAATCTTCTTATTCCATCTTCCAGAATTTTGTTCATGAAAAACAAAAAACAGGGTTGACTCTAAAAAACTTTCATTCACATCTTTTTCCTTTACTTGGTTAAAACTACCTACTTGAACTATTTTTAAATTTTTAAAATCTTTCATATCTTTTTATTTTAAAAAATGTGATCTCTTGTGTACATAGTCTATATATTTTCGAACTGTTTTGGAGTATATGGTCTAAAATGCTATTCAAATTATTTTTATTTTTTTATTTTTTTGCTAAATTACTTTCCACATTTGCCTAGAGTTCATGTCAAAGAGAGAAGTTCTTCCTCATATAATTTGTGTTTTGAGGCTACTGTTCGTAATTGCTACTCTTTTCAGTTGCTTCAAGCTCTTAGTCTGTTTCATTGATATATTGTTCTGTTTTTTTTTTAACAATTTGTTAAAAACTACTTTATAAAGTAGTGTGAAGTCTGATAACAGGTCCAGAACATTTCAACTTTTTCAATTATCTCCCTTGACAAGGATAAAATGAAAATGAATTTTATCATTTTGTAATTTGATAGCTATAAATGTGTATATTAAGAGTCCTAGATAACTGTTTATTTAACTTTTCCTTCATATAAAATATATTTTCAATATGCAATTACAGAAATCTAACATATATATGTTAGATTTCTGTAATTGCATATTATATATATTAAATACATATATATTGCTGGTTAACTCCTATGGTTTTATGTGTTTCACAATTATTTTGAGTGGAATTTTGCTGATTTTTGTTAGTACTATATGAAAATAATGATAATTTTATATATTTATTTTGTCTTATGTTACTTTACAGAAGATGTAAATAATCTAAATTAGTTTATTCATTGATTTGTGCAAGTTTATAAGTAAACTATCTTGCCTTCTGCAAATTGGGATAGTTTTCTCTTTTCTGATGTTTATAACTTAAATTTTGTTTTCCTGCTTTGCTAAATGTGTCAAATTTATGTAAGGAAAACATACATCTTTTCAACATCTTTTTTTCAATGATTTATAAGTCAACAACACATTTCTTCACCCAAGAATATGCCTCCTTTCCCCCAAGAAGATCCTTCCATCCCTTGAGTTTCCTTCTTCGATCAGTGAGTTTCTCCTAGAAATTCCATTTTTAGGGAAGTACCTTGGCCAGATATGCTCATTCCTTTACTCTTTTTCGAGTTCTACTCCTGATTCTCTGGACTTGACCACCATGAACATTCTCCTCCCTATATTTCTCTTTTATTTATTTCACTCTCCCTACATTGTAAATGTAAGCACATTGAGGGGAGGGCTTCCCTTCATTTTTCTTATACCTATTTGTATTCTCCATGTTTAATACAGTGTTTGAAACATAGTAAGAACTTAATAAATGCTTGCTGATCTATAGACTCATTTAAAGAACATCTACACAACCTTTATGCTTCCCTCATTTCTATAGACAAGAATTCAAAATATTTACCAAACAATATTAGATATACAGTTCTTTTAAACTTAGTCGACTTTAACATTATGAACACATGATACACGTAAATAAGTTTTAAAGAATAGCACTTACTCTAAAATTCAAGAACTCCTAATGTTAAAAAAAAGAGAATAAGCATTAAATAGTTTCATATATGAGTTGATACACTTGGAAATGCAAGAAGTGGTCATGAGGACTTGGGCATCTACTCTTTCTCAGTTTCAATTTCCTCTTGTGGAAAATGATGAAAAATAAATACTGCCTTGCCTATTATAATATAGGTTGATGCAATAACTAATGAAATAATTACAACACTCTGTAAAATTTTAAATTCTTTGGTAATATCAGTTCTTGTTATAAATTGCTAGACATCTGTACATAAAATGCAACTATTCCACTCCCTTCGTGAATCAATACTATGAGAATAAAAATTCACAATGGTTTTCTTATCGAGAAATATCATTGTAAGTCAAATTCAGAAAACTCAGTTTACCTGTATCCCTTCAGCATATTTATTATATTTTATTTAAGCTTTATCTGATATTAAACTATTATTGATATTAAAGCTATAATATATTCAAGCTATAATATATATTAAATATATATATATGTATATATATATATATATATATATATATATATATATATATATATATATATATATAGTTATGGATGGCTTCCTTGTGCAAATAAACATCAGGGCTAGAAGTCAAATAGTTTAGTCAGTTCAAAAATGGGAAAGATTTATAGCTGAATTGCTCACCAATAACATCATTTATTGACCTTTTTAAGACAAGTGTTTTGTATCCAGTAAAAGTTAATTGATCCCAGGAAAGCAAAACTTCAACATCTAACATTGTTTCCCTTATATTTATTTTAATCTTTTAGTTCACTAAAAAAAATATCTAAAGTTTTCTCTAGCTTTTTTTAAAAACTTTATTATTTATTTTTAACATTCCTGTTAAAAATCTTGAGTAAATTCTCTCCCTCCCTCCTATAGTGTTCCCCACCCACTGAGAAGGAAAGCAATATGATATCAATTAAACATGTGAAATCAAGCAAAACATATTTCCATATTAACCACATTTTTTAAAAGGAAGAAAAGATAAATTGAGAAAATTATATTTCAATTTACAGCTCGAATTCATCAGGTCTTTCTCTGGAGGTTGACAGTATTTTTTTTTTTGAATTGTGAATCATTTGGAATTGTCTTTGTTCAGTCATTCAGTCAAAGTTCAACTCTTTATGAGCCAATGGATCATATTGTTCATGGTGTTTGCTTGGCAAAAATACCGAAGAGGTTTGCCATTTCCTTCTCCAGTGAATTAAGGCAAACTGAAATTTAATGACTTATCCAAGGTCACATAGTAAGTATTCTGATGCCAGATCAAGTGTTTCATCCACTAAGCCACATAGTGGTCTCCTTGGAATTGTTTTGGATCATTATATTGCCAATCAATGCTAGTTTTACCTAATTGTCTGACCCCCTTTACTCTCTCTGGGCTAAAGGCTCCCAAAGCCTTGGTGTCACAAACTGCTCCTTGCCAGCCTTATAAGTTTTCTAGCGCCAGAATACCATCTGAGTCAGACCTTCTTTTTTGATTCCACCACTCCAAAATTTGATTTGAGTCGTTATTTTAAAGTTGTTTGCAGGAGGATGTGAAAGAGTTCAAGAGGTGGTCTCTTATCTTTCATCTTGACTCCACCCCCTTCTCTCTAGCTTGTCTAACTAATCTAGCATTTAAAAAAATCAATGCTCAGTCAGAACCAGGTCTTAAACTCTAATCTTCCTGATTCTGTCACCAACTCTTCTCTATACACTCACTGAGAAGTATTTAGCACCTTCTATTTGCAAAATACTTTCTGTGGGTAGTATCAGTTGAGTTTGACAACTGCACAGGTTAGTAGGTGGGCAGACAGGTATTATTATGTCCATTTTACAAATGGAACTTTGACACTTAGAAAAGGCTATTTATTTTGCAATCAAAAAAGAAAGCTACTAAATAGGAGAGTCCATACTCAATCCCATGAATTCTCTTTTGAAATCCATGCCCCTTTTTCATTGCACTTAATAAATACATGAAAAAGATAACATATAAATATATTGTAATATATACAACATGCATATTGTAATATATACAATATACATAATATATTTTAATATATGCAATATATATTATAGGATATACATCAAGATAATGCAAATAAGTTATGTGAGTATATAAATTATTTTTGATATATGTGTATAACATATAGAATGCATATTTAGTTTAGTATATAGAATATATGTGATAATATGCATGTCATCTGTGCTGTGTATAAATATATACTCCATATGTGAGTTGCATATGTATAAGTGTGTGATATATGATATATGATATGGGCGATACACTATTATACATGCAATACCTATGTTGGTTTTGTGTAGGAGCTTTCTTTTATTTGTGTCATTGAGCAGTTTAAATCTGAGCAGCATTTTGCCCTGAGGGTTCTGCCTGCAGTAAGTCACGGTAGATCAATAGACAAAGAATTCCCTGAAAGTAGAAAATAAACTGTAAAAACAAGCTCGCCTTGGAATGAAAATACTATAGTAGGTATGGAGGTAGTAATGTTCCTTCCAATCCAAGAGAAGGGAGCAGAGAATCGTTTGATAGAAACGATGACTAATATATTTAAAAGACATGAATGATTAGTTAGGGGCAAAGTGTTTGCTCTCCCCAGAATCAGTGCATTCTTACTATTTATAAAGGAAAATGGATTACTCTTTTTTTAAACATAAAATCCCATGTAATATTTGCTTTGAGAATGCAATACATATATCAGTATCACATATGAGTAAATACAGAACTAAATGTGAATCATATATAAATACTGCTTATATGCATAAGTGAAATATACATATAAAACATTTCACTTGGGTAAATTGATATTTATTGTAGTATCGATCATTAGTGCACCAAATAGATGAATACTGAACTGAATACATTCTTCTTCAGATTTTGACCTAGAAAATATGTCCTCTATCTGAGAAAATTTCCTCTTTTACCAAATTCATAAATAAACCTTTACAATATGATTTAAATAATATACAGAGGATATAATTTTACTTATAACTTAATAGTTGCAAACATCCTTTAAATTTTAATTTGGGGGCAGAAGGTCTCATCAGCATGTACTTATGCATCTTTTTTTCCATGTTAATATTTGACCAGATAAATTTTATTTGCTCATTTTGGATTAGTGAGAAAATAGCTACATGTTATAAAGTGTTGAAATGATTATAAAAAGTGGAACTTCATGTGAATTGAGATCAAGACAGTCAATATATTTTGTGACCATCCTCATATCTTAAGTGAATTCTGAATTTCCAGCTGACTCTCTGCCATGTCTCATTTCACTTGCAGTTCTGATACACAAAATTTGTTGCAAGCAATCCATCAACTCAGCAGTTCTTGGACTCATCATTCAGTTTTTGGTGGTAAATATACATCATTTGAGATTTTTGGTACTCCAAATATTAACCACTTTCCTATGTCTGGCTTGATTTTAAAAAAATCTATCTATCTATCTATCTATCTATCTATCTATCTATCTATTTATCTATCTATCTATCATCTATCTATCTATATTTAATTACTCAGTTTTAGCTACAATTATATAATGGCTTTTACTATTTAATTTTCAAATAAAATAAGGATACTGTTAATACTTTATTTTATTATCTTTACATGCTCTTTTATAAATTTACTAAGTAGCTTGAGTTGGGCAAAAGCCATGTTTAGGTCATAGGGAGACTAAAATCACAGGTTAAAAATATTTTTTAATTGTGATAATTGCTAAACACACACAATTCCCTTCCTCCCTCCCCCCCCCCCCAAAATGACAGGGTAATTAAAGTCTCAAAAAACAATGTTGGGTTGTTCTATACAGCCATTCCATCTCCTCTTTGTGTGCTTATTCCAATTTCTGAGCTTCATAATTGGTCCTCCTGCCTCAAGTCCATCCTCACTCCACTCCATCTTACACTTGTGTCAGTGTAATTTTTCATGACCACATGGCTCTCCTACTCAATTAAGTCAATTTCTTTCCACTTGCCCCAGGATAAAATACAAACTCTTTTATTTTGATTTTTTTTAAACTCTATATAACCTGGTCTCAATCAATTTTTCCAGTCTCTTTGGACAGTACTCCTTTCCTTAGGTCCTGCAATCCAACCAAACCAGCCATTTCTTCTTACAATACATACTTCATCTTCTATTTCCTATGATTTTGCTTTGATTGTTCCCCATGCCTTTAATGTTTATATATATATTCTACTGACATATTTTTGACACATCAGACAAGCTAAAATGAACACCCAGACCAGCAATGTCATATATTCTCTGAAAATAGTTCAGCAAAATACCATAAAAGAGTGACTGCAGGTGAAATAAATGAGAATCTTATACTTTTGAAATTCTACATTTGTTAAGAAAAAGGAAAAGATAAAATTAACATTTCCATTATATTTGATCAGAGTTTGTCAGTTTAATTTAACATAGTATCCATTTACATAGTTATAGATAATGAATGAATTTTGCTTTCTTCATTCTACATCACTTCACAAATCTCTTCCCACATTTCTTTAAATTCTTCTTATTTTCTTTATGGCATATTATTCCATAATATTCTTATGAAACAGTGTGATATAGTGACTAGAAATCAAGCCTTGGCATCAGTAAGCCCTGAAATTCAAGTCTTGACTCTGACACATACTAGCTGAGTCACCATAAGCAAGTCAATTAATATCTCAGCACATGTTGGCTATACTCCACAATCAGAAGTTATACATGACTTGCCATCTGCATGGAGAATTCCTTATATTGATGAACTCACAATCTCAGAACAAAAAAAAGCAAAAAAATCATGGACTACCATTTATTCAGCCTTTCCTCAAACTCTTAGAACATTGTTTGCTTTCTTATTTGGCTCACATAATGAGGATGGATAGAAATATCTTTGTATAGTTAGGTCTATTCTACATGCAAATAACATTCTTGGACCATTTACCTACCAGTGAAATTTCTGTCAAAGCATATGAACAATTTTCTATCTTATATGATATCAACATGTGTATTTATCTTGATAGAGATATGATCCCAAACCCATAAATAGCAACAGCAGGTCTTTTTGTAATGCTTCAAAATCTTTACTATCTAAGACCTTTTAATGTGCTTCCAGAGAAAATAAGTGGTGTCAAGTCTAAAAACTATGATGTCTAAAGAATCTGGATCCTTTTAGCAATTTCATCATTAAATTTTTGGTATAGAAATTTGCTCTATCTTGCTGACTCCAGGAATCACATTATAATTTCCAATATGGTGGTAAATAGTTGAGTGATGTGTTGCTAACTTTGAATATTATGGGCTCTATAAAAAATAAGGAACTGGTCATAGCTATTATTTGGAGTAGCAGCAGCAGCAGCAACTATATGACCAAGCTGCAAAGTCAGTATGTGTGGCTTCAAGGAAGATCAGAGGGCAGAACTCAAAGAGGTCTTACAGTTGTTTCCCCAAACTGGAGGATGGAAAGATCTTATAGAACCAGTGTGGGGATGTGCTACCAGCTCTGATCCAGAACCCTATCCATTCTGAAGTGTTGAAGTCTTAGAGAATCCTAAGAGCAATGAGATGAATGTGAAGGTACCAGAATTTGAACATTTTCTGCCAATGTTGAGACAGTAGCAAAGAATAAGGACTAGGGCATACATGAAGATGATGTAGTGGTACTCTGGGTGTTTGATAAGGAGGGAATAGCACAGTCATGGTAGCTGAAATATGACCTGTCCTCATCACCCTGGGTGAGAACAACAGAGCAAGAAGTGGAAATGTTGGATGGAAGGGAATGAGGACAGAAATGGTTATATCAATTATGAAGAGCTAGTCTGGATGGTCCTGAAAGGCTGAGAATAACTCCCCTTTTCACAAAGAACTTCCTATCTTTCTCAGTATGAAAATCATTCTTTGTCCCTGAAGCAGCCTAATTATATTTTCAGTGTTACCAGTTGCCATACTTCAAACCCCCACCATATCTCCTCTTTGGTTTATTTACTTACTCTCTGCTTTCACCAAATAAACTTACTATACGTTCCTAATAACAAACAAATAAAACAAGAAACTAACAGTGCTCTACTACCAAACTCACACCACACATTAATCTTTGAAGTAGAATGATTCTTCATTCTAAGACTGGAGCTTGAAAAAGATTCTAGTGATTATATAGCCACTTAAATGAATCTAGCTTCCTTTAAAAAATGTCTAAAAAGCCAAACTGATTATTTTCATTAAAACTTTGAAAACAACATTTATAATTTCTTCTTTTTTCCTCATTCAAGTTTATTGATTCTGTAGTAAATAGAATATTGTAAGGTTAAAAGGAGAAATGTTTTGTAATCCTAGAAATAGTATCCTCCTAAAGTCATTTTAAGGAACAGCATGGAGAAAGACGTTCTTAATGACCTTATTTGCCCTTGATTCATTCCTATAAATCCTTTGGGATTTACCTCCCCTTTCTTGATATGTGGTTTTCTTTACTAAAAACGAATACTGATTAACACCAGTGAAGAACAATTATTAAACTTACGCAATTGAATTTATGCTTATCTTCCTAAATAATTTATAAAAGATGTTGCTGTGATTCAATTTTTTAAAAGAATCAAAGAGTTGGCTAAGCCTCATTCTTTGGTATAAAATGTAATGTGTATTAAATAAAAACAATTTAAAGTGCAATCAAGAATTTTTAAAAATTTATTAATTTTTAATTTTAATTATTATATTTAATTATTATTTTTAATTTATTAAATTAGATATTTGTAAAAGTCCTTAGCATATAGTCTGACACAAATAGTCACTTAGTAAATGTTTATTCCATTCCCTTATCAATTACCTGACAAAGGGAGAATAGAGTCACAATAAATAGAAAGCTGGTCTAAATTCCATAAGGACCTGAATTCAATTCCTACCCCCGATACTGTCTGTGTGACTTTGGGCAAGTCATTTAATCTCTTAGTTTTTTAAAGCAACTCTAAGATTATAAATTACAGAAAAAATGCCAAACTGCATAAGTAGAAAGATTTTCTTCACCAGAGATTTCCCTGTACAAGTATAATCACATATCTAGTCCTATATGAATGCTTTTAGGAAGCATGTCTTTTTTCTATCCCATGTTGGAAAATAGCTGGCATTTAGAATTTACCTAAAAGGTGGACAAGGACTTGAAATATATTGGGTTGACTAATTTTGAAAGATCTGTTTAATTCTCCTAGTAAAGGAACCTATTTATCTATTTTTAAGGTTCTACTTTATGTCTCTCTCACTAAAATTTTCTATATTAGAGTAGAAACTCTTACAATTTTTTTCTCTTTTTAAATTATTTATTATGTCATTTAATGTGCAAGTGTGGGTACAGTTAATGTTATCATGATTTAGATCTCCTTTCCTCAGGCTAAAACTTATGTAAATGGTAAGTGTATACAAAAATAATGAAATATGCCCAATATGTCCTATTCCGAAAAAGTTTCAGTCAAGGTCATTTTTTTTATTTTGATTCAGTTTGGGGGCGGCTAGGTGGCGCAGTGAATAGAGCACCGGTCTTGGAGTCAGGAGTACCTGGGTTCAAATCCGGTCTCAGACACTTAATTACCTAGCTGTGTGGACTTGGGCAAGCCACTTGACCCCATTCATTGCCTTGAAAAATCTAAAAACAAATAAAAACAAATAAACAAACATTTTGATTCAGTTTATTTTTTGCTTATTTGTTGCTTTCTGAACTCAAAAGTTCACATACTACCTCTGTGTTTCTTTACAGAAAGTATTCAGTACCTAACAATCATACATTCTTTATCTCTGCCAGGGATAATTCTTATACTTCTTATTTAAGGCCTAAGTGCTATTTCTTCTTTGAAATTTTCCCTGATTTCTCCAGTATTTTCTCCTTCCTTGAAATTATCTGCTTTTTTTTTTTTTTTTAAACGACTGGACTCATGCTATAAACCCAGTAGACTATAAGCTCATTCAGGGCAGGAAACATTTTGAATCCTTGGTGTCCGGCCATAGGAGGTGATTCACAAAGGTTAACCAAATTAGATCAAAGCAGCCTCCACTAATTGCCTACATCACACCATATTGGTGTTCCTCATGTTCTCAGTAATTTTTCCAGTAAAGCACAGGTTTTAGCAACCTATAATAATTTTGAAAAATACGTCTAGTGACAAATAGTATATATTACTTACCTGAATTCAAGGACATTTCTCCTATAATCATTGGTTATAGAGTAATAGATTTTTCAGCCCCAATGATCCATAAAAATTTACTGCAATAATGCATGAGTGCAGGAGGTACAATTGATCCTTAAAATAAAGCAAAATGTATATCATTGGCTTTCTCTAATTGAATATCATCTATAAAAGCATATGTGCATAATGTTATCTATGATACATAAAATAATACTCAAAGTCATTCCTTTACTATAACATTCCTATTTCAAACAAAGATCATAAAAGAATAATACAACATTCCTATTCCACAGAATTTTCTATTAATGCAGGAGGGGAGAGTTTCTCTACTGTAATGGATAAGTTTGTGTTTATTTGAGTAGCATATTTCAAATATAAAAGGAATTTAAACTAAGGAAGAAAAAATTGTTAATTTGAAAAGTCTAGACAAAAATATGTATCATTGTCATCTTTTACTAATGAGATAAATGTGGTTAAATTATTTTATCCATAAAGTAATATAACATTGCCTGGAAAACTTGAACCAGTTTGGAAATCTCATTACTATTTAAATGATGAAATGAGATCAACTGTTTGTGCTTGTATTTATCAGTCCAGGTTGCTTTTATAGTGTTATGTTTGCTCACACTTTAATGCAAAAGTGAACAAAGCTCTGAGAGAAATATATACATACATACATATATATATATATATATATATATATATGCAGTATGCTTACTTAACTAGTATTGTCTATGCAAAATTCAATAGTCAATAAACATTATTTATAAAGCAGTAGGCAATAGTGCTTAATAAATATGTTAGGAACTATCCTAGGCAATGAAGTTCAAATATGAAGAAAGATAATCTCTACTCTCAAGGAGTTTATAATCCAATGAGGGAAGACAATTCGTAAAAGGAGACTGAAAAGCAGAAGAGTGAAGTAAGACGCTCAATGAAGAACAAAATGAAGAAGCCAGAGATGCCCTGAATTAGTGCAGGCAAGTGAGAAATGAGATGGTTGAGCAGAAGTTTTGGAGTTCATGGCTCCACCCTCCCAATAGAGGAGCAGAAATTAAATATTTATTATATGCTAAAAATAAAGTGCTATGCACTTCAGACCATCTATAAGTATAATTTGTATAAGATGGAAAGGGATATACTAAATTTAAGAAAAGATGAACATTTTATGTCATATAATACATACTTTAGAAATTGAAGAGAAATGAGTTCTTATTGTTTATAGAATGCATCCTTTCACTAGACCATGAAATCCTCTTCAAACCTTTTTTATTTAATTAGCCAAATTTGGTTGCCTACATTAGGCAAATAACTATAATCCAACTTCATTTTATAATTATAAATCAGCATGAAAGTCAAATATTCAATTCCCTTCAATTTAATAAACACTTGTTAAGCATTAACAATGTGCAATACATTGACCTGGGCATTGAATTTACCAAAAAAAAGACCCAAAATGATCTTTTCCTCAAATAATTTATGTACAAAAATGGCCCTGTTGAAATTTCTCCAGAAGATCCAACAATTTTGTAGATTTGTTTCTTATATAATATAGCTATTTGATTCATGTGAAAAACTCAATTCTGGTTATCAAAATTAACGGAAAATCCATGGTATCTTCCAATTAATTTGTAATGTTTTTAATAGACACTGACAAAGATGACAATTCAAGAAAAGCATCCAATTAGTTTAAAAAATCCATTTAACCCCAACATCACCTTCAAAAATCACCTGCAAAATTGCCTCAAGAGATCATCTCAAGTTTTCTAACTTCCTTATATCATAATTAATTATCTCCCTTTTCATTATATATCACCTGTTAGCTTTCTTAGGTGTTTATAAAATATTAAATGACATATTTATTGTTCCATTAGCATTAGAGCATATATATTATATGTATGTATATATATATATATATATATATATAAATTCTCATTCAATACCATTTTAACAAGTACTTAAACTCAAAATAATTTGGCATTTAAAATTTAGCAAGTTGGTTAGGTAAAGATATATTGCATATAAGGAATTAATCTCCATTTGATAAGATTATAGTTGATATGGCATGATAATCTTTATGACTTCAAATTGCTTCAATAGGACACTTCAATTTTTTTATCCAATAGGAAGAATTTAAGTAAATTTCAATGTTCCCATCAATGAATTTTGAGTGAAATTTACAAGTTGGATTTCAAACTAAGAAAATTTTGATTCAAGCAAAAAACTAAAATCTTAAAGTAGCTTATTGGTACTAATAGCATATATTAGAAAATAAAATTGCATTTTCTCTATATTTCTTCTTTCTGCTTTATCTAGATCTGAATCAAAAAACATATTGGATTGATTTAAATTGGAAACCACAGAAAGAAGCTGGCTAAGGACACAGTAGGCTAGCTCATCATCTGTTCCCAGAATGCTCTGTCTAATGATGTACTTTGTTGTCACAATAAACTACTATGCACACAGATTTTTGTCTGTTTGGACATTTGGCTTGAAGTAAACATTCAGAACATTCAATCCAAATATGAACTAGGCCAAAAGTTGCCTTAAGCATTGCCAATCTAATGCTAATTCAACTAGCAGCAGCATGCTCCCCCCTGCTTTTTTCCTTTAAAATACAATAACAAATGTATTAAACTAAATTTGATGATCATTTGTGCAGTATGTTAGAAAGAATCATTATCTCTTTTCCAAAAAGTTAGAATCCTTCATCTTAGTGTCAAATCCTCTTATTCATTTTGGTATGTTTGCTAAAGTAAAGAGATCCAGTCATTGATGAATAATCCAATACAGGTGCCAAGGTCTATAAGAAGACACACAAACTTCTAATTGCATTCAGGAAAAAGTCTCTAGTGCCTCAACTTATTTTTGTGAGCTAATAGGTACGGCTTCTTTGCTGATTACTCTCTTCTTTTAACAAGACCTGTTTCACTTTCTGAGTGAACAGAAAGTTAGTGCAAGTTATTTGAGAAGACTAAAAGAAGTGATACCTTTAATTCAATGCACCAATATTTTGCTCTTTTCCCAAAGAAAATTATGCTCAGTCAAAAATATTTATGTGCATACTATGAAGTAGGTATTAGGCTAAGTGCTAGGGATACAAGAACAAAATATGAAACAATTCAGTAATTTTATTTACTAATAGGAGAAAAAAATTTATGTATATATTTATAAATATATATATATATAGAATGTATATATTATACACATACAGATATTACACACATACAGATATCAAATACAAAATTAATTAAAACAAATTATATACAAAGGATCCAAACATACATTGGGAAGGAAAGCACTAGTGGTTGAAGGAATAGGAAAAGGTTTTATGAAGATGATGCCAAAGGAAGGAAGAAATGTGATAAAGCAGAATTAAGAAGGGAGTACATTCCAGGCATAGTTGGCATTCAATGTATTAGAAATATTGAAATACATTTGCTAAAATTTTATTTATATTTAAAGTAACCTTTCATGAACTGAAATGGGAAGCAGAAAGAGTGAATTCTTATAAAAGTTATAAAAACCTTCCATAAACTTTAAATGAAGCTGATATACCTAATTTATTCTTGTTATATCAATATTCCATGTTTGTTATCAAAAGAAAATATTCAAAATGAGGAAACAGTTAAATAGTAATATGTAGATATTTGTTTTTACTAAATTGGGAAATGGTCTTTCCTTTCTGGAAAACAGGCTAGTATTGCACATTACCCTTAAATATAATATTGCTTATACATATTGTCCTAAAGACACATGATTTGGCACTTTTCTATTTTCCATTCAGTTAGTACTACTGTGGTCCACCTGGACATCACCCAGCACTTAATAATAGACTGTATTAGTATTGGAAAAAAAGACTGGACAGAGAACCAGAGGGGAATAATTAAAACATTCTTTCTTCTTGCCAACCTAATTGGTGGAGAGAAAAAAAAACCAGCTCCTCACATGGTCCACTCCATACCTATTTATCTGTCACTTCAAAATGAACAGCCTGTTGAAAACATGGCAGAAGAGTAAAAGGTAGACATGAATCAGACCATCTAGCTTACTTCATTTGATGGTGATACACAATAGTGTACTGTTTATAGGATTCTTTCATTCCTTTGCAAGAGGTCTGCCTTACACCCGCTTTGATCTTGTGAAAAGATGTAGCCATCAGGAAAAAGGTTCAAAAAACTTTTGCTCATTTTTCTTGTTCTTTTCTTCTGTCTTAGTCAAAGGATCAACAAAAAAAAAAAAAACATAGCATCCTTAGGCTTCAGATTTGCATCTTCTTGAATCCATCAGACCCATAGTAACACATTCACAGTATACATGGTGAGAGTCTGCCAGTATTAATTTAAGTCATATTTATGAATACTAATAAACAGCCAAGTTAAACTGTAATAACATTATTAGCAATGCTGCATGCTGTTAGTTATCCTATCCTATCTGGAGTCACTACACCTGGATTAGGGAATTAGTATATACTCATGATCTGAGTCCAAAAGCCCATTTTCAATGAAAGTAATTTAATGCTTATACATAACAAATATACTGCACAATTTTAGCTTTTTGATGATATAGCTGCTAGAAATCTTAATTCCATCAAAAGTCCAATTCATTTGACAAAGAGGAATGGTTGCAGCGTCCTTTAATCCAAACAGTAGTGGTCAAAAAATTGAATACTTCATCACAAATTATCTTTCTGCAAGAAGTTACTTTGTCTATGAAATACTATTGAGCTACTTAGTCTAACTATACAAATGATAATTTTTGACATTTGAAAAGTGCTTTTGAAGATTTATAAAGAGTTTTATACATGCTTTCTTATTTTGTCCCAACAAGTACTTGTGAAGTCAGTATGGTGTTACAAACTGAGACTCAGAAAGGTTAATTGATTTGGCTATAATCATATGCTTACTGAAAAAGAGGAGGTACAGTTGGAACCTAGTTCTTTTCTGATTCCAATTGTAACTCTAGGTCTCCTACATTTTTCTGCTCAAAAAAGGAGATTAAATGACTTGCCCTTATTCATATGGCTAGTGTATATTTTTGTTGTAGTTGCTGAATTGCTTCAGTCGTGTACAATTCTTCATGTCCCCAATTTAGATTTTCTTGGCAAAGATACTGGAATAAGTTGCCATTTCTTTCTACAGTTTATTTTACAGATGAGAAAACTGAAGCAAGCAGATAAGTGGTTTGTCCAGAATCACCCAGCTAGTACAAGGCTGGATTTGAACTCAAGAAGATGAGTCTTCCCGATTCCAAGTTCAATATCCCAAATAATGTTTATTAAATTTTTTAAAGACTAACACTCAAAGATAAGAAGGCTAGGAGATAGTACTTGATGTCTAAACATTTTGGTTTACATGTAAGTCTGCCTTGAATGCCAACTCATATAAACATAAAATAATTACTTTTAATATAGTCTATTGCTTTCCTATATAAATGTTTTATAAATTCTCCAAACTGCAAGAATAGTATCTTCCCAGCTCATTTCTAATATCTATTCAAAAGGATGAAGGATTAGGTATACAATACAAGTAGAGGGGGGTAAAAGTCAAGAAATGACCAAAGTTAGAGGATAACTGATTTATGAACATTGTATAAATATTAATTACATTTATCTAATACGGCAATGTTCCTCTTTTCTATGTGATTCCATGGAGATTGAAAGTAGATATCTCTCTTCTACCATGGTCTTTGCCTGCCTGACCTACTCTACACTAGTCAGTCCCAACTGCTGTTGTCCTTTGGCTCTATGCCAATGTGAACACAACCTGCTGTCACAAAAGCTGCTACTCATTCATAGCATTGGAAGTTCATTAAACTGATGCCAAAAAAACAAATGACAAGAGAGAAAAAAAGCATGTTGGTTATATTTCATCTGAGTTTATGGCATAGTGTTTCCTCAGTGAAAGGGATCATATTGTGAACTGTTCTAATCATTACCCTTCCAAAGATTTTCCTCTTATAACATTTCCAACAAATAGGCATCCATCCATCCATTGATTGAAGACTTCCAGTAAGGAAAAATTCAACAGCTACTCAAGCAGCCCATTTCACTTTTGGACAGACATTTTCATAAAGAAATGTTGGTGCCTAAACTACTCAGAGTTCCAATTTTAATTTCAGGTATAAGCCTATAGTTGAGGAAATGAGAAAATAATTCATACATAAGCTAGATTGTTTAGATCAGAGTTTATCACGATGTAGATTTATGATTTTGCCAGAATCACTTCTAAAATCCTCTAAATTGTATTTAATAGCATAGTAGTCATTAAACCCTGCCACTTAAGATCTGTGTTATTTTAGGCAGTAAGGTAATTTTTTCTTGACCTCACTTTCCTCAACTATAAGAAAAAGTGAGAGATGAAGATGACTTCTGAAATCTTCTCTGGCTCTAAGTTCATGATCCTTTGATAAATATTTGAAGAACTTTCATTTGGAAGAGGAGTTAGGTTTGCTTTTTTTGATCCCAGAAGATAAAATCAACACCAAAGGAAGAAAGAGGCAAAAAACTAACAAACTCACAAAATAAAAAACACATACTTAAGCTTGGGGTGATTAAATTACTTAAGTAAAGAATTAGAGAAACATAACATCTAGTTTCAATATATTACATATAGTACTTTGTGTCATATCAACAAATAAACCAACTAAATCACATTTTATATGATTTCATTTGAGTGAGTATTCTCTCCCTAACATAGCTTATCACTCACCTCATTCAAACTTCATACTATTCAACAAACAGAACACACTTCATTAAGCTTCTGATCAGTGATTTGGTCAAAGAATTCTGGCAAATATTCCTCACAATAGAATGGATACCATAAACATTATATATATATATATATATATATATATATATATACATACATATATATACACATACATATATTTGAAGCTATATAACACTTTTATATTTGGAAATTGTTTTTCATACCAAAACCAAAACAAATGTGTATAGTAAATATTGCAAAGCATCATTCACACTTCACAGATGGGGAAATGTACTGTAGAATTTAGGAAAAATTAAGTGACTTGCCCTTAATCACCTAGGTATCGTCTAAAGTGAAATTTAAGATACTATCCTTTACAAATTATTTAAAGAATAAAAAGGAGCAGCTAGGTGATGCAGTGGATAGAGCACTGGCCCTGGAGTCAGGAGGACCAGAGTTCAATTTGACCTCAGATGCTTAATAATTGCCTAGCTGGGTGACCTTGGGCAGTTCACTTAACCCCATTGCCTTCAATAAATAAAAAAAGAATAAAAGTCCTTCCTATTAAGTCAAAAAGTCACTTAATTGAGTGATTTGAATTTTATGAGCATATATCCCAAAGTTATACTGTGGTCATGTCTTATAAAAATCCTATTCTAGACGTCTATGACATAGATATCACTTAAGGGGACATTTAAACATCTCTGTCAGTTACATCTGTCTTATACTGAATTCTCTAATTAACAATGTTGCTGTAAGGACAATTGGGGGCATTTGTTGCTTATAAGTATACCTTAAAATTACATAAACTATTTCCCTTGAGATGAACTGTGACTTACTTTGGTGAGAGACATTATATTTGTTGTGCTGGTATATTTTTTTCAATAAATAGTTTCTGGATGGTTTATCATTTATTACTAAGCATAATAACTAGACTATATAGAGCTTTAAGATTTGCATAACCCCTTTCACACAGGTGTCATTTGATCCTTATAGTAACAGTATGAGATATATTCCACAAGTACTATCCCTATTTTACAGGTAAGTGAGATGGAGAGAGGTCTTGTCCCAGTTCTTTCTGACTTCAGTTCTAGCGTACTATGCATTCTACTAACATTTCGCCTACAATTCACTTCAATCTATTTTCAATCACTTTGTACTATGTGTTAAAATGCATCTCTTTCAAAAACAGTTATGAAAAATCATTATTGAATGCATTATAAGCTTCAGTACTGGTGGTAAGCTTCTGAGAAGGTGCCAAGAACATTAGGAATTCATGTCTACTGCATAAAAATATCATTGGGATCCAGATTTCCATTTCATAGCATTCAGACCAAACTTTGAATTTCAGAAATATTATAAACACTGCACAATAAAAAGAGATAAAATAGTCAATAATGTTCCCTCATACATTGATTCACTTTCAAAACTGCTTGCTCTAAGAAGGAATTTTTAGACCACACACTTTAACTTCCCATTAACAGAATAATTTAAAAGCATAAGACTAGCTATATTGGTCTGACATACCATTCTTTCCAACTTTGGTAATTCAAAAGTCAGTCAGGCTCAGAAGTTAACATATAATTTAAAGTGTTGATTTTCCTTTAAAATTCAATACGAATCTATCACATTTAAATTTATACAAATCTCTGAACTCCTTAAGACCTTTTGTCTTTTTTTTTACTTCACATTGTCCTTGTTTGATTAAAAGAATATCACCCACAAAGTAAACACTTAATACAGGTATGTTGACTGACTGCTCCCACCCCATTACTGGTCCATAACTGGATAACTTCTTCAAAAATATGGTCCTAAATTCACCTAATTTATGTTTTAGAAAGAGGTATTCTCTTCCTACCCTTCCCACACTCATACACCTGCATGCACATACATTTTTATCAAACCAATACTTTTTTTTTTAAGTTTTTTTTTTTCAAGGCAAATGGAGTTAAGTGGCTTGCCCAAGGCCACACAGCTAGGTAATTATTAAGTGTCTGAGATCAGATCTGAACTCAGGTACTCCTGATTCAAGGGCCGGTGCTATATCCATTGCACAACCTAACTTCCCCAAACCAATACTTTTTAAGGTTAGGTTTGAAGTGTTAAGAAGAGCTAAAATCTTGACTCCAATTTTTTTTGTTTTTTGTTTATTTTTATTTTTTTGGTTTTTGCAAGGCAGTGGGGTTAAGTGACTTGCCCAAGGTCACAGAACTAAGTAATTATTATGTGTCTGAGGTCAGATGTGAACTCAGGAACTCCTCACTCCAGGGCTGGTTTTCTATTCACTCCACCACCTAGCTGCCCCTCTAACTCTGCTTCTTGATACATGGTTGACATTGGCAAATTCTTTCACTTTTCTGCATCTCAATTTTCTTATCTAGTAAGTGAAAATAGTGGACTGGGTAACATTTATGGTCCTTTCCAGCTTTAGATCTTTCTTACCTATTTAAGGGGGTTCCTATACTTCATAAGACCCCAATTAATATAAGTATCCTTGATATCTTTATCAGATGAGAATGTGGCTGATAAAGTCAAAGAACCAAAGGTATAAACAAAGGTGTGAACAATTCCTAGTCACATCTTGGAAAGACTAAATTGTTTTGAGCCATAAAAAGAAGTTAGATGATTAGACACACTGCCTCATGGTAACAGACCTATGTGCTTGCACAAAGTATGTGTTTTGGGATCAGGGTTTAAAGGGGGTCAGGCAGAGCCTGTGTTTGAATAGACTCAGAGAAAGTATTATGTTCCCCTCCCCATTAAATAAAAGATGATCTCATGAAATTCCTAAAGTCAGTAGATGAACTTCCAATTGGTTTATCATAGTTTTCTTGGAATAGCAGTAGCTGAAGATAGTATCACTACCTGGAACCAAGTTATGCCAAGAATAAACCAGACAGAAGAAAAGGCACCTCCAAGTCTCTTCAAAGGTAGCTGACATTTGGATTTCTCCCTCCCTTCCACCAACTTCAGAAAGCTACATCCAAGGAAGACTTCACCAAAGAGTGAAAAGGACTTCCCATAGTCAGAAGATGTAAATTTGCCTGCTTATCGTTTAATTTCCCTAAATTGGGGCTCACTTCAACAAAATTAACTTTTATTGGAAAGGGAAAGTTCTCCTATACTTTTGGGCAGGATATTTCTAAAACAACTGTCTTTTTTATACTAGTTTAAATATTATTTTTCTAAAACCTAATTAAACCTTTAAATGGCAAAATGACTAGTCTGCAACATTTTGCTTCTACAATCTGACCAATATGTCTTTACAAATAGGTTATCTTTGGAGATTCACTTCATAGAAGTACATGTTTTAATGGTAGAGGACTACATTTGGGGTCAGATAGGGAATATTTATACTACTCTCTTTTCCATCTACCTTAAAAAATCAATAAACCTGAAATAGGACCAGAAATTTCCTTCAGGTATTTTCATTTAAGTAATTTGAACCCTAAATTAGCTACATTATCTCATGCTTCTAAAATCTTTGTGCAGTTGGTTAAATCATTCAAGATCAAAACAAACTAAATAACTGCCTAGAAATTCTCTTAGAAAACAATGTACTATATGAAGGAAAATTAAATTTTTTCATTCAATTCAATTAATATTTATTCCAATTCCTCTTCTCTATACAAATTCAGAATGTTCCTATTATAACTAATATATTTGGAGGCAAATATTTGCATTCTGCTTCATTACATAATGTATTAGCAATATGTAAAAAGCATAAAACATCATTTAGATAATGTGTTATAAAAGCTAAACAATATTTTTATTTGCTTAACATTGCATTTAGCATATGATCCAATCATCTATTATGTGCTAGACCCCCATGCAATACTGACTTGTTGTAGTAATGCTGTTTGGTTGTTTTTGTCTAGCTGTGATTTAGATCTGTGTAGGGAACTCTTAGACTCTCCATCTGTTCAGATAGGCAACTCAACTTCAACAGTGAAAAGTATTAAATGCATACTTGTCGAATTAAAATAATGGAATGGGTTAGCCCTTGTTTTGAAAAATTGCCACAGTGGTCCAGAGGCCAAGGTCAAAAACAATCTATAGTCAAACCAAAAACTTACTGTGAATCCAGTGCTGTAAAGATAACCAAGTCTTACTAACCTGATGGTATACTAGCAAATGATTTAAGAAGTAGAACTAGATATCTCAAATGTTGAAAATATGCTGAAATGAAGAGAATTAAATTGACAAGTTAACCATTAATGGGGTATCAATAAAAAACATACCTATATGGGTGTGCATAAACATAAGCCTAATATTCAATTTGGATGTGCCAAGACTGATATCTATCTCTTGAATCAATTCTAATAACAACATAAGTCCTTATTAAATAATAAGTACTAATAATGGGTAGATGGGGAGAGCAATGGATAGAAGACGAAGTCTGGAATCAGGAAAACCTAAGTTTCAATCTTGCCTCAGACACACTTACTAGGTACGAGAACTGGGCAACTGCTCTAACACTATTTGCCTCAGTTTCTCATCCATAAAATGAGTTGAAGAAGTAAATTGTAAACCACTGTAGTGTCATTGCCAAGAAAACCATAAATGGTTTCATGAGGAATCCAAAACAAATAGAAACAACTGAACAATAATAATTAATTATAAAATGATGATTATAAAAACTAATAATAAATCTTAAAGGAAAATTATTTAACATGTATCAAGCATGTTGTGAGAGCCTATACATACATATATATAGATAGATATAGATATAGATATAGATATAGATATAGATATAGATATAGATATAGATATATAGATATATACAAAGCACAGTAAAGGAGCTCTGAAAGGAGCTCATGATTTCTTTGGAGAAAAAAATATATATGCACAACAAAATGAGAGATTGGTGACAAACTAAAAGATTGGAAAGTTCAATATAACATGGTACGAACTGATACTTAAGGGACAACAGGATAAAGTTAATAAGACAGAGAGGAGAGAACATTGGACTCTATGCCTGACTCTTTATCCCCACGGCCACATTGCCACTGACTGACAGGGTCAAGAGAAACTTAAATTGCAATATTGCTGCTGACACTTATATACTGTGCCCCTGGGGAAGTTGTTTGATATCTGAACCTCAGCCTGGTCATACAAAAAATATGAGTGCCTAAGTGACCTTGTGAATAGAAGATAAGCATTGGAATCAAAATCAAGGTTCAATTTGTATCTCCAACATATAGTGGGCATGGAACAATGTGCAAGTCCTTTAATGTCTCAGTGTTCCCAGGAAACCCCACTAAGGCTTTAAACTGCAGGTTAAAGAGATCCATGGAGGAAAATTTTCCTACAAGTTCATTACTCCAAGAGCCTATAAGTTCACTACTCATAGGATCAAATGCCATATATATGTATATATGTATATATATATATATATATATATTTTATATATGTTTATGTATATACACATTTAATATAAATACAGTCAAAGAGAGAGAGAGAGAAACTATTTCATAAATAGTTAGAAAGACCAAATTCCTTTATATATGGAAAGTGTTTTGTAAACCCTAGAGAATTAGCTATAAATGTCTTCTATTATTACTGTGGTGGTTGTTATTGTTATTATTAAGTCCATTCTTTTTGCAGCTCAGCTCCAGAGCCCTGAAAATGTGGGGAGGATGGTTAAGAATATGATACATATTCTGACTCATAAAATTATATGTAAGCAAATGCTAGATGATGAGCTATAAGAGAGGAATTAAAAGCAATATGAAAAGAAAACATGCTCCATACACATAAGAAAGCATAAAGTGAAACAATGTGGAAAAAACTATCAATTTCTGAAAAAGTAATAGCTGCAAAGGAACTTTGCTAGTAAATGGCAGTGAGACAAAGATATCTCAGCTATTAGCTCTGAGCCAAAGACAAGCACACTTATAGGTCCCACAGACAATAACTTGAATTAATAACCATGGGATGGATGATATGTACTCAATAGGAAAAATGGTTCCTTTCAGTTAAATTTTTGTGGTTAACAGGGACATTATCAAGCAGCTGTATAAGAATGTTATTAATATATAATAGTTTAGATTCATTTATAAGCGATAATAGTTATGAAGCTCCTGAATAAAAATAGCAAAACTTCTGTTAAGCTGATTAATAAATGGTAATGAATATCCATAGAAGAGAAGACCAAATAGATAATCATGAATCATGTTTACCTTCAGATTTTCAATGTAGTTTGCTTAATTAAGGTCAGTAATATTTGCTTTCCTTAATTTTGTTTCAGGCTTGCTGAATCAACTTTAAAGGGATTTAGTCACCACTTGAAAGAATAATTCATGGAGTTATGGTACACTACCATCAGTTCAGGGTAGGGGTACTGTTTAATTGACCAGCTTCTTTTGGGCAATGTCTTTGTGCCTCTGATCCTCATCAAAACCATTAATTTTTCAGACATTTCCTTTTAAAACTTGTATTCAAACAACTGAACATAGAGCAATGTTTTTAATGAAAACAAGGTCTAAGATTTAATTTGATATATTTAACAAATATTTTACTAGTATCAACCACATCCTACTCAAGCTTTGATCTTGTGAATAGAAAGGTCTCTTTAACCCATATTCCTTCTTAAAGTTAAAGGAAACTTCCATGATTATGGAACTTCACAAAAATTCAGTGCCAAGAGATCTGAGCTATTTTTCCCAGCTATTGTCATTATCTCTGAGAAAGCTATCTAAGTGCCCCAGACAACTTAGGGTATAGAAGAGGTAATTGTCCCCTCTGTTAAGGGGAGTTCCCCATAACCAAGTCAAAAGAAATCCAAATCAACACAACAACAATTCTACTTAGCTTCTGGAGTCAATAAAAATCAAGGAAGCCCCTTAGTTTTACTTTTTACATTTAAGATCAAGTAAAAGACTATTATGATCTTTATTAGCCTGTATCATTGTTCTACATGTGGCTATGCAGAAAATGAGTAAAAAAACCTGTAGCTATAGGGATAATGCTGCTTCAGTAATGAAAAATCTGAAGATGATGTGGATGATGCTACACCTGAAGGAAGAGCAGGAAAAATTCTTGTTCTAAGAGGTTTTGGTCATCCAAAATGCAACTTAAGTATTCTATGAACTTTTTATATGTGAATATAGAGTTGACTTGGGTTGTCCACAATGATCACTGGGAATGCCACAAAGTGTCAGATCAATTCAATTACTTTATTATTTTATAAAGCCTCTGATTTTACAATATCATTGTTTAAATTTATTTGTTGCCTTTAACAGTCCTACAATTTATTATAATAATTTCTGTTCACATTCTATCCATGTGAATTCTTCCTAGTTGATGGTGAGTAATTGGGGGATTTTTCATTTTTATGCTATCAAAAATTAACCTAGGGAAAACATTAAACAAATGTTTTGAGCTAAATGACTTGGTAGCATGAACATGTGCAAGTATTGGATGACTGAGGCTGGTTTCTTAAATCAAAATACAACATTTTCAAATTTCAAATCTACTTGTGGAAATGCAAAAACACTTTCATGTACTCATGATTTTAATCACAGAAGAGTATCTTTATTTGAAGAATTAACCTTCATTAAAATAGCATAATTTAGTGATCAGTTTCCTGCTGTAGCCAAAACTCCTATACGCTTTAGATGTAACAGATGCCCAAAAAATGCATAGGAATATACACCAGAATATTTGTGACTTCATAAAGAATTATCATACCAAGGAATAAAGAACTATAGCTACCTAATCGTTCAAGTCCATACCTCTCTTTCAGATATGACATTCTAAAACAACTGCAAGTCCTCTATATAATAATATTTTCAAGAGAACAAAAAAAACTGAATTTAATACTGGGGTCAACAGTTTATCTGATATGTAAATTTGATACCACTCATACAGTCCATTAAATCTTCTGTCAGAGAATATGAGTTACTAATAAACTTTAGGTTGATAAAGGTATTTTGTCTATATAGAAAATCCATTTGCCTGGTAAAGTCTATCTGATATACAGTACATTACAATAAAGTAATAGTATAATTCTCTCTTCATAATATAGCAGTTGTTATTCAAAACGACAGCTCCAATAGGTCTCGTCTTTTTCAAATGAAATGCCATCACGTTTTTAATATATTTTCATTATGGCATAATGCACTGCAGTATAAGAAAGACGGCTAACCCAAAAAGACTACAGATCTTTGGGAAATTAAGTATAGTAGGAACTCATCAAGAAGGTAAATTATTTCAAAGCTTTGCTCCTGTGCCCAACTTTGATTTTGCAGGCCTGCAGGCATTTATCTTCATCATCATTTTGCCATACATGAATTGTTATATCAAAAAGTAACCGTTTTGAACCATTGTCCCTGGTTCATCATTGTCATCCTTGTAGCTTCCTTCCTACCGATATTCATTACTTTTAGGAAGAGATGAATTTCATTTCAGCATAATATTTGGGGCAGAGAAAGTTTTCATTCCTTTGTGCTTGTCCACTAACTGCTCTGTTAATCAAATTCTTGGCATATTTTATAGGTTATTGAGTCAAGTAAATTTCATTTGTTAATATGATTTTTACATACAATGAATGTTTCTTAGTTTGGCATGGATTATATTCAGATTTGTCTTCAAAAATTTCTTGTGATGATTTGTATCTAAAATTAGCAATTTAAAGCTTTCTTTCCAATAGTATAACATCATAGAAAGACCATTGTTTTCCTTAGCTATACTTACAAGAATCTCACACCATAAATCCTTGGTTATGGTGGATTCAACCACATAATTTCATTTCTAATAGTTTTGGTTACCTAACAAAATGTTTAATGATTAATAGAATTAGATGGAAGACTGTGGGAACATAACTTTACTTATTCTAAGTAGACCTAAATTATTTACTCCTTTAAATGAAAATTTTAAATGATAATTTTAGTTGTTTTAAATCCTTAGACCAAAACAAAGAAGATCATGTTTTGATACAAATTTCTTTTGTCCAAGTCTGCATTCATCCAACTGTACATTGGAAGACAGGTGCTGCATTTTCTTATGAAAATAACACTATACTTCAAGATTTTTATCTTGAGAGTGGTGGTGATGGATTTGGACTGATCTCTCCACACTCTTATCACTTCAAAGGCATGAGTTTTTGAGACAGCTGCCTGAGATTAGGGGTGTAATCTCTAGCTACCTAACCTGGTGAAGCCCACACACATATTGAACAAATGACCTCAGCCTCATTCACACTGCTCTAACCAACTAGGCACAGATAAATATATAAGCAAATGATATACATGAGTTCACAAATTTAAGAGGGAAATACTTATTTCACAATTACACCTTTACTGAGTAGATAAAAATGTAAAATTCTCTTGGAATTTATGAGTGACCTAATAATATCTACATGTAATACATACCTGTTTTACACCATTTTGAGGAAGGATCAATTTGTCATTCTATTCCCTTTCCTAATACAGGAGTCCAATCCAACCCTGGATACATTATTGATATGGAAATGAGTGTAATTAGCAGCCTAAATGATCTGTTATTTATGATACAAGTCAGAGCAGTAAATCACCAATGGTTCACTATCATTACTATGCAAATAGAAAGAGGCAGTTAATGGTCCATGTGTTAAAAGCAGGCCACTTGCTTGCTCATTTGCTATGGAAAGGCAAGGGTGAGAGTTTAAGGTAGAGATGACAGTTCATCATATTGTCAGTCTCACTACTGAGACTCAGAAAAACTAAGTCTCAAAACTAGTCATCGAGTTTTTAATGTTATATCACTTTACTTTTGAACATATGTTGCTTTGAATTAATTTCTAACAGCATTAACAAATCATTCATTCCTCCTTTTGTCTCAGCTTGTATGTCTAGGAGTGTGAATAATTCTACTCACCTAAAACCATCTTGAGAATGTGGCTGGTGTGTCTTTAACTATCATGTCATTTGGGAATAATATTATTTTTAAAATCCTCTACTATAAAATGAAATATCATCATTAGGCATGGCAGTCTCTTCATTGTCCTGCAAATGCACTCTATTTTCTGGTAACCATGAAAACAAGAAGGGATTTCAGTTCCCAGGTTCCAAAAGAAATCACAGTGGGTTTAATTGGAAATCATTCAGCAAACCTCAGAAAAATTGCTCAGCCTGGGTTCTTTAGCACCTTTTTTGTTTGGCTTTCCAGGGAATGTGTGCTTGTGGGGGAACTTTGAGTGCATTAGTATGGCCAGAGCCTGCCTAGTGATATGAGAACAATAGGAGGATGGTGGATGAAGGGAAGCTTACATTGGAAAGGGGGAAGGGTGGGCAAGCACAACTTTTGCATTTTAAACGCCCATATTTTTATGGGACTAATGACTTTGGAAAACATTTGGAGAGTTTCAGAAAGTACAGAAGTTAAATAGTTTAATAATGCCTCTATGTCAGAAGTGTATGCAATTTCAAACCTGGAATAAATGCATATTATCTAAACTAAGAATTGTAAATATAGTAGTTAGCTTAAAAATACTAATTTAATCTTTAGCTTCTTTTTTAAAAATCTAGTAAGGTTAAGCCCCATTTTCAAGAAAAGAAAAAGGAATGGTCAAATGCAATCATATAGAAAAGTGAGTGGTGCTCTAAATTGTAAGGATATTGTGGAATACTCAAAATACAATGGGTATAAGAGACAAAAGACTGGGGTAGGCTTTGCCATTTAACTAGGAGTTTACTGTTTGTAGAATTCTATGAAAAGCTTTTAACCTCTGAGATTCAGTCTCCTCATTTGTTATCCTTAAATAATATCCTTTGAAGTTCATATACAACTTTGCTATGTTCTTTTGATCTTTATTATTATTCTCAACTCTCAGAATTGTTTGAGTTCAATAATTTAGAGCTATGCAAGAAAAATTGCAAAAAATTTTTCATGCATTTTTGCCCAGAGCCTTCATGATACAAATAATTTTGTACAGAAGAGTGACGATCTATGATTCTGCCACCATTATGTGATTAAAAAAACTGGAGATAAATGCCCAACAATAGAAAATGAATATTTTACCACTATATTGAATGACAAATTGGAAAAATTCAGAGAAATATGGGAAGATTTAGTATGTTTTACAAAGATTTTAAAAGTCAAAGCCAAAAGATTATACATAATGATTTCACTAATAAAACTAGCATAAAAGAAAAGAAATTCAAGGTTAGTACTTTTTGTCAAATTTAAAGTAATAAGCTAACATTTTTAGAAAAAGTAGAGGATTATATACAAATATATATATATATATATATAATATATATATATATTATATCATAAGAGGATTGGTTTGAAAGTGTCTGCTATATCAAATGAAAATGTCCTAACAATTTGACCACTTTAAAAAATAGAAAGTCTCTAAGATCATGAACTCTAAATTTCCCTTTTTTCAAACCACAACTTTCTGTTTTTCCAACTCTTCAACACCTCTATTCCCCTCATAATTATTATTGTCCTTATATAACCATTGTGACTCGGATTTCTCCTTATTCTTAAAGTCTTTCAACCTTACACTTTGGTAACTTTCTTCCTAGTTTGAGTTCTCTATATGCAGTTATTTCAAAGGCAGCTCCACTACCCTGAAATCCCATGTAATCTTGAGAATATACCATTTAAGCTCTGCTGACCCCCAAACCTAGGTAACTCCTAATGTGTACTTACTGTCAAGTTACTGAATGATACAAGAGGAAATCATGAAATTTTGCTGAGTAGGTTTGTGATTAAACCCAGTGTATATAATACCCAAATCTAAACCATATCCTTAAACCTTCATAGTGCTCATTTTATTCATCTTTTAGTGTCATATAAACCTTTCGTTCTTTATTAAAACCACTAGCTTTTCCTATATTGCTTACCCTTCTCCTTCTTGGTTCCTCTGCACCTCTCATCAGCCTCACTGATCATCTATACCTTTGATCCACTATGGTTATCTTTGCCCTAGTTATCACCTTCAACTGTTCCTTTTACATTGATTCTCACCCCTACCTTCACTAAAAGATGAAAGGAATCCTGGATTTAGAGAAAGAATTTGAATTTCAGTGCTATCTACTAGTTATATGATGTTGGACAAATCACTTGACCTCTCTGTGCTCATTCAGTTTCTTTCATTGTAAAGTGAGAATTAGTCAAGGAGACCTCCAAGGTCTCTTCTAGATCTAAAAATAATCTTCTTCCTTCACATTTCAGATGAGAACTGAACTCTTAGACCTGGATGGAAAGTCCCAAACCATCTAAGTTAGTGGTTCTTAACCATTTTTGTCATAGGTATGCCTCCCCTTAGCAGACTAGTGATGGGCATGGACCAATTCTCAAATTACTATGTTAAAATAAAGTTATTAAAATTTTTTATAAACAAATTCTCTGACCCCAAGTTAATAATCTATGACTGAGACTAACTTCCTATTTAGAGATGTCAAACAACAAGTTCAATGTGACATAGCATTAAATTTTGGTTTTTAGGTCTCAATGTTTTGCTTAGTCTGTGTATTCTACTCTATTGATTACTTTTCAACTCAGGAATCTCTTCCTAGGAAAATCCTTCCTAATCTCTTTTACCAAACAAGAGATGACAACACTATGAATGTAACTCTGGACTTGAGAAGTGAAGGTAATCACTATTTGTGTAAAACAGAAAAAATCTCAATTTCTTCATCTGTAAAATGAGCAAATTGAAATTCATGATCTCTTAAGTTTCTTTTTAGCTCTAAATATAAATTGTAAGACCATCAAATGAACAAACCTTTATTAAGCATCCACTATGTGGAAGAATTGTTCTAAACTGGAGGCGAAAAAAAAGATAAAAAGATAAGTTAAAAAAACAGTCCCTGTTCTTAAGGCCCTCACAGTTTAATGAGAGAGGCAATAACTTGTTCAACTGGTGCCAAACTGATAAGCATCCTCAATTTACAATTCTGTGGCACCATAAAACACAATGCTACAAATATTTTTATAAATTTGAGTCTTTTGCATCTTAGTTTGACACCTTTGTATCTACAGAATTTTTTTTTTAAAATGTAATATGGAAGACATTGTTGATAAAGATCTGAAAAAGAAATAAGAAGGCATATGTAAAATATATAGTAGACCATATCTTGATAGTCATGTGATTGACTGAAATATACTGTAAAAGATCCCACTGTGCGTACTTTTTATTGGCTATACAAAAACATTTGATTCAGAAGCACAAAACATGACCTAAAAGTTTCTTCTACAAGATACAGCCATGCATCTATTAAGATTATGCGTGATTCTATAAAAGATACAATGATGGTGTTGCCTTTGTTTCATGGCTTAATAATGATAAATAGCAAGTAATAAATAAAAGAGGTACTGAAGGTTGACCAAAAATGTTCACTAGTATTATAGAAAATATCAATCATGAAATCTAAATGTAAAAGGGATCCTCAAAGATGATGAAATATTTCAGATGTCCTTTTTGCTTCAGTTGACAAAGTATAAACTACATCAAGTATGGGACAATGAAAGCTTCCAAAAAGTGATCCATAATCATCAAAAAGAGTTTAGCTATACTTATTTGAAAAAAAAAAGCTAGGCAGCTGAAAGATGCCTACCCTAATGTCTAATAAAAATGTCTTAATAGTAAAGTAGAATACCTCTTTTTTTTAAGAAAAGTTTTATTTATTTTGAGTTTTACAATTTTTCCCCTATTCTTGCTTCCATCCCCCTACCCACCACAGAAGGAAGTTTGTTAGTCTATACATTGTTTCCATGGTATACATTGATCTAAGTTGAATGTGAGAGAGCAATCACAGCCTTAAGAAAAATAAAGGAATATTTCTATTCTTTGAGGTCCAATGATTTCATTTGCATAGGTTCTTTCTCAGCACAGACCAAAGTCTCTCTATAACTTACTCGATATTCTTCAAAAATTGTTGTAGTTTGAAACATTTATCACTTTGTGGACTAACAAACAAGTCACACACCTTTCAGAATTAACCAGAATCAGGTTGGTCCTTAGCCAAGAAACAAAGTATTCCAGTGGACATATTAGCCTTTCCATACCAGTAAAATTTATCAGATCTCACACCTTGCTAAAAATACTTTCAGAAGCTTGAGATTGACTTCACATTATGACAATGAAGCCTCAATAGTAGGTCTTCACTGGAGCAATCAAGACCTTTACACTATAATCTGATTTCCAGGAAATTAAGAGGGGAAAAAAAACACAAACACATTTTCTAATTCTTTGTTCTTTAGATGGGACATAAAAAGTCATTTTCCCTCCCTGAAGGTTTAAAATATTTTCCAAGTCACTGAATTTCCTTCTGCTACAATGTTCAACTTAGATACAAAATCCAAACTATTAAAAGTAATTAAAATGAAATAGATATACTTTTAGCTATTACAGATAATTTGCTAATCAGTTATATTACAATAAATATTATTTACTGAAGCAATTTTCCCCTCAATTCCATAATGTTAGGTTTGATGGGAATTGGAAGTAATGAAATTCATAGTTTTATCAAACTGCATCATTGATTTTATTATGAAATACAGATATGAAAAATATCATGCATAGATACTGCCATCATTGAAGTGATTATTTTACTTTTTCTCAATCATTTCTCTTTGCTTAATTATGATTAGGGAAAAATTTTTTCTAATAGAAAACACTTTTAACATTGGTAGAAATGTGAATCTCTTCCAAAGTGGACAAAATTTTCTCTAAAATTTGATAATTCATTCATGTCAGCATTCAGTAACACTGTTTACTACTAGTCTGATCTTATCTTTTTTAACATTAAGTGATTGAGGAGTTCTTAAGAAAGGTGATAAATGATCTTTTTAGACTAATGAGCCCAATACTGAGTCAATGATCTCCAGTTTCAAACCAAGTTTTGCCTATAAAGACAATTAAATTTCTAGCATGGTATTTATCTAGCCTTCATTGAATTTTAATTGAATCCTTGGGCCTTTGGTCATATAATATATGCGAATATAAACTGGCATAATCAATTAAGCTGCCATATTTTTTACCCTACCAAAACCTAAGTCAACGTGTAAAGTTAACATAGTTATGACATTGATCCTAATCTAAACCATAAATCTATAGGTACACCCTACAAATAATGTTTACTATTGAAATTACTGCTTAATACTATTAGATGGGAATGTACATGATAAAAATCATCTCTTCCTAGAATCAGTAAATTCCTTTACATAATATATTCATTTTAGATTCATTCTACGAGGAAGCCTCCATTGCTATGATGAATTTAAACATATCTTCAGAATACCTTTTTTTCAGAAACATGAATAAAAATGTTGCCAATTACACCCTGCAGAAAGTAATAAGGAATATATATTCAGATGTATTCCATAATGAGGGTAGAGACTAAAGCATATGTTATGGGTAAATAACATTTATGAAAATGAAGTCATCTTAGGTTTCTCTGCTTAACTAGCTCATATATGAGAGAAATTCTATGGAATTGATGGTTAAGAATCAAGTACACATTGGAATCAATCCAGAGAAAAACAAACCACTTGGCTGTTATTATTATTTGTCTAAATTGAACATCTTGGAGTCGTGATTCACGATCTTTGAATAAGTTATCCGTGTTGCTTGCTCTCTACACTATATTCAGTTTTTTTAATGTGTTGTGGAGAAAAAGTCCAAAGAGGAAGCAGAAGACTGTTGATAACCAGAAATCACAATGGCTACAGTGGTGGAGTTCCACCAATTTTATTCAGTCAACAAAAAATTTATAAAAAGTTAATAAGGATCAAATATTTTTTCACAAGGAACAGACATGAAAAATAAAACCTTGTTTTAATATCAGTTTTGTGAAAGATATGCTACAACACAAAAAAAAACCCCATTCATACACAGAGTAACACTGTCCAGAAACTAACACTAACTGTTTGAGAGAACAGATAGTTGTAGAATCAGGCTTGTTTTACTTTTTAAAACATTTTATTTATTTAAGGCAGTGGAGTTAGGACTTGCCCAAGGTCACTCATACAACCAGGCAATTATTAAGTGTCTAAGGCTGAATTTGAACTCAGGTTCTCCCAACTCCAGGGTTGGTGCTGTATCCAACACCACCAAGCTGTCCCCCACCATGTTTGTTTTTCTAAAATCGTTCTTTGGTTTTTCCCATTTATATGACTTTCCTGAAGAAATCTAAATCCTGAATAAGATGTCACATGGACTAGCTTATACTTTTAAAGTATAAATGTAGGTGAAATAAAAAAAATATTCAATGTCACAAAATTTTATAAGGTATATCTTTGATAGTCTATGACAAGAGAAAATTGTAATAGAAAAAATAGTCAAATATATCTTTTGGTCCAGGATCATTATCATTTTTTTTAAAAAGTCACCAAATAATATAGGGAATGTGTATTTTGCTATATGATAGATAAATGAAAAATTTATAGAGACAAAAAATGATAACTATTGAATAAGCATAGATATAAGTACAGTTATGGATAAGTATAGATAGCTATAGAAATAGACATAGACAAAAATATCAAAGAAAGAAAAAGATGGGCAAAACTTAGGAAGAAAAAGAAAGACACAGACTGTACCTCTCATTTCATTTCATCAATTTTTTTTTCTACCAGTGCAAGTGATCACCTTTCCTGGACATCTATGCTTAAGTGATAAGTAGACCAACACTTCTCAAAATGTCACCCTGGGATCCCTGGCATTCCCTAAAACCTTTTAAGGGAATCTGCATGTCAAAACTCTTTTTATACTCATACATTTTTTTATATTTCTAATAGTATATGTGTGTATACTACAGATAAACAACAGCTCTTGTGGGAAAGGAATCCTCAATAATTTTTAAGAATATATAAAAAAGGTCTTGAGAAGCAAAACTTTGAGAACACTGATCTAGAACACTGAGGTATGTGTCTGTGCACTATTTATTAAAATACCTATTTATTGACATTTATTTTTACAAACTTAGGGAGACTGTCCTTCAAATATCAAAGTTCTGGATTCAAATCCTTGATTTGATAATTTACTAGCTCTAAAAACTTGGATAAAGTATTTCACTTAGCTTTTATTTCTCTTTCTGTAAAAGAATAATAATAAACCCATAGTACCTACTTCTTAGGCTTGTTATGAATAAAATTCTTTACAAACCTCAAAATACTAAATGAATATCAATTTTAATTACTATCATTAACTAAAGTCATCATTTTCCACCTATAAATGACAGACTAGTTGCATGGGATTGGCAGGTATGCCAACATCTACAGAATATATTTGTTTTTTAAAGGGGGAGATCTTTTCCTATACCTTTTTAGAAATGATTGAATATAAAAAGATTGTACAAAAAAATCTTTAAAGTGTTGGAGTGTGTGTGTGTGTGTGTGTGTGTGTGTGTGTGTGTGTGTGTGTGTGTGTGATTAGATTGCTGAATAGAAAAATGGGAAGGAAATTTGTTGTTGTTTTTAATAGTTCAAGTTCAGAATATGATCTCAACTTAAAATTAAGTGAATATAATGATGATAATTCACATGTAAGCAGTGATTTCCACTTAATATAACTTTTAAAAGAGTCATTGTCAATTGTTTTCACTTATTTTTTTTAGGGTTTTCTAGATTCTCTTCAGTTTTTTTTGTTTTTATTTTTAGGTTTTTGCAAGGCAAATGGGGCTAAGTGGCTTGCCCAAGGCCACACAGCTAGGTAATTATTAAGTGTCTGAGACCAGATTTGAACCCAGGTACTCCTGACTCCAAGGCTGGTGCTTTATCCCCTATGCCACCTAGATTCTCTTAAAGGAAAAGAAATAAGAATGCTTCAGTTAAACTAAACAAGTTAGCCATGGTTTCTTTTTCAGCCTATGTGCTTTCATACTTTTGTTTAGATGAAAAACCAATTGTTCTAATAAAAGTAACTATTTATTCCAAGCTTAGACAGACTTAAGGAAAGACCTGCTTTGGAGAGAATTAAATTTCTAGTAAGATTTTGGATTTATGTTTTTTAGTTGAAGTATAATAAATATTGATTTTTTAAAGAACAATGAAATGGAACTTTTGTGTTTGGATGAAAAATACACAATGGAAAATTAATCATGGTGAGAAAAATGATACCAATCTTTTTTGCATAGAAAACAAAAGCTACCAAATTAAAACTCCAAAGATGTTCACTATAAAGTAGAAATTCAAATATTGTCTTTTTTTTCTCAAGTGGAAGGAGCCAGGAGAAATCAGTTTTTTTCATTCAATCTTCTACTTGATCTCTGTGTTGGGAAAAGAACCATATGGTGATCAACCAAGTCTCGGGGTCATCTAAGCCTAGGTTTAGAACCCTTTCATCAAATAAAAATACTTCCCAATAATGAAACTGTTTTTTAAAGAGAAATGGAGTAGACTTTTACCATCAATTCAACCAGTTGGGATTACAATTTTAAACTGTATTTTTGAAACATTGGTAAACACTTCCCCCATCTCCTCTTCTGCAGTCCTGGGAGACTAGTATCACCATGATGCAATTCCCCTTCAAGGTAACTTTAGTGCCTGATTAATTAGTAATAGTTGCCTGGGTCATGCTGCTATACAATGACTTGTACTCGCCTGTGAATCATAATCTAGCAATAAAAATGCAATAGGCACACCACAATCAATGCTGTCTGAGATGCACCCTGCAGAGTGTTAAATAACTTTGCTTTTGTACACACACACACACACACACACAAACACACACACACAAACACACACAGTATTTTCTAATCTAAAGACAAAATTAGACTTCAATAAGTCTAAATGTAAGCAATAACATTAATTAGCAGTTATACAGTTCATGGAAAGATTAGTTGATAAGAATCCAATTAGAGTTTTCTTAAACTATCATGGTATATTATTGAGTTCCTGTGTTCCTATTGCACATTTAACATCATTAACAACACTCAGAAGCTGAGAAGGTCACTATTTCTTTCTTTAAAGAAAGACCTCTGAAAAATCTATATTCAGTTTCTCTGGTAGACTAAGGAACTATTCATTTTGACAAACCTATCTTCTCTCTCCCAAACTGATTCTGATGGAGAGGACATTTACTCCCAATTCAACGTAGCATCTGTGAACTAAATGAAACAAGTATCATTTTCACATGTAATACATTTTTGTTTATGTTGGGATTAAAAGATTTTAGGTCATTTACAACATTATTTAGGTACTATGGTATGTATCTTGAGTTAACTCTAATGCCTTCCTATAAAAATATTTTCTTAATGGAATGTTCTTAGTTTTTTTTTAAAGGCTCATTGAAATAATAGGAAAATAAAATTCCTTAATCACTAGATTTATGAAAAATTATTGTGCAAGGTGTCCTGCATATTAAGTTGCAAATTCAATGTTGCTTAAATCTACATACAGTATAAATTGAAGTAAAAAAGGAAAATCTGTTCCTTTAAAATTCAGAATTAATTTAGAAAAAAATTCATCACTATTTGGTTCTTTTCCCAGAGCAGAGGTCAAGGAGAAGGTTGAATGAACAAAACTGATTCTTCTAAAAGAAATATTGAGGGATTATTTGAAAAAAAATACCATGATATTATTACTTCCTGGAAAATAGTGAGGAAAAAATTTAGATTGACTAGAAGTGATCTTGTTGATACAAAAATAATCTTTTTCTCCTCTGAAAATGATAAGCTTCTTCATTGACTGTCTGATTTTTTGCAGAAAGTACACATTTCCCCATATGCAGCTCTCTATAAACCTTAAACCTGAAGTGTTGAAGCAACACTTCAAATGTTTCTATTACTCATTGTCCAGTTTCTCAGAAAAATAGTATTATGGGAAAGACAGTAACAATAGAAGAACTTTTATATAAAATCTTGGTCTATAGAAATTTCCCTGACCGCAAAGTAAGTTTATTTACGTAAAAATGTTAGAAAATTTTGTTTCTTTGTTCCATAGTAACTCTATAGGAAGTCATGTAGCAAATCAAAGTGATAAATCAAACAAATTGATCCTTCTGCATTTTGTGGTGATAAATGAATTCTATGATGTTGAATTTATGTACATTTGAAGTCAGAGCCTCTGTTTACCAGGGTTAGTTGCCATGTCTTTAGTGAAGTCACTGTCTACAAGATGGATATCAAGATAGATATTTTAAATTAAAGACCACTATCTTCCTGCATTTGTCAATTAAACTGCATCTCAGAAGACTAATAATTCATGAATAAAAATTAAACAAGGTTTCTTGATAGTGTAGTTTTTATATATTAGTTCTCTTTGATATGCTTTTACATTTTTCCGTAGGGACTGGTAAGAGAAAACTAAGTATCACATAGATTTCTATAGCAAGTACACAGGCTGAATGCTTCCTGTCCCTTCCTCCACTCCCCCATATTAATCTAACTGGTACCCTCTGGAGAACTAGTATGTAAGTACTGATGATAAAGGAAGAAAATATGATGAATCTTACACTATCTTACACTAATTAGGCATTTTTACTCCTTTTGGACAATTAAAATGATGGTTCGTGATCTGAAGTACAGGTAACTGGTGCTTTTATATTGTTTCTGAAGTCCCTAGGTGATGCTTCAGGAGGATTTTCCATCTACCTTCAAAATCTTTAACTACAAGAAGTGGGGAAACCTGTAGTGATCTATTTCTCTGCTTCTGCATTGTGAAACTGTAGTATATATTTCTTCAGAGAGATGCCTAAAGAGAAAAATTATTTCTTTGTTAAATCAGGTCAAAGATGCTGGTTAATGGTGAAGAGGAAGTAAGGGATTCCCATGGCTTGAAAATAGCAGGTGTAAGAGAACACTAGATCTCAGTTTATGTTCCCCAAAGTGTTGTAGAACTAAACTCATTTTTAAAAAAAACTTCCAGAAATTTTTAAAAATTTTTTATAAATAATATTTTATTTTTTATAATTACATGTAAAGATAGTTTTCAATATTTATTTTTATAACATTTGAGTTTCAAATGTTTTCTCCTTCCCAAAGACAGCAAGCAAGGTTATATACATGTGCAATCATGTTAACATATTTCTACATTAGGCATGTTGTAAAAGAAGAAACTTTAAACTTCAGGGAAGGGAAGGGAAGGAAAGGGAAGAGTCATAAAAAGGGATGCAATCTGCATTCATATTCCATGGTTCTTTCTCTGGATGTAGATAGCATTTTACTGCATGAGTCTTTTTATCCCTTTTACTTTATACCACTTGTTAGTACCAGATATGATCACCAAAACTCCTTTTGCTTTTATTTTAGCTGCCTGCAATACCTTGTCCATTTATGGTATTGTCAAAAACAGTACAAATAAAACATGCTCCTCTGTTATGTAGATTGGCCTCATTATATTAATGGAGAAATCAAAGAAAGAAATGCAAAGAGGGTTCAGCTGTTGCAACCTGCATGACTCAATAATCTCATACAGTGCAATGAAGGTAAAAAGATTTAAATAATTTACACTGTTCAAGTTTTTCACATTCCAACTCTCTGGAGAGAAAAACTTCAAAGAAACAAAAAAAAATAAGGGATAGTACAGCTTTCTATGTATTTTAACTCCCAAGTACAAACTTTGTATTATCTAGAAACAAATTAATTGAATTATTTGAATAAGAGAATTATTTAATATTTTGGGGGGGGATAGCAAAAGCAGGATTTAGGTAATCTATGTCTGTTTTTCTCACCCTTTAAATATCCTTGTGACAAAACCAGAATACTGAGAGAATATATCTGGTTGTGGCCTTGGGTAAGATTAATAAATATCACAAACTAAAAGAATCTCATTTAAAAGGGAACTCATCTGGGAGGTCACCTGGGTCAACCCACTGAACTAGTTCCCTCTACCAATATCCCCATCAAAGAGTTAATTCATTTCAGCTTTTCAAAAAAAGATAATTTAAAAAAATTAAATGAAATTAAAAAAAAATACTTTCCTAGGATAAACATTCTACTTTCTTTTTTTAATTGATATTTTATTTTATTTTTCCAATTACATGTTATGAAAGTTTTCAACATTCATCCACAAGCATATGCCTATTTTAAAATTACATCTACCCTCCTTCCCACCTCCCTCCCCTCAGCATTGAACAGTCTGATGAATATTATACTTTACATGCTTGGGTTTAACATGATACCAGATTAATCACTTTCTGTATGAGGAATTAGGATTAAGGGAAAAGAAAGAAAACCAGGAGATAGGAAAGAAAAGCATAAGAGAAATTTTTTTAAAAATAATCATTCTACTTTCAAATAGCATTAATTAATGTTTTTCCTTTAAAAAAAAGATCTTGTCTATCTTTTTGTAAAACCCCAGACAGATTAGCTCTTATCTCATTACATGCCCATTTCCCCTTACAGTGCTTCTTTCCTTACTGAAGATATCCTCTCTTGTATACTCTATCCAGGTAAATGTAACCTGTGTTCACTTTGAGCAGGGTCTTTCTCTAAGCACAACTGGATTTGAAGTTTAAAGAAATGGGTTCAAATCCTAGCTCTGTTACTTACTGGCTGTGTGACTTTGGACAAGACATGATCATTTTGTGCCTCAGTTTCCTTAACTGTAAAAGACTAGATTGAATTAAATGAATGTTATGTATTAGTATTTTCAACTTTTTTTTTCTCTAGTTATCTCATTACTGAGGAAGATAGGAAGCTCATTCCTAGAGAGTAAACCACTTGGTCAAAATCACATAAACAATAGAATATATCAAAATATAAATTCCTTGAAAGCAAAGACCAGGTCAGTTTTTATCTCTAGTAGCCCTGGTGCCTAGAATAGTGCCTTGCAAAGAGTAAGCCTCTTGAATGGTTGTAAAAAACTAGATAGGATAAAGAGAAATCTGATAAAGCTTCTTGGCTGGTGGGTTGGAAAGATAGAGAATCATCACCTTCTTCACCCCAAGCTCTGCACCACTTTATTAAAAATCTGGGCAGTTTACCATAAGAGAGGATATGATCTCTGAGCTGCATACAGAGGAAGTAGGAATATTAGGTAGGAGTGATGAATTATAAGCAATCTCCCATCCTATATGACCACCACCCAATTAAAAACATTTCCTAAAAGCAGAGGGAATAGTGCAGAGGGAATACTTTTAATTAACTACTTAATCTAGGAAAGAAAGATAACACAAAGGAAAAAAGACCCCACTGACAACCCATTTAGCAATATTAAGCAACTGCACAAAAGGTGAGAGAATACATTTGATCTTCTTTCTGCTGGTTGTATGACTTCAACTCTAGAATATCTTATTTTCTCATTTTAGATAGTATTTCTTATGCCAATTATGAATGCAATTAAATTTCTTAAGAATTGTCTCCAAGAAGATACTCCCAACCCCTGCTATTTGTTTTTCTTTGTAGCTGAATTTGTTTTTTTCCAGCAATCATCTGGATATTCTCATTACACTAACAAAGCTCGCTTCAACCCTGCTCTCACTAGTTCCTGCTTTTGTTTCATGTTTTGATAGATAGCAAGATTTTGAAGGAAAACTTGCTCACAGTACATGCTATGGAAACATGGAAAAAATAGACAATAGACCAAGATACAAGATGGCCAAATATTTAAAGAAACACTGGTGGATATTTAAGAGTCTAACCAAGACATTTTGTACATTCCACTAAAGTATATAGTAGACAGAAGATTCAAAGAAAATAAAATGAAGTTTCATATTTTCATAAATAAATATCCCAAGTCTACTTCATGGAGCTGCTAGGTCTGAAGTCAAGAAGAAACCTCTTGTTTAGTTCAAATCTAACCTTAGACTTTCATTAACTGTGTATCTCTGGGTAAGTCATCTAAACCCTGTTTGTTTTAGTCTCTTTCTAAAATGAGCTAGAAAAGGAAATGGAAAAACACTCCAGTATCTGAGCCAAGAAAACCCCAAATGGGGTCATGAAGAGTCAGACATGACTGAAACAAGTGAACAATACTAACTTATTTCATTGGACGGTAAATATATCATTCATAAGACTAAATAATGTTAACTAAGATCTAAAGTACAAAGTAGAGGATAAAAGCAAAGGGAGGGGAGGAAGAAGAAAAAAAAAGAAAATAAGCATTTATACAGCCCTCATTATGTATTAAGGACTTTATAAACATTATCTTATAGGATCCTCAAAAATAACCTTATGAAGACTGCAGAATTCCCGATTTACAGATGAGAAAACTGAGACTGAGAGGTAAAGTGCCTTGATCAGAATCACACAATAAGTTTCTGAGGTCAGAAGTGAACTCGGGTCTTCCTGACTTTACCTTCAGCATTATGTCCACTGAACACCAAGTTCCTTGGAATTAATTCTATTAGCATGCCAGTTATAAAATTTTATTTGGTTTTTTTTTTTTGGTTTTTTTGCAAGGCAAATGGGGTTAAGTGGCTTGCCCAAGGCCACACAGCTAGGTAATTATTAAGTGTCTGAGACCAGATTTGAACCCAGGTACTCCTGACTCCAAGGCTGGTGCTTTATCCACTATGCCACCTAGCCACCCCCAGTTATAATTTTTTTTAAAAATTGCTTGCCAATCAATAAGCATTCATTAAACATCTGTCATATTCCAGGTACCATCTTCCTGGTTAGGGATGCAAAGACCAAAAGTGAAACAATTATTTCCTTAAAAGAACTTGCATTCTATTAGAGGATACAACAACATCATAATAACAATGCTGTGGTTCAGTTATTTTTCAGTTGTGTCTAACTCTTCATGGCCTAATTTGAGATGTTTTTGGCAAAGATACTTGAGGGGTTTGCCATTTCCTTCTTCGGTTCTTTTCACAGATGAGGAAATTGAAGCAAAGTTGAGTGACTTGCCCAGGGTCACATAATAAGTATCATTACTGAAGTCAAATTGTACTCAGAAAGACAAGTCTTCCTGACCCCAGGCCGAGCCCTCTATCTACTGCTTCATCTTGAGACCCTCATAATAACCAAAACTGGCATTCTTTTAAATTTCTAAAGTGTTTTACAAAAGTTATTGTTGAATCTTCATGACAACCATGTAAGATAAGTGCTTTTATTATCCTCTTTGGAGAGAAAAATAAAATCATGCTGGGAGAGGTTGCCCAGTTTCACTCAGAGAGGACTGTGTCTGAGAAAATACTTCACCTCAGGTCTCCCCAACTTTGTCTATCAGTCTATCCATTGTGAAATTTAGCTGCCTACATATACAACATGTAGATACAAGGATATTGGTAGATAAAAATATAAATTGACATATAAGATAAAGTAAGAAAGAAGGGCAATAGTTGGGGGAGGATTTGTAATAACAAATGGTGCTTGAGATGAATCTTGAAGAAACTGAAAGATTCTATAAGGTAGAGGGAAGAAAGAGATACATTTTAGGCCTGGGTAAAAAGCCACACAAAGTCATGGATATAAGAGATGGAGTGTCAAATTACTTGATACTTCAAATGAATAATACAGAAAATCTGATGATTCCAGAAATAGTGAAGAAAAATATAACGCTTTAGAAAACCTTCAGCAATATGTCATCTTAGTAAGGCTTTATGTAGTTAAATAACCATCTCAAGCAAACAACATGAAGTTTGAAGGTAATACTGAACATTTATCCCTGAGTGTTCTTTTGCACAATATGCAAAGTAACTAGGGGCAGGAAGGAAAAGACATAGGAAGAAAGGGAGAGTGATCAACACCAACACTTTATGCCTCCCTAAAACTCATATTTTCTCTAGTATATTTTATAGTACCAATGGTGGTTTCACATGTAGGAAAAAGTCTAAGAATATATTTAAGTGTCCTCCATTTAAAAGGAAAGAAGTGGTCACAGTTCCCTTTCTAATTTCCTTGATGTTAATTTAAACAGAGGATTACAGAATGAGAATGCTAAAAAGGAGTGTAGAGGCCAGTAAGGCCAATTCATTTAACATATGAGAGTCCAGAGATATTATATGATTTGCCCAAGGTTAATCAACAAATCCAGGTACAAACAAGAGAGAGAGAGAGACAGACAGACAGACAGAGAGACAGACATAAATAATGTCCCAAAATTATATTTGGCATCCACAAGAAAATCTTTAAGGTAGAAAATTCATACCTTCAAATACTTAATATATACAATACAGTACTATTTTTCAAATACTTTATGCCAAAGAACATATTTAGAGTATATAATATTTGAAAAATACTATATTTATGTTATAAATTTTATATTATTTTTTAATATGCAATATATATTTAGTATTGACAAATATAGAGCTATTATCAGAAAATGGAATTTAGTATAAAACCATTCTACTTACTCTAAGCCCTCTCCTGGGTGGGTTACTGAAACAGTAAAAGGATCTCATTATAGAATGGGTCCATTCACAAAACAGTCCCTCCTCTAGCTTTTTCTAATTTTGAAGAAATCTGAAAAGTCTTACAATGTATTGTTCAACTTTTAACTTCAGAATATTAACTTCATAATGCCGATGTTGAAGCTTTTGATAAAGGATTCTATGCTCTGTTGTTCCATGAAGGAATGTAGGGAATGGTATATATGATGATTTAAAGTCTCAGAAAAAGAAGTTAGAGGACCAGAATCCCTAATTAATCAAATCAAAACATTTCATTGTGACCATCAAGCGCTTCACTTTGATTGACCAGACAATTGTTAATCACCATAAATATTTTACAGGATTACACCATTTATTGTCAGGAAGACAAGAACACAAATGAATAGACTGTATCCAGCCATGTGTATAATCCTCAGTCTATCCGAGGTGTATTAGTCTGCACTGGGAGTGCAGTATTTTCTGTCCCTTTCTTCTAATACAGAAAACCTTTCCCTATACTTGCCCCCTCCATAGACACAGACACAAAGAATCCCAAACCCCAAACAGTATCAGTCTGTGCTTGTATATAAACACAGCCATGCACATTCTGAACTGCATCCTAGGAGAAACCAGGGAGCCCCAAATAATGAGCTTAAAAATCTTCAGAAATCAATGTCTTCGATTCAAGTATTCGAAAGCAGTTACTAAGCAATCTTTGACATAATCCTAGCATATTTTTATTTGTGGTATCTGCTGTGTTGTTTATCCACTCTAGAATTTTATCTTTTTTATTGCCATTAAGAACTTTGCTCAAGATTTTAGAGCTTCACCCTCTACTAAACTCAGATTCGTCTTCTGCTTGGATATTTGCAAGCATATGGTCATTGAGGTTATAGTCACTTTTCCTTTTATATTTAGCCTCATTGCTTCACATTTTTCTTCCCACTGAATCGCAAGTGAGGCATTTATCCGTTCATGTTCCCATTCAGTCTCAGTTCTGATTCTTTTCCCCTTTTATAAAGAAGGGCAGTTCCTTTCATGGTTTCCTAAACAGCTTATTGCAATCTCCAGATTTTGCTCTCCTACTGCTCATTTCTCCTCCATTGATAACAAAGTAAAGAAAAAAAAAAGATTTCTGCTGATCATCCTCATTTCATACCGCTTACAGGCTTGCTTGAAAATCTAGCTCCAAAGCCTCTTATGAAATTAAAGAGTACTCAAATGAATTATTAAAAGAGCAATTAGTAAAATTCTCTTATAGTCACTGAAAAACATCATCTCTGTTCTGGAATGTTGCTGGAGGGGAAAGACAAAGTTCAAATGCTGGTTGTGTTGGCTATTCTGGGCCGAGGAAATGCCATGATATCCACAATAACTTGGAAAGTACAGTGAATTCAATGGCATTTTTTTTCTTAGAATTAACTGTGATTATATTTAATTAGGAAACAGCTTTCTAAAATGTGATAAGGATTAAGTTTTTCTTTAGAGTTTCAAATCACCAGATTTTTCAATCTCATTACTCATTCTTCTTTCTCAAATCTTAATTTATTATTATCATTACTCCTGTTATTGACTTCATTCAGCTAAGGCCTTCTGTAACAACACTATGGCAGATTCTCAGGGAGGTAAATGCATTAACTCTTTCAGCCCACTAGGGTATATTACTCAATACACTGTAGTCCGATGAAAACTTCCAGCAATAATGAATTAAATGGGACCTTGGTGTTGTGAGAGTCCAGCTGTATCATTAAAAACAATTAAACAATTGTTAATGTATAGGTAGAGCCTCACTGCCTCCCCACCACCACCAAAGCATCAGAGTCATTGCTTGGGAAGTTCTCAGACACTGGATAAATAATGAATTACTTATCATGATACTGGCAAAATGTTGAACAAGCAAAAATAAACTGGGGAGAAATTTGGGGTTCAAATAATACAAGGCAACAGGAAACTACCTGTCATTTGTTGACCTCTTCTTCAAGGAACTAAAACTTATTAACTCACGACAAAGTTACATGATGTATAAAATTGTTTTTAATCTCTTCTGATTTCCTTTGACCACCCTCCACTGGAGGTGGTAATTAGCAGGGAAATAACTGGTTTTATGTAGAAGAAAAGAGATGAAAGAGAAATGGAATGCATGGTCTTCTACTGAATAACCAATTGCATATTACATACATACATACATATTAATTGCATATACAAACAATAAAATTTTACTTCGTTTTATATAATTAACTAGTTTAAGCTAATCATTCACCCTCTCAACTTGATTATACTATGGCAAAAGTTCATTTCTTTTCTTTCACACAATTATTACATAGTATTTTCCATATGAATAAAAGACTGACTCTGTAGACTCATGTTTTTCAATTCACAGGTAAGAGAGTCGAGAATACTTTGTACCAAATTCTAAGCTAAGAATTGTTCTCTCCTTTTTTATGGCCATTCTTTGGAAATAAAAGGCAATGGAGCAGAAAGAGAATTCTACATAGCACCTGAAATGCTATGATTACTTTTTTGAACATAAAAGAAATGATTCTTATCCATGAAGTGTTAGTGCATGCATATTTACTGATTCTTCGATCAAAATGTGGGCAACTAGGAAGCACAATGGGGTAAAGCTTTGGGAATGGTGTCAGAAATTCATCTTTATGAGTTCAAATTAGGCGTCTATGAGAAGTGTGACCCTAAGCAAATTACTTAACCCTGTTTGCCTCAGTTCCTCATTTATAAAAATGAACTGAGGTTGGAAATGGCAAATCACTACTGTTTCTTTGCCACCGAAAAACTCAAATGCAGTCACAAAGAGTTTGACATGACTGAAACAACTCAAAAGCAACAAAATTAAAATGTCCATATTAAAGCTTTTGAAATTTGGTTTATATAGGGATTGAATATTTGCAATATAGAGTTATTCCTATTGGAAATCAGAAACAGCTAAGAGGTAGATAGAGAGCCTGGGCTGAAGTCTGGAAGACCTAAGTTCAAATTTGACCCCAGTTATTTAATAGTTTAATGATCCTGGGAAAATCACTTAACTTCCATTTGCCTCAATTTTCTCATTTGTTAAACAGGAATTAGAATAGCACCTGTCTCCCAGGGTTGTTTTGAGAATCAAATGAGATAGCAATCATGAAACATAGTAAAATCCTTAACATATAGTAAGCATCATAAAAATGTTAATATTTAGTAGCCATAGTACTATTAGTTCTGGGTTTATAAGTATCGCCCAAAGGAGAACACTTGAAGAACTAGAATTATTGTCTGGTGGCTCCCATACAATTGGGGCTGCACATTGCAGTCAGGGAAGGATGAACTCACCATAATACCTCCCCCAAAGGTAGCAAAGACAAAGAAGAGACTATATAGTTGATCAGTCAATAAATGTTAATACTTACAGTGTGCAAGGAATTATGAAAATTCCTATAGAAACAAAGAAAAAGTATAAAATAACAATAAGGTAAAATGATGCTTATAGCAAAGTATCCTATGGTAACAAATAGTCATAAGATATTGGAGAACTAAAATTTTGAAGCAACACTGACTTTTTTCCTTGTTCATCCTATTTAAAATGAGAATCAAGGGCATTGACCTAAAGATGCTTGGTGTGTAAATTATTTAAAGGAAAATCAGCTATTTGTACTAAAAGAAGTATTAGAATTTTTGTCACTTTATATTAAAAAAGAAATGTATAGCTGCATCAATAGAATATCAAAACAAAGATTTGTAAAGTAAAAAAGGGGCAACTAATGTCTTGTTTCATCTGTATACTGTGAATAAGGTAAACTTTTTTCTTTGTTAACTTTTCTTTTTTTCAGAATTGACTGAGTTAAATAAAAGTTTGAAACTTCATCAGTATAAGCTATTATCTGTATTCCTTAAGCTTTTACTCTAAATTATTTGTTATTCACACTATTTTAACATTATTATTATTCTTTGCTGTTCTACTTTAATGTTAGTGTGATCTTTCTTGTTTGTACACAACTACTTGCTTGTTGTCTCCTCCAATAGACTGAGTTTCTTTTTGCCTTTCTATCCTCAGGATTCAGCACAATGACTAACACAACCTAGACACTTAAATGCTTATTGACTAACTGACTATGCCCCTACTGGATGCTCTTCTGTTTCCTTTGGTTTCAGAGACCATCACATTTGTCTTGATTCTCCTCTAGCCTCTCATTTTCTTTCACCCATATTATTTCTTCATCCATCTCCCAAACCCTTTGCATCTCTCTGTCTGCACTCTCCAACAGAATACTCTTGGAAATTCATTCATATCCATAGTTTCAAATATCATTTCCAGACACAAGTCTCCCAAATCTGTATTTTCATTCTTAATATCAGTTCTGACTTCTATACCTTTGCTTCTAATTCTTTGTGCTATCTTCACTTAGGTCTCCCACATATCTCAAACTCAATATTTACAAAATCAAGCTTTTTATACCCATTACCTACTTTCTCCATCTCATTTTGTTATTTCTTTATATGGGACTAATACTAACACTTTGCCTCATGTATGGTTTTCACCTCTGTGGTATTTTTTTCCATCTATTCCCCTCCTCTTTAGTGTCATAGCCACTATTCTCTATAAGCTGTCATCTGGTCTATTTTTGTGGACTGCTAACAGATATTACAACCCTAATGGTTTTCTCTCTCTAATTCTTCTTTAATATTGCTAAGACAATAATATTTATTTATATGTCTTATATGTCATTTTCCTGAATATTCTTCAATAGATCCAAACTGTCTATGCAGTGAAATATAAAATCCATTCCATAAATCAGTGCCAGTGTATCTTTCTAGTTTATCCCCTAATATCCATGCTTTTTGGATATGCCATGTAAGATAGCATGTTGTCTCAAAGATATACTATCCATATTCTAGCTATATCAGACTATTTTCTGGGTCTCAAACATAGTGATACTCATTCATCTTTGTTTATGCTATTCCTTATGTCAGGAATGGCCCTTTTCACTGTCTAACTTTAATTATTATCCATCCTTTAAAGTTCAATTGAGAAGCCACCTACTCCAAGAAGGCTTCCTTCATTTCCCTTGTGGTAAGCTCCCTTCCTTGGGTATCATATAACAATCAGTTTCATATATATACATATATATGTACATATATATATATATATATATATATATATAATATGGTATGCACACAGGAGATATTGTTTGTTGAATGAAATAAGCCATTTAATAATTGCCTTAATATATAGGGGACCATCAAAGACAATTTTAATAGCATAACAAGAGAATTACAGAAACTAAAAGTGTTCTAGTCATTGCCCTTTCATTCTCTAATTTGCAAGGAATTTTGAAAAACTTGCACATTTTTCATAAATTAATATAAAGTTATATTTGCTTTATCAATAAAATAGAAAATGTATACAATTCTAATATGCCACAATGAAAATAAAATGTAAATGAGATGGTTTGCTTAATCTAAGCAAATATTGTTTTTTACTTTATCTGATGGCTTCCAATTTTCTTCTAAAATCTCAGTGTAGCTGAATGTCAATTCATGAGTTCACAATCCAAGATACTGCACTTCAAACCTGTTTTAGCCTAGATTCCTTTCATTTGTGTCTAGTTGCCACAGGGTACAGTTATTAGCATCTACAAAGGCTATTGGATTTCTATGTAATAGGAGAATGGGTTGAAATAAAGGTTGCATCAAGAGAGAAAGAGTTAAATACAATAGGATAGAACAAGAGAAGCATTGTCTGTAGAAGGCTTTTTTTGCCCATTGCATGGATCATGAATGTCCAGTTATTTTTCAGATTGTGTTTTAAGGGAAGTTACAATCATTCTTTCTATTGTAGAAAAATAAAGGAATGGTGGTGAGGAGAGATGACTTGAGAGGGGAAGAAAAGGGGTAGAAGGGAGGGGACTAAGAAAGAAGTAAGGTTCTCTAAAACATGCAGGCTTAACTCTATTCACTTTTAAGCTTCTAACATAGAGTAGCTTTCTCTATTTTCTTGGGTACATAAAGTCAGAAAACGCATGACAAGTTGGATTTTAGGAGAGATTGAAAACATGTATAAAAAGATTAAAAATTTATAACAGCAGTTGGAAGACAACTATTATTTAAATGGTAAAGATTAGAATTCAGTTATCAGTGTTTCTCTCTATTCCTGGTTCTGTGAAAATTGGTTACACTGTCATAAAAGACAGCTTCTACATTTTGCAAAAAATCACTGGAATATTCCAATCCAATATCCCAGGTTATCTTTTTGGGGGGAGCAGGTATTAAAATCATAAGAGGGAATTATTTCTTCCTAAATCAAAGACCCATCTCTTTTAATCTCAATAGTCTTCTTCTATTGTCACATGTCTTAAGTTATGGAGCACTAAAATTTGTGAAAGCCTATAATTGAAAATCAAACGAAGAGCAAAAAAGCTTCATTACCACGAGTAAACTGAAAGACATAAACTAGAATTTATGAAAGAAATGGGTGCAAAGTCTGTTTTCAGAGACATATATCATTGAGAGAATGTGAAGAAAGCTTGATAGACACCGCAACTTCTCAGTATCATTGTGATGAAAATTGGAGAATGGGTTGGGCATGAAGGTGGGCATGAATTGGTTACAATTTGCATTTTTTGAGTATCCAAGTCAAAAGATCACAGAGTCACTTAAGCATTCCTGTTGAATTTGAAACTAAAGATCCTCATGCATGTGATTTGCTTAATAATAAAGCAAGGGGCAGCTAAGTGGTGCAGATGATAGAGCAGGGGCCCTGGAGTCAGGACTACCTGAGTCCAAAACCATCCTCAGACATTTAATAATTACCTAGCTGTGTGGCCTTGGGCAAGCCACTTAACTCCATTTGCCTTGAAAAAACCTAAAAAATAATAATAAAGCAGAAAAAAAAATCCCATTTTGCTGTACATAAGAATGTTCCTGTACCATAGTAACCACTTAATTTCTTCATTCATCTAAGAAGATAAAGCAGAAATTACTAGATTCAGAGATTGTTTTACTGAAGACCATGGACTAAGTAGTTTTTCCTAAGTGTTAATTTAAATTTTCTTAGTAAGGCAATGGAGTTAAATGACTTTCCCAAGGTCACACAGCTAGGTAATTATTAAGTGTCTGAGGCTGGTTTTGGACTCAGGTACTCCTGACTCTAGGACCAGTGCTCTATCCACTGTGTCACCTAGCTGCCTCCATTTATTTAAATTTGAAATTTACATCTCTTTACATAGTATTTTTGATGAAATTTGTATTAAGTAAATATTAGTTGTCTATTTTATATTTTTTGTACTTCTTTCAGGCAATAAGACTATTGATTTATCTTATGACTGATGGCAACCAGGACAGGACACAATTTTTAAAATGTTATTCATCCCAGTAATTCACCATAATGTTGTTCTTAGAATGCAGTAAATACGATTAGCCATAGCAGCTATAGGTACTGACCATTTATAAAAAGTTTTGAAACATCCCTTAAAGAATTCTGTCTAGAAGAAACTGTTTAATATATCCAAAAGAAATATATTTTGTACTCCTTTGATGAGAGAAAGAAGGGGAATTAAATTTTAATTTCATCTACTAGATAGACCCCCATGCCATAGAGATAGCAGAATCCTTCTATCTATAGTCACTTAGCATTGTCGATTGCAGGTCATCCATAAATCAGTAGAGAGCGGTACTTCATGTCTCACCTTCTGTAATTTACTGTGGTGATGTAGTAGAAGGTTGATATAATTTGTCTCTTCTTCAATAAGATAGACTAATTTAAGATGATTTCTCTTTCACACAACCCAAAACATACTGTCAATTTGAAAGACACAGTGAGTCCTTAGCATGAAAATGTCAATTTGAGAAACCAGCTATTATCAGAGAGCTTTTTTTTCTTTTCTGATTTATTACTGTGAAGGCTATTTATGCACAAACCGCAGGCATTGTTAGAATCTGTGTACAGATATAAAAAGTTTTGATTTGTGAGCTGCTGTGGGAAAGTGCAAACTGATTCTCTATTTAAGAATATTTTATCTGTTTATAAAATAGCTTGAAGACCCCCATTGGTCTGTTATGAGAACAATTCATTAGTCAGTACTCTTCCCTCTGCCAGAGAAGAAAGCCACAATCTGGTAGGTTTGGGTTTCTTCCATGCAAAACTGTTAGACCAAACATCTGAAAACTTCTAAGAAAAGTGAATTTATGCTCAGAATTAATTTTCTCTTGTTAAAAATATGCCTCAACATGGTTAAATATGGTATCAGCATTAAAACCCTAAGATTCACAGTTCATTATAGCATGATTGCCTTGGCATTCTAATATAGAAACCACACTGTGTTGGAGTCAGAAGTCCTGGTTTCAAACCTTAGCCACTTTGTTGATGCTTTGACTAAAGCAAATGACTTCTTATTACTGTTTTTTCTTCTATAAATGAGTATATCAGTCTATATTTTCTATTAGATTTATTTAAGCCCTATTAGCTTTGGACAGACAGAACAAATTGTAAATCCTTGTTCTTCTGCTTCCAATTGAGGAATGGTTGTGTACCTTTGGGAAGTAATCTTCAACAGAGACAAGATTGTCTGCAAAACACTGTGGTTTAGAGTTCAAATATCCCTATTGAACTATGGTAGAGACCAAACATTCGACCTGAAAATGCACAAGAAGCAGTTATTAATTAAGGATCTCTTTTGAAAATATCAAAGTTCTAGCTCCAAAATGGAACTGGGAAGTGGGTTCTTTGCCTAACTCAAGTCATAAATAGATACTCATAAATAAATAGAAGTTTCTCATCCCTATAACTTAAAATGCTTGCACAAGATTCTAAAAACTATAAGAGGGAATAGAAGAGAAGCTAATGTATAAAGTAAAGAAGAAGCTAAAGTCTAGGGCAGAGGTCAAATGGAACAATGGTCTGGTTGGCTAAAAGAAGAGAATAGAAGCGGTAGTGATGGTTTTTAAAGTCTCAACCAACAAGAGGCAGGGTAATTTTGACATTTAAACTCATATACTAGAATGTGGAAAAAAAATAATACCTACAACTAACTCGATAAAGCTAGAAACTGAACTATTGTTGAGATTGCCAAGGTGGTTTTATAGCCTCAAATTCATTCATCCAGGGATAGATTCAATAATCATTTAAAGTGTTTGTGCTAGACACAGGAAAGAGACAAAGCAAGTAGAAGTTAGGAATAAAGGAAAAGCATCAACCCTATTGTTTATTGTTGTTGAGGCACTTTATTCATGTCCAGCAATTTATGATCCAATCTGGGGTTCTCTTCACAAAGATACTGGAGTGGTTTGCCATTCCTTCTTCAACTCATTTTACAGATAAAACGGTAGAAAAATAGAGTGAAGTGATTTGCTTAGATTCACACAACTAGTAGTTTTCTCAGGTTGGATTTGAACTCAGGAAGGTAAGTCTTCCAGATTCCAGGACTATACCCACTGCACCTCTTCACTGTCATCTTCCTCAAACCTGACGTGTTGCCAATTTCAATTTCATCCCTATTTCACCACAAAACTGTGAACCAAAAGAGAAAAATGAAGCCTGAAATATTTTCTTCTTTTTTCCTCTGTTAGAATTTCTCTTCTTTTAAACCTATGAATATAATAGTGAAACAGAAAAAATCCTATTTCTTCTGAAAAAATACTGGTTTTACCAGGTTTTGTTTAGTACAATGGTTATCCAAAAGGCATAGTGTGTACTTTTCACTGAGTATGCATCTACTACAGAATAAGGAAAATTAATTTCCATTAACAGATCAGAAAAAAATATTTGAAACTATACGGCTAAGATCAAACCAGTGATTTAGATGACAATAAAATATACATTAATGACAATAACAATCATATTAAAGTCTTTTCTACCCTCAGAATCCCACAACTACAAAACTATATCATGTCCATCAATAGAATTTATTCTTTTAAAAAATAAAAAGGTGTCAAATATATTTTTAGCACATTAAAGCTAATGAAAAGAAATAAGCTACATGAATAAGTGACAAGCAGAAGCAACAAAAATCTGGAGAGCTGATTAATTATTACAAAATTATACTCCCATCTGATTGTTCTTCTCAAGTATAAAAAGACTAAGTCTGCTGTTTATAAATACCATGATGTTTCGTTCATTAGTTATCTTCTTCCCCTAAAAAAGAATACTGGGTTGATTAACTGTGAAGGTTATGAAACAAACATTACAGTGGGAACTTCAAAAATGCAAAAGTAACTCATAACAAAAAAGAACATGTTTTCAAGTATATTTAGCATCTACTATCTTACAGGACATTTTTTCAAGACTAGGAAGTACTTTTAAATTATTTATGTCAAAACACACAAAAAGAACAAATAAATCTGCAAAACCATGATATAATCATTAATACAGCCTATCTAGAACTCAAAATGAATGTCTACATATTAAAAAATTATTTTTGTCTTATTCAGGTAAAAAAATCAGAATTTTTAAATTCTGTAAATCTTAATCTTCATTTAATTTCAGTCTATTCAAATATACCTATATATATGTATTTATATAACTATATTTATATATTCTATATATAGATAGATAGATAGATTGATATATATTGATATATATAGATATATATGTAGATATATATTGATATATATATTCTATATATATCAATATCCTTATTGATAGCTATATACTTATACCTATCTTTATAACTTTAAATATCTCTATCTATCTACATACCTATATACATATATATATATATATATATATATATATATATTTATGATTTTCCACACTGGCTCCATGTTCCTGCTTTCCATAACAGTGTTCATGGTCTGACAGTCACATAAAGGGATAGTTCCTTAAAGGGAATGATTTTCCATGATGTCTATCTCAAGGTCTAGGGATATTCCTAAAGGTACTAATTGTTTGCCAAGAACTTAAGAGTCACAGAATGGTAGATCTTTTGAAAAACCCAGACTTACCCAAGCTGCAGAGGTTTTATGGTTTATTATTCTTTGGAAGAAAGAGAATAACTATGTGTTCATGGATTAGGGAACAGTTTGAAACCAAAACTGATTATTTTTTGTTAAAAAAAAGTCACTTCAAGAATTAACTATTTCTGTCCAACTTGATTAATAAAGAAAATATACATGATGTTGTCACTCAGGAAATGAATAACAACATCATGATTTAAAACAGAGATTTCAAAATGTATGCCCCCCCCCAAGTTGCATACGGGCATCAACATTCCCAGGCATAGTCCAAACAAGATAAATATATAATTAGAGGGCAGCTAGGTGGTTCAGTGATAGAGCACCAGACCTGGAGTCAGGAGGACCTGAGTTCAAATTAGATTTCAGACACATAATACTTACCCAGCTATGGATGACCTTAGGCAAGTCACTTAACCCCATTGCCTTGCAAAAAAAACCCAATATAGATATAGATTATATATATTTACATATATATAAAATCTATAATATATATTGCTGAAAATATTCAACAAAATAATTAAAATACAATTAAACATAGATAAAAATTCATATTAAAACTACCATGTTATATGGACTTCACAGATCCAAACATAGATAAAATGTCATATTAAAATTACCTTGATATATGGACTTCAGAGATCCTTATGAGAGGTTTAAAGATCCCAAATTATTTTTTGACACCATTGATTTAAGATATAGATTTGACAGCAGCACAATGATCAAAGACAATTCTAAAATACATGTGATAGAAAATGCCATCCATATCCAGAGAAAGAACTTTGGAGCCTGGATGCAAACTAAAGCTTATTATTTTTACTTTTCAAAATTTGTTTTATTTTTTCTTTATCATGTCTTAACCTTTTTTGTTTCTTCTTTCACAACATGACAAATATAAAAATATTTTAACATGATTACGCATGTATAACCTATATCAGATTACTCATTGTCATGGGGAGAAAGGAAGGAAGAAAGGGAGGTAGAAAATGTGGAATTCAAAATTTAACAAAAAAGTGAATACTGAAAATTATTTTTACATATAATTGGGAAAATTTTTAAAAATTGAAAAATAAAACTACTAAATGATAAAAAAAAGCATGAAAATGAAAAAGGAATGCTAAATTAAAGGGTTGCTCTTTCAAAAAACAAGCTATTTGTGACATAGTACACATATGAAACTCCACAAATCATTCCTATCAAAGGTAAATATTGTGCCCTTTTTAATGGCTGCTAGTGGATTCAAGGTCTCAGTTATTAGTTTTTGGAATTGAAGTGTAATCAGAAGGAAAAAGTTATTGAATTGCATGCTTCATGAGGACAGAGGTTATTTATTGTCATAGCGCCCCCCCTCCAGGCCTAGCTTTTCTATGATATTACCCAACATTCAGCCTCTATTTATTGGCATATATAATGCATTCCAAAACCAAGTGAAGAAGTGAAGAAACTTTGCCAAAGTATTGAGTGATTGTCTGTCAGTAAAGATTTAAATGACTTGAGCACATAATGTTATTATACTTAAATTAGGAAACCTAGAAGGAAAAGCATTATCCATTATGCAAGGGGTCACTGTGATCAACCACAGTAAAGCATGTTTTTGGGGACATCAGAAATATTGTGATTTTTAAGTACAAATGCTAAAAAGGAACCAATATGCATCCTAAACCATATATGTTTTGACCAGTTATAAAAATCCTGTGTCAATTATGTGCCAGAGTAGTTTACAGCCCATGATCATTTGGAAATGTGCTTTGACTTTTTTTTCCCAAAGAAGGAATTGATTCACATTGCTTCATCTACAATGTGTCATGTAGTCCACATTTTGGTAGAGCCATACATTTAAAGTTGGGGTAGGGATTACAATCTACACTAATACAAGTTGACAAAAGCGACTCAGTCTTTATGCTGTCCTTCCTGATAATACATTCAAATCAAATACTCTAAATAGTCATAAGTCAGTTGACAAGTATAATTTATGTAACTATTTCTACATTAATTCAAAATATTAAGCTCTATTATAAAGCAAACTCATTTGATGAAATGAACAAGTTCAAAATGTGTTTTCCAAGTTAATTAATGTTTTAACATATAACAAAATGGTAACCAAAAAGTCTATTGCAATACTCATACCCTGACAACATGAGACACAGTCTAATTACTTTGTGTCTTCTCCAAGTTTCATTCAATTAACTATGTGACTGAAATCAAAAAGTATTTAATTGAGAACTGCTCTCCATTACAAAATTAGGCCAATTAATTAATTAATTATACATATACATAGAGAAAAAGAGACACACAAAGAGAGACACAGAAACAGAGAAAAATAATGAAGGCATAGGGGAAATTTTGAACTTTAGGTTTCACTTTCTTGACTAAGTATGCAAAACAGATAAAGAAGAGAAAGGAAAATGGACATTCAGGCTTACCTCTGGTAAAAACCATTGATTTCTCACATTCCTCTTACCCTATCTATCACAAGTCAACAGCTAGGGTATTAAAATAAAGAAAATCTCTGCAACTTGATTAAACCAATTGAAGTGATGCTTTGCACGTGATATAGAGAGGGTAATGCCAGCAACTATTAGAATAATTTTACTCTTACTCTTAATATCTAATCCTTTCACAATATTTCTAAATTTTAACTTTAACTTCAAATCAGTAAGTATTTATTCCTATGTGGTTCCACTTTGGGTTGTAAATGAAACTTTATTTCATTCTATATCAGTAAAGTGAGATAATATTCCTCAATTTTTGTTCAGTCATTTTTCAATTGTGTCCAGCCCTCTATGATGCTATTTAAAGTATTCTTGGAAAAGATACTGATTTGACATCTCCTTTTCCAACTCAATTTAC